>NC_133251.1:4705000-5955000 GCF_048772165.1 Typha angustifolia
TTTTTTTTTAATTTAATTTTTTGGTTGTTATGAAACCAATGAAAGGGTAGCCTTACACGTAGGTTAAATTTCCGAGAGTGATTTGGTCGGGTGATGTGTCTCAACTAAAAAAGGAACCCCATTTATTATGGTGCTCTGGACCAGTTACCTGCCGTAGAGGTCACGGCATAGCGGAGTTGGTTTCCCCACCCGATTAATGGATCCGACCCGGTGGAATTAGCGGATCCGACCCGGTGGAGCCCCCACATCCGCCATCGCCACTGAGGGAACCGTCACGACTTCCGAGGAGGAGGAGCACATGCACCGGATAAGATGGTGGACCATTGGTTGCAGGAATCTCCTGCACCCTTATGGGGCCACCACTTGGCAGTCCGTTGTTGGATGATACAACAGCATCCTTGTGCCTCAATACAATTGAAGTTTTTTTTGAAATAGGTTTCAAATTTCAATTTTCCTTACCCCAAACTTGGATCAAATTCAAGTTTTTTTTTCTTTTTTTTTTTTAAATTTTTTAGAGAGAATTCAAGCTTTACTTGCCACAATAATAATACTATAAGAGTTAGAACTCATAGCGGATAGATTTTATATGAATCATTCTGATACGTCTTTAGATGCCCGCGTCAATATATCAATCCTAGTACACTGCAACCGTAAAAATGAGATTGCTTATACGTATAGTCAATAGTATAGTTTATAATTGAGATTTAAACAACGTTGTTGAAATATATAATTCACTTGCTGGATCACATACTAGCTCATGACATAGATCATAAAATACAAATTTCTCATAGGCGTCCGAGTTAAAATATAATTTAATTTCGGCCACCATAACTCATTTCTAAGAATAGTTAGTCAAACTATCCAACTTATATATATATATATCAATAAATATTTTAATTCTTTAAAAAAAAGAATAAAGAAGAAGAAAAAGAATAGTTATCTCCAAGTGCATCACAACAAGGGGCTCCTTTTTTCTCTTTTAATAAGAATACAATAATATAATTAGTGCTATACAAGAAACCTTATGATAATAAGGAGAGACAACAACCTTTGACTAATAGCTAGACATAGCCCATCAAGTTTGTTAAACTTTTAATCAATAGTTGGTAGGCTTCCACAATAACAATCTAATTTCCAAAAAGTCTTTCAATCACTAACTCCTTGCCTACCATATCCTCCACCCTATAACAACTAACCAAAGAAGAAGAAAAAAATATATATTAGCATGTGGAATAGATCATTTTCATGTCCCACTTGGTTGTTACTCTTGGCATGGTATGGTAGGTGTGGTCCATAAACCTTACTAATTTAACGAATCTTAGACCTTAGTGACATAATTTCTCTTAATTCTTTTATCCTTAGGTATGATTGTGAGCCATTAGCAAGTTATGGCTTTCTAATCTTATAGATTTATTTGCCATGGAAATTAAATATTCCACTTGGTAGGAAGAAATATTCGCTCAAAGACAAGCCATTACCGCAATTTGCGCCAAAGCTCAAGCTAATATTTCTTTCTTTCTCTTTCATTGAGAAAAATGAGTAAATGGTTTAATAGATTAGCTTCGAAAAGCTCCTAATAGAGTTGGAATAGCATAGAGAAAGTAAGTCATATCTTAGTTAGCTAGTTAATCAGCTGCTTGATTAATTTTATTAAAAAGTATGATTAATTTTATAATTTTAGAAACTGTGAATTTGTATAATAATATCATCGGTGACATAGTCAAACCGGCTAAGATGCAAAGCAAGTTCTATTGATAATTTTAACCAGCATCATATCGTTGAGACTCAAAGCAGATATTAGAGTACTAGATTTTGTCCATTCAGAAAGAGTGGGTCTTTACACATTACCGTTGTCTTGACTATCAAATTTGAGCTATACTTAACATATTATGTATTTGTGTGAGTTTGCATCTTATATTCTCACTATTTTCATCGTAAAGATTTAATAATTAAGGTTTTATTTTTATTCATTTTTATTAATATTCTACCACCAAAGCTAAGCTAACTCGTGGGAAAAGCAGAAAGAAATAAAAACTTGATCGATGTTTCGATTTAAAATTGATACCGCTAAGATTCACATATGATAATCCTTTTTAACTACGACACAAATACTTATGTTAAAAAAGAGAGAAAAGTAAGAGATGATTAAAAAAAATCTCAAAGAAAAAAGAATATATCTCTCCCAAGGATTTCTCTCCTCATGTCTCTGGCGTAGGGCCATAGAAATGCTATTCACGTTACTCTCCATGTAGCAGTGCCAATTAGGGTTTGAGAGAGATGCATGCATGGCTTTTATTATCATCACTGCTGGTCAAGGGATTCATACACGAGTGGGCCATAGCCTATCCCACATATATATATATATATATATATATATATATATATATATATTTTCAACTTATTACGTACGGGTTGGTGCATGGCAGTGTGAATCTACTACTGTATACATATATATATCCACATGCAATCTTCTTGTCGCTTTAAATGCCCATCTATATGTTAGATGTGACATTGTATTACGTAGTTTGGGATCAAATGGTTAACTGGTAGTCAACCTTTATAGAGTAAAGACTACGTAAATTAGAATGTGATGGATACTCTCTGCCCTAAGTAACACAATGAATGACTTTGACCCAAAGTTTAGGAAGAAACCTGCGTATTCTCATGCAAAATCTCTGCTCCTGCCCTAGATGAGCTAATGAACCGGTCAATAAGGAGACAAAGTTTAAATCATTGTGTGGGTTAACACATTGACTTTGACTTTGTCATTTGATCAGCAGACAAATTTTAATTAAGGACTGTTAGCTAACAGTGTATATATTTATTTATTTATTTTTCGGTTGATATATAAATATATGTCTAAAAAATTGGACACCATACTTAAGACTTTCTTCATTAATTTATTCTTCTATTTCTCTTAATTTAATTGAGATCATAGAGCTAAGAGATTAGTTTATACGTGGACTTATAATTTACCCCATGCTTTGGCAGGATTTCTACTTACTTTTATGTACTTTAACGCTCTTATAATCTCAATAATAATTATTATATATTGATGCAGATGAAACAACGTCAAGTTTAGATTAAAAAAACTAATTATTGTAGATTGATTTAGACACCGCATGGAAGTTAACTACTTAAATTAAGAATACGATTAGATAAGATAAAATCAAGCTAAATTACGTGAAAGTAAACCATAATTTATCTATCTTTAGTTATTTTTTACAAGAATTACCTTGTTGGATATCAAAACTAATACAACATCTATTCGTTCATGGGGGGCATCCAATAAGACTAAATCTTCACAAGATCTAGAGATTAGATGTGAGTTGGTACGGAAATACTCCTACCAACTTTGCTCATTAACTTCAAAGCAACCCTCACTAATTAGCTGCTCCTCCTACCAAACTACCACTGCATTTTTTTTCTTCTTTCTTTTCTTTTTTATTTATTTTTTATCATTCGCACTCTACCATATAAAAGATATATGCGTTTAATTTTATCCTAACAATATCTAACAAAATAAAAAGTATTTTGTATTTTTATCATATTCAAGAGTATTAAGGTTATTTTACATATAGAATAAATTTTAACTTATTTAAATGATAATTGACTGTTAAGAAAAACGGCGATAGAGTGTAGTGTAAAATGTAGAAATTGAGTGATATGAATTGTTTTGCGAGTAGTTAGTAAGGATGTTGGCAAGGATGACGAGATTCGATATGTGAAAATGGAAGTATAGAACTAATAATAGAGATGTTAAATCTCAGATAGAAAGAAGGGGAAAGAAAATGACGTTGGCTTAACGACGTCAACCTTGGATTGAAAAAGAAGACAGTGAAAGAGAGAGAGATAAGAAAAAACTTTCCTTGATGATCTCAAGTGTAGCTGCTACCCTCGGTGATATAGAGGCCAACTAGAAATTTAAAAATATTTAAATTAAACCTAATACAAAAATACCTTGATGTTGGGTAGCTCCATTTGAACGGATCTTGTGAGCATTTGAACGCCCCAATCTTAGAGTGCAGAATATGTAAGAAAAGCTCCTAGCAAACATTCAAACACTTCAGCTTGACATACATCCAATATTGCAAATAAAGGTTCCAAAGATAACTAGCTTAGTGTCCGATGAAGTGGTTCACTCCAATCGTGGAATAATAAATAATTCATATGGCACGATAAAAGATAAAACTAAAGTTATTTTTAAATAAATTTTCTTATATACTTGGATATTTTTTGGTCTATGAATAAAAAAATAAGAGAGAGAGAAGGGTTATAGGTTGGTGTGTGTTTAAAATACTGTGATAGGTGGGTCAACAGCATAGTGGGAGACAAATAAGATGCCATCATCATACTACGTCTTCCATCACTCCAACAATATTCACTTTCACTACAAATAACGGCATCAAGAGTAATTCCATTTCTACTAATTATCTATTAAATTCTTTATTCAAAAAATCATACGTGAGTATGATGCGATTAATTTTAGGTTTTATTTTTATTTTTATTAAAGAGAAAAGAAAGAAAAAAAAAGGAGAGAGGGTAAAATGGTCATTTAACGTTTATTGTAATTATCGCATAGTAATATTATCCTTACTAAATGGATGGCCGTGATTTAGTTGAATACAAACAAGCTTCATTTATTACTCTCATATCCTTGTCACGAGATTCTCGCTCCTTGTCTCTTCGGGCATATTTAAGCTTCCCCAGCCGTCCGATTAAAAATTGAAGGTCGTGATGCTCGCGTTCTAAATCGAGCTCTCGTTTTATTTATTTATTTTTGGTTCCACGCGAATTATTTACTAGTCTTAATTAGCTAAAGGATAATCTAATCCGTAATCATTCACGTGCTACACCAGTGGGCCCTTACGCCGTCGGCTTTCCGTCACGATAGTCCTGGTCAAAGCTCTGAACGAACCTTCTCTTAACGGCGCCGTTAGTTTGGCGCCGAACACATGGCTTTGCCATACACGACAAGCCACGTGGCTGTTGACCGTTGCATGACTACTTGCATCATCCTCCCACAGCCCCCCCCGGCCGCTACGCTCACCGCAGGTAAGATCACAGCCGAGCACAGTGGGAGTACAAAGTAGGAATCTCCTGCTCCGTTACGTGGTGAAGATGGGTTAGCTCCACTGGGAGGTGTTAGTACGCAACTCCGCGCTGCCTCTTATAAGAAGGGGGAGAAAAGGAAAAGGAGGAAAAAAAAAAAAAGAAAAAGAAAAAAAATTCTCCGGGAGAGGCGCTTGTCGTATCTAATCTGTTCCATTCTCTATTACTTTTTTCTCATTAACACCCTCGCTTTAGTAATAAATTATTAATATCCCCATCCCAACAACATCTCTCTAAAACGGTCTCCTTTGCTACCTTTTCCTTTGTTCTTTTTTGTGTTCCCACTTCCCACCATCCCCTCACACACACACACACCCAGTGCTCAGTTTTGGTCTCTGAGATCTCTCTCTCTCTCTCTCTCTCTCTCTCTCTCTCTCTCTCTCTCTCTCTCTCTCTCCTATCTTCCATTCTTCTATCCAACCACCCTAGAGAAGAAAAAATTACAAATTAGTCCCTCCCCTGCATTCCCCCTGTCTGCGGAGCTACTAAGAAAATTCCATCTAAGCCCATTTGAGTAAAGTTCATATCAGACCACTCCGTGAGCTTTTCTAAGCTTTGAAGGAGTTGCCATTCTTCGTCTCTACTGTCCTCAGTTGCCATTAGAGCTGCGTGGTCTTGCTCACTTGGGTATGGAGAAGAAGCAGGGGTTCTTCTCGGCGTTAAAGGAGGAGGTCATAAGAGGGTTGTCTCCGGCGAGGTCGAGGGCGAAGAGCCCGGCAAAGAACGAGTCTTTCCGCCTCCCGCGGCGGCGGAAGGGTAGCCATGGTAGGAACCAGTCTCTAGCCAACATCCAGGAGGCGTTGATCTCGAGATCCGGGAGCCTTCGTCCTCTTGGGGAAGCGTTGGCGCCGCTCATGGAGGGGCCCGACCCGGACGCCGGAGGGGACGGCCGATGGGTCGCCGGGGACGGCCGGAAGGAAGGATGGGGCCACTGGGTCCGTGGGCAGCTCTCACGCGCGCCGTCCGTGTCCGGTGCTGGCGACGGCGGCGCCTCGTCGTCTTGCCGCCGCTCCGATCTCCGCCTCTTGCTTGGGGTCATGGGGGCTCCCCTGGCCCCCATTCACGTGTGCCACGGGGATCCACTTCCTCATCTAAGCATCAAGGATACCCCCATTGTGAGATCCATTTCTCCTTTTTTTTAAGCTCCTTTGTCGTCAAGATCTTTTGTTGGTTCGTTCAAGATGCGATTTTGATGTATTATTTTACCCCTCTCGATGTTTCTCTGATTGTTAAAGATGTGATTTTTATGCATTTTGTGTTCCACATTGGATGTTTCTCTACGTACATTACCCCATGATTCAACTGGACCTGGCTATGATTTAGATGCAAGTTTCGATTTTGATGCATTCATTCGTTGTGCACATTGATATTTCGGTATTTGAACTGCGTACGATCCAGCCATTCTTTTCTCAAGATCTTTGGTTAAATGTTGGTAGGAGACCTCGTCGGCGCAGTACATCCTGCAGCAGTACACGGCGGCTTCGGGTGGCCTTAAGTTGCAGAGCTCGATCCGCAACGCCTACGCCATGGGCAAGGTGAGGATGGTGGCCTCCGAGTTCGAGACGGCGACGAAGGTCGTCAAGAACCGCGGCTCCTCCCGCTCCGTCGAGTCCGGCGGCTTCGTCCTCTGGCAGATGGCCCCCGACAAGTGGTACGTCGAGCTCGCCGTCGGCGGCAGCAAGGTCCACGCCGGCTCCAACGGCAAGCTCGTGTGGCGCCACACCCCCTGGCTCGGCACTCACGCCGCCAAGGGCCCCGTTCGACCCCTCCGCCGCGCTCTCCAGGTATATCCCAAATCCTTCCGCCGTTACTAATACCATTGGATTGCTTGAGAACTGCCGTTAGATTTGACCAACTTTTTCCAACTATTCGTCCAGGGTCTCGATCCATTGACCACCGCAAGCATGTTCGCCAACGCGCGCTGCATCGGGGAGAAGAAGGTCAATGGCGAGGATTGCTTCATCCTCAAGCTCTCCGCCGACCCCCAAACGCTCAAATCTCGCAGCGAGGGCCCCGCCGAGATCATCCGCCACGTGCTCTTCGGCTACTTCAGCCAGCGCACGGGGCTGCTCGTCCACATCGAGGACTCCCACCTCACCCGCATCCAATCCAACGCCGGGGGCGACGCCGTCTACTGGGAGACCACCATCAACTCCTTCCTCGACGATTACCGCCCGGTCGAAGGGGTCATGATCGCCCACGCCGGCCGCTCCGTGGTGACCCTCTTCCGGTTCGGGGAAATGGCCATGAGCCACACCAAGACGCGGATGGAGGAGGCCTGGACCATCGAGGAGGTGGCCTTCAACGTCCCTGGCCTATCCATGGATTGCTTCATCCCTCCCGCCGACATAAGGTGCGGGTCGATCAGCGAGACCTCCGAGCTGCCTCACGGCGACCGGGCGAAGGCCGGGGCGATCCACCGGGCGAGGGTTGCGGCGGTGGAGAAGCCACAGGATTCCGCCGACAGTAATAAGATCATATGGAGGGTTGAAGTCTAAATGTTTGATAAATTGCCGCAATGGTAACTTGTTCATACAAGTCTGTCAATCTAATTAACTGACTACTCTCAGTATGTAATGTAGGTTGTTAGTAGAGAGGGGGGGACAGAGCCCCTTGTCATACTCTGAAAGCAGAGAAGAAGATGAGATACTGGTAGATGGATTGGTTGGTTTTAGGGGTGTATAAAGGAGAGTGCTTTCTTCTCTCCTTGTCTTATTTTCCTATGTTATACTTCCCTATTATAAATGCTAGAAGAACTCCACCCTTGTGTTTGCTATCTTTCAAAATCTTTGCATCAATTTGATCAATAGTTTCTCTTTGTTTTTCTTTTTGGTCTTTTGGGTGACATTGTAGCATCTTCCTGGAGGTGGGGGACCAGAAGCTGAGAGAGTGTAGGAAGGAGGGAGAGAGGGGGGGAAGTGTTGGCATCTGTGCAGGGCCTTATATTTTTACCTTTATTGACCAAAGTACCAGCCCAAGTCCTCTTCCCCTCCTCCTGCAATTAGGTTGGACCAGGGGCATGTGAAACATCATTGTTACAGCTAAGAGGCATGGGAGTCTGAAGCATCATTGTATTTTTATTTTTATTTTCACTCAGGTTACAGCCATTGTTTATTTATCTCTGTTATTCCTGTATTCAGGGCAGTCAATCTCATTGATGACCAGTAACTAGTTAGTAGTCATTTCTTTTACCATTTACTCAGTGGGAGGTAATGTGAGTCTGGGAAAAAGATTTTGAGTTGTTTAATGAAATGAAAGAAAATGGCACCCCTCATGCAAAGGAGGTTTGTCTCATCTTTTCTAGTGCATGAGAATCATGCCAATTAGGGTTTTACTTCTTGTCTAGCTGCTCTTCAGTTATCTCCCTTTGTTTGTGTGAGGGAATCAAGCTTTACACATTGAAAGCAGTGTTAAGTTCCAGTTGATCAAAAGTATGAACTAAAGAAAGCAGGTTAACGAGCTCCATCATCTGTGCCATATCACGATCATACTCTATAACCTACATCAACCCTCTCTCGAATATAAGACCTAAATACGCTTCATCTTACGCATCACATCTATCTATGCGATCGCAAGCAGCTTAAGAATGACTATAAATCAAAAGAGAGAGAAGAGAGGAAAAGAAAAGAGTGACTTACATATATATGAGGCTTTAGACTGTAGGCTTTGGCCTTTAATTAGCTTCCTCCTATAGAGTGCCTGAATGAGAAAACCACTGCCTTGATGATGGCATGCACCTAGTTCCCATGATTGCAAACCTTTAATGATAACTACAAAGGTAAGAAGAATCCATCTTTATGCACCATGGAAGATTTTGGAGATCACCTGGGGACCTTTTGAAGTGAAACAAATTAATGCAACCTAGAAATAGACTCAATAAACTTTCACAAACTTCTCTCTGCTTATTTATTTATCTCATGGTGAACCCACTTTATGTCCTTATACAAAGGCTCTAGCTACTGCACTATATGTATGTATATATATATATATATATATTTATATAATATAGACTTAGTTATTGAGGAATGGGTGATCAAAGACATCACTATGTGAGACATTTGAGCTTGGCTTCTCCACCACTTCAGAGTTTCTAAGCCAGTAGGCTTGTGGAAAAGAGGAAGCACCAATTGGTACATCTTCCATCACCCATTCATGGCCCTTGGGGTAGTAGATCCCTGTCCTTGGATGAGGTACCCATGGAGTGGAGTTTGCCACTCTCCCATGGCTCCTCTTCACTTCATCAATTTGATCCTTGCCATGGATGAACTCTTGGTAACTGTGGTTCAAGCTCTGCTTCTTTCTCCCTCCTCTGTGCAGTATTCATGGAGACATAGAGATGCGAAGTTATAACAATTATGCAGACTAAAGTTTATTGGAAGGAGAAGAAGACATAAGATGATTAATATATATACCCCAACAGTGTAGTTGATTTCCCCAGCACTCTTCTATTCATTATTGAAGTCCAAAAAGCACTTTGATTGTAGCCTTGAGATGTATCAACTTGTAGTTGTTCTTGCGTCAGGTAGGAATAGGATTGTTATGTCCTGGCCAACCCCTAATATATAGCATGAGCCAGCTCTAAGATTCACTTGTTAGATTACAAGTTAATCCAAAATCTTAAATTAGTTTAGTAATGCATTAACAATGTACCTTAACAAATGTAAGTAAAGGTTATAAAGAGAATTTGTGAGATTTGAATTTAAAGCCTCGATGCTTAATGCATCGCTGCTAGCGATTATGCTAGATAACCAGTTAACCGAAAAGCTTAAATTAGTAGATAGAAGACCAACATTGCCCCTCTGACACCTTATCACACTAAAGAAATCATTTAGTAATTGGAACCATAAGCTGGATTAGAGTATAATTTTAACATCCCAGGCATCTATTTCAGTAGGAAGAGATGGCAGGGAATCAAATTCTCTTGTTGAAATGAGCATAGATGCTCTGAAACCTCGTTCCCAGTAACAATCTCTACACCTACGGTGCACACTTAAAGCAGCATTTGGATTGCTTTTTTCCTTTCCCTCATAGTAAACGAGGGTGACAACTTCCATCGATGGAAGGCATCCAAATAATGTCAAGCTCTCTCATCTTGGATTTGTCAGCCTGTTAGGAATGGATAGCACTCGCGGATATTATTCTCATCGTATCACTCTAATTTCTAGGGCGGTCAAACTAATCTAGCTGGCTCGAGCTCGGCTCGAAAGCTTAGTAAATAGCTAAATAATTCGATAAGAACTATTAATTTCTTTCTCCTAATTGAACGGTTGAAATTAAATGATACCAATAAAATTAACCGGAAGTACCGGTCACTTTTCTAAATTATAAGGATAAATTAGTAATATTTTATTTCTCTCTTAGCTATCCATTTTTTATAAAAAATAAAATAATAATAAATTGGTAGAAGTTGACGGTCCTATTATTATTAAGGAAACAATTATAAGAATAAATAATAAGAAAATACTTAAATTCTATTTTTTTTATCAATTAATCAAGTCACATATGTAACCCTTTAATTTAATTTATCAGAGGATGAAACTTATTTTCAATAACTAATTGGTTAGTATGGAATCATTGCTCTAGTAAATAACTATATATATATATATAATAATAATAATAATAAGTAACATTCAATTTAATAATTATTTGAAATAGGCTTGGATTTGCTTATTAAACAGTTTGAATATAGGCTGGGAATTGAAATTAATAAATTCAAGCTTGATCTTTAGCCTTGGCTTAAACTAATCTCAAGCCAAGTGGAGCAATGTTTGGCTCGATTACACCCCTGCCACTAATCACTATCTTATTCTCTGACAAAGCCTATCACAAGTTAGTGTATGTGGAATTGTACTTGAGTCGGTTCTTTTGGTCTGTGGTAAGATCTTTTATAATAGTTATGTTTTTTGGCTTAGAGTGCAAAGAAGAGGTTATTGATTTAATTGGATTGCCAACCAAGTTGGTTGGATTTTTCCCTTTTTCTTTTGTCTTTTAGAGTATTTGTGCATAAGATTCGAAGACATGAGAGTTGAATGTTGAGTCACCCAGTTTCCTTTTCTTTAGCTGGTAAAGTAAGAGAGAATATTATTTCCACATGATCATCTCACACAACACCCTGCAGAGATGTTTCATGTTTCGGAATATTAGCAATCAGCTTCAATTCCACTCAAGCTGGGTTAAACTCAAGAAATAAAAAAAAAATATAAGCAGGCCCAAAATTTGGGGTTCGATTGTTTTCATAGCTCTCCCAACACCAGAGCTTTAATCAAAGATGAAAGCAAAATAAGCTTGCTGTTTGCCTCAACATATGCGCGATAATAACAATCCAACTAGATTTGGGTAAGAGGATTCCAAATCTTGCATTCTGTCATCATTTAAGCTCCCCAAAGCTTGTTACAGTTAACCAATAAGTTCATTACAATCGCATAACCGTGAGCCCAAAGCACCAAAGAATAGCTCAGAAAGGTCAGCCAGCCGATTCCGCAAAGCAGGTTGAAGATAGCAAAGTATCATGAGGTGAGCACCTGAGGAGGTTCAGTTAGCTGCTGCAATGGTTAGAGTACAGCAGATGAGGCTAAGGCTTGAAAAAGAAGTGTCTGCGGGAACCTTGTGCTTCTGTTTCAGTGAACAGTTTGTCGGAATGGATATCTGACAGCACATTCAGAACTTGAGTGCAGTTGTCCATGTCCCTTGGGCACGAGGGTGTTTAGTGACATGCCTTGTCCTCAGCTTCACTACCTTCCTTCCCAGAGCATTGCTTAGCCTGGTTGCATGCAAAAGTATGTCTTCTGGTGTTAAGTTCTTCACGCAGACCACCCGCTCGTTATGATTTTCTGCAATTGAGAAAAAAAATCTCATCTTGATCAAACAATAATAGAAGTGATAATGCTTCCATTCCCTTTATTGCAAGCAACAAAGAATTAAAAGTTCATATTAGCTAACTGAACGACAAAATATTGACATGCAAAGCCTGAAAGGCTGAAACAGAATGGAAAGCACAAAAAACAATTCAACAGATAGAAATATTTTCTGGTCTTCTATTTTTATGGGTGAAGAATATCAATTTCACAAGCTCAACATTTGTAAGATTACAAATTAATGGAGTTATCTCAAAGCAGCCAATATATGAACGTGATAAAAAATTTGTTTAGCATGAGAACAATCTACCAGCAATTTTGCTTGTCTTATTTCCTTCATAAACCAAGGTTTCCAAAATTTGCTGTCTGCAGTCAATATCCACCCAGTAAATTAGTCAGATAGTAATTGAAAAACTAAGTCATATTCACCTTCAAAAATGTCCTGAGTTGTGAAATTCGACTTGACACTGATTAGTAACAACTACTAAGCAGCTAGTGGAGGATTCTTAAACAAGAACCGCAGCCTTCTTAAGTCATTAAAGGTTTTGCAAGAAAACAAGTGCTTAAATGATAAGCTTTCCAAGCTATAACCCTATAATATATGAAAGGAACAAAGAAAGAGATCTTACTGTAAAAGCCCTTTAAGTGAGGATGCTGACCCCGAATGAGTTCTGCAACAACCTCTAGCTGTAGATTCTTTGCCTTATATGCTGGTACATGAGTTTCCATGAAAGCCCTGTTATATAAGCTGTAAGCATCTAAGTATCTATAGAATGTTCATTTTTTATACAAGATATTAGCCATAACCCTTATATAGTTTATAGCAAGTCATACACAATAAGAAGCATGAAGCCACAAACATCACTTAACTGCTTACTACAGCATGCACTGCATACAAGCTATTGTAGTGTCTATAAATTGGTGAAATTAGACAAGAACTTTGTAAGATCATTGATCTATTGTTAGTGTGTTTCACAGTTCTGAAGTTCATTGTCATAGTTAATGGAGAATCATAAGAATAAGCAAATCAATATTTTTACCACCATGTGATCAACAAGTTGCAGAATAAGGTTTACTTGATTCAACATCACACACCGTTGTTGTAATTTGTGGCCCATATATTTTTTTTTTCTGAAGCCTGAATAATGGATCATCCTTAGAACAATCAGAATGATATTTATGTTACTAACATATACTGTCGTAGTGAAATTGGCGTAATCTAAAGAAAATCACCACGGTTCATGACTCTTCGCGTTCAATCTTACACTAACACAATAGTACTATTTACTTTAGTTTGCAAGAGAGAGAGAGAGAGAAGTAGATCCAACAATGTAAACATCCTCAATTGAGTGAAGAGCAAAAGGATGACATTTATAAGTCAGACCTGCTAAACTACATGCAGTAATCAGGTATAGGTAAGGAAGATAACTACAGGTTAATTATTAAATCTGGTTACCTAGACTAGGACAATTTTAACTTTGGCACTTCATTCAGTGAGTCATAAGAGCTATATTATCTTTAGACATCCCATTCAAAATCTTGGCTACTAAGAGCCAGTGTTAGTGTATAAAAGCCAAGTAACCATACCTCACAACATATGATGACTTGAGATGAGAGACGAGAGTTGAGGATGAAGAAACCATTAAGCATAGCTCAATTAATTCCCTTTCAAGTGGTTAAATTTGTAAACTGGGAAAATGGGAGAGTATAAAGTAAAAAATAATTGAATATATAGACCATCCGTATGGACAGAATGGATGGATCTTTTTGCAAATAACCCAAAAAATTGATTTGATCATTGAATGAATCCAAAGGAGGAGTTTTCTTTCCTCCAGAAAGTAAAATGTAGGTGAATATTTACAAAATCCCAAAAGACAATTGTTTTTTTAAAAATAGGATTTTCAGTTAGTTCTCGTGAGATAATGATAATGGGAACAATGTCAGAAAAATACTAAGGTGACTACTGTAACCTCCAGCAACGCCTTTTACTATGCCTTCTACATATCACCTCCGCAGCTGAGTGTGTGATTCAATTAATGATACCATTCATTAAAATCTGACAAGTACATGGATGTTTAATCAGCTGTTTTGACATGTATACCAACTTATTTATAATGAAAGTACAGCTCAAACACATAAAAATTTGATTGCCCTTCAAAAATTAAGATTATATATAAATTTTAAGAAGCAATTCTTCCTGGATGGATAGACATTCATGATTTGTAAGTCCGTTTACTTAGAAAGTATAGAAGATATACCTGATTCCCCTGCTGCTTCCTCCCCAGTCACAATAGCTTACTACCAGCTTTTGAAGTTGCCAAACACCTCTCAATGCCATCCCAAGGGTCAAAACATACAATGGAAGAAGGTAAATAAAATCGACTCTGCACAACAGAAAAGAATTTAAACAACTTTGCAACAGAGATGAAATGCAAATAAATTGGAACTACTAAACCAATTGCTTCTACCACAAAGTAGTAACTTGACCAGCAAAGCAAACACTGTTCTCCAATTTATCTCACATTTTCCGCATCGATAACAATTCAAAAGATTCCGTAAAACTTGTCGATTTAGGAAAAGAAACACTTTTTTCACCCCCTTCAGATAGATGGAACATAAAAAGAAAAGAACTGAAATCGAAGGACGAAGTGGAGAACATACGATGGCAATGGTGGGCGACATAAGCAACCACTAACACCACCAAGCTGACGCGAAGAGATCAAAGATTACGAGAAGTTCCAGGAGAAATCTTTACCTGGTTGTGAGAGAGAAGGGGAAGAAGTTCCAGGAGAGGAAGAGGAGGAGAGGTGAGGCCGACTCCACCACTAAACCCAATTCCCAGGGGAATAGCAAGAGAGAGTTTGGATGCGCACTCAACCCGCCCGAATCCGAACGGATACGGGTTTAGGGTTTCTATGTGGGTTTTTACTGGATCTTTTGCGTTTATGCCCCTCAAAAGTCCCCTATTTGCACGTTGAAAATATAAAAGGGTCCCCATCTTGATCGGCAGGATGCTTGATAAAAATATAAATACTCTTATAATAAAATGCATAGTATTTTTCATAATATTATATGCTATAATGATACATGAACATATATTTAGATGAATATATAACAATATAGAGATAAATTGAGCCATGATTTATATTTTCTAAGTATAAGAAAGGACATCAATTCCGGATCTACGTGAGAACGATCCGAATCCAATATCCAAACCGATATTCCCCTCCACTTCACGTCCTCATAGAGCGTAGATAGAGGGAGAGAAGCAAAGAAAGAACAGAGAATTAAGACGAGCCATGAGGGGCGGCGGCGAGAGAGCGCGAGCTCTCCTCCTCCACCATTCCCTTCGCGCTCGCCTTTCCAATCCCTTCCCGCCGTACCAAGAAACCTACATCCGATCCCATCTCCTCTCCTCAAAGTCCAAGAACCCCTCCTCCTCATCCATTTACTCCTCTTCGATTTGTTCTTCTTCTTCTTCTTCTTCTTCTACTACTACTACTTCTAGTACCAGGAATGGGCTCGTCGGGTGGTACCTCCGCATGATCGAATCGCGGCCCGTGCTCACCAAGAGCCTCACCGCCGGGGCCATCTTTACGGCTGCAGATGTCTCGTGCCAGGTTCGTTCTATTGTTATAAATCCCGTCTTTCTTGTAAATGTTGGATTTTTATCGGGGAATTGGACTTCCTAGGCAATTGGAACGGTGGTTTCTGAGTCTGCTACTTGTGTTAGGGTTTAATTGAATAGGTATGGATTACGCCGCGTTTGTTTGTTGATACTTCATCTATTGCATTCCGTAAACCGTATATCACCATCTTATTTTATATATTCTCCATGTAGCTTACGAATGCTGAGGCTGGGATAAGGTTGTATCCATCATGTAGGGTACGCCATTGTTATTAGCGCCAGAAAGTGAATTCGAAATTGTTTGTCTTATTGGACTCATGTTTGTATCTTGCTTGGACCAAATCTGACCCTTTTATATACCTAGAAAGAGAAATCTGAATTGCCAATTCGATGCTATTGACTTGTATAAGAATATTATTTTGTCCTGGATCAAGCTGGATCATAGATGGCCAACAAATAGTTATGCTGAATTAATGCAGAAAAATAATGAATGTACACCTGTTTTATTTTCCATCAATGTTGATTATACTTTCGATTATCTTTATCTGAGCAATTTGAGGATTTCTTTGGGAGGATTGGAGGTTGGTATTTTAGATTGCAAGACTCGATATCATAGAACCAAGTCAACTTCATTAGGTTGGTATTTCTAGAGGATTTCTTCTTAGTTATATGCCAGATGCATTTGTAATTGTAGTGGAATCAGACAATGCTTGATCTTCTTCGGAGTTGTTCTTGTCAGAATGTGAAATATTTTACTGCTGTGGGTGTAGTAGGATCTGGATTATCAATAATAAATCATCTGATGGATTAAAAAAAGAAGTTCTATTTGTTTATTAAATGGATTGGAGGTGGTCTGTAATCACAATATCCAATTATAAATGGATTTTTGAAGCTCTGATGTTTTTGGGACATAGACAATACAAAGACATAAGCACATGTGCCTATCTATCTTTCTAGAGAGTTCATATATATATATATATATATATATATATATATATATATATATATGTATGCATGTATATAATATTCTTGTTCAAGGCTATAATATCTTTTCATGTATATTTTTTTGTTTACTAATTATATCCCTTAGAGTTTCTTTTATGTTTGTCTTACTTTTGGCTTCTTTCTACAGGGATATCTTTCAGTTTTATTCTACTACATTTCTTCATTCTTATGAATTTTATCAGATAGTATAATTTGATGTAGTTGTACATGTATATTGCAAAGATAGAAACTTTGCACATTAAATTAGTTGAGTTTGTTTCTATTTGACCTGGTCCAATATCTGGTACAGATTTGTACTAAATCTGGATCTGCTGACTATCAAATGGACTATATATAGATCAGGAAATTACATACTGGTATGACTTTCAGTATCTAAGCTGAATTTCAACAAGTCTGAGTAGTGATTTCTCTGTTGTGAAGATGCTGCATATGCAAAAGTGCTCAAATAGCAAATTAAGTCTAAGTTATACTTACAGTGAATGCCATTTAGCTAGAAATAGAAATTTGATGCATGGTCCGCACTTCCCTATTTCTTTTGAACTGAAAATATTAAAAACTGGTGTTTCTCCACATGAACTTTCTCCTCTCTGACTATGGTATATTTCTTATCAGATGATCACATTTGGGCCTGATGATCCTCTTGATTTAATAAGAACACTGCGTATGGCTGGTTATGGGATGCTGATTTCAGGACCTTCATTGCATCTATGGTTTAATTTTGTGTCGAAAATTCTTCCAAAACGGGATGTAATCACTACCTTTAAGAAGATGTTTCTTGGGCAAGCTGTTTATGGGCCTATAATTAACATAGTTTTCTTCTCACTAAATGCAGCAGTTCAAGGTAATATCTGTTTCCTGCACTGCAACATAAGCAGACTGAGACTTCACATGAACTAATTAGAGAAAATAATAATGTCATACTGATAGTTTCACACGGTTAACTCTATTAGAATTTTGCATTTAGCATGAACAACTTTTACAACAGACAAGCTTTTACACAAGTCTTTAGGGGCAGCTAGCTGTATCTATATGAATAAAACTATTTTCAGTAGAGAAAATGAACATGCTAAACATTCAGCCCCCTCTTCCCGTTATTTTCCCTAACAGAGGAAAACAAGCTAATGGCCTAACAGTTGAGTGTGCTATTTCTACACAGAATTGCATCTAAAATTTTGGGTTTTCTGGAACTTGCTATATTACCTATTTACATTCAAGTCTTTCAATTTTGTAGAATCTTTGATTTTGCTCATAAAAGTTATGTAGCTTTTGAGCTAATCACTGTTATTGCAAATAACGTTACCATGCAAAGAAGAACGTAAGGGAAAACAATGGTCTAGTTGTTCTATGTTCTTCACTGACTACATGAGTACACTCGTTGGTATTTAGCAACAAATAGCCAATACATGGAAGTGCTGGTGAACAATTGGTTTGGTTTTTAGTGATATAGGATTTCATAAGAAAATATGTGGACTCAACAAGTTGCATCTTTTTAGTGCATTTATGAAATTGATGATTTGGGTTATGCTTTTATATTGAGTCTTGAAAAATTTGCACCATAGAATATGTCAGATTCTTTTGCCTTTCATTTGCTAAGCCGTTGTGTAATTTTTGTTGAACTATCATAAAAAGTGATTATACTATGTAGAATCAGTAGATGTATGTGAAATTTTGCACTCTGTTTGCTCACCATATAGAAGGGGGAAGAAAGATTAATTAGGTGGGATTTTATTGGTGCTTAAGTGTATCCAATATTATGTTTAATTGAGGTGTATCCAATGACTACTTTGGATAAAGTTGAAAAAGTTCTTTTTCCATCAAATTCCGAATATAGAAAATTGTGAAAAGGAGAATTGTTGGAGACGTTTGGTTTATTGCCTCTACTTATCCACTATAGAAAATGAGAGGCCGGATAGAAACCCCTAGATTTTTCTAGGTTGAACAAAATTTATGCATTGATAAGCTCCTCTTATTGGCTTTTCCAAATGGCAATTATGCGCTTTAATATGTCAGCAATATATATATATATATATTGCTTTTTCTTTTTTTGCACGCATTAGTTTCTTATTTGGTATCAACATTAGGTGAAACAATTGCTGAAATCATTGCCAGATTGAAGAGGGATTTGATACCGGCACTGAAAAGTGGGCTTATGTACTGGCCTGTGTGTGACTTTGTCACTTTCAAATTTATTCCCATCCGTCTACAGGTAAAATCTGATGTTCTTTTCAATATCGAGTGATCTGCCTTTATCAATTTTAACACTTATTACTATTGGTTAAGACAAATTTTCCTTCCAGCCACTAGTGAGCAATTCATTCTCATTTCTTTGGACCATTTACATCACCTACATGGCAAGCTTAGCAAAACCAAGTCTGGAAAAGATCACAGATGATGATTGACTCCATTGGACTGAATAATCGCCCCACCATTTGAATCGCATACATGGCAGCTTTACAGAAACCAAGTGCTGGAAGGAGCACAACTCAATGGCTTCATGTGACCAAATTATCAACCAAGTGACCTCTAACAATACAAGTAGCAGCATTGACTTGACTTTGTATTCATTTTCTGGAGAAGTTGAATTTTTCTACAGGTCAAGAATGTCACAATAGTATCTGTTTTTCATTTTATAAATTCTCAAGAATCTAAGCACCTTTATTGTTTGGACTACCCTATCAAGTTCTATCAAAATCAAATGAGCAATGAGGAACCAGTTGATGAATTCCTGCTTTATGTTTATGGAGTACGACATGTTCTTTCTTGAAATAAATATCTGACTGGCAAGGTATTTCAATATAAGGCCATAATGAAACTTAAACTTAAGCTGATACAGTTATCTTCATCATCTTTCCTGTTGATTGATTGCAAATAAAGTAGCTCCATTTAGAAGTTTATAAGTGCACTAGTGCCTCTTCTTTTTTGTTATTATCAATGATGCTTGCTTTTGCTTTTGACTCTAAGGATCTTAGAGGTAACTCAAAAGAGCTGTCTGGAGGATAAATAGAAGGAAGTGATGATTCTTGATAGTTGATATATCTTATGATTATGGTTGAAGACTAACACCAGTCACTTGGTCAGTGAAAGGAACCAGCTAACCTGATAAGAATATTTGTGATGACTAATGGGGTCTAAAACCAGTTTAAAATATGTCAAACACTATGAAATAATTGAAGTTGTTCTTACTGCTTAGATTTACTCTTTATTACTCTTATTTGTTTTATCTTTATTGTTTTAATGGAATCACTAGCGGCAATTCATGAGATTGCAGAAATTTCACTAATATTTTCTTTTTCCTGAATAGACATTTTTTTTATATTTTGGATAAGAAGTGGGCTTGGTCCAGTTATATTTATTAGGGAGAATGTGCAACTCTGTTCAGGTCTTCATGTCTAAGAAGCCTTTGGAGCCTACACATTGCTGCAATATTTGAACATAATAATGAGAAGTTTGTTCTAGAGTCAGATTTACAGATTTGTCAGCAATAAGTTGATCCTGATGGAAAAGTATAATTGAGAAGATACAATGCCTATTCAGGAGAACCCCTCGGACTCCCGTATATGTTTTGACTCCTTTTCTTCCTCCTCTCGTTGTAAGTATTAGGGCTTTTGCCCTGTTTTTTAAGAGAAGATTTACTCCTTTTGTCTGTCTCTGTGTGAATGGTGCCTTTTTAATCCCCTGTAAGTAATGTTAAAATATTTTTCAAAGTTCTTACATATAGAGAAAGAGGAGAAAAAAGAGAGAGAGAGATAGTTAGGCTACAGACTTTACATTAAAGTTTGTTAAAGTTTTAACCCCTTTTTAGCCAATTGAATGTGCATTTGGAAACACTAATCCCAAGATAGAGAGAGAAAGTAAGTTCTAATTTTCTTCTCGAGACTGAGATTTAGAATTCCAAAACTGTAAGTCGCTAAAGAAATGCTAAATATTTTTCTAAATATTTGACATTTAATTTGTAGTCTTTTATATATAAAGACTTGTGCCAAATTGATCCGCACAACTTGGCATACCTCCTATCCAAGAACTTTATCATGTCATGTTCATACTTAAACTTTGGTGGAGCCAAGGAGGATGTTTTAGTCCATCTTGTGTCATGCCCTCATTAATATCAAAGCTGTGCAACTTGAGACCACCTGATTCAGTTGAAGATGAAGAAAAGCTTGTTCCAGATTCTGAACTAAATGAAGTCTCTTGCTTCCTCTTTTGAATTATGCTGCTTCCAGTTGCTAGTGTTAGCTTTAATTCATTCTCTTCATCTACTCTATCATCTTTTCCAATACACTTTTCTGCTGGGAGTTCAAGATCAAGTCTCCCATGAGGCCTCCTCTTGTCTGAGTAATTATAACATGGTTGATTCAAAACTGTATCATTCTCTGCATTCCATGTTCCAACGTTGGTTTCGGTGTTTGTAGATGCCTGCTGCCTCTTGCCATTCAACATATCACTCATTAGTAGCCTCTGAACGCGGTAAAGACGGTGGAGTTCCTGCACCTAAAGTTAGCATGCAAAAAATTACCAGAATTTTGAGCAACTTAGACATGATGAAACATCTCTGATACTTACCTGCTGACGGAATGTTTCTTCATGCTTTAACATTCCCATCTTCATGTATTCCTTGTTGTAGTTTAGATATCTCTCCATTTTTTCTTAAATCAATCCAGATTGATCTGCAGTCGATGTTATATTGTATACTGGAATAGAGGAAATATTCACTTGATCGCATTCATCTACCTCTTCTTATGTGTATTTTTGATGTCCATAAGATTCTTTTACCTCCTTTGGTCCCTTAACCTGCATCATGTATTCAGATTATAGGTCATTGATATATGATCAATACTGGTATAGTGAACAAATGACAATGATGATAGTATAGTCTGGATGAGTTAAAAGACCAATTTATGGTGGAGAATGGATGCCTACATCAAACATCTTCCCTTGACATCATAACTAGAAATTTTTGATACAAAAGATTATACTAGATATCAGGTTGGCTGGTATGTGCCATGATACTCTTCACTTGCTAAAATTTTTTGATATAGAAAGATCTCATCATTTATGATCTGGGGAAAGATGCAGGAACTATTGGTTGATCTAAAACAATAAATCAGATGTAAAAAATTAGCAAGTTTGTCTGCTGACAGCAAATTTATGGAGATAGTCAGAAGTCTAAGCAAGCAGTTCCCGAAGAGAATAATTTTGGATTACACATAGTAAGAGACATCTTAAATGGGGATCTTTGGTGTCAGAATACGTTCATGGGTAGAATCAACCACAACAAACTCTGTTAACAAGCTATAAGACATGGTTGACTTGGACAAATGATTTCATATTACCCATGGATCTCCATGTAATTTTAAGGAAACCTACTTCCTCATGCTGCAGTTTTCACAGTTCATGAGTACATGCTTATGAGCTGAAGTTTTCGGTAAAAGCTCTCATGGCACATTAGAGAGCAAAACATAGAGAAAATTCTGAAAGATTACTCAGGAAAGGAATAAAGAGAAGATCTATAACTTTTACTCACCTGGGGAGAGATTCTAAGATGAGTTCTATGCTATGAGAAATCAGAAGCTAGAGCTGCAACTTTGAGGAGTTGCTCTCTCCTGAGAGAGATCCACACTTAGGCCAAGCTCTATATGGGAAAAGCAACAAAGTTCTATGTAGCAGAATAAGAATTTAAGATATTCTTCACATACTGTCACAAGAATATCTTGATGGGTAGCTTGCCAAACAAATCCAGTTCCTTGCCTAATGCAGTTCAGTTAGTGAAAGATTCTTCAGACAGTGCCAAGAAAGGACAATACTAATTAAAGAAGGCCCACTTGATTATATAATCACTTAAAAAGAATTATGGAGCACTATTTCAGAGTCATGAAACAGACAGCTAATGTTGCAATATTAATATACTATATCTTCTCTGGATTTATATGATCATTGCCAGTTGTCTCTGATATTATATATTCATATATGTGCATGTTTATATATTCTTATGATGAACTGTTATAAAGGTGTATATATATTGTGGGAGAGTAGTGAGTCCTCCTATGTGGCCACTTTATGATGTTATTAGTATTTGTTTTTTTTCTTTTATGTTGAGAAAGTGATGTTATTAGTATTCTGAAAAAGGTTTATAAGATCCATTTGTTTCTCTTTATTCCAATGATTGATGGTGTTACATGTGGTCCTATTTTAGAACTCTCTGTCACACAAACTCTGTATATGCATACAAATTCTCTCTATTGCTCCTTATTTGCTCTGGATTAAACTTTGCAGGAAAGCTTAAGCTCTCGCATGTGAATGTAAAGACATAAGCTACTATAAAAGCTTAAGCTATTAGGTGAGAGTTTTCTGTTAGTATCTTCTAACGTGGAACTAAACTCTTGCATGGTATTCAACATACTTATAAATATATTTAGTTCTTAGTTTGTTCATCATCTTTACTTTTATGTTCTGCTTAATTCTCTCTTATTTTTGAGTCTATTTCTGATAATGGTTGATAGTCCCAACCAATCTTAATGGATCGCACTGTATATTATCTTGACTTTGGAGGATACCATGAATTTAGACTCATCCCATAACATGTGTCTCATGCAGCTCATCATGTCTATAATTTATTTGCTAGATTTGTCATCCATGTGTTACAGCATATTTTTATCTGCAAGTGATATGGGAGAAGATTAGAGAGGCATTGATCTTTTATATTAAGCTATTATGGTTGTTATTGATGCACCCATGCTTGTCTCTTAAAAGTCCAACTTTTGGGTTAACATTAACTAATCATGTGGTGTGCTCTCGCATCTTTTTTGGTAGAAAGGCATACCTAAAGTATTTTTCATATGGTACTTGATCAAAAGGATTAGGATAAGAAAGGTTTTCTTCAAAGACATAATTACACTAAGATGCTCTAAACTCTCATCTTTTTATTTTGGTATAAATTGACCATCTAAATTATGTAAAATCTCTCACTTCCTTGGTGGTGTTAATGAAAAACATCAAGCCCTCGTTACTTTTCGAATGGGAATAGCTTAATTCTAGAATAAACCTCTTTATTATGGTATAGTAACTAAATAATAACTTACTTTATTCTAGTAACTAATAATAACTCATAAGTATTATTTTGCCCCTGGATCGGATAACAGTTAACTACACATCGCTTCGGTTATAATTGAGATTCTTCCTCTTTTTCATTTATCTATTCTCTTAAATGCCGATCATCTTAGCTACAATTGAGATGACTTCTCTCTCCTCTATCTCTTCTTTTAAATATTATTTATTTCACATACCATTGAGATTTCATCTTTATTTTGAACTAGTAAATTCCGCAATAAGAAAAATAAAAATATTAAGTCTGCTTTCTTTTTTTCACAGTGCGAGCCCTCGCATTATACAATAGTGCACGGTTATTTTATAGAGTACGAGATTATTTCTCCGTAGTGCATGCTTAAACTACGCATTACTCCGTTGTGCATACTTAAACCACGCATTACTCTATAGTGTGGTTATTTTACATAGAGTATGGGGTTATTTCTCCGTAGTACGGACTTATAACCCCGTATTACCCTCACAATGTATGACTATTTTTTTAGTACATGATTATTTTACATAGAGTGCATGATTACTTTTCGGATTGCAGACTTATAACTCTGTATTACCCTACATCGTCTCCTTATTTTCTTGTAGTACATGATTGTTTTACATAAAGTGTTGGGTTATTTCTTCACGGTGCAGACTTATAACTCCACATTATCCTGACGTGCATTCTTATTTCATTATAGTATATGATTATTTCACATAGAGTGCGAAGTTATTTCTTCTAGGTGTGGACTTATAATCCCGCGTTATCTTGCAGTGCATAGTTATTTTCTTATAGTGCCAGTATACAAAGTATTTTAAGTCTGCAATTATGATAACAAAAAGTTTTATAAGTTTAGATAAATATATATTACTACTACTACTACTTTACATCTAATTAAGAATATTTTTATCATTTGGTATAAAACATCCAAATTTCCAATATAAATTTATTATTCTCTCATATTTTAATATTAATTTTATGTCACATTAAATATAATTGTTACTTATTATACTAATATTGAACTAAATATTAAAATAGTTTATACTAGTATTAATTCTCTTCTACTGGTATTAAAAAATTAGAACAGTAATTACTATGCTAGCCTTTTCTTTTTTTTAAAAGCACAATCCAATGTTTGCTTTACTCTGAACTTTCATTTCTTTTTTCTTTCTCTAAAAGAAGGGTAAAATAGTGTTTTGAAGGTCTAAAATTGATTAGATAACACTAACATCATTTTTCAACATAAAAATCTCAGGGATAACTAACAATAAAAGCATTTCAGAGGTTTTTTATAATACAAACAGTTAACATGTCATACAATACAAGTAAGAGGGTCTATATGACAATGAGCAACAGTTCAAGAGGTTTTACTTGTAGTTATTTATGTTTTTAATTGATTCAGTTGAGCTTGTAGACAAACTTTGGTAATGTAAATAATATTGTGCTAATGAACTGATCCTAATTCATTATAGAATTAATCACTACTAAGCTTTTCTTCCAACAAGTTGAGAAACTTCACATTCCTTGTGCCTTTTCTTTGTCCTCATGAAGAAATGGAAGTCAGATTTGGCTGAAAATAAATTATCTCCATCAACCATGAGGAACAGGAACAAGTAGTGGTGCTCTGCAGTGTGTATCAGGTGGTGAGGGGTTCACAAAGTCAAGTGGCAACTTTTGTAGGCTTTGTGGGTCCAACTCTATCTTTAGTCCTTATCAGAAGAAGGAATCAGATGAGGGGAATTGCATCATTTGGTACATTGAAGAGATGGCCAAAGGGTAGTTTTCAAAAGTATTTTGTCTTCTTTGGTTTTAGATTTTTAAAAATTATCTCTTCTCTCTCTTTTATCACCCACCTGCATTATTTTATACAGAAAAGTCTTTGCTCAATTTTTTCACCAGTCTCCTTTTTTCTTACCATCCATCTATCTTATTTTTTATTCAAATATACATATATATATATATATATATATATATATATATATATATATAAGAGAATGCCAATTTACTGTATGATGGTAAATATAGATGTTACTATATAGCCACTTTATGTCACATCAAAATATTTTTATAAATTTATAAAGACAAAAGCAAAAAGTCTTTTGTTATATTTTTTACTTTAACTTTATATCTAATCAAATATAATTATTGCAGAACTATTTTAATTTATAATTAAGTTTAGAGTGAGGTGATCTTTGGTTCCTTGTTATGAGGAATAATATATTGGAATTGAGTAAATCACCATCAAGAGATAAGGAGGAACTTGGAGATGATGCTGACACTGCCTTGACATTTTGCAACTTGATGAAGTTTCTCAGGGAGATTACAATGACACTGACACTCAAAATATTTTAGTTTGAAAGAATAGGATTTGATCTCTTGACTTAGGCATAGGATTATGCTTAAATTTGATAATTAGGCACTATGAGTACATAAAAAGATTTACTACAATGGCAAGAAACCCATGGGATTCTTCAACATGACTAACCTAGCCTAACAGTACAAATACTAAAAAGTTAATATAATTATATGGCATTAATTAAGTATGATTTACCTTTTATAGTATCTCAGAGGTGAAGATGTTTAGGGTTTAGAGAATTTTTTTTAATATAAGACCCTATATTTAGGGAATGTTCTGTTACATGTTAATCTATGATTCGAACTATATCAATTCAAGACCATGGACAAGTCCTGTCCAAGAATTTAACATCAGAATGTTCTTTCCTCATCTTATCTTAAAAGACAGAAAAATGTCATTCAGAAATAGTGAAATATAGGATTCAAACTGTACTTCATATGCAAAGTTTCTAAAAATTTGGCCCCAATCAACAAGCTCATCTAACTTTTGGAGGAAAAAGAGTTAAAGAAGAAGAATCCTCTCAAAAAAGTATTCCAAAAGTTAGATGAGCTTGTCGGTTGGGGCCCAACAACGCAAGCCCAAGTTGATAATTCTAGTGTCACCTCTGGCATTTCTCAGTTTAGAAAGACAGAGAGTAAAGAGAATGAACTCAATTTGCAAATATTTCCTACAATACACTAAATTGTAAAAGGCTTCCCTTAAGCATCTTGTTTAGGTCTATTGTTCAAGCTGAAATCAGAGGTCACAGAAGTATTTAAGCATTGTTCTCGTCGTTAGATTAAAGAGTATTAATCATAGACAGGATCCAGTCACTCCTGGATGATATACAAAAACTTAGGAGCTTGCTGAGGAACCCGCATTTTGAGGACAACAGGACGGCAGGTCACCGACAGACCTAAACGGTGGCCTCTGTCCAAACTTCAAGAGGTGAGCAATTTCATACACTGGTTGCAATTGTTGAATCATCTGAACATCTAGATATGATTCGCATGCGAAACACCAGACCGACAAATCACTGTCAACAGTTTTATTAACAGAAAGGTGTAAGGAAAGATAACGATATTGTTTTAAAAAGAAGAATAGCATAGAAAAGAATCCAAGCAGTTGTACCTGAAGCTGAGAGAAATACAGTGCCCAGTTTCTTGATGATGATTGAGCATATGTTTGTTGACAAATCGGCTGCATAGGACATCTTTGCAGCTCAAACATAGCCAGTTCTCAGTAGGGTTCTGGCATCTGAAATGTAGAGCAATTTTGGAAGCATGATAGACCTTTGAAGAGTCAGTGTCAAGTCTAGCATGCAAATACTTTCTTGATCGTGATTGTTATTGTAGACTTAAGTGTTCGCTTGAGTAGAAATATATAGTTCACTTCTTTTAACGCCAACGGTCAAAGATGATAACAAAAATAGAGCTTGATAAACTTAACAGTATAGCCTTCCAAGAGTAAACTTTTCTTGACCAGATAGTCTATTTATATCTCAAAATGTAAGACCAAGAATACAATGAAAATTATTTACATGGCACATCAGTCACACAACATTATTCTTTTTGTTCCTGTCCAGAATGAAATATAACAGACATAACTATCTAGATATTAATCAAGTTCTTATGATAGAAAAAAGAACGATAAGGTAAACATAATCCAACAAACAGATCAGGAACCACTAGAAATTTAATTAATTATATAAGCAGAGAAAGGCAGCTCATGCGAGAAAGGGACATTGATTAATGGAAACATACCTAACAGAGAATGTGATACTTCCCAAATTGTAAGAAAGTAGAAGAGTTAACCCATAGAGATGCATACCCTATATTATGTATAATTTTTTTTTTCATGGGAAGTGTATAAGATTGTGATGACCTCAACTTTCACAAAATATTACTCTTTAGCAAGGAAAGCGGAAATTCTTGAGCAAGTGCATATGAACATATGAAGTTAAAGAAAATTTTCCACTTCTCTCTCTATAGTTGCACAATATTCTCTAAAGTTTATTCATGAGATGTTGATCCACAACTAATGGTGCTGCAGAACATATATGATCCTCAAGTTTTGCCTCTTAAAGATCCATCTGCAAACCAAAATATCCTAATTTTACTAATCTGAACTTCTCCAACAGGTCCATAGCCTGATGTCGAAGTGCTTCTTTTGAAGATGGTCCCAATTCTAATTCATATGCCATGAAATTGTTCTTCATCACCCTCTGTACTATATTAAACAAAAAAAGAAGACCATGGAAGACTCTACTTTCCACCATCAACTGTCTCCAAAATAAATACCAATTTCTATTCCATCTTAATTCTTCTCCGATTTCCTCTCTCCAATACCTGATTCATGCATAATGGATTATAATCCATATTTACTAATCCTTTCCTGTAACACAGATTTACAGATTATGCGTAAAATTCAAAGAACACAAGATGCCCTAACCATCAAAATCTAATCTTTTGACCTGAAATCAGCGAATCTCGACTCAAAATTCCATCTTTGATTTGCTTTTCAAAGGAGGGCAAGGATATCTAGAAACTAGGATTAGATAAGGATAAAAAGCTAACCTAGAGCAAGGGGAATTGGAATGAGGGATATGGGTGAGGTCGGGGCACAAGGAAGGGAGATGGTCGCAGGACGTTCGAGCTTCCACCCAACCCGATTCGGCTCCATAGGAATCCTCAAAGTCCTCCACCTGAGAAGCGTCAAAGAGATATAGACTCTATATGTTGGATGTAGAGAGGAAGAAGGCAGAAACGAGGGTTGGATTCTGTTACCGATTGAAACGAAGAGCCGCTCCCGTTCGCCATTAATGGGCGACTCGAGTTCGAATACCAGGGTTTAACAAAATGGATTCTAAGTCTATATCTAAACTATCTTAGGCGAAGAAGAAATTAATAGTATAAAATATAGTATTTATGCTCAGAATTATTTTACTGTATGTAATTTAAAAAATTTAAATCACTCTATGCATTTATAATCAAAGTGAGACTACTAATTTTTCTATTAAATTTAATCGAGTTCCATGACTATTTTAATAATTTAGCTATATTATTTCAAAATTTATATTTTTTAACAAACATAATAAAGACTGGTTTAACAAAAGAACTAATAGTTTCACTTTAGTCATAAGTATAAGAACTGATTCGAGACTTTTTAAAGTATACAGTGGCAGAGCAATTTTGGGCATAAGTACGTAGGAGTTAAAAATATATTTAATCTAAAAGTATAAATACCACGTTTATCTACTAGCTTTTTTTGAGTAACCGGTGAGCTAATATGATATTAGAATAAATATTCCATCTATTATTTTAAAAATAAAAGTCTTTATACTATTTAAAACGAATCCACATTTATTATCTGTTTCTTAGTTTCTCAACTAGCGACTATGTCTAACCTAAGGTTAAGGTAGTGATTTATGTTGAGTCTCACATATTCATGAAAGAAGTTATGGATTCGATTCTCTCATAAATATTAGAGTTGATATGTAGATCGACATGTTTTCCGCCTCATTTGTACGGAGAGAATATAAGAGAAGAGAGAAAATGGGAAATAAGAGAAATATAGTGTTTTTTTCTCTCTCTCTTTAGGATAGAAACTAAGATGAGTTGATATGCACATCTGCATTTGTTTATATACCTGTATGCTTTAGACCTTTCTTTTTTTCTCATAGTCTCTTTCATTCACTAAGCTCATAGTGATTTTATTTCTTGGGAGTGTTTGATCTTATTGTTCAAACTAATATATTTCTTAGGAGAACATTGTTTAATCTATATACTGTTGAGCTAATTTATAATTAGCCTATGTGCTTTATGACCTAAGTACAAAAAATTCTACCATTATATCATATTGAGTGTTTAAACATAAAACATGATAAATAATAAAATAACCCTATAGTTTTGCCTTAAGATTAAATTATTCATAAGCTTTTAATATAGAACTATTAATTTTTTCAATCCAAATTTAAAAGAACAAAATATTTATTTAAAGAGAAGTTTTCTACCATAATGAATATTAAAATGGTATGATTATTTTTCTTCCTCCATTAAATTCTATTCTTCAAATTTTAAAACAAAATGACCTTTTGTACCTCTCTAATATAAGATTGAAATCATCATCTAACCATTATAATGTCATTTATATTTACTCAAACCATAAGATTTTTAATACCTTAGGGATTTAATCTTAGAATAAATGAATTTTATAAAAAGTGGAATTATAATTATTTATAGAATAAATAAATTAATTTCGCCTGTTACAATTTCGAAACACTTAATAGATTGGGATATTTTTCGTTAATATATATATTTTTTATTAACTTTGGGATATTCATTTAACAATATAATTAAGACGTGACACATTTTCTCAATCTTTTATCGATATTTGAGCTTTTTTATTTTATTTTATTTTATTTTTTACTACAATCGATATTTGAGTTATTATCGGAGTCGAATCCGTACTCGACTGGGTATCTTTTCGGATGCGGATAGCGTCTCCGAATCCATTATAATAACCGAGAGGGTCATCGAGAAAACCCTAACTAGAGTTCCTTTCGCGCGCCGCAATCCCTAATTCTCTCAATTATCCGACGCTAGGGTTTCCTTTCTCCCGATCGCAGCCGGAGTAGAGAGAGAGAGAGAGAGAGATGGGGCATTCAAATGTCTGGAACTCACATCCTAAGAACTATGGCCCTGGCTCTCGAGTTTGGTATGTGATTCCACCTTCGCCTTCTCTCCGATCTTTTCCAAATAATTAAATCTATTTCCTTTTTATTCTATTTCATGTTTCGACCATTATAGTTTCAGTAATGGCAGAGAATCTAATCAGAGTTGCTAAGATATGATGCGTCCAGCGTGTTGGCATTTGAAGTGCGTCGTATAGTGTAGTGTTCCTAGTGGAGGTCTTTTGTAAAAATCTCGTTTTTTTTGTGTTCATATTAGGTTTGTGCTGTAAATGATGCCATGTTAATCTATCGTTCCTTTCTTGCTTATATTGATATTGCTGCCGTGTGATCATGTCTTCACTTCAACTGGTTTGCTTAGTTGTGAGATTATGGTCGATGTCTCTTATTGAGATAAACGCGTGATTTCATTTTGTGACCGCTGTTGATTGCTTGCAGATCTCATGTCTTTATTTCTCTTTTGACAGTAGGGTTTGCGGGAACCCGCATGCGCTGATCCGGAAGTACGGGCTTATGTGTTGCCGGCAGTGCTTCCGAAGCAATGCCAAGGAAATTGGTTTTATTAAGGTGAATATTTGTTATAGTTAGTTATATTTTTTTTATGGAGATCATGTTTTCCTCTTTGAGACTTAGACAATAGGATTGTTATAACAAAATAGAATAATCTACAGCTATAAAAGCCGCCTATTTGATGCATGTTATGTTACCTTAAATTATCATTCTTTATCTTTTGCAATATCATTTATCACTTATGATGCAGATTAAACTAGTACTAGAATTTTGTATTTTTGTTGGATTCTATATAGGAGAAACTCAAGAAAGTTTGTGGGCAGCTTGTTTATTTTTAATCTATGTCGGGTACTTTTCTTTTTCCTAATTTTTAGCTGTGATCTTATCCTTACATCCACAAGCAAGCTCCTCAAAATTGTTTGACTGAATCCTTTACAATACCTTCAAATTGTTTGACCAAATCCTTAAATGTTTCAAATTGACATACTTGTGCACCAGTGCCACTAAGCCCCAATCAGCCTGTGCCTTCTGCGCTTCTTACACGGCTGCTCTCCATCAAATAGTTTTCCTACCTATTTATCAGATTGCTGCCTCCTTTGAGATGGTGTTAGTCTTTCAGTCCGTCTTAGTTTTTCTCATTCTCTTTTCATGTATTGATGCCCATTGGTTTTATCTACTCATATGCTGGTTGTGGAGACTGGAGATCCATCACTCACAAGGTTTCTCGGAAGTCTGGTACCATCATTCATGCTAGGGCGACTATTTGTGATGAGGCTGCTGACACCAGATTATTTTTCCTCATATCCATAATTAGCCAAGGGTACAATGGCTTAGGATGCTTGTTAGATTTAGATTCAAAGTGGATGAATTGCATAGGTTCCTTTTCCTTTGCCCTCATTTGCATGTAGGTGACAGGGCCAGAGGTAGCTTACTTTTCTAGAAAAAAAAACTATCTTATCAAACAGCTCTCTGATACTTGAATTATTTTTCTGCTAAGCGCTGCTGGACAACTTTGGTGAGAGATGAAATTTTTCTATAGTATATATAATATTTTGCAGATGTTGACATATATAAAGAAATGTGTTAGTGCACAGTGCACAAGATATATATGCACAGCCCTAGCCCACATTCGCCAGAGTGGTTCTTTAAGACTTAAAAATTATCACCGAGTTGCAACATGGCAAAACTTAATCACTCTAAATGATGCTTTTAACTTTTAAAGATGTTTTGTTATATATATATTATTAGCTTTTCAGTGATATACTGCAGCTCTGCACTAGTATTGACTTCCATATATTTATTGTTTTTTCTACAGTACCGTTAAGGGCATCACTGAACTGCTGGCCTGCAGGGATATATGAGATGTATCTGCCACCACTTCGGAGTAGTTTCGTCTTTCTGCAATGTTTTATTATAGTTCACCTAGTAGTCTATTATTATGTAGTATCAATTATGTAATGGACTAAATAGTTCCAATTTTCCATGATTTCATGTTGAACTTATTGGCATCATATTTCTGCAATCATTTACAATTTTTTCTTGTTTTCTAGTTTTCAGACTGGCGTTTCTTTTAGGAACTGTGTTGTTTGGTTTCCCTGGTATGACAAAGAGTGGCCATGACTCATGACTTTGGAAGCTTATTATTCTGTGGTATCTGTGGATATGAATTACCAAAGTTTAATAGGTTTGATAATAGAGTATTAGAACTCAATTTTGGCATGAGCTGGTTTGTGCATATCATTTTGGACAGCTATTAGATGCATGCCAATGCATTGATCACACATCTAATCAAAAGAAAACATAAGAGGCCATGGCCATAGAATATAATAGACATTTGGTAGTACTTTCAACTTTTACTACAGGGAATACAATTTGAGAGATCCAAATCAATTGCCATGTCATCATTGTAGCTGATCCTCTCCAACTCAAACTGCGGGATACACAGTCCACAGGATACAGGCACAACTATCTGAAGTTTACCTGAGCCAGGCCTGACGTGAAGGAGGGATTTCAGGGATGACATATTCACATGACACAGATGGATGATATCTACTAATCCTCAAGCAACATAAGAGGGTTAAGAAAAGAGGACGCCAATAATGAGTGGTCATAATAATTCACATGATCCCTAACGTATGTTATATAGATTCTACACTTTCTTTGTGCCTCCATTAAGATTGGTTCATGGAGGAGTTGGTAATGCTTTAGGCTTTGGCTTGACCTCTACCTCATTGACATTTCGCACGAAAATTGCATCAGGCTCATGGCTGCAAGATGCATAGGGACTAGTAGTTAGGGTTATTAAACATGATAAGGAACTCAAAAGAAATAACTGGGATCATAAGAATCTCACGGTATATCTCCCTCTTCATATGTATAACTGGAAGCCACAGCAAGAAGGCGCCCATCTCTGCTGAAAGATAATGCTGCAATGCTTGTTGGGTACCTCGAATACTGTTAAAGGAGAGAGAAAAAGAAAAGGAAGATAATGGCAAGCATTAACAGCTTATGGATGTTGGCATCTGAAAGCACTTTCAATGAATGAGACTTCTTACCTGATATAATCTTTTCTTATTGTTGCCATCCCATACATTCACATATCCATCGCATCCACCAGTTGCAAATGTACCATAGCTGCAATGCACATTTTCTTGAAATGTGTCACACATGGTTTTAAATGACCAGATGAAAGAGAGATAATAGACAGAGAAAGGAGTGGAGTTACATGGGATGGAACGCAATTTCATTGACTGGATAAACAGTGTCCCTCCCAGCCTCAGATTTCCGATGGCACTTGAAGGCATACCTAGATAAAGAATCAGACAGAAAGCAAATGAATACAGAACACTAACATTATTGCCTACCAAAGTGTTATGAAGTTTGCTAGGTCAACCAGAATGCACATCCTTGCTTGTTCTATCATTTGGTTTCACAACTTGCTGACTAGAAAGAAAGAATGCTTTAAAAATTTTAGTTTTTCTTAAAAAGATAAAATATGAATATTTCCAAAAGTACGTATACACAATGACTTTCATCCAAGGTTTATATAAACGGCAAGTGTACTTTGATTGAATTTATGGCAAACACTAGTTAAACTTTTAATGTGGTTGAAAATCTGTTAGACTGGCTGTGTACAAGTACAGTGGCATACTGCAGTAATCCTTTATATATTTGATTAATCTAAGATAATATCTAAATTACAAGATAATATGATCTTTAGAAGAGTTAAATGGAGCAATCACAGCCTTTTCTTTTAATTATACAGCACTATGTCAGAACTAATGGCTGTTCCATGGTAGTTATTCTCAAGAAAAGTCAGTCCAATTGCCAAAATTTAGATGCATGTTATTAATGCCATAAACCAGGGATTATCATAGGATGGCATGCTCACTGGCAAACTTAGAACATGCTGACACAATCATGTATACAAAATTAGTGCATCACCTAAAGATCAGCATATTACCATATACTCTCTCAATTGAGGGATAGTGTCTCCTCTATTAAGCAAATTAGGCATTGTCATGAGATGTTCAAACAACCAGGAATCTGTACTACATCAGGTTAACAGCTTATTGTCATTTTCAAAAGCTTGCTAGCACATTATTGAAGAACACAAATTTTGAGTATAGGCTGTATCTTTCATTTAATCGGTGTTAGTCTTACAACATGGGTATGCCAATAACTTTTTCATGATATTCTAATATACAGGAAAAGAAACAACATACTTCTTAGCTTGACCAGCCTCAGATAAATCAAAGAACTCCATGGCAACACGTCCTTCCACAGAACTAAGAGCAAAACCTGAAACAAACAACAGTACATGTCACAATATATCTTGAGATTAGAGCAATGGATCGACTGGACGCCCAAAGTATAAACATCCAAAGTAAAACAGAGTATAAACATATAAAGTAAAAGAGAGAGTCCGTTAAGCATGAATCTGGTGATCATTTTATTTTGTATGAGGTTTTATAGATGTTCAACCAGAACATCATTCCCCCCCCCCCCCCCCCCCCCCCCACACCAAATGAAAGGGCAAAAACATGAATATATTGGAAAAGCCTCAAATCTTCTAAGTTCTTCATTATACTTGATAAAGCAGCATATGGTGCATACAAAACACTTGCATATCTACCCAACTACAGCCTTGCACCATTGGTTTGATTTAATATACATTAACAAAATTAGCTGCTGCTATTACCTGATAAACCATCTTCTTTTTCTTCGTCAGCATTAGTTCAAAGGTTAATTAGGAAGGTGAAGAAAAATCATCTTTTATATCCTTGCTCCTACAGACCAGTAGATTGTTGATTGTACTTCCTTCAATAATTTCAAAAAAATAAATGAAAAAACCCTATTGACTCCCTTTCTGTCTTTCTCCCACTCCAACAAAAGTAAAAAAGTTTGAGGCCCTACATTTTTACTACTTGACTTGTCGTCCAAAACACTTTGTTTATTCTTTTGTATCATAATCATTGATTTCTGATGCTTTAGATCAGAGCTGTTATTTGCCATACAATTTATCCCCACATTCTGGAATTTAAATGTTTATAAGTAGGGATTATTATTTGCTGACAGGACAAAACTACTAGCCTGATAGGGTTGAAAATTAATTGGTTTTTACATTGAATACTAGATTGTCCCATTGCTTTAATATTGTTACATCTATATTAGCAATATCACTTCTGGACTGCATACTTCCTATGCTATGCAACATTTCAATTTGCCAAGTTTAGGACCATGACCTGTAGAACAAATCACCAAATATTACTATCAATATTACAGCAATAATAGTATCAGGTAAAACAAAAGCAATGCTTCTACAACTCACAAATGAAAATGTTTGAAGCTACTATATTACATATTTACATGTAACTTGTGCAATCTTATAACAATCCAAAGAATCAATTATATAACTTAAAAATAATAATTTTTGGAAAATTTTGTATCACACATAAAGAACACCTAATGCAATGTAATGAGATACAGGTATGCTACATCCATCTCTTTAGAATCCAAGTACTCTTAAAAGGAAAAAAAAAAAAAGCAAAAGAAAAGGAACCATGATTAATAAGTATATCCGTCCATTTGGAATGGACTCAAACTTGTCTCTAGAGGTGCATCAGATATTCCAGTCACAGAGGCACTTACCTGTCCCATTGGGATAACAACGAACACATCTTGTTTGATATTTCAGAGAAGACTCCCTCCGTTGTTCAGGTTGGGACATATTTCGCAAGTCATAGACATTCACATGCCTTCCTGCTGTTGCAACAACTAAACGATGACCGACTAGAGAAAGAGAGTATACTCGTTCAGGCTGTGGGTACGTTCCAACAAGTGTGCGATCTGGTCCACTAGCACCTCTAGGGTCCCAGCATTTCAGTGTCTTGTCCCAACTTCCTGTGATTACCTGGCCTGAAAAGTATACACAACCAAAACAATATAATTGCTAAGGAAGGACAAATTGATACGTATGACAAATCCAAACATTATCTATAGTATTTACTCAGTTATAAGAAAAGCAACAGGCCAAATGGTCTGTATTAAATATAAATCTGTAGAGAATTTTACAACACAAGCTTAAAAATTATGCTAGCGATAACTACAGGAGAGAAAACTTCTATATGATTTTACAAAGAAGAAAAAGATAAATTTCCCTTCTATTATGGAAAGAAGTATGGCTTAAAACTATAATAGACTGACTCTTGTTACTTTTCCTTCTTATTTACTATGTAATTCTTCTTTCTGATATACTAAGTAATAATATGGGCTTAGCTACCTGCAGCATAAGAGTACTCTACACAACGAACAGGACCATCATGTCGTCCCAAAGTATCCTCCTTTCCAGAACTAAAGACGTACCTGCAATCAGGAGAAACATACTTGGCAATTAATAAGGTCAATTCATGATAAAAAAAAATGGTTATACGACTCAATTTGGATCCAAACTTCAAAGCTCTGTTGGCAAAACTGCTGCCCACTTTTCGTCCAAAGCAACTTTTATCATGAAGAATTGATCGCAAAGGAGAAGTTGAATCAGAACTAGGAAGTATAACAATTCTAAAAGACAGCTCCAAAAGTTATAAAATGGGAAATATGGTGCTTCCTGAAATTCAAGAAGCAAGATCAAGTATTCAAGTTAGAAGTAAATATTTTCTCATATGTAAGTTAAAAATAGGGGCTTGCACCACAAGAGGGGAACAGATGCAAATGTCAAGAAACTGAATATTCACGTGAATTCTAGATAGAAATACATGCGGACCGTTGTATTGCAGAAAGGTAGGTTCTCTAATGAGATTATCCCAGTCAACTCTTATTACCTCCGCACTGTGTTATCGCCACACGCACTAAATCCAGAAGAATCATCGTGGAAGCAGCAATCAAGAACAGGCCCTCCATGGACGAACTCCCCTTTAAGGACATTAGCGCCCGCATCATAGAGCCGAACGGTCTAATCCAAACGTAGATCGAGTAAATCTCGTTAGGGTTTCAAGGATCAGGAGATTGTCGACGAGATCGGAGGAGCAGACGTACCTTATCCCACGAGGAGACGAGGAGGTGATCGCTGTGGTTGGAGAAGCGGAGGTTGGAGATGCCATCGGAGGGGGGGTTTGACAGCTCTTTCCCGCTGCTGGGAGCAACGGCGGCGCTCATGGCGGCACGAGATCGGGAATTGCGAGGGTTAGGGTTTTGGAAGAGCAGGAGGAGGAGAAGACGAGAGAAGAAGGATTCAAATTTGGAAGCTAATAGTAGGAGATAGAAGAGAGAAGATAAAGAGATCTGCTATCTATTATATATATATATTAGAAGAGGTTTTGGGGGAGAGAAGAGCGGGCGCCGGGGGCGACGACTGGGGTTCAAAAATCTTGGATGAAATTTAAAAAAGAGTGGGGAGGAAAAAGTATTCTATATCCATTTTTTTGTTCACTTTTGTGATTGTGTCCTCTTACTTTATGATTTTATGTTTTGCCCCTGCTCTTACTGACTTGTTTGGGTATGATAATTTCCCTAATAAATTTATTTTTCTCTTAAATAATGGATAGAAGATGAGTATAATATTATTCATAAATTACCTGGATATTTCCTATATATTTAAATTTTCTGTGGAAAATTTTATTAAGGTAGAAGTGTGGAAGGATCTACGGAATTTTCAAATGGAACCCTAAAGTTTAGCTAATTTTGATGTTTGGACACTGCATTTTCACTATTTGCCCCTCAAAATGAGCGAAAGGTATCATGCATCGTGATCGGATCGGGGAAATAGGTAGACCCGAATCCATCAATGCCGATATGACATCAACCGTCGATCCTCAGCCGTCGATAGGATAACGGACGGCTATAAAGTGCATGCCTCTCTCTAACTTCGTCTACAAACACCGGTTCCTTAGCTCTCTCTCTCTCTCTCTCTCTTCTCGTCAGATCTCTTGAGGTGCGCAAATCTCCGATGTCGTCTCGATTATATTAGGCCTCAATTCGTAGCCAAATTTTAGGAGATTCCTCGTTGCGATGGTTGTCTGCAAATGCCGCAAGGTAATTTTTTCCCCAGTAGCAGGAATCTTTCTAATGGATCTTTTCTCGTAATTTGTTTTTTGATTGGGAATTGGGAGGACGAGAGATCTCGGATGGTTCAATAAACTGATCACTGTATTGATATTTAGTGTTGGTTTGATGGTTTTCTTTGGTGTGGATTCTTGTGATCGCATTTGATCGATTCTTTGTATGATCCGGAAGCTCTTTCTGATAGCGACAACTAGGTTTGGATTCACTTACCTCGTAATGGAGTCCTGAGATCGATCAGTGTTTCAGGAACTTATTTTTATAATTTGCTTGATTGAGTCAATTGCAAAGGTATATTTTGTGAGCGAGAGAAGTAGAGATGCAAATCTTGCTCTTGGAAGGCTTGGAGTCGATTTTGTTGAATCAGGCCTCACTAAGTGAATATAGCATTCTTTTTTATCTGGGCGGTTAATATTATTTAATTGATATCAATTATCAATTTACAATCAGTTCAAGGGTTCTCTAATGGCCAATAACTTTGATGATGAATGATATTAGTTGAATTTATGGATTGCAGGCAACCAGGCTTTATTGCTTTGTCCACAAGGTCCCCGTATGTGGGGAATGCATCTGTTTCCCGGAGCACCAAATCTGCGTGGTAACCTTCTTAGCTTTTGTTTTACTACATTCAAAAGGAAACTTTGGCTTTTCTCTTCTTCTTTGGCATATCTTGATTCAATGAAAAGTACTTTCATTTTGAAATAGAAAGGTGTCCTGTAAAGTGGTTATATGCAAACACAGATTATTTGTTTACAATTTCTCTTATTTAGAGAAAATATAAGGAATGTCGTAGCATAAGGAATCCCTTGTTTACATCTTGAAAAGAGAGCTTATGAGCCTTTATCTATCACATTAAAGAAAATCCTGGAATGAAAGATCTCTTAACTAAGTACTAACTGCACATTTCCTGCTTTGAATTGTTATAATGGATATATAAATATAATTATCCTTGCTCTCTGTATATGAAACTGATAATTCTAGTGGACCTTGGACCTTCATGTGTTCTTTCTTTTCTTTCATAAGGTATGACTGACTGTCATAGAGCACTTTGGTATGTAGCATTCAGTTAATAGAAAAATATTGAAAAAAAAGATATTTGGCTAAATCTTTTGGATAGTTTCAGAAAAGGAGGAATAATATATGAGACAAAATAACATGATAATTCCATATAAGAGGAACAGCAAAAAAACATCATTATGATGGAACTCTATATGGTAGTTCCTAGCAATCAAATCACAGCTATTCTAGATAGATTTTGGTGACATCTTTCTTTTGCACCTGAGTATAGGCATTACCTCATTGACATCTTTCATGGAGTGGTTTGGATTTGGCCAATTCATATTGATAACGAGATATATTATGATTTACTTGATATTTTACTTGCTTTTGAAAGACTTGATGAAGTCATTTTCTGCGTATCATTTATATAGCGCTGTTATACATATCTACATAAATCAGCTTCTACAATTACATGAAAGTACTTGTGTGGTTGCTATTGTCTAAATACATCTACTCATCTGATACTGGTAAAGTTAAATTTTTATTTATTGATGTGAATATCACACTCATATTTTCTATCTTTAGGTTAAAAAATACTCTGAATGGGTGGTTGATGGAGAGTATGACTGGCCTCCTACATGCTCTTCATGCAATTGCACGCTAGAAGCTGGAAGTGATCAAACCACTCGATTGGGTTGCTTGCGTATGTGATATATTATTTATGTTTTATTCTTCAAAATGTTATTTCACCTCAACTTACAATATGTTAAGGCATAATCTGTTTGGCTCCTTTTCAGATCTCATGCATACAAATTGCTTGGTGTCACATATTCAAAGCTTCCCAGTTCAGACCGCACCAGCTGGATATGTTTGTCCTGCATGTTCAACTCCGGTAAGACTCAGTAAGAGAAGCCCAAAGAGAAAAACGAAGATACTATAAAAAAAGGCCTCTTTATATTTGATTTTATTTTCTGTATGCAGGTAAATACTAGATTATAGTAAAATTTTAAGTTCTCCTATCATAGTGCTGTCATTTTCTTTTCTTTCTTTCTTGAGTAAGAGAAGAATTAATATTTCTTTCAGTGGGACTTTTATGCATGGGAGAAGTAATAGCAAAACTAAAAGAAATATTGAAGAAAGTGACAAATGTTAAGGATAAACCATAACTGTACATTACAGATATTAGAGATATAGGTCTTCTAGTGAAATCTCAGTTAAATTTTTTATAACATTCATTTATTTCTTTTATGAGTGACTTAGTGATCCACACAACTTTGGTGCTTTGAAACACTTACCTAGTAATTATGCATTAGTTTGTTGGATATTAAATAGTGTTGTTATGCTGCAGATATGGCCTCCTACAAGCATTAAAGATACAGGATCTTGCCTTCATTCAAAACTCAAGGAATCAATTATCCAGGTTAGGCCCAAAATTGCCTTGGCCCTTACACTATATTTGCTAGTGTTTTTTTGTTTTTGTTCTCTTACATCCTACAATACGTCTGGTTACCATAACTCAAACTTTACGAGGAGACTTTGATTGCTATTGGCTTTTATTTTCTTTCTCTACCCATTAATGTGCTGATCCTCAACTAAAGTACCTTTCTCCTTGTCGGTGACAAATCCTCACTAGGGGTGGCAATCGAGTTGGGTTAAGTGGATTTGGGTCGGGTCAATTTTATTCTAACAAGAACATGATCCGATTAATAAGCGGGTTGTATTTCGTAAACACGAACACGACCGGATTATTAAATGGGTAACACGACATGACCTATCTAATCCGTTTAATAAACGGATCGGGTTAACATAACCCGTCTAACCCGTTTAATAAACGGGTTGTGTTAACATGACCATCTAACTCGTTTAACACGACATGAATAATATAATAATATTAACATATATAAAATTCAATATTTAATTCATTCTATATAAATAGTGTATTATACACGACACGAAACTCATCTCTGTCGTAGATATCTGTAGCTCTAGGCCCATCCCCTTTTCCTCTCAATCTAAGATCAACGACAAGTAAAAAAAAAGAACCAGTCTTCTTCTAAAAGTTACCTAGAAACAAAAAAATAAACTGCATAAGAACACTCTCAGTGAAGATCTAGCATCCCAAAGCAAGAACAAATAATCAACATTCAACCAAGAACTTGCACAGCTCACACATTTGCCTCAAAATCATCCCTTGAGGTCTTCATCTTCTTGCTCGCCTCATGCAAACCGTCAAGGCTACAAACCAGAGTTGTGCAATTTGTTGTTCTCTTACATAAGAATGATTGATGGCATTGGGGTTTACATGCAGTAGTTCAAGAAAATAATCCCGAAACCACCGAATAAAAAAAAATCAAAACACAGATCATCTTAGGAAACAAAACCAATGGCATAAAAACAATTAAATCAATGACATTCGACTTTTTGTGAGCGTCGATTGGAGCCATCTTTCGCTTGGGAACACGGATCGATGTGAGGCTGACTAGATCCAAGTACTCAACGATTAAGAGTTGGTCCTCCCTGCTCTCCTCTTTGTCAGGCTCTAATTCCTTTGGGTTGCGATTGCCGGTCAAAGAGGTGGAAGAGGCGACGCTGGTGTGGGAATCGGTGGTGCGGCGTTGGAACTAACGGTGGACGTCGTGGAGGAGAGTCCCTCCCCCTATATAACGACGGTAGCATGGCGTGTCCTCCGACCGGGCGATCGCGGCATTGCCCGCCTTCTCCTCCCCATCTCTTCTCTCTCTTCTCTCTTCTCTCTCTTCTATAATGTAGCAGACGGTAGACAAAGGCACAGAAGGAAGTACCGCGTTAGGCGGTAGACGAAGGTGGAGAAGAACGGAGACGAAGATGCTTGGGGTAGGTGGTAAGTGGAGGCATCACGCCATCGTGACAGGCTGCAGGTGGAGGCGGGCGATATTTTTCCCCCTTTAGATGAGGCTGCTGGTGAGGAGTGGAGAGTGGAGAGTGGAGAGTGAATTAGGATAGGTGTAGTTAGGGGTTTTAGTTTTTTTTTGTTATATATATATATATATATATAATGGGTTGGCAAGTTAGCGGGTTGACCTAACTCAACTCGTATACTTAAACGGGTTAAAACAGGTCAGTAGTATAAATCCGAACACGACCCGATTATTAAACAGTTTAGGTAGGTTAACCCGTTTATGACCCGAACCCGATTAAGAGCCGGGTTATTGTGTCGAGTTATCCGGTTAGGTCAAATTTTGCTACCTCTAATCCTCACATATGGATGACTATATTTATCTTTTAGTTTACATCTTGATATACTTCATTTAGATTTCTTGTTGACAACTTTATTCAAATATTTGTTCTATCATTATCTTCTCAGTTTAGGGTTCATAATTCTAGCTTTAGCAGTTGCAAAGATAGTGTTTATTTATTTTTCTAGAGTTATGTTTACCATTGGTGCTTTTTGTTTATTTTAAGTCATGACTGGCTACTCAGCTGAGGGCAACTTGTTGAGCTATATGTCAGCTTCCTGACATTCTTTGATAGTTTAATTAGTAAGTGTAGGTCTGCTCTCAATTGTTAGGGCATATGTTGGTCTGTTCTTTTTTGTTTTTCTCATGTCTGAGAGTTCTATACCATATTGTTAGGTCAAGTTGTATGATATGATCTTATAGTTTTTTAGTTCTTGCTAATGTCCCTTTTAGGTGCCTCTTTGATCTCTTATCTTCATGATAGTATATTTATTTGTTTTCCATGTAACATATCTCTAGCTATTTTCGAGCCTGCCTCTGATAAAATCCTGCAAATTATGCAAATGGCTTAATAATGATAAATACAAGAAACGGACCTCTTGAAATTTGGTGCTTAAAGTTGCAGTGCATCTTTAATTTTACTTTAGTCAAGAAAGCTTGAAGTTAGCATATGCTTAGTGCTTTCTGATGTATTGCAGACTGGCTTGGAGAAAAATGTGTTTGGAAATCATCTTGTTACAATTCCTACAGTTGATAGCCGTAAACCTCCCCCTGCTTTTGCTTCAGACCCACTTATGCGTGTACCTGGTGTTGAAGATAGAGAACTAAATGGTGCAAATTCATTTGACTCTATCAAAGATTCAAGCTCACCACCATCTTCTCTTGCCAAGGATAGATATTTGGATGGTGTATACTCGTCTACTATTGGTCCTGGTTCTTCTGAACCAGAGATTATTGAAATAGCTGGTTCCAATCCCATAGGAAGCCAATTCATGCCAGATCAAGAACCCAACTTCATCAAAAGCTCCAGTCCTGTTGGCGTAAGTGATATCTGAGCAAGTAACCTACCCTCTTTAAGATATTCTTTTAAATGAGAATACTCATCTTTCTTATGTCCACGGATTATGGATGTAACATCATGCAGCCTGGTGCTACAACACGAAAGGGTATTTACTCTGTTGAGAGACAGAATTCTGAAACTTCATATTATGCTGATGATGAAGATGGGAACACTAAAAAGTATACGAAAAGGGGTGAGTAGAAATAATAAATTTTTACTGTTCCCTCTTTGCACCATTTTATACTTTCTCTTCTAGGCTCAGTATGGCTTTTGCAAAACCTCAGGACATCACAGCAGAGGTTAAAGTTATTTCCTGTATATCTTTTGTGCTGGATCTTTTATCTTTTTCTTTTGTTCTCATCACTATCAATTTAAAGGTGATTTTTAGTATGGACATACTGTTAGGAACCCAATAATAAATAAGTTCATCATAGTCTTCATTAGTTTACTTGAGTATAAACTCTCAAATTCCTTCCACTCTGGATATATAGAGAGGTCTCTGATTCATTGGCCACAGAATGTGTGGAGTTTCATTTCTTTAAGGTATATCTGTCATTTTGATGTCCATTAAATGGGTGCCTTGTCATGTCATGACACGCAAAGCCAACACTGAGTTGTGTTGAGTGACCATATTTTTATTCTTAGAATGGAGGAGCAAGATTATAATAATTTGCCTAGGATAGGTTCATGATAATGATTTATAATTTTAAAAAGAAAAAATGCTGTATTCTTCGGCAGTTAGTTCATAGAGCTTCAGAGAGTTGTGGAAATCCAAACTGATTGTTTATCTTGTATGTACGAGGGTGACGAACCAAATAGTGTTGTTTCATGTAAAGGAAAAAAGTCACCTACATGCTATAATGACTTCTACTTTTTCATGTTTTTTATTTTATTTTGTAAAAAGTTAGTACACTTGTAATATAGAAGAAATGCTGAATGGTGATTAATAACTTTCCCAGGAGTTTCATTTCTGAAGGTGATCCTTTAGTGTTTTTTTTTTTCTTTTGAATATTTCCATGTAAGGTTAGTCAGTAGGGTTTGTTAGAACTTACGAGTTCCTGAATTTGTTGTATCTTGGTTTGTGGGTTATAGTGTCATACCATTGCTACTTCTATGCAATAGGGGTTGTTCTAAGAGGATAAAGTTAGCCTATCTTCTATGGTGAAAGAGAACTTGTGTAATATCCTTTAATGTATGAGTATGACCTTAACAGTCTCTTAACGTGATAGTTGCATGCATGTGTTGCTGTGATGGTAGTTTTATGCAAGCCCCTGCTGGATTTCTTTCAAGGGATCCATGTTGTAGTTCAGAAATACTTGCACACAATATTTCTGTGAACTGGTGAAAAGAAATCAAACATGTGCAGTTAAGAAGTTGTTATTCACTTGATATTGTAGATTAGGCAGTTCAGTGGTTCTTATAAAATAGTGACAGTCAATGATTTTGTTCAACTTTATTACAAAATTAGGAGAATGATTGATATTAATTGCATTGATAACTGTACTTCATAGTGGCAAGCATGTTGGTTGCATTCTTTATTTTACTGCAAACAATCAGTTTCATTTAGGCTTCATGAAATCTTGTCCTGAAAGTTTAAATCCAATATCAGGTTCCCTTCGTCACAAATTTCTGAGGATGTTGCTGCCTTTCTGGTCTAGCGCATTGCCTACTCTACCAGTGACAGCACCACCTCGCAAAGACACTACAAATGATGTTTCGGAAGGCCGTTTGCGACATCAAAGATCAACAAGGATGGACCCGAGGAAAATCTTACTCACTATGGCGATCATGTAATATTTCTAGATACTTTTCTCATTCGTTCCTGTTCTTTTCCTGACTGCTTTGACCACTAGGAGATCTATTTTTTAGCCACTTCAATTGGGCTACTCTAGTGATTCCAATAACACACTGAAAGGAGGAATCTTAGTTTTCGTATTTGGTACTAAGTTACCAACTATTTAGATGGTCAGACACAAACAATTTCATGGAGATATCCAGTCATATTCTCTTTATCTAATATTTTAAGTTTCGCTTGATTCTAAAGGTTAAAATATGCATAGGATACTTGCAGATATGGTAAATATGTAACCAAAAAGAGCTTCATGATTATGCTCTCTTATTAATTTTAAGATCTAGGACAAAGGTCCTAAGTGCGTTCTGTGGTATTATGACTACATATTATTATCGAACAATTGGAACTATTAATTTAACTGGCACCGTATTCTTGTTCTGATTGGGTTGAACTAGATGCAGTTTGTAATCACAATGCTCTATTGGGGGTCTTGCTTAATTATAATTCTGTTTACTCTATACTTATCTTCGTTTCTTATGGTAATGAGGAAGTTCGTTCAAACTATCTCATTGTGGAAATATGTGTGTGAGTCCAGGGCATGTATGGCAACAATGGGAATCCTGTATTATCGTTTGGCACAACGCAGTCTTGGCGAAAATGTTTTAGAAGATGAGCCTCAGTAGGTACTGTCTGTTCTTAGTTACATTATTGGTTCCATGTGATGTAGCTTCATAATTGTACTTTTATCTTTTCCTTCATTTCAAGAATTTCTTGAGGCTTTGGTACATGGACTAATCATTCATTTTCGGAGAGGTCTTGCTAAATGTTGATCGCAGGAGATGCTTATGTGACTATTTTAGCCCTTAAACTTTTGTCCTGGCAATATTCTTACTGTTAGGAAATCATTGATTCTGGCTCATGGGATGTTCTTGGTTCAATACAGAGGATTTTTTTTAATTCTTTGCTAGTTCATTTGGTTGGTAGCACTAATGAAGTAATGAACCATATTAACTGGTAGCTAGCCTCCATTTCCTTGCTTCATCTTAGACATTATGTACCCTGGTGTTGTGATCTTGATAGTTTTTGGTCTGTCATCGTGCATCCTCTAATGTGCTTTACCGTTGTTGGAGGGATTGAGTCTGCTTAATCAAAGAACGCTGGTCTCTTTTGTTGCATAAATTATATATGAACCACGCTTTTTGTTTCATAAGTGCTGCTTTTCTTGTAGGCCTCGTCAGATGATCTCAGTGGTTGAATAAGCTAAAATAGACTTAACTTTATAAATTAGTGATCGATTTATGCCCATTTTTCTGTCAACCATTGTCTTTGGCCTGTTTTGTAGATCTCCGTTTGGGGACTCTTGGTTCCTAACAAAGTGAGACTGAGAATTGCTTGTTTACTGAAAAATGGATATGTTACATAGTGCTCTTACCTTGACATAAATGATTGTATTGTATTGGAGCCTTGCTAAGTAATTTTGCTTGTGATAGAGTTGAATAAAAACGGCCAACTATAATATAACTGTTTTTGACTCACTTTTTCTTTTGTAGCATGTTTTGTGCTCTATTTGTGGTGGAGGTGGGATCATTAGTTTTCTGTTTCATATTAATTTACTTTTGTGTAGGACTGTAGGCCTTTAATTGAGAAAATTGTCAAGCTAGATTGTGCGTGAATAGTATGTTTTATTTAGTAGTTGAATGTCTAAAACACCATATATGATATATCCTCACTTTATTCGAAGTATGTGCTCATTTTGATGCATATTGCTCGATTTGGTCAATAATAATCCTTGGGAAGAGGTAGCAAGATCATATCAACCCTACCAATTGCATAATTCATCAGATGCCTTTGGAAGATATATGGTCAACCACTACTTCCATGTCTTCACAGCTGGACTGCGCAATCTTAAATGACCAGCAGAGTTGATAATGTTCTTTTAAGAAAGTCAATGCGTTATCTGGTAGTGGAGCATCCTGTAGATGGTATTCCTTCCAATATTTCTTTTAGCAACTCCTATTTGAGATTACATTTACTACGTAATGAATGTTCATCATCTCAAGGGCAAACATGATTATTTATAGTGGGATATGGATTTTGCCAATCTAGATGAGTTTGGAAATTCTGTTCTATATCTATCCTTTCCGATTCCAAATAGGAAAAAAGATCACCAGATTCAACCTGAAAATGTTACACTTCGACAGCAACAACTAAAAAAGACCCTCATTGATTTGAGAGGCATTTCTATGGTATAAGCTACCTCTACTTCATATGTAACTGTTGACTCTCTCATGATTTGTCAATATTTCTGTAGTGTTCTGAATTTATTTTTCAATTAGCATATGCTAAGAGACCGACCAATCTTATGTAGCTTGTTTGAATAACACATATGCCTCCTTGTCAGTATAATTTGGGTGTGTTCCCAATTTGCTATCTTACCCTTGTTATCCTATATCTGCAGGTAAGAAACACAAACTGGGAGACTGCTTTGATGAACAGTGGAAGGAAATAGATGGATCCAGGTCTCCAAGATCAAATCTCACAAAATTGCAATAAGTGGTTCCAAATGTTGGTTGTGGCGACTTCTCCAATATTTCATCAAGTGCTTTTGTTCAAAAAATAGATTGAGTAACCCCATAATTTACAGAGGGTTATTTTGTCACCCCAGGGTCTTAGATTTGTAAAAGATAGCTATGTATAATTAGTTGCCACAATGCTTTTGTTCTTTTCTTTTTCTTTTTCTTTTTTGTTACACCCTGTTCATTTGCCATGGTCAGACTGTTTTAATTACATATACACAAAGATCTATATTTGTGGATGTATCATAGATCCCCAGGTCAATGTGTGAGAAATCTGATGTCTTGCATAAAGAGATTAGCAAATGAAACTGGAACATCTTTTACTCTGAGTATGATCCGAAACATGAAAGCTTTTTAGAAACTCTCATTCATGAGCCAGGTTAAATAGTTTCTGGAATAAGATCATGGAACTCTAAAACCAACCACAGGAATACCAATAATGAAACACATTTTTAAGTCCCAGTTAAATAAATGCCATCTTTGTAACCTCTGATTCATACAAAAAGGTAAAAGGAAAACTTGAAATTATATCTATTTTCCTTTGAATTCAGGAGGAATACAGAATGCAAATATCCAATCCATTATAAATAACCTTCAAAGTGGTAATTTGTATACTTACAATTATTTATATCTTCCTTCCCATGATTAATTTTAGGGAAATATTACTTTACTTCACATTTTATTTTTATCATATTTTACACCCTATGTGGACTTGTCTATCATTTCATGCCCTGAAATTTTATTGTATTCACCCAAACGGAGTGGAATTAAGAAAAAAGAAATCTGGTCATGATAAGTAGTGGAACCTCTATTTAAACTTTAAAGAATCCCAATAGCAAATTTTTAATATCTTATTATATCATTTGATGTTTCGAGTAAACAAAGTTACCAGCATTAAGATGACTATCTTACCAGCCAATCTAAACGAGCTTATAATCTAGGTTTTCTTAATGCATAGTATATTCATATTAGTCTAAATAGGTCTTGAGAAGGGTCTAATTAGGGTGTCTCCAACTTAAATCTATTTTTCATTTTTTATGTCTCTTGTTTTGGTATTTCTGAGGATAGAATAAATCAATATATTTTGGTCTCAATCTAATCTACCTAATATTCTATCAAACTCTAGCTTATGTATCTTTCTCATGACCAAAGAGGTCATGGGTTTGTCTTCAACTCCAAATAATTTTGTAGAGAAATTATTTGGTAATTTAGTGATTTGGCTTGATTTAGTTGATAACTCGGCTGTGTGGTTAGTTGAAAGAGCAATTCGGCAGCACGATGGTTTGGAGCAAGCCTCGACAGTGTTTGATTTGGAGCAATTATTCGGCGACGCATATAGCTTAAAACCTAGATTATGCAGCTAAAAGTTTGGTGTGGCCTAAGTACCTCTGTATCTAGGGAAAATTGGTCATTTGTCCGGTCAATATCTAACATTTAAGCTCATTAAAAAAAAAAATGAGATGCAACAAATGCCCAAATGAGTCTATAATAATATCATAATATGATTCTAATATAACACAAATAATTGGCTCTTATTATTCGATTCACTTAGTCTATAAACTCTAATTTATTAATCAAATAAATAGAAACCAATATATATATATATATATATATATATCCTCCACAGTGCAAGCAGTCACATTAATTTTGCTCCTCTGTAGCCCTGGTTTCAGGAGTTTCCTGCAACCATAATACTTGGCAAGTGGAACAACGTTGTAATTTTTCTGGCGGCCAAGAGTGAGTTGACAAATAATGAGCTGTAAAGAATACTCTACGTCCATGGCTGCAAAGAATCCTTCTCCACCACCCGTTGGTGCTCTCATTTTTGTAATCAGCCCTAAGAAAATAAAAATGAATGAAAAAAATAAAATAAAAAAGAGAATCTTATCTTTCATATAGGCACGTATAAACACAACGGTCAGGAGATTAGAGACAAATCTTTTAATACAATTGCTTTGAATTAAGAAGCAATTTTTGTTTATATATCTTTCATTCTCCAAAGCCATGTTTGATGTCTCACTGCATTCTTTTTTGTTCTACCAACTTAGCAAACAATGGAGTTTTTTTAGTGCTCTTTTGTTCCCCCAAGAACAACTTGAGGAAATACTTCATTCTTCAACAAAATTATACTTTACATCTTATAGTTTAGCTTGATTTTAACCTACCGTCTTGTATTTCAATTATAAGCACATAACCCTATGTAATCTACGTTGATCCCTACTAAACTATCGTCATTTTCTATGTATTATTCATAAACTTCTTCTTTCTTTTGTAATATATAGACCCCTCGAATTATTGAAGATATCTCAACTCTCTTGATGTCGTAGATGGAAAAGTTGAAAAGATAAAAGACATATTACCCCCTCTTGCTCTTGAGAAGGTAACGAATGTTTTAGTAGACTGAGATTTCTCTCTTCTCTTTCTTCTAAAATATAAAGGTAAACATATTATATAATTGCTTGTATATTTGAGATAATTTTTAATTTAGGGGAGTATGTGCCCCCAAAATAAGGTTGAGAGGCATGTGAAAAAGAATGATAGTTCAAGAGATCGGAGTATAATTAATCTTTTAATTAGGAATAACCCTCGTTTTCTCTCTCAATAGTCCATACCAAATTACAACCGTTAGATTTTCATCTAAAAAAATGTTGTTTTATTAGCCTCAGTATTCTTCGCCATGAATAAATTATAAAACGATCAAACTCTTCTAGCATCTTCAAATAAGACTGTATTTTTTTTAGAGTAATTCAATTTTTTTACGTCTCAAAGAATCGGTAGACTAACAATTGCAAGTTTGAAATACAAAGGGATAAATTAAAATTGGGCCAAACCACAAAGGAGTAAATTATAATTTCTCTTAATCTATTGTTATTGTTAACATTTTTGAAGCATTTCATGAACTATACATGTCTGCTGCAGTACTCTTCAGTTTAGCAATTACTCTACTTGAGTTCTTCAACAACTATTGATTCCCTAATTTGTCACATCCAACAACTAATTTAATAGTTGGAGAGTGCAAAATCATGAATAATCTTTTTCTTTCTTGGAGGTGGATTATAGTATATCACCATCATTCTTGTTGTCTTATTGTCTTTATTCCTGGAAAATATTTGCAATTTGGCTATTCTTCTTCTTCTTCTTCTTCTTCATATATTCCAACCATTTCTCACTGCTCTTGAATAAGAATTTTAGAGTATCTATTATTCCCTTCTTAGTTAAATGTGTGTAATTGCAGAGAACAAAAAGAAAAATCTGAAAATTTGAGTTAATTTCTCCGTCCAGTGTAATCGAGCTTGCACGCCAATCTCAGAGCTTAGTTCTACCGGTCGCAATCGAAACTTCTAAATGTTAGTGAAAGATAACTTAACGCAAATCTTAGAATCCAATTCAGCACAAAAACTTAAACCATTTGATGAGGGCTCACAAGTTATATAAATATTTTCACCTGTTACTATGTTTTTCTTTTCGAAAAAAAATATATGGAATAAACCTTCATTATCTGTGAACTACCACCAAATCTCTTAAAATACTTTTCCAAGATCAATTCACACATATATAAAGTCCCCTTTGTCAGAGAACTGAGTAAGTTCTAGGCCAAGAATTTGAGGAACATTAGTTTATGTGTGCAGTCTCCATGGGATACAAGGATTAAACAAAGAGAAAGAGAATTCTATTACGTTTAAGAACACCTCCCCACGATCACTATCTAATATTCTTCCTCTTCCATTCTTTATTCCCTTCAACAAAAAATTCTCTACTTTGATCATTAAATACATCAGCAAACACCACTCCCCACGTTCTACCAATTGCCAGTTGCACCTCTCACTCACACACACTCTCCCTTCCCTCCATTAATCCTTTTCCTCTCCTATCTTAATCATCAGCTCATAACTTCTAATCATTCAATTGTACTTCTAAATTCAATGACCAGAAATTTTCATATAACTGATCTCGTATTCGTGACGTGAAGAACTCTGATTTTTAATTCCAGGGTCACCAAGTTCAGCACTTATGCTGAGCTGTATCAGGCAATTGACAATTTGCAAGTTTGTTTGAAAGGTGAAGTATCCGAATTTATACGCGTTAAATTCTTCGGTACAGCTGCATATTTAATCCTATACTATGCGACAGTCTTCTTGTATTTCTGGCATTGCCTGTTTTATTTTCCATCAGAAGGTCTAATGGAGCACAAAGGAGCTGCCTCTGAAGGGAGTTGGAGTTCTTTCGACATAGCAGTGCCCGATGAAGAATCTGAGATGATGGCACAGTTGCTTGGATCGCAATACTTCTCGAACGAGCAAGAACACGAACCGAGTGCTGCAATGCGATCGATGTTTTGGCCTAATCATGATGCTGCTTCTAGTTTTCGATCTACTGATGCTAACAATAGCTCAATTTATTGGCATCAGGCTAATTCTGGTGCTACTAGTAGCAATAGTACTAGTAATTTTCTCGTCTCAACTCCAAACTATGAAGGCCATTATTTGGATGACATCAATCTTACACCATCTGATTATTGCGCTTCGGAGGAGCAAATTACTATTTCATCAATTCAAGACGAAAGTCCTGCTAATTTACGAACCAAGAGAATGTTTCATACAGATGATGAAGATGATGATAAGCAAATGATGAAAGCCAAGGATGATATTTCCCTAGCAATTCCTAGAAAGAAGACGCGGGCTTTGCTTTCGGTATGTATGAACTTCCATTTAGCTACATTCTACTGCTAGAATTCTATACCTCATTGTCTTACAATTCCAATCAATGTGATTAATATTAGGCACCAAAGAGAGCTAAGAATTCAAAATCTAAGAAGGCGCAGCAGAAGAGGAGTATTAGTGCAGGAAATGAAGAAGACAGCAATGCAGATGTTAATGGACTGAGCTCCAGTCACTATAGCTCAGAAGATGATTCAAGTGCATCACAAGATCTTAATGAGGGAAGCAATGCAAGGTCTACATCCAAAAGATCTGCTGATCTGAAAGGGAAAACAAGAGCTGATCGCGGTTCGGCAACTGATCCACAAAGCCTTTATGCAAGGGCAAGTATTTAAATTTGCAACAACCAAATTTCTTTTATTGCTCATAATTTCAGAGTTCTGATTCTATTGCTACTTGCAATGCTTCTACCAGAAGAGAAGAGAAAGAATCAATGAGAGATTAAAAGTACTTCAGAACCTGGTTCCTAACGGAACAAAAGTGAGTTTCAAGAGGACCATATCTCCAATTTGCTGCTGAAATGATCTATTATGTTGTCCTATATAGACTTTTCGCCGATAAAAATAAGGATAGATAAAGAGTCTAATGGATATATTTATTGCAGGTAGACATAAGCACAATGCTTGAAGAAGCTGTTCAGTATGTTAAATTCTTGCAGGTCCAAATAAAGGTAAGCATATACTAAAGTTTGCTCCATGCTAATGCTATGATAGAATTATAATTTAAATTACATTGGCCTTCTTATTTTCAATCACTGAAAATACTTCACAAGTAATAACTTTGCCTGCAAAACAATGATATTGTGCAGCTCTTGAGCTCAGATGACCTGTGGATGTATGCTCCTATCGCTTACAACGGGTTTAACGTCGGACTTGATCTAAAGATTTCTCCACCATAATAACGAAGATTGAAATGGAATTCTACGGTCACATTCGATGCAAAAGGATGGTTTTGGAATTATATCTGTTCACAGTTTCATACTCTTTTTTGTTTAGTTCATTCAATTCTTCTTCTTAATAAGGCAACTATGAGATACATATATATATAGTGAGCACAAGGACAATTTTGATCAGATTCATACACATATTGCTTGCAAGATCTCTCCAGCACTAAGCTATTCTCAAGGTTGTAGAGTTGAATGCCAAAGTTGATACAAGGAGATATAGACTTTTATATTTCCTCTGTTGTTGTAAGTTGTAACTATTACCTTGGAAATACTATCCACTGCTGCAAAGTTTACTCAAATTTATGTACAATTTTGGAACCTAATACAAGATTAGCAACAATAGTTTTGATATTTGATACAAAAAAATAGAAGAAGAAAGAAAATCCTATCATCTTTTTATCCAAGATGAAAAGTATGAGCTTTTCCTTCAGTTCATAAAAAGAAATCCATTTCACTTTCACACCCTATAATAAGGAATCCAAAAGTAAAGCTTAATCTTCTTGAGTTCATACAAGAAACATCACGGAAAAGGATTAGGATTCTAATTATAAAAAGACATCACCAACTTCACATTGGATTTATTTTATTTAACCAATTACTAAAACTAAGAGACTCTTCCTCATTTTTCTTTCAATCTTCTTGTCCATATACTATTTATTTATATATAGTTGATGATTTTACGCAATCTACCCAGAATCCATCTTGCAGTCTAATATAAGGTGTGAACTGAAAATTCCCTCAATAGATACAAATGTTAGAACCCCAGACTTGCTCTGTGTTCAAATTTTCTTTGCCTGATTCAAAGCCTTACAGGTTCGTTAATCTCTATTATTGCTTTGTTTCTTTGCGTGAAATTTTATCACCTGATTCTTATTCTTTTCCTGAAATCGTCCGAATATCCGATGCAAAGCGTTTAAAGTTTCTATTTATCTTGTTTGAATCCAAGGGGAATGCGGAGCCATGTGTATGCCCTCAAGGTGTTTGTCAATATGCTTACAAAGTTTGGTCCAGCTTGTTCTGGGTTATTTACTCATATTGGTGATAGGAGAACCTAACCTGTTTTTGATCATGATGGATCTAACTGTCTAATTATCTATCTCTCTACGTTTGAAGTAAAAGAATAGTCATTTATTTGAAGGTGGGTGTGCAGAAAGACTTGCTGAATTCACCTAGAAATTTATAGGATAAATGGTGTTTTGTGCTGCTTTACTAGAAACTAAGATCAGAAGAAACCTTGTTACCTTGTCCTTGTTGACTTGTTGGAGTACAGTTTTACCAATTGCGCATGCTCTCGATCCGCATGCAAGCTCTTTGTAAGGAAATTATGTCAACGCGGTGTCTCGTTCAGTTGCTAACCAGCGAAGAGAAGTTTTACTCGTAATTGTGGAAGGAATTGGATTATGAAGTGAGATCTTATGAACCAAGTGCTTTTGTTGTGAATTTTGAATATTCTTACTTAGTTCATTCTTGTTGACAGACACATCTAGTTCCTCAAGACTGTCATCCATAAATTCAAGAACTCATGTCAGGTGCTATGCTCTCAAGCCACTTATGTTCTGTTTTGCTTTACACTCTAGCTACCAGCAGCAAATGGAGCAGCTACTGGAGTCTGGGAGAGGTAATGCATGACTAGACTTCCTGACACTGTAATTTTAACAAAGACCTTTCAAAATCCATAGATAAATCTCCAACATATTTGGTTCCTTGTTTTGACCTTAAAGAACAAGAACAGTCTTTACAATCTATATGACTATTGCATTAAACCCTGAAGCTAAACTGTTCAGAAATTTTGGATTGATGACATGCACTCTTTTATTATTATTATTATTTGGATCAGGTTCTCTGTGAAAATGGAAGCAAGACATTCAGCTGAAATGTTCAAATACTATTTCTTGATGCAAATGTCCATGAGGAAGCATATAGTGCAATGACCCATGAGCCACACAAATTTCAGGTTAAAACTTAAAGCTTTGCAATTTGGAAGCTCCTTTCCTAGTACTGTAACTTTACCCAACATAATCATTTGGTAATTGGGTATAATTATTGGAGTTACTCTTTTCATATGAAGGTGGAAGTAAGAGATGCTAAATTGTTCTTTATGCAAAAAAAGAAGAAGAAGATGCTTCTTTTCCATTTCCTTTTCAATTCTCATTAAAATTTAAGTGATGTTCTTCAAGCATTACTTTAGGGCAATATCTTGTTACTCTGTGCTGAATATTACTGCCACTAACATAATCCTGACTAAAATGAGACCTAATTTATATTAATAATGCAGACTGAAAGCCTATTTAAATTTCAAAATATAAAGTGAAGCATCTTGTCAATTCTCAAGGTTCTAAACCTGTTATAGTTCTTACAAGAACTAATTCATTAATGAAATTTTTGCCAAATCCTTCTTGTCAATTTCTTATTGTTCATGCTGTTAGTCCAATAATCCTGAATCTTTCTTGCAGGAAAATAAAAGAGAGCAGAAGTCTGAAGCAGATGCAAGTCAATCATCACAGGAATCTTGATAGATCAAATGACCATGATCATTGATACTTGACAGAGGGGCTTGATGCTTGTGACTTTTAGTTTTTTGAGAGAGAAAGAGTGGAGTGGAACTTTATGGCATCATTACATGCCACTGTGATTTGAATTCGAAAAGAAGATCATATAATATGAGCCTCTTTTAACCATCAGCAAAAATTCGGTTTATGTTATGTTTGAGATTATCTATTTTTGGTCATGTCTTATAAAATGTGAATTGATTAAGGTCTCTGTTATGATGGCTATGTCGATCGGCACGAGGTGTGCCGGCGGCATACTGGCACGTGGCACGAGGGGTACCGTACGACACTCCTCCGGATTCACAATTTAAGTTTTTAACTGATAACCTTTTTTTTTTCTCTCTCTCTCTTCCTTCTTCCTCGAGCTAGGGCACCCGAGGCAAGCTTTAGCGACGGTAAAAATGAAGGTGAGGGTGAAGATGAGTATCCCTTACATTTTTTTCTCTTTCTCTTACGATATAATCGGCAAGTGCTGCAACACGTGCCGTGCTAATGGCACGACCATTGTAGGTGTATGCTACTAATCGAATTAGTTGGAATTCTAATAGGAGGAAGTGACCAACTTGGAGGATTTCTGAGAGAGAGTTTTGTAAGTATATCATTGTAAAGAGTTTTTAAGCTTTGTTGATTTGGATCATGTCTGAGTTGAGATTTATCCATTATGAACCAGATAAATAAATATATCTCATGAATGCTTATTTACCCAATCATTGAGGAACTCTCCACTTTTGTGCTATGTATAATAATAGATGAAATAACAAAGATGCTCTTATTTGAGAGCAGTGTATGCAAGAAAGAATAAGGATAGTTTTGTTCTTCTACTACATTAAGATTGACCAAAAATTTAACTGTTGGTTTATTTTCTTTGGTATTTATGGAAAAACAAAGGTTCCAAAGAGATATATGTTTTATAAATAAATAAATAAATAAGAGATTTTAGAAAGGTATACATGCAAAAAAAAAACCCATTATGGATCCGATTTTTTAAGATCCATATCCAACTCTTTTATCGGGTTCCGTTCAGATCCAATAAGCCATCAAATAAAACTTCCCAAAACCTGAGACCTCCTCTCTCCTCTCTCCTCTCTCCTCTCCCAATCTCTCCCATGTCGTCGTCTACTCCAACCCAGCGATCTCACGCTCCAAAACCCTCCTCGTCCAATCGCAGCCAGAGGCAACGTTACATCCCCAAATCCAATCCCTCTATCTCCAACCCAAGAATCGAGTCCAAGCCTTCTCCTTCTCCTTCTCTGACGACCTCTCTTAGGGCATCGTCCACCTCCTCCTCTCGATCCAAGCCATCTCAAGTCGGCGCCAGATTTAGATTCTTCGTCAGCTACCTCCCCCAGGACGAGGCCGTCGCCTCCGGCCTCGGCGCCGAATCCGGCGGCTTGGACGCTGTCGAGTCCCAAGCCGTCGTCGATTTGCTCAATGACGAGCTTTCCAACCTCCTCAGCCTGCGGCCGAGAGATTTCTGGAGAGAAGGTTCGATCTGAAACCATAGGAAACCCCAATCTCTGTTCTTTTCTTTACTACCCTATGGGGTTTTTGCACGTCAACTCCTGAAGTGTAGTCTTAGGTACTCTAAGACGTGCTTCACAATGCGATGTTTATAGTTCTATTCCCTGCCAGATAGGGAATTCTACTTATCAGTGTCAATTTGAATGACGTTCCGAATTACCTGAACTATTTTTCCTACTGAAAACCTCATATCTTTAATGTAATTGCACATTGACTTCTTGTTAGATATATTTGCAACACAATCACTTCCAGCTAAGAAGGAATATTTACTATATATTCTATTAAACCACATAGAGGGCATTTACTCAAGAAGATGATATAGATTGAATCTTGAAGAATTATCGTTGTGGTTTTTTTTATGCTGGTATAATGAGAAAGGAGGAGCCGATTTTCACATGTATAAAAAATCCCAGTAAACCAAAATGTAGGTCGTGATATGAGAAGACGCATTACTACTCTTAGTTATTCTGGAGAAGAAATGACGACTAATATTTTTCTTTTTCCAGTGGCAAGGAACCATTCACTCAATGAGTTCTTGGATAGTTACTTGCAGTTTCGGCACAGATGGTATGACTTCCCCCACCGTGGGGCAAGGGGTATCGTTGCTGGTGTTGTGGTTGGGGAACTCGAGCTCTGCCGGCGTGTTTTTATGGTCCTCTATCGCATGTGAGATGGACTTAGGTGCCTTAGTGTTGTTAACTAGACTTGCATGGTAAAGTTATCACATGTTCTTTTTGTTGTTGTGTAGATCTTCCAATAAGGATCCTGGTGCGGCTTCGGCTGATTCACTTAGTGTAAAAGAGCATACAGGTGTAATTTAGAGTTTCCGCTGTAGTATCTGCTGAAAGTGGTTGTAGATATGTAGTTTTTCACTCGGTCGTTTTGTAGCCCTGTTGCAGGAGAAGAAGTTGCTTGACTTGCCAAAGTTGTTGGATATTTGTGCCATCTATGAGAACGACAATGGAGAGCTGATTAGGTCATTGGTAAGGATTACCAATCTTTACTTTATTCTTTGGTTACTTTCACATTTCTATTCAATGATACTTCAAAGTAATGCATGCACATGGAAAGGATAAAATTACTTTTGAAGTTCTAGTTTCAGCTACCTGTTTGCTTGGTTTAACATTATTTAGCAGCTAGACCAAAGGACATCAGCAATTGAAGAAGACAGATAAGCCAATTAGAAGTGCCACATTAGTTCTTTATTATATCTTCTTGTGTTATAGACAAGATAAAAGTATTAAATGGATAGGATTATAAGAATTAAAAGGCCATTTAAATTCTTCTTAGAGAAAAGGAAAGAAAGGGAAAGAGAATAGATTCTATCTTATTCTTGCATAACAAGGAAATTCTTGAATGCCACTTCAACAAAAAGAGAGATAAATTAAAGAGAAAGAATCACATTTTTTGTTCCAACTTTAGATTTGAAATTCACAGTTAACTTATAGCTTTTAGAATCACTATGATATATGAATCGTTTTGATGTTTCAATTTTTTCATTGAACACTGCTCCATCTAATTAATTAAATTGCCCTGATTTGGTCGCACTTTTAGAAAATAGTGAAGGAAAGAAAAGAATTGCAATCGGTTAGGTATACCCAAGAACATGGATTGATGCACCTAAAAGGATGCATGAACCCAGTGAACAAGGCTAGGGTCTAGGCAGGGTAGATTTTTGCAGCTTATCCTTATTTTTGAAGAGGCTCTTTCCAATATTTGAATCCCTGTCCCCTGACCTCTTGGATAAAAGAAGCAAGTCATACTATTACGTCAAATATAGTTGTCTAGCATGGTCTAATTGACATATAAAAGAAGCAAGTCATACTATTACGTCAAATATAGTCGTCTAGCATGGTCTGATTGACATACACTTGCGTGTTATTAGAGATAGGAAAAATGTATTTTACTTCCTTGTAGGTGGGTAAATTTTAAAGTGCCTCCCTAACTTTTAGTTGTGTCATTAAGCCCTCTTGTAGTTCTAATATATGTGAAACCATTAGTTTTTCTATCAAAACTAACTGGGAAGGTAATTTTTTGTTAAAATTATTTATCTTTCGACCAATTTTCCCTTTATGTTATCTCTTTTTTAAATATTTGCAGTGTTAGAAAAATTGAGATGAAAGAAGCATAAGACAAGATTTTTACAAGAAAATTATTTTTCTAATAAGTTGTAAAACAAAAAGGGCACTTTTGCATTTTATATTAAAAATTAATGTTTGTCAAGCAGCTGCAAATAAATTAGAACTGTAAAAGAGTTAAGTGACAAACAAAAGTTGAGAGAAAACTCTAATTTTTGGTCTAACCATAGGGGTGTAAATTGCATTTCCCCTATTAAGAACTCTCTTCGATGAAATTTGTTTTGCTTCATAGGTCATCTGAAGCTCTAGGCCTACAATTTGTGATCCGTTTTCAAAGACCTACACCGGTCCTGTACTTCTGTATGATACTTTAATTATACTAGGAACTCACAATTTACTAACAAAATTGTAGTTATTGAATTGGTCTAAGTACAAGGTAAATGAAATGAAGCTACTAAGTGCTATTATTTTCTTGAAAACTAGTATGTAAGGTAACATAAAAATGACAGTAAACAAATATATATTTCTCTTTTAAAGCTCTCCTGAAAAATTATTTCGAAATGATTTTGTAAGTAGCTCGAAAGAGCAATTTCTAGGTCCATTAGGCAGTCTAATTACATCATTATTTAACAAGTTACTGATAATATTATACTCTTATCATTGAGCTGTAATTGATGATTGATTTCAGATCGTAGTTAGTGATACACTTCTAGGTTATTTTTTTTACAACTATGACAATTGTTTTATTTGGAAACTGATTTTGTTTACTTTAGGTTTTTCACCTGTTATGATTTATATGCTACATGAATTTGGTAGTATCTTCAACTCATCACTTTATTTTGTTGTTTTCTCTAGGTTTTGAATGCTGTAAAAGCACAGCCAAAGCTTGTCAATGATGCTAGCTCAGTGGTTTCCCATTTTCTAAACATTGTCCACACAATGCATGATCGCTGCCGCTCATCTTTAGAGGTTGTCTCTTAAAACTTTAGGAAATTTTCAAGGAGATCATTTTAGTTTCAAAGGTTGCATGCTATGTAGTATGCACATATTTTTGCTTATTCCACATCAAAGATTAGACAACAACACTTGCCGATCATCAAAGTTTCAAAGATTAGTTTTAAAATCTTTATAGAATTACAAGCATGGGACGGCACGTGTCGTGGCACTTCCCTATCATGCCACAAGAAAAGATGCTCTACCATTGGACCCATGAGAGAGAGAGAGGGAGAAGGCAATCATCATTTCCCTCGCGGTCTCCATCCTCTCTCCTCATCTGTGCCTTAGTAGGTGGAGATCCGAGAAGACGATCAAAATGGGTGGAGAGATAAAAGGATCCTCAAAGTGGATCTAGAGCACAAGTGAGGAAAAGAGACAGAAGATGGGGAGCGCGACGATGATGAGGAAAGTGTTGTTGGCAGTGGAGGCTTCCACGACACGGTAAATAACCTTACTTGCGGATCGTCTTCCTCGTCTCCTATTGGTCCTTTTTGCTGGGTGCCATGCGACACCTCTTTTGTCATGTGCGGGTACTATGCCAGTATGACATGTGCTGACTGGCACACCTAGGGGTGAAAACGGATCGGATACGGATCGGATAGTGCTCAACCCATATCCGGATCCGTATTTTTAGTTCGAATACGGATTCGGATACGGATATTGGACGGATAGCAAAATTTAAAACCATATCCTAACTAAACGGATACGGATAATTTTCGGATAAAGGATCGGATCTTAAACGGATATTGATTAAATTTAAAATAATTATAATATTTTATTTAAATATAATTAACATAAAATTAATAAGAGTTTTACAATAAATAATTTTTTTATGTCAAATATATAAAATTAGAGAAATTAATCTCTATAAATAATATATAATGTATTATTATTAATAATATTAATACTTACTATTTAAATAAGCAAACTATAAAAACTGTAAATCATTTAAAAAAATATGCGGGTAAACGGATATCCGATATCCGTATCCGAATCCGAAAAATTTATCCGACCCGTATCCGAATCCGTATCCGAATTTTTTTCAAAAATTCTATCCGTATCCGAATCCGAATCCGAGTCGGATAGAAATTTTTTTATCCGAATCCGATCCGAGTCGGGTCGGATAGCGGGTCGGGTCGGAGTTAATAAGATTCGTTTTCACCCCTAGGCACACCCCATGCCAGTCGGCATGGCAATCCTTGTTCCACATAGTCAATTGTACTAGAATATGGGCTTGCTATTACCTTATCTTGACAAACTGAAAAGGAAGACAATTCTTCACCTTGTGGACTCTTATATCATCTTGGAAAAATTGAAAAGGAAAATAGCCTCAGATCATATTGCCTGTTAGAAATGTAGAACTGACCATAATCAACCAAAAAGTAAAGCCTTTCATCTAAACTCCTCATATTGCTGTAACTCTCAATTCAAGGAACAAAAGATGACTAGTAGAAATTTAACTATGCCATATAATTTATGGTCGTAGCATGGATTATGATAGCTTAAGTCTAGATAACATTTAGTAATTAGTATAGAATTCAACAACCATATATGGTTGTCGAATTATAACCTGGTCCTTAAAGAAGAAATTAATATTCACAATTAGTAGAAGGGAGTTGATAGCTGATAGAGAAAGACCTAAATTATGTGGCTTTTTTTTTTCTCATTGATGGCTGAGCTGAGCATGCTAATCCTGCTACCCTTTCATTTGTTTGGCTCACAAGCTAGTCTGTATGTTTGCTTTTGTCTTGTTGCTCATTGAGCATTGAAAACTTCGCTGCACATATGGCACATTATCTTATAATTGTAACAGCTGAAGTCACATTGAAAATGTGTTTATACTCGTATTGTCAAAAACTAATTCTTTTGAAGCTTGAAAGTCGGAATGGTATTGTGAATTTAGAGCTCTTGATTATGTGATGGCTAAAATATAGGCACAATTGGAAGAAGTTATATATGATATTAGTAGGACTAGCCATCATTTACTTGCTAGAATGTCATGCACAGATAGGAGTTAGAAAATGAAAGGGGTTGAGATGAATGACTACAATTACCCAGGAGGATCAAATAAGAATTTGTTCACATTTAAGCAAGTCTGTGGTAGCTAATATTGTGCATTACATAATGGAAAACAGTGTATGGTGGTTTCGACATTCCATGTGGAGACATTATGTCAAAGTCTAGAAGAATATTTTTCATTGGCTATTGTATCAACTATTGGATATGTTGCTAGTTAGATTTTTATCGTATGCCTGAGATATTCTAATAAATATCTGACATTTAAAAATAAAAGATGTAAGTTTGCAGCTTTGAATCCTTTGATGCTTCTAGGATACTTATTTTGTACCTTCAAGAGAATAGGTTATGATATTTATTAATTTACAGTGCCCTATAATGAATCCTACGATACATTCTCTAGGGCACTAATATGATGGATTTTCTAGAAGAAATGAGTACCGAGAAAATGTGTGATGTTATTAAGAGTGTGCACGAGAAGTTGAGGTCCTTAGGTTAATTGAGGGAGATGCAAGTGAATTTCAATTTCTATACCAATAGGCTTGGAGCTATCTTTTTTTGTTGTTGGTGGTGGTGGTTCTTTTCTATTTTTAGGGTTTCTTTCTTCCCCAATGTGAATGTTTTAACTTTAGTCTTCTTAGATTTCTGTGGGTGCATTCATGTGCACTGCATCCTCTTGCTTGTTTGAACATGCCCTTTTGAAGGTGTGCTCGATCATGTTCCGTGCTTGCATGCATATATGTGTTTGTCCATGTACATGTATGCATGTGTAATATATTTAACATCTGAAGGTTGCAAAGTGTGCAAATCTGAAACTTGAGTATATTGCAAGAGCATGTAGTTGCATATTTGACCCTTGAATATCACCCTTAAAGCATGAAAATGTATTTGGTGTTTATATTATTACCACATTTATGACATACATCAAAACTATTGCGTACAAATTTCTTACAGGTAATAACTTCTTCAGTTGAACATGACCATCATGGATATGGTCAACTTCACCGTGATTTTTTAGAGGCAAGTCATTCTTATCCAGGACGATGAATCAGATATATAGTTATCGATCTTTCTAGTTTGCTAAGTTCTGAATCTAGTTCGATTTTCCTTTCAGGTGATGGACTTCATAAATGATGCAGTTGTTACATTAGATGCCTTTGTTGCTGCATATAAATCTGCAGCTTTATTGTTCTCTGATTCATTTGTAATGAGGTAAACTGTCTATCAGAAAATTAGACATCTTTCTTAATGTTTCATCTCTGGTGGTCCTTATTGTTGCCACATTCTGCTTCATTGCAGTTATGGAATTGAGGAGCTACTGAACACCCTGGCAAGATTGCATGACTCGTTATTGCCATCATTGCATCGAGGATTTGCAGTTATTTCCCATGTATCGGATAGTGAATCTCAGAATTTATCTGGTGAAATGCTTCCAGATATAGTTCTCAGTATAAAATTGTTGTCAAGAAGAGTACTTAGCTTTGGTTGGCAATTACTGGATTATTGCTATTTAAATGACCAACTCACTGAAGACAGTCTCCTCCTTGCTACTACAAAGATGTTTCCGGCTAAAGTTGATGATCCTGTTATAAGGGGAGACATCTTAGTTCAGACGTTCAAAGATATGAATAAAGAAGCTACTTACACTTTTCAGGAGAACCTTGATAATGGGACATTTCTTCAGAATCTTGAAAAGGAGTTTGGAATAATGAGGCGAATTGTCAGTCTTCGTAGTAATGGTAAGTGCCTTTTTACTCAAGTTTAGATCAGTAACAGGACTTGCCTATGATAGTAGTGGGAATTTACATTGTGATGTAAGGTTGGTAGTGGAAATGAATTCTACTGAAATACCACCTCATAAAATAGAATTTTGGGAGCATTGAACTTCATGTACCTCATAAAATAGTTGCACACTTACACACAAGCATTTGTTTTCTGTTTCATTAAGTGTCCTCAAGGACCTCAACTTTTTATTGTATAGTAGGACAAATATAAGTTCTCATAAATCATAACTTGCTCAATTTAATACATTGAAATATCCCTAATACTTTAACTAGAGAAAATTCTTCATGGAATTATGGAATTCATTCAGCATGATCTCCAAGAATATTTCTCAGCCGATTACATTTTTTTTAGTAATTGGTCAGAAGTTTTTCTATGACCTTTATCATAACATAATGATTCATGGATATTTGTGCTTTTCCTTCTCTTGTAGGATCTGCTCGTGTGGTTTCAATTCCATCAAACTGCTATATATTGTAAATGAATGATATTGAATTATCTTTAACTCTACTAAGGTACTTTAAATGTAAAATTCATGAGTTTTCCTGCTCTTTTACAGGATGGATTTGTATGGATGAGGAGCAGTTTCAATACTTGTCTCAGATTGCAGCACCTGCTCCTTTGAAGTCCTGGAATAAGGAACCTGTGCATATCTCTGCACATAATAATGAAGTCCAGACAGATGAGGAAGCTGCAATTGTTGAGTCTAAAATTAGTCAAATAAAGGATCTCTTCCCTGATTATGGAAAAGGATTCCTTTCAGCTTGTCTTGAAGTCTATAACCAGAATCCTGAAGAAGTGATACAAAGGATATTGGATGGAACCCTCCATGAAGATCTCTTGTCTTTAGATACTTCTTTAGAGCAGATTCCACTGCCAAAGACAGCACCAAATAATAGGAATGACAAAGGCAAAGGAGTTTTACCTGACTATGCATCTTCAAGCCTTGATGTACCTGCTAAAGCAGATTTGAAGGTGCAGGAAAGATATGAAAATCCTCCATCTTCTTCTGTATCATCATCATATGGACGATACACAAGGAAGTCGAACGAAGAGTTGCCCAACTCAGCAGTTCTGGACTCAAGAACAGCTAAGGATGCAGTAAGGTCTACCGTCCTCGCAGTGGAGTATGAATATGAAGACGAATATGATGATTCATTTGATGATCTGGGTTTGAGCGTCGTGGAATCAGGCTACGAAGAGGCAGAGAACTTTAATGATAAGACAAGCTCTTCTGCAGAAAAGTCTTCAGGGTCAGCGTTTGATAGCGCATCCGGCGCTTCTAATTCTAGATGGAGTTCACAGAAAAGGCCACAGTTTTATGTCAAGGATGGGAAGAACTACAGCTACAAGGTTTCTGGTTCAGTTGGTGTATCTAATGCTCAAGAAGCAGCTGTGGTAAATCAAGCTCAGAAAGATTTAATTCACGGTCTTGGTCGTGGTGGAAATCTCCCTCTCGGTGCTGTTAAGAAGCTTGTTGATGCAGAGGAGCAGGATAACCAGGTCCCCAATGCTGCAGAAACTTTTGGCAGGGGAAACTCAAACTCTCGGGGCAGGGGAGGAAGAAGAGGTGGTGGTCCTGGTGGAAATCATTTTAGAAAAGATAGAGCGATGAAGAAGCATTTTTCAGGATTAAGTGGCTATTAAAAGCTTGTAGTTTGATAGAGGGAATTGCATAGCGAGAACTGTAAATTACCACCTGTGAGAAAATATACATAACATCATGCTGCTGCTAGTTTGGAAAGCAGCTGATCCATTTTATGTGCAGAAGGAACAAATGTATCTCATAGTCATCCACAAGTTGTGTGGTTAAAAAATAGAGAAGAATTTCCCGTATGATTTTGGATTTCCAATGATTAGATCATGTATTAATTTATTAGCTCTTGATATGACCTTTTTAAATTCCCATCAGAATATGGGAATGGAACTCTTGGTGATAAATTATTACATCTGCAACATTTGCATTATTAATTGATAATAATGGGAAAGTATCTCGTGCATTGAGTTTAATATCTCTGCTAGATTGAACTGAAAGTGTTTCTTTTTATGGTCAAACCACTGCCTGTTCAGGAATCTCATCTTGGGCTAGTAGATTTCATTTATCAAACTGGAAGAACCCTGCCAATGAGTTTAATCATACACTCATTTTAGATTTCATCTAGGGTTAAGAGATCTGGGTTCCTTTTCTTTTTTCTTTTGGAGCAAATGACTATTGGGCCTTTTGCAATTTAATTATATTTTATTTTTCAATTAACAGTAATAGGCTCCAGTGTGTGCTCCAATGAATAGTAATATGTGCATTGACTATAGAATTATATGCATTCAATTTCCCAATCACTAAGTGACTGTAGGAAATGGTTAAAAGAGTGAAACAGAATCACAATAGTAAGTTAGTAACCCTAAATTGAAACCATAAATGTTAAAGCTATATAGCAAAAATAATTTAAATAATCCTACTTTAATTATATATCATGAGTTACTGTAATTTTGGATTGTGGATCAAATGGAGGCTTATAATAAACAGAAGGTTTGTGGGTCAGAATGTGGGCACATCTCATTTTGTGGTTTTGAAAAATCTCTTCTTGTACTCAGTGATAATTATCATCCATCAAGTTGTGCATAAAGTAAATAAGTGAATGTGAGATATTAATTTGAGCTAAATTTATTAGTCATTCTGGATCTACTTCTCAATCCAAATATAATTCAATAAATCACATGTGTATGATTTTGAACCTTATTGGCTAATGGGAGGATCTCATTCCCATTTCTCCTTTGGAGTTAATTCTTAATTCAACCTATCAATTGACTTAAGTGGTAGTTATCGAGGTCAATCCTATTGGCTTACTGACTTATTTAGTATCACTAATCTTGAGTTTTCGACTAAAATGTGCCTAACTTGGTAGAATTTTTTTTTACCATTTGCACTTAATTTATTACCAAATTTGGCTCATTTTGGTCAACTCAATTGTCATATATAAGTCATTAATGAAACCACTAAATTATTCAACAATTTATATAGTAGATTAATCGCTAAATTATTCAATAATTTTACTATTCATAAAATGTTAAATAATTTAGTGTTTTATTAAAAGGAAAAAAAAACACTCTATCTTTTTCATGTAGTACGCCGAGTATTCTATCTATTAATCATTAAGTAATCTATATATGAATCACTAAATTATTCAATATCTAATAAACAGTAAAATCGCTGAACAATTTATATTTTACTAAAAAAATGTATACTATATCTTTAAACATTAAGTACTTTATATGTAAATCGTTAAACTGTTTAGCATTATATAAATAGTGAAATCACTGAACTATTCAACAGTTTATCTTCTATATAAATCGATAGACACTTTGAATAATTTCATTGTTAACTTATGACATAATAGTTGGGCCGAATAAAATAAAACTTAGCGATATATTTTAATAATTTAGCGGCTATAATTTTCTGCAATTATTGACACAAAGTGACTATCATTTTATGCAAGTCTTGCTTTCACGTGACTTTCTATATATTTAGTACAATTATAAAAAGAAGATATAAAGAAGATATAAAGTTAGGGTGAAAGGTTCAATATTCCATTCTCTGCTACTAGGAAGACTGCATTAGTAAGGAATAGTAAAAATTGAGTAACTAATTAGACGTATAAAAATGTGTTTATATTTTCCTTTTCTATAAGTTAGAAGTGAGTTACGAAGGAATTAGATATCATCGATTTAGACTCTAATATTTAGAAAAGAAAAGATTAAATATATTTTAATTTTTATACTTACGCCTAAAATTATTTTACCTCACAGTATTTCAAAACCAGTCTCTTTATTTATGACTAAAATGTGACGGTTAGTTAGTTTTTCTATCCAAATTAATAAAATGGTCTTAAAGAATTTCAAAAATTGAATGACAGACTGAATTCGCTCTATTTTGTTTTAGATAGAAAAACTAACAATTTCAAATTTTTTAAAGCATATATGTAAAATAATTTTAAGCGTAAGTATATTAAGAGGTAAAATATATTTAACTCTTAAAAAATATTAAAGAGAATTGTTAATAAAATATTGCCGAAGGGAACTTAGTTATATATTTAATAATTTAGGGGTATATTTGCACACTTTTTTTATGTTCTCTTAAGGGTTAAAGTGATACTGACTTATATTTTAGGGGTGAAAGATGTAAATAAACCCTTTTTTTTTTTTTTCTTTTTAACTCTCCCTCTTTATTGGAGCAGAACAGCTCATTCTCCACATGACGAGCCTTCACTAGATCTCTCTCTCTCTCTCTCTCTCTCTCTCTCTCTCTCTCTAACCGCTGGATCGAGCAAACATCGCCAGAATCCACTCCCTGGATTTCTTCTCCCCTCACTTAACCTTTTCATTTTGGGTTCAAATCCGGCGGTTACAAATCCCCCGGGAGATGGACTCATCCTTCCTCTATTCCACTCGTACCGATCTCTAGAACAAGACCGAAAGATAACATCTTTGTACTGCAATGACGGATACCCATTACTCGTTTCCCCTCCCCAATCTCATCTGCGAAGAAGACGAAGGCCATCTCTATGAGGAGGAAGTAGATGACATCGGTATGATCGAGGTTTGCAACTCGGATGATGAGTTCGTCGAGCTGCTCGTCTCGAAAGAGAGCAGCTTTGAGAGCAAAACCCACCACCTATCCCTCGATAGCTGGCTCGTTTCCTCTCGGAAAGATGCTGTTCGATGGATTCTCCAAGTGGGTATTTGACTCGATTGGGTTTCTTCCATTCTCTAATTCATGCATTTTAATGTGTTCAAGTTTGCATCTTGGTGCAGGCAAAGGGCTATTTTGGCTTCGGGTTGAAGACGGCGTACATGGCGGCCGCTTACCTCGATCGGTTCCTTGCACATAGGGTGATCGATGTAATGCCGACTAATTTCTTTTGGTTACTTGCTTAAAGTTGGGTTTTGGATTCTCTTATTGATATATTTGATTGTGATGGGTTAGAGAAAAAATGCTTGGGCAATTCAACTGCTATCCATTGCTTGCCTTTCATTGGCGGCGAAGATGGAAGAATGGAAGGCTCCGGCGCTCTCAGAGTTCCCGTTAGAAGAGTATGAGTTCACCAATGAGGCCATACAGCGGATGGAGCTCCTTGTTTTGAACACGTTGGACTGGAGGATGAGCTTGGTCACTCCATTCGCATATCTGGGCTATCTTGCATCCAAGTTTCAGGAGCACGGTTCAAAGGAGTTGATCAGGAAAGCTATGGAATTCATTTCTGTAGCTATTGGAGGTTGGCGGTTGAACTTTCATATGATTCAGTTAGTTTTTCGAATTGGTTGCGAGGGAAAAAAAAGGATCATTTAATGTTGCTTTTTTTTGTTGTTTAATGTATGCAGTGATGAATCTAGTCGATTTCCGGCCTTCAATCATTGCAGTGGCGGCAATTCTAGCTGCCTCCAGTGAAAAATTAATGCAGAATTTGGTGGAGTCTAAGATCAGTGTAATCTCATTATGTGAACCATTAGACACTGTAAGTCTTAAGCTTCTGGCATTTTAGTTGTTATTATTCTAACATTTGGGTAGGTGATGAGTAAATTCTGTGTTACTTTATTGTGCCAGGAGCATGTGTTGTCCTGCTACACTTTGATGATCCAGGAAGCAAACAAGAAGAAGTTTAAACCTTCAATGTATTTGGCTTCCCCTAGTCTATCAGCGGCTGGTTATGCGACTATCAATAGCTCTTCTGCTGCTAACAATGAACCTCTTACGCAAGGACTGGAAGTAGAGGAGAAGGTCGCAATGGCCGGAGGCTTAGTAGAACTTGCATGAACTTTTAGATGGAAATCAGTGGGCCCCAGCACTTGTTCTTTTAGTTGTCTGTGGCACATGGTTTTGATTCTCTAATTAGATACAGCTCTTAGGTGAAAATTCGAATGCTGGTTGAGGTAATAAAGCTAGAAGAAGATCACTACCCAGAGGTAAGAGAAGAGAGTGATTCTTGTGAATAGAACTAGAAGGTATTAATTAGTCCATAACCCTTGTGATTTATTCATGGATACTTACCTAGTATCTATTTTTAATTCTTCCTTTTCTATTTGTTCTTCCTAATGTGTGGTGTGGATAGGCTTGTTGCTTTCCTGGGCCCATTGTAACCAATTGAAGTGTATGTGCTGCTTGTGTTCAAATGCAATTCTGCTGCATTGTAGTCTAGCTGAAAGTGTGTAAGGTTTGTTGACTTGTAACCAAATTTGCTTGAATCTTTTGAAATAGATGGCAGTTGTCTCTCATTGTTGATATATATTGTGTAACAAACCAGAAGCAAACTCTTCTGTTTGGAATAACAATAGTTGTTTTAGTGGCAATAAACATTGTTTACTGTCAACTTGAATTGCATTGACTTACACTGTGATGTTTCCAGAATAGACTTGGATTCTCACCAACAATTGAAGAGATGCAGTAGTAAGCCAATGGTCACTTAAAATCACCCCAGTCAACTGGTGCTTTTAACTTGTAAAATGAAAAGCTAAAACCAGTAGGCCAAGTAGCTCATTTCACTGCACCAAATTGAAAAGTATATAAAAGAGCAGGTAAAAGATAATCTCTCTCCCTTGCTCCTCCTACTACTTGCTGATTTTCTTGATGAGATCTATTGACTAGTGCAGCATGGCAAGGAACATCTATTTTATTTTTATTTTTCCTTTCAAATTTTACTTTTAACTTGCTTCAGTAAGGAAGGGTCACTTGTAAGTAAATAATCAATGAGCAGGAATCTGGTAACCTATCTTTATCTGCCACCATATTCTGATCTCTAATCAGCTGTGGGCTCTGGATAATGTTCTTGTATGATCCCCTGAAGAGATTCTTACTGCTGTACCAATGACAGGCCTGAGACATAGTTGAGACATAGTTTGGTAAGAAAAGACAAGTAAACTACTGCTTCTTCATGGTGTACTATCATCTTTAGTAGTGAGTGGTACCTATCTTCCTGGGCTGGCTAAACTGGCAGAACAGCAAAAGAGAAGGAAAGAACAAACAGTGGTAGACTTGAAACTAATACATGGAATCTAGATGGTTGTAAAATAAAACATTGGCCAACAAGAACAGATGCAGAACATAAACAAAACAAATCTACTACTAAATCCAAGAAAAACAATGCCATAACAAGATTTTGACAGGTCAGAAGATTATATATATCTATAAACTCTGCTGAATGGCCAACTGGGACAATGAGTTTCTGGTGTGTCTGATGCTGCTGCCCTTTAGATTGTATACAAGTGAAGAAACTAGTATGAGTTCATCATTTTCCTGGCTGCACCTCTGACCTTTGTTGAAAAAGTTTTTGGATTTTTTTTCTCTTTTTCATTAACAGGTAGTCCTGCCATTTGTTGGCTTGAAAAGAGATACATAATTAATGATTTCTCCAGCTCAATTAAGGGACTATCTTCTATTACTTTCTCACATTTTAACCTCACCTAGTAAGATGCCATAAAAGAGCAATTCAAATCATTGAGTGGTGGCATTTGAGAGAACCCATCACTTCCTTTAGCGACAGTGACACTACAATGAACAAACTCTCGAGGGTGCACTCAATGGGATGCTTCTACTGTGAGAACTAATTTGAATTACTTATAGACTATGATTCCAAAAAGAAATTCATAAAAATGTTATTAATAACTAGGATCAGAGGTTGATATTGATAGGAGTGGTATGCATTCTCTTATTCGTATTTTCTTCTATTCAGATATTAGATATATTTAAATAAGCCATGGCCAAATTCATGAATGAAGAAGCTCTCTTTACATACTTTGGAATGGAATGTCATCTGTATATATTTAATTCCCTCCATTCTTCTCCTATGTTGGTATATTCATCAAAATCATTTTCGTGGCACATTTTAAGGTGCCCCAACTCCAAGCATTAGTTATTGGAATTTTTGAGCATATACTCTAAAAAAAATAGTGCTGCACCACCGTGGAAATTAAGAGAGAGTCTCTCTCTCTCTCTTTCTTTGGCTGAGGAAAGAAGAGGAAGCTATAGGAAGAAGAAAGGAAAGAGGAACGAAGAGTAAACGTGCGGTGCTGATGAAGAAAGACTGAGATGAAGGAGAGAGTGATATGAATCAGCTTGATCCGATTTATGATAATTTTTAGATAAATATTAAAACCAGAACTTTCGAGGGTGATGTAGTTAAATTTGCTCGTCAAATTCTCTTAAAATTTAGATATGTTGTCACTCTTTAAGAGCGATTTCTAACGAATCTAAAATCTCAAGGTGTGGCCGATTATATCTTAAAATATCGATCAAATAGTAGCTCAAGGTTAGAATATATTTTGCGTAGTATTGTGAATTGGAGAATAACTAAGATGACGTAGATTGATAAAGAGAGAGAAGTTGGCTAGCCTTACGGGACTAAAAGGATCGATGGATGGGGGAGATTAAAAGTAAGATGAGACCGTTCCATGTAGGGTGCGACATTTGTGAAAATTTAGCTTAGAATTGAATATGAAAATTCTAGGCCACGACGTCTATGAGTTTATCCAACTAGTTTTATAACATTGGATATTAGATAAATATCTGCTAACTATTTTTTTAAAACTATATAAAATTGAATTTAGCTACCTAAACAAATTCTAACATATTAGGAGTCTAATTAAATTATATAAGTAGATAAGATATAAAGACTCAATCAATTAAGCCCAATGTCTTCATAATGTTATCCAATCCGACCCGCTTCACATCAGAGGGACACAAATAAAGCCTTACAAGGGAAAAAGAATGAGAGAGAAATGAGAAATAATTTAGATATTTATATCTTATAATTTTAAATTAATAGAATATTATATACTCTGTAAATTATTGGCAGGTTAAATTTAGCTCAGAATTGATGATTAAATTCAAAATGCTAGGATCAAATATAAATACATTTATTTTTATCAATAGAAAAATATAATTGATAAATTTCCCAAAAAATATTATGTGATTCAATTCCTAACGCACGTGCCACACATATGTACACGTGCGTTGAGGTTGGAAGAAATTAACATGAGCATTATCTTATGACAGAACCCTAACGAGTTCCTCCTTGTGCTTACGAAGGAGAGGGAATAGGAAGCGACGTCTCGAAGAGTGAGCCACAATTCTCATGGCAAATGCCTCCATTCGAGATCCAAGTAGCAGTCGAGGTACTAATCTCTAACTCTTCGTCTCTCTCTTTTATCTATAATCGCATATGGACTTTCAATCAATTCTCTAAGTAATAAAAGTTGTAGCCTTGTCTCAGATTTATATTCTCATGAAGTTTTTGGTAGTTTGATTGACAATTAGGTATGCTATTAAAATGTCTCATTGTTGAGATATTAGAAAAATATGCCCACGGATAGAGAGAGACTTCAATTTGTTGCTTCAAGTGAGGTCAATTTTTTCCTTTTCTGATGAATGTTGAATTAATTTTAGGTTAGTGATATGATCACTTACCAATAACACTTTTGAGTCCCTGATGATGAATTGCTATCTATCAATTTGAAGGATGCCAAAGTTTCTAACAACCAAATGATTGTTGATGCCTCTTTTATTATCTTAGAATTTTCTCTTTTATTATATATGGTCAAACATTTTGTTGAAACTAATCATGGATATATTAGAATGATTGTTTACTGATTATTATAGAGAAGAAAATAACTATTTATTTAATACAATATACTAGCCTAGATGTAAGTTCATGTTCTATGACAATGGTAAGTTCATGTCACATGTAATGATATCAAATCTCCAGATAACAATTCAAACCCTACCATGTAATATTATGAACTTTTAGTGTTTAGCACAATTTTTTTTCCTGACTGGCATATGGATTTGAAGGCATGTCTGTCATATAAAGCTTCATTACATGTGTAGCAGAACACCAGCATGTAAAGTTTCAAATCGATTACCTTATTGGCTGGGCTATATAACATGTAACATTGATTACCTTTTATTGATTCTCTTATCTGTAGTTCCAGGGGAGAAAGTAGAGATGAAAAACCTGAAATGGAGAGAAAATTCTTCAGCAATCATTATCTAGAAATTAATAACACATATGGTCAGTTTCAGAAGCATAATATGTAGCTACAAGATGTTCCAGCTGAGAAATCTCTTGCTACTCAAGAGGTGGAGATTGATCTTGCAAAAGGAGGTACTAATATAAACGATAATGGACTTAGATTTTACTTTCAGGTTTCACTTCTTGTTCAATGCATGAGTTATTATTTTTACCTGTGATTATTTTGTTGAGACTAAATCATGATTGAATTGTCCAAACATGAGCAACTATACCAAGTGCTGCAAGAAGGGATGAAAGGGATGCCTACTATTCTCGTGGATGAGATAGACCTGAGAGACTGTAAAAAAAGAAGATGAAAGGAATGGTAGGTGAAATGAAGGGTTTGTTCAAAGAAGTAGAGTTCGTTCGGAGCATTTGGGTAGTAGAGGCATGAGAGGAAGGGATCGGTTTGCTAACCGGTACAGTGGAAGAAGATCAACTTGGATAATTTACATTGGTCTATATGGCCAATTGTTCACTAGGTGGATTTCCTATCACCCTTTGTGTCGGGTGTGCTTTACGAGTAGGGCTAAATAGCATAAAGGCCCATACTCTAGCCAGTCTTGCTAAACAAAGAATGTATTAGTGAAGAATGGGCTGATTCACCTTTCGGTCTGAACTGTAGCTTTGACTTGGAATGAATGAAAGTTATTATCTGGTATCAAAAATAAAATGGTGGTGTTCAGGTAAAGAAATGAAAGCATGATATATTTAATGAAGCCAATACGAGTCCAACTCTCAAGAATGAAGATGATCATATTGTAAAAATTGGATCCCTTTTGGCATTGTAAAAGCTAATTATTGAAGAGATTTTATTAGTGTTCTTACTGTTGGATTGATGGCTGGAAGTTTTACTTGGCCTTTGATCTCCCTCATTGAACCCTGCAGCCCTCACCAGCCTTTGATCTTCTCTCTCTGCCTTTTAAAAAGCCAAATTGTTTCACTTGTTCAAGCATTAATAAAAAAAGAAATGATGTTGGAGTGTGTGATTGCTTGTACATACCATATGTGCAAAATGTAGAAATTATTTTTATTATGTGAATCTCTTAATGAACTTTTAAATATGTTGTGAGAGAAAGACTACTCTTAGAGAGGGATATTTGTCCTCAGGGGTAGGTAATATTTTAAATTTAAAGAAATTGATCCAAAAACTCTACCTTTATCATCTACTATCATCCATCGATGTTAATAATTTAATCCTTATATTCATTAGACTTAAAAAATTTAGGTATCGATTTATTTTCATCTTTAAATTAGAAAACATTTAATGGTATTAAGATCATTTTCATCTATAGTTACTTAAAATTCATCAACCATAATAAAATTAAATGCCCAATTTTATATTTTATATATATAGGATTTCTTAAATTCAACTCGCATGTCCCATTGCAAGGGCTACAAATACAATCCTTGTCTTTAAAATTATCTTATTCTTCTCTATGTCAAAATGTGACCAATAGCCTCTGCTTAATAGCTTCCTTCTAATCTTGATTACCAAACATAACCCTGTAATTAAATTCTAAGGTGGTCGCATCGCAGATCTAGCCGTCCACGGTGGCACATTACACCCTGATTCCAATCCAACGGTCGCAAATATTTTGTAGAAAAATTGGATTCTTCCCCCCTCCCCTGGAATCCTACCACCCCTTTCACGAGGCATTCGTTCCTCTCTCTCTCTCTCTCGTCCCTCGTTTCAAATCCCTAATTCCATCTCCTCTCTCTCTCGCTCTCGCGCTCTCTCTACAAGCATGAAGGGACCGGGGCTCTTCTCCGACATTGGGAAGAAGGCCAAAGGTAGGTTCGATTACCCTAGTCTTAGCTCGTTTCCCCCTCTTTTTTGTGATTTTTATCCTCTCTTCTTCTTCTTCTTCTTCTTTTTTCTGATTTTTTTCGTTTTGTTGTTGTTTGTGATCTAGATCTGCTCACAAAGGACTATAGCTATGACCAGAAATTAACCGTCTCGACCTCGAGTGCCTCCGGATTGGTAAGCCTGGATCTTTTGTTTACTTCTGCTGTGTTGTAGAGATTTTGATTGATGTACTTCTTGTAATTGAGTGGGATGGTTCTGTTTTTAGATCGACAGATGTTTGGGGTGGGGCGGGAGTGCGGTTGGATGAGTGATCAGATCTCATTTTACTGGGTTTTGGCTTTGATTATATAGTATGTATGGGTGCTTTCTTCAACTTGTGAAGCCCTCTGCAATACTGTCGCTATTGGTTCTATTTTTGGTTTGTAGCAACTTTATTGGAACATTTTTTTTTTTTTGTAGTCAACATTTTGTCCCAATCATGAAGTTTGGTTCAGCACGTTATGTTTTTGCAAATGAAATATACTTGAATTTGGTAATACATGCTCTTTCTTTGAAAGTATGTATGTTGCTGTTTGATCTTGAGCGTTGTGTTCCTATATGGCTGTTTATTCATTTACTTTCTATGGCAAAGTAACGGAGGTGCAGCTGGATTCAGCTTCACCAAGCTTCGGTCTGATCAAACTTGCTCTGAGGCTAGGTTCTATATTCAAGTTTGGTCATTCAATCCAAGTCAAATTGGTTTTGAAACACTTGCCTTAATCTTGATCTCAAGATTGAATATATGTATGTTTCTTCATTTTATTTTTCTTTAATGGGCTTAAGTACCAGTTCAAGTTTGAATTAAAGTAGCAATGAAGCTTGAACCATCGCTTTGATTTATTGAAGTGTGCAGAAAGTAGCCTTAAAATTTATGAAGGATTGAGAATGTGAAAATGTAGTTTAATTTTATCTTTCTCTCTTTCTTGATCATCATGTAGGGTTATTAGTCTGTGTGGTGAGTTGTGTGTGCATATGTGTATCAATGTGAAAATGTAGTTTAATTTTATCTTTCTCTCTTTCTTGATCATCATGTAGGGTTATTAGTCTGTGTGGTGAGTTGTGTGTGCATATGTGTATCAGTGTATGTTGTGAGCCTTTGAGCCGAGTCTCAAGGTTTTGTCATGGTTTGCTTTAGATAAATTTCAATCATATTAGTGCAAACTAAAGCTTTAGTGTGTTTAATTCTAACTGAGCTTGATGTAGCTTACTATGGAATTGAGCTCAAACAAAGCTTAATTTGGATTGTTTTGATAGCCTGATGTACAATCTTCTTTCCTATATTTCTTGTTTTCTGACCTTGGTGGAGGTTGTTGACTGTCTTTCCGTGCACTTTGTGATACGCCCTGAACTCATTTCCATCCGAAAGATAACCATGATAATAAGTCCCGCCAAAACTTGTCAAAGTTTTAATTGTTGTCTTTGTTCTATGTAATTTGATATGCTAGCAATGACGATATTTACAAATGAGGGTGACTAAGGGTGAAAGAAGTTTTACGGTTGTGTACTTCTACAAACAAAAAAAAAACCAAGCTAATAGGAATGGTAACTTTGCCTTTTTGTAAAAATTTAAAAGTAACATCTGTCACCCAGTTGCAGTTATGTCAGTATGCAAGGGGGTTAAGTGTTATAACTGAAAGTTTAATGAGACACTGATTCTGCCATAACCTCTGGAATTGTACATTCCCTTGATTCTTTCGTGAAATATGAAATCCAATAAGAAATATGTATCCAATACATTTCCATAATTTTTTCTATTCTTTAGTTTTGTATTAGATGTTTCAATGGAATCTAATGACAAATATTTGACTTATGTAATATTTTGCTACTGAAATCCATGTCATGCATTCCCCTCGACACCATGTTAGTATATCCTTCCAGAAACCGTAATGACAGTTGTACAATTGTCTAGATATACCATGTAAGTTAGTTAGTCCCTTTGGAGTTTCTTTTCCTGCTTAATTAAAACATTCCACCTTCCACATGTTGATTTGAAAATGTAATAGCATATCTGAAAACCACAATTCTTGTGAGTTGTATATTCATCATTTTTCTTGATAAACTTCTCATGGATATTCTGCCAGTATAAAACTTTTTTCTCTCATCTTTCTTTGGCCCTAAAATCTCATTCAACTTTTCTTTAGCTTTATTTGATTGTAAACACGTACCTAAATTATCTGAGTTTACAGAGTGTGATTATCTGTGCAAACTCGTTACTGATATTAGGATGTCTGTCTCCTAAATATGCATGGCAGTTATATTTGATTATTTATATTGCATGACATACTGATTTATAATTTCTTGCTAATGTCAAAACGATTAGGGTAGTGTAAAGTGGCAGTTATTTGATGCTTCATATTTGTATAAGTTTAGTAAATATAAGTAAATTGAATTAATTGGAGAAATTCGTCTTTTGGTGCAAAACGAGAAGTATTCAATTTAATGATTATGCAATTTGTGCTTATGGAATTACTATGGATATAGTGAAGTTAAACTCTGAACTTACTCTTTTGTTCAACTTAACCACTTGTGTGCACTATAAGATAATGACAATAGCATCACATTATTCATGCTTTTTATCTGGAGTCTTGCCTACTCGTTCCAATACATTTAACAAAGGACTGTTGTGCTAAAGGCACAAGGTCTGTCGACCTTGGCTCGGCATGGTACGTATCCTTGGCATATGTCATGGCGAGCTAGTGCGCTTTTGACACACCGAATAGGCTTGACATATCAAAAGAATAATCTTTAAATCATTCTAGGGCCTTAAAATAGGTTTTAGGGCTAATATAAAGTCCTTCAACTCTAAAAATTAGTGTACATATGTAATTAGATTCTAATCTCATTATTTTTCTCAAATTTTCTTGAATCTTCTAAGTTGGGGCTAATAACTTTTGGAAAATAAAAATTTTCCTTTGATTTCTAAAATTTGAAGTGTAACCTATATAAATCAAGCACCACAGTGAAAAGAGGTATCAGAAGAGATTGAAAAAGATCTCAAATTAGATTTGTTTAAAGTGATATATGACTAGGTTCTAGCAACACGCATCAGCATGGGTAGCCAATTTGGCCATGAGAGAGTATCGAGATGCTATCTCCATATGGGTGCTGAATTATTGGCACAATACTTATTGACCAGTGCCAACCATGCTAATAGGCACGACAATTCATACATTTAACCAGATATTAGGGATTGACTGAGTGCCAATTTTTTGGAAATAGCCCATGAGTATCACTAATAAAGAAAAAGGTGCAATATTTACCTTATTAGCTGAGGCTCTACATTTGGTTTTAGTAGATATACTTGTTTAGGAGTTTTTTTGCTACAATTTTTAAGCTAGCAGATTCAGCATGTTTTCATCACATGGATATCAAAGGGGAAGTGACAAGAATATATGCTTGATTTATTTCAGGGCCTCACTTCTGCTGCCTTGAAGAAAGGGGGACTTTATTCTCTTGACATTTGTTCACAATACAAGTACAAGAACACCCTTGTTGATGTCAAAGTTGATACGGATTCAAATGTATGTTTTTTGATCGTTGGTTCTGTCCTACTTCTTTTGAAGTAGGCTTCTAGATAGTCTTAACAGGTTATTGTGTTACGATATGTCAGATCTCCACTACTCTCACCATAACAGAGATTCTGCCATCTACGAAAACTATTGCTTCTCTCAAGCTGCCTGATTACAACTCTGGAAAGGTATCAACACTTTTGTGTCTCAATTTGTAATCATGAAACTTCTGATCGTGAGATATATAAACATGTTTCCTTTTGCCAGATAGAGGTGCAATATTTTCATGACCATGGAAGTTTTGCCTCACTAGTGGGCCTGAAGCCATCCCCTGTTGTTGATCTTTCTGCGACTCTCGGTGCCCATGGCATTGTTTTTGGTGCAGAAGCAGGTTTTGACACAGCCTTGGGAAGTTTTACTAAGTATAGTGCTGGAATTGGGCTGACCAATCCAGATTATAATGCTTCTATCATTCTGTAAGTTGTCTGTTATCCTATACTTAGCAGGAAAAAAAGAAACCTTAAGAGAGTCTTACCTATATAATGATTTCCAATAGGGCGGATAAAGGAGACACTCTCAGAGCCTCATATGTGTATCATTTTGATGAGAAGCAGAAGACGTCTGCAGTGGCAGAGATAATTAGAAAGTTCTCAACTAAGGAGAACACCTTTACAGTTGGTGGTTTATACGCAGTTGATCCGCAAACAACTGTGAAGACGAGGCTTAATGACTCTGGGAAGCTTGCAGCTCTTCTTCAACATGAGATTAAGCCCAAATCTATTCTCACCATCTCTGGTGAATTTGACACCAAGGCCTTGGATAGGTCTCCGAAGTTTGGTTTGGCCCTTGCTCTCAAGCCTTGACCACACACCAATAGAGGTTGAACTTGAATATTTCAGTTTGGTTGAGAAGTTAATCGGCAATAAAGTTGTTCCATATACAAATATCTGTTGATTTTTTTAAAAAAAATACTGTGGAAGACTGCTCGATTTTGGTGGAAATTTTGGCCATTTTACTGTCTGCTGGAATTTTTTGAAGATTCTGACATCTCATAGATATGTAATTCCATTTTTCATTAAGATGCTTGCTTGTTGACTGTTAGTAGCAGTCACAGTAGACTCTATCTTGCAGAGTTGGCATGTGGATTTTACTGACTTGACCTCTCCCAGCACTTCTATTTGTTGGTGATCAATGATCTTGATGATTGTTCTACTTACAGTGCAAGTTTATCTGCATGTACATGATAACTGGTCGATGATAAAAGGATGTAAGAGCTTATCCAAGTACATCTTAACCTAAGTATTCTTGTGCCACTTGGTCCTTGATTTCAACTTCTTATCTAGATGTTGCTGAGGGTTATATCCTACAGAATGTTTTACATCAACACTTCTTTAATCAAATGATACTGAAGACTTCAATTTGATGTAGTTAATAGAAGTACTTGATCATCCATTAGTCATATATTCACTTCCATAAACATCTATCTGCTGCAGTTGGCAATGAACCAAAGTAGCAAACTGATCCCTATTTATATTTGCAATTTGTTATATAGTCTGAGAAGTGACATGTTTTGTGCATATCTGAAGTTGTGCAAACCACAAGAAGTTTGTGTGTTCTATGTACACTTGTTGAATGCAAAAGCAAATATCCTGAATACTCTGATATTGTGTAGTTCAACTTGTGGAAATAGTGTGCAAATTGTGGAGGTATATATGTTTGTCAATTGTGCTTGCCAAAGGTGTGAAAATGTCCTTTAAAAAATGTGCAAATTACTCTGTTAAATTTGGTTGTGTAATCTATCTAAAGATAAATTGTAAATATCAAATGCACTATTCATGTGTGTAAATTTACTTGCTTCATTTTTCTCAAGTCAGTCTGAAAGTGTAGTAGTGCAATCAGAAGAAGAGATGTTGTGAATGCCTTCATTGAGTTAGCTCAGCTAAATAGATAGCTTTGCAGAGTCTGCTATGACATACAAGTATATGAAGGGAGTTTTGAAATATTTAATTGCTACTGTGGAGCTCTATGTAATGTTATTACTGATACTCTGGTTTACCATTATATATATACACACACACACACACATACACATATTAGATAAAATATAATTCGAATTTGTGCAAATTGTGGTCTGAAATTGCATAAAGCTTGTTGTGGAAATTTGCATACCTATTTGAAATATATGGTCCTTTCTTTTGGTGAGTTGATGACCAAACTGGAGCTCTATAAAGAAAACTATTTATTATTTTGATCTACTCATCAAAGTTATTATCAACATAGATCTGTTTTGACCGGCTCTTATGTTACAACTCGCCAAAAATAAAGATACTGAATAGCTAAGTGGTTCACGTACAGAGTATTTAGCTGAACAATATAAAGTACTTTTCTATTTTAGTAAAACGTTAAATTGTTTAGCGTTTTCTTTTTTAATTTAAAAGTGAAATAGCTAAATAATTCATCAATTCTCTAGGCCAATAATAATAATGTGGAGGTTAGGCTGGTGAAAAGAGAACTTGGTAGATAAAATGGTAAGAATATATGGCAGATTTATTTATTTTTTTAAGAACTTTTCTAGATTTTTTTTAATCATTCACGAGCTTGAATGGTAGACATAGATCGGATAAATGATATCTCTCTCTATATATTAAGTTTTAGCTAACGTAGTAAATTGCATAGTCTAGATTTTAAATTATGCACATTATTAAACAATTGCTTCGAACTAAAAAATATATGACAGATTTTTTTTGATTTTTTTAGTCATACATGAGCTTGAATGGTAGATATAGATTGGATAAATAATCAACTCTCTTCATATATTAAATTTTAATTAATATAGTAAATTACATAGTCTAAGTTTTAAGTTATATAAGTTATCGAACAATTGCTCTGAACTATAATGTCATCGAGACCTGTTTTAAGTTGTCACACTGTCAAGCTCCTTTATTTAGGATTGGAGTCGATCTTATAACCTTTCGCACGGTATTAATTAAAGTTTTTTTTTTCCTCTTTACACTAATAAAGGCTGTGCTATTTTGAAACCAATGAAGGGCTGCCAGTACTCTTACCGTAAGGAAGTCCTGAGCAGAATATAAAGGAGGATGTGGCTTTGGATCTCCCACTGGAGTGTCTGACATTCACTCACATCATCCTCGTGGATTGGACCCACCAAAGTTTGAATTACACATGCCACCAACTCACTATCGATATTTAGTTAGATAATAATAAGTTTAAACTTTGATTGCCAAAGCTTATTTACTTTTTGAATTTTAGATTTGATTTATCTATAATCTGTTTCTTTGTAGTTTGTAGTATAGACTGAACAACACAGTCTACCCTTCTTCTCCTTTGATAATTAGGTTTAGATAATTGGATCAGTCTGAGCCAACTTCAGTGTATTTAGCTTAATTCATTCTCGTATAGATTTTAAACTTCCAATCTCTTAACTTGAACTAATATATCATCTCACAAAAATAAGAAGGTGTTTCAATCTATTCATCAAACTTATTACAAATGGTGTATAGTGAAACCCGAAGAACAAGAAGATTCTATCTTTCTACGAAGTATACTTTTTATATATAAATCGTTCAGTTTATACGAACACAGAATTGTGATAACTGTTTAGTAATAAAATATGTTCCATCAAATTTATTACAAAATGTACAATTCAGCGGCAAAATCCGATGAACAATTTTAGCGGTTCTTATATAGTGTGTCTTCATATGTAAACCATTAAACTGTTCGGCTTATACGAACATAAAAATCGTCACAACTGTTTAACAATAAAACATGTCCCGTTACAAAAGATACATATCAACAATAAAACCCGATGAACAATTTTAGTGATTCCTACGTAGTGTATTTACTCTATCCGTTAAATATTGAGTACTCTTCATATATAAACCATTATAATGTTCAGCTGATACGAACACATAAATCATCATAACTATTTAGCAACAAAACATGTCCAATCAAATTTATTAACAAAGGTATATATCATCGACAAAACTCGATGAATAATTTTAGCGGTTCCTAAGTAGTGTACTTATTATATCCGTTAAACATTGAGTATTTTTTATATGTAAATCGTTAAACTGTTGGATTTATATAAACACCCATTTGCTAATAGACTATTTTAAATAAGTAATATTTTATGCAGACCCATTTTAGTATTTAAAAAAAAAAATCCTAAAAATAAGGAGGGGAGTAATTTTAGTCAACTGTACACAGAATCACACACTCCGTGTAGTCACCCAACAACGTCAAATCTAGCATCTATTGCCATTTGAATTCGGAATCACGGGGGTTAGGTCCTTAATCTGATCCTTTACACCCCTCAAATGCAGGAACCTGCTACGCCTGCACACCACTTGGCAGTCCTACAGTTGGCTCACAGAATTCCTACCAACCGTATCAGATTCCTCCGATCCATGCTGCACGTGATCCGCTCCCCCTCTAGTACATTAGGCGCCAAAGGGCCTATAACTCCGGTCAAAAGCAAAACCGAAGCATCACATGCCACCAGTTTTTTAATTACTCCGGGAATCCAAAGTCGTAATAATCATACTACACAGGGATTAAAATGTAAAAAAGAAGAAGAAGAAGAAGAAGAAGAAGAAGAAAAAATTACTTCTTTGAAAGATGATACGGGGAGAGAGGAATTTATTATTGCATTTGAAGAACTACCCAGATGGCACTTTGCATGGACGATGATTCCTACTTGGAGTAGAGGAAATCTAGAGATCCCTCTCTGCTAAAGTGTTCTTTTTTTGGGGGTGGGGGCGAGGTCGGGTGGTCTCGGATGTTTTGGTGCTATGTGTTCCTCGTGTCATTATCTTGTCCTTTTTTTGCTCTCTTTGCTCCCGCATTGTCTGGGGAATTGCTTTGTTTGATTGCTTTCGAGTGTGTACGAAGTCATTGGCATTGGTGACCCTTCCAGCCTGGTTCGGTCTGGCGCTTGGGTGTACTCTGGTGCCGCTCAACTGTTTGATGTATTGCGTCTGTGGCCTTTCGTGATACGACCGCTCGCTCGTTTGTTGGAAATTTCCTGCAGGTTCTGTAAGTGGGTGCTTCGGGATATTCGATCTTTTCTGCTCTAGTTTTCGTCGAGTTGAGGTTTTTTTTTTAGCTACTCTTTTGCTGTAGATGGTTTTGATAAGAAATTGGTATTAGAAGGGGTTTGTATAGGTTCTTTTTCGTTTTATTGGCTGTTTGATGGTTATTGACAAGTGGAGTTCAATTATTGGTAAAAGGGGAAAGAACAGAGTGTTGCTACTGTGCTTGGTTTGTTCCTCGTGGATTTAATTTTAGGATGTTTTCCTATTCTGGATCTCGGGTTTTAGTGATCATTTTTGCTATCAAAATTTTAATCCTTTGGGACGAAGTCTTCATTTTCGAACTGTTGAGACTTTGTGGGCATATGATTGTTTGCATTCAGATGCTTTGCTCGTTAATTTCGATGTATCTATTTGCAGTTATTGAAGTCCACCTTTTCTGATCAGGTTGCTCTGAGTTGGTAATGGCTCCAGTCCTGTGATCAATTACAGGGATATTCAAACGGATTTCTGAAACTCTGGAAAAGGATAAGATAGAGCTGATGTTCTTTAGTATGTCTCAGCGGCAATGTCGGCAGATAAGTTTATCAAGGATGAGAGGGATCACTCCAGATGATCACTGAATGAGCTAATCTACGTTGTGGTAAATATCCTTGTAAGAATGTTGTGCACTTGCAGTGGAGAACAGTTCCAATTTGAAGAGATGCCCCCATCACCGGAATCACTTGCTACGAGGGATTTCTCTTTAAATGGCCTGTCTTCAAGAACAGGGGATTGGGATTCAAAATTTGATGATAGTCAAGTGGATGATGTTGAATCAGCTTTAAAGGAGACTCTTTCATTGAATTATGAGGTTATTTTCTTTTATTATCTTCTACCTTTGGGAATTCATTCTATTTCTATGTGCTTTTGCTAGCTTTGATTTGGTTGTGTATTATTTATTGGCAGGAGGCCCGGGCATTGCTAGGTCGACTGGAGTATCAGAGAGGAAATTTTGATGCAGCATTGCAAGTGTTTCAGGCTATTGATGTACGAGTATTGAGGCCTAGGATGATAAGAGCTATTGCTGAAAGATCTAGGTCTAGAAAGACTCGTTCAAAAGGAGAAAACTTGCCGATAAATGCTATGTCGATGCATTCAGTTAGCCTGCTTCTAGAAGCAATATTGCTAAAATCAAAGTCCTTGGAGGGACTTGGTCGAGCTAAAGGTAATTAAACATTGATTTTACATTAATAAGAATGATTCCACTTGCATTTTGCACTTTTGTTCTTTTAGACTTGGATATATGTGAGCAGTGAAATCATATTTTACTTGAATGCTGATTATGTGTTACCTTTCTGGGCTTCTTAATTCAGTGAAACTCATAACTCTAACCTTAGGTACTGCTCAGACCAGCAGAACAGCTCATTTAACAACCAAGATATTCAAATTTAGCAACTACCAGTGTCCAAGTTTTGCAACAATATGGAGATGAATGGAATCAATTGGAATTGATTTTTCAAGATAATCTAGATTTGTCAACAAGACACCTAAGAGGGAAATAACGAGGAGTGACTGGAGCAAAATGCGAGGTGTTACACTAGGGAGAAGACTAAAGAACGATTTGAACTGAATTAGTGAGAAATGGCACAATATTAATTTAATAAAAGACTTGACATTGCGTAGGGAACATGGAGAAGGATTCTTTTAGCCAACTAGAATACAACCTGTCAGAACTTAGAAAAATATTTTTGGTGATTTTGGTGGTTATACTGTTCTTAATACTGTCTTCTTCTGCTTCTCTGAGTTTTCCTGCATCTTTAATCTGTATCTTTTGATTTCCTAGGTATATAAGAATCACTAAAAATCAACAACCACTCATGTATCATTTCCACTGCAAGCTATCTATGCTTAATCCATCCTAGACCAATTCTTGTAGTTAATTTGTTGACATCACACATTCTGATTCTATTATTGATATAGTTGGCCCTGAATACTTTCTAATATCCCACACTTGATCTGTTACTAACTCCAGACTTTACAATTTCTTTGTTCATATGTTAGAACTTCTGTAATCTACAGAACCATCTCAAACCATTTAAACTATTTCATTCCAGTCAAGACCATTGATCTAACTGCAAAATTCTGTTTAACATAAAATTACTTGGTTGAATCTGCAAGATAGTAATTCAACTGCAGACTACACTATTCTACAGTCCTTCAATATAATATTCCATTTTGACATTTTTACTAATGGCATTAACCTTTATATCACCTAAATCTAACAACTCCTCAAGTTTTTAATATTCTACACCATCTTCCAGATAAAACCCCTGCCACATATATAAAATACATACATATATATTGAACAAATCTAACCCTATTGTATTATTGAGATTGTTCTATGACATCACTGGTACATAAACAAGAAAATGAGTTTTCGTAATCTTAACTGAGATCCAACAGCAATCTTATGTTCTAACTTTGTTATGTAATGACTTATATGCACTTATTTATGTTTTGGAACAAACAAACCCAACTAACAGCCTTTAGGAAGGTGAAAGTCAAGTTTTTACATACTCGATGCTTTACTATTCTTTTGTTTTTTTGCTTCCTTCCTGTGCAATTTAACACATTCTGAAGTGATGCTGCCACTTGAAGAGCTTGCTTACATACTTATCTTGGTACATCATTGACTGGTATTTCTACATGATAGATGCCGCGATGGAGTGTCAGACTATTGTAGATATTGTTGAATCTGCATGGCCTCTTGGTGTACCTGAGGGTATTGGAAATGAGTGTAAGCTGATGGAGATGTTCCATAAAGCTCTAGAATTGCTTCCAAGGATTTGGATGCAGGCTGGTTTTCTTGAGGAGGCTATTGCTGCATATCGCAGAGCTCTTGTAAAACCATGGAACTTAGATTCTAAAAGATGTGCCACCTTACAGAAGGACTTAGCAGTGAATTTATTGTATAGTGGCATTGAAGTTGCTCTGCCTCCTCAATATCGGCAACTGGGCTTCTCTATTCCTGCAAGTAACATAGAGGAAGCAATTCTACTATTTCTTATTCTCATGAGAAAGGTAGCACTTGAGGAGATAAATTGGGATCCTGATATTATGAACCATCTAATGTTTGCACTCTCATTATCTGGTCAAGGTAAAGTCTTGGCAAGTCATGTTGAACAGATTTTGCCAGGTATCTATAGCAGAGTTGAGAGATGGTATATTCTGTCACTTTGTTATAGTGCTGCAGGTATGGATGATGATGCAATTAACATTTTGCGGAAAGCTGTGGGTCAATCAGAGCAGAAGCACAAACCCCATCTTCCATCACTCTTGTTGGGAGCCAAGTTATGTTGCCGAAATCCAAGGAATGCATTTGAAGGGACAAAATTTGCATTGAAAGTAATAGAATCTGTTGATAATAAAGAAAATCATGTTGTTGGTATAGCCAGCCACTTGCTTGGTGTCTGTTATGGATATTGTGCCAGATCTTGCATCTCTGATTTGGAAAGGCAAAGATTACAAAATGATGCGTTGAGGTCGCTGCAATATGCTGCTACAATTGAAAAATATAATCCTGAGGTGATATATAGCCTTGGGAGGGAGAATGCAATTCAAAGAAATCTTATTGCAGCTGTAGAGAATGTAACCACTTATCTGGGCATGGTAGCTGGAAGTTCAGTAAATGCATGGAAGCTATTAGCTCTTGTTGTATCTGCCGAGCAGAACTTTAAAGAGGCTGAATCAATAGTGGATCTTGCAATGGATGAGACTGCAAATGCAGAACAGTTGGACTTTCTACGGTTAAAAGCACAACTTATTTTTTCTCAGGGACAATCCAAGAGTGCGATAGATACCTACAGAATTTTGCTTGCCATGGTTCACGCTCAGAAGGAACTTCACACATGGACTCCTCATGAGGTGTGGTTGCCCTTCTTGTAGTTATAATGACAAAATGAGTTAATGTTTCTGTGCTTCTTGATCTCTGTAGCTTGAACATAGTTGTTTATAGCAGGTTAAAGAAGGCAGAAATCTAGAGATGGAAGTATGGTTGGAGTTGGCAACTATTTACATGAAGCATAGATCATGGGCTGATTCAAATATCTGCTTGGAGAAGGCCAAGTCTATTAATTTTTTCTCGCAAAAGAGTTGGCATGTGACAGGTAAATATCTATGGAGAGTTTGACATTGATGAAGCTTTTTAGATTACACTATTTTGGAGAAATATTATTGATTGATGAACTCTTTTTATTTCTCTTTTTAATTTATCTCCTTTCTCCATTTGTATGCAAACATTTGTTCTTGATGATAGCATGTAGGATGAGTTATTATATGAGACATTGAGATTAATATTTGGTGTTAGAGGAGAAATTTTCAATATGTAATGCTGGTGCAACTATAAAAATCGTGTAAAACTGCATCATGAACCTCTATCAAGGTATTAAGCGGAATTAGAATGATACACTGTGTTCATTCAATGATTAAGTCTCATCATAAAGATCCTAATAGCAGGTTGTTGAAGATTAGAGTGGTCTCGATACTCTTTTCTACTATTAATTTTGCGAATTAGCGCATCTCCTCTTGCTTAATATTATATAATTCTTGAAAACCCTCTTACATAACTGATATCTGCAGGTTTGATATTGGAAGCTCAATCATTGCATCAAGAGGCACTAATAGCCTTCTCATTCTCATTGTCAATCGAACCTGACTATGTGCCAAGCATGGTTTCCATGGCAGCAGTTCTAAGAATTCTAGGTGGAAAATCATTGTCCATTGCTAGAAGTTTATTGATGAATGCCCTCCGATTGGAGCCCACAAATCATGATGCTTGGTTAAATCTTGGAATCATCTCAAAAATGGAAGGATCAATTCGTCAAGCTGCAGATTGTTTTCAGGCAGCTCATGAGCTCAGGCAGTCATCCCCTTTGCAGAACATTGTTTGAGAATTTTGCAATCATGTAAGAAAGCGTGAAAGCTGCCGACTGTTTTGCTCATAAATAGGCAAGATAGCAAAGTATTTGAAGGTAAGATATACAGTTGCATCTTTTGGGTGGCTACTAAGTATCTTGTTCAGAGTTGGATGTACATACTTTGGTCAAGAACTACAAAATTATTCTTCTAGATTTTATACCCTAGCACATATTATTGTAATGCCTCACTATGGGGTGATCTCTCATCTAATGAGTTGTACTTCCACTTCACCTTCTTAGGTACATAAATGTAGATGGTATCAGATCTTCGCTTATCTTATAACTAATTCATATGATTTGTTTTAAACCTCTGCTGGAATGCACTCTTAAATTGTCACTGATATCATATGCTTGATTAAGACGAGAAAAGATTCACTGTATTACCTTACTACGATCAAGCATTCATATGATTTGTTTGAGTCTCTTCTGGAATGCATTCCTAAATTACTAGTGATTTCTTATGTTTGACTGGGAGAAGAACAAATTCAATGTATTTCTCACTATCAAGCCTCTTGTATTTGCCATTCTTTATATATAGGACTGATTGCAACGAGTTTAAATTATGCACATATATTAAATATCAATTATAATGCTTGTAGAAGGAATCAGACCCATGACTCAGTGAGACAACCATGGGAGCTAAATTAACCAAGTAATATTAGCTTTTCAATGGAGAAATATTCCGGCCAGTCACGCATGCCAAATCCCAAAGTCTGGATATGTTTGGAATTAGGTTTATAATATTAGAGGCATGAATGGACGAGTAATTTGATACAATAATAAAACAACACTCACCTCCCCATTTATTTGCTTACCATGGAAAATGGCAACCACCTTTCCTTTTAGCTTCATGCCATCTTTACAAGAAAGAGCTTAACCACTTTCCATCAGTCCACCCAGAAAGTGCGTACTAGTGCCAATTAGTTGGCCAAAGATCCAAAACATAAATAGCATAACAAATCAATCAAAAATAGTTGATAGCAGGGACTGCTCTTAGGAACCCACATCTATTCTTGTATTCAAATATAAGTTAAGAACAATGACAATCTCAACTCCACAGAGATTTAAAGAGCAACAAGTAATAAGCTACCAAAACTGATGGAAGTTCATGTGATAAAAAATAAACCGGAAAGCAAGTGTGTTCTCAAACAAACAGAGATTTCTTGAAAATTTTGACAATGGCCATCTTCTAGGCTCCAACAACTTCTTGTTCACCTTCCATTGGAACATCTTCAGGTCTATCCACTTTAACACCCACATCCTCCTTGTAGTCACCATGGACCTGAAATGCAAACACCATAAAGAAATAAGAAAATTGCTGATGCTCTTTTATCTCGTTATGCTTACCTAATTGCAGGTCAAAATGCACCGTATTTCACTCAAGAAGAATAATACAGAGTTAGAATAGAATATTTTGTAGTTGATCATGAATGCTGGGGATTGACGGAGTACACACCTCCATGAGCTTTCCCAAATCAAATTTAGGGGCCTTCAGGATTTTGACTTTGCGGATAAACACATTTTGAAGAGGGTAAATGCTAGATGTTGCTTTCTCAATCTCCTTTCCTATGACCTCAGGAATGAACTTCTGTACCAAGTCCTTCAGATCACAGGATGTGGCTTGGTTTATCATAATCTCTCTCATCTTACGGCGAATCTGTATAGAAATAAAAAAAAAATTTAATAAATAATAATGCATAAAGATTAATTCAATACAAAATGAAACTGACTTACCTGTCTAATCTGGCTAGACTGTGCATAGCAAGTACGCTTAACCTGATTAGGCCGTCTCTTAGTAAAGGCAATACAGAACATTCGCAGAGTATAACTGTCAGTAGTTTTCACATCAACATGTGCCTCAATTAGAGTCTGCCACTTCCTCACCAAGGACCTAAGCTTGTCAGTTGTAAAATCCATGCCCTGAAAGGGAAAAGGGTTAAAAGGGGATAGATGAAACCAATTAAGTAATGGCCTGTCAAAGATATGGCATACCCAGAAGTTTGTCAGAACATTCTTTCCTTGCACATCTTCTGCACGAAGCCGGATCTTTCTATAAGCCTGGTCTTCATCATTCTGGAGATCAGCTAAGGAAGCCTCAAAAACCCTATGTTTGAGACCCTCAGATGCAATCTGAAATGGAACAGTTTAAAATTAGCAGCAAGTCAGGTCCAAAGATGAGATATGCTGCTAACTTCCAATAGCAAAATCAGGAGAGATTAGGAAGTAGCGAGAGAGAAGCATAACAATCTACTACCGGCTAGTGTAATTGACACTTATATGATAAGCATAACAATCTGCCACTTCCTCACCAATAACACCAAGGCATCAATAATCTAAATTTTAAATTTCTAGAGTAAAACAAATTTTCAGCAAGCATATGAAAGATTTAAGCAGCAATGGGAAAGCATCAGTGGTTGCAGTTTAAACATGAAAAGGGACTAAAATTCTGAAACTTCCAGGAGAAAGTAAGCATATAGACCCACATGGTAGGTGTGATGTATAAGCTCACGTTTTCATTAATACTATTCCAAAAGGCAAAGGAAATTATATCACCGAATAGCAGTACTTTAAAGGATAAACAAAGTTGAAATTGTCCACAGTTAAGATCATGATTAAAAAGATAATAATTAAAGTTCCATCACTAATCCTATTCCTTCCCTATATTACCCTGAACCAGGTGTACGGGGAAGTAAAAGAGCCATATCTTAGTGAAATATATAAATCAATTCTAAACCATCCAACTCTCAGCCTCAAGTACAATAATTTACCAATTGGTTTATATTTACCTTTTGGGTTAAGACAAAAAATGAATAAAACGAAAAATGAAAAAATGATAAGACCAACCAATCGATAAGGTAGCATCTCCAGTTCTTCATCCCATTTCTTAATATAAGATCCACAAGTTACAACAAGGTGAAAATTTCATGCATTCTGCATAATTATTATATATAAAACACAAGCAGTTATATACCTCATTTCGCTACCACAATCCCGTGTGAAGATAACAAATCAGAGTAACACTTCTACCCACTTTTGGAACAAATCAACTCTACTGGAACAAAAATCTTGATCTAAAACTGTATGAAGCAGTACAGCTATCATCTATGAACCGTTGATTTAAACTAAATTCAGTAAATTCGTTTTTCTTCATGAAGGACGAAAACAAAAAGAATAAAAGCTCTAACCTTTGTGCCTTGAGTCCTCGACACTAGGGTTTTCCCCACGTTCCTAACGTTGAATAGAGACGGGGCCTTGATGTCATACCAGTCCTTCTTCGAGAACGGATCGACCCTATAGAAGAAACCAAACCAGATCAAAACGAGAAGTAATCAAGAAAAAAGATTTAAAAGAAAGAGAGAGAGAGAAAAAAAAAAGGGAGGATCTTTTGTGTTCTTTTTGTTCAACTCACGTCTTCTTCTTTCCTCCTTTCTTGCCCTTCGAGATCCTCTTGTTCTTCCTGAAACGGAGCGCAAAGGAAGACAGAGATATCAGAAGAAGAATTTTAGAGAGAGGGAAGAAGAAGGAGATGCGAAATCTCACCCGACTGCCATGGCTGCGCTCCGCCTGTTTAGGGTTTTGGAGAGGGGTAAGGTAAGCAGGGAAGGAGAAGGGCACGAGTCTTTAACCCTACGCAGCGTCTTTATAGTTCGGATTTTTCTTATTATTGAGACAATCCGATCCGATAAGGATTGGAAGATCCGATTGTTGCTTGAACCGTTCACGTGTTGGGCACGTGAAATGACTGCCCTCTTAGAGTTTTAAACTATCTATATTTTAGTCAAACTTTATATTAAATAAATCACATAAAAAGTTATACACAAGCTCTTAAATAAGTAAAAATGTGCGATAAAATTATACACATTTTTTAAGCAAAATTTATATTTTAATAAATATATTTGTTCATAGCTTAGTAATTAAATATAAATTTTGACATAAAATTATTTTAAAAAATAATTATGTTATATAATTAAAACATAAAATATAATTAAATTATAGATGCACTTAATTTATATTTAAGAGATAAATTAAGACAGCTCAATGCCTTGATTAACCACATCGGTTTTGTCGTCCGTCTGTGGATGGTAGGTCGAACTGAAGTTTAATCGAATCCCTGTAATCTGAAAAACTTAATTCAAAAGTTGCTCGTAAATACACGATCAAAATTCGAGACAATCGTACGTGATATGCCATGTAATTAGATATTTTAAAGATTTTTTTACACAAATTATAGCTGAAAACTTTCAAAATATCATAATTTTTATTATAATATCAAGTCATAAAATTTTTTGACTCTTTTGAAATTATTATTTGCTACTATAGTTAGTTTTTAATAAATATTTCTAATAGATTATCATTAAAATTAATAAAAATATATAAATAACTAAAGTATCATTTTTAATAAAAATATTATAATATATTTATAAATGATTTTTGTCTAGCATAAAAAAGAATCAATTGTACTATAATATTATCTCTTTGAATCTAAATTTAGTTTTAATTATAATTAGTTAGTTTAACCAAAGAAGACAATGATTTTAGTGACAATTATAATATTTTAAAATATTTTAATGGCAAGTATTTCTTTTCTCTTACTTTATTTCTCTTTTTTTTTCTCTTCTATTCTCTTCATCCAACCAGAATATAATAATAGTGCCACTACCAATAGATCCTAGAATTATAATATATAAATGTTATGGGTATTTATAGAGTATATAAATATAATATATGAGAAGGTGATAATTATTATTTAAATAAAGTAATTAGTTCACACTCATAATTTGAGACAACTTCTTCCTTAGGACAATAATTGAATCGAATTCACTCTGATATGTGTAAAGATTGGATCAAATATCTATTTAATTTGTTGGATTTAGGTTTATTTATTATTAAATTATGTCAAACTTAAATCGAATTCAAATTCAATAATCCATCACTTCTATTTACATAATTTAACTACTTAAATTTTATGTTCATCTGAGCTCCAATAGATGTTCACTCCCAACCCGATCTAATTAAATCTGACTATGATGAGATCCTGAAGCCAGCTACTTCTCTCTGTTTTTGGCTACCAATCACTCCAGAACTCACTGCAGCTTTAGCTGGAGATGATTATTCCCACCAGATTAGAAAGCAACCTTTGTTAATTTAGCTTAAGCTTAAGCTTAACAACTCATTCCATTATAGTTTTTCTTTCTCTTTCTCATACATATTATTTATTTCTCTCCCTACCAACCATCATTCCCTCTTTCCCTCTCTCTCTCTCTCTCTCTCTCTCCCTCTCCTCACTCTCTTCCACTTGCTGCAGGACATTTGCTTCATCCCTCAGCAACATCCTACAACTAACACTTTTTCTACACCCCATACATCAGATAACCGATTAACAACATTGAGAGTTCTCAACTAAAATTGGGTTATTGAAGTGTGAGCTCCAGAAATTTAACCCCAATAAAAGTTCGAACAATTAGGTAACGGACCAACAATATATATCATATCTTTAATGCGTGCTACCTCCTTTCATCCTCTCTCTACCTTCCTGTCCTCCCCTCATTTGCTGTCTTCTAAAAAAAATTTAGCTGTCTTGTGTCCTTTGGGGCCTTTGCAAAGTCCCAAGCAAAGAAAGCAGTGGGGACAAACACATCATGCAGAGGAGCTGTAAGAATAAAGCAAAACAAAAGAACAGAGCTTTCTCTCTGCCTTTGTGCTCTCCTAATGTGTATTATATAGAGACCCACATAGTGTAAACATAGATAGAGAAGAAGGAGAAGAGGAGAATGGCATTCCAGGGGACGTTGACGAAGTGCATGGCGTGCGAGAAGACGGTGTATCTCGTCGACAAGCTGACGGCCGATAACAGAGTGTATCATAAGGCCTGCTTCAGATGCCACCATTGCAGAGGGACTCTGAAGGTATGTAACTAGCCTTCTCTGTTATCCTTTTTCCTATCTCTGAAGCAAGTGACATATGTATGTCTTGTGTTAGTCCTTTGGCTAAGGTTTCTGAATATGATTGATACATAGTGAAAAATGAAGTACAAGTGTTTGCATGATTGATATCAAATTTGCAATACAAGTATAGAGACTTGATTTTGTATTGAGTTTGAATATTACCATTACTATCAGTCAAATAAAATATAAAACCTTCACTTGTTTGATTCAAATTCATGTTTGTGTCTACAAAAGTACCGCAAATTTTTAGAGAATGTCGAATCGAATTGTGCAATAATCAGGTACTAAGTCTTTAAATCTTATTAACGTAGTCCTTCAAGAAAACTAACTGGAAAAAGATAGGCAAAATCTTCATAAGACATTATAAAAAGTACATTGACATGCACCATTACTTGACTATTTTCTACTGCAGCTTGGAAACTACAATTCCTTTGAGGGAGTATTATACTGCAGGCCTCACTATGATCAAATTTTCAAGAGGACTGGAAGCTTGGACAAGAGCTTTGAAGGTATTATGAGTAGTTTCATACTTAAATCTACCAACATGAACTACATATTTCTGGGTGTTCTTTAGCAATCTCTTCTCCTGTATTATTTCAGGAACTCCTAAGGTTGTCAAACCAGAAAAGCATGTTGATAATGAGGTATGCAGCAGATAAAGAAACCATGCAATTTTTCATTCTGATATTATTTGTGATTCTAGTATCTAATTACTGACAGTAAATGTTTAATCAACAGAATGCGAACAAAGTTTCAGTCGCATTCGGTGGCACCAGAGAGAAATGCTTTGGTTGCAATAAGACAGTGTATCCAATCGAAAGGGTAGAATTCGATATTTGAATCTTTTTCTTTTTTTTACCTACCAGTTTTCAATCCATTCATCTCTGTTTGATAATTTGTATGTCTATCTTGAAAGGTTACTGTCAATGGAACTGCATATCATAAGAGCTGCTTCAAATGCACCTATGGAGGATGTGTTATAAGCCCTTCAAACTACATTGCACATGAGGGAAAGCTCTACTGCAAGCACCACCACATCCAGTTGATTAAGGAGAAAGGAAACTTGAGCAAGCTTGAGAATGATCAAGAGAAGAATATAAGGGAGAGAGCAGCAACTGCAGAAGTAGTGTCAGAGTCTTGATTGATTAATTTTCTAGATATCTAAATGTATGCCTTCTTGTTATTTCCTCAAGAACAATAATGGTTGTTCAAGTTTGATGTGTGGACTAGAAAAGAAAAAGAAAAAAGGAAAAAAAAAGTTGTGATGAATGTTCTTCAATGAGATTTGTGTGCTTTGAATGGATATGAAGTGCAATCAGCTAAATTCATTTATTTCTTTCTCCCGGCAAAAGCCATGCCGTAAGAAAAGGAGAGAAAAATATAACACACCTTGGCCGTCGCCGTTGCCGCTTGTCTTCGTCATCGCCTAAGCTTGCGTCGGGTGCCCTGGCCCGAGAGAGGGGAAGAAAGAGATCGAGATTGAGAGAGTGTGAGAGAGAGAGGGGGGATTTATCAATTAAAACTTAAGTTGCGGTGAGCGACAATGGCGAAGGCCATTGGCGACGGTAAGCTCGACGACGAGGTTGATGACGAAACTATTAGGAGGAAACCTCTCTGGCACTCCTCGTGCCACATGCCAGTATGCCGTTGACATGGCAAGTGTCGACCTGCACGTTGCATGTTGATCGGTACGGCCATCTATACAAAGTACTATACAAGTTGGTTTATATCAAAGTTTTACATGCTATCCCACTTTTCTCAAGAAAAAAGAAGAAGAACATTTTACCTCTACTAATGATCAAGAAATAATAAAATATTATTCATTAATCTAAACTCACTAGGATCTCAGTGAGATTTAATTTTATAAAAGCATTCCATTATAAAAAGAATAAATCAAAATAGTTAAAAGGGGATTGTGCTTCGATGAATAAAAGGAATCTTGGAATCTCACAGTATAGAACTAATTAATTTGAATTATCTATTACCGGAAATTCCATATTTAGTCATATAAGACTTATCGGATTCGACATTATCGGGTCGGGTCTTATAGCCCGATAAGATGCCCGAGACCTCAATCAAATATACTGATAAGTTCGCCTTTGCCCTGCCCGTCTTCCGCTGTTCGAAAAGGCTGCGATGAATCGGGTGGCGACGCGGCTCTCGTCCTTGCTCCGGCGATCGGAGCCGTGGATCCCCGCAGCGGCGGCGGAAAGGTCGCCGGCGCCGCCGCAGCAGATGCGGTGGGAGCGGTGGATACGGGTTCGGGTTAGGAACGGGAACCTGGAGCAGGCGCTGGGGATCATGGAGCGCAAGATCACCTCGAGCGGCATGGAGCGGCTGATCCGACGGCAGGTGGAGCACCACGTGAAGAACTCCGAGAAGCGGGTCCTCGCCCGCAAGAACCTCCAGCTCCGCATCCGCTCCCAGGAGCTCGCCCGCAAGCTCCGCACCATCCTCGTCAAAAAGATCAGGTCCTCTCTCCCCTCCCTTACATACGCTTAAATCCTAATCGTGATCGAGGAGAAGGGAAGAAAAGGGAAAGAAAAAAGTTTTTATTTTTTGTGTGTGTGCATATCACTCCCTAGGTTTTGGGTTTATTTTCTGCATGTAATTTGCTAATTTATAGATTAAGTCTTTCTAATTTAGATTTGAGCTGAGACAAACATCATTGTGGAATCCTCTGACGTCAGTTGGTAGAGTGAGCTATCTACCTTAAGCATTGTAGTTTTTGCTTCTGCAGCCTGAGACAAACCTGTTAAACTTTCTTGTACACAGAAGAGAATGGCAATAATTTTCTTATCTTGGGTTTAGGAAATTTCTGCAATGGGAGGTGATCCTGCTGTTGTTTACTAATTTTTTTACGAATGGGTACCCTACTAGGGTTAGTTACTTGGAGTTGAATTGCTTTGTGCAATAACCAACCTAAGTTTGAGTCAAATCAGCTTCTTTGATTTGAATAAACCATTATCAGCTAAGGAAACTTAGGAAAGATAAAGATAACCTTTATTGGAGGAGTTATTCTGAGTATAATCCACCTATGGCAACTTAGATATTATATATAAAATTCCAGAACTTGGGATTGTAATGTGTTTATACTTTTTCTGGAGATTTTCCCTATTAGTTTAATTACCTTTGAGACGTCATTACTAGGTGCCGTAGATTACTACTCCTACGAAAGGAGTATTTCTTTGGAGCACTTACCGTACTATTTGAATGGGCATTCCTCTCTCTGTGCTTATTGTCTTCACCTTTGATACTATCCTTGTAATTGTGATTTCTAAAATTTTAACTTGACTGTTTTCAAAACCATGAAATTCTAATTGTGAGCACCCAAGTATACATGAGAAGAAGTAGTTATCAACCTACACCGTTCCTTTCCAGTTTCCATCTTGTGCTACCTCTATGTGGGACAACACCATATTAGAAATATCCCCTTTCCTCTGCTCATCTCTCACATTCCAGTTCTTGACTCTTCATTAGCTTGTAATCTTCTACTTGGCTTTGATTCTCAGATCCATATAGAGGAGGTAGCCATAAGCTTCAGGTTCCCCCTTCAGTGACTTGTTAGATGGCTTGAATGTTGATGTCTAATCTTGCAACCAAGAATGTTGTAGGAAATGAAGACCTTCAAGGTCGTTCTCTTTGTGATTTTAAGGTGGATATTTTGTGTGTTTAGCCTTTCTATCTCAATAGTAGTCCAAATAGCCCAAAATTTAGAAAGCAAAATAGTATGAGTTCTTAATATATTAAGTGTCAGTAGCTTTATATTCATCATCATGTTTTGGCCTTTGGGGAATGCAAGGTTTCCAATTCAGTTTTGCAAGATTTGTTTATTTTGACATACGTTATGATGAGGATGTTAGGAGTAATTGAATGGAGTTTAAGTCAATAGTAATAGAAGAGTACATAGGGAGGATATACACAACCTTACACTCATTTTTTGAAGAGGTTATTCTTAAGACGTAAACACACTACCTTTTAAATGCAAGGGGCAAGCCTTGCTGTCAGAGTGACATCTCTGAGTCAGCAATTTGAAACTTTAATAATTGTATAAAAGAAAAGATCAGAAATTGATGATTGATTTAAGTTTTACTGTATAGGGCTGATAATTGTGGTCAGAAACCAAAGTTATCTTTACAAGATTGATGGCATCAATTTTACTGGGAAGCAATAAATTTTCAATCTTTGTAGGTGCAAGCAGGGTAAAAGTTATCTTTGATACATGCAAGTTTAGATTATAGATAATGGTTTTAGCTCATAAAATTGGCCTCATGGGATACTTTCTGAAATAATGACCCAATAATTTCTGATTGTCTGTCCAACTTAAAGACTTCGTAAAATGCCATGATGCTATTACTTATGGAAGTGGTGTATAAATTATATTCATGATACGGTCGCAAACTGAATCTCGGACATTGATGAATACATGTTATGCTTTACAATTCTCTTCCTAATTGGATCAATGCTTCTTTCTAATTTGAACAGTACAATTCAGGTTCTTGACTAATTGTTATATTTCTTTGTCTGCGCAACAGGGGTCACTGAGGACATCTCTTCCAGCAAGAGTAATTCTGAAGAAAGTTTTCTCCAACCATATGGTCATAAGGATCTGCTCTTACTTGTTTGTTGCTGATAGATTGTAGTTTGAACTGATTTGTTCTTCTTTCTGAACTTTGAATGAAATAATATCAATTATTACAAGCTATTCAAAGTCGGGTAAATGATTAGTTATTATTTTTGTTAAAGAAGATGCTTGCTACTAATTTGAATGCCAATGTGAAATACATTTTTTGTTTGTTTGTTTTGGAAAGGAAAATATTTTATAGATTAACCAGTTCAGTTATAGAAGGCTCTAGTTGCATCAAAGATCAAGACGCATAAGCTCCTTAAAAAAGGATCCCTCCCAGGTATAACCGAATTCTATTTGTCTATTCGAGTTAGCCAGTCAATCAATAGCTTAATTAGCTTCTCTTTAAACATGTGTAACTTTACATATTTAGAAGTGTTTAGTAAGAGTTTGGATGTCATCTACAATGGTATCTATATCCCATGGTACACTGTTGATTCCATTCAAAATGTTGACCAGCAGCTAAGATTGGATCCATTCATAAGTATTGGATGCCCTTGTTCCTTCAAAGCCTCACGGATTGCCCAAGCTTTATCTATCGTGCTGAAGAGAAATGCCCACATCTATACTCCGCAAGTGAAGGAACTACCGATGATGGTTATTGTTTTTGTGACTACTTCTTCTCTATTATACTATCTATATTGGAAACGTAGGATGTGTATTATTATTTTTGTTATGAATTCTTCTCTATAAGACTATTTCTATATATTGGAAATGTAGGAAGTGTACAAGCTTCAATGATTCATCTGCTTTCAAATATCATAAAATGTTTGACATAATGGGACATGAGTGGTGTACTGGTGTTGGTGTAGTGTAGGTGTAGGTAAGCATGTGAATACTAAATTTTCAAGTATAGATTAAGAAACTTTTGAATGGTATGCATGAAACTTTTGTGCCACTATCAATCACCAAAAAAGATTTCATTACAGGTATTAATCAAATCGGACAATCCATCATACGGTTAGCCATTGGCATCATCCTGGTTAGTAATATATTTACTCTTTACTCTCTTCTCTCTTTCTTTCCTTTTTATATGATACGTCCCATTAGTTAATTCTGTTGGATTATAAAAGAGACATCTCTTAACAATGCATACAGTGGGATTTCTTTTTTTTTTTTTCTCCTAATTTTTTTTTTAAAATAAGAATGTAATCTTTGTCACACAAAGAAATTCTACTTAATGATTAAAAAATGTCTTTTATGAACATATTTTTGTTGTTGTTGTTGTAGTTGGTTGGCTGAGATGGATAGATAGATAAATAGATTAATAAATAGTGTCTCTCATCATTTTGGATAAGTACATTTAGATAGGATTAATCAGGTGCAATGCATTTAGCACAAGTTGTTAGTATCGTTGTTGTATTAACTATCTACCTTAATTGCATCTTTTCACGTAAGAAAAAAGAAGAAAAAAAGGGAAAAATAATATTAAATATAAGTAAATTATGAATAAAAATCATCATCAACAACAACAACAATTATGATTGGGATCAAGTCATACTCATATATTGTCTGAGACTCATCTCTTCTACATTACCACCTCTTCAACATGAGAATAGACACCCAACCAAACCAACCCTATTCACTCCCTACAAATGATCATTCAGATTAGGTCATGACACATCCATGCATAAATACACCATCATGGCATCATACCACCTACACAAAGAACCTAGCATAGCAATGCCCACCAACATCACAGTTTTGCAGACTATCTATGAACTTGAGTGACATGGAAATATAACCACCACTGAGAAAATTATAAAGGTTATCAATGAGCTAAGATGGATAAATGCAGGTGATTGTTAAAGTATGATATACATTGTTGGTTCAGTTTTTCACATCCGAAGACAAAAGGGGAGTTAGGAAAAGGATTAATCTAATTTCTCGTATTAATTGAAATGATTTTGTATTATATGTAAATGATCCCTAAGATGATGTTTCAGTGATTATATACAAATGGCCGTTATTATTGTCTTCTTGTGGTGAGTCAAGTTTATATCCTCTATTGTTGAGACTTGAAACTACACCTCAAGCTTTAAACATACTCAATTCTCATTCACTTATAGAATGAGAATAAACTTATTCTCGTATAACAAATAAACAACTATTTATGTCTATATTAATATAGTAATACATATTTCTCTCTCCTCTCCGCTTCCATTTAATAATTTTATCTTTTACCGATTACTCTGCCTCCCTTGCCAAGCTTTGAGTATTTTTGCTACCATTAAAAAAATATTGTTTAATCAACTATCGTCTCTTCTTCCTCTTCTCTCTTTCTCTTGTTCATTCGTTCGTTATAAAAGGTATTTCAGTTATTGGTTAAATTATCATTTCAACTTTATATCCTATTAAGTGTAATTATTACCCGCTATATTAGTATATAATTAAACTCTAGAATAAATTATATCGATATACATAAAGTATATCAATAATAATCTTATTCAACAAGTGAACAAGTCAGTCTTTGCTAATGTATGCCGTCACAAAGAGAGTGAACCAAAGCCTACTGGAATTTTTACCTTCAGGAATCAGGAGCATAGAAGAAACTAGAGCAATGCCAAGTAACAATGGCCAACTTTGGCGTAAAACCCTTTGAATACCCTTTTGACTTCATTATGCTTACTCTTCTTCTAATATAATTTGGACACTTTGTCTCTCTTGACACCTACTCCCTATAACTTAAAACATAAGTTAATTTCTGAATGCTTTATAATTAACTTGTCCCGCACGTGTCTAATCTCTCGTTTTAGTGATCTCCAACAAGAAACATATCCTAATTAAGATGATTAATTTAGTTGTTATGTTCCAACTCCTTAGTAAGTTGATTCAATTTTGTGTTCTAATTAGGTAGCAACAGCAGTGCCAAAGTCTATGCCATACTCTCCCTTTCAAGTCAAAAGACTTTGGATTGTATACAAGAGAGCAACACAGTGTGGAAGATGGAAATCTCAATGGGCCCCCTTCCATTCAAGATGAAAGCTACCAATAAATAACTTTTCTCTGTCAGCATTTGAGCAACCTATAGCTACCAAATACGAATATTACCTCAAAGGTTCCAATTCCTTTCTTTCTTCTCTTGATATCTTCCCGTCATCAACAGACGTGATTGCTTTATATATCTTCTCCACCATTCATTGTTCTTCTATTGTTGGGTGCCTTTAGTAGGAGTAATATTGTGAGTCTCTTTGGAGCAAGTTATAGTTTTTGGAAGAGAGAGAGAGAGATCCATGGAAGAGAAGACGAGTGCCATCATTAGGAGCTCAGTTGTGAGCAAGGGATTCCTCAAGGAGGAGGAGGAGATGAAGAACAGAGCATGCAAAAAGACTAAGTGTGAGCTTGTTGGATATGATTCATTACCAGACTATTTGAAGGATAATGAGTTCATCTTAGGCTACTATAGATGTGAGTGGCCTTTGAAGGAGACTATCCTTAGCATCTTCTCCATCCACAATGAGACTCTTAATATTTGGACGTAAGATTTTTAGTTTTAGTTTTTCTCTCATTAATTTGGTTATCCTTGAAAAAAATACAATTGGTTTAATTTGTTTCAGGCATTTGATTGGATTCTTGATCTTTTTATCACTTGCTATAATCACTGCCATGGTGGTACAAAGAGAGATGAGTACTTCTTCTTCAATGCAAAAGTACTACTTGGGTCAAGTGGTTGGAACCAACTTGACAGAAGGGCTCTTTGCATGTCTTTTAACAACATCTTCACCTGATGAATTAGGTCATCCTAAGAGATACTTTCATGCCAATAACCTCAGTAATCCATGCATCCTGGTAGTTTCAACACTCTTTTATTCTTTTTTTTTTGTTCATGATGCTAGTTTGGATGATATATTGATGTGTTCCAAATTACTTGTGAGACAAAAATACTAATTTTTGTACCCTACTTTTACTGATATATAGAGATTTACCAGAATATCCTGTGCTTAAAGTGAATTTTGATCTGTAAATAAAGTATACATAAATTGTTGAGATGCAAGATTAGTAACATTAACAGTAGATCTAATGAGTAAATCACAAAAAAAAAGTAACTCCTTTCAATTGGGTAGCAAAAACTTTTTCAAATGAGCAAGAAGTGCAAGAACAAATTAAGCATAAACTAGCTCCAACTTATATAAACTCATGATATATAAGAGCCAATTAAAGTAGACAAACAAGAATATTATGTACTATGTATATATATATATATATATATATATCATGAACTCTTTGCCGTGTTGGTTGCTATGAAATCTTACACACTACTCATCCCACAGACTACCATCAAGGATGACATTGCCAACTCTATCATCCCACAGACTACCATCCCACAGACTCCACATCTAATGAATCCAATAACTCGCTGGCCATTCTTTGCCTTCTTGTTTGGAGCAATGTTTTGCCTCCTCACCAGCAGCATCTGCCACCTTATACTTTGCCATTCTAAGCAAACGGCCTACGTCATGCTCCGGCTCGACTACGCCGGCATCTCGGCACTCATCGTCACATCCTTCTATCCCTTAGTCTACTACTCCTTCCTGTGCCAACCCTTCTACTGTCACCTCTACATGACCTTCATCACCACATTTGGCGTGGCTACTGTGTCAGTGTTGCTTGTGCCTGCTCTCCAGACTGCTAATTTTCGCCTGGTTAGGGCTACACTCTTTTTCTGCATGGGAGTTTCAGGTTTAGTACCGGTGATGCACAAGTTAGTTTCGTTCAACCATCGACCGGAGGTGATCATGTCGACCGGGTATTATTTAAATAATTATCTTACCTAAAAGCTTAAGCTATTAAAAAACAGACTCATAATGTATATTATACCTTGATAGGTACGAGTTTCTGATGGGTACCTTTTATGGGCTTGGCGTGGTGGTTTACGCCGCAAGGATACCAGAGCGGTGGGTGCCGGGGAGGTTCGATGTAGTCGGCCACAGCCATCAGCTCTTCCATCTGCTGGTGATTGCAGGGGCATATACTCACTATCTTGCAGGACTTGTGTATCTCAAATGGAGAGACATAGATAAGTGTTAGATGAATACATTTGGATATTGAAGCACTACATTATTTCTGCATAAGTTCTGCTAAGCATCACAACTTCTGGGTTATTTTTTTCCCTCTCACTACCTATATTTTAGGAGCTTCTTATTTCAGCTTATTTGACGCATTTGCAAATTGAAATTACCTCCTATGGCTATATGGTTGAAAAATAACAATGCAAAACTGGCTGCTTTTAGTTGCACAATAGTCACCAGATAGCAGCCTAGAGCAAGTAATTTCCAAACCCCTAACTACACAACCAGGCAAATCAACAAACATAGGTTGTAATGCTTATGAGCTGCTACTCTGCAAAGTTCTGATAGTTAGACAGCAATACATAAATGGCAATTTATAGAGGCCATAATGGCATTGGTCTTAACTAGTACATATATCTACATTACTCTGAATGTGAAAATCCTCGTTACTCAAGTTGGTTGCAGCAACCAAATTCTGGTGTTACATATGTTACATAGAATAACTAGATATAGTTAGTTTAGAAATGCGATCGCCTTCTTAAGTCAATTGCAAATTGTCTTGAGTCTCTTGGCAGCCTGCACAAACCCCACAATGACCTGCAACTCATCCAATTGCTTCAGAATGAACAGACAAGCAATTGGGCATAGTAGAATCCAAGTCAAATTTCTCTACAAGGAAAAGAAATTATGACAAATCAACTAACCGCAAACAAACAAGCAACCTGAGACATGAAGTGCCTCTGAACAGCATCAATGAGCTGCTCCTTAGATGGGTTTGGACTACCATTCTGCTCCAGAGGAAAGAAAAGAATGAGAATGAGGTAAACTTAAGGAAATATGTCAGCCAATCAATATACATGGAAGGACTATGATCTTTTTTATTTTACAGTGTTTGGCATATAAGGGTGTAAATTTAGAACTTACAAGGTTGAAATGATGCCAATATCTCCATAATGCTGTAGTTTCTAGCTTGCTAAGGTCAACTTTCTGCACCAAGAAAATAATCATGAAAAAACTGCAAATGCTTCAATGAGATGAGCCAAGAGTAAAGGGCTTGAAAAGAACACAAGTTGAATCAGAACAAGAACAGAAGAAGGAACAGGACAACTATCTAGAGAGTCTCCTTCCAGCACCTGGCACATGTTCTGTCAGGTAGAAGGAACCAAACTGCGAACTGTTACTTGGGACTGTGTGCAATGAAAGGCTGTTATCGAGGGACATACCATTGTACTACTTGGTGAGGAAACTAAGCCCTTAGAGTGCGAATCACAAGATTGGGACCGACTCAAAGATTTGTGGGCAGATCCTTTATGCTGCCTGCTCCTGGACTTGTATGGCCTGTCTGATTGTATGTCCTCTGATGCTGGAAGAATTCAATAAAGCAAAGGGTCAATAAAGACGCAAAATGATGAAAGATGAACTGATATCTGAAACTAGCAGAGATCTACTATGAGAAAAATTGAACTCGTAAATTGTAATGATCATGCATGTGCACTTGTCCCGGATAATTAAAATTACACTAGCGAATTATCTAAAAGAACCAAACATCCAGATCCTAATCCTCACAAGATATGACTTTTCTTAAGCTTTCATTCCCAGAATATGAAAAGCTCTGATTTCTCTATATGTATGCATAACAACAAATTACCAGATATAAATCATGGAGTTTTACCAAATAAAGCATGGACTTTTACCAAATAATTATTTAACTTATTCTTCTTTTCATGATTAGCTCTAACATGTATGTCGATCTGTTTCTTAATGATGTGAAACAATGGATAATGATGTGAAACAACAATGGAACAACTTTGAAACGATGATATGGTAATGAATACAGATGCCCAAGTTGAATACTCGCCCAGATTTGATCCATTCCAATGCATATTTTCACATTCAAGCTCTTCATCATCCTCATTACCAGTAGGGGCTTCGATTACGCTAAGAGCATTCCTTTGCAGCTTCACTTCTATGCCATTCGTAAGAACCTGAAAATTCACAAATACAATAAGAGAAAAATTGGTTTACTAATGACAAGACCATCACACTACCTCCTACAGATATGATCACATTTCAGTGAGGAAAAAGATTTACGCAGAAAACCAGATAAATTAGATATAGTGGAATAAAGGACAAAATATACAACATCCAAAAGAAAACCTAGCCAACCAATAACCATTGTGAAAAGGTAATTAAATCAACAGAAATAATAGGAAACATCATTACAATTGATAGATAATAGATCCAATAAAAATCAAACATGAAGTGATGATACTTCAAAAGATATACAACTGAACATTATAATTGACAAGAATAAATTAGATCAAGTTTAAAGATATCATACCAAATAAAAATTAGGCTTAAGTTTTTATGCAATATTAAGGAAGATTTTAAAACTTCATACTTCTAATCTAAACCTATTTTATCTAACACAAGACTCGCATAATTTTTCAGATCTCATATTTGGTTAAAGTTCATTACATTTGAGCACCTCAATTATTGCAACTAATTGGCCTACATTATCACAATGTTAGATTGGATAAGCTTCAGATTCAATTAGTTAAACTCACAGAAGTGGCTGTCCCACCTGAAGCTATTGTAAGCAAGTGACACTATCAGCTTAACCAAAATAATATTTCCAGCAGTCCATTATGCACAGGACAACAAAGGTCCTTCCTCTCACAGAACGACCATCTTATACCATTTGCATGCGACAAACTACATATTCAAACAAGCTGTAGTGTAATAAATTTATTTCAGTGGGTTGCCAAGTACCATTAAATGCACAAGCATAAATGACAGATCTTGCAAATGAATTACATTCAGATGATCCACCCTAATATGAAAAATCATACATGTTCATTGCACCTAATGAATGCTTTTGAGTATCAATAAATAATTATTCAAATAAAACAGCTCGCGGATTCAGAAAGAACTAAGCTTATTAAAGTAAATAAAAATGCCTTGCTCACAAATATTCTAGAAAAAATGATAGTGTGACATCATTCTGTGCATTGATTACCAGGTGAAGAAAGAATAATCACTGCACAGGATGATGCCACATCATCACTAAATATAGAATGCTTGTAAGCACTGTTCAAAAGCAAAATAGATCCACAAAAATCATGGAAAGGGAGCGCAAATTGCGTACAGACCAAGCCCATCAGAAGCAAAGATTCCGTACAAGGGAAAGACACCTAACAATTAGCAATAATTATATAAGACAGTATTTTGAAAAAAATTCTGCACAGCATTCTGAAGTGCAATGATCACTGTTGTCAACTATCTTTGCAGAATGAGAAGACAAAGGATATACATAAAGCCATCAAAAGGAAAATCAAAACACTAATTGGCCAAAAACATTAAACTACCAGGACATGCACTAACACCCTAGATATAAAAAATAAAATTAAATGGTGCAGCCAGATAATAGCTTTATTTGTTGAACAATCATCAGAAGGCAATTTAGAGTAATGCACATAAGAAACAAAAATGCATGAAGAACTAATGTACAATTTACAGAAGTTGAACGAAAATTTTAATTGCATTTATGTAAAGAAAATTAAGCCAGAAATGCAACAAAACCGAAGCTAGACTATATTGATAAAAACACATCATAAAATTTTCGACCAGAAATCACTTCGATCACTATCAACCCTGAAATTCACTTGGATCACACGAATTTCGAAAATAATCTCACATGCAGAAACCCAAAAATGCAATAAAAAATGCAATTTGATCTATGAAGTTCATAAATGCAGAAAACCCTAAAACGTCAAAAGAACTAGAAACGCCTAAAATTTCAGCTACCCAATTCAAAATTCATCAAAGTGCAGCGACAAAATTCAGAAACTAAAGCAAGAAATGAGCACATTTATTAAGATCCAATCTGTCAAACAAATTACCGTTAAAGGAACAAGAAACCCAACTAAGAAACCATACACTCCAAAGCCTAACTTACCGATGTCCAATTAACCATAGAAAAGAATCTAAACGACTTAAAACTCAAACGTTGCCACAATCATTCAACGAAAAGTACAAACCCAATTCAAATTACACTCAGCCAACCCCCAAAAGCATCTAAAGGAGCCTCATTTCAGCAATCAAACTAAACCAATTACCAGCCAATGCCATCCACCGAGCCCAACGGCTTTCTTGACGACTCCTTGCAGGCCAACAAGTACTGATTTAGTGCGATTGTTGCCAGTGACTACCACTTTGGTATGCCGGGGGAGAACCGAGAGCTCCTCCTCGCTGCTCTCCCAGCAGCTCTGATGCACCTGCACGAATCCGCCATTCATTCCCCTATCCACGTCTTCCAGCATTGCTATTCCACTCTACCACCAAAGTAATCCGAATTTTATCAGGAAAATTTGGGAAATTTTGGGGGCTATGGTGAACGTACGACGCGTAAAGCTCGGAGATTGTGCATTGGGGAAGAGAAATTTCGCAGAATTTGGGCGAATTCAGGTTGGAAAATTGGGGGAAATGGGAAGAGACTTGAATTATTTTGAGAGAGAGAGAGAGAGAGAGAGAGAGAGAGAGAGAGAGAGAGAAGAAACGAGACTGGAGTGTATTTTCTCTCTCCCTATCTCTATCTCTACTCAATTTATTATCGTTTTCTTTATTTCGTGTTTCGCTGTGCTGCTGCGAATCCCGGAGAGCCGTGAAGCGCGAATGAGATGAGGACGCGTGTCCTTGATTCCTAGCACAGGATAGCGGTTACGGGAAGGGCGGAGGCGTTATGGCTTAAATGACGGAAATGCCCCTGTAGGTCACCCTTTTGCATTCCCCACCCCCTCTCTTCTAATTGGGGGGAATTAAACTAATTTACCATCGTTAAAAATTAATACTATAATTATTTATCCAAAAGGATTATAATTAATATTGTGACGTAACTTAAAAAGGGAATGTTCTTTCTTTGTTGTTTAAGAAGAGGGCAAAAAAGGAAAGAAAACACGGAAGGAGCCCCGTTTACAATAGAACGCCGTTAGCGGAGGCCACGTCGTCGGTTCCCGTGTACCGAAAGAAAAAAATATCTACGGCCGGATTCCCAATTGCAGTTTTCCCGCCACTGGAAGAGAATCCTAGCCGTCCATCGCTGGATGGGGAGATCGTAGTCCGTCGGATGACGCGGGAAAGCATTTTGGCCGTTGGATAGGAGGAACCCTAAGAAAGTCACATGCGACCTAAGCTGAGATAAAAAGGATACAAGAAAATGAGAGCATCTCATGGAGTTTTTGACCAAACTAGTAGTCATGATCTAATTTTTTTTTATAATAAGAATAAATTATTCCTCAAGGTTTATTTTGCGGTAGCCCTAACAAAAATGCTAAATTAATCAGCGTCTTATCCCTAAGAAAAATTATCGATCAGTCTAGCGTTTTTGTCTAGTCTTAAAACGTTAAACAGTTCAGTATCTTATGTATATAGATTATTTAACTTAATTTTTTAGTCTAGTGATAAAAATGTTGAACTGGTTAGAATTATTAAAATACTAATTAGTTTAACATTTTTATTGAACCATATGAAAAATTATTATCTGGGATAATAATTCCTAATAAATTTATCAGTCTTTCAATATAATGAAAACTAAATTATTTAATGAATAATTCTCTTTGATGGAAAGTGATTTATATTGTAAAGAAATATAGTATTCATCTCTTTTCTAAGAGAGCCATCAATTTGACTCTTTTTATGAGAGTTGAGTTATTTACAAAAGATGAGTTTTCTTTTTTTTTATATTATAAAATTAATAAATTTATTAAGAATTGGTATCAAAGACAGTAATATTTTACGCGCCAAAATTTCTAAGCCCCTGTTTGTTTTGAGAGAGATATCTGAACTGGTTTGAAAACTTCTAACCTTGTTCAGTAACTGAATATAAAATTATTATTTTTTTTCTAATCTAATTCAGTATCTACTTCCCAAATAAATACTAATATATAAATTTTAATATCATTTCAAATAATATTGAACTATGGCAAAGAAAAAAAATTTCTAATGCTTTGGTAAAAAAACTCAATGACATGGGTGAGTCACACAAGCTTTTACAAATTAATTATATTTAATTTTTTAATTTAGTGTATAAAATTAAGTGTATATATTTTCTACAATTAAATATATATTATATTATAATAAAATGCACTCTAATTTATATACACGATATACAGTAATATTTGTTATTGCAAAAGCCCCTTGATCACACATAACATGATAGATTGAAGAAATAAATAATTAATGTGATCACCTATGTACAAAATGTTGGGGATAAGAAAATAAAAAGAAATATTTTGCATTTAGATTCGATCCGAAGACAACCATGCATTGACTTGAAAAAGCGGCTCAGCAGCACGTTAGCTTGGAGCAATAATTTACCATCATTTAATCTAGAGCAATGGCTCGGCGACAACTTGATGCTTTGGCTAAGCTTAGAGGGTCTATTTATGACTCGATTTAGTCAGTTAACCCATTACCTAATCTATTATAGAGCTCCAGTATTTCTATATTAAGAGAGGGCTAGTCTTTGGTCTAATCTATTTCCATGAGTTCTTAATGATAAAAATAATAATCTAAGACAATAATATTGTAGCAAATTATTTGATTAATTTTAAGAGAAATTTATAAAAACACTATAATTTATTATTATTATTATTATTATTAGTTAGATGGGCTTACAAGGGGTCATATTGTGACCAAGTGCTAGGCCACACCTAGAATTCAAGATGTTAAAAAAATAAACAAATAAAAAGAACAATAATTAGAGAAGGAAGTAAAAATTAATACCTACAATCTATACAATATACTAATACATTATTCTTAGGAAATATAGTTAGCTATTAGAATCCACTAATTCATCAACATATATACTAATTTTGATTTCCATAGTCAATCTACCAACTAAAATATAATATGATATGCTAAGCAAAGACTAAGGGAAGCCTGATTCTATTTTTATCTAATCTTTTTTATAACAATGATGAGTATTTTATTATTCATCACCTCCTATTAACTTTTATTGTCTCACAAACATTATATATGTGCCTAATAACTTCTGCATAAGTTAATATTAATTCTACTTAAATTAGGTTTTTATAGGCAATAAAAGTTTAAAATACAGGCATGCCCAATGATAAATACCTCCATAATAGAGTGCTAATAACAATAAAATATAAAATATAGAGTGTAAATTATAAATTTACATAATTCTAATTACACAGATGAGTAACTAAAAATTGCAATAAAATTTAGATTGGCATCATTTGCTAAGGAACTAATAATCTGCAATCAAAAGGTTACACAAGATCGATCATATTCATGCTTAAGAGGAAAAGAAAAATTCAAATAAATTGAATACCGTCGTAAATTAGAATATAAGATAGCACTCCTAAAATGGATCATAAATGAGATAAATTGCGAACCGTAGCGAATACAATATAGTTTAATTTCTTTCGTAAAGACATTTATACTTATAAACGCTCGAACCGTGATCTCTTACTATGAATGGATATGCTCCTACTACTACTGTAATGTAATGCGGCGGAGAGACATAATAAATAGGTTCGGCATAGGGTTGATGAGTGATTTTAATTCTTCACAACTCTTGCATGTGTCACTGTTCAGCCAGGGTCAAACACACTTCAATGCTACACCAGCTCATCTATCTGATAGCTTTCAATGCATGCACTCAAAGTTTATAATCTTAGGTTATGGAAATTTATACCTAACATCCACTCAAAGATTTGGCACACGCCATAGAAGAAGGTTTTCTAATCGCTAGAATAATTTGTTTATTTATTTGGTTAAATAAAGATGGTAATATAATGCTGGGTGAAAAGAATATCTACTAAATATCAAATCTAAGGTTCTCAAATTAAGTGTAAGAGAGTGCAACTCAAAATGAAACCAGGAGTTTTTACATTCATTTGGAAACTCATACCTAACCCAAAATTTAATAAGGCATTAGGTATCAGCTTAACATGAATTCTTTCCACTTTAATTCTCTATTCCATGTTCTACTCCTTTCACACCTAATAATACTCAAACATGAGAGTTCATCTTTATTTTCTTTCTTTCTTTCTTCTATATATAATCGAGGCTTTTCCTTATTGATCACGAGTTTTTAGACTATATGTTAGACAAAGGACTTAAGCATCTTCTATATATACTAGGTTGATGAATCTTTGAAGAAATAGGTCATACCGAGTTTAGCTATACATATATAATACTCGGATAGAAGATTTATCAAATATCAATCTCAATATTTATTGAGAGATTCAATTCAAACTGCGGCTTTTCAAAGCACTTGCAAGAGGAAACATGTAACTTAACTAATAAATTTTGAATTTCCTATTAGTGGTTTAGTTTTCAATAATAGAGTATTTTTTAATGACAATAAAAGAGTATATAGGAGGATATCTAGATCTTTATATCAAATCATTTTTAAAAAAAAAAAAGATCCAAATTTAGGAGGGCAGTTTCATATCAGCTCATGTCATGTCTGATGAGTCCTCCAAGCCTGCTCCTGTGTCTATTCTATCATCCTCTGATTCAAATCTAATATGCTTGGAAACGTTTGGAAGCGTTTGAGGGCCCCCCACAGCTCTCACACATTGTCATCAATCTGTCACAAGGAACATGGGTTTCCACTCACTCTCAGCTGTGTAGTTCCTCCATAAAAGAAGAAAAGATTGAGATGCTTCATTTAGATCACACTGCATCTGAGACAAAGACCACTGCAACTTTGATGATGCTTGCAAAATGCATTCAATGAGAAACACACTTATGCCATTGTTTCAGAAAATTATACCAAACTTCAACAAACCAGTGATAGTCCTGCATCTCAAGATGTTGTGTCTATAGTGTTAAATTAGATATTATTGTAAGCAAAAGAAACTGTGAATCTTCTCTCCTTTTTCCTTCTCATCAAAGGTCAAGGGTATATGTGTTTCAATATCAACATGCTGCATATATATATATACACACACAGAGAGAGAAATATATATATAGAATCGTAACATGGCACTTGAAAAGGATACATCTTGATCGAGATTCATAAATTAAGAAGTTGATTTTGATATTGCACTCTATATATGTGTAAATATAGTTTTTCAAACATTATGAAACTAAACAACCCTGAGCTGATCTGTGGTACAGAAGGTTGATCACAGGCTATGTGAATGCTTTTCCAACACATAAAGCAAAACTACTTATGAATTTTAGGAATTGCAACATGATTGCAGTTCTTGCTTTCATCTTCATTATATTTAGCACACAATATTCTTCTTTCTATTTTGAGATAACACTCATTTCTAAATTATTCTTTTTTCTAAGATTAAGAACTGAGTAAGATTATTCAGATTATAAAGCATAAGATAAATAGATGGTCGTCGTAAGAGGAGGCAAATCCGACAGTGTTATATCCCGCCAATAATATTTAGTTTATAGTTATCAGAATCAAATCAGACTAGATGAGCAGACTTGTGTGAACCGACGACCAAGCCAATTCAGTAAAAAAAAATTACCTAGTTGTCATTAATGTTCAATTATTCTATTATTTACCCTAAGAGTAATTTAATCCTAAACTAAATTATTATATTTTTAAATATTAAAAGTGTAATTACGATATGATTTCACACAAATCATCTGATTGGATGTACTTAAAACATAATTATTAATTAAAAATAGCTACATAATGGAAGAAATACAATTGCATTGCTTCTATAGATATCTTTTAGTTTTTAGAATTATTTTGAACTAGTCTACATACATTTCCACTAAAAATGGAATCCTTTAGAACTATAGATATGTTATTTAATTACTTAAAAAAATGCTAAATAAACTAGTATTCCGATCAGGTGATCAGCTGGTTAAACAGTAACCCAATAACTTGACCTCTAATCGGGTCAATGTCCGATTCGATTATGATAATTATGGTCCAAACTACATCCCAGATGTTCTTAAGCAATTTGGCTAGTCAAGGTCTCGAGCAGTAGCAGAAATACAGCCTGAGAGATTAACAATCCATGGATAAAAAATGAAATAGAGGAACCAACCCCCTCTTATCTGAGCTATTGGACAAAAGGAGCAAGAATTTTATGAAAAATGGACAAAGATAAAGTTGGAACATTTGTGGAGCTTGACAATTATTCAATCAAGATTTCCTACTTGGCAACTTGCCAGAATTCAAGAGTCAATTCTCTATACAACGTATCGCCGTTGTGGCAGCTAATGAATGAGAAACTTAATAAACGTTAGAATATCTTTTCTTGAAAGAAGATAAAACAGCAAGTGCTTAATTTTATCCGTGTCTAAAATGTCGTAGAATAATACATTAATAACTATTTCTAAGAACGTTACACATCAAAGGAAATTTATGAAATAAGGGGCTACATTACGACTTGCAATATACCTCGGCAAGTTAGGAAGCCACCGAGAGTTCCAAGCAGCTTAAGCGCTTATACTAATGGGTTCAGTGGCTTTATTCAGCCATTCCATCTCCTGCTCATCTAAGAATGGTGCTAAGATTTTTCTGCAGTCCGAATGATAAGCATTTATCCATTCAATCTCTTCCGGGTTCAACAAGACCAAATCCATCAGTTTCTTTTGGTATGGGGCCTGCATATCATAAAATACCAGCAGGAGAGAGAAGAGGTTGGTAAGAGATGAAACAAAAAATAAGAGGCAAAATCTTCTTATACTCTGCAGCTTTTAAGAGAGCAAAAATAGACTCAATCACAACTTCACGCTCTATACTGCTCGTGTTTGCTTAATGCACAAGGTTGAATCTGGTGGCGACATAAAAACTTCATAAGTTTCAAAAGCTACCTCTAATTAGAGAAATATTTGTTCATATGTAGCCTTCGCTGGTGCTCATTTAACTAATCTACAACTGGTAAAAGAGATCATCTAGCTGGATTTTCTTGCCCTCATATCTTCCTAGACCTTGGAAAAACAAAGTTAAGAAGGCCCAACTATGCTGAAAGCTTGAGATCTGAGTTAAACATTTTGAGGCTAAACTGCTCATCGTTGTTTCCTATCAAACAAGCTAGCATCTCAAGACCAAAATTTCACAGGTTGTAATCATGGCAGTAGAAACAAGAAACTATATAAACATCATTCCAACATACCCATGTTATGTGCTCAAACGCTAAATAGCCCTTTTCACCAAAATTGAATTTAGTATTAGCTTCATTTACTATAAGGACATTCTCCAACCTTATACCAAAGCTCCCATCTTCATAGTAACCAGGTTCTGCAGAGAAATGAAAAACAAAGATTAGACATCCTCAACATACACTAGTAATCTGGAAGGAATTTTAGTACGGCATTTATGGAATTTAGTCCTTCAAATTATAGATACATGATAATTTACACCAGCAGCAAAAATGTAGTGTCTAACATCCCTCCTTCATTATAAACTGAGAATCACTAATGCCCAATGTCTCAAAAAGCACCAAATTCGAACTTCAGCTAATTGTAACAATGGTACATTAATGTACAGCATCAATGTCACAACTCAAAGATCAGATAAGGCTGCCCACTCTGTGTTGTTAGATATTTTGTATAGTGACACACTGGGTATCTGCACTTCTGCAGGATACCTGATGGATTTTCACCCTTTTTTTGAGGTAACATATTTTCCTTTTTACCCAAAAATAAAATAAAATCAGACAAGGCTAAGAACTAATTATGACCTCAGTTGAAAGTACTGACAAGGTGGGCTTACACTAAACACTCTACTCAACTCAATCTTTTACACTCTCTGCTCTAACCATAGACCCTCAACTATAGCATAGAGATCAGCAGCTTTTACGTCATACAAAGTATAGATCAGCAAAGAAAAGCCTCAACTGATAGATTCTTCCATTGGCATGATGGCGTCTAATCCTAATTTCTTTTGTCATTAGCATCTTAAGTTGTTAAAGATACTTCAACAATTAGTTTTCATCTAGGTCTAATACTGTAGGATCCTAGAGCCTAATTTGAATCATGGACAAGAAACTCCAAGTGCCAAGGCACTAATAAGGAGGTGTCTAAGAAGCCATCTAGAAGTCAAGGTTGATCAAACTATAAATCGAGAAAACAGCTAATAACATACGGTTCAAAGTTAATACATTACAGTCCTTAATTTTCTGTTAAAGACAATCATAGAGAAACTAATGGAATTTATGCTGCAAAAAAAGGATTTGAAAATTGAACAAGAAACCTGATTAAGAAACTGAAATATGTACAAATATAAGCAATCAATTCCTTCTGAATGTATGTTTTACCAAAGAAAAGCAATAAAAAGAAAATGAAGGAAAGCCAAAGGTCATATGGTGTAACATCTTGGAGAGAGTACATACATGTGATCATTTCTCTCAGTGAAAAAAAAGTAATATATTGATTCTATGAAAGCTCAAGATCAAACAAAAACTATACTTCTTAATTATAAACTCTAACCAAAATGCCATGGTGACATTGATGATACTCACCATTTGTCACAGTCATTGATGCCTGTAATGCCACATTTCGAGCATGAGGTCTAAAACTAATAAGATGAGGGCCTGATAAACATAAATTTCCGAGTTAGAGATTGCAGAGATTGCATGTATTGATGTAGAGCTGCAAGAGTTATATGTGTATGACTAAGATCTGACCTTCATGTACATTTAGGTAAGATCCAACTCCATGGCCCGTACCATGACGATAATCAAGACCATCCTTCCATAGTGGAGTCCGAGCAAGAATATCAAGAGCATGCCCTGGAATAAGAGATATTCTTAGTAACTTGAGTTAAGTAAATACGCTAGTAAAAGGCCTTCAAACTGCCTTACCTGTTGTCCCATTAGGAAATCTGGCACTATCCAATGCAATATGGCCTTTCAGGACCTATTTTAATCAACAATAAATCGCTAGAAATTAGATTAATGAAAGTTAAGTTAAAGAGTCATCCTAGTGCACAAGGCTCTTGACAATGCAAGCTCTCAGGACGGTAGGACATACATGACCTCAATCCTATTGCCAGAGAGGTTGTTTCAAAGAGCTGTAATTGATGAAAGAAAAAACAAAATAATAAATACGATAACCAAGGATTGTCGTGGCAATGGCATGGGGCTTTCCGACGTTGCTCAGCAAAGTATGTACCATTGGCACATTTGTGCCAAACTGGTGAGCTGGTGGTACACTGAATACTCTTGATATGTCAAAAAATAATCTCTAAACCTTTCTAGGCCCTTAAATAAGTTTGAGTCTAAATTAAACTCTTTCAACACTATATATTAGTGTAACATATGCAATTACTATGATTTTCCATACTTTTTCAGGATCCTCTTTGTTGAGGCAAATAACTTGGGGAAAACCACATTTTTCCTTCGATTTTTAAAAATTAAAGTGAAATTTATATACATCAAACACAAACTTACAAAGATACCAATAAAAAAGAAACTCAAATTAGATTTCCTTAAACTATGATATGCTTAGTTCCAATGGCACACATCATGAAGAAGCATTGAAATACTCCCCTCATATCGGTGCCTATAATTTACTACCACAATCAACTATTATCATGCTAGTGGCACGTGCCATGCCGTGCCACTATCTATGGCATGCGTCGAGTGGCACGCTCCGCCATGCTAGTGGCACGCCACTACATGCTAGTAGAGCGATTCTGTATACCACTAGCACGTATTTATAATATTTTTAATAATTCATTTAAATTATTTAAATATTTTTAGGTCTTTGGCATGTCAATCCTTGGATTTTTATTTAAATATATGTATTAAAATTTACAATATAGTATTTTATCTTTAGATTATTTTTGTAAATGACCTATGTTATTAAAGATAAAACAACAGTTAAATTAAATATTATTCAACATATTAAATGATTGAATATATTCATTAAATCTAATACTAATGACTGAACACTTTAAAATTGAATATTCTATAACATAATTGAATACATCATAACATTCAACAGATAATATTAATTGATAATAGTTCAATAATTAAACTAATATCTAATTAAACGTAGCATACTAGAAGAATCAAATACTTCACTTGCCGGCATAAAAATAATATGAGAATGTTACACTAAATACTGTCGATAATCTTCAAAACTCATCGACTAATATTATTACTTTTAATATCTCACATAATATTCATACAAATAAGAATTTTACAATTCTCCTATGATATGATATTATTATTGAACATGCACAGGAACTAAAATTGATTTGATGATGATCAACAAAAATAGAAAAAAAAATTAAAAAAAGGGCCGTGCCGAACGACACATAGCCATGCTGGATTGACACGACTCGGCAATGGGGGTGTGCCAGTGGCACACCCCATGCCAAGTGCGTGCCACTACAAGTGACAGGGCCATCCGTGGTCACGATACATATTGACACATGTCGATCGATATGGCAATCCATGACGATAATATAGATGGTAACTTAAGCATTTCTTGCCGTACAATTAAATTGACTTAAGGTAATTGAGCTTTATAAATTCCAGATACTCACTAAAGGGAGGTTAAAAAAAAATTTCTTTGCTAGAATTGTACAAGGACAATCACTGGAATTGTAATGCATTTTTCCTACCATTCCATACTTACATCTTGTTTTCCAATATCATTGTAACCAAAAATTCCTAAAGACAGCACATAGATTAACATTGTTTAAACTTTAAACAACAAGCAGAACTAATACATAGACATATATGAGAACCAGATCCGCAGACATCAGAAACTGCATCCTATTCTAAATGCTGCCTTGAGTCTCCTGAGTATTTAATAAAAAGAACTTGGACACAAAAGGTTCACTACGTGCATACCCCCTTCCCCTTATAATTAAGTCATTAAATTCTTAACAAATTGAAGTGAATCTAGATATCTAATGATGATGTATAACCTGACCTTTCATTATGCAATGCATATAGATTCCTAAATTTATCAAACTTAAACTCGTAAACTGTTCGACTCATAGATGAGGACAATAGAGAGAGAACTTACAGCAGTATAGCATGATTTCTCATGTGCTGACGGTCTGCCAAAATGCACAGTCCTAGTTATATCTGTCGTGCCATCTAAATACTTTTGAAGAATGCAATGTTAGCTAATGAGCGGAATATCAAGAACATGAAAAGAAACAGATACAGCAAGGTAAGAAAATGAGTACTAAACTAACCTGTGCCCCTGAATCAAATAAGTAGATTTTATCGGCATCAAGTTCAGCGCATGAGCTTGCATCTGGTGAATAGTGAATTATTGCTGCATTTGGACCAACTGATGAAATGGTAGGGAAACTCAAGCCTTTGAAATGCTGCAAACAAGACATCCATATGGATTACCAACAACTAGCATACATCAGAACGGAAATGGAATTTCGGGAAACACATTTTCATTAATGATATACTTAACTAGAAGAGTACTCTGTTTCTGATTATTAAGTAAGTAGTAGCATAATAGCAAGCCACAACAACAAAACAGTTTGCAATTCAAGAAGTTCCATTCTCAGCTTGCCTAACATGCACATCATCTTAGGGAGACAGTTTATTTCATTTTGTTCGAATTTGGGGGATATCAAAAACTCAATAGGAAAAAAAATGAAAACATAAGCATGGTTCCCAAAACCATATTCATATATGAAATAATGAACTACTAGCTACTAGCTAACTTATATTAATCAAAGACAATTTCTGTGAAAAGGCAACAATAGAAGATCAAACAAACAACATGAGAGAGAGAGAGGTAAGAACCAAGGATGGTCATGCCAAGCTTTGGCACGGGTGCATGCCAAACCGGCACAGCCATGTGCAGACCCGTGCCGGACAGCATGAGACTTATTTTATTTTTTAAAAAATTGGAGAGTACAAATGAAAGATCTAGCTTAGTTTTGGCATTTTTGCTAGACCTATTATTTGTAAAGATCTACCTAGATTTATGAAAAATAATCTTTAAAATGTAGAAATCAAAGATAAAATTTGATTTCCCTCAAAATTAAAAAAAAAAATCTAAAGTTAATATGTTAAATTTATTCAAATTGAGTCAAAATAAGTATAACATGTTAGATTAACTCAACGTAAGTTGATTTGAATCTAAATTTTATAATTCTTAGATAAATTTTCAGCATAATTAGATTTCACCCAAAATTTTTTCCATTAAATTTTTAAAATTAATATGTTAAATTCACTCATATTGGGTCAAAATTGATATAGGAACATATCAAATTAACTACCTTCAATTAGGTTTTGGTTTTAACTAACTACGTTCAACTAGGTATTAGTTTTAACTTTCAAATATTGAATTATTGTCAATTAATGATTGCATTCAATCATCATAGGTGTTGAATCATGTTAGTTGATTATTATGTTTTTTAAGAAAATAGGTCATTTACAACATTATCTAAGGAAAGAAGACTCTAATGTAGACTTTAGTATATATCAATTTGTCATTTACGACAAATTGAGAATTGTCGTGTCAAAGACGGCAAAATGTGCCAATGCATGGCAATAGCATGCAGGGGGTGCAGTACATTGTTACTGTGAAACTACTAGGTGCAGTACATTGTTAAGATTGAAAGATTTATAATCAAGATATAAAGATTATACATGTTAAAATCTAACAAATCCACCTAAGAATCAAAATACCTCTTGCTTTGCACGAAAACCCTCCAATTTATCACTCACAGATACCTCTGTAAGCTTCATAGAAGTCCTGCAGATTTACCATTACAAATCAACATGATTAGCTCAAAACTTTAAACAATATGTACAGTAAATGGACACAAAAGAAAAAGGAAGAGAATAAGTCAAATTTCAGAATTTATGCTTAAGCATAAGAGATAGAAAAGGACTGTATTTCCCTACTAAGATACCTATATTTCTTAAAAAATAGCTCAAAAGATTTAACAAGGTCAAAATATTAGCACTCTTTAATCAAAGCACTTTTATATAGTCAAAGCAAAAATGAGTACAGTTTAAGTATGAGAAGAAAATTAGATATGCAGGAATACATTTACCTTCAGCATGCAGACAGAAAGAGATAAAAGATCTAAATAGAAAAGGTCACATGCAGAAAAAAGCATCGATGCTGTATACCATTATATGGGAAGAAAGAAGGAAAAAGAATACGGAAAGATAAAAAGGCAGAAAGAGGGTGAAGAGAAATCTGATTAGTGCATATTCATCTGAACAGAATTATTGTACCAGCTTTGACATCATTTTGCTATATGAATTGCCGACAATCATAAAGAATAGGTTGCCTCTAGTAAGAAGACATGTGGTAAAAGTGAGATGACGTGTATGACTAAAGAAGATGAATCTTGCATAGAGAATTGGAAAGCTTTAACCGCATCAAGGTACTCTAGTGGGGCTAATATACACTGGAACCGGGTTTAAGGTGATAACTGAACCAAATAATGTGCATTCTTGAAAAGTCTAATTCACATTGACTTGCTTTGATTACCTGACTTATAATATGCCCATTTATATATGATCTTTTTTTTTTCAAGTGTATTTGAGTCTCTATGTGATGTGACATTGACTTCCAATTAGACTACTTGCTCTATTCGAACAATCTTAATATTAGCTTAATGTGCGAGGGATGTTCGCACCATTTTGTTTGGCCACTGGATCGATAAGAGTCCTCTAGAAAACTACACCTTTTTCTCAATTTTAGACTTTCCAAATTAGCTTCTTAACTTCTCAACTTTTGGACTTTCCAACATAGCTCCTTTAACTCCTTAACTTCTCAACCTTTGAACCTCCAAAAAACAGACATTTGGTCACCCCTCCTCTTTATAAACCCCATGCTACCCCTAATGGAGGATCATCTTTAGAAGGCATCAGAAACTTGTCTTCTTCATATAAAACTCTCATCTACTCTTCATTTTACTTGTGACTTCCTTTAACAATATTCATGGGTTTCCAAATTTACCTCTTCTCTACAAAACACCCCATGATCCACCCTACCTTATCACTTTGCTTCCTTTCCATATATTTGTTATTGTCTTGAGCTATTTTCAACAATATAATGAGGACTATTGGTGGCTTAATACACTATCCTTCACATCAGGTGAGAGCCAACCTATCTTTAGCCAACGTTTGATTAACCTAAGTTTGGTGATCAATATACAGTTCTCTTTGGCCATATCTTCTGTTATAAATTTCAAACTTGCTGGTTTATTAATTTTAAACTGAATAAGATCTAATCTTGCTTATATCTTAATAGAAAATTTTATGATTATTTACTGCTTTTGTTATCTATACTGCTGAATCCATTTGGCCTACATTTTGACACAATTTCTCTAACATTTGTTCAAAATTTTGAATTGCATTACTATATAACATGGATGGCCGTGCCATAGGCATCTGTCGTGCCGACCACCGACCGGCACAACACAGCCGCATAGCATGGCACCGGGCGAGGCACTTGTTAGCCGTGCCGTAAAAGAGAGAAAAAGATGAGGAAGACTACTCACCTTCACCCTTCGCCGCTTGCCATAGACAAGTCGTCGCCGCTCCTCACCGACCTCGTCGTCGTCGTTCACCGCCGTCTCGTCGCCCCCGAATCACCAATCACTGGATCCGCAACTTAAGTTTTTATTTCACCCAATCCGCTTCTCCTTCCTCCTCAGTCTAGGGCATTCCACCACGTGTAATTGGCAACTCGAGGGCGACGAGACGGTGGTAAGACGACGGCGAACAACGACGATGGCGTCGGCGAGGAGCGGTGATGGCTGGTCTACGACGAGCGGTAAAGTTATTTGGAGGGGTATTGTGCGGCACCCCTTGTGCCATGTGTCGATATGCCGCCACCACATAAAGTGCCGATCGGCACCGCCACGTTGCTATGTAAAATTATATTCATGTTCTATTATAGTTTCTATTTACATTAATAAGCTTGCCTATCCTTGGTCTGAAACTACTAGAGGTGATCCAAAAGCCCACCCTGCCGAAGTCCAGCATGTGCCCACCCGACTTAGACAAGGCTAAGCATGGCCCAAGCTTGAGAGCATAATAAGTGACATGGTCTAGTCTCTTGCTCACACAGCCTAGCCTGTGAACATGAACCTTACACACAGTTGCTTCCTAGCCCGTCAAGTCCGCCAACTAGCCTACACCATAGGAATCTTTGAAGTCACCTTCTATCTTCTTCCTCCATCACAAACGCACCTCCTCCATGCCTTCAAAAACCCACCTCCTACATATTTACCCGACCCACAAAGCCTTTCTTTCTACTCCAAAAGGCGACCTCCCATTATCTTCCTTTCCCACGTACGTAATTTTGTTCTCTTACCTTTTATGATCATGCACCTCACCTCCTATCTACATCTACTGCTCCCACAAAAAACCCTCCCCCAATTACCCTTCCTTCCCATCCCATCTATAAAGAGCCTCCTCCTTGTGGAAGTCAAATTTATTACTTACCCAAGGCACCACTTCTGCCATTGGCAAACACCACTATCAACATTAAGGCAAGAAGAGATGGGTGTGCCAAACCGCTTGGCATCCCTTCACCGCAGACCCAGCTTGCCAGTTTGCATTGGTAAACCAGCTTGCTAAGCTACACTACAAACCTAGCCCAAACGACCTGTTCAAAAAGAGCTCGACTGAGTGCAAATTCTGATCGGGCCAGTAGATGGTAACAGGCTAGCAAAATGCACCTAACCAAAACCTATGCTGACTCAAAACCTTGCACGATATGGATAACAAAGGGATTGCCCAGTCTGGCCTATTCTCGGCTTGGCTGGCCATGTCTAGAATCTACATATTAGATAGTGTGTGCCTTATTATCAAGTTCTTATTGATATAAATTTGTTTGCCTATGAGCACAATTGAACAATGAAATTAAGAGTCTAAATAGAACTTCAAATTCATCATAATTCTAGGAAATTGGATGAATATGTGAGGGCATAGTCTGACACATGATATTATCTCCATCTTGGAAATTCTGAAAAGTGATGGAAAGTCTAAGAGTAATTATTTCCAATTATTCTATAGTATATGTAATAATCATTTGGATTTTAAACAACTATGACAAGCATGGATTGTCTTTAGGAGTGTAACCGAGCCGAGCTTGATCGAGCCTGGCTCTAATCAAGCTTGGATTGAAATTAATTTCATGCCTATCTTTGTAATCAAGCTTGAATTGAAATAATTTCAATTTGAACCAATTTTGAACTCGAGCCAATTTCGAGCTTAAACGAGCTGCTCAATTAGCAATTTCAAGCTATTTTCGAGCCTGAGCAAGCTTGAATTAATTTAGGCTTAAATCAAGCTTAAAATAAAACCTAATTCAGCTATAAAGATATAAATATTATCAAAAATATAAATTACAAGCAATAAAGATAAATGGGTTAGAAAACTACAAGCAATCAAAATATAAATTACAAGTAAAAAAAATAATAGCTGAAATTCTGAATGGGTAAAAGGGTTTTGATTTGATGGTTCATATTAGTTTGATATTACTCATATTTTATATATATATATTTGAGCCTTATCGAGTCGACTCGATCGAGTTGGCTTGGGATCAAGCTTGGCTTGAATTTAATTTCGAGCCTAGTTTTAATGATCAAGCTCAACTCAGCCTATTTTCAAGCCGAGCTTGATCGAGCATTATCGAGCCGAGCTCGAGCCTGCTCGATTATTTTGACAGCCCTAATTGTCTTACAGCTCGGCATGCCCTCGATCAGCATTCTAAAACTAAATTATCTCCAATTAATGTATAGTGTATGTATGTATGTCTTTTAAACAACTATCACAAGCATGGATTGCCTTACACCTTGGCAGACCCAACTTGTACGAAGCCTTTACACAGGTTGAAGTTTACTGTTTAACATACACATGTTTGTAATGACAGGTTGACCTGTCTAACATGAACATTAAACAAGTGATGCTTAAATTTTTTATTATCAATCTGGTTCATCCCATATGAGTTAGACGGATCATCTTTATGTCATATGTAATCATACTTGTGTCATGTTTGGATTGTATCTGACTTAATATATCTGAATACAAAATTATTACAAGGTAATATGCATGTTATACAGGTCAAACAAGTTGTGTAACCGTGTAATCACAGGGTCATATTCATGATCAAGAATCCAACTCTTTTATTAAAAAGGTGCCCGAGTTGTTTTGCCAAGTGTATTACTATGTTCTTGATCCGACACTAATCCCTCTAATCCGATCTGATTACCACACCTACAAGGGGTGTGCCTACAGGCGCAAATCATGTTCATGAGGCATAAATATTTGGCACAGGGTGTCTCTGTCAGCCCACCACAGTCTACTCATCATCAATTCGGAATAAGATGTGCCATAGGCGCAACAATCCTTGATGTCAAATTTTGAAAAGTTACATATGCATGTACAACAAATTAAACTCTTTTAGGACAATGAATATGTCATTATCTGCAATAGGCATACCCGAAGCTTGCTATAAAATAGTTGTGGAGAAAAGAAGAATGCCACATTTAAAAAGAGAATATATCAACAGTAACCTCATAACCGTGGATTCAGATCTAACAAATTGAGAACCTAACTATCACATTCTTCCGCTTCCTCTATACTCCAATAATACTCTAACTAAAATCTAACAAAATTTTGACTGCTCCCTAAGCACACCAGTTATCTGATATGTTGCAGAATCTTGAATTAGATTAAGATTCTATTGCAAGCCATCTAGTACCTTAATCATATATATCATGAAGCTCTTGTCAGAAGGCATCATCAAATAAAACACAACAGTAGATCTTATGTGTTCTGCATTGCTTTCATAATTATGTCACCATATTGAATGATCAATATGATGAACTAAAAGGAAACTAATAAGATGACAAAAAAAGCACAGGTTATACTTATAAGATGATATCCAAACTCATGATATTCTTAGAAAAAAAAAACATAATTCACGGATGTTATCTTACGAAAATTTTCTCTTGTGAGAAACCTCTGGCTCATTAAAATAACCGGAAGCTCCATACAGATTTTGCATCTGCAAAAGCAACAAAGGGAAATGAAAAGAAAAATTGAATTAATTAAGCCATATTCAATTAGAATCAGCAAGAGTTCAAGCACTAGTATACTATCAAAAGTTAACTCATGTTCAATTAAAATCAGCAAGAATTCAAGCACTAGTACACTATCTATTGTAATATATACTCAATAGTACTGAAGTAGATCACTTCCTTATGGTTTTCTTGGACTGGGAGCTAGCAAGAAAACATAGATAATATTAGGTGATAGATAATAGGCATATCAGAAAAACTCAGCATGATCTCTACCATCATATCAATATGACAGCTATGATGCACATTTCGTAAGAGGCCATAGCTGATCCCAGTTCTGAACCACTCCAGTCCAACAACCCTAGAAGCCTACAACCATATTATGCTCAATAAATGGCAAGATTTTTACATGCTGCCCAACATTAGACATGCATGGCAGCATATCTCATGCCGATGACTTCCCCACAGTACATTCTACATAGCTTGTAGGCTCATCTACTTTTGCTAAGTTCTATTCACCTCCAATTCCTCCAATTATCACACAACCATCAACATGCAAACTCCAGGATCTGGCATCCACCTGTTTGAAGGATGTTGCTGCCATGTTACTGCCATCCTCATGAGTGATGAGAGAAGGACAATGATTAATAGGGTTTTTTAAATGAGGTTTTGTGATTCTTATTTAGCAAATTAAATACAGGGACAATTACACCTTAGACCCCTTGAACTTTTGCTCATTTCAACATAGACTCCCTTATTTACTTTTTGTGACACATCGACCTCTTAAGTTATGAAAATCCTCTAAAATGCCCTTTCCATTAGTTATCCATTAGATTTTTTTTTTTGGTTAAAAAAATAACATGTGAGTGTCTCATGATTAATGTTAGGCTCTCTAGGGACCTTTTTACCCTTACTATAGAGGAAAGAAAAAGAGTAAAGTCAAGAGTAAAATAATCATTTGACATTTTCCATTAATATTATCAGGGAGATGAGAGATTTTCTATAGTTAATGGGGCCAATATGTACTAAAAAAAGATAAGAGGATGCATATGAAAATGACAAATAATTCAAGAGGTCTTAGTGTAATTTTCCTTTGATTATAACCTATTTAATTTATAGGATTCCAATTCCAATCAGGTTAAATGGAAACTCAATCCAAAACTCATCACTTAAATCCATTGAGTTGAAAGGATAAGAAAAACATTTTGGGCTGAGTCATTCAAAACCACCAAGTGGTAAGTATACATTCTTCCTCCCTCATATAGAATAAGCATACTAACAGCCAATCTCCTTCCCCCTATCCATTGCGTCCTCATTATATATATACACATGCCCTACCCTTCCTAGCATGAATAACACCCTATGGGGAGTGGCAAAACCTATACCACTCAGCAATTCTCATGCTGGTGACCTGCTGTCATGAGTAAGTGTCACAAATCATGACACCTTGATCCTGGCACAATTCTTGATGACTTCTTTAACACAAAGCTACTACATTCAAATATTCAAGGTGAGTATGATACAGATAGCTTGGAGCCCCAGTACCTTTGCAGTCATATAACTATGTTATCCTTTGCATGTGTTCTTATCAAATATGTGAACAACAAACATTGTATTCACGGCAATATGATTAAGACCAAACATGAAATGAGATACAAGAAGTACTACTATAGCTTCTCGTTCCATCTGTAACTTATTATACTTGAAACCAAAACGTAATTACATGCCAATGGGGAACATCTTTTTTACCTTAAATTGAATTGTAACTTGTTACGATTTATTTGCTTTTATATATGAAAAGACAATATTTCATTTGTAGTCAATATTTAGATTACAGTGTCAAATGAATCATTTTAAAGCAGATATAATCAACCATGGGGAAAGAACTTAATGTTGAAGAGTGCCACCCCTGTGTGGTAGGATAGGCACCACTCTAGTGCCCTGCAAATAATTTTTTCTTGACAGAAAAGATGAAGACAATAATGATTTAAAGAAAGACCACATCTCCATTCAGGAATTAAAGCTTTATGATGTGAAAATATTTGCATTACACAACTGATAGACCTAGCATACTTTTTGCATTTAAGAGCCAATGGACAGTGATAAAGCTGTTTAATCACAGTGGCAGTCCAGAACAAAAGGAAAGAAAACAGGGATTAGAGGAAGAAGAGGAAAAATGGGAGCGAAGTAGAAAGGAAAGGCCAGAAAGAAGGATGGAAGAATTTGGGCTAGATGAAATCAAAATAGAAGGAAGAACCACAGGCCTAACTCCTAAGGTAGAAGGCAGAATATTAAACCTAAATTGATTTTAAAAGCAAACCTAAATAATAAACAAATTGAAAAAAGGGACGAACTCCTGATAAGTGGTAATATCAAGCAACATAAAAATCTTTATTTAAAACTTAAAACCACTCAATTGCATGATATTCTCATATCTACAAATGAACAATATGCTCACTATGGCCTCTTAAAACAAATCAGGGCTCACTAAAGGGAAATGCTGGCTGAAATTGTTCCAATAATGAACAAAAAGAAAAAACAACAAGGCAGGTAAATCCAGCTAACCTGATTATCCAGCCAAACAAGATATTGCACAACAGCAGCACCATCTCGAATATGTGCCTTCCTTAAGCCATCCAGCTCACAGGGATTCTATATCAATAACATAAATGAATTTCTAATATCAGCCAGTTAAGAGATCAAAATTCCATATTAGTGAAGATCAGGTTAAAATATTGGAATAAACCCAAATTACCTATGAAGTGTTAGTTTTAACTTGATATAAAAAATAAGTGTAGATCATGAAATGAAAACACTATAAATACCAAAAATAAGTGTACATTAAGATATTTGATAACTTAATATGCCACTAGCAGATCAGTTGACACTAAGTCATGAAAGATGAAAGTGGACCATAAGCCATTACAAACAATAGAATTTACCTGTAAATAATTTACATCTGGCAATGTAGGCATACACTGTAGCCATTTAACAAATAGGAAGGTGGCACAATTTTCCTTCCTCACCTAAAATCCCACCAGAAAAGATTTCTATGTGAATGAGAACAATAAAGAGCTATCTAAACACTCATATGATATGCCTGACATCAGAACCCTCAACCCCTATTGAATTGCTATTAGCTATCATTTGAGTAAAACAGAGAGAAGAACCAAGTCATACTCTTCACATCAAACATAGAAACAAAGGTTCCTTATCGAACTCAGAGATAGATAATTCCCAACGTAAAGTAGCCAATGGGGCAGCTTTGATGGCAGTTAGAACGGTAAGAAAAGAAGAATCTGGGTTTTCTAATGTAACACAGGAACTGACAAGAAAAGTGCACAGCAATTCTCACTTATGGGCTTTGAGAGAAACTAAAACCCGTAAAGTTCTCCAACTTAGAAACAACTTTCTGAAAATCCAATCTCAACAGACAAAACGATTAGACCTAGGTAATCATTTTCGGATAAATCCAAATCAAGTTTTACAACTACCTGGTTGGGAACATGAATTGCAAAATATGAATTGGATATATATATATATATATATATATATATATATATATATGTGTGTGTGTGTGTGTGTGTGTGTGTGTGTGTATGTGTGTGTGTGTGTGTGCACGCGCGCACGTGTGGGGTTCATACTTATTTATGCTGATAATACATTTTTTAGGAAAGAAAAGTATAAAGCAGCACAAAAACCAGCATTTACCTTAAGAGCTTTTGCAAGGGCCAAAGGTGATTGCTGCATAAAAACCTGATCAACAGATAGCTTTGAGTACAAGGCAAGGCAGCAAGAGCTTGGGTCTATCCATATTCGGTTAAGGTTTGTTTGTTCAGTCGGATTCTCAACGGATTCAGACACATCTTTACCACTAATTTCAGCTACAGGGGCTTCCGTGTGAGTTTTGCTACAAGACGATAAACATCTTAGTTGCCCAGATGCAAGCAAGCTTACATCTGAGTCAACAATGCTGTAGTCCCGGATTTCAATTCCATTCTCAGCCATGTAGTATTCCACCTACATTAGTAAAAATTCATAAAAAAGGAAAAGGCAAATGACAAAATTAGAACCCAGATTCTCATAGACACTGTTAAAAGTAAACAGACATAATTAATTTTGTGAAAATAACTAGATGGTCATGATTTTTAGCAAAACTTTTGAGGGACTAAGTTATTAAGCTAGAAATAACTATAACAATTAACTCAGTTGCACACTTACCTCAGAAGAAACCTTTCTCTTATCCACATAGAAGAAAGCTGAGTTTGTTGTTACTATAGCATAAGCATGAATTACTGGATTGTAAGATACATCACTCCCTCGCACATTGTACAACCAAGCAACCTAATAATGACACACAAGAATGAAATATTAAAGTACCAGTATTCTGCAAATAAAAAAGTTTCACAAAAGAGGTAAATGCAGTCAAAGAAACTAACAAGACATGGACAACATACAACAAGTACAATGGGGGGAGAAAGAGAGGATACCTCATCAAGAGCAGCAATGACAATACCAGAAGCATTTTCATGTAGTAAGGCTTCTCTCAGATCCTTTAATTTCTCGGCAACACTACGTCCTGCAAACTCCAATGGATGCACATTTACAGGATGTATATCTTCTAAAGGACGGTCTTTCCATACTTCATCAACCAAATTAGCAGTCAGCTGAAATAGTTTCTGGTTTTTCTTTGAAAAAGCCTGCTCCCATCTCTGAGCAGTATTTACAGATACACACCAAGGATCGATTCCAACAATAGCATCACTTGGGAGATTCTGACGGCATAATCATCAAATACCATGCATTCACTTAGAACTCTCAAAATTAATATTTCTACTATAAATTACATTTAAATAACTAATAAGAATGAATCCTTTCTCGACAAAGACGAATAGTGAAAATGCCAAATAGAGGGACCCATCCAACTTACATGTTGTAACATGTGGCTCATACCAACTATAAATAACATCATAACAAAAAACTACAAATAACATCAGAGCCCAGGTGAACTGTTGTTCTACCATGGAGCATTACCTTATCATTTTATCAATAACAAGAGACACAGGTGAGGCCCCGCGGAAAGGTCAGTATTATGTTCTCTTTCAGCTTGTTTCTGCTAAATTTCTTCCAAAAAAAAAAAGGGATAAAGTAAATTAATTTTATTCAGTTAGAATTTTCACATCTACCTAGAGCAATTAAGGTTGGTTCTCAATCAACAATAAGGAAAAAAGGAGAGGAACAAAGGAACTCCTTGGAAAGATATGTATAAAACATTTCTTCCCTTCATACAAACCTTAAATTTCAGAAAGAAGGGTAAACAGGAGTTGAATCACATTCAGCAATTTAGAATATATTATCAATATCTTTAGCACTTCCCTTTCTTTGATCAAATTTTAAGCAGTATGAATGCATTTTACTAGCAAAGGAAGAGGCCTGGGAATCCATTTCTAAGAGGACAAAATAGGTTGCAGTTCTCTTTCAGCAATTTGAGAAATGAGAAGTAAAAGGCAGTCATTGAGAAGTACAAAATTAGCAACACCTTACAATGCATACTCTAGGAGAAACAAATAATTGATTCATAAAATATAATGATTGCTCACATCATCTACCCATTTTTCAACTGCGGGGTCTTCTCCTATTCGCATGAGTTTCCACCGATCGCTAAGTTGTTTTGCTGCCTGCAGGAAATATCGCCCATCCGTCCACAATAATGCCTCGCTCAGAGTTATAAGAGCCAAACCTAATGTATCGTGCAAAGTTATAGGTATCCAAGGTTACATGTTAGCCTAAAACACTAAATATTAAACATGAAAGAAAACATAGTGTGCAATGATAATGAAACAAGAAAAAATGTTGCACCAATTCTCATGAACTAATCCTTAATTCCAACAACTTAAAAAAAGTATAAACATCCGTTAGGACATTCTGAATATATTCTCTATTTTTGCAATGAAATTTGATTTTCAGTAACTAATATCTTTAAAAACTAACCATGCAATAGAGTAGTTTAAATCCCAGTCTTGTAAAATTTCTCGGATAACTCTGGCCACCATATCTCGTAGATATTTTGTATAGGGCACTGGGAATGTCGCCCATGACATAGGAGGTATCTTCTTTCCCTTTTTCTGGAAGGAGTTAACTTGACATGGACTGGAGATGAGTGGTAGAGCTTCTTTCTAAAAGCATCTCATGCATGATTTAGCATGTATGTCTTACCTAATATATAGATTTATGTATAAGTTGTACAAATAGTATTCTAAATGAAAAGAGTGAATTATCATGTGATGGATTATTATAATTGGCATTAGTACTAATATCTTATTTTTAGACATTCTACATGTCATGATCAACAACTGAAAGCCTGTCTTGAATATACATGCTACACCTATAATTTTAGGGTGATTATTGGTGGGACAATTTTATCTTTTGACCCGAGATCTTTTAGAATATTGTACTAATCTCTAAACCTATTTTTGGTGAAAGGTTGTGTGAACATTGTGGAAGAGGGCATGGAATTATTCCCATGGGTATTCTTTTGAAAAACTAGAAAACTGGGTAATTCTGTTGTCAAGTTGCCATACCATATTTGACCCAGTTTTCGAGTGGATAAAAAAAAATCTTACTACAGTGAAAAACCTTAATCAGATTCCCAATAAATCCAGAGAAAAGGTTCCCTGAGTGCACTAATAACTGATAGCAAACTTTTATAAAATTTTGCAGAGGACTACAGTTTCTTAATAAAGCATGCAAATCATGCCAACCTTTGTCAGTGAACAATTAATATGCTAATGCATAATGTATACTGATAAGAAAAGCTATCTCAATCTTTTGTTCATTTGTTGTATGTTATCCTATGCTGGTTTTGTGTGGTTAATCATGGAGTTCAACAAACATACAGTGTGCAATTCATCCATGTCAGTCAACATATACCATGACTACTTCTTGCTAGGAGATGGTTTGATGAGAGAAATCATTACAGAGTTATAAAAGACAATCCCTGAGCATCTTGAAACATTTCCAGATATTCTTTCATCAGGTATCCTTCTTCTAATTTGAGAATGCAACAAGACCAACTAACCATTGATGCTAAAACTCAAGTGGTAATATGGTATCAAATCTCCAATTGAACAAAAAGAAATTGGCTATATAGGGGTAGCATGCAAGAGAAAATTATTTAATTATTCACTACACAAGAACATCTTGTTAAGGGAGCACATTTGCACCTCTCCAGGGCAGGCATCTCCCACTACATTTTCTTATATCTTGATTACTTTTAAATTCCTATTTATTCTTATCTAGGGTCACTTATCGCTTTTATTTAATTATTATTTACAATCAAATTTACTTTTTCTAATATTTCCAATACCTTAAAAGAATCAAAACCCAAAGGAAAACGAGAAGGAACAAATCTGATTGATACTAGGGTGCTTCGTATTCAAAACAAACAATCTCCTAAATGAAAAAGGAAAGAAAAAAGTAAATAACCTCACCAGCACTTCCAGTGAACCCCGAAACAAACTGCCGCCTTTTGTCCCTATCGGAGACATATTCGCTCTGCCAATCAACATTAGCAGTCAAGAATCGAAGGCTCATTCGAAACCCAAAAATAGCATTCAAACGGGATCGAATTCTGAATGACCATAACGAATTCCTCTAGAGAAGCATCGAAACAATGGCATTGATGAAAGCAGGAAACATCATTTCAAACAATTTAGAAACGGAAGGGATCAAAGAATCCAATATCCAAAACAAAACCATCCAACTCTGAATCGGTGAACCCTAGGGGCTCCATTTTTATAATAAAAGGTTCCATCACACATCCAAATGTCCGAATCGATCAGAGCAAATTCGAGCGGAAGCAGACGGGGAAAAGAATCGAGGTTCCAACAGAAAAAGACCAAAGAGCCGACCTGGTGGTTGTCTTCGGAGGGGACGACGAGGGCGTCGAGGGGAGGGGAGTGAGCCGCCATCAGAGATCGGAGAGCATCGAGCGGATCCGCCATCGCGTGCGTTCTTCTCCTTCGCGTCTCGATTTGGCGATCGGAGAACAAGAGGAAGGGAAATCGAGAAACCAAGAGGAAGGAGAGCGCTCCAGTTCAAGGTACGATGAGCGGAGCAATATTATTTATCTCCGCGGGGTTATCGTAACGAGAAACAGCGGCGGATGCTTGATGTGATAATGGCCGGGCCCGCGACAGTCATATCTAACCGGTTCCCAAATCATAGCATATTTGGAGTTTTCGGTTATATAAATATATTTTACTCTCCTTTATGTCAAAAATTACTTTTATCTTCTGTACTTTAAAATATCTCAATCCAATACTCACACTTCTCACTAAAATAAAATTATTAGTATTTTTATTAAACTTAACTAAATATTATTAAGATAATTAAAATATCCCTCTTGTGTTTGTTAAAAAAATTTACAGATTTTAATATAATATAACAGAATTATAAAAATAGTCATGATACTTAGTTATATTTAACTGAAAAACTAATCATCTTAATTTAGCAATAAGTATAGAAACTAACTTAAAACTTATAAAATATATTTAACGCTTTTAAATATCACAATTATTACTAAATTTTTTAACATCTTAAATTTGTCATTGATTGATTGAGCTTAATCCTTTAGCTGACCCATGAATAGGGGTGAAAACGGATCGGATAGTGCTCAATCCATATCCGGATCCATATTTTTTATCCGGATACGGATTCGGATACGGATATTTGACGGATAGCAAAAATTAAAACCATATCCTAAGATACGTATCGGATAGTTTTCGGATACGGATCGGATAGTGTTCGGATAAATTTTCGGATCTTAAACAGATACGTATCAAATTTTAAACAATTAATATGAACTTACTACGAATATCAATCAAGTCTAAAATCATTCAAATACAATTTGAACAAAACTTAAAGTATTTGGCAAAAAGATAGTAACAGTGCAAAAAGGAAAAACAAAAGAAATTATAGACTTTAAACAAACATAATGTGCATAAACTAATGATCTAAACCTTGATAAAAAAATTACAACAACAATAATGAGATTCTAACTTTGTCAACCATAAAAGCAATAACGTATGGCCAGATCGGGGTTGAATGTAACGTTTGATCTCCTTTGTGGTAATTTACTACTAAGAGTTAAGATGGGGACTTGGGAAACTAATTTTGAAAAGTTATAGATTGATTCAAAAGATTATGTAAATCTAGGGAAATATAACCTAATCCACGACGAACCTAAGTAAGGTCCTGGCCCAGCTGACATTTGCCAAATCAAAGAGAAAGTTAATACTTGGCTAGCAAAGTTCAGATCGAGCCCCAAGTTTCAGCCCACAAAAACTCTGGGCTTTAGAATTTAATCTCAGCATCTCTTGATGAACTTAATCTCGCAAGCAATGGCATCTTCGGATAAAGAGGAGGAGGACTCAAAAGACTGAGATCCACCACTTCTAATCCCCCTTTCCCTGATATCCTCAACCATCTTATGCACAATAGCCATTCTTGGCCTATCCTTAGGCTCATGAGCAACACAGAGCAAGGACACCTGCAACAAAGCCACCATCTCATCCTCTACCTCTTTACCACCGCCCAGCATCTCCATGTCAAACACCTCTGACGTCCAGTCTTCTCTGACCCTTAAAGTCTGCACCCACTTGGGCAAATATTCTTTGCCATCCTCCGAGGATTCCCCAGTCAGGATTTCTAGCAGGATGATTCCGAAGTTATAGATATCGTGCATTTGGTTGTCCTGTTTTAGGGAAGGAGGTGAGAGGAGAGAGAGGAGAGAGAGGAGGGAGAAGTCGGAGATGCGTGCGTTGCCATGGGTGTCGGCGATGGAGATTTGGGGAAGATGGTGAGGTGGTGAGGGCGGTGGGCTGATTTTAGATGGAAGCAACGAGCGGTGAGGGCGGTGATGGCGATGGATCAAGGACCCGTGGAGTGAGGCCGGTGGAGGAGAGCCGAGGTCGACGAGGGAGGGTCGGAGGAGGGAGGCGGTGAAAATGGGTGAACCGGTGAGGCCGTGAGGGCTAGTAGTGAGGGCGATAGAGATTTGGGGGACATGGTGAGTAGATGAGAGATAGAGGTAGGGTTTAGTAACTTTAGTTGGGTATTTATTTAGCGGGTAAACGGATATCCGTTATCCGAATCCGTATCCGATAAAATCAACTAAACCCGTATCCGTATCCGGATTTTTTTTCTAAAAGGCTATCCGTATCCGTATCCGGATATTTTTGGAAATAGTTATCCGTATCCGTATCCGAATCCGGATCGGATAGCGGGTCGGACTTAATCCGACCCGTTTTCACCCCTACCCATGATTCTTTTTGATATATCATAAGCCTAACTAATCATAGGTTGAATAACTAGTTGTTAAGAAATAGATCAAACTAGTCTTGCCAAGGAACAAAAAAAAGAAAAGAAAAATGGATTAAAACTTACCTAAATCATGCACACACTACCTCCACAGAAACTTCTACAAGTAAACCCTTAACTTCTAAGTTTAGGGTGAAATTGACTCTATTACAAAGTAGATGAGAAAGAGGTAGAAGGCGACATAGAAAGCACCTTTTGTCCCAATATTTTGAAAACTCATCTATATTACCAAGTAGTGTTTTTCTTTTTCTCTAAACACAAGAATTTCATAAAGGATTCAAAAATAAAGTAGGCTGTAGAACAGTAGAACATAGAAGCTAGCTTGACAATATAGCTAAATGCTGCAATCTCAACCAAACCCTTTTGTTAAGTACCATGATAATCGACAAAATGGTTTTTCGTTACACATTTCAGTTTGATCTTCAAATCTCCATTCTATGAAAAAGACATTCAACTTCTCAATCTCAAAATTCTTAAATTATCATTACAAATGGTAGAGAAATAGATAAATGGCAAAATATTCCTCCCATTGATCAGATAGAAATCAGGGTTGCAATTGGGCACACCAATGTTCCTGCTTAAGAACCAGTATTTCCCTGCTCAGCAAAGAAGTGTCATCAGTTTACTCTTATCATACTGGCCACCCTAAATGCAAAGGTAGTAAGGGAACAAACCTTTGCTTTGGACTTCTTAGGTTTGGCTTCGGGAATTGCCTTGAAAGGGATAAATTCTATCCCACCCATGTAGGGCTGCAATGCTTTGGGAATATCAACTCCATCTTCCCTCTGATTGTTTTCGAGAATACAACAGATGGTCCTTTCTGTAGCTGTTAAGGTTGAGTTCAACATATGCACAAACTGCTTTGCTTGTTCATCATTCTGTGAGAAGTCATCACACAAGAAAACTTCAAATTAGCATTTCCAATTGCATTATCTGATCGTAAAGACAAAATGCTAGCTGCATTCGGAATGTCTGAAATAGAGATTGTATGACCAAAAAAATAATCTTTGTGAAGAAGAATCAAACAAAAGGTTGAATTCCTTGCCTTCTTCTGGCCAAATCCAATCCCTAAACTCCTTGACTGGAAGTCCGTGCAATTTGAACAGGAGACCAGTTCTCTGTAGGTCTTTGATGCAGGAAACCATCCTTCTAAGTCATATTTCTTGGCTGCTGCATCATTCAAAGCACCTGATACTATAGCTACAACTTGATAGGGAATATTGAGCTGCAAAATCAAAAACCAGTAAAGCTTTTAATATATCCCTATAAAAATGGCCAAGCTTCAGGAGTCATATTCTATACATGAAAAATATAACACAAAAAGAAGCTTTCAGGAAAGATCACCTCCTTATAAAAATCTTCAGAATTTTTTATCATTTCTTCATGCATCTCCCAAGAGTCATTATCATTTGGACTGGTAATGCAGAACTGCTCTATCTTTTCAAATTGATGTACCCTGAAAATGCCCAGAGTGTCTCGACCATGTGAACCAGCTTCTTTCCGGAAGCAGGTTGAGTATCCAGCATATCTAATAAATCACATGTTTACCATCATACACTAATCAGTCTAAACTCTACAGTTTCTTTACTTTCAGGATAGTAAAATGCAAAGTTTAGTCAAAATTATCCATACCTTATTGGTAAGTCTGATGGATATATTCGATCATTTAGATGATAAGCACATAATGGTTGTTCAGCAGTCGCAATGAGATATTTGTCATCTCCCTCACCTGTTACCTGTAAAAATATGAGCAGAATGTTTGTAACAACATTTCCACAATGACAGCTCGCAATCAAATATACTATATGTTATTCATTCTCACTGCACGTAGGAAAAGATCTTATGACAGTTAATAAGCAAGAATTTTAGAAAAAAAATCCACATAGGTTCACCAATACTCCTGTCAGTTGGAGTACACATGTGAAAGGCATATAAGGATATAGCTTCACCACATAGTGATTCAATAACTTTTTATGGAACCCTCAGACCACCTAGTTATAGATGATCATAAACACTTTTTTTTTAAAACTAGAATTGTGCAGCTTGTGCCAAACACCTGTTGATTTAAGCCCATTCCCACCCCACCCACCCACTCACCCCACAAACAAAACCCAGAAAATAAAAATAAATAATAATCATTTTTGTAATCTGGAAAGCCATTATAGAATTGTACTCCCCTCTAATCAGCCAAAGACTGATTGACATATCTTTCAAAGGCAGTTAATTACAAGTTTATAATACATCTACATGATAAATCAATGTTTTGAAAGGCGGCCGTGGGTGGTGGGCGGTCACCCCACCGCCTAGCGCCTAGGCGGAAGGCGGGTGACAAAGCGGTTTAGCATTTTTAATATAAAAAAATAATAATAATAAATAAACATATATAATATACATTACATACAGTAATTACTGACAAACAAACTAATAGACTAATTACTAAGTGATTAACATTTAACAAATTAAAACATTTCAACGGATTAAGTGATTAATAGATAATTACTAATTTACAACTTCATAAGCATTTATTCTTCAACAGATAATTAACTTAGTCGACTTTTGACTTGTCATTTTGTCTAATTGCCTATCATAACTGATTAACTGATTAAAACAGATTTTAAAAAAAAGATATTCGATCTGCTCGATTGAGAGTGAGATTGTGAAGGGGGGAGTGAGAGAGAGAGAGAGAGAAAGAGAGTGTGAGAGAGGGAGAGAGTGAAAGAGAGAGGGAAAGAGGATCGTACCTCTTTCGCTTCTCGCCGTCCACTTCTCGCTCTCTGCCAACTCGTCCGCTTCTTGCTGTTGCTGCACGATACCACTAGCCGCCGCTTTAGCTACCTTGGAGCTCGTTGTTGGCGGTCATGGACGGGAGAGCTGAAGAGGATCGGAGGTTTATGCCCTTTAGAGTTTCTAATTTCTCTGCCGAGACTCGAGAAAGGAGAGCAACGAGAGAGAGAGAGAGAGAGAGAGAGAGAGAGAGAGAGAGAGAGAGAGAGAGAGAGAGAGAAGAGAGTTTTTATATTAAGGTTAATGCGTTAGTTATTTTAGTGGATAATAACCCAACCCTATACCCGTTTGTAACCCGATAAGGCTGATTGGTGGGCCGAACCGCCATTCCGCCTTATCGGGTGAACGGCCCACCTAGTGCCTTTTGGCGCTCAGGCGACTCGCCAAGGCGGCAGCCCGCCTTATGCGAGCACTATACCGAATGGCGGGGCGGCCGATGCACCGCCCCACCATGGCGGCCACCTTTTCCGATTTTCAAAACACTGTGATAAATTGTTAAATGCAGAACAAAATGAAGCTTTCAAAAACATTAAATAATCCTTTTAGGCCCAAACTAGGTTCTGAAGGTTGAATCAGACAAAGTTGGATGGCTCTTCTTGCTATGAGGCCTTTCCTCTAAACACAACTCAGCATCCGAGCACAGTAATATGCTTAAGGACACCTTGACTTCGAGTTTGGAACAAAATATTGTTAGTAAACAGATTCTTCCGAGTATTTGAAACAACATTTCATGGTAACTTCAAGTTTGGAACAAAATATTGTTAGTAAACAGACTCTTCTGAGTATTTGAAACAACATTTCATGGCTTTGAAAATATCAAATTTTTGTATTCCTTATGAAAAACAAGAATAAAATCCTACTGGATCCATGTAACCAGTTTTATATGCAACCAGTTCTTCAGCTTGCAATTTGTGAAGGTCGGGGTCTTTGACAGATTCTATTGGCCTAATCATCTGATAGTGCTTCAACAACAAACAAGCTTTTGAAGTGCGATTGCCATGGTTGCGCTAACAAATTACTAAAAGCTACCAAATGCACAATTTATAGATAACATTTCCATGTAATAGAGCATCTTTCAAGATTTTAGAATTATTTTTTTACTTTTGCTTTAATTCCACTAGAAATGTTAGAATTTACAATGGCGCGTGCGGATAGTCAAAAGCCATGATTTGCAACTTAAACTAGTTTTAGAGATAACTGTAATTTTCTTTTCAGGAAAAGGCTGGTAAATTAGAGTTAAAAATTGATGCTTAAAAAGGAATCAAGCTGAAAGTCCTGGTAAGCAAACAAGCAAGAATGTTATTCTGACTTCCACTCGAGCAAATGCAAAAGGAGCTCAATTCAAGAAACGTTAAGAAATGACAGAAAATTACTAATAAGGAAAATCCATTTGGGAGATGGAAGATGAATGAATAGGTGGTATCTTCAGATCTTTGCCACGTTGTAGGCAAATGAGAGCACGAGGAACAAAGAGAGAAAAGCTACAATGGCAGAATTACTAAGTAATAGACTTGGATTTTCATCCAAAGAACTCATCTCCACAAGTTTTCATGTATAAATAGTTTATTTGTCTTGGTAAGAAGGAAACCAAACAAAGGAGATAAAATATTTTACTAGTTTCAAAAAATTATGACTCTAAAAAGATAAAGATTATTGTTTCAATCTACAAAATCATAGTGAGAAACAGTCACATAATGGCAAGATTAGAATACAAATAATAAGTACTGCTAACTTTAAGAAAACTGATTTGCCGTCCATTAGCTGATTCCCTGTTTAAAGTTATATATCATACCTCTTGTCACCACAATTGCACAAATATCTAAAAGCAAGGATTTCAAATACCAACTGCATAATTTGCATGCTCTTTGTTCAAACTTAAGGTTCAGAAATAACACTAAACAAGATTCAAGCACTATACATAGAAAATGCACCCAAAAAAAAAAACGAAAAGGTAACTTTCTGTATTCTTTATTGAAATCCAATTCAACTCAAAACTGAATGTCAAACTGCTAATGGCATGGAGAATGCTGCTAAAGTTCCTTTGTTATTCAATTCCTAAATCGGAACTTATCAAGCAACTTTATTTAAACCTTCAGGGCAGAAGATCTAAGTACTTGTCCAGTAAATAAATCATACTTTAGCATATCACAGCGAGAAATACATTTATCTCGTATGAATTTATATAGGGAAAATTGCATACAGAAGTTAAAACTAGAAAATAATAAAGCACTTGCACAGCAGGAAATATTAAAAAAAAGCCTTCTGTAGTTACCTTGTAAAGTTCTTCATCAAACTGTGCCAACTGAGCGCATTTGGCCATAATGTCTTTTCTCATAAAGAATGGGGTCTGAATTGGTTTGTAGTTTCTTTTTCTCAGAAATGCCAGCCCGAAGTTAATTAGCGCCATATTTAGGAGGACACCCTCACCCTTCAAATAGTAGCCTCTCCCACCAGCTACATCAGCACCTACATATTCCAAAGCCATAGCACTGCACCAGTTGCTCATATAACAACTAAAAAATGTACATCCAACACAGCATAACCGAAGTTAATTATTACAAGTAAAAGAACTAAATCTATGAAATGCTCCATATTTGGAAAAGTGACCGCATAGGCGGTTGGTTAACTGCCCCACATATGCATTTACCCGATCCACATGCAATCAAACCGCATGAGGACTGAGCAATGCTTATGCACCCACATATTGAGAAAATATTATGATTAAGAATTAGCATCCTTAGTGAATAAAATATTATGAAGATGATTTTCCATTACATCGCATTTTTATCTATTTATTAGCTTATTATGCTAAAATATTCAATGTACTTGATAGGTAAATTATATATAAATTATTTTTAATATTTTTTTGCTAGACCACATATGCGTTTGCATATGCACCAGCATACCTTATAAGCGCCAAGTGGCTAAGTGACCGCTCGCATACCATGGGCACTTTTCACAACATTGATAAAAGAATAATTAATAAATAGAAATTAACTAGATTTAAGATTCTTAATTGATCTAATTAATAAATGCCCTTGAGCATTTCATAGTAAGAAAACATTAAATGGGATTGCGAGTGATAGTGTAAGTGAAAATAACATGTATTTACAACTATAATTCAGTTGAAAGAGTTCACCAAACAATTCAAGCATACCTTTCTCTAGATCTGCGATATCTAGGAGCTTAACAAGATCCACGTGGTTTCTGAGTTTCCCCTCCATCCGTCTCTCCCCCCATGTCCGAATCACCTCATTATTCACCTAAGCAAACAACGAAAATCAACAACCAATTTCACCACAAAATACAGAAATTCTGAAGGAAAATAACAAACTCCACAAATCAAGACAGACCTCATCATTGCTAACTGGAACCGAATCATGCACGAGATTCCCGATGCCTTCAAGCAGCAAATCTACCGCTGCCTTCGCCTCCTGCACCTCGGCCTCCTTAGCCGCCGTCTTCTTCTTATTCTCCTCCGTGCTCCGTATCAATTCACTGGCGTCTTCCTTCAACTACACCACAAAATGGGAAAAAAAAAAACAGATTTTTAGCCCTAATGGTCAGCAACGATGCCGTGAGAAAGTGAAATCTCACCATCTTGAGGCGGGCGACTTCCTTGTTTATGCGATTGAACTCCTTGCGTAACGACTCGAGCTCGAATTGGCCTGGAAAGAGACAAATCCTATAGATTTCGAACTAGAATAAAAGATCGGAAAGAGACGGCGATAGGGGTTAGATTTCTAATACGTTGGCGCCATTCTTTGTCGAGGCGGATGATGTCGTCAACGACTTCGACGGAGGCGAAGCGGCGGCGCTGCGATTCGCGGATGAGTTCGGGGTCGAAGCCCTTCTCCGCGCGGAAGATGTTGATGTCAAGCATCGAAAGAGCAGGGAAGGGGAAAGGATGGAGACGGCGATTGGAATTCGGAAGACGAAGAAAGATGTAGAAGACGAGGGTTTATGCGATGCCTCAGGGTTGCGGATTCGGGTGCGGCAGTTTTTAGAGGGGATCCGAATGTCTCTTTGTTTACAAGTTCCATGGACGATCTGCAGCAAAAAAAAATCTTTCTGTTTTCTAGTGGACAAATAGATCTCTCTATTATTTAATTATAAATTCAGATATTTTTTTTATTGATTTAGATTAATACCGAATCTAACGATACGCACATTATTTAATCTCGATACGTATATTATTAAAAATTAGAGCGTATTAGTGATTATATAAATTACATAAATAATGCATTACAGTGTATATTTTATATAGTGATACGTATATATTACATAGATAATATGTAATGTTGATGCATATAAATTATATAAGTGATATATAACTCTTTTTTTTTACTCTCAATACACGTATTGTTAAAAATTAGAGCACACATTTCGTATAAACAATACGTATAAATTAGATAAGCGATACTTAACATTTTTTATAATACGACAGTCCTTTTAGAATTTATTAAGGCTAAATCAGTAAAAAAATCTAAAATTATAATTTAATAATAAGAGAGGGATTAATTAGAAAATTAAAAGATTTTTTGCTGCAAATGCAAATGACCCTCCTTTCCACATTGCAAATTTTCTTTTTTCTCATATTATACTTTTTAAGTAAAATCAGTCAATGCAATTGAGGCTTTTCTAAATCCCCTCAGATTCTGTGAAGCCATTTGAATGCACTATCATATCAGCCCTTGTTTTAAGTATTAATGCAAGCCTTCTATAGTCATTTTCATATAAAACATTCCAAATACACCTACCAAGGATTTGTACATGAATTGCCAATACAAAAAGAAATCTAATAATCTAACATTTGGCAGTTTTATGACAAAATTCTACAACCTATTACAAATATCTAAAATACAGTATCTGCTATCTAGCATGGTATAGAACTCAACATTTTCTTTTTACATTCTGAAAAGAAAAAGATACAGACACTGCATACCACATGAAACACATATGTGGAAAGAAATATAAACAACCAGAAAATGTGATGAGCTATGTGGCATCTCAAGAGTAATAAGGAAACAATTAAACACACCATCATCATCATAATTGTAGGCATATAAATACTGCAAAGAGAGCATCTCATATATGTATCATAATTAAGGCATGAAATGAAACATAAGCAATCACTATCATAGAACCTAAACAAGATAAGCATCAAATACATTTGATGTCAAGTACAAGAGAAAGCATGTACCACTAGAGAAAACACATCTACTTTATGCTCAACTTGCTGAATATCCGCTTTCAAAGAACTAGATTCATGCTCAGTAATTGCAGCCTCTCCTCTAACTTATCAATATTTGCAGTCTTGTTAACACTTGGACCAACATCCTACTGAGTAGGCTTAGAAGGATCCATTGGCACACCCTACATTACACAGAATTGTGATACAAAAGCCCCAAAGGGGAAGCTCTTTATAACAGTCATAGACAAAGCAAATTAATACACTGAAAGTAACTAATGGAAAATCAATAGGAACACTCTTGTCAATATGCAATACTTGTTTGACAAAATCCCACAACGAATCATAGTATGAATAACCTCAGCAATATTAGGAAAGCTAGTATAGTATGAAAGTTTTATGTGGGACAACCTATGTTGAGATGATATGGGAGTTTCATTCTAATGCACATATTTCTTGTACCCTTAATGATCGTAGGGTCCAGCTGAAAATAAATGTTGATATCATTGCTGCTCACTTTCATCTAGCACAGCACCCGGGTATATATACATTCTCCCCCTATAAGCCATTCAGGAATTGTTGAGGTTACATATATACTATTGTTAGTCCACAGGCAGTGTGGGAAAAGAATATGATTCATTGTCTGGCAAGTACCGCATATAAACCTAATATGCTTGTTCAATGTACTAAGAAAATTTAATACATCGAAAATGACATACCTCATTCAGTGTTCCTGTTGATTTTCCATTAGTCATTTTTCAATGTATTGAGTCTGTTGCATTGACTATAACTACTGTAGAGGGCTTTTCCTTGGGATTTTAATATCACAGTTCTCTGCAATAAAAAGTGTGCCAGTGGCCTTCTGAGCCTACATAGGACATAGGAGTTCTTGAGACCTTTAGATTATTCTACTTCAAGTCACAATAAAACTCATGCATCAAGAAAGCATCAGAAGGATGTTAGTGTGAGATGAGACTGGATGTTGATGAGGAGTTAGAAGATGGGGATGCGACTATTGATCAGAAATCTAGTTTTTTGAAAGCAATTTTCAACAAGTTAAGGATAAAGTAGATGCGCTTTTTCCGTTGGTTAATGATCTTCGAGCTGTGCTTCACCGTCAGTTTCCACCTCCTTCTTAGTCTGCCTTTGTCATTTGTGAAAAAGGGGGAGTCATCATAACATATTTCGAAGAAGGCTTGGCTGAAGGCATTGATTTGGTGAGGGGTATGGAATGTGCAATGATGGAGGATCCCTTCCCTGAAATGATAAGAAACTCTGTCAACAGGAAGAACAACAAGAGCCAAATATGTAGAGAATGAAAAATGAACTGGAAGTAATGAAGAATAAAGAGTTCAAACTGATATCTATGACACACCACTAAGATTATCTTCATGCTGATGAAAACAAAGTGCTGCGAAAGGTCAATGATAATTGTGCACACATGATCGCATTCTTCATTCAAGCCAAAGAGGTCGGGCAGCTGACAGTATTCTCTTTGCATCATCTGCAAACAGAATATGAATATTCTTTTACATGGTTAGCCTTGGAAATGAAATGGTCATGAAGAAAGCTAGGATGAGAAAAACATTTCAAAGGGAACTGAGATTAATTAGTACAAGGCTAGGAAGCAAATCTCTGACTTGTTTTAGTATCAATCGACAAGTTTGAATACATGCTTCACAAAGAAAACTCATGCTCCACATCTTGCAAAAGCCCAAAAGAAGTCTACTAGGATTTTACATTCATACCTGCAACATTTGTTGAGCAAAATTTGGTTGGTACATTTGTTTTAGCCTCAACTGCTGCTTTAGCAACAGCTATACCCACTGCTACACTCTGCATCACATCCAAACCAGAAGAAACTGAAGCAAGGATTCCGCCAACCAAGCAGTCACCTGCCCCTGTAAGGCTCACAACTGATGCAGGAAGTGCAGGAAAATGGAAAGCACAAGATCTAAAGGATTTTTGTCCAGTCTCAATGGAACTGATACACTGCTCTATTGGACATGCTTCTTTCAAAAGTTCATGTAATTGCCCGGTGAAACCGGTCGTCGTCCTCTTCAAATGATCTTTCATGAAACTTAACCCCTCTCTACAACACAAAAATACTCCATCTGAGCCAAGCGTGACAAGAAGCAATTTGATGCCTTTCTGGAGCAAAAAGTAAATGGACGGCTTAAGCATCTGGAATAAATATTCCACAGAATGGCTGACACCTTTTGTGGCTTCACTCCGAATAAATTCAAATTCTTTCTGTGGTAACAAAGCATTTGCCATAGCGACTAGTTCATTTTCATTTGGGGAAGCACAAGTTATCTGAGTAAGAAGGAATCAGTCATAACTTGATTAACTCATAAAAAATTATATTTATGAAGCAAAAAAGCACAATTGCCAGAGCATCAACAACATGACAAATAGACGTTGATATATCCCTTTACATTCCCCCAAACCAACAACTCTTTCCAAAGAGATTATATTGTTTTGTAAAATTCTCTTTCAATAGTGCATTTTGCTCTGTAAATAACAAAAAATGTAGTATTGTATGTAAACACATATAATTGATATGCAGCACTCACATAATCTATGACAGAGGCAATTCTTGTAGACTTCGTCACAGAGACAGGTTCAAACCACACTGGGATTCCAGACCCTGCAGCTACTGGAAAATGTATCCAAAAAATTATTAGAATTCTATAAATGTATAAGAAATTTACTATTTGGGCTGTTAGATATGCTAGGATCAAATGAGAAAGTGGCCTTGTTAGTGAAAGTCATAATAAATTGGTTGCCTTCTCTTATAGAAAGAACAAAACTATCAAAGAACAGATGATGAGACTTCAATATCATAATAATGAAGCTGCAGTTTTCCACTCCTGAGAACAGTTTAGCATATTATTGGTTGCTACTATGGGGCCCGGAAACACAAGGGATTTTACTCATTGGTGTTTAGGCAGTCTGCGGACTTTTGCTGCTCTCCATGGTGCTTTCGGACTGATTTCATGTTCCGTCAATTCAAACCATCAGATCAATTGCAATTGCAGACGTCAGAAACAAGGGACATCAAAATCCAAGAAATTCTGACTGGATATAAATATATAACCAGCCAACGGAATAACCTTTCTAGCATAATAATTGATTATTTTATTGCGATTAAGTCATGCGACTCTTAAATGAGTTTTTTATCATGACTGAAGGGACTAATGTCAATGACTCATTAAAAGGAATAAAAAGGGACTAATCCTTGCATCAACAGTAACACCAAAATTACCATACTGCTTCTCCTTGGATTAGGAGTTCAGCAGACTTACATATACATGACCATGCCACACCGATTGGTACCTAGAAATTGGCTACAGAAAGAGATGCATGAAGAATGACAACAAAACAAAAATCTTAGGACGTCAGCTCCTTAGAATTTTAGATGATTTCAACTAAACAGTAAAGAAGACTAACAATCAGATGATATTTAGCTCAAAAATCAAAAGTAAATGAAGACAAAAGAACATACCTTGACAAGAAATTTGAAGTGATTGAGGAGATAAATTTGCATCGACCATCAAGACTGGTGCCGTACATATATTATGCTGAAATCGACATATCCATTCAGGATTCAGATATGTTTCCTGGACAAAGGCAATTATTTTTTCAGATTAAAAACTAAAAGTTGAAAATATGGAGTACATACTCCAAAATCCTAATTTATTACAATTCTGCCCTCGTTAATATGTTCTTTGGTCTTGCAAATGAAAAATAAAAGCATCTTACAACTGCCTCAACACTTGCAACAGCTGCAGCCAACTCTCCACTGCAATCAAATACATTCGATACAACAGGTGTTGTGGCACCAGGCAACTGCAGGATTCCTACATATAAATGACCCAAAAAGAAATGCACTAATAGTTCAGAAGTCAAATTGATAGGAACAGTATGGACCAAGAAAAGAATAACATAGGCAACTCGTATGCAATGCAAAAGGAGGATAAAATGGTAAAGAACAGGAAAATGACTCATTTGCAACATAGACGATGAAAGGTTGTGAAATAGATCAGCTAAAGTGAAACTCAAAATGTTTGTGAAAGGGTGTGAAAAGGTCAGCCAAACTGCAACTCGGAGGTATATGAAAGACAGAGGGTAAAGCATATAGAAGTGTCTTCTCCTTTATATCTGATATCATAGTATAAGCAAGTACACTAACTAACAAACGAGCAACCCTTAAAAATTTTGTAGATCTAGGATGAGTATAGAGTCTATAGATGGGTGTGAATGACAAAATCTGTTGTAGGTAATAATTTTATCTTCTCAGAAATAAATAAAGACAGAAGGTTGAATGAAATTTAACTCATTGAAAGAATGCCAAAAGACTCAAAACAAAACAATGTGCTTCATAAACCTTGTTGAGTTAGTTTTGCTACACTTGAACAGTTTTTCACAATGTTGTAAGGAGATCATCTGTAAAGACTAAAGCCAGTTTTAGTTTGCAGCATGTGTTCATTCTGATATCTTATAGTCATCTCTTATTGTTCCAGTAGGTTACCAGAATGGTAGATAAAGCGTAGTATAATTGTCCATCACTGTAGTACATACACCTTTGAAATTCTTGTAACAAATTAATATTTGTCTCGTCTGGAAATTACTGCAATTTGAATTGTGGAAAAGACAATGCCTAGCCATTATTATTTAGTAATTCCAAATAAAGAGAAGCTCTATCTTTTATCTTGCACACTATGAAGCACGGATACTTCATTTACTCCTCCCTACCGGTATGTGATATGTCGGACCTCGATATCGTCTAATACATATCAGATACACTTAGAAAATATTAATTTTAATTTTTCGATATGGCAAGATATGGCTCCGATACATTTCTTGATCATCCAATCTTTTTTTTTTTTGTACTAACAAATGCTATATAACACATATACTTTATATGTATATATGATTATCCAATCCTTCATGATACTTTAAAGCTTTGTTTATTTGATAATGAATTAAGCAAATAACTTCAAAGCCATTTAAAGATCCAAATTCGTTATAGATGAATAGTTGAATTAGGTTTCAATATTTTACTAACATTTTTAAGTTTAATATCAGTTTCTGTTATAATATTATTCTAAAGTTTTAGGCATGTAGATACAAAACATGTAGTTTTATTTCATTTATTTATCTTTTTTGGGATGTAATCATTTTTTACCATATTTTATGTTAGTTGACAATAAATTAAAAATATATCATTTATTTATTTATTCATTTGGCATATCCATGTTGTATTCGTACCCTACTTTTAAGAATTTGTCCTATCCCCCGAATTCATATCTCCATATTCCTGTATCCCGTATTCTTGCTTCATAGCTTGCGTACCTAGAATCATCATTTATAGCTTTTTTTTCCTGCAAATTGAGGGACAGCTATAGACCAGTAAAAGTAATGGGCTGTCATACAAGGATTGTGCTAGTTCTCTTCACCAGCCAAATGAGCACAATCAGCTTTTGGTTATGAAGCAGAGAAGGAACTAGAGAACTTTATAAAATGGAATAGTTATACTTCAACAATCTCCGTATGTCTAGTAACCGGTGAACAAAAGGTTCAAGTGCAGGGTTTGCAACGAAACCTTGTAACACTACTTTGCATGCAGAAAGCCCTACCAATTTCATCGAAGCTTCAAAAGCTCAGGAAGATAGGCAGTAGCTCTAAAATTAGGTAATTTTTTATCCACCAAAAGGGTCACAATGCTTATGGAAACGTAACCAACAACCATTCTGAAAAATGGAAATCTGAAAGCAGGGGCAGTCAGAGATGCAAGAAAATAGTACATGATCAGAATATTCTAATGATGAGAGAGAAGGCTTGATACAATCACCTGACTAAGTGGCCCAAAGACTTCCACAGTTGAAATTTATCAGTAAAAGGAAAATAACAATGAAAATGATGTTCTGCATTTTTTACTTTTGGCAAACCTATGATACATTTTGTAATAGTTAGAGAAAAATAGGACTAGAAAGAGCGAAGACTAGGTGACCTTGTAATTACCTTCTGTAGAAAGTCCAGCAGATTTCCAATATCTCAAGAGTAAATCTCCTTCATTTGCAAAGAAAAGAAAATTCACTTTTCACTATGAAGTCACTAGATAATGCATTCATAACAGTAAAATTATTCACCTGCCATGTCTTGTCCAACAATGCTAATCATAAAAGGTTTACTTCCAAGCTTTGAAATGCACTCAGCGACATTCCTTGCTACTCCTCCACTTACATATTGAACCTGAAGATTTAACATATTAAATCTTAAAATAGAGTTTTGGATCCTGTTCTTGAGAATGCTAGACATCATTTTTTGCCAAAGCAAGCAAATTGTGAGCATTAGAAATATTAAAAATAGAATCAGTCTATAATGAAAAATAGCATTCGATGAGCAAAGATTGATGAAATATAAGGGAATACCAAGCAACAAGAAAGTATAAAAGTATAACAATCTAGTGCAGGAAAAATCTTTCAAGCAACTTCCTGTTTAGCACAGATTTAATTAGTCATTTCCTTCTCCTCTCTCATATAAATAAATGCCTGCATTAAACCAGTAGACAGACAAACAACTTTATGGCTAGTATTCTTAAGTCCTGATACTTTGACTATCTTAGGGTAAAAATAAATGATTGTAGGTTCAATTTTATATACAGGAAGGTTAGACAAAGAGCATGAGGGAATTCCCTTCTTATAAACAGTAATGTTGATTTAACACAAGATCATGGCAACTACATTGTACTCTATGGAGAGATAGATGGAAGATCTTAACAGAAAACTTTCAATATAATTATGTGTAACTGCAGGACCTTCCTTCCTATAACTAGCAAAGTGCAGTGAAACTCAATTAAAATACAAGCCATATCAACATAACCTGGCAGTGAAGAGTCCAACTTAAACTATGTGATTTTTGTTGAAATGCACCTAGCGCACCATTGCATTCATATCATTTTCCCAGTTAACTATCTCTTGTGATTTCAGAATTTGTCTTCATACAAACATTTTAAATATCTTTACACTTAAAACTGCTCACCATCAATAATGAATTTCCCATATCTGGATTCTGAAGGCCTCTAATGGTTCTTAATAGAATGTAATAAGTTATTTGATCAATTTTGACTATTCTTCAACAATTATATTTTTATTTGTTTATTTTTTAACCTAGAACTCAAGTGGCCCCTTGACCACCCATCTATCTACCGCTTCAGGTTCTCAAAACCTTATTCAGACCTAAAGCAAAAAAAAAGGAATCACCTTTTCGACTCCATCTATCTACCGCTTCAGGTTCTCAAAACCTTATTCAGACCTAAAGCAAAAAAAAAAAAGGAATCACCTTTTCGACTCCATCTATCTTTCTACTTCACATCCTATCACAAAGTTGTACTATTTACCACAATCCCAAATTTAATCCTCAACTAAGCCCCACAAAGTCGCAAGCCCAGATACCCAAATGCAATCAAAAGCGAAGCCTTCAACTCAATCAAAAGCCTGAGCTAGTACTTTTCCAGGAGTCGTCGTTCCGGGACTCGGGTGCGCGTAAGGCATGGCGTGGATGTCCAAGACCATCCCACCAATGATGACAGGAGACGGCTCCGCGGCGCTGAGGGGATTCTGGGAACAGATTAAGCGAGAGGACACGGGGTAAGATAGGATGGGGATCAAATATTTGAAGCAAATTGGGGGGGATGATGTGCCTTTTACGTACTCGACGAAGGTTTCGGGTGGGGACGTGAGGGAGAAGGAGATGGCGAGCGATGGATTCTAATCTTCTCTGGGCAGAATTCTCCATCGCGGTCTGTAGCTTTTGAGTCTCTCGTTCGTTCGTCCGGATTCTGTCGCAGGTGATGATTAATTAGCTCGTGAAGGAAGATGAGATAAATATAGGATAATAGATTTTATATTAGTTATTAAAGTTTTAATCTTTGTGTGAATATCCACACATCGAGTTCAACTTTCATCTCCGATCCCCTGGTGGAATAAAAATAAACTTATTTATATAGTTTAAAAAATATATGAAAAAAAAATTGAAAATGGCATTCTTTCATTTGAATGGTGAGTTAAAAATGGAGAAATCTATATGGAATAAATAAGAAAGGTTTATAGGCCCCAAGAAGAAGGAAAGATGTGCAAACTAATTAAGTCTTTCTGCAGACTTAAACATGCATATAAACAATGATATAAAGAATTTAATAATGTCAAACGATTTTTTGCGTTAATAAGTGTGATAAGTGTATTTATGTAAAAGATGATTTGGATAATGTTATTGTATACCTTTATGCCGATGATCTAATTATAATATATAGTAATATATATTAATGTTTTCAAAGCTAACAAGAATACGTTGATTAGCAAGTTCAATATGAAAAGTTTGGAAGTTGTAAATGTAACACTGGGTGTAAAGATCACTGAAATAACTAAAGAGTATGTTAATATCTTAATTGTATTATATTGAGAAAATTACTTAATAAATTTGGTAAAAATAATCATAATCTTATAAGAATACATATCTAAATATTGCCGCCATCTTATGAAGAATATATGTGCATCTATATATATATACACGTGGATGATAATAGACATCATAAATTACACTTTTAGAATATTATATAATTTGTAAGTAAATTGAGTAAATATACAAGTAATCTCGTGAAAAACTACTTAAAGGCAATCGTTATAGTACTCAAATATCTAAAATACACCGTTTCTATGAATTATACTATGTAAGATATATAACTTAGTCTTTGGGCTCCAAGCAATACTTATGATTTAGGGTAAAGAAAACTTTGTTAGATCAACTCACTCGTGCATGCCGACTCTACCCGATTCGATTCACGCGTATTCTATTCTATAATATATAAGTTCTAATTTAGTGTAATACTATTATTGGCTCAAATTTTATGACTTTGAATTATATCGTCAAACAACATAACTATGACTACAAATAATTAGATTGATCATAATTAGAGTCCGTCACATTAAGAGCATAAGATAAATTTAAAGAGAGAGATTTTGTAGAGAAACCATATAACTTACACATCCCGCGAGTAGAAAACATACTTCTTCTTTTTTACATAATTACAAATTTGAACACATAATAAAAAGACTAATATGCCTTTAGACTCTATATTAGATTGTGTTAGAACCGGTACCGAGTATGAAAATAGATTATCACTTGTTGTTAGATTAGGATTGGGTATTAAAGTATTTTCTATTGCCAATAGATAGATAGCTAGGAAGAGTATGCAGGATCAGAAGAATGTTTTCAGATATATTAAGTACAATATCCTTTTCTTTGCTTTTGTGACATGCAGCTTAGGCACTGATATGAATCCTGTCTATATGCACAAAGCATGATGCACATGAAATGCAAATCTCTGCTGTCAAGATAGGATCTAACATTGCTACGTTACAGTTCATAAATCAAAATAGACAACTTCACATCAACATGGTTACAAATATCTTGGATATGACTTCTAAATTCAAACCTATAAATATTTATACAACATAAGTCTCTTTAACTATCTGATCATATTTTTATTAGTGCTGAATTAGACACATCTTTTTCACGCATATTATCTACTTAAACCAATCATAATATCTCGAGATTCTATTATCGAAATATTTATTTTTATTCCATGTGGACTTAAGTCTTGCATGTCAGATTCAAAAGAGTTCAATTGCATCCATCCAAAATCTATTGCACTCCACCTATGCTCTCTAAGGCACTTAGGAATTGGACCACCAAGAATCATATTCCTTTTTAACTTACTAGACGGTTCACACATTTGTGAAGAAAATTAGGGTAAATTCTTCTCCTTCTACCCGAATAAAATCTTATCCACAAATAGTTTGCAAAATATTACACTATAGATCTGGCATCATCGTATACGTCAATACATATGATTAATAAGTTGCCACATCATTTTGTTTGTAGAATATTTGTAAAACATACTCGCATAGAGGGAGACATAACACCACACAGAGATCATTTCTAAGGTCATGGACATGCACATAATTTAGCCTATGATGAAGACTCATCTTGCTAATCCTAGAGGACACCACACTAAGTTTTAGTGTAGCCCTTGTGGTTACATTTGCAAAATAGAGCCCTAGCATGGGCCCAAAGCTTGGCTGCTCATAGTTTACATCACATCTCCTATCTTCTACTACTGTAATCATTTATGAAAAGGGAATTTGCCCACCTCTTAATTTTGCTCAAAAAACTAAAAAATTTAGAAGATAATGTCTAATAGTACTTCTCAATTTTCTGACCAACAGAATTTGGAAGATATTACCCCCATCTCTCTCTCTCTATCTCTCTATCTCTCTCAAGGAAGTGACAAAGATGTCAACTTCCAGTAATGGTTATAGAAGAACGGATGGGAATTCATGTAGGGGAGGAAGTGAGGCCCCACCATTCTCCTTGTCATCAAACTTGGACCATGGCATATTGAGATATATCCTGGGGAAGGAAAAAAATACAACTAGCTAACCCAAAAAGGAGCCCAACTGATTAGATGTTGGAGATTCTACGCTTCATAGGTTTACCTCATATTCCAGTACGGGAAATATCCAAGGAGAATTGAGCCCCTAAATATTCCATTAATCAAGCAGGAGTATCTAATGCAAAGGCTTAGAAGGAAAAAGAAATCCACATGAAAAGCTGATAGCAATTGCATTACCATGCTGAAAGTTTTTCCAGAGTGGAGCCCTCTTTGACATACCAAGTTGATTCTTTTTGTATGCTTCTGGTACATTGCTGTCCATGCATTAGTATCCAGTATATACTCATGAGCAAATAGCAGTGAACTTTATCTGAATGTGATCCAGCTACTCTTATCTCTCAGTGTTGCAGAAGAAGCCTGCCCCTCCCAATCCGATCTCAATCTCTTGGCTTTAATATTCCTCATCCTTGTTTTTATCCAGCTTTAATAGCAACGAAAAATAAATAAATAAATAAATAAAGAAGTCAAATTCTCTTTCCATAACGTCTCCTTCACCACATTAAAAGAAGGCATTTGAACAGTCCTCAAGCTTAAATTTCTACTATTTATATGGCCAGGGATCTACTGTCATGCTAACTAAACAACCACATATCATCTGTATTGCTTTGGCAAGAGAAGCTACAGTAAGGTGATAAATACTCTCATATCTCTCTAGCTTTTATGATGCAATTCCGTCCAAATTCAACTCTGCTCAATATCGAAAATTTTTAATCTCCATATTTTTTGTATGCTTTGCTTATATCTCAGATTCATACAAAAGAATTAACATCCGACGTCTACCTCATTAAAACTTGCTGGTCGTCTTCCAACTCATGAGCGTCTTATGACTGTTGCACAAAGAAAAGCTCAGCTGCAGTTTGAGGAGCAAGACTCGCCTACCATCCTGGAACTTATGCTCGATGGATTGTCCATGAATCCTAAACAAAAGCAGGTATGGATTCCAGGGCCTCTAATCGTCGGAGCGGGGCCTTCCGGCCTCGCGACCGCTGCCTGCCTGAAAGAGCGAGGAGTTCCTTCTCTGATACTTGAGAAGGACTACTGCTTAGCCTCATCATGGAAGCTCAGGACTTACGAGCGCCTAAAGCTTCACCTCCCCAGGCAATTCTGCCAGCTTCCTCTCATGCCTTTCCCACAAGACTTCCCGACGTATCCGACCAAGCAGCAGTTCATCAGCTACTTAGAGGCCTATGCAAACTACTTCGCAATTGAGCCTTTGTTTGGCATGAATGTCGAGTCTGCGGCCTACGATCCTAGCATCGGGTTTTGGCGCGTAAGGGCCAACGAATTGGAGTTCATAAGCCAATGGCTTATAGTTGCAACCGGGGAGAATGCGGAGGCCATACTGCCGGAGTTTGCAGGGATGCCGGAGTTCCATGGTAGAGTCTTGCATACTAGTTGTTACAAGAGGGGAGATGACTTCAAAGAGGAGAAGGTTTTGGTAGTGGGCTGTGGGAATTCAGGCATGGAGGTCAGCTTGGATCTTTGTAACAATGATGCACAAGCTTCTCTGGTAGTAAGAGATAAGGTAAGATCGATGCTGATGCTCATGTGCTTATACATACATCGTTCTTTATTATGATTCCGTTTCTCTTTATTCCAACATATATACTTGAAAAATAGAATTCGCTTTCCAATTGTCTTATTCTTCTCCTACAAGTTTGTGCACTAATTAATTTCTTACGAGTGGATTGGATTTCAATCCATCAAGAAACAAACTTACTTTTTCACTGGTTACAACTAGTCACTTTCAAAAGGGAGAACCGAGTACTGCTTAGCTATCAAAGTAACCTTCTCTTGACCTCCTAAGTTGCTATTTCCTAGCTACTTAGTGATGTGGTGATGTTGTATCTTTGAAAGAACCTTCCAAAGACTTAGAAATTATAATATAAAACCTCGAGTCAAGGCACGAGGTGAAGTAAGATAAATAACTTTAAATCTATTGTTCTTTATCAACTTAAGCCTTTTGTAAGTGGCATCTATCAAGCAATCTAAAATATTCTCCTTAATTTAATGTTATTCTTCTTGTAAACTTGAACCAAAAACTTGGCTTTCTCATTGATATATTGTGGCATGCAGTTGCACATCTTGCCAAGGGAGATATTTGGCTGGTCAACGTTTGGCCTCTCAACGTGTTTGCTCAAATGGCTTCCTTTGAGTCTAGTTGATGGCTTCCTCCTCTTATGTGCAAGGCTACTGCTAGGAGACACTGCGAAGTATGGGCTAAGAAGACCCAAGATTGGACCTCTGCAGCTTAAGATGACGACTGGGAAGACCCCAGTCCTGGACATTGGAACTCTTGCCAAGATCAAAAGTGGCCAAATCAAGGTCCCTATCAGTGCTGCTTTCCTTTCCCATCCTGATCTCTTATATGCTATGTTTATTTATACTCATGTTGAGCTAACTCTAAGCTAACTTTTGTGATGTATATGGATCTGTAGGTAGTCCCTGGTGTGAATAAGTTCACTGAGGAAGGAGTAGAGTTTGTGGATGGTAAACAGGAGGAGTTCGACTCTGTCATCTTTGCAACTGGATATAGAAGCAACGTACCTTCATGGCTCAAGGTATGTTGCATATATAACTTAATTATATGATATCCATCCTTGCTCCGTTTCTTTCAGACGGCTCGTAGAATAAAATAAAATAAAAACAACACATGTCTATTTTAAATTATTAAAGCCTAAGCATGGGTTGTGACAAGGATACATATACTAATAAATGCATGCATATCTTCTCATTTTCAAGTGTGATATTGTATATATAAGTTACCAACGTTCATACAAGACTGTAAAATGAACTAAGTAGATGAAATAAGTGTTAGTAATCACAGTGCATGCATAGGGATGATGGGGCCCATGCATGCGAATGGGAAAGGAGACACCTAATTCTGACTACCCAAAATGGCAGTGATTGTGTGGTTAGGGATGAACCAGACGGATCAGGTCACTTTGATTGGTCTCAGTTTTAGGTACGTGCTGGCCCATAACGTAGATGGTCCACTGCATGATTGGGACCTAACCTAATAGTATCCTAGGTACGTAAATTAGGGTATATGAAATACTATTTATATTGCTTCAATGTATAGGTACTAAGTCCGCAATCCAACTCGGATCCGTATTTGTATCTTATTTTGCATAGTTCTTACTTACCTTTAATTCCAAATGCAATGCGTTATGATATATATTTTATTAACATATTTGTATTAATCTTCTTTCTTATTTAGTAAAACTGTACACAAAAACTATATTCCTATTCGAAAGTGGATATGAATGTGAAGTTGCCATGCACTACTCAATCTACTTTGTCTCTAATTAAATATTCTTCTTATTTTTCTCTTGGAAGGATGGAGATTTGTTCAACGAGAGTGATGGATTCCCCAAGAATCCATTCCCCAATGGCTGGAAAGGGAAGAATGGGTTGTATGCCACTGGCTTCACTAGAAGAGGACTCATGGGGGCTTCAATGGATGCCCACAAGATTGCAGAGGATATTTCCTGCCAATGGAGTTCAAAGACTAAGAATCTACCTTCTGAGCTCTAGATATAATATTATACATCTAGAATTAGCTTGATATAGTAGTAAGGGATAATTACACTCACTCTTCTTAAATTATCACCGTCGATTTTTACATACACATTCTGAACTTTTTTTTTTATGTCTACATAAATCCTTTGATTCAAGGGTCTATGTGGTAGGAAAAAAATAATTTAGAAGTGTATGTAAAAATTAGTGATCGTTCGGATATTGAGCGTAGTTAACCCTAATAGTAATAAGCTTTTAGTTTCTTTCTTTAGGTAGTGTAATGCTTTGTATTATACAGTAATTAATGAGCAGTTATTAATGATCATTTGTGTGCTTTGTGGATTGTATGATGATGATTTCAATATGGAATTTGCAAGGCAGTTTTATTTATTCATTCATTTTATATTTTTGGAATGCTGAGAGCTATTAATTAATTAATTAATTAATTAATTAAACCTCTATTTAATCTTAAATTTTGCCTGCCAATGCATCTGAAATAATGAGTTATGTAACAATTAATTCCCAAACGTGGGCATTAGTTTTGAAGTTGATGTCACTTTAACATAGAGGTGGGCAATTGGGTTAGATTCACTTATATCAAACTTAGTTAATATGAATACGATCCATCTATTAAAATAAATTAAATAAATTAGATTTAGATGAGATTTATAAGTTATTTGACTTTATATAGATCACTTGAGTTATAAATGAATTTATTGAGTGGTATTCAGATCATAATAATAAAAGCTCGATTATACTAAATCTAGACTCATTAAAATACTTTAGACTATCAGGGCCAAAAAAATATAGAATATATATATATATATATATATATATATATATATATATATATATATATATATATATATTAGAGCATACGAACCTTGCAAAATTTATTTAAATATTTTAGAATATAATAACTTAATGAAGCAAGAAATGTTGGTATGCTTGCTTCAAGCAAGATGATATATAATCACAATTAATTTCCTTTACTCATAGGTTATGACCATCAAAGAATTTTCCAGGACCTTTCCTTACCTATAACTCAGACGCCATTAGCTCCTATAAATTTTGATTACATATCGTAACATCTATATCATAGTTCTAAAGTCATCTTCTAAGAATTGGACCCAGATGCACACTTGGTTCATTAATTCAAATGCCACATTGCATACCAATCACTACCACTGTTGAGATCACATATCAACTACATGTACGTGAAAAGAATCCAATAATGACAACAACCAAATTAAATCCATGGAATCCAGCATGCTCTAGAATAAAGTCAAACAAGGAATCTAGCTGCGAAAAAGATCGATATCCACTGATCAAAAGCCAAGTACTATAGAAGATAGAAGAACAGAAGATCCTGATCTATGCCTAGCTAGGATGGGCGGCCGTCAGTGGAAGTCACACTCATGGACATGGACTCCAACTAATGCTTTTGGTCCACCATTAACCTCTTGACATATCACCATGCATATATATACACACATCATGCAACTAGCTAGCTAGTTGTGTCAAGGACAACACAAGAAAAATGGATCAATCCACTTCATGGCATTGCATGCTAAAGAAGCACAAGTTGCCCTAAATGCATGCATGGTATAAATATATCCTAAAAGTGCAAAGATAATACTCACCTCAAAGGATATTCCATGTCTCGTAACTCGTAGAACTATAGTCATTATCAATCTGAGTTACAACTCTATATATATATATATATATATGCTGATTCCTGATCAAAATCAAAACAAAGCTCTCTTGTTTTACTGTTGATGTTGATAGGGATAAAGCCCAGGCCATGAGAATGGAATCGGAGGTTCTTAGATAAGCCCTGGGCAAGTTATGGGTATGCATTTGTACGTGTCTTTTGTTATGTGCCAAGAAATTAAGGTGGACACTTTAATTTCTAGCCATATATCAGGAGAAGTAACTATTTGCTAGAATGGAAGAGTGAGTGCATGCATGATACGTACGTAAGGTTGACGTGGCATCTGAAATATTCGTGCTGCATGCACTTGGAAATAAGCATGCAATATATGTTTAGAGTAATGTCATCCCCCCTAAACACTTATACGAGATGATATGATGGATAGTATCTTCTCTTATCTCATGGCAGTCTCTATTAATAGCTAAGATTTGTGTGAGTAGTAGTATTATTTATATGTTTATCTTAATATATATATATGTTAGCAATCTTATTAGTTTTCAAATGAATGCTACCCAACCATTGGAAAAATCCAAATTAATGGCATTTTAATCATTTAAGTTAGTATGATGTTACGTTAGAAGGTGATTTCGTGTGGGCGTTATATGAAAAGTGGGGTCGAATTATAAATAGCTCGAAGATAGGGGTAGTAATCATAAAAACACTTAAATATATAGCATAAAAAAATCCATATCTAATTGGGCTTTGTGACCGCTTCAGCCCAATAGTAGCTACAATATTATCGGGCTCAGCCTAGTTTGAACCCGACCCGCTTAGTTCTCCACAACCCACAGCCATCCAGGAGTTCGAGGAGAGCGTTCCTCCTCTCATGCCGGCGTGGTTCCATATCCCGGAACACCTCTCAACGAACGACGGTAATCTACTCATACCCATCTTCTTGTTCTTTAGTTTTCAATCTTTATGTTTGAGATATTCTTTGTGGAAAAAAGTGATTTTTGGGCCACCTAATTGATGCAGACCTTGTGCGATGTTCTAAAGTGCAAGACCCATTTATACTTCTCCAATTTTAGATTGGGGAAATTAAATTGTTTGTCTTTTTCTTTTTTCGCAGAAATATGAATTGGGTCGATGAAATTTTCATCCAACTCCTGCATGTAAGTCATATCTCTTTCCTTTTAATGGAACTTATATAATTCTTTTCTTATTGTATTCTTGTTCATATGCAAATAATTTTCTTTGTCACTCTTTTCATCCAAAAAAGTTTTTTTTTTTTCCTTTTTGAGAGGATTATGAAGTTGGTTCCTTTTGTTTCCTCTGGAATGTGCAGTGGTTCCAATCATCTTTAATTTTGAAGTCTATCCTCGGAGTGTTATGGTTTCTACTCCATCTGGTAGTCAATTTTGTCCATATTTGGTCATTTGTGATTCAACAGCTAGAATGCTACTTCATTTCATCTGGGTTGCTGCAAAAGTATCAAAATCTCCAGTTTAATAGGCTCAGACATTTGGCTGTTGTAGTAGATAGTGAAGAAGCTAAGAATGCTAAAAAGATCAAGCAGCTTCTGTGCTGGTTATCAGCTATTGGAGTGAAATATGTTGCCCTTTACGACGTGGAAGGTAACTAACCAATATTTCCTTTCTAATGTGCATAGCCAGAACGGTACTGTCTATGTTTGTCTTTTGATATTTCTTCAATTCAGCAAAACTTGAAGTCTTGAATGAAACATGCCCAATTAGTCTCAAGCTAAACTGTAGACTCCAAAAAACTCCAGCACTTAATATAATGTATGGATATGAATGTTGTTATATATTTTGGCTTTTATAGTGAAGGTCTTGCCATAATAGGACTTTTTAGATGTCGGAGCTGCCATCACTGTTGTATTAATGTTGTAGGTGTGCTGAAAGATTCAGTTGAAAATGATCTGAAGAACTTGGCAGATTCAGGTACAAGAAAATCCATTGTAAGTTACAAAATGAGATTTCTGGATTTTCGTTCACTGTATGATGAATCTATTAATAAGACTGATAATCTCTATGCAACCCACATGTGTAGTTATATTGATCAATTGGCATATCATTTGTTGCAAAATTTAGGATTTTAATCCAAACGGGACTTCACTTTGCCATTTCAAAGGAATGACGTTAGAGTTGCTTGATTTATCTGATGGTAAAGAAGGAATTGCTAAAGCAGCTAGCTTCCTTTGCTCAACTTGTATTAGAGATGGTTTGGAAGGCTGTAATAAAGTAAAGCCAGTTTTTACAGAAGCCGACATGGCTAATGCTCTAAAAGCTGTAGGTGCGTTTTCTTTTTGTTGACGCAAGTTATATGTAGTCGATTGTCTATTCTGATTCTTCTTTATGCATCTTAGATCTTAGCCAGAAGAGAAATTTATTCGCTTGTGAGGTGCTTAAACATTATTTCTGTTCAGGTTGTGGCGGACCAGAGCCTGATCTACTTCTTGTGTATGGACCTGCCAGATGTCATTTAGGATTTCCAGCATGGAGATTACGGTATACAGAGATTGTGTAGGTATCTCTTTTATGGAAATTACAAGGAACCTTTAGGACCTCAAAAGATATCATGAGATATAGGGATGATTAGAAATTTGGAGTTTTGATCCCCAAGTATTCTATCACACACGTGTTACTTCATTCTTGATGCATATCTTAGAATCGTTAATCATTATTGAAAAATAACCTATATTAGATGTGGCAAGCAAAATACCAGATGGAATGCTGGGTGATTTTTTTTTTCTCAACATGGTGTTGTAGTTGTACTTTTGTAAATTAAATTGAGTAGATTGAGTTTTTGAAGATCAGGGTTTTGTAAGGTGCATGAACGGAAAATAGTTCCACCTAGAGTAGAAACTTGAGAATTTGGAGTTTTGAACTGTTGGCAGCCTTGCAGGAAATATTTTTTCTCATAACTCGCAACAATGATTCCTTCTACTTTTGTGTACTGAAAAGTTTGCTCTTTATTTATGTTGTAAATACTAAATAGTAAAATCAGAAATCCATAGAGTCATTGCTTGATCTCTTCATTGTTAGATACTTAGATCATTAGAATGCACATGTCAGTAATATCAGCAAGTCACATAGTCCATTACAAAACCTCTTGTTTATCGGTATCTATTGGCATGTGTGGGCAAGTCACCATTCTGCACTCTGCATGTGTCAGCAATGGCAGCTAACATGTCAATTCATGGTTTGAGAAGATAACATCAAGCACTAACTTCAGTTGTAAACTATTGAGGCGACTACCCAGAAAATTTAAACGAGAGAAAGTACTTTGATATAATGTCTGATAAGTTCTGTACGTAAATAGTGAGTGTTACTATTACATATAATGTCTGACAAGGTTTTGCATTACTGTCACATTTAAAGTCTGATAAGGTTCCTTTAATAATGTCTGATGAGGTTCTTACATCATGCAATGTTTGTGATATGCTTTAAAAGAATGCCTTTTATAACTAAAAGAGGCTGTGCGTCATATCTAAGTATCACTTCTCCATTTGATGAACTTTTATTTGATTATTCTGCTTCCATGATGTGGAATTGTGGATATATGGAAGGTGGAACTATATTTAAAACTCTTAATACCCGTGGATTCACAACTTGAATCTTGTACTTCTACTTTATTTTTTTTATAGTAAGGCATCATGGTGTCCGGTGACAATTGCTGGATGATGCATGTTGGTGTTTAGGTAGTAACCCTAAAAATGCAATATAACACAATGGAAACTATGACAAAGATGCATATGTACATAGCTGAGAGATTAGTCATTTGTGTTAAAATATGGTGTAGCAGTGAGGCTGGGACAACCCTGTTGATAGTTCTAGCCAGCTTACACCTAATCTGGATTGCTCAACATCCGATCTTTTGATTAGTTGAATCCTCTGATCATTGGAACGATGAGTTTAAGCTTTTAACTTCGAGGTCTAATTTCCGCTCATTTTGCTTTTATGATGATATAAACAAAGCACATGCACATGCATATTTCAAATGGGAAAGATCATAGGATTCTGTTTTTGGGTCCTTGCTCTATTTATCATCCTTAAAGGCATTAATATTTGGAAACTATTGGTTCATGAATGTCCTCTTTTGCCAGGCATATGGGCTCCCTGAAATCTGTGAACTATGGTGCTGTTGTGAAGGCCATTTATGATTTCTCTAAGAAGCACCAAAATTACGGTATTCTTCACCTTCGCAGTCCTTGTTTATTTCATTAATGCATACATCCAATCTATCCTAGGCTAATATATCCTCATATTGACCATTGAACTTCTTTTAATACTTTGGCGAACTTTTCTCAAAATTTTCCTGTAAAAATCTTTAAACCTTGCTCTATCAGGTTCATGAAAGCGATGGTGGTTTAAAATGACTGCAGAAACTGTCAGTTTTGCAGTGCAAAAGCAAGTCAACTACACATGGTCAGCGTATCTTTACTGGTTCAGATTGTTTTCCTGGATTGATGATGGATGCTTATGGTTCTGAATTTTCTTGTAATATATATCCTAGTAAGCTAATTGAGTCGGTTATTTACATGTATTAAGATTCGGATTAGTAGTTGACAGCTTAATTGAAAATTATAGTGCTATCATTTGCATATCCATGCAGGAATGAGCCTTAATTTGGTAATTATGCCTCAAAGAGAACAATTAGTTATAATTAGCACCATGGGAATATCATCAAAGTTGCATATTAAATCTTCTCATACCATTTCTCAGGCAAAAAACCAATTATAAAACAACTATAATTTGTGGTTGTTTGCATGCTATATAGTTTCATCCCTGTTCGACTTACCCTTATAAATTTTAATCAGCAGACTTACAAGTTTCTGAAACAACTGAAATCATTTGCTTTGAAGATCTTTCACTAGTTGCTCCAGGAATGAACAATAGAAAGAAGCTTAATATGTTACAGTTCATAGTAATATTGTGGGGGTTAAAATTAATGATCTTGAGCTACACATTTGGGAGCAGTTAAAACTAAATATATTAAGTTCTTAACTCAAAAGCAAAATATATTGATTCCAAATTCATTGGTATATATTCCAATAATTGTTGACAAAAATGCTTAAGCTTGCAGGTGTGAAATTAAGATTGATGCTTGATGCACTGGTATGGGTATATATCTAGTTAGGGTTCATTAATATAGATATGATGACTCAATATAGCTATACTGCATCTCGTATTTATTCTTCATACAAAATACACACCAGTATAACTTGGGTCATCATATTTATTTCTATTAGTTAACAGGCAACATCACAATATTTAAGACTGTAGCTCAAATCGTAACCTACCACTAAAACACTTCAGCTCCAGTACCTTCTTTGGCCCCACAAAATAGCACAAATATGTCACTACATTTATTTTCACATGATGAACATTTACAATGCCCAGATTTACTCAAGAAGGCCTTAGCAGCCTAAGTTTTGGTGACATGCTATATTTACCAACTTCCATTACATTTACCTTTGTTACTCCCATACAAGCGAAAGAGGTTGAAGGCAGACACACAAGAGAGAGTTACCATGCAAAAGCTAGCCACCATGGCACTGGCAATGCCCTCGCCAACTTGAGTACAATACTTGCCATAGAGATTGCATATCTTCATCCATTGCAGCTCAGGCTGGCCAAACTTTCCGATCATCGCTGACTGTAGCGCCGCTGCCACTGCTGCGAGCGTTAAATATGCCATTACCTAAAAGAAGCACCATAAGTGAACAAAAATCCCAGGTAAGTTGGCATGATAAAGAAAGCATGGATAGTAGACAAATCAGGGGTCTTCTTGATGAGTAAGTACTAAGTAGTATAAGCTAGTATAGTGACTATCCCAGACTAAAATTGCACAGATGTACTTAAAAATTAATAGAAGGAAGGAATTTGGCTTTTATGTGGATTTATGCATGGATAAAATTTCCTAGTGGCCAGACAGACCAGAGAGATAGTAAAATATATTTTTAACCCTATCCATAATAGCTGTAAGTTAACTCTGCAAGAAATAAATGCTTATGTCTTTTGTAAAAGCTAGCAATTGAGTGCATTACCTACACCATAAAGACATTAGACAATAACTAGGCAAAGACCATGTGCTTCCAGCCAAAGAAAAGCTTGTAGAGATTGACTAATTTTTCCAACAAACTGTAGCACCTTGCTATGTATACATAAATTATCAAAACCTTTTTCATACATCTCCAAACACAGAAGCTTATGATGCCTCGGAGGATTAATTTTACTTTCTGTTTACAAATGCAGGCTGCAGCTGGACATAGCATTAGCAGCACCAAAGGCAAAGATCCAAAAAGACAGTGCAACTGCTAATATAGGCCAGTGGAAACTTATAGTTGTGGACCAATGTTGTTATGCTATGATAAAAGCCTGCCTAACTTTGGAATTATCTGGCTAAGCCATCTTTTTATTAAGTTTGTTTGATTCCTGGATTCAAAAGTCCAACTTGCTTGGATTTATCTGCTATTAGTCCCTGATACCAGATCCTATAGCCCCATTAGACAGTCTCTATCTATACTGCTATACAGAACTCTGGAAAGCTACACACTTGCAAGTCTACAACCATGCCATAAGCAAGAAGTTGGCATTTTTCTATGCTGTCATAGTGCTGCAAACATTCATTTATGGGATATTTGTATTTAACACTCTACCTTTTTTCAAGTATTTTGTTGTGTTTACACCCTATACTTTTTAATTGTTGTAGAGAATAGAGAAGTCATGTTGCCATCATGCATGCCATTATTCCTACAAAAAGTTGAGATACCTGATCACAAGAGAAGATGGCCCAAGCCAAGGGCTTGTTGAAGAGCACACTCCCTCTCATCAAGCTCATCACACACCTCACCCCCTGCACCAGACTATAACCTGCAACTATCCCATTTGCAGTCACCAGAAACCTGCAAGTTTAACCAAATCTTTTATGTCCATTAATAAAAGTTCTTAAACTCAGAGCAAAACAGAAAACAATTAAAAGCAGCACCAAACTCTCTCAAGATAAAAGGGGGAGAAGAAGAAGAAGAAGAAGAAGAAAAAAAGAAAAAGAGGTTAAAAGGAGATCAAGCTAGCTTACACCAGGGACTTCATGGATGTGAACTTGGCCTTCTTCTCCAAGGTGAAGAATGTCCTGACTTGGGTATCAGAGGCCACCAGAGCAGCAGAGAGCACTCCAAGCCCAAAGATAAGGCATCTTAGCACCACTTCAACCACCTTCACCTTCCTCTCCACTGCCCCCAAATTCCCAACCCCATAGTACACAGCCACATTCCCTGGGCTAACCCCAACTCCTGGCCTCATCTCAATCTACCCAAAAAGAAAGACAAAAAGAAGAAGAAGAAGAAGAAAAAAAAGAGAGAGAACACACAATGGACAATTAACTAACTCCCTTCTTATATAAGCCTGGGGAGGTGACATGCAGAGGTTCCTCTCAACAATTTATTTTCTAAAAAAATAGACCACACCGACAAGTTCAATATGTATATCCTTAAATTTACGACATAAAATACTAATCTTATTCAGAGATTTATTTAGAATTTTTAAGACGAAACAGTTAAGTCTGTCTTAATATTGTTTTTTTTTGGGTCACACATGAAATGGTAATTTAATTAGAGACTTTATATATGTATAGCGAAATAGATCCTTTTTACTATTAAGCTTGGGGATGTAATCTACTTCAGTTTATTAAATTTGGAAGAGTGGTGATTTGGACAAAAACTCATGGTTTTTTCTCTGCCAAAAACACTAGGCATTAAAGAGTGAGGCTAGGTGGGGGGCATTGAAGAACCCTTGTCCTAAGAGAGAGTTACTATGAACTTTTCTTTGTCTATGGGACTGTGCAGTCTGTGCTAGAACCAAGGAAGGAGTGGGGGAGCATTTATGTCCTTGTTATTTATTACAGATGGGAGTCCCCATGGGTGGGTGTAATATGGCAACATGGCCACAGTGGTCTGGATTCATTGACATATGCCATGGAGATGCAGTGATCTTGGATCAAAAGATAGGAATTTATATGGTGGTCAAAAGACAGCAGCAGCAAGAGAGGAGAAAGAAGAAAAAGAAAATTATACTTTTATATATCAAAATATGTCTCTCCAGATCAAGTTGTTTAACGCTAATATTTTTTGACTTTGGGTATCTTAAGATTCATGACACCTATGCCTCTCTTTCTCACAAAATAAAATAATCATTTCATGTGCTCAAACTGAGCATCAGAAGCTATATATATGGATCCTTATCTCTATTTTAGTGCAAGAGTTGGGTGTTTATTTATTAGAGTTATTCATTCTGGCTCTCAAGTTACATAACTATGCTCTTTTATAACATGAAGCATGCATAGATTGAGCTCTTTGTTTGTCACTGCTTTTCTTTTTAATAACTTCAGGTTGGACAGGTAAGTAAACTCTTAAAAAAGTGAATCAATAATGATCAAATTGTAAAAGAAATATTAAGAAGTGGTCAAAAACTCACCTATATGTTGTGGCCCATTCTAATAAATAAGCATGAGTTGTGTAAGATTACCATGCATGGCCAATTGGCCATGTATGTTACTTGTTCAACCACCATGGACTCCATGGTTGATCACTCCTTGGGACTCTCACCATTATCACTTCCAATAGATAAGAACACACCTAGAGTCCAGAGATGGTACCCAAGTATATATAAAGGGAAAGAAGGCTAGTTATATTTTTGCATCCCCTTGTAAGGTGGAGAGATGAACACGAGGATATTGGAAGGGAATCGAAGTATTATTTATCCCAGTTCACACGCCTCAACACTCCACATTCAATACTCGTTATGATGATCTTGGCATTTATAAGAAAGAGATTCCAAAGTTTAGAATTTATGTTCCCGATATAAAGATTTATATATATATATATATATATATATATATATATATATATATATATTCCAACCTTGGACTATTCTAAATAACGAAAAATATTGTTAAAAGAGTTTGGATTTTGTAACAGTACTTTAGGCAAGAGTATTTAGAAGTTAAATGAATAAATATTATTGTTTAGGTAACCGAGGGTGTGATACGAAAATTATAGATGGAAAATAAGATGATTTATCTTTCACTTCATGTCTCTCTGTGAATGATTAGTACCATGGATGTTTATTTTAGTTGGTGTGTTACCACTTATACTAGAAAATATTAATTCACAATTGCATGTAACAGTGGTTCTTTTTTCTTAAAAGCCAAAGGGGAAAAGAAAAATCACATCAATCACCTATATTTTGCTTCAATTCAGAAAGAGACATTACCCAAGAGCTGCCACAACCAAACTTGGAGAGTGGCTGATAGCAGCATATGTCCAAATGAAAGATGCATGCCATAATTACATTGATGCAACCTCATATATTTCAGCATTGGTAGCAGCAATAGGTCACTGAGAAAAAGAGAAATTGGATGATGAAAGAGTGTAGTAATTAGGGGACTACACTTGTATTTATAATCAAAATGCTCAAATAGAGAGCCCTGTAATGTAATTATATTTTCGACAAAATGTTCAAAGTTATTTGTACATATAAGTTGTCACAATAGAAGAATTTTCATGGACTATTACAATATCAATAGATAAAGAATAGAAATATCATAGCACACCAACAAATAGAACTGAAAAAGAGTCCACCTTAGGGTACAATCTGAAAAGTCCTAGTCCATTTTCATACCGAGGAGAAAACTACAACTCGCACGTCTATATACAACTCTCAGACAAATCAAGTATGTTGCAGACCCTACACTTATCTCCAGTGCACACTTCAAACATATGAATGAATAAACATAGTTTCTTACCTCTTCACATTAATCATACAACATGATGGCGACTGCCCCGTTTGAGGTACCGTTCATCTCAGCTGGATCTCCTATACAAAGTAGACCATATGTACCTGTATATAAATGTAATATGGGGCATAGTTAGTAAGGTTAATGTAGTAACTTTTATTGTTATTGGCATGGTACACTGCCATTATGAAACAAAGGTTGATTGGAGTTCTAAAGAAAGCAGTAGTCTCCAGTGTATAATTTATACTGCATTACTGCAGTAACTGCACTATGGCTTTTAATGTATTGTATTCGAAGTTCAAAGATATAAGCGCTTGCCACCACAATTTCTTTGATTTCAAGTATTTTTCTGGTCATCTATATCTATATTAGATTGGGTCAAAGAATTCTTCCTTTTGATTCTTTGATGCCTTAGATTTTATTATTAAGGTTCAGAAAGGAATTAGCAAACAGCATTATCCAATAAACTTACCTCATAAGGATGAGATATACTCTATTAGTGTTTCTATCTATTTCATGGATGAGTGGGCGGGTCAAGAAAACATATAGATGATAGTGCTATCGACAAGTTAGATGGTTAAATGCGGATGATCATATGGTCCTGTGTTAAAGATTGCACCGGTGTAAATCTTTCTGTGGACCTTCATTGACTAATCCACCTATAGCTTAATGATGGTATGACTTCTAGAAGACTGATTAGGTCCTTAGCTACCTAGGATACAAAGACATAGCATCTATACCAGAAGCCAAAAGTGTGAAGAACAAGTCTTATATAGGAAAGAAGTCATCTCATCTCCCCTCTCCCTACTGAAACAAAAGCTCAAGCAGTCTCAAGTTTACTATCTAAGAGAGCATGTGCCCTTGCAGGTTGCAACTCAAGTGTATTAAGTTATCAAGAGAAAATAGATGCATGATTGACTTACCAGATTATCACGTAACCAATAGGAATTTAACCAATTTTCAGATGCCATGCTGCTGTGTAGCTCCACTGCTCCAGCGGTGCAGCATTCTCTTGTCAATTCCCCGAACCTGCATTGCTGTCTACATGCCCCAGCAGAGAACCAAAACCATTCCTCTCAAGCTAATCTCCTATAGCCCTGAATCAGCCATATCGGACTCAAAGAAATGTGCCACCGCAGAATAGAGCTTCTCTTCTTCAAATGGCTTTGACACATAATCATCCATGCCGCACCGTAAACATTCTTCATGCGTTGCCTGAATTACATCAGCTGTCATAGCTAGTACTGGTATGTGCCAATGGGCCACATGCCCATACATTTCAGCTGTTGCGTCCCCTGTCTTGATCCTCTCATTGATTTTACTCTCTATACAACGGATTTGCCTTGTGGCCTCAAAGCTGCAAAATTGTACTTACGAATGAGGAGAATTTAAGAAAAACTAATTGGATATACTTTGGATAGATAATACAGAGCAGCATACAATTATGACAATAGTAGATTACTCTAATTGTGATCTGATAAGCTTAGCTAATAAGATATGTGGGGCTTATCCGTCAATCTTCTTTTCAAGAAGGTGCCTGGCTGAAGTGATTCTTTCAGCAAATAGCCATAAACTTTAAATTGCAGGAGCAGAAAAAGAGAAAAGTCCACAGAAGTTGACAGGACATGTCACTCAGGTCCACAAAAGAAATAACTGAATCATACCATTCACTCAAAGTGTAAAAATATTTGTGCAACGGAATGCAGGTACTGAAACTATCTGAAAAGTGTGGAAGGAAAAGAAGAGTACCCATCCATCTCGGGCATTTGAACGTCCATAAAGCATGCATCAAACTTGTGAGGAGGCTGGAGCATTGCAATTGCATCCTTTCCGCAATCCGCACAAGTAACTATTGCTCCAAATTTCTTCAAAGCACCAGCAGCAACTTTACGGTTGACAGCATTATCATCAACAACTAAAATCTGTCTTCCTCTTAGAAGGGTTCGAAGTGCTACAGGCTGTCCCTTAACCTGCTGCCTCGTACTTCCTATGCCAAGAGCTTTCCGAAAGCAAGCAGCCATCATACTAAGACGAAGGGGTTTTCTTATGCTATCAGTATATCCCACTGATTTCGAATCATCTACTTCAGAAGGGCCTAGAGAAGTTGCCAATAGAAACATCTTTGGGTTGCTTTGGTGAGGTTTAATTGTACCACTTTGTCGTACATCTACAAGCAGGCAGGGAAATGCAAGACCTGACCCCTCACCCCAAGCTTCTTTGTCAACAAGCACCATGTCCAATTTTCTCGTCCCACTGGGCAAGGAGCATAGCAAAGTAAAATAAATGAGGATTAACAAAATGGTCCCAGAAGTCAATACAGATTCAGAGCGTGGTATTATCTGCAAACCATTGGGCTCTCATGGATTAGCTTAGGTTGATTTTGGTGTTGTTTTATTTGAAAGTCCTGATTCATACAAATTGCAACGTCATGTTATCTTTTACCTCAAAAGCAAAGTTCTATAGCAGGGGAACATTTGGCAGCTAAATAGTTAGAGGAAGATGAAAGCACAAAACATTTTACCATTTATGTGGCAATGCAGCCTTATACAATCTTAGGAAGACAAAGGCAAACGAATAAAACTTCATATGACTGACTTTTATCAGAAGACAAAGGAAAATGGATAAAACTTCATATGACCAACTTTTATCAGAGATACAACAACCATTAACAAGCAGCATAAATCAGGTAATTGGACTTTAAAAATGATATATTAACAAACATAATTTTAGTTTGTTGATTGTTCTGTAAAATTGGTTCTGAGAAAGAATACCTTGGAGAGCATGCTTCCAGTATAGCAGTAAGTGCCGTTTCTGGGTTAATGGCGATGTCAGCTTGCACTCCTAATCTTTGCAGATGATACTTTGTAACCTCAGCACGAATGCTTCTCCCATCAATAATTAGCGCTCTCATTCCTTGAAAATCTGAGACTTGTGGATCAGAATGACACCTTTTAATATCCCCTGTGTTCTTTCTTCCTGCTGTGAAGGTAGCAGTGAAAGAAAATGTACTACCAATTCCAGATCTGCTCACAAAACCAATTTCCCCTCTCATTAGGTCCACCAAGCATTTGCTTATACTCAAGCCTATACCAGTTCCACCATATTTCCTGGAAGTAGAACTATCAGCTTGCATAAAAGGTGTGAAAATACGCCTTTGAGCATCTTCAGGAATACCTACACCAGTATCTTCAACTGTCACCAGTAAGTTAACTGCATTACTGTCTTCAGTTGAAGACTTGAACATCCTGAAATTTTCCAAACTTTTCCATCTATCTATGACTTGAAACCCGCTAAGTGTATTATATGACGTATCTGCGCTATTCTTAGGTACCTCCGAGGTTTCATTTGATACCCGGTTGTTGATATTAAATGATCTCTTCATTTCCTCAACCAGATGGACTGAGATATAAATATGTCCTTCTTCTGTGAACTGCAATTTTGTGAAGCAAAATGAACTATGAAGTTATATACTAATAGGAACGAATATTTTCTTGGATTGTAGTGCTAAACAAGTAATTTTTACATGCACTGCTCAGTCTGAAAAATGAGCACAATTATGCTAATCAAACAGACCTTCACCGAATTTCCAACAAGATTTGTGATGATCTGCCGGAGTCGCCCTGGATCCCCAACTAGAACATCTGGAACTTGATCGGATACATATACAGCCAACTATCCCCAGAAAAGGAATAGATGCAAACAGTAAACAATGTATCAGAAAAATTATCAGTGTAAAATGAAAATCAAGGAATTCGAATGTTCAAATTGGTTATCACCTCTATGCCTTTGACCTGTGCCTTGTCAGAGAACAGAGAAAGCACGTTGTCCAGAACATCACGAACATCAAAAGGTACAGCCTCTAACTCAAGCCTTCCTGATTCTATCTTAGCCTGATCAAGGACCTCATTTATCAGAGTTATCAGAGCCTTTCCACTTGCTTGAGCGGTCATTGCAAAATCTTGCTGAGTTGCATCAAGCTCTGTGTCCATTAGCATCTGCAACATACCTGGTTGGCAAAACAAAAGCATACATTCAGGTTCTATAGAAAAATATGGAAAAGTAACTCTGTTTAACTGATAATATGCAGACTCAATAAAATGATCCAAACATTTCACAAACCTAAGACACCATTCATTGGAGTTCTGATTTCATGGGATACTGTTGCCAGAAACTACATTTGACAATAGCAACAAATTAGTTAGGGAAACATTAACTAAAACAACACAAGTGCATATTTACAGAATAAAGATACAAACCAAATCAGGATAGGAAGAAAAAGGAGGGAAACATATGCCGCATAGTTTTTTCATGAATTGTATATTTTAGATCTTGAAGTAGGAAATGAGAAAAAGAACTGCCATAACAGTTAGACCTAAAAAAATCATGAACATGTGTATATAATTCCCAATGGGATGAGAGAGAGAACCTGTGATTTTGCTACATCAGCAGCTTCTGCTCGCACTTTTAGTTCTCTCATTTTATGGTAATCATCTTCCACCTTCTCAATGCGGTTTAGAGCTGCATAAAATATGTGGCTTACAAGCAATACAATCACTGCAACCCCTAGTGATGTTGTAATTGCTGCCCATGGTAGAGAGGGTTCATGTTTGAATCTGAATCGTGGCGAACAATTCCAGATTAGGAAAACACTCTCAAATTACTGTTCTTTATAGGCTTGTGGTGAAACTGCTTACCTGCAATGCATTTCATGTTTACGCATTGGATCCCCAAAATCCACATTACTAATATGCAGGTAGCTGGAGTTGGTGGCCTCAGGGCCATACATTCTAATAGGAGCGGAAGAATTAGTGGTGTCATATACATTGACAACTATTGTTTGTTTGCTAGCAAGCTGCTGCAGGAGTTTCTCCACCAAAGATGGGACATCAAATGATGCACCAAGATATCTGTCCAAGCGACAGTTGAAAGTTAAAGATGAGAAGAATATTACTCCGTAAGGATAGAAAAAGAAGATGCACCTGGCAGTGCATTAATGAAAGTTAATTACCCTATTGTAGCTTCAATCCGTTCTTCTGGTGTAGCAATTGGAAAGTCAGAGTTATATACAGCAAATGTCAGCACCACGCCAAGGTGATTGGATTTCAAAAGATTAAAAGGGGAGGTTAGAACCCCTTTTCCTGTTGATCGAGCTCGTAATATGTTATCGCGATCTTCCTGAGTATGGATAAATAGAACATGTAGTTAATATCTGGATTCTGCTCAACGCATAAAAATTGGGCATTCATGCATGTTTAGAATCATTAGATAAGCAAAGCAAAGCAAATTAAGCAACTTCAACACAAAAATTACCTACTAACAATGCGCATATAACTCACTAGGGCACACTAACACCAGATTGTAGTGATCTTTTCAAACTAGTATGTGTCTGTTCCACTAAGGACTTCTCACTTTTGCAAGTTGATATCTGAAGCACCTCGATTATTCCTAGAATCTCTCTATGGGCAATCATTCACGCCTTAATCATTTCCTTAACAAATCACCCATTATATCCTGATCATATCAACATATATCCAACTCCAATAAAGAAGTGTTTCTATTTCATGCTAAGTCGAGCTCATTCCAGGTCGCTGAGAAGGATTTTATATTTTAGCAAAGCTAAGAAAGATGGGTCAAACAGGTTAGGTTGATGAAGAAGTGTTAAAAATGTAAACTCTTGGGAAAAGTAACACTGTAACAGCTATGAGTTTATAAAATGATGCCAACATACATCTGACCACCAGTCATAGAATAACAGTTTAGATGGGCTGGACTTGACTTAGCTTTTAAGAATAATTATATAAGTCATAGTTTTCAATTTTCAGATTATGCTTGAATCTCAAGCCTCTTCTATGAATGATTTGTTTACTTTTGTGAGAGTTATTTTCTGTGGATGTTGGAAGGCTTAGTTCCTTAAGAGATGGAAAAGAACTTTCAAATAATGAAAGACATTTTTCTTGTATAGTAACAAAAATTTCCTTGTGAAATAGACATTTTTCTCTGACCCAGCATTTAACTTAACAAAACAAAGTTCTAGTAGTTTGCAGTTTATTCACAAACATATAAACTTATTTTCTTACAAAGTAACTTTATTTGAAAATGTTCCATGCAAGCTCAGTTCTTAATAAGGAAAGAGGCGAGAATAAAAAATGACGATATTCAACATAGATTACTAGGGAACTCAGTCAATTTGTGACAGAAGAATTGGTGGCAATTAATTTAGACTGACTAGTTATATGAGATAACCCTTGTTCTGTAAAGCAGCATCACGAAAAGAGCATACATGTTCTATACGCAATGAAGATATAGTTTAGTCTCAACGAACAAAATCACAATCACATAATTTTAAAGATGTTTTTGAGTAGGGAACTAGCTTATCACTTGAATGAGAAAGGTTCAGATATATTATTTCACCTTCCCAGACATCATATCTACGGAAACAATGTGAGATACAGTTTCCTGGGAGAATATAACTGGTGCGTATTCATCTTGAACAGGTGATGGATCAAGCATTTCAGAATTGTAATCGTCTTGAACGGGTGAATGGTCCTCAGTCTCCATCTTTTTTATCTTCCATCCATGCTGCTGCTCAAATTGCTCTCTCTGTGAGTGTAGTACTTTCAAAGCATAGGCAACACCACTTGTCAATGGCCTTTCAAATGCTGTTCTTGCTGTGTATTCTGCAAATGTTTTCTGCCAGAACAGTATAGGAAAGTTATGCTAACTTTATATCCTTCAATTCACCAAAACTAAATGTGACATTTGATATGGTTCCGTCATCATAACATTAACATGCTCTCTACCATAACATACAAGAAAATCTTGAATTTATCTTAAGGAAATGTTATACTGGTCTTCAACAGCAATCTTGTATGGAAAGTAGCAAAACTCTAATCGCATTAAGAATATATTTGTTGAGAAGTTGCAAAATGAAGGCTGTCTGAAGACTCTAAACTAACTGTAAAGACAATGAATTTCATGGCCAGCTTAATTCTATAATTAGAACTTTTGCTGATCACACACACTCTAATATGCTACAGCATGCATAACACATAGCTGAGTTGAAATGGGGTGATATGAAAATTTTTAATTCTTACCTAGATTCAAATAATTAACGCTTTAGAGCTAGTAAAACTGTAAGATATGTGAAAAATGTTTGAATAATACTCATGCTTTGATCATGCTGCATCCAAATATTTGTGACTCTGTGTTGATAACATTACATGTACAAATATGAGATAAAAATGCATGCAGTACTACCTGATCAATGGCAGAAGGATTCTTCATATGGTGAAAAGTTGAGACCAGGATAGCCAAAGCATGTACATGATTCATGCTGACATTAAACTGATCCTGTAGCATCCTAGCTCTCTCATCGCACATGTTAGCAATTGTCTCTTTTCTCCTTGCAATAATATCTGCTTTCATGCTCAAGAATATCCATATTGACACCAAGATCCCAAGTAAAACCCCCAAAAGTAGGATTTTCTTCCTCCATTTTCCACCACTCTTCGAATTCGGTGGTGGCAAGTGCTTTGTTTGATGAGTTTGTTGGTTTGAGGATTTCCACAATCTACCAATGCTGAAACCTTTAAAAAATACAAACATTCCCAGCAAGATCCACCAAAGTATCCCTAATGGAATCTCCCAGACTTGTTCTTGATACTTTTTCAAACTGTTTACAGATTTTCCTGCTTGTGACATATTTTCACATTCCTACACAATAAAAAGAAAGATAAATGTGCATGTCATCAGTCAAGAAACACAATTTCTAACCAAATATAATCCCCAAAGGTTTGACTACGGCCCCAGGATATATTCACAGGCCAATGCACTGTGAATATGGACAGAAAAGAGTATGTTGCTTCCTGTGCATATGTTTTGGAAAGAAAGTAGAAACAAAGGACTATTAAAACATTATTGAAAAAGTAAGAAGCAAAAATGTAAAGATCTGAGAGGCCTGATATACTGACCTTTACATGCATTAGATCTTTTTTCATGGAGGAAGATCTGATATCTTGCTGAATTGTATCTGGCATATATTTATTCTGAGGAGATGCATCTATAGGCTTCAATTGAATGCACTTATCTTGAACTGGACAATGACCTTGAAGAACTGCATTATTCCTCACCCAATCCTGCTCACCACCGGATTGATTCCCCTCAGAACATATTGCTTTGAGGACACTCGAGAGGCCACCACAAATTTCTCTGCCACGCACAGATACAGAAGTCTCGATACATGCAGAAGGTACTCTCTGCATCGTAGAAGAATAGACTGATGTTTGAATAGACAACTAGAAAGGGGCACTCAATTTTTCTAAGAAACAATGAAGCTTCTATAAGATTTAACAAATTAAATTATATGCTTATAGTAGAAATTAAGCTAGAAGTTGTTACAGCTCACACTCCAAGTTGCACGCATCAATATTCAAGAGTATAAAGTGGCTGAACCAATGAATGTTTATTACTACTTTTATTCAAAATAACATTAGTGACAAATAGGTAATTTAACATGGCATAAAAGGAGTTCTCTGTTCAAGTCTCACCAATGATTGAGATGAACAGTACTTCTGAACACTTGGTAAAGCACATTGTGTAACCAAGGAATGCACAACGACTCTGCTCCAAGCATTAAATAGTTGTTATTGTACTGAAATAACTATATATATGCAGATACTGTCTGAATGGATAAGATAAGTTAGCCAAAGCCTTAACTATCGTATCATAATAAAAGATCATGATAAATAGAAGCTGTCTCAACTCAAGTTATTCTTACCATGAGCAATATATCTTTCTATATCTAATTTAAGCGCACACCTGTTGAAGGATATATCTATGATGCTCCCTTCCATATATATGAAATGGATCAATTTCACATGTGCTTGATAACATTTTCTAATTCAACTTCAAAAGGTTATTTTACGATTTATTTTTCTCAAGTCCTTAGAACAGTGCTACTCAGATGCAAATGCAAGTAAATGTACGACGACTCTGCTCCAAGCATTAAATAGTTGTTATTGCATACAATGTGCTACTCAGATGCAAATGCAAGTTAATTTGCAATATATCATGGTATAAATATTCCTTATTTACACCATTTGCACTTCATGCTTTGACCTTAGGTCCAAGACTGAAAGCTTCCTTCTTGTCAAGCAAATCTGCATTCTCACGCAGAACTAAATTGCAGTATCTGAAGTTTCAACTTTTCTAGAAGTCATTGACCCACAAACCAATAAAGAGCTAAAGGAAAGACCAAGTGGTCATGCATATAAACAGTCCTATTGGTAGATCTGCACTACGTGTGTCAAACATAACATAAAAGAAGGAAAAGAACAAAAATAAGATCATTAGCACCAAACTATTGCATATTAATTCAAAACGAAAAGCACCAAACCAGATCGAATCAGAGAAATAGCCATTATAGATTTAATAGCATAAATCAAATCCTTAAATGCAAAGATACTAAAGATATCATAAGAGAGCAGCACCTCTGATGATGACAAAAGCCACCCCAAAGCCTGAAGTTGGTCCTTGCTCAGATTGAACTGTTCTAGCAGTACTTGAGCTCTCTCTTCCCACAAATCTCTAACCTTCTCTTTCCTAACCCAAGATTGGCACTCCCTAAAACCTGAGAATAACCAAATGGATGCGAGAACACCACCCAAGATACACAGAAGCATAAGCCTGCCCTTCCACCTTCGACAACCATCGCATTGCGCAACTCTTGACCCATCACTGGAAGAACTCAAGATCCCATTTCGAGCCATCCTAAGCAAAACCCACCTTAATAGTTTCAGAAAGGCTTGACGAAGTCTGCAGAGAAGGCCCGCAATGCCCAGAGATTTCATCAAACACCAAAGACACCAAGAGACCAAAACCTGAGGGCACTAGAAGATGCAAGAAGAGATCTTGAGAGAGACCCAATTGGCTGTTTCCGTAATCCAAATTAGAAATCATCAAATGGGATATCAGAAGGCACTTGTTCTTCCACTCTTCTTTGGGTTACCCACCATATCTCCTACTCTTTCGTCCCCTCTTTCCACTGTCACCAGCCCAAGAACTAATCAAAACCGTACCTTTTTCGAGAACCCACTTGAGAGAAGCACAGAGATCGCAGGGATTTCATCACAGGGAGGACAGCCCCCCTCCTCTTTCTCCTCCTCTACTTCAACTAACTCCTCCCCGTATCCGTGCCCAGCCCCTAAACAATCAAGCTTATGCCTTTTAAACTCCAATCTAATACAAAACTTCAATAGTATAAGGAAATCCCAGAGAGACCCAGCTTGGTTTCTTTCTCAATCTGAGCTGGAATCACTGATGACCGGCAAAAGGGAACAAAAAAAGAAAAGAAAAATAAAATAAAAATAAAAATAAAAATAAAAAACAAAGCTTCTCTCTCTCTTTCTCTCTCTCGTCCAAGATGTGGGTTGGTATGGAGCATTTGATATCGGGTGCAGCAGATATCATTATCTCATCATCTCTGGTGGGTGTTGGTAAGGAAGGCTACTGATAAAAAGTTTTGAGTAAAAGAGTTAAAGGTTGGAAGTATTGACAACACCACCATTTCCAGCACTTTCTAACAAGTGTGAGAAAGTAAAACACAACAACACATCTGTTTGCAGGGTGTTTGAGAGAGAGAGAGAGAGAGAGAGAGAGAGAGAGAGAGAGAGAGAAGAGAGAGAGAGAGAGAGACAGAGACAGAGACAGAGAGAGAGAGTGTGGTGGAAAATTGGGAAGAGTAGGAGTCCCCAAGTGATAAAATGTTATTTGTTTGCTTCTATTGTTGTCTTTTTTTTCTCCTTTCTTTTTACTCTCACAGTCCCCCCCTTTTGCTTTGTTAGAGTTGAAAGGGACCTCACAATTGGCCATTCTCAGGGATAAATGGATTGTTTAATGGCAAACATAATTTGGAATTAAAACAAAATGGAAAGCAGAGAGAGCTCAAGTAGGGACATACACTGTTCTACTCTCTCTCTCTCTCTCTCTCTCTCTCTCTCTGCAATGTGTTTCTTTTCAGAGGACAGCCACCAAAAAAAAAAAAAAGAGTGGACAGGAGACGCATTAAATAGTTAGAGCTAGAGGTTATAGCTCATGGATGTAAAGCATATTAACAGTGGTAAGAGCTGCTGCTATTTTTTCTCTGGCAAAGACTGAAAGAGTAATTGGTGTTTTACTATTTCCAGTGGTCCAAAAACTCTCTCCTGGTCTTTGTTCACTATGTATATGCAGCGCACACTGTTGGTCAGGAGCCTTCAAAAAAAAAAAAAAATCTTCAGGAAAGAAAAATGTAGGATTTCTATCTCTCTCTCTCTCTCTTCACATATGATTGGTTCCACCAAATAGCATTGATAACTATTTTTAATCTTCATACTTACCTCATCCTCTGTTGTTTATTTTTTACTACATTTAACTCCAGCTATCTACTATCTCTTGCCTCCTGACGACCTAGTTAGAAAAATCAAGTGGACCACTCGGCTCAAGTGAGTTGAGCTTGATTTTTAAAATATGCTCGAAAAAAATTTTGAGTCAAGCTTGATGTATAACAGTCCGATCCCGAAGGTGCAATCGTTACGAATACTTCCATGGTGATGTCTCTCGGTTGGCTCGAGAGGGTGCCCACTCATGGAGGTGGAAGGGTGGTGGTAGAGCTCAATGACGGTGGTGGCAGTTGGTGGTTGGGTTGAGCTAGGGTTTGTAGAAGCTAATTAGCAACTACTCCTAATGCAAGAACATTATACATTCACCAATTGTGATCTAATAAATTGCATGCCACATTTCTTATACGTAGCTATCATAATCAAATTACAAACTTCATTGACTAACTTGACTCGACTCAATTATTAAATTTGACTTGGTTGACCCTTGCCCAATGAGCTCGGGTCCAATTAGCTCTTAACAATCAAATGAAAAATACGAGTTAGACTTTTAGGTCTGATTGGTTACAATTGACTTACTAAACACTAAGCAAAAATATAAATAAATGAAATGCAGAATCCTTATTGTAAACCGCAGTCATAAACCCATTTTTTTGCACTCCTTGCTTAGTTTGATCATAGTCAGATCGTAACAATCTACCACACTTCCTTCACCTTGTCCTCAAGGTGTTGCCGAAGAGAAGTCTCTGGTCTATGTCTCATCTTCCTCGACGATCGCCGGGTTGAGCATCGCCAACTGATTGTCTATCTTGGTTTGAATTATCAACTTTCCCGTAAGCGTGGTTGGTAATTCAAATTGGTATAGCCACTTGGTTCCTTACGCATAGTTCTTTTTGGTCCCTTAGTGCTAATGACTAATGATTCCTAGCTTTAGCTACCAACTTTCTGATAGGTGTGGTTAGTAACTCAAGTTGGGAAAAGTCGCTAGTTCCCAATGCTTGTCCCTTTCTGATTTTCTCTAGTTATGGAATCCCATTGAAGGCTGTCAGCCATGGCACCTTCCCACCGAAGATTGGATCCTTAGCCCAACTTGACTCACCTACTACCAAGGTATGAGTTTGTAAGTTGAGCTAGGAAAAGAGGTCGTGCTCCGACGTCAATCTCTCTCTTCCTCCGTCGATTTGTGAGCGAGAGGATTCTCTTTTATAAGAGAATTTCTTCTCCTGCGAGCTAGAGTCTCTTGCCCTTCCCAAATCACCACCGTCTCTCCATCTATCTCAATTGGGTTGGGTCGTGCCGAAGTCAAACTCGAACCCTTACTTTCGGATTCTTGTCATGGTCATCTCTTTGTGCTTCGCGTCTGGGTTCAACCCGTGCGCTTGTGGTGCCACTTGAGTTCCAATTGTGGCTCCTTTAGCTCGATTAAGTGTGGTAGTTCTATTCCCATCTAGGTCGACCTTGGGATGGTTAGGCTACATCCACTTATTTGGTGCTAAGCGATTCGGCTCCTCCCTCCCACACTTGAATTGAACCTCCTCCACATGCAATCTGATGTATCCGGTCCAGACCTAAGCAAGTTCTCTTAGGTGCATGGCCACATACGTCCAAGTCCTTAATTAACCAGCTCGAGGTAGGCTGCTTAGGTCTTGGGGTGGCTTGGATTCACTAGTCCATGACTTCAAGTCAAACCATTTTGCCTTCAGACTCAAATTTCATCCATAGTGCCCCAAAGTTATATTGATTGGGTCGAGTTTTTGCATCCATTGGACTCCAAGTACCAGGTCTGCCTCCTAGAGTGTGACTGGGTAGAAGTCAAGCTCAAACTTATGGCCTTGGATCTGAATCATGATCGTTTCACATTTCTCGTCTGCTCGTAAAATCTTTCTATCTTCGATCACCACATTGAATCCAATCATTGATCTCGCGGTTAGTTCTAGCTGTTACACTAATCTCAACTTAATAAAATTGTGAGTGATGCCTGAGTCAATCAGGATCTCAACCCAAGCCTCCTCGACCTGGCCTCCCAACCAAAGGGTAAGTAAAGTGCTCGAGCCCAAGCATGCATGTAAGGGGAAGGTTGATGGCTTGCTTCATGTCTCCTCCTCCTTCATTCCAAGATTCCTCCTCCTCCATTCTAAGATTCCTCCTCCTTGTCCTCATCTGCCTCAAGGAGCATGATAGTCGAGGCTGCTTTTTACACTTGTAACCGAACGTAAAGCGCTCGTCTCAATAAAAAAGAAAGGTCCTCGGCCCTACAATCGGTCACCTTCATCGTGGTGAGCCTCAAAAGTTCACTCCTCATAGATCTTTCCTCTTAGTCAAGGGCGCCCAAAGTGGTGCAAGGGAAATATGTTGTGTCTTGATAGGAAGCCTAGCTCAGGGCTTGCCAAGAGTATCATTGCCCTAGCTAAGGCACTTGTACGGGTGGCTCTTCCTACTAAAGCCGAGCCAAGGCTTCAATACAACCCTTAGAGATGCTTGAGCTTCTCCTCCATTATGGCAGCACACAAGAAGGGTTAACAATTTCATGGCCTTCACCTCCGCTCAAGCATCGGACTTGAGTCCACTGATGAACATGTTGCAAAGCTGCGAGTCAATCCAACCGTGGTCCGCTGATAGACCTATGATATGGTCTCCTAAAAGTCCTCGTATTTGGTGAACCGAACCGAATACATAGCTATAGTGAAGTCAGCCCATCCCGCGAATGGCCTAGCACGATTTGCTGTCCGAAACTAGCAACTTGCTGACTATTTGAGGTGGACGGAGGCTAGCTGAATATGTTGAAGAACTGCTCCACTTGATGCAACCAATTCAATAGATCTCCTCCTGAGTACTTGAGGAACTCGACTCTCATGGTTTGGGTTTGAATCCCTTGGACCATTCTCTTATCTCGATTCCCTAGTGCCTAGTTTCAGTGTGATTCATGTGGTCTACACCCTTGATGACTCCATAATCCCATTGGTGGGTTAGGTCCCCGCTGGTTAGGTTTTCGAGGTTGCTCCTTTACTGGTATGAACCCAAACCTAGGCCTAGCTAGATCAATCCAAGGTTGTGGCTTAAAGCTCACTAATCCACATCTCTTCCATCTCAGCCTCCAAGTCTGGTTGAGGCATGATTAGCTCACATATGACCCGGGGTACCATTGGTTGGACCCATGGCTTAGTTTGTTCAGTGTGAACGTGAGCCATGCTAGGTGCTAGAGTTTTAGGAGCCACCCTTGGTCCATTGGATGAGCTAGGATCGAATGGTGTGGATCCTTGGGCATCGTGCCCTAGGGGGTGGATTGGGACCCGCCGTAGGGGGTGTGCTCCTCCTGTGACGCAGCCACATTTGCAGCCACAACTCCTTACGACAGCGCAATGGATAGCGCAAACGCTGCCGTTTGTTGTCCCAAGCTCCCTACAACGAGGGTCATCATCTATTGCATGGTATGCTCTAGGAGCTCTCATCCTTCTCATTTCTTTCGCCATAGCAGCAATCCACATTGACAATTGGTATGTTTCCAATGTCAAAGTGGTCTCCTCTTGCGATGGAGCATTCACTGATGGCAATGTGCCATTGGTAGGAGGCTCCCTCCTGGCCAAGTATTCCCCTATGTGGCATGTGCAAACATGCTTTGCATATGGGCTATTTAGCTGAGGAATGTTGGCTTTGATATCAAAATATAATAGTTTGATCCTGGAGGTGCAGCCTTTATGTATACTTGCACAATGATGGCTTTCAATCAGCTTGAGAGAGTGGCCATGTATGGAGGTGAAAGGGTGGTGGTAGCGCTCGATGATAGTGGTGTTGATCTGTGGTCGGGTTGAGCTAGGGTTGGTGGAAGCTAATTAGCAACTTCTCTTAACATAAGAAATTAATCCATTCATCTAATTGTAATCCAATAGAGTGCATGCTACATCTCTTATAGTTGACTATCCTAATCGAGTTATCGACTTAATTGACTGACTTGACTTGACACTGTTATTAGAGTCGACTCGATTGATTCTTGCTTGATAAGCTCAGGTTCAACCAGCTCCTAACAATCAAATGTAAAATACGGGTTAGACCCTTAGATCTGATCGGTACAATTGATTTACTAAACACTAATAAAAAATATAAATAAATGAAAATGTAGGGTCCTTATTGTAAACTGCAGCCTTGAACTCGTCGTTCCCGCGCTCCTCGCTCAGACTTAATTATGGTCAAACCGTAACATGATCATGAATTAGCTCAATCAAGTTCGCCTCAATTATGCCCCTATATGCCACCACTAAAAATTAATACTAGAATTAATGTGAAAATCGGCAATAATTATCTAAGTGTAATCATCCATTATCATCATCATCATTATTATTATTATACAAACATTGTTAATGTTTAGTACAAATGAACAAACATAAACATAGTTGTACGAATGACCTAAGTATGATTATGCAAGGAGACAGCTTTAAATCTCGAATTTAGGAAGGAGAGATTCTTGTGAAAAATACAAAATTAACATGTTAGGAAGTGAACAAAGTATAGTATGAGGTTTTCAAAAGTAGATTAACCCCACCTTTATCGAATAGTATTTAATTGGATTTCCAAAGTTAATTAAGTTCTTATTTAACGTACATGATGTGTTAAATGATAGCATCGCTATCTCTTACCATCAATCATTTTCCACAATTTTGGCTAATCCTACCACTCGCCTCTTTGTTTTGCATGTAGGCTGTCAAAACTTAGTTGCTAGATCATGTAATTATTGATCATCATCTTAGATTTTTTTTTTCTTTAAAAGAAAAGATGATGATTATTGATTCATTTAACTTTTAGCCAAAAAAATGCATCTAACTTAAGATATGATTGCTTCTTTGGATAAACTCTTCACACATTATTTTTTTTTTCTCTTTTTGATAAATTTTTAAGTTTGACAGATTATTTATAGGCTGGCCAAAGAGTCGAACTCTTTTCTAGGGTTATACTATCCGCTAATGACTTCTGAAGACATGCATACAAATCATCTAGGGCAAAAACTACGACAAGAAATAAGAAATGAAACAATGGAATTATAATAGATTAAAAACAATATTTTCTATATATTCATGAGTGATATAAATTTAAGGTATCGAAGATATTTAATTATAGACTAACTCAAGATTTATGATTTGAAAATGTATTCTCCATGTAATGTAATAAGAGAATTATGATTCAGCTCAAAATAAGATCAATTCCCCATATACCATAATCATTAAAGGATGAATTCCAGCAATAATTGTAGAGATTAAGCAAATTAGGTGAGAAATTGTTCTAATAATTTTTCAAGAGCTATTCATAGATTCTAAGATGATATGATTTCTCTAATTTTAATTTAAAATTTTTCCAGATGATTTCTCACTATTTTATTGCAAGACTGGCGGTTTGAATCTAATGAGCATCATGGTGACTTAATTTCGGCAACACCAATAAAGGTATTGTTCTTTTCTTTTCCTTTCTTTTTTGGCCTTTTATTCATATTTAAAATTTTATTTTTCTTTTTCTTTTTTCTATTTATTAGAGAGAGAACCGTTAATAATGCAATGCCTCGTAAAAGATTTCACCAATAGGATTAGTTACACATTAGGCTTCATGTGATTAAGGCTTTGATTATGCCTAAAAATAAATACAGAGAGGCTGTAAGATTTGAGCGAGTATTACTGAAGCCACTGAATGTGTATGATCGATGCGTTATTTTTATTAGATAATACACCCAGATTGAGTTGCATGAAATCTATCCGCACTGAATCCTAATCCAATGAAAGGAGAGGTTGGCTTGTTGTGGGCCTTGTGACCTACTAGCCTAATTTATTTTATGAAAAAAGAAGAAAGAAAAGCCGTAAGGTTCCAAATTTATGTTTTTTCTTTAGATCCACGAAACCTAGATGTCATAGAACAACTCATAGGAGCTAATTTTTTTTATTAATGCTAATCATTTCACCCACCCACTTAATGCCTAATCGATGATTAAATTACTACTAGAGGCAACACCCATAGAGTCATCAATGGTGATTTAACCCTATTTTAAATCTAGTGGAGGAATAGATTAACATCCAACTAGTTGAAGTCATACATTTTGGCTCATTTTGTCTCCCAATCAATCCCCGTACTCAAAGCGATTTAATCTTTATCATAAAATTTTTTCTACACACATGTTTATAAAATAAAGGAGCACAAATTTTTGTCCGTGGGTTAATCTGACAGCCTTCAAATGCATATCAACGCATTAATCATGCATATCTGACAGTTCTGATTCGCACTTGAATATAAATACTAAAGTTGTTAGGTATAAACAAGTATGGTAGCATGTGTAATCAAAGCTATTAGATGTATGTGATTGATGCTTTGCATGCATCCAATGGCTTGCCAAGACCTACCTGATTGAGAAGGCGGGAGTCTGAACCCAAAATAAAGATTCTAAAGAAGAAGTATGGTAGCTATTCATGAGTAGAGATAGATTCTTAGACGGCAAATTTATTCAAATCTATTCTTTTAAATAAAGTTTTGAAAAGAGACTGTCTCTATATATAATTGATTAAAAGTATCGTGTATTTTACTTTTATTATTATTTATATGCCGGCATACGAATATTTATTATTTAACCCTTACATTTTGCTTTCAATGCCTGGGTTAATATTATTCTAACACCGGCTACGGAACGGAGAATTTTCTATTAATTTTGAAATTAAAAAAAATTACAATACCTAAAATATCCTATGTTTAACTTTCAAATTTAGTTTTCCATTTATTTAAAAATTCATCTAAGGGTATTAAAGTCATTAAGCATGTGTAGTTACTTTGAACTTATCTATATGGCAAATTATTTTGGATTATAGGGACGAAGTTATAAAATAATAATTTCTTTTAAAAAAAACTATGAACAGGAGGCCACGATGGAAATATATAGAAGCGGATCTTCTACAGAGCTGACTGCAGGAATTTCCTGCCATCAATATTATTAGGATGAATTAAAAATTTTAGGAAAACTACCTTTGGATTTTTATTATCATTAAAACCCAATCCTGTGTATATCTATCTGGCTATTATTCTATATTTTTGAAGCAATAAAAATAAAATATATAAATTAGAATGATAAATACCGATACGGTATGTGAATGATAATAAAAGCAAAAGAACAGATATTTTTTCATAAATTGCCGTTAAAAATTTAAGGATTAACTATAATTTAATCTCTCGTACTTTAGTTTATATATCACTATGTCTCTATGCACTATTAACTGAAGTTATAATTATTATATTTTTTAATTCAAAATTATTACTAATTTAGATTTTAAAATATTTTAATCATTTAAACTTTTATTTTGTACCACAAGAGTCACCTAGAGAATTCAAAAATAGAGATGCTAGTGTCTATATAAAAAAAAATTCACCAAATATTGTACCAAGTAAATGAGTTCCAAATTTATTTACAAGATTAAGTAACTTCTATTCCAGATGGATATCATATAAACACACCCATTAATATTGTTTTCTTTTTAGATAACAATTTTATTTAACAAAATCCTCACTCAGTGATTTATATACATTTATCTTTTGGTATTTACATGTACCCAAAATCACTCATAGAAAAAGGATTAATATTTAAAAAAACTCACTAACTCAAACAACATTTTTTATATTAAGTGCACAAATTATCTCAATTGACATCTATATAGAGTTAAAATCACCTATTCTTATAGATAAGTTTAGAACTCAACTTACTTAGATACAATGTTTGGTGAGCATACTTATCATCTTTAGCATTTGGGCTCTATTTCACACTCCATGAAGTCAACAAGTCTACAATAAAAGTGGAGTTTAGGTGTGTGGCCACAAATGCATGTCAAATAGGTGGCCCTACAATGATATCATTTTCACCAAGGCCCTACATGTAATTGATCTACAAGCATGAATTGCATGGATAAAGGTTAGGTTTCCTAACAACATGTTAGGTTTCCAAATTTACACTCCAACCTTGTCTAATTACAATATATTAAATATTATCAGTCCGTTACAGAGGTAACTGAGTTTGAATCAACCCCTACGGTAGACATTAGGATTTGATATGTAGAGAATTATTTTTCTAGAGCGTTATATGCGCATAATTTAAATCTATTGTCGTTTGTTTCTTATAAGAGTTGGTTAGTTATTCAACCTATATATGTATTGAGAAGAAGAACTAAAAAGAGTTTGTAATGCATGAGATATAGTAATGTACAATGTGGTGGACCATATATAGTTTGTGAGCACCTTCAATTATGAAAAAGAGAAAGCCAATGCCTAACATAGCTAGTGATATAGAACTAATCATAGGGTTGGGGGAAGGCATATGATGGAGTAGTCACCAATTACTTTTGTGGGCTCCTCAACAAGCCAATCATTGGAGACCTTGAGAGAGAGAGAGAGAGAGAGAGAAAGAGAGAGAGGGGGGCGGAGGGGCAAAGGATGTCAACGGATCACAGCTGATCACATGCTTCATCATGCCATGCAATTGAATCAAACTAAAGTTATTGGGATGATTCCAAGGTGAAGACTTTTTAGAGTATTGCCACTGTGGTTAAACAAATCTTAGGATTGGATCTGTTCTTATTCCAATATAGAATGCATCAAGCAGTAGAACATCAAATATTATATATGTAAATAGTTCACAGTTATGCCTGCTTGAGCTTCTCTGATATTGGGCTGGAACCCTTCCTGGTCTTCACCCAAAACTAAAAGGAATATCAATCTTAAATTTATATTATATTTTATGAAACCATTCTATTCAGATATGAGAGTAAGGTTTTGTGCAAATCTCTCCTTGGTAGACCTTGTATAATAATTCTTAGCTTGACTCTGAGCTTGAAATATTTACCTTCACTCTTCTTTTCTAAAAGATACAAACTGAAATGCTAATTCTTGATGAATACAAGATAATAAACAACTTAATGTAAGCATAAATGCACAATTGGATGTGTTTCTTTGCTAGGTGATGAGCAGTTTTACTACAAATATATAGAATAAGGAATGGAAAATATAGGGAAAATATTTGACATCGTACACCAATACATAGAAATGAATTTTATTCATATTCAAGGTCAAGGTCGAAAGAACTAATACATAAGAAAAACTTAGCTTAGCGCATATAGACGGTTCCCAAAATTGTTGGAACCAAAAACTGGGCAAACTAAAAATTGGGAAGAGATAGATTCTGGAAACCAAATGCGCAACTGGAAAATTCTAAATATTAAACATGGAAATCAGAGAAATCAGAGACCCTAACCATACAAGACAGGAGAATCAAAATAACAAGAACCAGCATAGGACAAAGTGAGCCCCATTTGAAGGAATGAGGAAGTTCATAGTTGATGTATTAAATACAGCAAACATGATCAGCTCAAAGAGTTGCTCAAACTAACATTTAACCAGCACTCAGCAGATAGCCAGAACAGTTTAATAGTAATTTACAACATAGAAACAGTAGCATTAATACCTCTAATCACAGGACCTAGAAGAAGCCTTCATTTTAATAGCTGACCTTCAGATTTAGGGGGTGCGTTACGAACATTCTTCAGCAAATCTTGGATTTTGTTCAACATTTGCGAGGGGTCATTGCCTCCACTGCTGCTTGCCTGAGGAGGCCGTTGGCTTTCCTGAAGCTTTATCTTCTCGAAAAGATACTGCTTCTCCGCTTCTGCTTCCTCCAGACGACGCTTGAGATACATACTAGCATAATCCTGCTCAGCCTTCTCGGATTTGGCAAGGGCAATACTCTGAAGCCTCTCTGCCTCCTGCCTGGCCTCGTTGGCCTTCAGTTGGAACATCTCGGCCTCAGCCTGCTTAAGCCGCACGATGCTCTCCAACTCCTCTACCTGTTGTTTCTTCATTTGCCTCTCCAACTTCACCTCTGCTACTTCTCTGGCTTTCTCCTCTAGCTCACGGTCGCAAGCCTCCAAAGCAAGGCGAGCTCGTTTGAACATACGCATTTTCTCCTCAGCCACCATCTCCATCTTTCTGACAGCTTCTTGGACCACCTCAGCAATTCGGTTGCAGGCCTCCTGTGGGGCAATCAGTCTCCCAGACTCTTCATTTTCAGAGTTCTTTGGAGAATCTATCTCAAGTTCTGTAGAAGGAGAACAAAGTATTATCGATATGTCTATTGGTAGAGTTGTGGAAGAAGAGAGGTGAACCTTTGAATCCTAAGGCTACTCCTATAATCAATGTACCAGTGAACTCAAATAAGGATAAACTATGGTATAAGATAAGAATCATTTGGCAAAGAATTAAGCTGCTCAAAACATTTTTTGGTTCCGAACAATATACAGCTAGAAAAATACACTCAGGGTGTACAGTTTTTGTCTACTTGAACGTAGCATCCAAGTGAACATAATCAGGCATATTACATGCTGCAACCAAGGGTTGAAAGTTTGTATCCCCTGCACAAGATTAACCATTTGAAAATAGTGGGCTGACAAAAACAACCGAAGAATATGATCTAAGATAACTGAAAATTAGAATTTCTTATTCATCAAACAAGGATGCTATCCAAACTTGAAAGGGTGCACAATTTCTACAGATAAAAAAGAAAGTGTCTCCCAATTAATTCTATAACATTTTATTGATCTGACAACAGTATAGGAGATCTTATTCTAATCTAGGGATTTATTTACAAGTCATTTCAAAATTGTGCAGTGAAGAAAATATTGCGGAATTCCTATTTTGACGGATGGTCATGCAAATGCCTTTCTTAGTATGAAAAAGAGAAACCCACTTTAAATATATGAAAGAAACACTCGGTAAGATTTCTCATTTTATGTAAAATGATACTTCAGGAGTTTGTTCCTCATTTATTTGTAGTTATAGAGGTACAATAAAACAAGTTATCAAACTCCTGCTGCCCCAGTAATCAGTCACTGTTCTACCTTAATTTCTCTGTGTGTAACCATATCCACCTGAATTGTCTCCTACATTGCAATATGGTGATTTGTTTAGTCCGATGGCTGTCACATCCTCTAATATCACAGAACTTTAAAATTCTAAGAAGAATCAGGCCAATAAATCCCATAGTTGACTACCATTGTTTATCTTGCCACAGAACAAGTATGGAACTCTGTTGAAATTTGATTCAGTGTTTAACAAAGTATCTGGACAATAAATCCCATAGATGACTTATTTTGTTCTATCTTGCTACAAAACAAGCATGGCAGTCTGCAGAAACTAGATTCACCATTTAATAAAGTACCACCAGAACCAGTTATTACGATTCAGCCTTACTAAAAGCACCAGCTCCTCTGTTCTCCTATTAACTACAAATACTACATAAAAGAATGCATCAACACTAATCCAATTCAGCCGAAACCCTCAACTTCCTGATATTCAATTAGTTTGAAATTCTAGTTTAAATCGGATTTTCGAATCGAGCAATATTGGATGCACCTTAGAATGCATATAGCATCCAAGAAAAGGATTTTGTTTATGGGCACTCTTGGCAAAAAAAAAAATCAAAAGTTTGAGTCGTCCCTAAGTTTATAAAATATATATATATACACACACTATATTAAGCATCATATGTAGTTCAATATAACCACTAATCAAAATTTCCTAATGCCATAAATATTAAAATATTCTTAAAATAGTAAGATTAATGCTAAAGACACAACAAAATGGAAATGCAAAATAGTTGGGCCCCTCTCTCTATTTTAACATTATTATCACAATATACCTAATAGCAAAGTCACATCAGCAAAGGAATAAACAAACCATTTGCTCTAGATTCTCTAAGAATAATTTATTTGACATAAAGAGATGTAATGCAGATAATAACTCTAAATAATGACATACAATGGCGATTTGTAACCTAAAAACTTGCAAAAATTCTTTCAACAAATTATACTACATAGGAGATAGGACCTAACTTGTATGAACAAATAGAGACCTATATATTGGTGTTATAAGCTGAGATATCATAGTGTTAATTGCTCCACATGCAAAAACTGGACATCATATGTATAACTAAAGATTCAGAAAAAGCACAAGCTGTAGACAAGTGGATGGAAACCTAATGCCTAGAGCAGGTGGATATAATGGCAAGAGCCAGTATCGTAATTAAAAACAATAGAAAGGTAATAAAAAGAAAGAATCTAGTTTATAGTCATTAAACTTGAGCATCAAGAAAAAATGTAAAAATAATTATCAGGAATCATGAACTCAGCAACATCTAAGATGACTCAAAAATCAATATCAATAAATGGGCATGAATGCATGACGTAAGGAGTTCCACAATCACTTACAGCGGGTTTCTTATGGCCATTTTTTTCAAAAGAAAACAACATATAAAACATATAAAGAATCATCAGCATAGGCATTCGACTTCTCATACCTTTTAGGGAGACATAAGAATACCAATATTCTTTGACTCTTCTAAACTTACTTGATGCCACTTAAAGCTCAAGTCTCATATCTTAATCATTGTCCAATTACAATCCCAAACCACCGTCCTTATGAGCACAAAATTTGGTAACACATTAGTGACGCAAGTCACATCCAACAACTTGAGTATTGGATCCTCCATAAGCTTATCTTTAGATGCTAATTTCAAAAAAAAAAAGAAGTAAATTGCCTAGTTCAGTGACTAATTTACTTTAAAATGGGTGTGCTTTTTATGCAGGGAGAAGCTTCAATATTTTGACTGACCTAATGATGAGACCTACAAGGATAATGTCATAACAAATTTTATTTGCTTGATCTCACTAGTATAGAGTGTTGCATCTTAGAAGAGACGCTCCATAACCCAAGTGAAATATCGCCATGGACACCATTATTGGTCTAGCTTCCAAACAAACAAATTTGGGTATGTCTTCATCTTCAATTTTAAGAGAGCCTTGGTACATACAGCAATTAGGTTTTGAACATTGTAAGTCTGCATGCAAACAACATTGTACCCTTATTTACCAGAGTAGGTGACTTCTAGTCCACGTGGATGCCATGTAGGTATGCCAAGAAGAATTCCAATTAATGATTTTATTCAATAAAAAATCAATATAGAAATTAGAGGATTGCTATAGAAATTGCTTAACCATTCGACGGTCTCTAAACTCGAAATGTTTTACTATCTATGAGTACCCAAAATCACTCACATAAAAAAAAACAATTTATATTAAATAAATCTCTAACTTGGGCGACGATTTTTATAGATATGCATATATTATCTTACATGGCATTCACATGGACCAAAACTCGAATAGTGAGATAAATAAATTTGTATCTCATTTATTTTGGGTACATTGTTTGGTGTGCAAACTTAGACCTGTAAAAAACTTGCAATTTTGCACCATATAGTGCTGGTTTCGGTCAAGCAAACAATGAAACAACCTTATCAACTATGTGTAAGAATGCCCACATATCCACCAAGAACCTCCAGAACGACAATAAACTCACTACTGAGTAAAAAAATAAACTGAACGGAAAATGGAATAGAATTAAGGATGAAATTAGGTTTCCTTATACTATAAGAGTATGCAGCTTCCTAGTTCCTATACTCTTCTTCATTTTTAAGAAAGGTAATTACGACACTGTCCTCACAACCAAAACTATAAGAATAAAACTATGATTTCTACTTCCAATGTCTTCATATATTCATCATGCTTAGTGTGTATGAGAGACCCACAAAAGCATTGTATTTCCAAATAAGCATACAGGGACGTGCAGGTTACTTTCAACATACTGAAAACAAAGTATAATGGAAGCAAATAAAAAGTTATAGACCCACTTATAATAAATGTAAACAAGAGGAAAAAAAGAAGAGAAAAAGGTAGTACCAGTTTACAAATACAGTAACAAAGGAAGTACGGAATGCAAAGTCAAATTCAACATGTTGAGAGCAAGCAACTTCTAGCCACGACGTCCATACCTATTTATTTTGGCTATAGTTACTTTACTACCTCAATACCAAATCATTGTAGTGTTCTTTTTGCTACATGTGTGATACCAATCTATAGATAAGATCTAACTGATATTGCCTCTATAACCGGTACTGCAGTACATTCAACATGTAAGCTGAATTGATTGTTCCTAAAAGACATTGATGAAAGCGAGCAAAAAAAAAGGTGGAAGATTTTATGATGGTCTTCATTAAATGTTTCTTTCTTGTCCTATGAGACCTCCCCATTTTTCACTTCTAAAGCTTGGAAGAATCAGTATCGGTGGTTGGAAAATATGAACCTAGGCAATCTATGAAGAACCATAAGGAGCTTGTTTGAAATCTGGGTAATGCAAAATGAATGCATGAAATTTATAGTAGATTTCAAAAATCAAGGTTTCCCTCAAGAAATATGTAGTCATTGGTATTAATGCATTCATAGTTATGTAGGTGATGTTTCAAGATTAAATTATCATATTTCACCTGAGTATATGTAGACTGTTGAATGCCTTTCACATACAAAAAGGAAGTGCAGTAGAGTTCATAAACATTATATGCCTACTTTGACTAAAGATAACAACAAAGCTCAAAAACAGAAAACGGCCAAAAACATATGCATGAAATTTACAATAGAATTAATCACGTTTTTACTGAAAATACTTTGCTATTGACATTTAGGCTTGCATAGTGTTCATAGCTACTGCATGAGAGTAGTCATACCTTGGAGAAACAATAGGAGCATTCTGCATGCCATAGACTCAGCAACACCAGTCTTCATTTTATCAATCAGATCACCACATTTCCAAAATAATTGCCTTCCTTTAGGGTCCTCACTCAAACGAAAGATCTTACTTACAAATTCGAGTTCCCTTATCAGAGTATCCCTGTCCCATCCGGGAGCACATTGTTGAAAGACATCCTTAACCCACCCAAGCAGCTCGGACGTCCTTTGGCAAGCTTGGCACCTAAAAAGCATCTCAGTGTGGCCCAGACCATTCTTAACAGACTGTCCTGTCCCAATTTGGCCAATACGGATCGCACAGTCAGTGTGAGTCCAGTGGGAGCACAAATCACATCCAATCCAACGACAAGTGTTGACCTCAAAATCAAATTTGCTACATATCACACACATGCAGAGGTTACAGAAACCATTCCTACTAGTACAAATATCACACCCACACTCATCAGCAGGCAGGGAATTTTGGCAAACAATGTTTCTACACCTCTTGTACAAGAACACCTCAATGAGGCGACTCTGTGGAATGCTGACACTTGGGTGCAAGAAAGCTTGAATTCCCATTTTGATTGCAACAAGGATCTCCAGCTGCACTCGGTGAGCCATGGCAAGAACATTGGCTGTCAACTCAGCTCTGCCTTGCACAAGCTTCTGAAGATACAAGAACTCCTCTATATGGTGAGATCCTCCTGTGCCCTCAAGAATCACCCTAAGCTCATTCTTAAGATCTTCCAGGAGCTCATCCGGCATAACCTTCATTCTGTCAGCAATTACCTCGACCCGCTCTCGAGCAACTTCACGAAGGGATAACTTATCTGCACTAGATACTCTGCGAATGACTTGTGGTTCAGGAACTCCATTTTCTACTTCCTTTTCCTTCTCAACCTTAGCCACATTTGCATCGATCCTATTGGTCTCAATGGGCCAGGTCTCACGAGAGCTGGCGCTCTCCGTGGCGGAGTCGTTCCCTTGGTCAGAATTAGACCCGGGCTCTTGGACATCAGGGTCCCCACCAGCATCTGATGAAGCAAGAGAAAGGGAGGTCTGGAGCCCCACAGGCCTAGGATGCTGGCGAGGCGGCAACATTGCCTGAGGTGTTTGCTGGTGGAAATTTGCACCTGATGAAGTACCCATCTCGATGCCCTAATCTGTAAAGACCAAAGAGTTAAACCATCACAGAAGCAACTCTGAGAAGAAAATTATATTTTATTTTTCTAGTATTCAACGATACAGGAACCATGCCAAAATCACAGAAAAACTATTGTTTTGCATAATAGGAATAGATTGCTCCAGCCTATGGAATCAAATTCGCATGTTGTATGTTGCAACAGAAGTAAATCATGATTTCCCCACCTTCAGACTCTAGAACCCTAATCCAGAGAAAATTATAACAAGACCACACTCGTCAACTGATCTTCTCAAAAACTAGTATTCCAATTAATCGATTCGCAGCTCAGACCCCATAAGCCCCATGATACAAAACCCTAAACTTGGAGCAATCCAAGATGGAATCGAGGAAAGATTTCAAGAGTATCTGAGGTTAGATCGCTCACCTGAGAGAAATCGACCGCGACGAATGCGAGGTGCGAAGGAAGGAAGGCTAATCGAGAAGAAGTGGATCTAAGAGCAAGAAAAGGAGGACTAGGGTTCTTTCCTTTTGCCCTATCCCTTCTCTCTCCTCTCTCTCTCTCTCTCTCTCTCTCTCTCTCTCTCTTCCCCCTTTCGAAGAATAGACGGCGAAGTCCACCCCTTTGACGACCACACGAGAAAAGACCACGAGGCGTGGGAAAAGAGAGAGCAGTGCGTGGGCGACCGGCGCTTCCCGGTGGCATTACCGCGTTGACCAGTCACATGATGGAGAGAAGACCTTTCGTTTATTATTTAAATTTTATTCGAGACCGACTAATTCAAACTATAAAAATTCGGTTAAATATATTTTTTATTTAAAATTTAAACAAAGCTTATCTTCGGAAAGAAGTTCCCAGTGGTTGAGTGACACAAAATAAAAGTTAAGAAAAAGAAAATTAATAATTTATACTTAAATTAGCAATAATTTTTAAATTCAAAAATAAACTTAACAGCCACGACTCAGTCAAAAATATAGAGAAAGTTCAAAGAGAGTAATTTTCGTTCAAATTACAAGAGGTCAACTACTTGACCCATAAAAATTTTACTTGCCCAAATAATAATAATATAATAATAATAATAATTAAACAAGCTCGAAAACAAATTAAGTTGAAAACTAAGTAGCAACTTCCCACTAAATTTTCAGTACGTTAGAGATCAAGTTTGTTAGTCTTAATTAGGTAGACAGTGTCAAACACGGCACTTGGCAACTTGGACCTCTGATGCCACTAAGCCTTTATAAAAAGGTCAATAGTAAGTAAGAAGAAAAACAAAGCTCTGTTCTCCATTACGTACGCAGAAGTCATCTTTCATCATATTATATATAAGCTATGTATAACCATAAACTGTTAACATCTTTGCAGCTTAGCACAATATCAAATTTATGAACTCGTGATATCTTTTGAAGACGAAAATCTGCGATCATATATCTTGGTCTAGTGATAGAAACAGATGAGTTCTCCCATAGGCCTTCTACATTGTAAGTAGATTTTCTCTGAGGTAGGATCTCTTTTGAGAGAGCACCTCCATTATGCCTGCTTCAGTAGATAGTAATAGCAATGTAAATAATGCAATTCCATAATTAACTCTGTTGATACTGCAAGTCATCACTGCATTATCTCTCCTAGTTCAATTAAAAGGGTATGTGTTAATCACAAGTCTCAAATGTGACAGTAATAAGACTACAACATCAACTTTGAGACCACCACTTCAATGTTTATTGCCTACCTAAATCTCCATTCTATTTGACTATATACCACTCGGAAAAACTCCTCTCATCCAGAGAGTGAAATCAAGAAAGCTGGCAAAAGCTTCTGGAAGGAAATCAGAGAAATAGTGATCTCATTTCTGGTGACCAGCTTCAATTGGTTCGACAACTTCGGCTTCGAATGCTTCGGAGCTTTGGGATTCAGCAGTCTGGCTTGGTTGTTGAACATGTTGCACCTCAGCAGCCGGAGCCGCCCATTTCCCAGAAAATGCTGTTCCCATCATCTCATATATCTTCCCACTGAGCTCTCTTGGATTATCAGGCTGTGCAATAGCACAAGAAAATAAGTCTAACACATTGGAGGTAACTGAGAGGTGAAAAGATTTATATAAATGATAAAAAAAATTCGGGTTTAACTGGAATTCCATCACATACTTAAACCGAAGATTACTAGTATGACTTTTAAGATTAAAATGATATGATCCAGTAATAAAGTAGGAAACACTTCTTACTGTTTGATTTCCAGGCATGAAGTTTTTACAATATAGTTGATATTCATACGACTAATTCCAGGTCAGGCTTTACCAGTTAGCATACCAACCAGAAGAACTAACTATACCTAAGGGATAGAATATTATGAGGTCAAACAACACATCCAGATAACCGACCTAGAATAGTATGTAATCAACAGAGTTCAAAAGCAAGGAACACGGTAGCATACATTGGCAGATCAGATGGGGCAAGAAATTTTGAGAAACAGAGAGATGCAAAATGCATTTTAAGATGAGTAAACATACAAATCTGCAAATATGCAATACAGAGATGAATTTGTACTCACAGTGAAGCCGCTGGAAATCAGAGCTGTTTCAAATAGAAGATCAACAGCCCTTAGGGCCTCTGAATCATCAGGGCAAGTTCTGCACGCGGCCTGCATTAGCAAGAGAACAACACAAGCAACTTCAGAGCTCAGAGTACAACTTTACTCCACCTACCCAAAACCACCGGATTGCAAGGAAGCAAGGGAAACTAAGCATATACAACTACACAATTCCTCAAAAGGATTCAGAAATATCTCACAAGTGCAATTCTGCCATTCTAATTTGTGACTATTATACTATGAAATTGAAAAGTATAGAATTTAGACAACCTAGATAGATTATCATATCAAGTTTTTCTTGTTATACCCCTCTAACTGAATTGACTTTTCCACTGTACAGATTGCCATGACATCAACGCATCAGATATCTTTAAGTAAAAGGCTACAGATTGCCATGAACATCAACACATCAGATATCTTTAAGTAAAAGGCTCACATTCAAGTTCTTGATTATTTGATGATCTGGATTAATTTCAAATACTCTCCTTGACCGCATGAACTCCAAGCTGGAAACATCTCCCATAGTTTGTGCCTTCATCAGCCTGAAGACGAATAGCATGACACCATGAATCAAGGTAAATATGTCGTTGTAAAAACTTCATCAGAAGAGACCAACCTCTCCATATTGGCAGACCATCCAAACTTCCCCGAAACAAGAACACAGGGTGAGGTACTAAGGCGACTAGAGATCTCCACACGAGCAACTTTATCTCCCAACCTCTTCTTGATCCAGTCGCAAGTCTGGGCAAATTCCTGTTTTACTTCCTTCTCCCTCTCCTCATTTTTATCACCTGAGAAAAAAACATTGATATCGGATATAAAGAACAAAAATGTACAAAGTAGACAGAAAATGCCTATTGTATAACCTATTTCAAGGCCAAACAAATAATCAAACAGAAAGAAAAAGAAGAGATTTTCACCCATAGATAGTCAAAATCACCAGTACAGTTCAAGTAGATTGAGCAGATTTATCAATTTATTCCCTTCTTTTCACAAATACAAGCAATACCATGAAATTTTACCACAAACATAGATGACATAGAAGATGGCAGAAATACTAAATGTCAACAAGTATCAACATCCAGCCCCAGAAAGACATACTGACTGAAGAGAAATGGTGATAAATTTTACCAACATAGATGACATAGAAGATGGCAGATATACTAAATGCCAGCAAGTATCAACATTCAGCCCCAAAAAGATGCAGTGACTGAAGAGAAATGGTAACTTACCTAGGTCTAAATCTTCTTTGCTAATATCAACAAAGTTCTTTTCCTTATAGGACTTCAGATTTTGGATAGCCACTTCATCCATTGGATCAACTAAAAGTAGCACCTGTAATAAATAAAAAGCAAGTGCAAGAGCACTTCATTTAAGACAGATGCTGGATATTCCTAAATATAGTAATAATTGACAATGCTGGTTACTGGAACTAAAATCAATAGTTTGTGGAATCTATACCTCAAAATCCTTTTCGAGACATCTCTCCAGGAAAGGAGCATTTTTTGCGCTAGTCAGGCTGTCTGCTGCAATGTAGTAGATATCCTTCTGTTCCGGTTTCATGTTCTCAACATACTCATCTAAGCTTATTAACTCTTCCTCACTTTGAGAAGAAAAGAAACGAAGTAGAGGTGCAATTCGCTTATGGTTTGCCTGATCTTCCATGCAGCCTAGTTTGAGAAATTTGCCGAAGTTCTCCCAGAACTTATCATAATCCTACAAATAAACCAAAATATTGCAAGAATAAGCATAAGAAGCTAGGTGGCACAGTTAGATATATCTCATGGTGCAAGACATACAAATAACTAGAGAAGGAACACAGAGATTGCAGCCCTTAAGGGGGGAAAGCTTATAGCTTATTTGAAGTGAAAGAAAAGTAACAGCTTACATCTCTGTTCTCACTGAGAGAAATGCCCAATATCATATCAAAGGCTTTGCGAACCAACCTCTTCCTCATTATGCGCACCTGCAAGAAGTAATGCAAGGAACCTAGATAAGGCAATTCACCGCATGCACAAAAGAAACATATTTTACCAATAAAAGAGAAACATCTATTCAACAAAACTAAAACATACTTACAATTCGACTTTCTTGGAGGATCTCACGAGACACATTCAAAGGAAGGTCATTCGAATCCACAACACCCTTCACAAAGCTCAAGTATCTCGGGAACTAGATAACCATAGTAAAAATATGATCAAATTTTTTACGATGAACAAGAGAAGTGATACATCACATAATGCTGAATATCACCATACCAGCTCCCCATCAAAGTCATCAGATATAAAAACGCGTTTGACATAAAGCCTAATATTCTTGGTCTTTCTATCCACTATATCATCCTTTTTCATCGCAGGGACAAAAAGAATGGACCTGAACTCCACCTCACCCTGCATACAATTTGAAAAGGCTCAATTTTCAATGTAACGCCATCAGTCTGTCAATTATCAGATGTTGCATATTGGTGGCTGCAAATGTGAACATAGAATAACTGAATGTGGTGCAAATATACTATTGACTAGATCTATGCCAACTGACAGGCACGTGTGACATATCATAGCGCTTGTCATACAATCATACATCCAAGCCTACCAACTTACCGAGTATTATGTAAAATTGTGATGCATATGGAGTACTAATTTGTCATGCTTTCAAGAATTTACGCAATTCCAGAAAGAAAACACAAGATTCACAAAATAAATCTTGTTGTTTATGTATGTTGTCCTAAACTCCCAATGAAGTATTACTTCAATATGCCAGAAAATACAAATATCATTTATTTAACTGCGAATTCCAAACTACATTCTCTTTATCAAGACTGTTAACACATTTACATCTGTACTGGTCATTAAGATATTGTCCCAAACTCCGGGTTCTATAATTTAAGTCTTTAACATAACAGTAATACATATATTTCAAGCATATAATGGAAAATACCAAGCTACCCTCTATTTCAAGACAGTCACTATTTGACTATACAAAGTGACAGGAATAGATATCAACCAACAAGCATAGATCATAAGCGGCTAAAGTATGCACAAAATGAAATCCTGCTAGATCTGTGTTAGACCACATGCAGGTTACCAAAAACAACAGTCAAAAACAGTTTGTTATGTAATTGTAACTTGAACAAAACATCCACATGGTATGCAAAAGCTTAAGTGGCTTACTAATCGGAAGCTTCTGAGTTCTGACTACCAACAGATGAGGAAACATATTTACCTCTGTTGTGAAGTGTGATGAAGCCAGAGGATCCAAGTACTCATTAAAAGTCTTCTTGTAGAACTCATTGTAATCCTCAGTTTTGACATCTTTAGGATTCCGAAGCTGCACAGTACAGCATTAAGAATACATGCTTGCTGATTTTAGCAAAAGGAAATGCTTGCCGACAGACATACAATCAGCACTCACCCATATAGGTTGTGTTTCATTTGTGAGCTCCCAGTCCCAGTACCTCTCTACAACAGTTTTAGTCTTTTTTTTCTTCTGTAGTAAGGTCAGTTCAAGCAGCAAAATCAGATGTCCGTTAGAAAGAGCCATCTATCAGGGAAAATAAAGATGGTCAAAGAGAAGCATGACCAGTTCTTTCTCAGTTACCTCAATTTTGGAGTCATCATCTCCCTCCTTAGCTTGAGTTGGCTCCTCATCAACTTCCACCTAATAAGGAGAAGAAAGAGACAAAACCAAAAGGAGAGAGCATGAGAGCATATGTATGGTTGTATATAGTAAACAATTCAACCTATATCCTGTAATCAGGAGACTTTCAGGATGATATTTGCAAGAATTAGAATGAAAATATAACATTAAGATTTAGCACAACACCTACTAATCAACATTTACCTCTTTAGTATAGCCTTTCTCTTGCCATGTGTAAATTGGGAAAGATATAAACTGTGAGTAGTTCTTCACCAGTTTTTGTATCCTTTCAGGATGAGCAAAATCCTTGTCCTCACGCTAAGGAGAAAAACATATGCGAGTATAAAAAATATTCAAATATATTTTCAACTAATTAGAAGTAATAGGTTAAGTAGATAAGAACCTTAAGATACAAAGAAAGTCGAGTTCCTCTAGGAAGGAGTTTCTCTGGGTCTGTCTCCTCTCTGATAGTAAAAGAACTAGAACCAGCTTCTCCTTCCCAAACATATTGCTTCTCAGATTTAGGGCTCTTTGTGGATACGACAACCTGTCGGACACAAGGAGCACCATTTATTAAAAGAAGAAAAGCATTCATTCTGAGAGAAGGTAAGCTACGAAAAAATCAGGCTTATGGTAATGATGGAATCTCATAGTTTAAATGACAAAATACAACTGAGGATTAAGATCATACCTTATCAGAAACAAGGAATGCTGAATAAAATCCCACACCAAATTGCCCAATCAAATTGCTGTCAGTACCAGCTTCCTGACTTTCCTGTTGTTACAGATACAGACTTTATGGAAAAGCCAAGATGAATGCAGGAATAGATCAACACCACAGATGTATCATACCTTAAGTGCCTTCAGAAACTTGGCTGTACCACTGTGTGCAATAGTTCCAAGTGAGTCAACAAGTTCTTGTCTGGTCATACCAATCCCAGTATCACTGGAGAAAACAAAGATACAAGTAACATGAGCTGATAGAATAACCATTTCTAGCTCATGGTAAGAGAAAACAAAGTTCCCACATGATTCCAACTAACAAGAACACTTACGTAATTGTAATTATGCCATTGTCTTTATCAGCCTGGATGCGGATATCAAGATCAACAGCTTCCTTCTGAAGTTGAGGTTCAGTAACACTCAGAAACCGCAGCTTGTCAAGTGCATCACTTGCATTGCTACAAAAGATTAACAGATGATTATTTCCTAGAGTAAATGCTGAAATAATTCATCTTAAGTTTATGATTATTAAAAGAGACCCCAAAGGCTCTACAATCGCCTTGCACAAACATCATATATAAACAAAGGTACCAAAACAAAACAAAATATAAAAAAAAACCCCATTATCAGCTCTATTTTTTGTTTAGTTTGACTTTAGTATAAGTGGGTTAACACGAATAGAATAGGACACTTATTATAGAGGTTCATGTATTCTCACATGATTTGTTACAAGAAGCTAGCAACTTATAGATTGCCTACAAGTGTAAGCATCTATATAATAAAAGAGGAAAGAAAATGAAGAAGCACAAAAAGGAATATTAAATTTAAGTCCAAGTTAAAAGTCACTCACCTAACAAGCTCCCTGAGAAATACTTCTTTATTGCTATATAAGCTATGAACTATCAGGTCCATGAGGCGACTAACCTGTCAAAAGATACATAACCATAATATAATGCAAAGATTAAGAACGCTTAAGTTTGTGGAGGTTTATGCATCACAGAAACAGCGCAGAAAACGTGAGTTTTCATGTGGAAGATATACCTCTGCCTGGTACTCAAACTTCTGACCTTGTGGGTCAGATGTATCAACTGCGGCTGCAGTTGACTCATGCCGCCTGCTAATAAAAGTGCTGTCTCTCAGCTTTATATGTGTCTTATGATCATGCTCAGGACATTTAGGCACTGAAAACATGGAAAATGATCTTCTTTGAAACTGAGGAAGTCCGTGCTCTAAATCAGGTACCTGAGATGATATGATGATCAGCACATATAAATTACACCTTATCATACGAAACTTCGTGACATGCCTAAATATTGGATGAGCTATTAGCATATTAATAATAATAGATAATAGTATCTATCACAATTCACAACATAACTCATCAACAAACAGTTATGCTTCACCAAACTAATCCACCATCGTATTTCCAACACGAGTATTCCAGATACAATAACTGCTCACGCACTTTGCGAAAATAAAAGAACAGTAGGAAACAATCCAAACTACGAAAACCCAACCAAAAACATGAACAAATCCTCCCATCCTATGACTAAAACAGCAGCTCTTTTCCAACCGAACCGATCAAAGAAGAAGAAAAATACTCAAGGAGCAAAAAAACTGTCGCCTTTCGACCAAATGAAAACCGAAACGGACAAAACCAATCCACATAAACACCACAGAGATCGAAAGAAAAACAACAAATTTCAGGAATCAAGAGGCGAGGTAGTTCTCGTCAATACCGAGCTGGGGGAGACAGACGAGCTGGAGGAAAGGAGAGGAGCAAAGGCGCGAAGTCTCGCGGCGGCGGAGACCGATCGCCTCGTCGAAGCCCCTAGCATTTTCTTTTCTTTACTGCGCTCCTATAAAGCTCTACGTTGGAGGCGGAGGAGAGAGAGGAGGAGGAGGAGACGCGAGGGTTTTAGAGAAGGTTTTGTTCTGCTATATAAAAATGGAGATTTGGCCCACTGTGCTGCTGCTTATAGAGAGAGGGTTGAGGGCTAAGATGAAGCTTCTGGAAACCAGAGGCCTCGTTATTCGTGCGGGTATGGATCCGGATCTCGCGATAAAATCCGATCCGAAACTGAAAGGACCATTTCACTATGAATAAGCCCTAAGATTGAAAGGGTTTGGATGAAATAATTAAGTTTCTTTTTATTATTTTTTTCACATTCTAATGTATGGATATTTATTATTTAACGCTGTATATTACTTTTAATATTTTAAAAATATTTTGAGTTAATTTTTTCCTACCAATAGTTAACGAATTAGAGAATATTCTATCATTTTATAAAATAAAATATTTAAAATATCTAAATAGTCTTCATTAGAATTTAAAATCTAGTTCTTAATTTATTTACATCTTACTCTAAAAATATATTACCAAAAGATCTTTTTTTTCAAGATGATTATTGCTGAATTAAAAACAATAATATTAATATTAATTTCATAATCGTCGCAATCTAGAAAATAGAAGTTTGGAAAATTATTAAAAATACCCCATCATTTGTTTTTATTATCATTCGCACCCTACCTTATGATATTTAAATGCCTAAAAAACATTATGCCCTTAATTTTGTTTTAAAAGTTATCATATAGCTGAGTTAGAATAACTACAAATGTAAATTAACATTAATATCCTTGGATAAATTATTTTAGATTAAGATCAAAAAAATAAATAAAGAGCTAGATTTTGAATTCAAATGAGATCTATTTTGAGTATTTTAATTTCTTAGTATTAAAACTTAAAAGTAACAAGTGAGTGTCTTCTAGGACATTAGAAACAAAATGCACGGTTTAATAATAAATAAACGAAAATGGTGGGTATTTTTAATAATTTTTCTTTTTAATGAAAAAAAAAATGAAGTATTTTAGAATAACTCTTATTGGCCAACTCTACACCAACCAATAGATGGTGCTATATTTCGAGTTTTTTTAGGCGATTTTTAGTTGTTTTTATTACACTAAAAATTATTATCTTAGACAATAAAAAAAATTTCATCATTATTTTTATATATATCATTTTAATAAAATAGCTAAAAATCGCTATCTGAGACAACGACTACAGTACTAGTTTGAACAGCATTATATTTTTTTTTACTGTAATAATATTTTGTTCAAAAATTCCTATATTTCACCGTAAAAGTAGAAAAGTTTATATATTACACGAGAAATATATTCTAAAGTAGTGATGGGTTATATTGTTGATATTCCGAAATTTTCTTATAGTAGGTGTTCTTCACCTCTCTCTCAAAAAATAAATAAATAAAAATAAAACAAGAAATAAACCAACTCTGTGACCTATGTATGCAAAAATAAACCAACAAATATAGTGGATAAGTGAATACTTGAAAGGCATATATATATATATATATATATATATAGTAGAACATACATTAACAAAACACAGAGAGAAATAAGCATCTGGTACTTCAAGAAGCAAAATGCTTTTAAACAAAGAAGAAGAGAGAAGAAACAGAAGGATGTGGGTCAACTCTGCGGAGGTTGCTACCGCATATTTGACATGGAAACTCAGGGTTCCAGCTTCAAAGAGACGATGCGAGAATGTCGGTTCTGCTTAGCCACCCTCGCAAACACCACAGAGAGACACGACGGCGCCCACCATGGCATACGAACTTCTTGCTCTCCTTTCAGGCATGCAACTGCATGTAGATACAAAAAAGAAAAGAAGTTTACAGTAATCATATGATTCATAAACATAGAAGGCATGTTTCAATGAATTGAACAAATATTCTTGTAAAGTTGAAGGATTTGCTCTCTTTCAGACATACTTGTGTTCTGTATTAAACGGGAGCGTTGGAGACATGTAACCACAGTTCATCAGTGAAATAATCATTTTTTCTAACTCTCCCATACAATAAGAATGGGTTGAGGAGTTGCCAATTATGATGAAGCTGTAGAACCCTGGTCTAGTTCTCCCTTGAATTATGGTTGAAGAAAAACCAAATCCTAAATTGTTCATGTTATTTGCATATATTCTAGTTTGAAAATGAGATCGAAGAAATATATCAAATCTTAGACCAGCATCTCTGCTTGTATAAATGCCTGAGTTGTCATGGTTCCTCTCTCTCTTGCTCTCATTGTTTCCTTATTTCTTTTACATTCAGGTGTACTTCCATGAGGACTTCTTTGGTGCATATATTGTGTAGTCCTAGCAATTTAATGCAAAATGGAAATAGCAAAAGTGCATGGAACTGTACTCCAGCTATAGTAACCACATGCATCATCAGAAGTTGAATTAATCTAGTATCTGTTGGATGAAAAGGGTCGTGTTGTACTGTTGACTTATCTGAAAGTTCATATGGCAGAAACATATAAGGATGACTCAAAAGTCAAATAACAGAAGATATTTAAATTCCTTAGTACAGCCTACCCATAAAACGTTGAATAAAAAGATCGTAGATGCAAAAGCATAATGAACACACTTATGTTCAAATATAAATGCTGTCATGCAGTCACTGCAAGAGGTTAGGCAGTGAAAAGAGTAGAACCTTTGATGCGCCGCAACTCTTTGCAGAGTGTGATAAAATCCCCCCACTTCATGTGGCATCGCCTAATAAACCGCAGAATCTGCTCCGTGGTAAACATAGATAAACTTTCTAGATACTCCCCATTGACACCATTCTCTTCAAATACTTGCCGGTAGCTACCAAGATTTATCTCTTCCAACCACAACCCAACATCCTGAAAAAGAGATATTTTATCTGGCCAAAACAAGTCGAAAAAAAAACAGTGTACCTTATTTTAAATCTGACATCAAGTCGCAGCATCTCTAAATTCTTCAAATATTTTATGACATGACTGCATCATCACAATGAATGCTTATAATTGTCAGGAAACTACTTTGAAAAGAGAAAATATTGAAGGCAATGAGCTAAGCATCATGAACTGAAAACAGTGTAGCGCGACACTAGATGAGTGTGCCTCAGGGTAGTCAATAAGATCTTCACACTAATTAGGAGTGAACATGAGGGAACATGCATTATTGACCAAAACTCAAGATTTCAGGACTGACAAAATAGTGAACATTAAGTTCTAAAGCAGGAGCTGCAAGTTGATCTATCCATTAATAGTCTGTCACATAATCTCAACGAATCGCTCCAGTTGGATTGAAACTGATGTATTATCCATTTGATTATTAAAATTACCAGCATGAAACAAGATAATGTTCGAAACATATTTAAGCAAAAGGAGGTTACCTACTTACTAGTTTAGTACATGATTGAAATAGTTCATTCCATTGATCAATTTAACAAAGCAAAACTTAGTTTGTGAGACAATGGTGTAGTAATCATAGTATTTTTCAGCATCTGCCTCCCTATAGAGTACAACACTATCAATCAATTTATAGATTAAAATTGTGAAGAGAACTATGAATTGTTGTCACACATAAATCTATGCTTATCAATATATGAAAAAGGTGTAGTGTCATGAGGTATCACTAATTATAAGCACAATATCATGCCCAAACAATCATCTTCGATCGTTGCCTTGTGCATCTTTTGCATGACATATCTCCTTTATTTCTCTCTCACCCAGCTACTTTTGAGAGTTAGTTAGAAGTTTGAAAGCATATATGTGTGTTAGATGTAACTAATAGCTATTTCTCTTCATGGAAAATTTGGAGTTGTTAAAGACATAGATATACATTGTTGATCCCTCACAACTTAAATTTCTAGGTCAACTAGTTATCTAATATAGTATTAGAGTAAGTTTTTCTAAGAAGTCATGAGTTTAAACATCGTTAGCTTGCTTTTATTACCTAACTCCTAGTATTGCGGTATGGTGGGCCGCATATCATATTTGAAAAAAATTAGGGACGAGATGGAATCTACGACATGAGATTTCACAAGCCAATCTAATCAAATTCAATGGAAGACGATTATAAACTAAATATAAACACCATCACACAAACACATACAATAGTTTTTTACATAGAATAACTCCTTTCAACTGAGGGTAAAAAACCACATGGATCCTATCCATGGATCAAAACCAATGCACTATAAAATATACTTACAACTCATCCTACCGCTCTACATCCACGGCTAATGACTGAAGTTATTCTCGCTCGCTATATCTCACAATGAACCACTCCCAGTGCATTAGGTGACTAACTTCGCTTTAACCCACACCCGCGTCTTAGTACTCCCTCAAGATATTGATACAAATATATAAGCAGTTATAGAACCTTCAAGATCTTTACGTTGTGACTCCGATAATAAATTATATCTTGGACAAAACTAATTTCTCCTCTTTCTCAATGAAACTCCTAGGATTTATCTACAAGAGACCTCTCAGTGGAAGTTTTTCAAATAAATTCCTTCCAAGTTTTCCATAAATGATCCAGCCTTTTCTTAATGCATCTATTTAAAATCTCCTTCAAGATTTGTACCAATGACTTTTACGTTATTGCTCTAGACATACATAATTGTTTTGCTCACGAATTGCCAATAAAAAGAACTAACACTATTATCTATCATATGCTCATGTGCAGCAATAGATACTGCACGTGAGGTGGTGTGTTAAAGACATGATATGCATTGGATCCTTTATCTAACAGCTCAATCTTTTGGGTCAACTAGTTATCTATAACAAGATCAACATATACATCTTGACCACAGATTGTTATATGTTAATGAGTCTTAACCTTTGATATATCTTCTTCTCTCCTTTGTAAATTTTTTTTCCTATCTAATTTCATCTCTTGTACAAAGCAAACTTCATGGACAACTTCCAAGTGTTCTGGTTTCACTTATATATTGACTTAGCTCGCCTATTGATTGTCATATCCAATTGACCAACAACAAATAAAAGTCAAAGAAAGAGGAAAGACCAGAAAGCCAAGTACACATGCCACAAAAATGAATAAAAAAGTTTTAAGAGCTCATTATGTGCCCCATTTCTATGTAATTCTATAAAAAGACACCAAATCAAGGAAAACTCAACACAGTTACCATGTCGAACAAGCAAAGAAGAAATAGAATATCTAAGTTTATAAATCTATGTTTTCGTTTCCCTTTCTTTTGTTGTAAATGGATCGTCAATGACCCAGAATCGATTACAAACTAGAGAGAGAGAAAAAAAAGAGAAAAGGTAATACCTTTGGCAACTAATAATGCACAAAATCAATATAAGATGTAAGAAATGAGAAACCTTTCTTCCTAATTCCAACTCTGGGAATCCATGAGAACAAGATCTAACGAACTGAGAAAAAGAGCAAGAACAGAGAAGCATACCTCGACGGTCCAGATGAAGAAATCCAATGGCTCCGGCGACCGGCCCTTAGTCATCTCCCTCCTCCGCGCGAAGAAACCCTACAAATTGCCCAAATTCCAATACATTTCGCATCAAAACCCCAAATTTAAAACCACGAGATCGCCATCCAATTTTACAAATTACAAAAAGCACCGTCTCCGGATCGCAAGAGAGAGAACCTCAACCTTAAAAATTAAAGCGATTCGAACTCATCAAAGCTCCTTCACGGCGTAATTTGCAGCCCTGCCTCTCTCTCTCTCTCTCTCTCTCTCTCTCTCTCTCTGAAGACGAGATTCTACTTCAATGGAGAGACAGAGAGAGTACACTCGACTTGACAAAGCTTAACTCACTGAAAGAGAGGTTGATGGACCCCTACACCGTAATGATATGAGCCATTACTTTATAAGTGGAGAATGATATGGATCGCTTTTAAATGCCATTGATTGCTAGAATATCTTTGGTGACATTGTTTTTAGAGCATCTCGACTTCACGGCTCTAAATTTGAAGCCAGATGAAGCTCCAATCAGGCTTTAAATGGCGCTGCAAATTTAGAGCCACCTACAGTAGAGCTTCAAATTTAAAGTCCTATTTAAAAATTTAGAATCTAACTCTATAATATTTAAATTCCGTCAGTATCTTTTAAATTCATACAAAAGCTTAAACTGAAAATTTAAATTCCGTAAGTATCTTTTAATAAATAATTTAATTAATTAAATTGAATATATAATTAGTTTTGTTAATTAATTTTTAACAAAAATAGTACTATTAAAATGCTCTTATAGAGATCTTTAAAATAAATCTAATATTAAATTATTATAGTTATTTTAAATACTTTATTTTTATTTTGTATAATATAATTTTGATGTTTTTAATTAAAAAATAATAATTTAAAATTATTTCTAAAACTATTGAATATTAGTCTTATTATAAAGATATCGATGAGAGTTTTTTAACCATATATTTTTTATTAAAAAATAATAATATTAAGATGACTTATTGAATAATTTAAAATATAATATATAAATATATATATATTATATTAATTAAATAATAAAATATAAAGTCCAGTATATTAAAGTGCGTCGGCTCTTAACTCTATATTTAAAGCCTATATGAACTTTAAATATAGAGCTTCTCATGGAGATCATCTTAAGAACAAAAGTGAAAAATATAGTGAATCTATTTTTGATAGGTAATAAAGTTGATAAGTTCTTGAAAGTGATTGATATCTTTTCACTCTTTAGTAATCGAATAACATTTAAAGAAAAAGGCTATGATAAGACATCTTAGTCTCAAATCAAAAGACTAATCTCCTGGAGCAATAGTGAAAGCTAACCGAAGTGATATCGATGACCAGAGATTACAATCTTGTTAGATCAGGTTAAGTCGATACAAACAAGATATATCTATTGAAAGAGTTACAAAAATCATAACTGGATTATCTGGTTATACATGTTATTTGAGTTTATATGGATTATTAATCATATTTATTTCAGTTATAAGTGAATTTATTTAGATTATAAACTAATTTATTTGAATCATAAATAATTTATCGAGTCGTAAGCATGCCAGAATGTTATAAACATGAATAAAACTCTCAATCTATTTAATTTAAATTCAGGAAACTTTTATAAATCATACCGTATATTTTATCTACTTTATGATTCACACACTGTATTTAAACACTATCTTTGAGAATTTTATAATTCGACTCTTTTTTTCTATAATTTTTATTTAACACTCTAGATTAACATGAACGATAACAAAAAAATATATTATAATATACCAAATATTTTATGAAATACTCAAATTATTCTTGTGGAAGAGGGGAAGAAAAAGAAGAGAAGAAGAAAAAAGAGGAAGCAGGAGGAAAATGTGGTGACTGTGACTAGGGAAGAAGGTGGTTGAGGGAAAACGATAGCGGATAGAAATATGTGAGGGTACTTCAATAATTTGGTTAATATCAGTCAGTCAAAATAACATTAGGATGTTAAATAAAAATTATATAAAAAAAGGGTCGAGTTATAAAATCAAGATAGTTTGAATCATAGAATATGTAAATACAATGTGTGATTTATAAAATTCTCTTAAATCTATAAAAAAACTAGCTCTGATATCATATTAAATATCCAATTTATTAAGAAACAATAGAATTTTAGATAATAAACCAATAATATATATCATAAATCAAACACAACTTGCACAACACTTAATAATAATAATAATAATGCAGTTTCTTCTCCCAAGAGTGGTAGGTGCCATACATTACTACGTATGTGGATCCAATGAGCACTGATGCCACACCCTTTCACAGCCATTTCTTGTGAGTTGTGAACACATTGGTAGGTGAAAGTGTTAGGTCTTGTATGGACTCAAATGGAGATCTTGGATCATCTTCTTTTTCTACTTGTGCAAGGAATATGTCTTTCTTTAGAGGTAGATTCTAGATTAAAGGTTTTTACTATCATCACACCCAATTGTTACTATGTCACAAATTAAATAATTATTCTTCTCAAATTATCAAAATATATTTATTGGGATACTTATAATTTAAAATTTATATATATATATATATATGAAAGTTAGTATGAAAAATTAAAATTATAAGCATCATATATGAGTTAAAATTATGAGCATTGACTAGGGTAACTTAGAAAATTTAAAAATGTCACCTTAAATAAAATGTAGGATATTTTTTTTAAAGAAGAATAAGGGATGGCTTGAAGCCAAAATAAAAGTATAAGATAGTGCTCTGGAATGGGCTTTTGTTTTTTGACCCAATTACTATATTTTTTGTGCCACTAATGTAAGTTGTGCTTACTATAATTGGGCTATTTGCAGATAAAAGTTTTTGGGTTTTAGTAATTGCAAGATTGGACTTTTAAAATTATATTCTAAATACATATATTTTTATAATAAAATATACATAATTTATTAAAAAAAAATGTGCATAAATATGCACAAGAGCTCATATTTGTTACTTAAAAAAAAAATTTAAAAATTATTTAAGAAGATATTCATTACCACAAAAATAATTAAAAGTGATTTTAAATATCTGAATAGATAACACAAGCATTCTCATACAATCATTCAACTAGGTATCAAACTATGTCATTAAAAAAGCCTAATTTCTCTTCTCTCTCTGTTAGCCAACTTATAACTTTTTTATACAAATAATCCAAATACAACACTTCCTTATAAATAAATATATATATATATATATATATAAACTTTGTCCATGGTATTTGTATTTACCCAAAGCAATAACTACCCGAGACGCAACTGCCTTGTAATCACCGGCGGTAACTATAGAGAACCCTCCGCCCTGCTATATATACGCGCCCTTTCTTTCTCATTTTCTTTTATAAACCAAGAAGTAGAAACTAGAGATATAGCGTTGAAGTCTCTTGAAGATTCTCCCTCACCGCTCGTCTCCATCCCAATTCGCTTCCAATTCGATCCGATCTCTCTCATCCGACCTCAATTAGTCGAGAAATTCCACCTCTTCCGTTCCGATCGAGGTCCCTTTGGTGCTATTGGTGGCGATCTTAGCGTGGACGGTGGGGGAACGGATCCGTGGTTAGGTGAGGGTTAGGATTTGGTTTTCGGGGCGGTGGTGGTGTTCCCATGGGGTTGCTCTTTGTGGAGTCGCTTCCCGGTCCGAAGGTGTTCAAGTGCCGGCGCTGCAAGGTGGATTCGGCCTCGCACGACGCCATTGTGTCGAAGGACTTCCACGGACGGTATGGACGAGCTTATCTCTTCAAGAGCGCGTGAGTCCCCTCTTCTCTTTCTTGTTAATGCGCTGGGATGATTGATGTCTTCGTGTTTCTATGTTGATTGGTAACTGGTGTTGTTGATGAGGTTTTTTTACCTTTTCTGTTAATTATTGGTTTAGATACCCGAACTTAGTTATGGATATTTCGGATTTTTATCTTATGATCGTTGATGAATAAACTGGTAGATGATTGATTAGTCTTGTAAAGATGGGAATTCATTTGTTCATGCTGGCAGAACGGTTTGACTCTATATTGGTGCCTGATGGATTCGAGGAAAGTGATGCTTGAGATAACCAGTTTCTTTTTTCCTAGATACACATTTAATGGATGATCCTTCGGATGTTCTTAGTACATATAGGTTTTTATGGATCTTTAATGAGGTAAATGCTTACTAATAAACGCTAGATGATAATTTGGGATTCATTTTTGGCTTTACTGTTTTGCAGTATAATTACGAAAGCCACTTAATATTATTCTGTTACACCTACAATTTGTTTCTGCTGCTGGCAAAAGCAGCGGCTATCCCATGAAGACAACCTTTAAGTTTTTCATTTGGTGATTTACAAATTCCTTCTACTTTTTCTTTATATTGTTTGTCTGCTCGTTAATTTCTTATTGACGTGATTGAAGCTACTTGACATTTTTAGTTGTACTTCACATTTTTAAGAACTTGTTATTATTCTCCTATGCCAATGAAGATCTATTATTTCTAATATGATACAGATTTATTAGTTAATGATGTGTGAAAATCATTAGCTCTTGACATTTCCAACCCAGTCCAAAATCGGCATCCTCATTTTCTTCTTGGTGCCACACTCCTGAAATGCTGTCCAGCACAAAAAAATGGTTTAATTGACTGAAAAATGTAATCCAATTCTCTAGCTGCTTGTGATCCCCAAATCCTCCTATTCCTTGCCAGCAAATTATTTAGTCCAGAAAAAAAACTGATGTCTATTTATCTCAGTCTGTCCTGACACTCTCATTAGTATTCTTCTTTCACCAAGCCTTCTAGATCCCCTTCAGCTTAGGCTTTTAATGTGCACTATGGCATTCGTCTAAGTATTCACAAAATTTATTTTGTGTTTCAAAGGAGTGCTTGCAAGTTAAAGCATGTGGATTCCACCCAGGTTTGCAGAAGTATATAAACATTATTTATGGAAATTTACCCTATTGGCATTTCAATAGACAGCCTTAGGATGCAAAATTTTGGGTCATGTACAAATAATTCTGTCCCTCACCTCTTGGTTATATTAGATATACTTTTTGTGACATTATTGTAGTCAAAAAGTTGGTCTTTGATAAGATCTACATATTTTCTTGTCTGCTAACATAGAAGTTTTAATTTATCTTAGTTCTGTCCCTTAGTGTGTATATTGATCTGTTTTTTAGCTAGGCTATTTTTAATCTTCTGTTTGGGTGTGATATTGCACATATCAGTTAAAAGTTATGATGTATAATTGGGAAAAATAAGCTAAAGAGAGCCAAAGTGAATTGCAGCTCAAATTATTTCCTGCAGGGAAAATGTAAGAGAATGATCTTCAGCACAATGTTTTATTCCCTTCTTTTTCTGGGAAATAATGTTTCTTCCTTTCTTTTAGTCAAGTTCATGACTTTCTGAATGAGCTGATTTTTTAATTTCCTCTTCCAATACAGTTTTACAGCTTATATATCATATATCATTCTATGATGCAAAAGTTTGTTTATGTCTCTTGGTTCTGCAGTAGTTCTCCATTTGGTCTCTTTTGACTTTTTCTCTGACTCCTTTTTTCTACAATCCATACAGGGTGAATATTTCCTTGGGCCCTAATGAGGATCGCCATCTTTTGACTGGGCTACACACAGTAAATGACATATACTGCAGCTACTGCCAACAAATTCTTGGCTGGAGATACGTAAGTCAGAATTCTGATTCTTCTTTTTGATGGTCCTATTTTCAGCGCTTTTCTTTTTTCATGCTTTGTGTGCTCATACAGTGGCAATAGTTATGAAAATTACTCATGCTTTATTAATATATTCTATGAAAGCAATTTGAAAAGAGCATTAAAATAGAACAAACCCTTTGAACTCTTGAGACTGAATATAAGATGAAATGTTACATCGTCACTCTTATAGTTAATCTTTATGTTTCTTGTTGACAGAGTATTTGTTATAATTGTATGCTGAACTGTAGTTAGCATTTCTGAATTGTACTTCTATGTTGTTGTTCACTTTGTAAGCAGTTTGTAATATCATCTACTAAGATGGATCTCCCATACCTTTAATGAGATAATATTTGTGAAAGTGCTCAATGAAAATAATGAGATTGAAGAATTCATGTATCTATATCTTCAAGAATTGGATATGTTACCTTTTCAAAGGATGAATTAAGGATTTTGATGTGTAATTATCATGATGTTGTTTTCCCAATCTTGAGGCAGCATGCCTTTTTTGATGCACGAGCAAAAGAACCAACAAGCAATTCTTATGTTCTAGAGGCATTTTTTAGTCCATCTCACAAATTGAGTCAGTTGTGGTTGATTTCTGTTTGGATTTTACTCTAATTGAGTCTAGAATGATTGCATTAGGTTTCGTCAGTTTATCAGGACTTGTCTGAGTTCAAAATCACTGGAGTTTGAACTGGTTTGGCCATGATTTTAATGTTATTTCTCATGTGAAAGCATTTTGATCAAAAGGTATTATTCCAAGGTTTAAATAACGGTCAGTTCCCATCAGTGTTACTCTATGTTATTATCAATTAATGAAAAGATGCTTTCCTCCAAGATGGAGCTATCTCCTCTACTTCACGTGATGTGTCGGTGGGTATGAGGCCACTACTAAGTGAGATATGTACCTAATCATCATCTTCATTTGATTTTTACTGCTGTAACTTAGAACTTTGTTCATGTGATTGGTTTAGCACTTTGTTCATGTGTCAGTGGGTATTAGGCCACTACCGAATTTGTTAGTTCTTAATTCTTAACAACCAAAAACTTGATCCACAACTGGTTTTTCATCCCTCACTGAAACCCAAGTCCTTGTTTTTTTTGGGTCCGTCTAGCTTCTTTGGTTGATCAAATTCCTCCCCTATGGTTGTCTTCTCTATTACCATTCTCCCTTGTTTTTCCATGCTCTTAGCCTCTTCAATTTGCTATTTGTCTATGAAGCAAAATCAAGGAAATGAAGGGTTTTTTTTTCAAGCTAATTTAGATCCACAACTGCCCTTTCCTATTGTTTGACTGGATAAAACTTGAGAAGTTGCTCTTTATCTATCTAATTTTGGAAAGAAAAAAAAACCCTTCATTTCCTTGATTTTGCTTCATAGACAAATAACAAATTGAAGAGGCTAAGAGACAAATAACAAGTAAGCTGGCTCTAAATTAGCTTGAAATTCATAATATATACGCCATTAAGTTTGAAGGAGGTGGCAGTTGTATGCTTGATTTACAAACTTAATTCGACTTGTGTGATTAAATCAAGCTCGACTTAGTTCAATCTTGAAAATAAAATTCCTGGCAAATATCCGTGCTCTTTTATGGTTTTTTTTTTTTCTTCAGCAGATTCATTGAGGATGAATTGAATATATGAAGGATTTTCATGTAATAGTTGAAGAAATAGGAAAGGAAGATGCAAGACTATTGATTCTTGATATATACAGGCTTCTTCAACCTGTCATTTTCGTCTTTGCATCTTCTCTCTCTCTATTTTGTGTTCTGTCTAAAATGTAGCTTCTCAAGTTGTTCCTGTTGTTTTACTACTGTATGCTCTGGAAATTGATTGCTCTATCTTGGTAGTCCTTTTAACCTTACCTTGCACCATGTACTTCTATAAGAAGCATCTCCTTTCTTCTCTCAAAGCTTAGATTTATCTTTTTCCACTCAGGAGAAAGCGTACGAAGAAGACCAGAAGTACAAAGAAGGGATGTACATCTTAGAGAAAGCTAGGATGTTGAAAGAAGGCTGGTGAATAGCACGAAGGTTGCCAGACATGAAAACCGGAAGTGTGCATACTGTGTAGTGGTAGAAACATTTGTTGTGTTATTAAACATGAGATCTTACAATGGCATTGACTAGGTTACTATCTTCAGATCAGCATTCATGATCAACCTAGTAAATATACTATTAACTCTTAATTGACTCCTGGTCATATAAGTTGTCTGCACTTTGCTCGTGCTACCATGTTTTACTCCAGTGGAACTTCACTTGATGCTTAAATCCCGTCAGATGGATGAGAATTTGATCCTTGACATGCAAAAGCTTCGGAACTACACCATGTTGTATTAGAATCAAAAGACTGCCATTAGCAGTGAGTATAACTTGCTAGCTTTACTTTGTTGTTTTCTTGGTGCCTTTCCTTCGGTAACAGGCTCTCTTTTGTTTAAAGTGCTTTTAGTTTTCAGCGTGGTTTTCTTTTATCCTTCAAGTTGGCTGATCTCCTTGCTTTATATCAGGACTGGTTGAATTCATGGGAGTTTAGTATTGTTCTATATTTAGGGTTAATTACTCTTGGACTTAACTATAGCTTATTTTTACATAGACCACTTATTTATTATTTTTATGACCCTATCTATTATCTGGCGCCCACTGACGATATTAGTAGTAGAAAATATTAAATAGTTATCATACTTTCTAATTTTCTTTTTCTTTTTTTCTTCTAAAATAAAAGTAAAATATTCTTTAGAAAGCCAAAATTTGAATCATGTGGCAGTCGCATACTATTTTTTTTAATGAAAAAAAAATTAAAAAGGTATTTTGGAGGTTTTATACAGTGAAGATCTAATAGTATACTATTCTATGTCAAATAATCCCCTTTGTATCCATCCACCGACATCCGATAGTTGGGATGTGCGAGGACTAAAGAAGATGTCATGATTAATGATTAGGTCAGTATTTTATATATATATATATATATATATATATATATTTTTTTTTTTTTATTTAATTTTTCAACAGTTATAAAAAAAGTTATCTATGGATAAAAATACTAAACTGATTAGTATTTTTAAAAATATTAATTAATTTAATATTTTTGTTACGATTACAGTAAGTGAATTAGATCTATATTTTTATAAAAATATATATAGTTGGTTCGAAAGCTCACCGAACGAGGAGTAAAATAACGTAATGTACGGTTGGATGCTGATTTCTATACAATTGCCATCTGCGGATAAGAAAGCGTCTTGGTTGACGTATCATTTAATTTCTCGCTTCTTAAAAGGTTACTCAGAAGATTAGGGACTTTATAGTACATTTGCTACAAGTGGGGCGATGTTTAGGGAAATGGAATGTGAGTACAGATTGGGCATGTACTAGTAGATCTTAAATGGGAGTACAAAGCTAAACGGATTGCAAGTCAAAAAAAGAAAAAGAAAATTGTTAATTAGGATAAATTATTCAACAACACTTAATAGGTTCAGGGTAATATATTTTGCTCGTTTGATTGATTCATATGAAATCTCATCGTGTGTTTCCTATAATAACCTCGTGCCGTAATGCAATGTTGTATGTAATGTTAGTAGAATTGGTACAAAGTTTTCAATAGTAATGTTGTCGTAGAATGAGTTTGTTTGATAGATCGACCTCGTTGGATAATTTGTTGCTTGTTATGTTTGACTTGTCAGATGAGGTTTGGCGCCGACGGAAGCAATGGCTGTCTCAAAGGGGTGTCAAAATAAGTGAGCGGCATGAGCTCGGCTTAGGCTTAGTTCAATTTAGCTTGAGCTAAATAAAGTCTGAGTTTTATTTTAAGACTCGATTTGAATTTCAAGTAGAGCCTAAATTAGAGTTAGCTTACTTAGGCTCGGCTTATATAAATATATTTATAATCATTAGATTTTTGATTCAATGACTATTATTATCTTATCTCTATCTCACCATAACCTAAAATCTAATAAAAATCTCCCAACATACTTGTTGGTGTCGCCCTCCTCTTCTATCAGTGTTAGTGTCAACCTCGTTCTCCATCAACAAGCCACAGTCGGCTTTTCCTCTCTGTCAACCGCCTCCTTTTTTGATCTCAGCAAGTTGTCACCTCCTCCTTTTCCTTCAACCTCCTTCTCTTCCATTAGTCATATTTTTCTTCCTCCTCCTCCTCCTCCTATAATCAAGCTTAGGCTCGGCTTGGGCTCAACTCAAGCTTGGTGTAGCTTGGCTTGAGTTGAATTGGGCCAAGCCTAAACATTTTTGGAGGACTTAAAATTAATTTTGAGTCGAGCTTGAACTTAAGCTGACTCACTAAAGCTCACCTCGTTTACACCCATAACTATCTCATTGTTTCTTCTTATCATTGGCTTGTTGAAAAAAAAGTGTTCAACAATTGATTTGTTGGAGAAGATGAGGATGAGACTTAAAAATAGATTTGTTTCTCTTCTGAAACCATGGAGGTATTATAGGAATATTATGAAAAAAAAAACATTAAGTAACAATTGAAAGGGCGAAATAGTCAAATTGAGAAAGAAATTTTGAATTTCTTCGTAAGTATAATTATTGACATTTTAACTATACAATATCTTCGACCCATTTGACAACATAGAGAATCAAAAAGAAAAAAACATTAAATAATAATTTCATCCTCAACTTCTCTCTCCTTTTGAATTAAGAATTAATCACCGTCAACCATGTGATATCTCATTAATGAAAAATACATACATAGTTAAGAAAAGAGACATCTAAGAGGTTTTATATAGTTGGGTGTTTTAATATGCAATAATTAAAGTTTAATTATCTTATTTTTAAAGATTTCTTTTTAATTTCACACATAAAATACCAAATTCGGATCATAAATTACCACCCCTAATTCTAATTTCTAACCCACTAATATTTGGCGGGAATTATTAAACAAACATAAACTCCTTAATCTTATTATTTAGTATTAAAAACAAAAGGACTCCCAATCTTAATCTTACTAAAATTTGTGAGAAGAGAAAGAAGAATAAAAGTTTAAAAAAGAAAACGGTCGCATGAACTCTTAATCGGACAAAACCTGGTCGTTATCTCGGATCCGTAATATAAATAAATAAATAAATAAATAAATAAATAAATAAATAAAAATCGTATCCTAGTCCTACTCGGCTACTCGATCCTGGTCTACTAAACTAAAACGAAAAAGAAAACCTAAAAAGCTAAAAGATATAAAATCTGAGTCCTATTCCTACTCGTACACAGTCTCCTTCCTTCCTCTATATATAAACAAATCGACGCTCTTCTACTCCCGCTCTTCTCCTCTTCTCCTCTTCTCCTCTTCTCTCTCTCCCCAATCGAGCTTTCGATAGCCATGGAGAACGACTCCTCCAGAACCCCAACTCCCGCACCGCCCAAAGATCTTTCCTTCTGCAGTGACGGGGTTCGCATTCTCTCCTCTTCCGACGACGATTCCAATCCCTCTACTCCCGTGGCCCCAACTCCGCCCTCCGCGCCGCGGCAACCCATCGAGCCATCGAGTCCGGCCGTCCCGGGCTCTACCGATGGCTTCTTACTTCCTAGACCTAGCGGTTTGCTTCACGGAAGGAACCGGCTTTCTGGTCCTCCGCCTGGCTTCAACCATCCCAATGCGTCGTCGTCCACTCCCCTGGTCCCGCCCACGACTACTCCTACGATTCAGCAATCCATCCGGCAATCGAGTTCGGCTTCTCCCAGCACCGGGGGACTGCTCGGAAGCGCCTCGCTTGCCGCCTCTAGCAGTTCCGTTGGCGAAAGGAGCGCCCTTGAGTGCCTCAATGCCTTGTTGAACGACTTCGGAATTGCCGGTGGCGATCCCGGCATGTCGACTTCCCTGGTACCGCCGACTCTTAAAAGCACTAGTTGCCGTCTAGAAGCGAGCAGTAGCGATCACGGTCGTGGTGGCTTCAACAATGGCTTTGCCTTCCACGCTACCCATCCTATTTCCTATGGTAATTATAGCCCCGAGATCATGCGAAGAGCAACAATTGAAGCACAGAGAGCTATCATACGTCAAATGAGATCCACAGAGAATTCGACGACGGAGGCCCGCGATGCGGTGTCCAAGGAGAGGATACGGGCGGCGGTCCTTGGCGGGGGGATGACCCTCGCGTTAGCAACCTCGGAAGACGACTCGAAACACCTCTGCAGCCTTTTGGATGAAGGAGATGAGGATTTTCGGAGGAGCATATTGGCTGGAATACTCCCTTCACTGATTCTGATCATGGAAGATACATCTGGATCTCGTCTCTTCGACAAGCTACTGCACGTCTGCGGCTACGACGAGCACCGCCTCATCGTCTTCACGCTGGCCCTCAATCCTATGCGACTGCATTACGTGGCTAGAAAGAGTTGTGGGTAATGCTTAATGATGATTGAAACAATCATTCAATCAATTTGCTTCACCTTTGCTAGAAACCTGATCATGTTGCGTGTTTAATCTCTTCCTTTCTCTGCAGCGTTGCCTCCATCAAGAAGCTGATTGAGGCGGTCAAGAAACAGAATGGGTTAATCCATCATCTCACCGCCGCTCTCAGTTTCAGGATCTTGGATCTAATGATCCATGCAACTGCCTCATCTCTGGTGGATTACTGTCTCAATCGCCTCACCTATGCGCAGAATATGGTAAAATTTTCACCTCATCCCATAGATTTCTAGACAAAAGATAGTATATTTATATATATATATATATCTACTAGTGATGATTTTTTTCCTTTTGGGTAATAGTTTCTGTTTGAGGCTGCTGTGAGGTATTGCAGTGAGTTAGCAACATCAGAGAACAAAGGTTGCTTTTCTCTGGAGCTGTGTATAAATTTCTCCAAAGGTCTGCAGAGAGAGGAGATACTGAAGGAAGTAGTGAAGCATACAACTAGATTTTCACAGGACACATGCGGGTAAATTTGAGCAGGCAAAATTTAGTAATGCTGGTTTGCTAGTAGCTCTGAGATACAAGGATGATATAGCTAATAGTTTCTGCTCATGTTTGTAGGAATTATGTCATTCAGTGTGTTGTTGCTCTTGAGGAGCCAAATGCTACTAGAATGATCTGTGAGCAAGTCGCGAAAAATCTCGAAACGCTATCGACGCATAGATTTGCAAGCTATGTTGTGCAAAAATGCCTTCAATCGTCGGCGGGTGTCATACTCTTTTGGAACCTGGTAGAGTTGGAAGATGAAGAACTCAACATGATTATAAGAGATGCATATGGAAATTATGTAATTCAAACAGCACTGGAACGTTGTAACCTACAGGTTACTAACTTGAATTCTTCTTCTTCTTCTTGCATTCAAGTTTACTTATGTAACGAATCTTTGTTTTCTTTTCCTACAAACAGCACCAGCATCTCTACGATCGATTGGCTTCGCGCATCAGACATCTTCCTAAGACTCTTTTGTTGGATCGACATGCAAGAAATGTGATAAAGCACTTGTCCAAGCTGGACAATAGAAGGCAAACTTAGGATCAAAGGAAATTTGCGGTTGTAGTTCTATCATGGTGTTATGTTATGATTCAGTTGTTTTAAGTGATCTTTTGTATCTGAACCCTGTTACTCTGCTATTTTTATCTGTTCATCATTTGTTTCTGTCCTGTAGATTGGGCAAATAAGAAATCAATATAATGATGTTGCTTTCCTAACATATGGACCTTTCTTTCTTTCTTTCTTTCTTTCTTTCTTTCTTTCTTTCTTATCATGTTTGTCGAAATGGAAGCAAGTTTTCCTAACATTATTCACACAGACAATGTGTGTTGGAAAAAGAAAATTCAAAGGAAACTAACTATTAAGTGGAAATTTACAATAAACACAAGGGTTTACTATTGTGACAAATCCACTGCTTAGAATTAACAAAGTATATTTGACTCAGCATGTTGGATGAATAATATCTCTAGAAGTAGCTTTGTCTTTTCTGTATTGTTTTGTGTCATTTTACAACAAAATGAATCATCTTTTAAAGTAAAACCATTTGATAATCTGATTGACATTAGCATTTAGGTGATCAACAAATGAGTTATTTTAAAACTTTCTTTGTTTCTGATAATTATTATAAAGCTACTTAACATCCAGATTTTAGCTTATGTCTTTCTAGTTTCAATTGGTTGTAATTGGTGCCACTTCTGTTTGAACCTTCTCTTCTGTTGTGAATTAAGACTACTCTCTTCTGACACAAAAGAACAAAGAAGAAGAAAAGCATGGGGTAATACACAACACCTCTTCATCTTTCACATTAAAACAAAACAAGAATCCACCAGAACAAAGCACTACCCTTCTTTCTATGAATATATAGACCTACCTGACTCAAACAGCACTCAGATGATTGCCCAAAAGTTCCTGAATTGGAGTAGGCCAAAGATATCTCTAACTTCATATAAGAAACAATATGATTAGCATTTACACATACATCACCCAGTAATGGCATCGGTTAACACAGAAAGAATCTTAGCTACTCATACTTCCTGTGGGAGTTGACATATATTACAGTCAAGCTACAAGTGATCTCACATCAAATACATGAGAATAGAATTTAGATAGCGCATTTGATGGAGTCATTCTTTTGGTACTCCTCCACTCATAATCAGTAACTTGCAATTTGCCAGATTGGCTGCATCAACATTAATTTTGAGAATCATATATGCCATTTCACAAGTCAACAAAGTATAGCAATCCAACAGACAGTACCATAAATGCCAATTTCGACAACAAAACTGGAATTACTATCTACTATATTGTTCTTCTTAAGAAGAGATGCCAACAAATCTACCAAAATAAAGCAGAAAGGAACCAACAAATGTTGGAGTATAATGCTTTCAGGTCACAAAATCAGTACAATAAAACATTGATAAGCAGTAGAGTACACAGTGCTTTACTACTGTGGTCCCTTGTATTTCAGATTTGCAAGAGAAAAAGCAACAATATAACCTTGCGAAGTTGATCAAACACAATCCAATCTGACACAGCTGTGTCCAATAATCTGGCAGTTTCTAATCACTAAAGAAATACTACTAGTACCTCATATTTCTAGCTTACCTACTAAATATGAGTAATAAATTCAGAAGCACAACTATATCACCACAAACAGATGCCTTTATCTGCACCTTGCATTTTTTAGACTGTTTTGCAGACGAATCATCTGATAGCCTTAACAAGAGGTTGTGTGACTTATTAATTGCTACATCGGGTCAGTAATTTTGTGAGAAGTTGAGTAATCTGCACAAAATTTTATTGAAGTATGAACATAACAACTGCAAGATACTGAACTTTGACCTTGATATAGAGGAATGCAAATAGAGCTTCCAAAGAATGTCTTCCCCTGCTATTTGTGTACCAAGGCCCCTTAAGGCCTATCAATAAGACCTTGAGGCCTTGTTTGGTTGAATGAAAGAAAAGAGTGGATCTAAAATGGGTGGGTGTATCTTTTTATCAGTGAATAAGGGAACACCATATCCTTACCAAATTTCTACTGTTTGGTTGGAAGACAAACTCAAGAAACAAGTTAACAAGGGGGCAACTTTTTCCTTGCCATTACAGAACTATGATAAAGGGACTTATCCCATATTGCACACCACAGGTGCGACAAGGAAACTGTAATGTCATGCCGAACTTAATACAAAAGATGATAACAAGGGGATAACAAAGAACTGAAAAAAAGAAAGCTAAGAAGATTTTGTAGATTAGTAAATTACTACCACAATTACAAAAAGCTCTGTTAAAATCATAGACCAAAAACTGTAGCAGCTCGGAAGGAAAACTCCACCTCAAATACACTCATAACCTAAGAACCTATCACAGTTTGCAAGACAATCAGCAACATGATTGACTTCTTTATAGATATGTGTAACTTTACAATTTTGGAAATTACAAGTTAGAGCAATAATGACGAGCCCATTGACTTGATCAGCAAAAGGGAATCTAATTCAATCCAAATGTTTGAGATACCTTCGTTTTGAGAGACAGAGAAACTTGGCAGCCAGAAAGTATGCTTAATCATCATTTATGAGAATAGGAATGACTAACACTATATTAAGTTTCTCTATTAGATATCATTTATGAGAACAAGAATGATTAACACTATATTAAGTTTCTCAATTAGATATCCACCAACAAATACAGGTTGACATAATCTAACAGAAGAAACAAAGTTATAGCTGACTGATAAATTAAGAACTGTCTATGAAATGTATATTGAACATCATTTACTTACAAGTGCTTTCCTTACAGGTAAAAGATGCAAAAGAAGTTGCATATGAAAAGCATAAAATAACAGAGAGACTGATGATGACATGAGTAGTTTAACATCTGGAAGCTCCATATATACATCTAAATAGCTTGGTACTGTGACTGTAGTCAGTGAAAATAAACCACATATCGTTATCTTGTCTCACCTTAACCAGTGATAGATTAGAAAAATATATCAGTGTAAAATTCTATGGATAAGACGGGGGAAAACGAGCTGTCATGCCATGGAGGGAGTAATTAACATATCTTCCTGAACTATTGTACAGACGAGAGTCCACAAAGGGCTCTGAAGTGTAGAGATGATGCCTTGGTGAGAGGTTTCCATGAACTCCAAGAGGGAGACCAGATTGACTTGAAGCAGCATGATCATAGATAGTTCTAGTAGAAGCAAGGCCATAAGATCCAATCAAACCCATGTATGGAGATTGATTAGTCAGACCAAATAGAGCCTTATTCCCAACAATCGGGGGAGGAATGTCAGAAGCAGCAGTAGGTGTTAAAGTTGTTGACGGCCTAAGACGCTTGTTGGCCTGCTGCTGCTGAAGATTCCGAGGACTCAAATGCGAAGCAACAGAAGCAACTGTTGCAGTTCGCATAGGTCGCTTCTTGGACTGCTGCTGAAGATTCTGAGAACTTGAGTTAGAGGCAACAGAATTTCCTGTTGCAGTTCGGCTCTTGTTTGTCTTCTCTTGCTCCAATTGTGTAATACGCTTCTGAAGATTCTCACTTGAATACTGCGATTCAAGCTTGTACTCCTTGATAGTGTTAATCACCGCTCTAAGAGCAGTGATCTCTTTTGCAATTGCCTCATTCTGTGGCAAATAACAAACAAAGTGGGGTTTCAAGAGCATAGTTGCAGATCCTAAAAAGAGGTCATAGAGTACTAAAATTACCTGAGACTGACGAGAATTGATTCCTTTCTTACGCACTTCCTGAGCAGCCTTTCTAGTCACCTTCAAGTAGTTTTTCAGCAGAGGAACTGGAGGATATTTATCCAGCAAATTAAGAGAATGGATAAATTTTACTGCATCAAGTTGTTTACCCTTACTTTGCATTTTCTGAACAAAATCTGTCACAAGTAACAAATTCTTATGGGTGTCATGATGCTACCTAAATGTAAAAATCAGCATAAAGGAGGCATAAAAATGTCCATAAACAAGTAAAAGGATATATAGAAACAGTTGACAAGCAACGCAACAAAAGGCAAGAGTGTATACACTAAATAAGGGATTATTGAAGAACAACAGCATGGACACAAGAACTTCAGTTCCAAACGATGCTTTATTATCAACAGAAATCACAATAGCTGCTTGTGGGTACGGATCCATGAATTTGAATCTTACATTCACCAACCTCAGGCCCAGCTAAAAAGGAATGAGGGAAGAAAGGAAGGAGGAAATGACAAGAGATATCCATACTTAAGAAGTACACCCTCTTGGATCCCTTGTATGATATTTAACTGTTTCTCATCCTAAAGCACCCAAAAGAGGACATCAAGATAGCTACCATTTTGGAACACTCAATGGTACTTAAAAACTACAGGTTTGACAGAAAATTGAAAACAGAAACATGGTACAAAAAATAGTGTGATAGCATATCTTATACCAGGAATATCAACGTGAATACTGTGCTTCTTCAACATGCTTAACAAAGATATGGCCCAAGAAAAACAGGAACAATTGATCAGGGAAAAAGAGGCCAGGTAACAATTTGCGTGTATTTTGATATTGTAATGCCACCAAAATAGCTAGTGAGCACAACAAAAAATATGGTACAAAATACAGATAGTGAAAAGGTTGACAAGCATAATGTACAATGTGAAAAAGGGAGAAGGCTCAACAGAAAGGTTTTGGTACACCAAGGAACCACATAAACCAGCATGGGAAGTTCTGCTTTCCAAACGAACTTAAAATTATAAAGATAAAAAACGATTTCTAAGGAAGTTCTCAATGCAGCATCACTAGTTCTGCTGGCAGAACTAATCAAGAGCCAAATACCCACAAGGTTTCAACGCATATAAAGCAAAACCAACGGTAAAGAAAGGAATGCCACAGCTGTAATTCACAAGTTAATAGAATGGGGAAAAAAGAGACTAAAATGGCCAAGGATGGACATGAATATAAACCACTTACCACACTTAATCAAAATGACGGACAACTATTCAATACCTAAGTATCTCATAATACGTCAAAGAAAGCTTGGGTAATTTCAACTAAAAGTGCCAGGGAAGCGATCTTCTATGACAACGGATAAAATCATATGGAACTCGTCAAAAAAGAACAAAACACAGAGCTAAAATTACATCCTCAGTCCTAAAACAACCGTTTGATCGGCTGCCCTGCACCGACAGAACATCTGTACATTCCACACGCTCCTTTGTAACCATCTTAAAGCAAGCTCACCACATTGCAAGAAAAAATAAATTGTATAAAGAGAAACTAAGATCAGCAGAGAAAACTTAATGAGTTATAATAACTTCCCCATAACCTGCATAATATGGAAGGTATTAATTCCCATTCTTACCGGGCATATTCTCCACGAGGCCAAGGCCTCTAAAGATATTAACCGCTTGCTTTTTTCGACACACAGAAACAAAGAGATTGAACACCTCGTCCACCTTAAATTCCGACACCAACCTAAAAGAAACCAAGAGCTGCAAGAAAGATAAAACCTCAACTTGGTTTTCCCCACGATTCGAAGCCTTCCCTTTCCACTCCAGTGCGAGCTTCTTCGCCTCATCCCGAACCAATGGTTCAATCTCAGTAGACAAAAATTGTAGCCTTTCCAAAAGAGTGAGGCAAGTCCTCCTGATCACCTGCACCTCGCCATCCTTCTTCCCCTCGGATTTTGAATCGTAGAACCCATCCATGGCATCAAGCACAAGCTTAGCCGGATCGGGAGCAGATCCAATAGCAACATCGAGCTCGTTTGTGATCGCGGCGAGATCCTTACGGTTCTCAACCACATACAATCTCAATCCCTTCGCATCCATCGCGGCGCAGAGGGATCTGAGCTCGGACCCGGCCAAGGAGTCAACTTTGGCCGCCGGGGGATCCAAACCGGCCACGGCGTCGACTTTTTCTTCCGGCGGATCCAAACCGGCCATCGTGGACTTGCATTCAAGCTCCTTGAGGCGGTCCGCGATGGATTTCTCGATCGAGGCGAAGTGGTCCTCCAGGTCTTTCCACTTGAGGGTGAAGGAAGCGAGGGAGGAGGAGAAGGACGAGACAGCATCGAACGCCCTCCGCAGATCATCTTTCTTCGCGTGGATGGATTCGACGGCCGCCACGATCTCTGCCGTCGCCATTGCAGTGGGACGAGCAAGGAAACCCTAACCCTAAAGGAGGACGAGGAAGAGACGAAATCCCAAGAGGGGATACTAAACCCTAAAAGGGAGAAGAAGAGACCAGCGACGGAGGAAATCCTAACCCTAGAGGCAGAAGCGCGGGCTCCGCCGAAGCAAATGACGGAGGGCGGCGACGAGGACGTCGGTATTTATATTAAGATGGAGAGGGTTGTTACTACCGTTGGTTTATAATCGAACGGTCAGGACACGAGACCGTTGGATAGTAGACGTAGAATAAAAATGGTAGGATAATTAAACTAAAAAAAAAAATTCCCTAACTATTTTTATTTCTAAGTGCACCTAAGTGTAAACTTAAAAATAAAAAATAAAAAATTAGACCTGGAGGACCTAAATTTGATTGCATGATGCATTTATTTTTAATATAAAAAGTTTAACGAATAATTAAAAAAAAGGAATATTTTGAAGGTTTTCCACGATGAACTGATAAAAATGTGCCGCGAAAAATAAAGCATATAAAAAATGGCTACAATTTACAAGTCTAGTAGACCGGATCATTTTATTAGCTTTAATTCATCATCAAATATAATGTGATATATGAGAAGAAAGAGGAGATATGGTGACAAATTAAATATACTTGGCTAAAGAATAGATCAGCTTATGCACAATAAGAAAATGGAGGAGGTAGCACGGTTTTGGAAGCTTATACTACAAATGGGCACAACAAGAGCTTTTGAAGACCGAAAGCTCTATAACGAAACTAGCCATGGTATGAATGCAGACTTACTAAGGTTAAGATTCAATGGAGTCAAAGAGGATGGAAAGGGTGGCGGTGTGGACCCAACATTTACATCCACATATACAGCATATATATAAGCACATTTATAGCACATACACATACATGTGCGTGTAAATGAAAACATAGCCATGGTAGTAGAGAGATAATGCAGCAAAGAGAGCCAACGAAGGAGGTGCATAGATAGGCCTTTACGATTGTGGCAGACGAGACATAAGATTAATGATCCAGGAGAGAAGATTATAGGTGATAAAAGAGAAAAAGTTGGAGCATGATGTGAAGTTGGAGAAGACGAGCTCGAGAGCAAGCTAGGTGCAAATGACAACGATGATGAAATCGACGTCACATTTTTGAGATTAGACGATAATAAGATAAGATACCGCTAAAATAATGCATAGTGAAAATAGAGAGATGACGAGAGAAAAGAGAAAAAAGATGACAACCTCCTAGAGAAGGGAGGGGTAAAACCGTCGAGGCATACCAACGGCTATCTTTTAACATACTAAGATGATGAGATTTATTGATATTCAATATCTCCGATTGCAAAAGATTCTTCACCGAGTCCAACCAAAAGGAAGATAACAAAATTATTAAGCCCATAAAAAAGTTACAACAAATCCTTTGACATTCAACAGTCCAGTAAGAATAAGAATAGATCATTTGATTTAGTGAATTAAGTACAAGCACAACTCTAAATTTTATTTCCAAAAATTAGAGCAAATAAGGTGAATAACCAATGAGAATAAATCAGTTTAGAAAAAAAAGGTCATGTGTGTTATAAATCCTTCTTCTTTTTTTTAAAAAAAAATATTGGTGTGTATTTCTTTAGAAACTTAGTTTCCTATGGATGCCTCTCAAAATAAAAATAAATGAACCACATTTTAAAAACTAGAAGGTGTTCTTGTTTTGCTAGTTATCCATCAATACAAAATTTAGAATTATATACACAAAAATGAAAGAATTTTCAAGAACATACATACCAAGAAATAATCAAAAGTCAAACTTAAGAATATTTAGTACAAATATCTTTTAAAAATATTCTAATTATCCGTAAGAGATTATACCGTCTAATTATATTCTAGTATAGTGCATAATAATTATACTAGATTAGACATAGAACTGAAATGATACTTTGATAAATGACTAAACTATATTATAATAAATGGGCGAGGAAAAAGAGAGAGAAGAGAGAAAGAAAACAAAAATATAAACATAAAAATATTAAATTAAGTAACTGTTTATCTATTACATTAGTACAAGAAGGTTTAAACTAAAATATGTCTATTCCAATTTGATAAGTGATTAGTAATTTGTCTTCAACTTAAGATCTTTTGCAAATTACACAGCAGATAGCTTTTATATCCAACTGAGGTCAATCCATTGGCACATCTCTTATGCACACATTGGACCACCAATAGCTTTTATATTCCTGGAAAAGAAACACCTTCTCAGCTCAAGGGATGGCAGTGGTGGTACCACCATGGGTCTACCACTTAGGTGGTTGCTTACTTCAACTAATTAATTCATCTCTAAAGAGATTTCTTTTTATTTTAATTTAAGAAAAGGTGCAGAATTCTAGATATAGATCTTAAATGTAGATTAAAGCTGCTAACATATTTATTTGAAACAGATATAAGACTAATTATATACTAAATGGTCAAATTTATACCTCTTCTTTTTAATAGAGATGAGTAGTATATTTAATTTTTTTATATTTAATTAGTTTGACAATAATGCTGATCAAAATTGAGCGAAAACTCATTGTTCAAGATCTATGCCCGTATACACAGTGAAAAAAGAACTGTAATTAAAACATGTTTGGATTTACGTTAGAACATAATTATATTTCATGTTCTAACCTTCTCTACCACCTCTCATGTCCATTAAGGATCTCCTCTCTCCTCTTGTTAGATATATATATATATATATATGTTAGTCTCAATGGTTTCTTTGTTAATCGAACGGAATTGGAGGAAAGAAAGAAATAGAAAGGAAAAGGTAACCGGGAAAGAGGTATATTTATATATATTAGTATATAAATATACACATATATATATATATATATATATATATATATATATATATATATCATATATATATGGTAAAGAGAGAAAGGAGAGAGAGAGAGAGAGAAAGAGGAGAGAGGAGAGGAGGGCATATGACGAGTCCTTCTCTTCGTCCGATGCCGACTCTTAGATCTTAGATAGAGAAAGAGGATTCCTTCGATCTCTAGACGAAGCGTCTCAGATTGGAAGGTAAGCCCCGCCTCCTTTTATTTACCTCGATTCGCGAGCTGTTGGATTCCAAATTTTGTTCTTTGGCAATCTTATCGGCGCTTCGAGAATTGGGCTTTGCTCTGGTCGATCTGAGAAGGATCGAAAGAGGTTCTTTGATTGGTTTCAGATGAGCCCATTTCGTATATATGGTTTTCTTTTTTCCTTCTCTGGATTGTAGCTGATTTGTGTGGTTTGCGAACGGATTCTATCGGGTTCTTTTGCTCTTTCCCTCTGATAGATCTTGTGATGCATGCGATGATAAAAAAAATCGAATTTTGTTTCGTGGGTCTTGGTTCTTCAATGTGATTTTGTTCTTTTAGATTGGATCTGATGGATATCAGTGCCAATTGTGCTGATTTATTCAAAAGGATAAGTGGATTTGGTTTGCTTTCTTTGTTATCATTTGAATTCTGTTACTGGATTGCTGTGTTGATGGTGAAGTTAATTTCGGCATTGCAGAAAAGAGAATGGAGTCCGATAATGGCAAGCTCTTTATTGGGGGAATTTCCTGGGAAACCAATGAAGACCGACTGCGGGAGTACTTTGGAAGCTTTGGGGAGGTGATGGAAGCTGTAATCATGAAAGATCGAAGCACTGGGCGAGCCCGTGGTTTTGGTTTCATTGTATTTGCTGATCCAACTGTTGCAGAGAGAGTAGTTGTCGAGAAGCACATGATTGACGGGCGCTTGGTAATTGGTTTGCCTTTTTCTTACTGATATATCTGGCTGTTATAACATATTGCTAGATTTGTGCTTCCATCTGTCTTAAGCATTATTGAACATATGATCCATCAAAAAGTTGCAATTGTAAAAGAATTCTGAATATTGAATGGTTATTTGGGAAAAAAATCAACTCACTGGTTGATTAATTTCTCAGGTGGAGGCTAAGAAAGCTGTTCCTAGGGATGGCCAACACACCCTTAACAAGAACACCAGTAGTAACCATGGTTCTCCTAGTCCTGGCCGAACCAGAAAGATATTTGTGGGAGGCCTGGCATCTACTGTAACAGAAGCCGACTTCAAGAAGTACTTCGATCAGTTTGGTACTATCATTGATGTTGTTGTGATGTATGATCACAATACACAGAGACCGAGGGGCTTTGGTTTTATCACGTATGATTCAGAGGATGCTGTAGATAAGGCTTTGCTTAAGACTTTCCATGAGCTGAATGGTAAGATGGTTGAGGTCAAGAGGGCTGTTCCGAAGGAAATGTCCCCTGGACCCAACATGCGGTCACCTATCGGGGAACATAACAGTCCATATGCTAGGTTCAATAGCTTTCTTAATGGATACACTCAAGGGTACACTCCAAGCCCTATAGGTGGCTATGGAACAAGGGTGGATGGCAGATTTGGGCTGCTAGCTGGTGGACGTAATGGTTACCCTCCTGTTGGTCTAAACTATGGAAATGGTACGAATTTTGAGCCTGGGGTGAACCACAGCTTTGGCGGAACTTCAACTTTCAGTAATAGCCTCTCTTACGGACGGCAACAGAGCCCGTATTACAATGGGAGTTCAAGTAGATATAATACTAATACTGGCTATGGTGGGGTTAATGACAATGCTGGTTCCGTATTTAGTTCATTAGCTCGTAATATATGGGGCAATGGTAGTCTTAACTATGCTACCAACATTGCAAGTTCTAATGCCTTCATGCCATCTGGAAGTGGAAGCCTAGGTGTATTTGGTAATGAAATTGTGAACTGGGGAGGTCTTTCTTCTCCTAGTTCTGCTCATGGCATGGGCAGTGGTTCAGGCTATGCTAGCAGGTATCTGGGTAATGACCCTGAGAATAAAAACTTTGGTCTGCATGCCAATAGTTATGGAAGGAACAGTGGGGTTAGTACTGTGAATACTTCTTTTACTGTATCTAGAAATGTAAATGAAGGAAACTATGCAGATTCATTTGGTAGTAACTCAATATATGGCCACACGGCGTGGAAATCTGCCTCTTCTGAGCTTGATGGGCCATTTTCTTATGGGCTGGGCAATGCAGATTCAGATCTCATACCAAATGGTTCAGAAAGTTATCTTGCGCGCTATAATGCTACTAATAGCCAAGCAAACGGGGGTAAGAGGTTCCTTCAACTTTAAAGAATGGCCTTTTTTTTTTTTATATTGTTCTTTTTGTTATGAGCCAGTATTTACATCATAAGCAAAGCATTGTAATATGTCTGACTATCTGTAACCTGTGATGTTAACTTGTCAACTATGCATAATGATACAGGTGACAGACTTCTTTCCATAGTTTAGTTACTCAATACGATATCTTTCTTCTATTGAATGAACGTCTCAGATTCTCAGTATCATTTTAAACTGAATAGTAACAGAAGATTTGAAATTCATTTCTTATGAGACTGTTTTTGTTAATCAAATGATGGATGTTTACTACTTTAGTTTAGATATAGGTATCTATTTATGTACAACTGCTTCTTGGTTAAAGTTCTTGTTTCCTTTTGTCTCTTTTCCTCCATTATATATGGTTCCCTGTTTGTATACCTTTCACCGTGGATATTGGGGTTATTCTTTTTTGTTATATCTTTTGACTTATGTTGCAGATCAGCCCAGTTTTCATGGGTAAAGTTAAATCTTGAAAGAAAGCTGATATTGATTGTGGAAAAAACATAGATTTTTAGGATATACGCTATTTCGTATAAATCATGACATTTTCTGGTGAGGGACTATTGTTATAACTAGCATAATGAAGGAGTAGAAGTTGATCTACAAGTGACACTTAGTATTTTAAACAGATTGTTGGTCAATTAGTTGTTGGACTAGATGTTTGAAAAGGCTCCATTACATGTTGAATGGTAGCTGAGGCATTCAAACATGTGCTATATGAAGTCAGGGTATAAGAAACAAAATCCCCTAAAATGTTAAAAGAGAAATAGCTTTTGAACAACTATCGTACTGTCTATTTCTTGTTTTGATTTATATTTACCAGAACAGGATTTTAAAATTTAAATGGCTGAAAAGATTGATTATTAATCAGTTGATAGAATTTTCATTGGATTTAAGAGATACACTTCCAGAAAAAGAATCTGAAAAAAATGATGCAGTGAATAGCTGATTTTAGTAATCTTTAGCCTTGTCATAATGTAGTCGATCATTTGACTAATTTATTTCTACTCTTAATGTAGTGGACCTTAATAAGATCATCATTTGGTTTTTATAGTTTTGATAGGTGACTTGGATTCAATGGCATTGCAGTTGATAACTTTACAAACAAACATTAAAACAATGACAAGGCCTTTAGTCCAAACCAGTTGGGGTCAGCTTTTATAGACAAACACCCCAACTATTTGGGGTTGGCCTTTAGAAATAAATGTATAACTGGTTTTAATTATTCTTAAAAGTTGGAACTAGCAGTTTAAATTCTAATAATATTCAAGTGTCCTTTCAAGCCTGTTGAGTATGGATTTGTTCTGATGACTCATCAATGTACTTCCTTGGAGATTCATATTCAAACATTGCCCTTTTACCTTTTTGTAGTTAAATTTTCTTTATCTAAAATAAATTTGGAAGATTTTGTCCTATTAGTATGTTCTTGAAATCAGTCCCTAATTTATGACTCCCTATTCCAAGGATTGTGTTCCTCATGCCTCTTACTGACCAATAACCAGCCTCAAACTATATCCAGAGCGTAGTGGCAAACATTGGCACGTCAAATTTAGTCTGCAATGAACCACACATTTCATTACATGGTGGAGTTTTCATACAAGCACGTTTATAATATATAAATGACTACATTTATGAAATAAAATGAAAGATAATGTTTAGCAAGAATGATTTGGAAGTACTACCAAAAATAATCAAAAGAAGAGCCTATGCCAAATGACTTGTAGTATGTCCAATAAAATTCTTCCTGATGAAATCCACCATCACTTCTGCTCTATGCTTCTTATGTGAATAGCAACACCAAAAATAGTTTGGCATGATGTTAAATATTGAATTGCATGCGACAGCCACAAAAACCAGAAACAGTCGACGAAGTTATACTGAACCAATACATCCTGCTTTGATTCTTTTAATAGGGCATGCTATGGTTGATAGATACATTTGACTTATAAATGTATCAATAGATAGTGGCTGATGTTACATGTACCAGCCATTTTTTTTTTTGCCTTAGGTTTCAAAACAATCTCTCCTCTTATCTAATCTTGTGAGATACTATAGGTTTGTATGTGAACCATCTCGATGAACTGAACTTATTTGAATTTATTATGTCTTAATTCGTCTTTTTATTGTTTAACCTCAAATTTAAAATGTTTATCAGATCAAGTGGTTCCTTTCTTTAGTCGACTTCTCCTTCTAGTAATTGTTCTGTTGGATTTCATTTTTTGGTTCTTTAGATATGTCCTAGACATTGAAGCCCAAGCACCATTCTGATGGGAAATGGTCAGTTGTTCTTTATTTTCCATGTAACTTATATCTGCTTAGAAAAGGCTTAAATGATGATGAAATAGAATTAAGACTACCCCTTCTATGGAGCACATTCCAGGAGTAGATTGTTCTTGACTTCTTAATTTCTGTCATATGATTCTTGTGTTTTGTCCTCAATTTATACTTTTTTCTAGTTAAATCCTTTGTTTTGTAATTTCGTTTGGAACACCGAAACTTTAAAGGTGCTCCTGAGACCAAATTATTCTTGTCCAGACAACACCATAGTGATACGCATCATACTGCCACAAATATGTTATTTCGTGCTAAGATGACATGGTTTGTAAGTAATCCTTCAATACTGTCATTAAGGCAGGCATATCCCTGTGTTACTGTATCATACACATTCTGTTAGGTTGCAGTTACTGATGCAAGAAAATTATGATGGATCAGCGTACCATGGACCATCTTCATCATCATTGTCAATTTGTCACCATTGACTAACCTTTTACCAATAATAGATGAAAGGGCCCCAAGAACACTTGTAGGTTACTAAGAGCAATTGGCCACTGGAAAGAAACCATCTAGATGCTAGAGGACCCCATAATTTTGGTAGCTTCCGACCTTTAGCTGTCCTATAAGAACACTATTAGGCTTTGAGAATATGTATCAATGGATTGCTGCAAGACCCTTCTGCGACTGCATTGGCAATGTTTTGTCCAGGAAGCATTTATAGAAATATATCAAGATTGCATTGGCAAATTTTGTACGTTATATTTGATTGTATGGTGATGAAATGAAGATTTTATATAAGTATCTCGAGACTCGAGATCTCATCTTGTATTTACGGATTAGTGTTTTATCTTTTGTTCAAAGTGTCTATAAAAGGTATGAGATGTCTTATACTCAGTCTTCTTCTTTGCTTGCTCAGGTCTTGCTGCCAACGAAATCGTTCTTTCATTACAGGGTTCATGATATGCGAAGAATCCAGTGAATGAGGTGCATAATTGCAAAGGTCAGATACCGCATTATAAGTACAGTTCAGTTGATTGTTTAGAGCTAACCAGGCAGATGGTATAAAATTTAAAAAAAAAAAAAAATCTTACATATGCAATTTTGTGTAACGTTTGAGAATCTTTAGGTTCACCTTTTCTTACTGAATTTGGGTTTTGTCTATTGGGTTTTGATTGAGATGTGAAATCAGATTGCGGGATATATTCAGAGGTCCTTCCGATGTATGTCGGCAGTACGCCATATAGACTGACTCTTTTTATACATAAAACTGCTAGATATCTAGCATTATGCTCGCTAGTCGCTACTATCAGGAGGTTCATGTTTCTCTTTTTATTGTTTTACTGCTATGTACAAGAGATGATGATTTATTAGTGAAACTTCCAGGGGATGCCTTCTTTGGTCCTCAAGAACAATTTTACCAATCAATTCTAATTCATTTCTAGACTATGTTTATTTCTCTAAATTGCCTAAATTATGGCTGCATTCTGCATTCCCATTTCATATTCTTATTGAATATTTATAAGGGCTTCCCCACCCTGCAAAATAAAAAAGAAAGAAAGAGAAAAAAAATAAATAAAAATAAAAGGAAAAGAGAAAAAGAGGGGGTTAACTTTGTATGCTGTCACTAACACCTGTACATTCTGATTCCATTATATTTCCTAATCCTTTCCTTTTGTTAATTAACTCACTTGTCTAGCTGTATGATGCATGATTTCATGTGGTGACATTCTCTCTCCATGGCCTTTTGCTTACATAAAGCAGAGGAAGGGAATTGAAATCCTATCAAAAGGGCCACTCCTGCAAATCCCATGTCTTCTCTTTTGCTGCTCTCTTCTTAGTCACTTGTGTGGAATAAGAATGAATGGAATATGAATAAGGCTTATTCTGAGATAAGCCTCTTTATGCTAGTATAGTAAGTAAATAATTATTTATCTCAATACTAGAATAGTAGTATCTATTCCTCTCTCTCTCCTCTCATTTTATACCTCTAAATTGTTATAATATCAAGCAAGAATTACTAATTTTCCCTTGAGGAATTCCACTCAGATTTATTTTAATGTCAGTACTTCTCTATTTAGGTTTAAAATCTCACCAATTTTTAATACAATTTTATTATTCTTTTTTGTTTTCATATTAAGGATTCTTTTTGCAGGTATACCCCTCAAAAGCTCCTCCATATTTGTGTTTATGCCCTTCTCAATTTCATATTTACACACGTACCCTTAAAAACCATTGCTTTTGCATGGGTCCTCTAGAATAGTTACTTTTTTAATTTAGTAGATGGAATTACAAAGATGCTCCTAATTGAGAGTAATGTATACAACAAAAATTTAAGGGCATTTTTGTATTTTCACCCTGAAATGGATTAAAAAAGAAAAACATATAAAACCCAAGAAGTATTTTTAAGATATACATATAAATATCAAGTTTAGAGTAGTGTATACATAAATACATGCAACAAAAAAAAAAATCCAGAAAAAAAAAAAGAAACTTTATCTCGCCAAATTTAGTCAAACATCATCCACAATATCCTGAGTTTTTTTTCACTATTCTAAGTTAAGCATATAGCAAATATTTTGTTCTTGTAGATTAGATAATTTTATTTTGATTGATTTATGCTCGCGAGCGAGGAATGCTTGTAAGATGATTTGTACATGCGTATAATAATCAACGTCTTAGTTAGTAATTTTATTGAATATAAATCACTTTCTCAGTGATTTCTCTATTAAAGTTTTAATTCACTAATGGTACTAAAAATTACAAAATTGCTATCTCCGGCAGCGATTCCTTGAGGGGTATGTAAATAAGTTCATAACTCATCTAGCAGCCAGGTATAATATTAAATGTTGTGTGTAGACTTAAATAATTAAAAAATAAAATAACTCCTGGATCACTGTCCAGCTACTAAGCATGACATGCACAAGCTTTTAGTTCAGTAGATGAAAGAGTTTTTGACCAAACTAGCCCTCTTCCAAAACTTTTTTTTTACCAAAATAGACTATTATCAAACTTATTTATCAAATGAGATTTAATTTACTGAAGCCCCAATTCACCGTTTTTATCTGGTCTTTAAACGCTAATTTGTTCAGTGTTTTATGTATATAAATCACTTTAACTTAGTTTTTCATCAATTTAGGAAACAAATTTATTTGACGATAAAAATATTGAACTGATTAAAAACGCTGATTAATTCAGCGTTTATATTATAGCTAAGGTGAATTAGACCCCATTTGATAAATAAATTTACGGGTAGTCTATCTCGGTAAATTTAAAAAACGAGGCTATTTTGGTTAAAAAATATCTTGCAATAAAAATACTGAACTGATTAAAAATGCTGATCAGTTCAGCGTTTTTATTATGGCTACTGTGAATTAGACCCCATTTGATAAATAAATTTAACGGTAGTCTATCTCGGTAAGAAATTAAAAAAATGAGGTTATTTTGGTCAAAAACTCTAGAGGAAATGTGCTTCCTGTTATCACTTCACATACTAGTTGAAGAACTCTGTCATATAAAACAGTCTGAGTTAAGAGGATAATGTAAACACACATATAGGAAATTGCAATGGATATAAAACAACAATATATAACAAACTGTTTCACTCTGCAACTCTTAACAATGAATTTGAATTCTCCAACTGGAAGAAACTCACCCAAATCATCAAGCAAGATGACCATGAAAATTTTCCAAACTCTTATATATTGACACTCTTATAATCCTAAATATCCTGAAAGAATTGACAAGCTTTTCATGATCAGTCAGCAACATGACAAAGCTAATGCATATCTAAAATGAAATGCAGGACAACAACATTAAAAAAGAAACAGAAGATATTGTATATATCATGAGAGTTCATTAAAGCAAAGTGATGCAACAGCCAGACATACAATAGCTGGTATGTGGAATACTCAAATACCCTCTCATCAAAAAAAAATCAAAAGAGAGATTGAAATTGGAAGTGCAATTCCATGAGATAAGATTCATAAGTTGATGTGGATAATATTTACAACTCAGTATTAGATCCATGTAGTAAAAGAAGTGATAGGAGCAAGATCATGATCAGGATCAACACAAGCCATCCTCTACCAAGTAAACCTCACCAGCAGGGGGGGGGGGGGGGAGGAAAGTTGGAGCTGATATTTAGAAGAATGCCCTGCTTCCATAGAAAATTCTAGGGCTACTCTCCTTCGACAGCCGCAGCTTCTTCTGAGAACTCGAATTGACATTCTCAGTAGCTGTGTATCCATTCTCACTATCCATAGGAAGTTTCATTTTCGCGAGAGACTCTGTAAACTGCTGCATGCTCTTCATGTACATATCAACAATCTCCTCTGATTTGATGGTGTCGACGCCGACAACAGGTTTGATGACCACACTCTCTGTGACTACTGGGCTTTTATCTGTTTGGCCTGGAGATGCTGCAACTGGAGTGTCTGTAATTGGAGCACTACTTAAAGGGGTCTCATTTCCTAAACCTTCAACAGCATCAATTCCATTATCTTTCGACAAGCAATCGACGACATGAACTCCTGCATCATCATTATCATCAGGGCAGCTATCATTCTCCATAGTGATCAGGCTCTGTGAGCACTGGGTATCCATTCTGGCGCATGGTATCCGGAAATACTCAGAAACCATGAGCTGATTCTCATTGTCTACTTTCAAATCAGGGAATTCAATCTTCTCATACACAGTAGGAATTGAATCCTCATTCTCATTCTCCAAATCTGGCATAGCTTTCGCAGGGACCATAGGTACGGCTGGCAACGAACCCACATAGGACAAGGACAGCTGAACGAAACCGGCCGGAGAATGGAAAAGATCAGTCGACGAGAGGGAGTATTCCAGCGCCAACTTGTTCCCACTGGCGACCACAACGTCCGGCAGTGGCACGAGACTAAGTCCAAGCAGCTGGTCCCCAAGGTAGTTCTTCACCCTGCTGAGCATCCATATCTCGCATCTGAGGGACGAGTCGAGGGTTCGAACGTTGAGGCGGATATTCTCGTTGAACACCGGGTTCCTCCCAGCACAATTGATGATTTGGGTCGAGACGGCGGCTTCGGGGTCAGTGGTGAGACAGAGCTTCGCATACACATCTTGCTTGTGATAGATGCAGATGTTGTAAATGCCGCGGGCTTGGTGGATGAACACATCAAGATAGCCGATGAATCCTTCAGAGATTTTGTTGCTAAGCTTTGCAGGCTCGGCCATGGAAGATTGGGAATTGGAGAACTCCATGAAACGGACAAGGAGCAAAAGACCTATATAATTCCAAAAAGATGGAAGATTTAGCTCAAAAGTAGAGATTAGAATGAGTGGAGAACAAACACTACAACTTGGATTGAAATCCAACTCTCAGAAGCCAAAACATCCAGTAAACCTGAAGCAAAAATCCAGTTTTGATACCTCGGAGGAGTACAACTAAGCTCAGACACCTAGAAGAATGCCAAAAGATGAGAGAGGATAAAGATTAGTACGAGAAGATAGAACAAACAACGCCAAGCAAACCCTAGGCTCTTAAAATCCTGAGAGCACCAAAACGCTGAAGGAAAGAAAAACAAAATCCAATTTTGGCATCTCGGACAAGGAGCCAAAGCTCAAAGGCGAAGAACTTCCAACCACCCAGAAGCCAAGAAACACAACTCCCGCAACTCCAGGAAACCCAAATCCCACCACCGTAAAGGAAGTCAAAGAACCAAGAACTTACGTACAAAACTCAAACAAAAGAAGGCCAACAGGAAGCTAACAACGAACCAAGTAAAAAAACAGAACCACCGACCCTTGATTGAAAAAAGGGGAAGATTACGGTGAAAGCTCGAATTGGGTCGCTCGCCTTTCACCAAAAGTCAAAAGGATTTCAGCATAAATGTCCGGAAAACCGACATCTTTTGGAGGCGGCGTGATCCTCCAAAGACCCAATCTTTGAGCCTCTTTTCTTGTGAAGATCTCGACAAAGGAAGCAGCTTTTTGTTAAAAATTATCTTGAGGTGTAATCCGGAAACGGCGATAATGGTGGCTTCTGAGTGTAAGCCTGAAAGTTTCGCACATCTTTCTCTGTAGATTAATACTTTGCTTTATAGTTTGGAAACTTTTCCAAGTTTCCACTTGGAATGATAGAGAGTGTGCGTTTTGACTGACTGGAAGAACAACTAAACTGTTCATCAATAATTTCATAATGTGTCAAATAAAAGCTTAATCTGTTAATAGTAAATATATCATTAGGCATTAAACAAGAGAATGGATACCATGAGAAATAGGGAAAAAGAAAGGGTTTATTACACTTTAATCTGGAATTTACCTATTTTCATATAATCTTTTGAAATAATTATATCTAGCCTCATGGATTCTTGCTCAAACATTTTTATTTTTGGAAACTATATTTTATGCTTAAATTTATTTTGCTCGTCTATAATTTTATTTGCGTTACTTTTATCTCTTTGTAGTTATATTTAAAATGAAATTATTTTATATTCTTATTATACTTGACTCATTAGAGGTAAAATAATAAAAATATGATAAATATATATATATATTTTATTGTATAATATATAGTTAATATTATTTTAAATGTGTTGAAAAATTTTATCCAATTATCCGCAACTTTATTTCTTATGAGTATTTTTAAATTCGACACTTAGGCCGATTAAATACGATGAAAAAATTAATAGTTTGAGTTTGAAAATAATTATAATGAAATAAAGTGAATTTAAGCCTAATCGAGAAGGGTAAAACAAAACAAAGCTATTCATTGAATTATTTTATTAAAAAATAATATATGAACATATAAATTTAATTATGTGATAGCCAATTAAGATTTCCTTAGCGAAAAAATTAAACTAAAAACTAAAGAACACAATAATCCATTCAGGAGATTAGATTAGCAATAGTTTAAGAGTTCTGTGTATACTTCTCCCATCAGTGAGCAAATCACTCTCAAGATTAGCATTTTATTACTATGGTGGTTTTCACTAGTTGCTTCAGATTATCACATAACCTAGAATGTAAATCTATGAATCAATAAAAAGAAACACCTATATCTTGATATGTTTTAAGTTGGACTGTCAGATTCCCAAGAGATATACTACCTAAAAGAATAAGACATTGTTCATAGGAACATCATTAGATATCTAATTAGAACTAATAATTAAACCTAGGGGAAAGGTGGAACTGGAAGAACTCCTCTTAGGTGGTGCCTTCCTATCAACACTTAAAACCTTGGTTTGTTGGTCTTGGCCATGGATAAAAGGATTAACAAAACCTCTCCTAAATACAAAGTAGTTGTGAATAATATGCCTGAATGTGTTGGATTATGCAGAATGTAGTTTATGTTTACTAGTACTATTTCTTTCAGAGGTTGATATATTTTTGATTCAGATATGGTGACTAGATGAGATGCTCTTCAACTGGGGATATTTTTTTGGTCAATTCACTAGTTGGTGTCTGTCTACTTGTCTCCTTTCTCTTTTGCTTAATTCTTACATTTGTCTTGGAGAGTAGTAACACTCATGCTTTCTAAGAAGGTGTGAAGGTGTTCTTCACTTCTCCTTAATTGATTTCTTCTTGATAATAATTCTTGCTTCACTGGTAGATGATGAAACACTGTACCTGTAAGATTCTCTCACTTTCTTCCCACTGTTTTAAGAAACAGTGCCAAATAAATAAGTTCTAAATCTTATGCTTTTTTATAAATTAAAGCATTGATTATATTTAAACTCCTTGAACTGATACTAATTTTTAAATACCTCCGTCGAATGACTATCTTATTCTTAATCTTTTTTAAAAAAATTAGAGTAAAATAGTTCTTAGAGCATCTAACATTGATCGCGTGACGATCACGAATAACTACAAGATAAGATATTTAGTGGTTTTACACAATCGAGAAAGTTAGTATAGTGAGAGAAATGTAAATGAGAAGGCTTATCTAAAATTGGCAATAATTCAAGGATCTACAACAACTTGAAAGACAAGACCTTGAATGAGTCAAAGATCTCTATATTCCATGAGTTCAAGAAAAATAATTCAGGATTAAAGATGCCATTTGATGACTCATGATATTGACCAGCTGACCAAATTGGTCCAGAACTAGGTAAGCACACACATCACTAGTATTAGAACATCTGGGAAACATCACTGCCATCTAGATGGATGGTTGAATCTCTTCTTTCCAAGTTGTCCATGCATGGTCCCTCTTGGACCTGGAGATCTTGAAATATTTTCTTGGTTAATTTATTCTATCAGGTTGCATCCTTCATCTAGAAGCCTGCCAAGATCCACTTAATCATATATACTCTCAAAGCATAATAAGCAAAGCAAGTCCTTGTGTAGAAAAATAAAACCAATAGTTAAATATCATCAGAGATATATGAGCAAAAGGTGTTCCAGTGCATGAACCTCTCATAAATGTGGTTAGACTAAGTGATATCTTCTATGTATTGTAGTGTTAAAAATATATATATAAAAGTTGGAATCTATACTTTGTATATAATTAATTAACCCTGTTGTCCTTTTCCCTTGCTCTGTGCCTTTGATGGAGGAGAAGTTATCTCATTTATATGAGTCCTGTTGCTAAGCTATGATGAGAAATAAATTCTATGAAGAAAAATAAACCAACGTATAAAGATAAGAGTTTCTAGACGTGAACTTTGACTAATTGTACACTTTGTTTCACTAACTTGGTAAGCACATACATCATCAGCGTAGAAGATATGGAGAGACATCGTTGCCATCTAGATGGTTGAATCACCTCAAGTAAGTTATTCGAGGATCAGAATCTTGTTGCAAATATGACCTCAAGAAATTTAAGTTTTAATTGATGTAAACTTAATCTGCCAACACTTCACCTCCATGTTTGAATTTGGAAGAACTAGAGTGTTCTAATTCAAAGGAAGCACGGAGCCCTTTGGGATTCATGCATTTCAATAATATAAACCAAAAAAATTATATTCTTCTTTTTTTTTTCTCGTTAAAAATCACTTTTTTTTTAAAGAAATGCATGAAATCAAATGGCCCCTTCATTGAAAAAGTCAAACTCTAAAGTGTGAGCTATCACTATTGCTCATCAATAAGTTCCAGTGAACAGTTACTGGTCTTTATCTTGTCCCATCATCCATTCTAATGCTACAACTGCATCTCTGCACTGACTTTTAAGTTTTAATTGATGTACAATGTATAAGACTCAAAATCTATATTTCGAGCTAGTAGGATGGGGTTGAAATACTTACATAGACGATTGAAATCAACAGCAGTATCATTTTTTCTATGTCACTTCCAAGTCATTTTCTCTGCTTGCATTCATAAGAAGATTATATTTGACATTTTCTTTTTAATCTTTCTACCTAATTCTTTCATCATGTTGACAAAGAACAAACAATAGAACAAGAAAATGGATATTAAGCTCATGTAGGAACCAGCATATGCTACTTACCTGAGACAAGTTTCAGCATGAAAATTTAGCAGAGGCCCTAATGCTCCCAGAAGCTCTCCTTCCAAATCATCACTCATTGATAATTTATGGAAATATGGCATGACATCAGTAGTGATGAAACTCTTGAACTCAAGCTCTTAGAGTTTAGATTTTTCTAACAAATTTTTATAATGGAAATAAGTGGTTATGAACATATTAGAGAAACACAATATTACATTTTATTAAAACAAAATCTTCCATATGATTTATGTCCCAAATTAGTTCTTTTAGTAGATATACATCCACAGGCATATCGCTACAAGCATATGAGAGAACTCTGGAACCAGTATAATTCATACTTTTGTATTTACACTTAGATAGCGAAATATTAGTGAGACCAACTCGAGCTATGGTTCCTAAAGAGCCGATATCTCTTTGACCACTTGGATTTTGTCTGCTTCAAACTGTTCGTCTTCTGGAACAAAAAGAAACATGCGCCTTGATGAGTTACAAATTTAGTGGGAGTTAAATAGGGGAATAAATATCTTTTCCACAAGAGTACTCCATGGAAACTCGTGAAAGTAAAGCTGATATAACAGCAAGTAATACATGAAAGAACTTGCAAATAGAGAACATACATACAGAATATGTGTAAAAAGAATATTGGTCCTGCAATTTCCATGAAAATTTCAATAGGAAAGATTGAAATTCAATAGGGGTCTAATTATAGCAAAAATTACCTTTATCTATCTGGAAGCCAGTTAAAAACCGCAGAAGCTTGCTTTTGTTTGTCACTAGAATGCTTACAATCTCAGGTGGTTTATTTTGATTAGCAGCAAACAACTGAAATATTCGAAGAGAAGTAGAGTTATGATTTAGGCAGACAAATTATAATACATAGCAAAAGCATAGCAATGGTGAATCATGCCTTGAATACATGGAACGCATCTACTTGAATGTTCTTGCTTGACTCCTGTAAAAGAAGAAAAGGAAAAAGTATCAGCTATAATGTTATATATCTCTGAGATGTAACATGAAAATGGAAGTGCATTAGATGTCCGTGCATATTTAACGGCATGCAAGGCTCGGTTAATATAAATTGGGGTTCCTAAGCAAGAATGTGAAATGCGTTCTTAAAACCTAGTATTAAAACATAAACAATATTTTAATGGCTTTGATGCATCCCTTACTCTCATTTTCCTATGACTTCATATATTCCTCTGCCCACCAATCTTTCAAGAAATTTTTTTTTTTGAAGCAATAACAAAGGCTTTTTAATCAATTATACTTTAAAGGAGGTCCTTTTTAGCTAGGTATCTGTCATCTTTAATCAATTACATGGGTTTATAAATGATGATTTTTTTTACCTAACGAGAGGGGGTAGTGGTACGAGGTTCCCACCAAGGCAGGGTTTGCAGGGAGACTATACACCCTCGCTCTCTTTTCTGAGAAGGATGTTTTTACAAGACGTAACATATTTTACCTAATAAAGCGGGTGTCACCTACACAGAGTATGCAGAGAGACATATACAGCCTTGCAATCCTTTCCGAGGAAGATGCTTTTGCAAGATTTGAAACCACGACCTATTTGGATGCAAGGGGCAAGCCTTATGGTCACACCAACTGCCGCCCTGTCGATAACATCTTCCACCTATCTTTTTTTTATTTTTAATAGAAGCTACATCCTACTATGGTGCTTATATTCTATTGCAAAGGACCAGTGTTCTAAGGTGAACTATCCAAACTTCCTAGGTGAGAATCTTCATTCTATGATAGAAGCTTCAGCAATTATTTCCACTCATCAGTAAGAGCTAAGCCAGAGAATCATCCTTTTGGATTTTGAAGCCAATACCAATGGTGCTATAACCCAAGGCACTTGCACAGTATTTCAATTTCTGTTCCCTTCTTAAGATGATGAAAGCCTGAAACTAATTAACATAATGCTATTTCCTCTATTATCTATCTGTCAAAAGGTAGATAACAAATATGTTGCAAAATGAAACTATTTCAGTTATCAATACTACAAGAAACCAACACAGTATCCAATTTGGTTGAACATATAATAAACAGGGTACAACATACCCGAAGAAGGTTCATCAGGATCATAAGATTGTCCTTCGAACTAACATATTGCACCATAACTGCAGAATTTGATCTATCCAGTAGCATGTCTCCCAAAAGCTGTAACGAAAAAATCAAAGACAGATTTCTAAGATATCCAGAGTTATAAATGAGAATCATGAACTAATTTGGCTAAATACCCTGTCTTCCCCTCGAGACATTTGCAATAGAATGATTAGAGATTAGTTTAATAGGCCTTTACATGAATACGATATACCAAAGCATAAGTTCCTATTTATTCAATGTTGTAATTTGGCATCGGAAAAGAATTAAAATCTCATGTGCCCAATGAATTATACCTTGATAGCTTGCCTTCTTGTTATGTAGTTGTCAGAAGATAGAAGCTTCAAGTTAAATTCTGCAAAAAACTGGAGACAAAATAGCTAGAAAATTATGAATATGATTGTATCATGCCAGAGAAAAAAGGGGACTAGAAAGAAGACCAGCATTCTAGAATTCCTGCTCAACTTTACAAAACAATGAATATTAGAAATGCCTACAAGCTTCATGGTATCTGAAGAATATCCTTAATATTTACAGTGATATGTAAAGGCTCTGTATTATTGAGTACTCTTCAATATTCATCCATGAGATTAGAATCAAAAGACGATGGATGCAAAAGATTTTACTAGATCATTATTATTAGATTATTCTATATAGAGTAAACATCAACAATTTAATCCTTTAAAATTAGTTGGATATCATCTATCGAGGAATACTTCATCCAGGAATAGTTCAGGACCATTTCTATGCTCAATATGTAGAAATTTGTTGAAGAATGTAATACGTTCCTCACAGGTCAATAACATTCAGAAATTTCCAATGATAGTAACTAAAAGAAACTTATTGGACAATGAAAGATTTTCTTGTTCATCACAGAATTTGCACTATATGAATAATTTCATATAAAACAAAAATAAGGTATAAATCTCACAAAAGGAAAAAAGAAGAAGAAACCACTTACCCAGTCATAGTTTTTAGAAAGAAATTCAGTTACAGTTGATTTATGCCTGGTCAAGAGTTCCTGTTATAGAGCAACACATTGTTGTTACCACATGCATTAATTAGAGAATGCACCAAGTAATGATAGAAAAGTAATTCTTCCATACAATGTGCTATTGATATAGAAACAATTTGCCACCATTAGAACTACAAGGAATTGACACTAACTGTTAAAATATAAATATAAAAATCATTGTTTTCTAAGAACTTAAAGGTTTTAGAGTATTTGATGAATTTAAGGATTTGGTCAATCCCGAGACTGATCAGCCAAAACAATTGGGGATCGGCTATGATGGCATCCCAACTCAAAACTAGTCTAGTGACTAGTTTTCAGTATGATATTGTGTGAAATGATCTGATACAAGTCTTTTAAAGTTAATTGGGTAGCATTTGTGAGGGATCCGACTCATGTGCAACCCGCGGACATCAAATAATTAATATCTCCAAGCCAAATACTTCAAAAAGTCCCATCGACATCCGATGCAAATCTGGTCTCCATCAACATCTGACAAGCTCTTCCACCAAATATCTGACTCCCTTGACTTCAACAACCCCGGGTATGAAACTTCTTTGTTTTCCTCTCTCTCTCTCTCTCTCTAAATCCCCACCCTATCTTTCTCTCTCAGACCCCTCTATTACTCTCTCTCTAGCCTCTCTTTTTGTGTATATTTCCTCTCTCTCTTTGTTACTAAGGGTGAGAGAGAGAGGGAGGAAGAAAGAGAGAGAGAGAGAGATAGAGATGAGTGGGAAAGTACAAAAGGAAAATATTGGGTGGAGAGATAGGGAGAAAAACGGTAAAAGAGAGTGAATGGGAGAGAAACAATACATTTTATTTGTGTGAGAAGAAGGGGGTGAGTAGGAGAGAGCTTCGGAAATTTTTTTTTTATCTATTGATAAAGGAAAAAAAGAGAGTGTGGGAGATAATATATGAGTGTTTTATTTTAAATTAAAATTTATACATGAGTAATTTATATTTTTCTATTTTTTAAGATTTTCTTGTATTTTAAAATAATCTTTAGAATTTTATATAATTAAAAAAAAACTTGATTTTGAAAAGCCGATACAATGGACCGAAACAGCTGATACTATTAATACAGTCGAATATGTGTTATTTTTTCAAGCGATCGATCTCTATTTTGATCTCGATATTTGAAATCTTGGATGAATTAACATAGCATTAGAGCAGAGATTCTGGATTCGAATCCCGTCAAGCACATCCATTATTTAAAATATAAAACCTGCACCATTTAATTCAAATCTACTTCTAGGTCTATCAAAAATCTCAAGCCAAAAGGTGAAGAGTGTTATATTATAAAATATAAAAAAACTACCATTCTCTAACAACTTAAAATTTTAGTGTAGTCAGTGAATTAACATGGGGGTGTTAGAATAGAAAGTATAAAACTATTATGCTCTAACAACTTAAAATTTTAGAGTAGTTAGTGGGTTAATAGTAACAAGGAAATAGCATAAAAAGTATTGCTATTGACTACTGGTCTATCATATTAGAATAGAGCAATATGAAAGAAGATGAAAGATAACATATTTGAACAACAAACATCAATTTTGCAATATTTAGAACAAAGACAAATTTAGAGACAATATGTATAGATAACGCACATGCTAGTCAGCTTCTGACAGATCTGATAGTCTAGGACAGTCCTAAATCATCCTCACCATTATAAATTGCCCATTTAGGTCGATGACTATCTAATATTGTTGGAACTGGCATGGAGTTGTCTGGAGCTTGCAACTTACAAGGTCTAGTGATCCACCCAATAGAAGTTATATACCATCTACTCTACTTGCAGCACGGATTGTAGCTTGTGGCTAAACGCACATTTTAAGACAGCTATTTACACCTCCATGCAAGAAAAGAAGCAAGTATGGCCTCCAAGATTCAATGATCTGAATGTGGGTATCACACAATTTAGATTGCTTTAGAACTGTCAGTCTCCAAGAATATTTGTGAATTCAGTCCACAATAGCAGAGGATTGTCTAAGGGAAGTTCTGATAAGTGCACTAATATATAAAAGAAACCAAAATAGGAAGTTCATGTGTCTGAAAACATATAAGATATACCATCCAACCATACCCTGAATGCTCAATCTGCCAAATATGATTAATTACAGAACCCATCCAAGAAAGGTTGAAAACTGAAACATGAATATGTTTATTTATATATCACTCAAATGTCAACTTTTAATGGAGTATGTCTGAAAACTAAGCAATTAAATATGGCAGCCATCCAAGAATTTTAAAGAATAAAGACTGAGGAAGATGAAAATTGAAATCATTCGTTCAATTTCTCAAGAACCTAAAATTCTAAATTTAATTAGTTTATATATTTCCTAAATCCAGTTGCACAATTTGATGCCCACAGGATCTGAAAGGACTCTACCTCTCATAAGTTCCCCATTTTCTTTATTAAACATTAGCTTTGCCCCCCTCAAATATCCCTTCACAGGATTCCAAATTAATCCACTATCCTGTCTGTCCTGTGGCGTATGCTATCAGTAAAGATCAGTGTCATTCCCCTTCTAATTACCACACTGGATTGGCAGTGACTCACGCAGCACTACCACTTCCAGCAATATTACAGGTTGACCAGCCAATACCATTACTTGAGAACCATAACTTGCAAATGATTGTCCTTATTATATAGTGGAACATGTTTAGTATTCACATATGCAAGAACAATAAATAAAGACTAAAATGCTGGGTTACAAAAACATGAAAAGGTAACTACAGTAACTTATTAAAGACAAAATCCATGAACAAAAGACAGACTAAATTTTTACAGTGTTGAAGAGGAAATTAAAAATAAGAATGATTTAACCTTGAAAGTTGCAAAGGCATCTGATGCTATGTCAAAATTTGGAAGTTGTATAAACACAAAGAACTTCTTCATGTGCTCTGACTCCAAAATATACCTGTAAGTGAACAACTAACTGAACAAAATGAACAAGAAGTTCACTAAAAGACAAATTTTAAACTGAATCCAAATATAGGCATATGTAATGTATACTGCTTAACAGTTGAAGAATCACTGCATGTAGGGAAGAATCAAGGCATGCATGCTAAAGTTGTCTTGTACCCAACACAGTTGCTGTGCCATAATGAGGCAAATTGGAAGCACACAAACACACACAGTCACAGAGAGAGAGAGAGAGAGAGAGAGAGAGAGAGAGAGAGAGAGAGAGAGAGAGAGAGAGAGAGAGAGAGAGAGAGGGAGGCAGAGAACGCAGTGGCTAGAGTTGCGTTGATTGCTGCAGGGCAGCAAGTAAAGGACACATTGCTGCTCCCCATGCACTACCTCCCTTTGTCCACATTCTTTCTCTCCATAAATCAAAAGGGGAGAGACAGAGAGAGCAGCTCCCACAACTGGGGCTACTCTACATCTTGCCCTGTGCAGACCATGAAGAACTTGGGATCACTGAGCTTAAAAGTAAGCAACTGTGATTAGACAGATCATGAAGAACTCTTTGGCCATTTGAACAACACATCATCTTTTTACTGTACTAACTTGCCCTTCCTCCTACCGCTCAAACTATTTTTTTAGCACAAATGTGCTACAGATGAACATCTCTTTCATTCAGCGGACTGTTTACAAGCATCCAACCTGTACCGAATTTTCTTCTTCCCACTTAATCTAGAAAGAGTAAGTCCTTTCATCCCAATTAATATGCATTTAGAGATGTACTATAATAGACAACAAGTCCTATAAGGCAATAACAAATCAGCATCAGTAAATCCCAACGAGAGCCAGGAGATCACATGAGTATTGATGGATGATATTAGTTATGCACTTCTTGTGAACACATTTGTAATTGCAACTATTGGAAATATTTACAGTACAATGAAATAAAACATTTGGTTCATATTTAGTATGCATTATAGTAGTAAAAGCCACTCAATTGTGCTTGAAACAGCATAGCCACTCAATTGTATAAAACTATAAATGCTAGCTTCCCAAAGAAATGAGGGAACTTCATGAGTTCGTCCAAAAATAACTTGTGTTATACAAAATTACAAATACATCTAATGCATTATCTACAGAAGAATTGACGCTCAGCCAAAGAAAACCTCTACTATTTCTCAATAAAGAAAAAAGTAAGCAGCGTAGCAGACAATTTTATAGGAAATTGCTACAATATATTTGGTGTCCTTTGGCAAGATATATTATTATACCAACAAGAAATATACATCTACTATAGAAACTGTTAACTATAAACTTTGACCTGAAAAGCATCAAACTTAAAGTAAAAGGTAATAAGATTCAGCATTGCTACCTTGCGATACTTTGATGACGGATGCACTCTCTCAACATAGCACCATAATGTAAAGCAATGTCCATGTTCTCATACCTGCAAAGCCAATATGTTACCTACTGCAATATCTAGACAAAGGAATAATCATCTTCAACAGAAAATTGTCCTGCAAACCATTTCTTTCTGTAAAAGATAGTGTCTTGTAATAAAGAGAAAAGCCTTACTACGTATCAGAGGACTTGCTCCGAATCTTTTCACCTTGGAATGAGGTTTTCTAGAATATATAGGGTGAGGGTTATATATTCTGCCAGCATGGTTCAAAGTTTTGGTTTCCATTTCAATTGGTATCGATTTTGACAACTACATAAATTACTAAAGGTGTAAACTGCATTTTTATCAAATCACCCAAAAAAATACTTCTAAAGGTGTCTCATGGAAAGAGTTGTGTAAGAAAATATTGAAAAGACAGGGTGTAAACTGTAATAAACACAATAGTTGGGTGCAAAATGGAGAATCTCAAAAGAAAATAACACTTAATTCTATATTGCCGATGACACTTGGACGCTATAAAATTTGCATCTTACCCAGATACTAAAATATCCAAAAGATCTTTGTTTGCTTCCAAATAGTCAGAAGCAATTAACCGCGACTGGACGAATTGCCTTTGCAAATTTGCAACAACTTGAGTAGCATCTTTCCTAGTCTGCATTCACTCAAGAAGCCATGTATTGCACATGTTAACAAGTTAAGCATAGATATATACATAAGGAAGAAACCAACCTCACATATATTACTAAACTGACATACAGTAACCAACGTCAAATTAAACAAACAATTCAGATAGCTACCTCTAAGTTCAATTTTGGAAGGCAAATAATTAGTAGACGTAGCGTGTTCTCTCTAAAAAACTCTTGGGTCAACTGTGTACAAGTTTCAGAGACTGGCTCTGATTCACCACTGCCATAAAGAATATATTTCAACTCCCGGATATTTTTGCACAATTCGGCCATCTGCATATTTAGAATTCAAGATATGAAGCAACAGAATTTTTTTTTTAAAAAAAAAATATTAGGCATCAGAAGAAAGGAACAATGTAGGAATATATTTAATTACAGTTCACCAGATAAAGCACAATGTAGGATCCATAAATCTCCAAATATCCCATGCCAATTCGTAAATCTAGAAACCTCAAGTTCATATCTTTGTTACCATACATCACAATATTCCGAAAACCCTCTCTATACAAGCACATTATACTACAGAAATCCACGAATCCAACCGAAAATTACAAAACGAACTCGGAGAGCCCAAAAGATTCCAATGTCAGCCAAAAGTACCCATCAAATCCCAAAAAGTGAAGGAACCCAGATCAAAGTTCGACATAATTGGACTGGAAAAAGTAAAGAAACCAAGTAATTCGACGCCAGTAGCAGCGGAATCGGATCACCTTCTCCTCCCGCTTGGGCTCTTGGGATTTCGAGCTGATATCGACATAGACAAGTAGCTCCCTCGTCTGCCGCACGACCTCAGCCGGAGTCTTCGGCTTCGACTTAAAGAGGCCCTTCATCTCCTCCTTCCTCCCCGGGAGGCCTCCAGCGATCGAAGCAACTAGGGCTGGGTTTAGAGTTGGGATTCGCCGGTGGCTTCGCGAGCTAATTGCTCCCTCCTCGCTCGCGAGCAAAAGGCAACGGTCGCCATCCACAACCGTTTCTTGACGCCTCCTCTCCTTTTCTCTCCTTTTCTCTCCTTTTTCCTCTTGGGATGTTTTGCAAATAGGCACCTCTATTTATTTTTATCCATTATACAAAAAATCACCTAACTCTTAAATATTTAGAAATCAACCCCTTCTCCTCTAGTTATATTTATAGGGTAAATTACAAATTGCCGCTTACTATGTCCAAAATTAAACTACTTTACGCTTTCTGTAGTTTAAATTAATAGTTTCATTTTTTTTTTTAATCTAAAATAATAGAGAAATTATTGGAGAGAATTTCCTCGCCGAAATAAACAATAAAAAAATTACGGTAATTATATTTTCCAGTTAATTAGTCTAAATAATATGCACGTCTTATTTTTCAAACAACACCCTAATAACTAACTACTGTTAAATAATATATAGTTTATATAACCAACTCTATTATTTCTTTTTAAAGTCTATGCATTTTATGCCTTACCGTATAAAAGACTAGAAGACAGGAAATAATGAAAATATAAGGTGTTATTTGAGAATGTATCTTCTTCTTCTTTTATTTATTTATCTTTTCTTATCCACTGTGATCGAGAAAGAAGAAAGAGTACTAGCTAGTAATGTTGTCTATCTATCCTTATCGGATAAGGATGTGGTGTCGTTATCCCTGCGGAGGATTTGGGTGGTGATGGGGTCCTTGGCCTGTCCGAAAACCTTTTGTTGGTTGGATGGATTGAATTATTGCCTCTTTTTGGATGGCTTTGTTGGGGTGGGGGGAAAAGAAGAGCTTTTTTATTATCAAAAAAAAAAAAAAGAAGAAGAAGAAGAGCTTTTCAGCAAACTAGCAATGTCTCAGATTTGTTTTTGTTTTTGTTTTTGTTTTTAATTTATTTTATGTAAATAGAACGAGGCGAGTTTAAAATATTTAATGCTGGAAAGGTTCTGTTTCGAGTTATAATTTGGGAGATTTAGATATAGTTTAGTATTAACTTTAATATCAGATAAAAAGCAGTGGTGAGTTTAATACTTTAGTTATAACGTAAAGTTTAACATATTATTCTCGTTGAAAATAGATTTTTTTTTTTTTGTGTGTGTATATATATATATATATTAAATTTGTTAGAAATCATACTTCGGTCCATGAGAGATTTTGGTGGTTATGGATTAAAAAAGTAACTATAGTAGAATTGGTAGATATCCTTCCATCGCTATAACTAAGAAGATTGATTGTAGGGTCAAAATTGGTGGTGGTTTGAATATTATACGACTTGGCTTAGTTGATGGCTCGACAATATAGTTGGCTGAAAGGAGCAGTTTGATAACGTGACGACTTAGAACAATATCTGAAGACGTTAGTTCTGAGCATCGTACGATACAAACGATTTAAAACCTATACAAGACAGTTTAATAAATTAGTTAAAATTTAATGAAGCTTAACAAAAAAGGAAGTGATTATAAAATAGTCGCATTTTAAAACTTCTATTTTTGATGTTTGGTTAAAAAAAATACTAAAAAAGTGACTAATATACATACCAAAAATAACTTCACTTTTTTTAAACAGAGTCACTTCGTTAATCATTGAGCTACATTTTCTAGCAATCGACTACATTCCAAATCAAATAATAATTTATGGGCTAATCATGAAGAAAAAAAGAAGCAATAATTCAAGACATCTGGATATCAGTTCTCTCACATATAATTGCGGTACAAACAGATCATCATGGCTACCATGAATGGTAACTGTAGTTTGATTCACTCTTCATAGGTAAACGGCTGTGCTTCTTTCAGAACTGTATTACATGTACAAACATAACAAACTACGAAGAACATCATCCGAAATGTCCAAATCGTTGACGGATATACTACATTAGCAATCCGATGCTTGATCAAGCAAGATAAAGAGGTCAAGAAAAATTGTGATGATAAAAAGTTAGAAATCAGGTAAATCTTTTGGAAAGTTCTGATCAACGACAAAGGTCGCTACCTAATTGCCCCACTTGCAATGGATGAAACCTTGCAAACACCAGCTGATGTTGTGAATGGCACATCTTTGTAACATGCTACAAGCTCTCCATCAGTGTGGAGGTCAACTTGCACCTTCTCCCAGACCTTGCTCTTGGCATTCAACACAGTGTCTGGCTCACCTGAATATCCAGCAAAAGTTACTCGCTCTCCCACCACAGCAGATGCTGGAGGATCAACCAACTCCACCTAAATTCCAAATGTGTCAAGAGCATATAAATTTGTTCCGATTTGATACTCTTTACATATATTTCGATAGACACCAAAAAATGATTTGTTGCCCTATCCTCTGGATATATATACACTTCAATTACAGAGTACATATAATATAAATCATGTCTTGCATTTGATCCAATTCCACGTCAAGGAGCAGAGCTGCAGAGAACATTTTCATACTACTACTAGATGTCATAATTGTCAAGAGCCTCAGCTAGAAACTTGCTCTTACTGGGTGGTGGAAACAGTCACTAGAGAGTATCGACAGATCCTTTATTTTTATTTATTAAAGAGTATCAAGTAGCAACGGAATTTATGCAGGAAATGATGTAGGATATTAGGCAGGAATATCAAACAAGCTGTTGTCTTATAAAGTAAGATAAAACTGTCAAAAATGGCAAAAAGATATCACGGGTTACCTTGGTATGATCATCACTGGATGCAGCCAAAACCATCGCATGTGATTTAATACCACGCATAGCCACTGGTTTTAGATTGCAGAGAACACAAACTTTTCGATTCTGCCAGTAGAGAAACAGCACGTATGCAGCAAGAAAAGAATTAATAAGTGTAAGATAATCAATCTCTATAATAGGAGAAAAGGGCAAAGGGTGAACCTGCATTTCTTCCAGTGGGATGTACTTAACAAGCCCACTAACCACTGTTCTAGTTGAATCTTCTCCCACATCAATTTCTTCCACATAAAGGGAATCAGCATCTGGATGCTTCTGAACTTTCTTTATGAGACCCACACGGATATCTAGTTTGGAGACTGAAATTTCTGCTTCAGAAGCCTTTGCTTTGGTACTACCAACTGCTTTAGCACTTTGTTTCTTCGTCTTTCCTTCTGTTGAAGATAATGTCCAATGTTTATATGCATTTATAAGAGAAACTTCATCTGCAATAAAGTTAAACAAGTTCTACCAAAAGAAGCATTTGTGGCAGTCAAAAAGTGCCATTCAGAACACAGTAAAAAGTTGTGAACTTATGACAAAATTACTATTACAGCTGATTTTCATATTTTTCCAACTGGACATTTTTATCTAGTCACTCAGGAAATAAAAATTCAACTCCTTTGACATTAACTTCATGTTAGTTATACTAGGAAATATAACCCATTGAATTTATGTAGTTATATTCAGTTGAACATAAATCATAGTCTGCTGAACATAGCCCCTAAAGCAGCAAGAACAATAAGTACATATGGTAGCACTTGGGGTGAAAACAGGTCAAATGAACTCTAACTAACCTGATCCAAATCGGATTCAGTAAAAATTTCTTTCTGACCCGAATACGGGTAGGATTTCTAAAACAAAAATCTGAATATGGATTTAGATACGGATAATTTTCTTAAAGAATTCGAATATGGATACAGATACGGATTGGATATAATTTTTTAGATATGAATATTGGATATCGGATATACGTTTACCCACATATTTTTTGAATAATTTATAAATTTTAGTTTGCTTATTTAAATGGTGATTACTGATATTTGTCACTAATGATGTATTATATATTATTTGTAAAGATTGATTTTGTTAATTTTATATGTATTTAACATATAAGAAATTTTTTAAAACTTTTAATAGTTTGTGTTAATTGTGTCCAAAAAAATGTCATAATTTGTTTAAAATTCAATTCGTATCCATTTAAGATCTGATCGTCAATCTGAAAATTATCCATATTCATTTAGTTAGGATATAATTTTAAATATTATTCGTCCAATATCCATATCTAGATTAAAAATATAGATCTAGATACAAGTTGAGCACTATCTGATCCGTATCCGATTTGTTTTCACCCCTAGGTAGCACTACTAATGTTTAGAATTATGATAAACCTAACAGGTAGATCTTCACTGGCTGGCAAACACAAAGTATACTCCTACGACAAACAGTGGGAAACTCAGTTTTGCAAAAGCACCTCCAGTTAAGTAGATCATGATAAGATACTATGAGAACATCTAAGTGTCTAAAGTTATATAGAAGACCAAGACACCAAGAAGACACAAATGATGTCACATAATGATCAACTTAACCAAGATTTTCTAATCAAGTTTCAACTAATTATCATGTAGGCAATAAGTGAAAGCTCAAAGAAGAAAAGGGATACTACTGCAAAAAACATGGAAATAGAGAAACCTGATAACTTTGTGGTCTTCAGTTGCTCCGCGATCATTTTGGCATCAGCTTCTGCTTTCAAAAGCCTATCAGCTTGACTACCAGCAAATTTCTGTCTGAAACATTCCACTTCTTCGTCTTTCTGTAGATATTTGTTAAAATGACAATATAAAGTACGACAATATACATGGACAAGAATGAGCCAACACGAAAATGATAGAGTAAACATACCAGTTCCTTAAATAGTGGCTCAGGTTTCCCTATTTTGTGGCCAGGAGGTAGAAAATCCCAAGGTCTTTTTGCCTTACTGATTTCTCCTTTCTCCTCACAGAAAGAGAGACATCCTGGAGGTACGTTAATCTGCCTCATTACCTTGTGTGCAACAAAAGACAATTCAAATTTGCAATGAGACACAGCAAAGGAATGAAGTTGAATAGAAGAAGAATCTGGTAGTCAAAACATTAATGAGAGAAGAAAACAAAAAGGAATATAGAAGGTACTTCATTAGAAAAGGAAGGCATGAAAGGTTCCAACAAACATGCAAGAAGATACACAAGTCCAACTGAAGTCTTCATAACAATGGCACATGAACATGGATCTTCTTTAAAAAGCCTCCAAAACTGGCTCTCCTACAAACAAATGAAGAAAAGCAAACAACAAACCATGATGAGATCAAGAAATTCTTAATCCAACATATTGAGAGCCAAACAATACTAAACTTACTTGCAAATATGCATTTCCCACACTTGAAATGCTCATGGCAGTTTTCAGACCTTGTTTTAGTTTGACCTGTCATACAATGAGTAGTTTTTTTTTTTTTCAATTATTCAGCAGCATAGTGATTCCAGATCACTAATAACAACTCATTAAGGAGGTTTCAATGTAATAAAGTAGCATGAGCATACAGTACAAGTTAGTAAATCACCTTTTCCATGGCATCAAGATACTGGTCAATCAATTTACCAACATTGTCTGCCAACAAATTTGTTAACTGATGTGATTCTGCATTAGGAGCATCTGGAATAATTGAATCATATCCAGCTCCTGCAGAAAAAGATAACCTGTAAGTACAGTATAAATTGACACTACATGAATCTAATTGCAACTAACTCAGAATGGGACTTCTCATATATGAACAGTAGACCAAAATGAGCTAACATTTTTCTATGATAACGCTTTGTAATTCCAGTAAACAGTGAGGAGATCATCGAGATTCACAGTTCAAACACAGAACATAACAGAATAAGAAAATTGATTTGCATGCCTCAATTGTTAGGCATGTTTTTCTAAGTTTCTAACTAACATGCAGAAGCTATTAGTCAATGTGCTTGGAGTGGATACCCAACAGTCATATGGTTGACTTCACTAACCTGCTGGTTTGGCAATGAAACTCAATACACGATTAATAAAATTTCCCAAGTTATTGAGCAACTCGTTATTCAGTTTCGCCTGCAGATCTGCCCACGTGAACAATGTATCTGATACCTAAGTCACAAAAAGCACTTCAAATTAGAGCTAAAAAACTAGATATGCAAGAAAATTTTATGCTGACCTAAAATAAAACTAAATTTCATCTAAACTGACCTCAGGTCTATTAGTGAGCAAGTAGTATCGCCATACTTCTGAAGGAATCTTTGTATCCTTTGCATCATTTCCAAAGACTCCAATACCTTTACTTTTTGAAAACTTTCCTGTCAATCAAGGAAGCAACAATGTCAAGATAATAAACATAGATTCTACAAACCTTCAAGGAATTAAGTTACAAAGCAATGACAATAACGCATATCATTCCAAAGTTATAATATCAGCCTAATTCCTTAACTACAGCATACCAAAGTGGTTTATAAATACTCAGATCAAGGAAAAAAAAGCATGAAATAGATAAAATCAAAATCAAAATGGCATTTTGTATATCAAGTGATGTTTTATGAGTTTCAACTTTTGAGTAAAGTATTCAATTTTCAAGTTGACATCCATTAAGCTATATATAGAACAATTAGAAACTAATGAAATAATTGATATCAAGTATGTTTCTTTCCACACAAAAAAATACTATATGAATAATATCATTAAATCAAATGAGTCAAAGATCAAATATATTCAGGTATTCAGGTTATTTATAAGCTTGCAATAATTAATTTGCTTATAAGTTCACTTCCATAAATTTGCATAAGCTATTGTAAGTCCTCAGTTATCACAATCCATCAGAAAACACAAAAGCTTAAGAAAAAAATGTCACCTTTCTTAATTAGCATTCCCTATAAATCTTTACAACAACCTAAAATTGAGCAACATTTACGACAACTGTAAAACTGATCTAAAACAGTTAAAATTCGTTGAAACAGATTGCAACTAAACAAGAACATCCAAATTGAACTGTTGAAACCTGAAACCACCAACACTCAAATTGTTCAAAGCAGTAAAATGCTGAATCTATCAAAACAAAATCAATTTCGGATTAGCATTGACAAAATCTCAGCCATGATTAAGATTCAAGAGATGTTATAGACTATAGGAAAAGCAAAAATGTAGAAGTATCAGGGAATAGAGTTATGCAATTATGAACATCAATGGTACTTACTTCATGTAATGACTATGTTAGAATATATTTAAATCCCTCAAGGGATGGTCTAGAGTATGCATATTGTCATTCCTTGAATGTGCATGTGCTGACTATAAAGGCATCAAAGTGCACGAGCCTTGGGCCACACGGGGTCAATGCATTTGCTAGCTATACGAATAATAAAGGTGTACCCAAAAAAAAAAAAAAAAAGCCAAATAAAATGAAAAAATAAATAAGTCAACTAAAATGAAAAAAAATAATTGTCTTGTTGGGCTTTGCTCGGGCATATCTTTTTGTACGTGGTAGATAATTGGGCTTCTCAATAGTGCGCAAATCCCACTGCCCAATGTTTTAACATTTAGGTCTCTCGTAACGGACCAAAGAACAAATTATTACACAAAGACAGATATGCAATAAGCCAATAATTCAAATATCATTAATCATGCTTCGGAACATTCTGAAAATAACTCCTACCAAAGATTGTAGTTTATGGATATTAATACCTGCTTCATAGTTTAAGTATTCAGTAACACTAATTGTCTTCATCATTGTCCAACTTTCACCAGTTCCAAGAAGTGTAGAAGGAAACATAACCTGGCATCAAATATGAAATGTATGGTATTACAAGGAAATAATTGTTTGCAAAAATTAAGAGAATAGAGCAGTTGTAGACAATGTAAATAAATTCTCATACTACAAAACCCAAAACTTTTGACTGGCTCTCTTTACACAGAGGAGAGGTTACAATTCTAACAGAGTTTCTAATTCTGTCAGAAGTCCATAGTGGGTGCAGTAAGTCAATCACGTAAAACTTAAATTCTTGTGCATGAGCAAGTCTTGACAGTACCTGGCTCATTTTCTTGTTGAGAAACGATCAGCAGGAAAAGAGTGGTTCTTAATACCAAATGAGCATGATAGAGGGTGTAACTCTTGCAAGGAGCATCCAGATTACAATACAACTGGAAGGTAACATGAATGAAGTTACTGAAGGTATGGATCTAAGGTTACATAATGTACAAGCTATTCTGAACTCTAAAGGTCAAAAATGCAACTCTGAAAGAAATAGCTTAAAGAAAGTGTATATGTTGTGAGATTTCTGTTTTCTTAAAAAAAGAAAAGAAAAAGGAATTGAGACAGTAGCCATCAGTCATGAACAAGGTAAGTTTGTCAGTAAATGCCTAGTCACACTTACAGTTATAGTGCATGAATACCTCAAAATGTGACTCTGTATAGCTCCAATTATGAAAATAAGAAATTAGTTTATCATAAAATAACAGCAACAATTTTGCAGCTAAACATAGATAAATGTTCTTTAGACTGCAGTGAAGACTTATTTTATCATGAAGTACTGGAATTGCATACACAATATGGGGTACAACTACAAGTTTACTGAGATAGAAATATGGTTAGGCAGGATAAGGTCAGGGCCTATATCTGAATACCAGATCAAGGAATGTATATGTGAACCAAATTGTAATGCTGTAATTATGATATAGTATTGTTACCGTGTGAAATGGAACATTATCCTTGCCCATAAACTGATATAATTCCACGTTATCAGGATCCTTCCACCACTTCTCCCAATCAGGTGTGTAGCATGCAGTGATTGAGATATATCCAATGGGAGCATCAAACCACACATAGAAAACCTGGTGACAGCAATTAATACATCAATTTAAAGAAGCAGATAGATCTCTTGTTTCATGGACATGGAAAATCTGAATTTATAAAAATGCTGCCAAAATTAACTTTCACTCTGACTTATCAGACCTTATCCTTATACTTGTCATGTGGAACAGGAACTCCCCATTTAAGGTCCCTTGTGATACAGCGAGGTTTTAGTCCTTCCTTCAACCAAGCATTTGTTGCTTGAATAGCATTTTGACTCCAACCCCCAGCCACAGACATTTCATCGATATATTTTTCTAGTTTACTCCTCAGTAAGGGAAGCTCTAAAAACAAGTGATCAGTATCACGAATGCGAGGAGTATTTCGACATACCTACCAAAAGAATAAGGCAGAGGAAAGTGAGAGATGTTTATTGGTATCAAAAGCTCTAAATATGTATAACAGATATAAACTGGCAAAAGAATTTGTGAATAAATACCTTGCACTTTGGATCACTGAGTTCCGTTGGATTTAACAATTTTCCACATTTTTCACACTGGTCACCTCTTGCAGACTCGTAATTACAGCCCATCGTAGGACATGTACCTTCCACAAGCCTATCAGCTAAGAAGCGTGGGCATGTTTCACAGTATAGCTGCAAGAAATGTGAACATAGGCATTGGATAAGAAACTGCAAATTCTAGCATTTATGATAAAAAATTTGCATACTCGATAAGAACAATAACACAACAGTTACCAACCCACCTGCTGCATGGTGTTCTCTGAAAGCCAATTATTCTCCATCAGTCTGTGAAAAATCATTTGGCAAACTTCTGTCTGCTGCGGGGTAGATGTTCGACCAAACTCGTCGAAGCTTATGTCAAACCACTTATAAACCTCTTTGTGAATAGAATGGTATCTGTAAGACAGCAAAGACACTGTCATACAGCAAGACATAAGTTCACTCTAATCTTTATAAATGCGAGATGAACTCTTCTTCATCATTGTTATTCTTTATTTATCTTCTTTCTTCATCCAATAAGGGAAGATAAAATGAAGACAGTGTTTTATTCGACCAATTACAAGAAATGAACTTGCAGTAGCATAACCATAAGAATTTCAACTATAGTACTACTTCAAAAACAAGATAAAAACCCTATCTGTTCCTATTAGTAAATTGACAAAGCATACTCTAAACATCCCCTTTCCTTCAAAATTTCTACTTTCCAAACCCATCACGATGACTTGCATCAAATTCCCAACTATAGATTCTACTGATATTAGTTCAATTCATTACCAGATTTGACTTACTTTTATATCTCAAAATACATGGCCATTAAGCTCTACCACATTAAGTAGCTTATCAAGTTGTGAAAGCTTCGACATAGCATTTAAAGGAAATTATAACAAAAATATGAAATCAAAAAAGAAGGGATTACAGAAAGGTACGAACTTGTCACAGATTTCCTTTGGGGAACAATTCTCCTCCATGGCCTTGGTCTCGGTGGCAGTCCCATACTCATCCGTGCCACAAATGTATATAGCATTGTATCCCCGAAGTCGGCAGTACCGCGCGAACACATCGGCGCTAAGAACACCTTCAGGCGGGGGCAAGAAAAAAAAAAAAAAAAAAGACAATCAAACAGCTCTCCTTCTTTCCGATCGTGGCACCAAAAAATCACAAAAAACGCAAATTTGAAGAGGAAACCAGCGAGAAACAGATAGAATTACATCCGATTATATTGCCGAGGTGGGGGACGTTGTTCACGTAAGGGAGGGCGCTCGTGATTAGGATGTTTCGGCGGCCGAGGATTGGAAGCTTGGGGGATTTCTTCGCCGAACAGTCTCCCATTTCCATCTCGATCTAGAGAGAGACGTAAACCCTTCGCGCCTCGTAGGAGCGAAGAGGAGAGGAGAGGAGAGGAGAGGAGAGGAGACCGGCTCTGAGATGGGACGAGTGAGATTTCCCTTTAAACCTTAATAACGACTTTAGTGGTCGAGGTGCTGACGTGGGATGCACAATTTTATTATCTGAATAATAAATAAAAATAATAAGTAAATAACCTTTCTGTTTAAAAATTTGGGAAATATATGGATAAAATAAAGAGATGATAGATATCATGATACACTTCCAAATTTCTAGACTAAACTTTTTCCAACTTTCCATGATCAATAGATCATGAGCTATTTTTTTAAAAAAAATAATAGTTGAGTTCTAAATTAATTTTTTCGAGCTCAATCGCTTCTGGTTCAGAGTAGGGCTGTCAAAATAAATAAGCAACAAGCTCGACGGCTCAAATATAAATAAATTGAGTTTGAAATCAAATTTCAGATTGAAATGAATTCCAAGTTAAATCTGCGTACTTCTTAATCTTATCTCCTATTAGTATACTTTATTCTACACTTTATTCTTAAGCACCTCCAACAAAGTGCTCTATATTCGGAGCTTCTTAGCCAGCTGCACTCCACTGCACCTCGCTTTATATTTATTTAAAAAGTAATATAATATATTTATTTATATTTATATGTACATTATCTATTTTAAATCATTTAATAGGTCATCTTAGTGTTATTATTTTTTAATAAAAAAATATATAGTAAGAAAATTTTCATCAAGATCTTTAAAATTAGAATAATATTCAATAGTTTCATAGGTAATTTTTTAATTAAATATATCAAAATTATATTACACGAAATAAACATCAAAATAAATATTACGTTATTACTAAAAATATCAAAATTATATTACACGAAATAAGTAGAAATTAATATTTAATAATAAAAATAATAAATATTTAATAGTTTGGTAAGCATGAATATAATTTTTAATGTAATTTTTATATTTCATGATCTATTTTATGTTTGATGTATTTCATATCGGTTGTATTTTATATATGATGTATTTTAATATTTAGTACTTATATTAGAAAATAATTTTAAGTCATTATATTTTAAGACATCTATTTTAAATAATAATAAAATATTTATTTTATAAACAATAAAAATTTTAAATTTTAAATTAACTTAAAAGTAATTTATATTAGACTTATTTTAAATGTCTCGCTAAGACTTTTTCGGTACTATTTTTATTAAAAACTAATTAGTAAAACTAATTATATACTTAGTTTAACTAACTAAATTATTTAATAAAGAATATAGAAGATATTAGAATTGTTGAATTAAAATAAAATCTAAAAAAATTAGAGTTGGTTGAAGCTCAATTGGGCTCCATTTTCTAAATTTGGAGCCCGTTGGAGATACTCTAAAGAGATTAATTTCTGTTATTATATCCTCAATTGGAATACATATTCATTATCTAATCAAATTATGTATATATATTAAATAATAATTATTTTGTAAATATTTCAAACACATTTAACAATATAGATAATGCATCCTAAAACACATAAATACATGCTATGCATTTAAGATTTTCTCATCTAATTGTAGCTGAAGATGAGTATGAATTCGATCTTGTTTATTTGCATCAGATTGTATGAATAACTTTATCCATCACTTATCTCCACATTCTATATTAAGAGCAGTAAGACTATACCTGGATGCAGAGATATCTCCTAATATCTGGATAAGCAGTATTAGAGGAACATAATTGAATTAAATAACAAAGTGGATAAAATGACCATGGAGTTTTACAATTATGTCCACATTGTCTAAAAGATCCTCTAAAAAGTAATTCACAATAAACTTTGTGAAAAAGATTAATTCAGGGATGGACCAAGACTACCCATTTCTGATCATGCTCCTAGAAAAATAAGCTTTTGTCTGAAGTGTACTGTGGCTAGCATTTCAGTACAGCTATTAAGTTTACCATTCACCAAGACACAATTGAATGTTGGGCAAATTTGAAACACAGCAAAATTGTCCGACCTGGTTCGTGGTAAGTCTAATGAATTGATAAACCAAAAGAAAAAAAAAAATCGTATTCTGCTACAAAGTTAAATTTCCCAAGGATAAACGGCAAACTGACAACAAAAGAAGAAATGGGCAAAACAGTGATATCTCCAGAATTCTCCAATTGTAGTGACAAAAAAAGATCCTAACTTGTATGATTGAAGTGTGCAGACCCCAATTCTGCCAAAATCAATTCAGGGCACTGTCTGTAATTTCCCTCTGGACTGCTGATAGAATTGTAGGCTTTGTTGATCACCTACCTATTCTTTTTTAACTCGGCTCCGCGCTGCTTTGGCGGAAGACGAGCGTTCTGATTGAGAAAATAGGATAAAGATGTGCATAACTATCGTCACTAGCAATAACCCGGCAGTTGAGAATGCGACTCCTTTCCATGATGACAAGAGTGCAGACCATTTGAAGAATCTGAATGCAGCATATGATAGGAGACATGACCAAAACATAACCACCTGTTGCCACACAAAAACTATGGATTACATATTTATAAAAGAAAAATATCTTAAAACAGATAATAAGTATTCTACAGTGTTAGCATTGACTGAAAAACCAGCTACTGTAAAAAAAAATATGGCCCACTTTTATTCATGAGATATTGAGATTTCAATTTCTGTAATCCAATAAAAGACAGGAAGTGTACATCTTGTCAATTTTTTTGTGCTTGGATGTAAATTCACTAAAGGTACTGATTATCCTGACAAAGTTAACAGGAGGATCTGCAATCACTCAATATGAAAACACAATGTATAAGTTAATTGGAGATCACAAGCTTTCAATCAATACTAAATAGTAGATATACTGAACTTCTGATTCTCACACAAGAGTAAATCAACAAATTCTGAAGCAGGTATGTAAGATGAACATCCACTAAAAGACTATCTATAAATTAATAAGCAAAAGACTGATGGCCTGTGGAGTGGTCAAGATGTAACTGACAGGAAGGGAAAAGACACACAAGTTTCCCAATGGCATGTGCCCAAATAATTCTATTTAATCATTTGGTTGAAAATAAAGGGAACCAATCTTCCTTCTACTCAATCCAAAAAGTCAATTTGTCTCAGGAGCACATCATGAGTAAATAACGTGCTAATAAAAATTTACCCTCTGCTGGCAAACCCTTTCCTATCAAGAATAACCAAGAGTTTGGTATAAATGTCGGGAATAACCTACAGGCTACAGCACCTACTGGCAAACCTTTCCTGTCAAAAAGTTTGGTATAAATGTCCAGTACTGTGAAGTTTCTTACCAGCAAAGACTTTATGGGCCGACCAATTGGTCTAAGTTCATCACCAAAATTACCCTCTGCTACATATTTATCCAGTAGAGCATCCTGTCACCAAGAGGACACTTGATATTAATATCATCAACGGAAAAAGTAAAGATACAGCACTGAGACAAATTTCCAAGGAAAATTTGCAAATCAAGAAACATGGCTTATAGAACATATTTGAGTGCATTACAACCAAAAGCACCTCAGAGACTCAAAACAAAGATTAGTAGGGCAGCGCAGTAACATGCCTTTGCCAAAAATATGTCTTTACACCATTGTGAAACTTCATCATCTGTCTTAGGCAAATCACTCATTGCATGTCGTTTCACACGGACATGTACCTGAGAAAAATATAAAGAATGGGAAAAGCAAGATTAGAAACAAGTATACGTGGCATTAGAATCTGTTCTGTTTATCTTATTTCACTATCCAGAGAAGTTTACCAGTCATATAGTTACCGTAAAAGAAATGAAACAACCAAGGTGTTGATGATAGTGTGTGTAGGTTAATGGTAGATAAATTTCTATCATACAATCAGTACCCAAATACATGAACATCAACTAAAAATTCCATGCAAAAACAATCTCGCACAAGCCCGGAGAGTTCAATTTGATTCTAACAGTCAGATCAGTTCAACCTTAGTAATTAAACTAAAGATTCACCAAATTACTCTAACTCTTCACATAGTATAAGAGGAGAATCTACACCTCTACAGACATTTTAACTGTTTGCCTAACTGCTTATTTCATCAAACTCGATAAGGTGTTCAGAAAAATAATCCATCATTTTTCCAATAAAGGACAAACAAATCTCTGACTCAGAGCAAACTTTCTTCACGTGAATATGCTGAAGCCCGAAATCTGCTACCAAACATAAAGATACATCTGAACTGATGTCAAATTTAACCATCTGACATTACCCAACAGACACAAATTACTTATTTCAGTACCTACTCCTGTTCAAATAGTTAATAATATGAAAGTTAAATACCCATAATATGTAACTTTAAATATATGATGGAATTGGAAAAAGTTACAAACCATGCTTAAAAGATCTATCATCTTGTACAACTGGCACTATATTGAAGCATGCCATTAAGTATCTAGTAAAGTTATATCAAGGGAAAAGAAGCACCAGGCTAATCAGTTGGTTTCTTGTGAAAAATAGCTTTTGCACCATATTTTTTATATTTAATCGCCACCTTCCTTCTTCATCAACATTTTACTATACATTTACCATGTAGTTTGGAACTAATCTTGCTTTATACACTTGAGTTCCAGTAAAATCAAATATATGCAGATATGGTTAGTCGGCAATCAGTCATATGCCCAAAAATTATCAGAACTGGGTTTATTATTATCCTAACTACTCAGCCTTTTTTGTGCAATATCAAGTTATGAACATAACTCTTTCCTTCCCTCTTCCTGTAGACCATCATCGACTTATAGACTTACATTCTATAAAGGTCCTTGGCTGCATGCCTAAGCTTCTAATTGATAAGGTTAATAGAATATGCAGTGCAGTTAGGTACCAATTAGTTTACTGGTGGGTCGCATGGCACTCTCTTTACCTGACAATAGATGGCCAGAAATCAGGCACTCACTTAAAGTTATAATCATGTTAAGAATTCAGTCGTGGAATATTAAGCTTCCATGGATCAGCCTCAAGATTGATACATGCTAAACAATGAAACACGTGTTGGAAGGAAAAGCCTTGAAAGCTTCTTTTCAGCAAAGTGCTGTCAAGTCATGCTGGAAGTTAGTAGGTTCTTTTGATGATATATTACTTGATATAGGAACTGATGACAAATTTTATTTAAAATATGATAATATCTGACTACATCCTCTATCACAACTTTCCATCAGCAGTCAGTACCCCAACCCTGTCACTAACTGATAAATAGCAGATTTGGGTTGTTGTTAATATGAAATCTCAAGCTCTCCAGACAATCACTTAAAACTTGAGAGATAGTTACAAGCCATTCTATGTTTCTGTAGAAGACATAATGGTAAAACTTACAAACCCGTGCTGAAGCATAGGATTCAGCCAAAAATTATTGATAGAAACGGAAAAGTTTAGATCAAAACTTCAGTAAAGTGGTTATCTACTTATCTTGCTCCCTCTAATTTATGAAATCAGTAAAACATATTTAAGAAACAAATAATGCATTCTTAAGAAAACATGAGAAAAAGATTGCAATGAGCTCATATCTACAAATAACAATTCAATCTCTAGATACTACTATGAAATATCCTGCACATATTTTGTTTTGATTTTCATTACACAAACTAAAAGCATGAAAGCAAGGATTTGAGTTTCGGCTATAGCCGATCCCGATCCAGGCCGAAACCTGGCCTGCTGCAGGTGGCTGCAGCAGGCAGCAGCTGACAACTGCTGCTGTCAGCAGCAGTAGAGAGAGAGGGAGAGAGAGAGTGAGGGAGAGAGAGGAAGGGAGAGAAAAGGAGAGAGAGAGGGAAAGAGCAAGAGAGAGAGTGAGAGAGAGAGGAAAGATTAAAAAAAATGGGGCATGAGAGAGAGAAAATGGAAGAGAGAGTGTGGGAGAGGGAAAGATTAAAAAAAAATGTGAGAAAGAAAGAGAGAAAAAGATAAAAAAAAGAATGTGGGAGAGAATGAATAGAAAAGAAGAGAAGGAGAAAAAGATATTTTTACTTTTTAGGCTTTATATGTGAGTAATTATTATTTCTTATTTTCTTATAATTTTTCTAAATTTTTAGAAATTTCTCTAACATTTTTAATAATATTTAGAATTTTATTTAATTAAAATAATCCGATCCGATACAGGCAGCCGATACGACCGATACGGCCGATACAGCCGATACGTATCGTTTTTTCGGACGGTCGATCCCGATCCCGATACCGATTTTTGGAACCTTGCATGAAAGAATGAGATCCATCAAGTCAAGCAATTTGTTTTCTCTTTCCTTATGGGCCTAAATTTCAATCTGCAAATTGTCCTCCACTTGGCAACATAATTTAGAAATTGGGGGTTGGTGTAGTATGGAAGTGAAATGACTGAAACATCAGTAAGGAAATAACTTCTCATAAACTAATTTCCAGACAACATGAGGCTTACAACTGATGATTGCCCTCTCAAAATCCTGAGCATTGTTGGTGAAGGTTGATCTTTAGGAATAGCTACAGTTACATCATATATAGCTGGAACAAAAGGGCGCATAATATTTACAGCTGAAACAAATCCCTGAAATATTCAGAAAAAGAAAAGTGTCAACACAAAGCTTTATGATTTGCAACTGAATATCCTACACAAAAATCAGTCCCAAATAATCAGCTGAATTTCAAAAAAGGAAAAACCTAACGTACCAAATGTTTTGGATATCAACAATTCCATTTTGAAGTATGCTTTTCATACTCGAATTTACAAATTTCAAATAACACAGAAAATATTTATTAGAAACAAATTTACTGACAAAGTCTAAAGTTCGGATATATGTTCTCAGAACAGCTTGAATGTTCCCAGAGAAAAATTCGGCCATCACAATTATGGTACATTAAATAGCATCTGAATCAATAATCCCCAACATCACATTTACATGACCAAAACACTTGAATACCAAAACGAAAGTAATTTACATCGCCCAAAGCCATCAAAATAATAAAATACTCCTTGTTCTATTTATTGAGAAACAGTTTGTCACTAGACCAATCTGTAAGATGTTTCTCAAATCCATTGCAGATACCTAGGATTTCCTGGATGATCACAGATACACAATTTGCTCATATCATGTGGTCTACTTACTAGATAAAACAAAGCCAGGTTTTGTAGCAAGAAGGTAATGGAGCTCTTTCCTACAAATATCCTTTAGTGATAATTGAACTTGTATTATATTTCACTTTCCATGTTCCAGGAGAATGACTTAATCAGTTAGACCCCTTTACAGGCAAACACATGCCGTTCTTGCATAATCTGGGATTAGAGTCTTAAACAGACTATCACCTGAGAGAGAGAGAGAGAGAGACTATCATGTGGCAGTATCAGGCTTCTGTGTCGATGCTGCAAACAAAGAATTTTACACAAACTGCCACAGATAATTTGCTAAGTTGGTAATTAACTAGATATAAAGATGTTGAGACTTGAGACTACATAATTATTTTTCCAATAATCAAATAAAGATGTCAATAGTGGTCTCTTTCTCATTGATAACTAAAAGTACATATGCATCACAGTGCATAAATACATAAAGCTGTAAATTCATGTGTGTATTCCTAAGTTCATTGATATTTTTTTTTTCCTTTCCTTGAAAGCAATAAGCAACACAATCTAAGTTAGCCAACATATCCATTTCAAACTTTCAATAGACAAAATGGACTGTTTGTACTTTGTAGAATTTTTAAAAAAAATTCAGGCCCATCCCAGGTATAAAAGTATAACAAGAAGATCCAATCAATCACAGGTTGAAATTTCTGCAAATACCAATGTTCACCGTGCTTAAACACACAATTGCAGTTAACAAAAGTATACCTGTAACCTGCTACAGACATGAGGTTTCTCAAAAAGTTGAATCAGCTACTTATGAAGTTAGACTGCCAGTTGAAAAAAAGACTTGCTAATGATAGAAACATATAGGAAACAAACAATGCAGCATATGGAGCAAAATCTCAAACAGTAAAAATGAGACTAAGAAAATAAAGCAGAAGAAGGTGACATCTGTTTATTGCTAGTTGAATCACCAACAAATTCCAACCTTGGTACGGGGAATTAGAACGTTTCTAGGGGTAGGCAAACCCTGTGATGCAGCATATTCTTGAGCTGCTAAAAGTTTTGCTGGAGTGAAGCGAGTCCCCTCAACGAAAAGAGCCAACCAAAATGGTCTTGGGAAGTCTTCTAACCTTTGTAGACCCAACTGCAGTTTACAGTCCCCCGAACTCAATCAAATAATCACCAGAAACATGTATATCCATCAAAAACAAAAGATACCTTCAGTGTGCTCTCATCCTTGGCCCAACTTCGCTCCAAGAATAGGTATTCAGCAAACCACATGGACCAACCAATAACCTACAGACATTGATCACAGGCCTACACAAGTCAGAACCTTTTAAGAACAAGGAATATATATGTGCTCAACTAGATGACCTGGAAAACCCGCTGTCACGACTTTCCATCAGTAAGGTAAAAAGAAATAATACACTATCAAAGTAGCAATGTAGCACATCTTAATCATCCTTGTGCTTGAGGCTCCAAAGATAACAAAACTAATCAAGTGGAGTTGATTAAGTGAACCATTTTCCTTCATTCAACTATATATTAAGGCAACACCCTCTGTTAACAAAAAGGTTGCCTTATTTTCTTTCTCAATATTTTAGTCCACAAGTTTTTTTTTTGGCGGGGTATATTAGTACCTTTTTCAGGGTCTTCCCCTTAAACTGAGTCAGTGCACCCAAGGTTTCATTTATTTAACCCTGTATTCTATCATATAAATGCAACATATTTATAAAAAGAATATGTTTAAACTAGTTTGTGTAAGATCTTTTGGCCAAGACCAATCAATACAAAGCTAGTTCTGGCTCCTAACTGACCTGTAGTCAACTCAACGAGGCTGTAAACAAAACCTAGTTATTTTGTTGTCACAAAAGAAGGCACTCCCTCTATATTTCCTAATATGCTAGTATTCGTCATTACCATCCATATTAGCAAAATTATCCACATTTACCTTATGCTCTCCTCCCCTCAAGCACCTCACCATTCAGACAAAGATATTGCAGGCACTCTTCCAAATAGTGATTTTAATCTTGCATAATTTTATCCTCTTAAATGAGCAATAAACATTTTTCATAATTTTATATCATTTTTTTCTGAAAATGTTAGATAACTTTTACATCTCTATTAATTGTACAAAGTTTTGATACATTAAACATATAGAAATTGAAGCAGGACAGAATAGCAGAAAACATTTCATTTTCCAACAAATAGAAACTGACATAACAACTTTAAACTCTGACTGCACCTTACAAGTGCACTAAGTATCTCCACACATATCTCTAAAATGCGTTAATTTTTAAATAATCTCCAACATCTTGTCCTTGTTAGGAACCGCCAACTTGGTGCACATATGGTCATTGCTTACTTTACCATGTATGCTGGCAACCTCATCTCTCTAAATATTGTCATCTTGACTATTCCCATTTAAATTTACTTCCCAGTGCTCAACATTTAGAAATCAAAATAATGGCCTATTGAATGAAAATATCAACTCAATTTATTTAACCACTTTATTTTATTTTCACCTACAAAAAGCATAGAGTTCATGATATGAAATTATGAATCACTGATGAAATAAAGGGACGAGGAATAATTAATCAACATAACAATTCATTTTGAGAGAGTTACATGTTACATAGTTCTTCTAGATTACCAGTAGGCAGTAGCTCATCTACTATAAAATAGAACAAGATTATATATACTAGAAAACTCACCGGAAGGAACTTTGATGATTTCTTCATGACAGCTAGGGCACTACCAAGGCAGCCTGAGCGCTGACATAAGAAATTTGGATTCCAAGTAAATAATGAAAGTTGATATGCTTTAACATATAAGCTTCATGTTCTCATGAATCATGAAGAGAAAGATTGATACCTGAGCTAAAATCCATCCAACAAGCCAATCAATATCACTTTTGTGATTAGATATGACAAGTGCATGCTCTTTACCTATATAATATGCTTAGGATAAGCTTGAGCATGAAAACATAATATGCAGAAGAATGAAAATAAAAAATAGGGACCAATATTACAGCCTATGCAAGACAAAAAGAAACAAGTTGAAACTCGAGTCCTTACCCATTGACTGGAAAGTTTCTAAATCTGCATATACTTGGACCTGAAACAGGGAATAGTGCATTTATTTGCCTTAGCATAATGTACATAATGTATCTTGAGAGTCGGAACATTTGGAAAGAAACAGGGCATAAGCAACAATCTAATGGCCAATTCCATGTAAGGAGCATGTCCATAATAACCTTTGCTTTGAACAAAACCATGATACACAATTAAATTTGGCAATGACAAGGAAATTGGCATAATAAGGCACAAAAAGAGAACATTGCTCATCCTTACTAAATAAGAGCGATAAAAAAAATGGAGATTTTACGTTTATTGGGAAGAAATGATTCAGTTGCCATGCTATCTTAATGATATTTTGTGCAGATTGAGGTATCAACTTCAAAATAGGAATGCTATTTCCCAAATTCAAATTTATAGTGTCAAAAATGCAACAATAAAATAATATATTGTGTTGTAATAGGACAGTTCTAACAACATCTCCTCTCCATTTGTATAATAATTCGATTCAAGCGAATTATTATCTAGTTTTCCTCAATAGTTATCACTGAGTTCCATATTCCATCATATTTGAATGATAATATAATATTCCAGAAACTTATGCCTGCATCTTAGTCACTTTCCTCATCGCTGAGAGTAATTCCTTACTCCAGCATCCAATTATAGGCAATTCATGAGACATTGTAGTAAAGAATGATGGTCAGAGAATTGAACTATCGAAAACTCTCTCATTTGGTTAATTGTACAGTTAACCAAATTCAGCAAATTATCATCCATTATTTTTCTCAATCTTTATACATCAGTTCCATCTTCTATTATATTTCTTGAATAATAAACAAACCTAGAAAGTCCGAAAGCCTCACTCCATCACCCAACTTATTAAGTAATTCTCAACGGATCATAGTTATAAAGAAATGCGATGACCACCAGAGTACATGAAATCCATCAAACATAGGCGTGAGCATGAATTTGAAATGTACTCTTGCACTTGGAAACATTAGAATCCCCATTCATGAGCATGCTTTTAGTTTTTCTCCACCTTTTCCATTATGAGTTAGAATATACAGCATGAGTACTTATGCGTAAAGTAGATATATAGGCTACAATAGGGATTTTATGTCAAATCTTTGAAAAAAAAAATTCTAAACACTTTTAACTCATTGAATGAACCTTGAGATCCAAGTACCATATCGCGGGGCAAAAACAAAAATATTAAAGCCTTTAAGGGAAGATTTGACTCTTTTGGATCCCAACACACAAAGGTGCACTAGATGGTAAATGCAGATAACTTCCCTCTCCACATTAGGATTCCTTTTCTTTTTATTTTGGGACATTCAACAGCTACGAAGTATCCAAATACTTTTTGAAAAGTTTTATCTTAAGGTTTCTAAGTATACATAATCAAAAAGAAAGAAAAGGGAATGATCATCCTCTCTGATAAACAGAGCAAGAAGAAGCACATTGCTCTATGCAACTAAACAAAGCAAGAAGAAGCACATTGCTCTTTGCAACTTTATTCTTCCTAAATGTTACCTTAACGCCTGCCCACCAATCAACAAGCCAAACAAGCTGAAGCCACAACAGTTCAGCCAAAAATCTATTTATCCTCCTATATAGACTCTTCGAGAATGGCCTTATCGAAGCAAAACAAGCAGCCTGCGTCAAAAGAAAGCACATTACAAACTCACCTTCTACTTTTACAATCAAATCTGATCCAAAATAACAACAAGGGCATCAAAATTGCAGATAGGCAAAAACTCAGATTCAAAACACAACACCTAAAACTGATCCCGATGCCCAAAAGGAAAGAACTTTCATTTGAAACCACATTCCATGAAATCAAATCTAAGCAAGCAACCAGTCCAGATTGGATAAATCCACCGAAAGTTCGAAATACCCATATAGCCAAAACTGCAAAAGTTATCAAAGAGAAAACCCAACCTGAATGATATTAACGATCAAACCGGAGAGGAGGAAGAGAAGGCCGAGAGGGACCACCACAAGCGCCGGCGCGATCGCCATAAAGCACCCTTTTTTCCTCGAGAGATCAAGCGGAAACTAGTGAAGAAAGGCAACGCTTGAGTCGCCGCTGGAAATTTCCCGATCAGATTCTTCGAGCTTCTTCAGGGGGGTCCTCACGGACACAACTGCGACGAACGTGGTTAAGATTGGTAAGCCAAATTACTTGTTTATTATACGGCACCGAGAAGAAGAGGTTTACGAGGCAACTGGAGCGGAGGCGAGTCCTTTTCGGGAACAAATCTCCTCTCCCTCTCTCTCTCCCCTTTTCTCTTCGAGTTGTTGCGGTGACTCGCGGACCTATTAGAGTAAAAATATATTAGCTCTCTCTAGGATCCGCTCACTTGCGGTGAATGTAAGAGTCACTCAAGGACGTGGGCTCTGAACACTGAGCAGATAATTAATATAAAGAACGAGTCGTCCGTAATTGGCCAGGTTAGAATACCTGGGATTGCAGGTAATCCTTTTGAGAATTTTTCATATAACACCCCAAATTGATAGAAATCTAGTGTACGGATGTACTTGGATGTGGTTTTCTTTTATAAATTATTTTTAATTTTATTATTATTATTAGTTTCTTAAGAAATATTTATAGAATATTCCTAATTAAGATTTCGTTTTCTTGTATCATGATATTATTATTTTAAACAATATACACAAGAATAAAATAGTCTCTTGCTTAGTTCTAATTATGTTAGAATCTCTACTTTATTTATTTATTTATTTTTTAAAAAAATTACAATGCTTGAATTAAATGTTTAACTTTAGAAGTTTGGCCTTTCCAACACAAATTGGAGGCAGTAGGGTGATTTGGCACAAGGTTGTTCAACTGCAATAAAATTCCTGCAGCTGGGGTGGCAGAGGATCTGCTGCCTTGTGTTGATTTGCCAGATGAGTATATTTGTATTTAGTTGGCCATTGGGTGGTTCACCAAATTGCAAGTGTGGGAGGGTGGCCAGCCATGATGCTCTCTGTTTGAGTTTTGAGTTTTGAGTTGTTTGGTTGGTAGTGATAGGTAGGAAAGTGAGGTTTTAATTTGTCAATATTGGCATGAAAGTAACTTGTTAGTAAGACAAGGCTGTAAATGGAGTTGCACATAGAGTTGGGAGAGCAACCATGCTTTTTATTTTTATTGTTTGTTTTATGATTGTATATGCTAGCATAACATCAGCATAATTTGATTGTTGAATAACAGAATAGTGAGTTTGATTTGTAAAGGGAGATGCAAATATGCAATGCAAATGTACATATAGTTTTGTATAAATTAGGGGTGCTCATAGGCTGAGTCGAAAATCGAGTTCGGTTGATAGGGATGATCGAAATTGGCTAATTGGAAGAGGGGCTATACCCTCTGAATTAGAGGCGGCAATCGAATTAAGTTAGCAAAGTTCGGGCTGGATCAGGTCATGATAATACAAACACGAACACTATTTTTTTATTAAACAAATTAGTATTTTCAAACATGAGTAATTTATTAAATGGATTATACGGGTTATAAACAAGTTATCAAATGGCACGAGTTATTTAAATTTATTTAAGTTATTTAAATTATAAATAATTTTTTTTAGGTTATAAACGGATTAGTCGGATCATAAATGAGTTGACTTGTTAGGTGAATATAAATCTAGGAGTCTAGAATTAAATGATCTCTAACAAAATTATAACTTTAGTACATTTGAAAGACTACAATGTTCAGAGGTTTCGCAAAGTTTTAACCAATCTCAAAGAAGTATGACATGTTGCATAACCAACAAGTGGCAATGCATTTAAATGAGTGGGGCAAAGCGGGTAACAAGACTTTTGAGTCTATTGATACCACCGTCTAGGTTGATGTCAGTTGAAATGTTAGTAATTTTAAGTAGAGTTATTACGATTTTTAGCTATAAGGAACTCTCAAAGAATGGGTATTTCGATCTTTTTAAGTTTCTATGCTATAATATTTTTTATCAAAGCATATTTTATTTTAATTGGCGTAAAGAAAGTTGTTAGCTCAAAGATTATTCTAAAAGTTTAAGTTATTAGAGTACAACGGCTTTTATTATTTATATTAAAATTTGAACTTATGACTTCTGACTCTGATACTATGTTAACTCACTAATTACTCTAAAAACTTGAGCTGAAAGATAACAATGGATTTTATATGTTATATTCTAATAGAGATCCGCTTGGATTTTAGTGAGGCCTCTAATTTGAATCAAAAGTATCACAGTAGTATTCTGGAGAACATCACCAGCAATGATGAAATAATCTTTATCTGTTAGCTGTTTTTAGGGTAAATGAACTCAGTTTTATCAAAGCATTAAATGCAACATGCAGGGAACGATCATAATGGTAATAGGAGGGTGTTTTTTTTAGAAATTTCCCTATAATTTAAATATTTAATTCTTGAAACTTTTTGCACGTAGCCGCCTATCTTTTAGTCTTATTGCATAAGCCGGCACTTTTTTAAGGACGTATTTGCAAATCTTTAAACCCTCCATCTTTTCCGCTATAGATAGAGATATAGTCGGGGTAAGGCCGCTTTCGCGAGTTCGAACTCCAGGTGGAGGCGACGATGCAAGCCCACCACCAACCCACCACCCTCGAGGAGGTCCGAACGCTGTGGATCGGCGGACTCCAGTACTGGGTCGACGAGAGCTACCTCAACGGCTGTTTCGCCCACACCGGAGAGGTATCCACCATCTTCTTCCCTTGCTCTTTTCTAGGGTTTACCTCCTTAGGGTTTTCCGAACTAGAGGAAACCAACTAAAATTGCTGGAAAACTTAGACGGGATGTGTTAGGCATGGATATTGGCAGTCTGACCATGCTGTTCCTGATAATTTTTTTTTTGAATTTTGCTAGTTTTATCATCTGAATAGTAAGATTAGGTTCGATTCTACGAAATAGAATTTGAAAAAAAAAAGAGTATAAAGAATTTCATATTATGATAGTAGAAGCTTATTTTGGGACTTCTTTGTTGTGGTCCCCTTCCTTAATCGTATATTGACGACATATTTCGTTAGAAATCTTTTTGTTATCATGATTTTAAAAGACTGTAGTGGTAGACCGGTAGTTCAAGATCGTTTAGTGCCTAAATATTTAGCCGGATAGCCTACATAGCTATGCGTCTGGGAGTTGAGGCAGCTTAAAAATTAATACTTCAAGTATAAATGTAATGCATGGAACACAAAATGTAGGGGCACTGGAGTTCATGCTCAGCCCATCGGTGCCTATTCTTTTTCTCAATTGGTAAAAAAGATGTCATGTTTTTCATGTCCTTATTGTCTAGCATGCTTCATTTGTCGATAACTCACACATTAATACATTATCCTTTTCTAATGAAATATTGATGTCTAGTGTTACCAAGCTTGAACTTGTTTTTTCAATCTTTTCTTTTAGCACTCATCTTTCGCAGCAGTTTCAGAAGACATAATATAAAACATTTATAATTGGCCAATTGTAAGTTATTGTAGCATGCGATGGTGGAGTTAATCATGTACATATCTGGCAACTACAGGTTCTGTCAATAAAAGTAATTCGCAACAAGATTACTGGGCTTCCAGAAGGATATGGATTTATAGAATTTGTTTCCCACGAAGCTGCTGAAAGAATTTTGCAGACATATAATGGATATCAAATGCCTGGAACAGAGCAGACTTTTAGATTGAATTGGGCCTCTTTTGGCCTTGGAGAAAGACGACCTGATGCTGGGCCAGATCATTCTATTTTTGTTGGGGATTTAGCACCTGATGTCACAGACTACCTTTTACAGGAGACCTTTCGAGCCCATTATCCATCAGTTAGAGGGGCTAAGGTTGTGACTGATCCAAATACTGGGTGTTCAAAGGGATATGGTTTTGTTAAATTTGCTGATGAGACTGAAAAGAATCGAGCAATGACTGAGATGAATGGTGTGTATTGTTCAACTAGGCCTATGCGCATCAGTGCTGCTACACCTAAGAAAACTACTGGGGTTCAGCTGCAGTATCCAGCTGCCAAAGGTAATATTGTGCAATGCATTGGAAATTCATTGAGTCATGTGATTGACTTATAAAGTTCAATATCTTACTTGCTTTCTTTTTCTGACAATATAGATTTACATCATAGGATTATATTGATGACAAATTGCTTATTATTGTGCATAAATTTGGTGTTCAACGATTAATATTTCTACCTCCTATTCTCTTTATGACCTTTTTTTCACTCACACACTACCTTAATTGATAATATTGTTACACTAATTTTTTCTTGCTTCTTATTGACAATAAAACATCCAAATATAGTTTCTTCTTATTCTTAGCATTGTTTGGACCTCATGAATTTGGATCGATAATTGTTCTGTAAAGGCTTTATTCTGGAATCCTATACCTCAGATGTGCTAAATGTTATTCAAAACACTGGACATGATATAATAATAGAAGGTATTGACCAATTCTATAGTTGGGTTGATTTCATTTCTGAACTTATCAAAGTGAAGGTATTGGGAAAGCCAAATAGAATTTCTTTATCTTCGGAAAAATTGCAACACTAATGTGGTTGTACTCCAATATGTCAGCGATATATCCGGCAACGGCATACACAACTCCTCAGCTCCCACCAGTTCTGCCAGAAAGTGATGTCACAAATACAAATGTAAGGCTATCCATATCTTTTGGACATGTGCATTGTTTTACTCTTGTTTATCTGTCCTATTTATATGTGATTGCAGATATATGTTGGCAATTTGGATCCTAAAATCACAGAGGAAGAGCTCAGGCAGATCTTTTCCCAGTTTGGGGATCTTACCTATGTTCAGATTCCAGTTGGAAAAGGGTGTGGCCTCATACAATTTGTCTCTAGGTATGATGTAAATGAGAAACTTTTTTTTTTTCCTTTGTTGTGTAGATCATTCTTATCAAAGCGGTGAGTGCTGATTATCTCTTTTTCTGGAAAGGATTTGTTAGGAAAACCTTATGGCAAATATGTTGAGAGTATCTTCATGTTGTCTATCAGCAATAATGTATAGAACACAGCTTACCTGTCTTTTGGTTAGTCACTATGATTGATTGTTCAAGCTATTTGGAGTTTGGACACACGCCTTTTTTTTTTTTTTTAATTCACATGAGCCCAATCAATTATTCGTCTAATGAATCTGTTACGAGACATGGCTTTCTTCTAATTGTTTAAATCTTCTTATTTCAGTTACTGGTTATCTCTTTGTGGACATATTGTATGCTAATTGTCTGGAGATTCGGACTTTAGATTATTTATTCTCTTTCCTTTGGCTCACTGGATCTGTCTGTAGTGTTTATATGAGTGATACTTTATCTTTTCTATACTGAACCTATGTCTTCTCTGCAGAGCGGCTGCTGAAGAAGCAGTAAGAAGGCTTCATGGCACGCTCATTGGTCAGCAAGCAGTTAGCATTTCATGGGGTCAAAGTCCAGCAACTAAGCAGGTATATAATTTAGATTCGCAATCAACTTATGAGTCTAAGATGCTCTCATGCTAGTTGGACTGTTTGCAATTATGTCTTTCCTTGATTTCCATCTTCTTGGACCAAATCTTTTTGATATATCTTTCTTTGATGGAAGGGTTGCTTCCTAGTCTAAGATAATGATTATGAAAAGCAATTGAATCTGAAAGGAATTACTTCTGTACCAATGGTTTATTTTATATGACAAGTGGATGCATTGTTTGCTATAAAAGCATGCACTAGATTAAAACTTAAAAGCCCTTCAAGAAGTGAGTCTTGCTTGTTGTAATTATTGAAACGACAATACCTTTTGTCAACATACTATCTTCAAAAGTTTATGGAGTGAAATAATGCTAGGCTTCACTTTAGTTGGTTGCACTCAATCTTTTCAGAGGATATCTAGGATTCTAGATTTGATACAAGAAGCAACTTCCCATTTGTATCACAGGATTATACTTTAAGCCTTTAAGCAGTGGAAATGTTATTATTAAGAGTTAATATAATGGCCCCTGTACCAAAATAGCAACAACTGAGAAAGTTGTTGAGATCTACAAAAAGAAACGACAGTTTGCTGAGTACCTTTTTATAGATCTTGCATTTGCAAAAGTAGCAGTTATAATCACACAGTGTGAAAAATCGTATGTTATGCACACTCATATCAATATCTGGACTCATATGATCTAATGCATCAATTCTATGTGGATGCTGCCCTTGTTCATTTGCCTGATCAGTTCTGAATTGCCTGGGCCATATGAATCAGCTGATTTCTTAATCAGTTGATTCATTTATTGATGCACTAAGCATGACTGTCTCCTTGGACCACATTTCTCTCTGCTTTAGAGAAGTTACGATTTTCAATGGTGAAAGAAGAGGAATGAAAGCCTCAATCAAGGAAAAAGTTTTCTGGTCATTTGTCAAGCCTCTGCAGCTCAAATAAGAAAAATAGAGTTTAAGACCGAAGCAATTTAATGGGTTAAAAATCAGATAAAAATGCAGAGGGCAGCAAGGAATGAGCCGTTGGGGGCCCTGGATTTGCTAGCAATCAGCACATTAGGGGAGTACTTGCCCGGGTTTTGCAGCCTAGTATTCTTCACATTGCAGTCTTGATATCTGGATTTAACCCTTATGTGTTAACTTGTGATGATAAAAGATCGGAATCAGAGAACAATGTGCGGCAGGTTATTTTCCTGTTCTCATTCTCTTCCAACCATATTGCAGGATCCGTCTGTTGCATGGGGCCAGCAATCAGATCCTAGTCAATGGGAAGGTGCTTATTATGGCTATGGGTATGATGCATATGCATATGGGGCTCAAGATCCATCATTGTATGCTTACGGTGCTTATGCTGGCTATGGGCAATACCCTCATCAGGTAAGGACAGAACTATGTTCTTTACTTTTATCTGGTCCGTTTAGGAATATTCATTTTGTAAATATTACTTTTACTTCTCCAGTATATTTGAGTTGTCACTGATCAATTTAATTCTTGATTTGGAGTAGTCAAAGGAAAGGTTTTTATTCTGCTTCTCATTATTCATTAATTATATATTTGTTAGAATTGAATCATAATTCTCGGTTATAGTTTTTAAAATGAACTTCCTGTATGAAACATCTTATCTTTTAAAATACTGGCATTCTCAAGGTTCTGTTTTGTTGTTACCATCTTCATAGATGATATTTTGCTACTTATAGCATTTGCAGTGAGAAATATAACCACTGAATCTTACAGTGCAAAAACTTAAAACCTGTGTAATAAACATGGATGATCCTCTTTCTGTGATTTGGAGATAGAAGTATTACTGGCAAGCTTAAGGAAAATACGACCACTTTATCTTTATTCCACCCAAACAAAGCAGAATTGGCATGATTCAGGAGGGTATTAGCAATAAAAATTTTGTGAAATGTCAAGCAAGGCTAACTAGATACAAGACTATTCATAACAAAGCCAAAACTTTCAATTTTACGGATAGTGCCAAAACAATGATCGGAGCTGGGAAGCATCGAACAAGTAAACTCTTGCACATTAAAGAAAGCTAGATTTGGTCCCTACATGCTTTGGTGAGATTTTCAGCCTGCACTGAGAAGCTACCAGCTTATGTAGGAAGCTTCGTTCCTCTCTCTCTCTCTCTTGTTCTCTTACTGTCTCTCTCTCTCTCTCTCATATATATATATATATATATATCTGTATATATGTGTAGTATGTTTTCTTTCATCCATTGTTGTGTAACTTTGTCTGAAATATTTCATCTTTTCCTCCATTTAGGTAGAAGGGATACCAGAAACAACAAATGCTGTTAGTTCCAACCCGAGCATGGAGCAGAGGGAAGAAACCTATGATCCATTGGCCATACCTGATGTTGAGAAGTTCGTCTGTTTTCATATATCACCATTCCTTTTGGTATTACGTATCTTGGTTATGCCTGATCTACTCGTTTTTATCAATCATTTTAGGTTAAATGCTGCATATCTTGCCGTTCACCGGGATGCCATGTTGGGGAGGCCCTTATGGTTAAAGACCTCGTCACTGTCTCAACCATCATGACTTCATGAATCATTAACTCATCAGTTTTGTTAACAGCAGCTTTAAAACTTTGGTCCGGAGAAACTCATACCAAAGCTGCTGTCCAGGTTTCTTGGAAATAATGGTGTATGCTAGTCAGATCTACTACATTTGCAGCTCCATTTGTCTGCTTTCCGACCGAGAAGATACTTTTCTGCAGAGTTTAAGAGCTGCTGACTTGACTGATTAAGTTCTGTGTTTCCAAATCTGGATTATGACCTCCTAGCAGTTTGACTATTTTTCTCTGGTTTCATTCGGATATAGGTATGTGATGTTCTTTCTATTGTCTGGTGCACATTAGAGTCTCAATTGTATAACCTGCTATTTTTATTTAACTGGAAAGCAATGTAGCACTACTAACAGCTCTGAACATCTAGGCCTTGTTTGGATGTAGAATAAGCATAAACTTCAACTAATATGGTATGGATTATACTGGTTTAGTATTCAAACAATACTCTTATCTCAAAACTATCCTCTCCTTTCCATCCAATGCCAACAAAATCCAATTAATCACCTTTTCTCAATGTCTTGTAAATAAATAACAAGTCTGCACAAATGCTCTTGGGAAAGGGGGACTAGCAGCAGAGATGTACTTGTTTAATTAGGGACAAGAAATTGACAAACTATTTACAATTTACCTTTCTTAAAAAATTAAGAAAAAATTACATCACAATGTACAGCTGAGAGAGAGCCCTTACCAGAGAACATCCATGAAATTAAAATAAGAACCCTGATAAGACAAAAGAAGAACATAAAAGGCTCATTTACTGAAGTTGATGTTGTTGATAATGATACTCCTTCTATTACAAAATGAAGCATAACACTTTCGTACATGCATGAATACAACTCTCCATTAATTATATTGGTTAAGATCCGGTTGTCACAAAAAATTAAAATTAAAATTAAAATTCGGGTGTCACGATCTAAATTTTATTATAGAATTTTAAGGAGATCCCGAGTTGCCCACCCACTGGCTACGAAACGTTAACGGAATGTCAAAGTACTCTCCCCCACTTAAAAACTGGGCCCCACCAACAAGACCTCTAACGGTCGAAAAACTTATACGAGCTTCAACGTTCACCTCAGCCCTCTTCAATACACCTTTCTCCCACCCCCACCTCCAACGTCTCTCTGTCTCTCTCTACATCTCTCTCTCTCTTTCTGTCTCTCGATAACTCTCTCTCTCTCTATAGAAAACTCTCTCTACGAGCCATGGAGCCGGCGGACATAGACTGGAAACGCGTGGAATGGCGTTTCGTGAGAGACGAAGCGTTCGAGAACATAAACGCGCCGAAATGGGTCGATCTCGCCTGCCCGGACGCTTCTCCCGTCGACGACGAGGCCTGGTTCTGCCGACCAGGTACAAAAAGACCCATTCCGTCAAACACCTCTCGCGCATAATAGTTATGCACACTATGCGCTTACCTCTCTCTCTCTCTCTTGCTCTCCTTGATTTCCTCCAGATTGCCGCCACCCGAAGACGTTCGAAGATTTCCCGAGGAAAACCATCAGTCCCAAAGTTCGTAGACGCTTCCGTTTCTTGCTTGGTGTCAGCTGGATCCGTTCAATCTTCATCTAATTTCGATCGGTTTGTATGTTTTGTCGTGTAGGGGAAGCTGATGAGGTCCAGCTCGGAAAAGTTGCCGCTTGGTGAAAGGAATGCCAACTTCAGGTAATAACCGCACTAAAAACTCGTATCTTTTTCTTGTTCTTGAGCTTGTGAGGTGATTCTTGTTTCATTTCTTTTTAGGGATGCGAATGGTTTCAAGAGAAGAGGCGCAGTCCTAGCATCATCTCCTCTCCGGGAAGGACTTAAACCCAAGGCGGCTTCCAAGAAGTTCCGAGAAGATGCGGAGAACCGGGACCCAAATATGCCTACTCCGCCGCCTGCTACCCGCCCGATCGGTGTTCCCAAAGGGGGGAAGAACCTGAAGGAGTTGATCAAGTCGAGCGCGGAGAAGAAGGCGAACGAGGAGGAGAGGGAGGAGTTGGTGTCGCAGAAGAAGCCTCTGCCGCGGCTTAGAAGCACCTTGTCGGCGAGGAATCTCTTCTCCGGAAGGGATATCTTGGGCCAGATCTCAGAGTTCTGCAGTGAGCTCAAGAAGATGGCGGTCGGAGGCAAGACGGATTCAAAAGAGGAGGAAGAGGAGGAGAAGAAGACGAAGATGGCGCAGAGTCTCAAGTAACTACCAATAAAATAAAAATGCAAACTTTGATGATTAAATTGTGGAAAGAAACTCTTCTAATTGCATCACTTGTATGTTCTTCGTTTCTTCCCATTTTGATAGGAGCGGAAACGGGTTAGATAAAAAGAGTAGCAGAATGGTGGTGAAGGTTGACAAGGAGAAATCACCAGCAGCGCTGAAGGAAGTCCGAGCATCTCCTCCTACCCCGCAGCGGTTTCCGTCTCCTTCGGCCTCAGCGGCGGCGCATCGTCTGAAGCATGCCAAGGGGACTGCAACAACAACTACTACCTCCCCCTCCCCTCTGAGAAAGCCTCCTAAATCTCTGGCAACTCAAGTAAGCCATGAATCCAAACCCAATCCCAGATCTTTGCCTATGAAAACTTGATTCATTAGCTGCAATGAGTAGTAAATGGCTCGCAATTTTGATTACAAATTGATTGATTGCTTCAGGTGGAGCAGAGCAAAGAGAGGAAAATTCTGGCTGCGAAGGATGATGAAAGTACTAGTAGTAGTAGTAGTGCTGCGGCTGCTGAATCTGAAGGAAGTGCAATGGATATGCTTTGGTTCTTGAAGCCTTGCACTTATCTAGTAAAATAAAGGTTTTTTTTTCCCCTTTCTGTAGGTCTGAAACATAATGAATGCTATAGGCCAATTAATTGATTCATTCTTTTGTATTGTTTTTTTCTTCAATTATAGTTGATTCTTTTATTCAAGGGTGTAAGGAGTTACATCCATGCTGTAATGCAATAAACAGGGGATGTCAAAGTGTTAATTGATGTATATTGGTTGACATTTGCTCTTGTTTTTCTTGAGAAAAAGGTTGCTGATCTAAATTTTGTCAAACTTGTAGAAGAGTTCACAGGTTACACTAAATTGTCAACCTGTAATTCTTGCCATGAGTCGAAGTGTTAATTTGATGTATATTGGTTGACATTTGCTCTTGTTTTTCTTGAAAAAAAAGTTGCTGATCTAAATTTTGTCAACTTGTAGAAGAGTTCACAGGTTACACTAAATTGTCTACCTGTAATTCTTGCCATGAGTCTTAGTTATAACTTGTCTAGTTTAATTATTAAATAGTTATGCTTATTATTTTAACCCATTTAATTTAATTATGACAGAATAGACCTATTATGGCCCAAATAACCTATTTATAACATAATTATAACACACGCACAAAAATTAGTTTATAACAAAAAAATAAAATAAAAATCTGCTTATAACCCAAGTAATTTATATAAATACGAATAACTTATGTCATATGATAACATACTTATTACTCACGTAACTCGATTAATAATACAAAAATTCCAACTAGACTCGCTCCGAACTCGGCTAACTCAACTAAATTGCCAACCCTATTTTTAGTGTTGTGCGACAAGTAACCACATTTTGTGTTCTTCAATTTAAGATCGGTTCCGAAAAAAATAAATATAATTCCGGTCTAAGTCTTACTCATCATAGTCATAAACAGATTTACTTTTAAAAATAAAATAGTTGAATTGTAAAAATATTTGAAAGAACACTGCTGGCATGAGAAGTGTTTTAGAAGGAAATTGATAGCTTTCTTTGTTACCTGTTTTAATGCACTCATATCCAAATAGTTCTCCACCAGTTAGTTCACTGAATTATTTTTAACAAACAAATCTTCTTCTCTTTTTTTCTTTTTTTTTTTTGATAAAAAAGAACAAAATGTTATTTTGGTTTACCTTTTGGATATCTTTGTAACAAATTTTGGATGGACTTCAATTGATTTTCTTTCTATCGATAGATTTTAATTAAAATTTTTATTGGAAACATAAATATAATTCTGTTGTTGGAACATAGTATAAGTGAAATAACATTTATGTAATCTTTTTAGTTGGAATGAGATGGGAATTTCTTTTTGAGAGAGAGAATAGATAGGAATTTATTTTATAATGTTTTTTTTCCTATTTTAATCTCAGACATTAGTAAGAACATAATAAAATAAAAACTAATTTTAAGATTTCAGAAAATTAAGTAAATTGAGAAATAAATTTCATCCGAAATTTGATCTTAATTCAATATTGTAACTCAGCTGTTGGGATCCTACTAATTTATAACAGAGGCTATGAGTTTGATTTCTACGTAAACATTGATGATGATTGTTTAACCCACACTTAGCTTTGAGATTTGTAATAAAAATAAGGGTTATCTTTTGAAATCGGAAAAATTAATTTAAGTGATAAATATTTTCAATCTATATTTGACTGTAAATTATTAGTGGGCTAGTCAGATGCCGCTTGAAGGGGCTCAAATGAAGATGCATGCCTCACTACGTTGGAGTTCCTTGTGGATATTAGCTTGGGCAAAGCGGTTCTCTTGGAAAACTGTTGAAACGCCTAACATAACGAAACGATAGCGATGCGTTTGCTTAATTAAGAAGTTTATATAAGAGCTAATGGGCGTACTGTATGATTGTTCAGTGACCGCCAAACCCTAATAAACATGCTTAATGAGAAAAGAGATCATCGACTTCATTGGGAATTAGCTCCACTAATATATGATTGCCTTAGGTGGATGAAGGACGCTCCCTTCGATCAGAATCTGCTACACAAGTAGACTAAATAACTTTATAGATAATAGTTTAGCTAGTTATACTCTAGTTAACCACATTAGCAAGGTGTGGCTCGACCCACCCTCAAATTTTAACTTTAATCTTCCTCTGGTTCAGTGAATAGATCTTCGGATTCTTTCTCAAGACAAAAAAAGAAAAATCCAAATTCACTTTACTCTAATTGGATTTTATTAATGATTCCAAATAATGAATCCCAAATCAATTAAATTCTACTGAATTTGAAATTCCAAACAGCATATACCAGTTGATATGCTGACTTGAATTTTATAAATTTAATACTTCCAAACGGGATACAAATTAGTGCTATTTGCATCAAAAGAAATTCTTTAATTAATGATGATAGTAAGATTGGGCTTGTAAAATTGAGTTCATTTATTTTCTATATTAAATACATATTATTTTTAACAATAATATCTATATAAATTATAGTACAACCACGGGCTTGAAATTTAATCCATAAAAAGAGAGAGAAAAGAAAAAGAAAAAGATGGCCTTTTATTGCAAATGCGCCGTCTATTTTCTCCTTTCTATGTTCTTACTTTAATTGATCCTTTCCAATAACAACGTTGAGAAGGAAAGCACGGTCGGGATATTTGATTTCGAAGAGGAGTGCGACGTTTTGATCGAGCGAAATTAAAACTTTATTAACGCCGCAAAGATAGAACCTCCTCCCTCTTCCTTCCAAGATCCACAGAAGCTACACGCTTTTCGAATTCTTCTCCCAATTAAGTTAGTTAAATCGTTGAAGTTTTATCGTTGTTTTCTTATAAATTTCGTTTCCTCTGTTGTTTGAGGTATTCGCCACTGGTTCCGTGCGGTATTTCTTTCGAAGTTGACTCCTTTTCCCACCAATTCTTGCGTATCCAGCCAGTTTGAATCATTCACCTAGAAGTGATGTCAATCTATTCGTTAGGTTTTGGTGTTGTGTGATATGCGGAGCGAGACCTATCTGAGAGAACTCCGGTTAGGAGAAATTAGAGGTCGCTCTTTCTAGAATTCGTTTTTTTTTTTTTTTTCTTTTGGTTGAGGTTTTCATCAGTGGTTTCTGCTGAAATTTGGATTATTTTTGGTTCCAAACTGACTCGCTTTCGTTCCATTTTCTTGCATGTCCAACCATTTATAATCATCCCACATCGGATTTTGTATCAAAGTCTGGTCTTGGGTTTCGCCTAATAGTGATAGAAATATATTCTTTAGGGTTTTGCTTCTTGGCCTTCTGTTTAAAGATCTTTTTTCTGTTTGTTGTGCGATAAGTTAAACTATCTACTGAGTCAGATGTTGCTGTGTTCCTCATGGAAGTGCTCGTCGTCATTGGTGGCCACCGTCGCCTCTCTGGTGGCATTGATTTCTGTCGTCCATATCCTCTTCACGCCACTATTTCCTACTTCCCTCGACTACTTTGCCACTCGGCAGAGTTCTTGTTTGCCGGCTAATTCGTCAATCAGTGGAAAGAGTGAAAATTTGGATGACAATTCACAATTGGATCCTCGTTTGAATGTCCTGTTCCCCACTGATTCTCATGGTGCAGTGACTTATCGGGGTGCGCCATGGAAGGCGGAGATTGGAAAGTGGCTTTCTGGTTGTGATTCGGTCGTGTCTGAAGTTGATGTTGTTGAGGTACTTGGTGCAAGATATAAGTCCTTCCTTGTATGTTCTCTTTTGGTAGCCTGATGTGTAGAATTGTTTTAAGGAGTTGCTATTTTGGCAGAAAATAAGCGGCAAAAGCTGCAAGAGCAATTGTAGTGGGCATGGTGTTTGCAATCAGGAATTGGGACAATGCAGGTGCTTTCATGGATTTGCAGGTCAGTTATTTTTATTTTGTAGTGTTCAATATGATTAAGATATTTAAGTAAATACAGGTCAGTAATGATTGTAAGTATAAGGGAAAAAATTGAGATTTAGCGGTGACCTTCTTTCAAGTGTGCTTTTGGTTAAATTTCATGTTCCTTTTTAACATATATTTATATAGCAATGATTCAAAAAGCAGTTTTAATTGCATGAGGAGAGCTGTATGTTACCTGTTCCTAGTAATCATCAATTGACTAAAATATAAGTGAGTATTTATGATGTTGCTCACTTTTATATCATATTGTTATGGGGATGATATGTGTTAGAAAGTAGAAGAGGGGAAAATCCTCATTCTAGTATAATTATTCACATCCATAGTCGTACTTCTCCAAACATTTAGTATTGAAAAGCATTTCCTAAGTCCCTTGGTCATCAACTAATGCCAGTGGATTGAAGCTGACAGCTTTACATCATTAATTACAAAGTATTGACATGTGGAAATTGGTACATGGTAATAAGATGACTTATAAGTTGTGAAAGAATCAAGAGACAGAGAAACTAGAAGGAACTGGAACATTGATTGAGGAGAAATGGAGGATAATGCATATGGTGCTGATATACTTCTTTACCAAATATCTAATCAGTTCATCTGCTTCCACCAACGAGGTGGTGTAACAACTTTGCTGGCTACGGGTACCTTGTAGGAATGACTTCTTCCTGATAATTTTGTTTTTTTACATATCCATAAGACTTGCATGTCAAAATTAAGTATTAGAAGAAAAGGTGCTCTGTGCTAGGAGTAAGATACCAGTAAGTTCAATTGGCAACTTTTCACTATGATCTATTGATCTTTAATTGCTTTCAGTTGTGCTTTGTTAAGCTACCTTTAATAAAGTTCAAACTTTATGAACAGGAAATGGATGTGAGGAGGCGCTGCAATTGGACTGTAACCTTCCAGCTTCTCCAGAAAGACCATTTGGACCGTGGATAGTTTCCATATGCCCAGCTCATTGTGACACAACTAGAGCAATGTGCTTCTGTGGCCAAGGAACGAGGTATCCAGACCGTCCTGTGGCAGAGTCTTGTGGTTTTAAAATAAGGTAACCAATTGGGATGGACTCATTTCAACTATTTTCTGACAAGGTACTTATGGTTTACCTGTGTTTTTCCTAAATCATTTACTTCAGATTACCTTCTGTACCTGGTGGCCCTAAGCTTACTGATTGGACAAAAGCTGACCTTGAGAATATTTTTACAACCAATAGTAGTAAACCAGGCTGGTGCAATGTAGACCCCAAGGATGCATATTCTTCGAGAGTGCAATTTAAAGAGGAATGTGATTGTAAATATGATTGTCTTTGGGGGCAGTTTTGTGAGATACCCACACAATGCAGTTGTCTCAACCAGTGCACGGGGCATGGACATTGCCGTGGTGGGTTTTGTCAGGTATATGACTGGAACATCTATTTGTGGGTTTCAAGTTTCATGTACTATACCAATATAGTGCGCTATACCAATATACTTCCTTTTTGGACATGTAAATCTTTCATTCCTTGTGCAATCATGCCACTTTATGCTAGTTGACATGTTCTTTCTTTTTTCAGTGTGATAGTGGATATTATGGGATTGATTGCAGCATCCCATCTGCATTGTCGCTTGTACAAGATCTCCCCACATGGCTTCGACCATCAACAATTGATGTACCAGATATGACTAGGTTGGTTGGTGGTGACGTGAACATTAAAGTGACTCTTAAAAAGAGAAGGCCGCTCATCTATGTTTATGATCTGCCACCAGAGTTCAACAGTCATCTTCTAGAAGTAAAATCCTGTGTCACAATCTTTCAGTTGTTGGAACTTGAGAGCACATTAATACAGGCTTTGACCTATTACTTCATTTCTTTACAGGGACGACATTATAAGTTACAATGTGTTAACAGAATATACACTGAAAAGAACAGAACTTTGTGGACTGGACAATTGTATGGGGCGCAGGTGTTACTAGTTCGGTTAGTGTCAGATCCCTATTAACTGTTCTAAAATTTTTACTATCTTGTTTTCGTTATCCATTTTGTAGGTGGCACTCTATGAGAGCATTCTAGCTAGTCCTTACCGAACATTAAATGGTGAAGAAGCAGATTATTTCTATGTTCCTGTTCTTGATTCATGTATAATAACGCGAGCGGATGATGCGCCACACTTTCGTATGCAGGTATAAATTGATAGCCATCCTTTCTACCCTCCATTATAAATATATTTACGGTGACCACCACCTTTAATTTTGGTTGCTGTAATGAGCAGTTTTCTGATTTGTAAATTCAGAAACACATGGGTCTGAGAAGCTTTCTGACTCTAGACTTATACAAGAAGGCTTATGATCATATAGTTGAGCAGTATCCTTACTGGAACCGTTCTTCTGGAAGAGACCACATATGGGTGGGTGAGATAGAGATACTATATGATTTTAGGGGATATTTTCTTTTCTTCTTTTTCTTTTTAATTTTTTTTAGAATCTCACTGTGCATCTAATTATGACACCCCTACCTTAAAGCAGTTCTTTTCGTGGGATGAAGGTGCATGCTATGCTCCAACAGAAATTTGGAATAGCATGATGCTAGTTCACTGGGGGAATACAAACTTGAAGCATAAAAACTCAACAACAGCTTATTGGGCTGACCAATGGGACCGGATTCCTTCTCATAGAAGAGGTCATCATCCTTGCTTCGATCCAGAGAAGGATCTGGTGCTTCCAGCATGGAAAAGGCCTGAACCAGGTGCAATATGGTTAAAGCTGTGGGCCAGGTACAATAAAAAGGATTTCCCAACATAAACTCATGCAACCCTACCGTGATTTTGTTTCATTTGCAACTGATAATGTCTGTAGGCTGCGCAAGGACCGTACAACACTCTTTTATTTCAATGGTAATCTAGGACCTGCCTATGAAGATGGTCGACCAGAAGACACGTGTGTATCTGCATTTGCCTCAAGCACAGCATGGTTATGTTGTTCCATATGTTTAGTCTTTAATTTTCTAGTCATTAACTTTGCTACAACTTTTAATATGGTGCCAGGTATAGTATGGGTATTAGGCAGAAATTGGCCGAAGAATTTGGCTCAACACCTAACAAGGAGGGAAAGCTTGGTAGACAGCATACAGCTAATGTAACAGTAACTCCACTGAAATCGTCCAAGTATCATGAAGAAATTGCTAGTTCTCTTTTCTGTGGTGTTTTACCTGGGGATGGTTGGAGTGGCCGCATAGAAGACAGCATTTTGCAAGGATGTATCCCTGTGATAATTCAGGTAGATTTTCTTATTTATGTGGTGTCTCATTTCCTTTAATGGCTAGTAGAATCATGCTTTAGTAGGTAACTCGATTTTTCTTTTTTCATATAATACATGAGGAAGATGTCTAGATCAACGATCTTAATTTTCCTGGAGTTTAGGATACAAATTGTCTTTAAAAAGAAGTTTTACATGAATGGTATATAGTTAATATCTTAATTATCCTCACTATTTTGCTTTATATAAGTGAATAATTGTTTGTGCTTTTGAGATTCTTCTTCATGTCTTGATTCTCCTATGCATTTTAACATTCTTACTGGAAGCATTCCTGTGTTCACTAGTGTTACTTGATACCTTGGTTGCAGGATGGAATCTTCCTTCCATATGAAAATGTACTTGAGTACAAAAGTTTTGCAGTTCGAATAGCAGAAGATGATATTCCAAACTTAATTAGAATTCTTCAGGTAAGTATGGATCTTTCTGCTAACTCTTGTGGATTCTAGTTATGGAGTCTCTGCATCTTCTTGTTGTTTTATCCAGGGGATTAATGAAACAGAAATAGAGTTCATGTTGGCAAATGTACGCCAGATCTGGCAGAGGTTCTTATATCGCGACTCTATTTTGCTCGAGGCACAGAGACAAAAGAAATTGTTCTCTGAAGAGGAAGGCTGGGCGGTAGAGTTCTCAAAACTAGGAGAAAATGATGTCTTTTCCACATTCATACAGGTAGTATGATTGTTCTCAAGACATTTCCCTGACCCTCAGTGCTCAGATGTCTTTCAACTAAGCTATTAACTGTTACCTTTCATATACTTTGGTCTTTCGTAGCTTGCCGTGTGTCATGAACCGAGTTAATGGTGCATCACTGTTTTGGTAAAATATTCTAAAACTAAAGGCTAGGACTAGGGAGAGTACACAAGTTTTTGCAAACTAACTAAGCATTGTGTCATACTGGTATTAGTAGTTTAACGACAATCATTGGTTAAAGCAATATAACATAGGATGGATTGGATTGGTCAGACCTTAACACTTAATGGAGGAGAAATGGTGGGCTTGGCGGCCCCTCTATTTTCAAGTTGTCTCAATACACCATATAGCTTGGAATCCATCCTTGCTATAACAAGTATAGACTGCACAAAATTAAAGTTCATCTTGTGCAGTAGTGTAAATAGGGCATACTCCAAGTTTTATTCTTGCACTCCCTGCACTAGAACAGCTTGTTGTTTCATAGCCCTCTTAAGTCTTAACAGTACGTATAATTTTACCATGTTTCCTTTATTTTCTTATTGGACACAATGTTTACAATTGTCACTGATGTCTAATATCGTATTTTAAAGTTGCCATTTAATGGCAGGCAGGTAGGATTTCACTAATTCAATGAACTCCGCGGTTCATATATACTCATTATCTGTTCTGTATCTCTCATCTTAAAGCTACACTGTGGTGTATAAATTCTTTAGGATGCATTGGCATATGTATATGTACTTCTCTTCCTTCTTATGTGAGATTACATTCAGCTAGAATTTGCTTGCGCTTAAGTGTATACAGTAGTAACTCTGTCGCTTCGTAGTTACAGTCTAATCAGGTGTACTTCACACAGGTATTGCATTATAAATTGCATAATGATCCTTGGAGGCAACAAGTCATGCAACAAAGAGAGTCTGGCTTGCCAAAGGCTTGTATAAGAAGAACCCATTGAAGTGCTGTACAAAGGAGATAAATACTAAGAATGATTCGTTGATCTGCCCAATCAAGAGAAAATAGGGAAAGAGAGATTTATTCTTTTCAGCGGCAGTAGTGATGTTAAAAATAAATAGCACCATTATGGAAGATTGGATCTGCTGATTCATATTCTGATGGAAGTAGACAAGTATCTGACAAATATCTGTTAACTCTTGTGTCTATTTTTTTGACGGGGGAAAGATTGCGAGATTTGTAGAGCACTTGTAAAGCATCATGTCTATTGATGTTTGAAAGTGTTGGACAAGCGACTTTGACACGTTATTTTTAACTGTAAACAGGCTGAAAGTTCTCATGCCCAAGAATCTGATTATTGTTATTATTAATTTTTTTCATTAGGTTCATTCTCTTTTGTTTTATTACGATAGGAGAAGAGAATTGAACCTTAATTTGACTGTTCCATTCTGGTTGGTTACCAAAAACAAGCCATCTCAATGCTTCTTATGGCTGTGTATGAAAACAAAACAAGCTTGAAATGGCTCAAGCTTGCACAAGTTAAAGCTTGGTTGTCAGAGCCAGCTTCTGAGAATGTGTTAGAGCATGGAGACAGTTTCAAACTTCAAAACTTTTCAGCAGTGTCTGGTTGAAGTATGACATTTTTTGAGTGAAAAGGGCATTGCCCAAACATTACAAATGTTTGAAAATTGCAAAGGAAAGTGAGCCTTTCCACCATTTCCTCCAAAGGCCAGATACTACTAGGATGAAATTAGCCACCGAAAGAGCTTTGAAGTGAAGGTTCAATAGGTTTTTTTTTTTCTCTTTTGAGTTAAATATATTTTACTATCCTGTAACACAATCAAAGGCTTTGCTAAAATTTAGTTTGACGATGTAATCTTCATTATGCTTCTGAGCCATCAAATGAATGAATTCATGAGTGGTGGCAAAAGTTTTTAGAATATGCCTGCCCTTGATGAAGCTAGATTAGGAGGGAATGATGAGGTTATCAAGCAAAATGGCAATTGATTAGTTTTATAAATTTAAACTTTTTCCTGAAGTGATTTAAGTAAATCTCATGTTGGCAAGATATTTCCTGATCATTGACCATGATCTATAAAATATAGTTCCTTCTTCAATGTCCATTTGTATATTTGCGAAAAAATTTACCATCCCTATCACCTTCCAACAACTAGGTTTGTCGTAAACTTTGTCGCCAAAGGATCACATCCCTAAGGAAGATTTTGCAATGATGTGCTTTGAGATGATCTCTTTCTCGTAAAATCTTTACCTAAGAATAGGGCCAACTCGATCTAGGGTATGAATCTCCGAGAAAAATTTCGCCTTGTGAAACATAAAGCCTTGTTTAGTTTAAAGCTAAACTTTAAACTCGATTAGTTAGTCATATTTCTTAATCTTAATTTTTTAAAAAACAAACTTGATTAGATAATATTGTAGGAGAGGCACTAACCATGAATATGCTTTCTAAGGTACTTAATGAGGGAGTCAAACCCAATCCGCTTCGTGGAAACTATCTCAAACCTAAAGAGCTTAGACGGAAGAGGCGAAGAATTAGTGTTTTTTTTCTCAAGCTTGACATTAATTAAAAGATCAATTACTTTTAGTTTGGGCATGGAATATATAACTTCTGTTATTATTATTCTTGTTACTTAACTAGGTTTTTTTTTTCCCATTGCATATCACTGCCTACATGTTAGTCTTATCATACAATGTTTGTAAATTGACCTTTTTAAAGTCTAAACCATAGGAGAGGCAAAATAACACAGATGAAAGTTCATATAGTAGTTTAATTTTATATATAATTAACAGGGGGAGAGAAATAAATTTGAAATTTACCTTATTTTTTTTTATATATTGTAGAGTATTCCTGAATTTGAATTTTAGTAAGACACCTTAATATGAATGATAATTAGGGGATAATTATTTAAAGTTTAACATTTACCCTATTTATTTTATATTGTAGAGTTAGACACCATAATATGAATGAAATGATGATTAAGGGGTGGTTATTTGCAAATATACTGAAAATTAGGAGTTGATTTGCAATTATGCCAAATGAATAATATTAAAAAATAGAGGAGGTTATATGCAAAAGATTCTTATAAAGATCTCCCGCTTCTTACCGGGTGAACGGATAATATAACATTATAACCACTCTATCTACCTGAACTCCATCCTTCTGCTTTCATTTCTTCACCTCCTTCTCAATGGCGTCGTCTCCTCTCTCTCTCCACACCCCGACGCTTTCTACCTTCTCCGCCATTTTCTCCTCTCGTTCACATCTTCCTCTCTTCCCATCTCTCCGCAGAAGCCCTAATCCTCGCCTCCTCGCCGCCTCTTCTCCCACTTCAACCCTAACTCTCCGTAAACCCCTCTTTCGATGCCGTCTCTGGCGTTTCAGCGCTGTGCACCGGGAGGAAATGAAGGAAGACTTCGATGGCGACGACGAGGAGGAGGAGGAGGAGGAGGAAGAAGAAGAAGAAGGTGGGGATGGGGATGATGATTTCTCACAGATGGACCTTGAATTGATGGAAAGAGAGGCGAGGGATGTCGCCAGAGAGTACGCGCGCTCTCTTTCTCGTGAATTGGTCATAGGTATTGGAAGATTATTTCTCTTACATATAAAATAAAATTTAAATTGGTGGATTTAGTAAGTTTGTATTAGAATTGAACATTGAATATCTTAAGTTATAAGCTTGCATAAAAGTAGTGATATTAAGTATTTTTTTTCTCTCACTTAGTACGATTTCAAGTTTTCATTACTTTGACTGATCTTTGTAATCTAGTTATTTTCCATCTTGGTAGTGTACTCTTTAGGGATTAAGCTGTGATATTGAGAATATATCATAGTAAAAGCTAGGTCTGTGGTTAGTCGAATTGGTGCAATATTCTTGGCTATGGACAATTTATTATACAGGCCCTTTAGGGAGAAGAATATTCTGCATTGGCACCTTCGTCAAGTGTAACCTGGGGAACTCTTACATACCCCTTGAAACTTAATAAAATAAGAGTAGAGATAAATGTTTAAAAGATGGTTCAGGTGGGATGCAACAGATAAATAGAGCTCCTTACTACAAATGCAGTATCTAGTTGATGGTTACATAAGGGATGATGACCTCTTAATAGATTGATTTTGAATCTATGCAGAGAGATGTGAGGGATGTCATCAGGGACTACTCCCTCTCTTTCTCTCTACTGTAAATCAGCATCAGTATTGGCTTATTTAACCTTTCCTTTGCTCATGCATCTTGGACCTCTTGATAGATTGATCTTGAATCTATGCAGAGAGATGCAAGGGATGTCATCAGTGACTACTCCCTCTCTTTCTCTCAACTGCAAATTAGCATCAGTATTGGCTTACTTAACTTTTTCTCCGCTCACACATCTTGTAATTATGAATTTTGCTGCCATTCTGATTACAAATAGTATTATGGTTGCATTAGATTTTCACTCATTCCCCTGGTTAGTCAAAATTTCTTGAGCATTATAAAGTGCTCCTTGGTTAACTGAGAGGTAGCCAGCTTCTTTGACTTTGGTATTTTCTTATTTATTGCTGCTTCTACTACCTAGTTAATAAAATGCTTTTATGACTTTAATTTCTCAATGTGGGGTTGCTTACTATTTTTCTGTTCACATATGACAATTCAGAACTCATTAGGCATCACTTTAAATTCTATCTGAATACTCTTCAAGAGTCCCATAGGGGATGTAAACCAATTACATTGCTTCATGTGTTAGCAGTTTCTTTATGTTTCAACACATAGTGATCTAATTCTTTGTTTTCTTATTAAATGCTTTTAATGCTCTCAGAGAAGGATATCCATGAGAAAAAGAAAAGCACTGTGAAGCGAAAACCAGCAAGAAGTCCAACTAGACAAGTCAGTATGTTTCTGAAACTAATCATAAAGATGTATGAATGTGCTTGTAATGTCCTATTCAAATGTCCTATTTACATTAGATAAATTTAAATATTTCTTCGATATTAATTACACAAGCATATCCTTTTACAGGAAAAGAAAATGTAGATGATAGAAACTTGATGACAGTTTTTGTCTTCTGATGGGCAACAGGTTTGCACCTGAATATTTGACTCTGCTTGAGAAACAGTAGTTTTGATTATCTGAATTTAGGAGGCTTTTTGGAGAAATTTATAATGAGGAAGTGGAACAGTAGCAAGTTTCCTGCTACAATAATTAAACAAGTAGGTTGTTGATATTAGGATAAAGTATTACCTAGTTTGTCATAATAAAGTATTACGGACTCTAGTAATACCAGAAGTTCTATAATTTTGGAATTTATAGTTAGACGAGGAATAGAGTTGTCACTCCGAAATCTGGGGGAAAAAATCAAGGCATTGTTGCCTTGATTGTCTAGTTTAGGAGAATTAAGGTTTCTCTTATGCAATATAGAAACCGAGAAGCATGTTGAACAGCCAAACCCGACATGTGTTTTGACTCTCTTCAAAAGTAGCTGGAAAAGATTATGGTTTCTAGGTTTTTAGCTGGAAAGTGTAACGATTGATATTTAAGCAAATTTTGAATAGTGTTCTGGACGTTGGCAGCCACCTCAGCAAGGCGGCTCACCCGCGGCCGCACTAAGAAGAAAGTGGCCACCTCTTACCATGCAGGTGCCCAAGTTGCATGGCTATCTAGGCGGCCCACTATAGCATTTGGGCAGGTTGGCCCTCCTTAACATTGGAGCATGTCAGCATCTTAACGGGTTGGGCTTACTAACAGGTGAGAGAAATTAACCCATTAAAAAAACCCCATCATTCTCCTCTCTCCTGCATTCTCTCAATCTGAGCCCTAAAAAGCTAAAATCGTCGCTCTCCCTCTCTCTCGATCATTTCCAGGCAGTGGTAAGAGATCGACAGTGGCGGCGGACAATAGGGGCAAGTGACGTTAACCCTCAAACCCTTTTCACTCCTCTATTTTTTTCTCTTCTTCCCTTTCACTCTCGGCTTTCTTCTCTTCTCTTTCTTCAATGCTACAATAGGTTCCCTTTCTCTAATTAGTTTCCTAATTACTGTTAGTATGTATTCTGTTATGTAGCATAATAGAGGAATTAATCAGTTAATTGCTAATTAGTTTGTGAAATGTAGTTTGTAAATTATTTGCTAATTAGTTTGTGAATTGCCCAATGACCCCAATTTTGTTTTCTTTCACTATCTTGAACTCTAAAATATAGATTTATTTCACTGTCCTAAAAAAATTGCTAATTAGTAATTACTGTTAATCTGTTATGGTGTGAATTTGTTACTATGGTTGTGACTTGTGAATTGTCATCATGTTATTTAGTATCTGTGTATGATGTACTATTAAATATATATATATACTATATTAGTAATTTAGTTATCTTATATATTATATATATGATTATTTTTATTTTTATATATTAAATATGCTAGATAGCCTTGGTACTCGCCTTCCGCCTAGGGCTAGGCATTGGAGTGACCTCCCGCCAGCCACGACAACCTTTTAGTACATTGATTTTGAACCATGATTAATCCTTTCAGCACAAACTATAAACTACAAAATTTATGTGCATGACTACATTCATACACAGCTTTGTTTCCTATTTCATGAAATTCTCTGTTTCTTGCCTAACTTGTTTACAGAATTTACATCCTTCCATTTATAATTTCTTGGTTATACAAGTTGAATTGTTTAACTTACATTCTTGAGAATGATCAAATCCAGGTACCTGACCATCTTCTTCCAAAGGTAGCGATTGTTGGAAGACCAAATGTTGGCAAATCAGCATTATTTAATCGACTTGTTGGGGTATGATTCAGCATCTCTTCATAGCAGCCTGAGCATTTTAATTTGAATACTTTTCTTAACTAATCCTGTGAGATAAGGTTTGTGGTACATAAAGTTTGAAATATTTTCAGGGGAATAAGGCTATTGTTGTTGACGAGCCTGGTGTAACTAGAGATCGCTTGTATGGTCGATCCTTTTGGGGTGATAATGAATTTATGGTTGTAGATACTGGTGGAGTTATGACATTTTCAAAATCACAAGTAGATGTTATGGAAGAACTTGCAATTACAACAACAATTGGTATGGATGCGATTCCTCTTGCTTCTAGGGAGGCAGCTGTTGCTAGGATGCCCTCAATGATCGAGAGACAAGCTGCTGCTGCTGTGGAAGAAGCAGCCATTATTATATTCCTTGTGGATGGCCAGGTACACTGAAGCAGAATATGTCTTGGTATTGCTATTTGTCTTTTTTCATTTGCTTATGCTTAGTTTAATCATTGAAGCAACTTGTGGTACCTTACTATTGTAGAATGAAAAAGAACAAAACGAACTCTAGAGCTTATGTGAAAATTTCTTTATCAAGTATAATATCCATTCTTTTACATTGATGCTTGGAAGTCAGTGACAAATTTCTTCCTGATTGTGTATATTGTGTCAGATCTCCTAATATTTGCTTCCATACTCTTTATTTGGTTTCCTCTACCATTATATACTGTTTGCTAAATGTGCATATGATTTAGTAATTGCTAACTTCAGATTTCAGCACTTTGAGTAAGCTTATGGAATTTATGATATTTCTTATTTCCATTTACATATAGCTCTGTAGCTCTGTACAATTGTTAGATTGTTTGTTCTTTCTAATTTAAAGAAGCAACATTTGAGCAGGCTGGCCTGATGACAGCAGATGTGGAAATTGCAGACTGGTTACGCAAGAGATACTCACACAAGAGTATTATTCTTGCTGTAAACAAGTGTGAGTCTCCACGCAAAGGACTAATGCAAACATCAGAGTTTTGGTCCTTGGGGTGAGATATATATTGCTACAACATTTTTGTTTTGACAGCATGTTCTGTTGGCTTGGCATTGAGAAGTATAGGCTCAGTGAAATTGAGATGCCAAATCTTAAGTAATGATGTATAAATTTTAAACTGAAAAGAGCAATTCTTATAAAATCATGTAAATTAGGAGCCAGTAACGCTTTATCGATGCCCAAACATGTGAAGTTTTTGTGAAATAGTAATACGAAATTAATAATTACATATTTACAGGAATCTACATACACACATGACACTACATAAACACAAATGTATATTAATTGTTAGCTTTTTTGTTCATACCAATGGCAACAGAACTCTTAACGATGGAAGAGATAGACATCAGTCTTTTCCAAAATTTTCAGGACAATTTTGTTCAGACTTTGCATGTCCTTTGAATTACAAACACTTGTGGCTCTGCTCTCAATGAAATGACTAGTTCAAGTGTATGTGCTCTAGAGTCTAGACACAAATATGAATGTCCTTTTCTTATATTCTCGTGTTTGTTGAATCTAGTATCATATTATAGTCATTTGACTTGTTGCCAGGTTTTCTCCTTTAGCGATATCTGCTGTTTCTGGCACTGGAACTGGAGAGCTTCTTAATCTTGTTTGTTCAGAGCTGAAAAGCACTGAGGTATTGATGATAAAGGTGTCTTCTTTGCTGGTAGATGTTGGATAGTTTGACTGGTTTTACTTCTTACTTTCCTCTGCATATAAAGACATACATATCTTTTTGACTAAAATGATCATGTTTAGCATAGCTAAATGCTTTGAAAAATTCCAAAACAGAATTTCTCATATCCAGGTAGGGATGGCAATTTGCACCGACCCGACATGAATTTGAAGGCCTTAAATGGGTTTAGGTTTAATATAATCAGGTTTGGGTCATAAATGAGTTAACCCACCTAACCCAACTTTTAAATAGGTCGTGTTCATGTTTATTATCTCAATCCACTTTGACCGGCCATCCCATTTATGACATGATAAGTTTGATTATGACTCGAATTAACCGTTTATCATCCGAATAACCCATCTATAGCATAAAAAGAAATTTGTTTATAACACAAAAAATCTTTTTATAACCTGAATAACTTATGTAAATTTTAAATAATTCGTATCACTAGATAACCTGTTTATGACCCATTTAATAAACACGGTTGTGTTCGTGTTTGCTTTACCTTGGCCTGACCCTAACCCGCTACTCCAACCTGATTGTCACCCTTATGTCCAAGACCAAAATATGCTTGAGACAATCAACTTTCTTTTTTGAACTTAAATGATTTGTTAGAAGGCTTTGCATTAAATAAATTAGATGTCATCAGCTATCTACCTTGCCGGATATCCTTTGGGTAGATCTATTTCATTCATTTGGAAAGCTAAAGTACCAAATCTCTCTTCAAAGTTCAAACCAGTTGTTATTATCTCACTTCTTTTTTCTCCTTATGCGTATGTGCTTTTATTTTATATGCTGAGGTTTAATAAGTATTCATGCATGTGAACGTGCAGGCTTTGGATAGCAAGGAATTAGAAGAAAGCTATATCCCCTCCATTTCCATTGTTGGAAGACCTAATGTTGGAAAGAGTAGTATTTTGAATGCATTGGTTGGAGAGGACAGAACTATCGTTAGCCCAATTAGTGGAACAACTCGTGATGCCATTGATACTGAATTTCTTGGACCAGATGGGCAGGTTTGTTACCAATTACCAATTTATTATGCTAGTGGTTTCTACTTGCTTTGTTAGTCCTCGTCTGTTGATATGTCTTACCAGCCTATTATGTTTATTCGACTGAGTTTTAATTATTGTATATGATAAACTGAAGATCCATTGTGGTCGTAGTGTGTTTGTTGATAAATATACATATAGAATGAACATACCACAAATTTTATTCAAATAGAAATACGATAATTGTCTTGGTCTAAAATGATCTGTACTGACATTATTATCTGCTGTTTCTGAAATTCTTTTGCTTGAGATTGCTCTCCGACATCCTTTTTCTTGGCATTTCTTCTTTAGTTATTTTTTAGGTAATACTCTAGCACTCTCAAATTGTATATTGATTGTACAGTGTTTTGCAGAAGTACAAACTTATTGACACTGCTGGCATTCGACGAAGGGCAGCAGTTGCTTCTGCTGGTAGCACAACTGAGGCTCTATCAGTAAATCGAGCATTTCGCGCAATTCGTCGTTCAGATGTGGTGGCTCTTGTTATTGAAGCTTTGACATGTGTTACAGAACAAGTACATCTGTCTTTCTATCTATCAATTTCTTTATATAGTTGTGTATGTAAGAAAATGTAACTACTGAAATATGTTACTAGAGACTTCAGCAGTTCAGATGTCCAGAATAACTGTTGTCTATTTACACTTCTTAGTACTTCTGACATAGTATCTCTTGACATCTGTTATTAAGTCCCACGATGATGCTGGCTGAAAGCTTGGAACTTGGCATATTTAGGGTGTCCCATAGATGACACATTATTAAGTTTAAAGAGTTCACTCTATATTTTCAACTTTCCTACATGCAAATGAAGTGCAAGTCTTAGACACTTATTCTATAAGTCCCATCAGTTATTGATCATGACGCCATCACTTGTACAATAAGTAAAACTTGTTAGATATGCTGAATGCAGCATTAGTCTGTATTTAAGGGCATTATTCAATATCCATTAATGATAAACCATCCATTGGTCCACTTTTGGCCAAGGTGCCCCCTTTGACATAGCACAGCGCCACAGCCTACATTCATTAAGGCTTTAAGGCCAACATGTTGTATACTTCAGAAGTTGGATTGTTGACACCTGTACAAAGTGTCTAGTTAAGAATAACACTTCAGAAGAATGGATAGAAAATTTTGAGTTTTGGATAGATGTAGAAAATAATTATTGCAAGTATTTTCCTGGATTTAAGAAACTATTCATTTAGGTCAATTGCTAATATGTCTTTAGGCAGTTCAGTTTCCTGTTTTATCCTAGTTTAAACTTTAAAATGTGTTGTTTTGACTTACTACCTTTTGGTTTTTGTTGCACTTGGCTATATACCATTAGTTATCTACTATTTTTAAAAAATTTCATTCTGATCTAAGTTAACCATGTTTTCATGTTTCCAAGGATTTCAAAATTGCTGAAAGAATTGAGAAAGAAGGAAAAGGGTGTGTTATTGTTGTAAATAAGTGGGATACAATACCAAACAAGAACCAGCAGACCACAACATACTATGAACAAGATGTAAGGGAGAAGCTTCGTGTGCTCGATTGGGCACCAATTGTTTACTCAACTGCAACAAATGGGCATAGCGTTGAAAAGTACATTCCTTTTGTTCCTTGAATTTATTTTAATCTTTCTGTTGATCTAGAATTTTTTTTGAGAAGTCTGACCTGTCTGTAATGATTCTTCTGAATCATTTTAGATCATTTTTGTTTTTTTTTTGGTGTTTGCGATTCTGATCACAATGTCTATTCTCTCTTTATTTTTGTATAATAGTACTTTTCTGCTTTAGTTTTAAGTTTTTTATTAGTTAATAAAATTCTGAGACTAAAATCACCAAGACAAAGCTTTTTTCTGCCTATTAAATTGTATTGTTCTAACTTTGGAGTTAGAACAGAAAAAGAAAGTGAATTGGATCTTGAACCTGCTTGTAAGGAGCAAAGTTTACCAAATCACCACCTTTCCTTGCAAAGGAAAATAAGTACCAAACGCTTGTAGTTTGACCTCCACTAGGTGATCATCAAATACATAAAAAGAATATAGATGATGATGCCAATAATTCCCACTTGATGTGTACCACCAAACTGCTGGCATGACAAGTGCTGATCAGCTTTCACAAGTATCCGTTGTTTCCTAGACACTGATGATGGGCCTGAGCATATAGCATGTGTGCAATCACTAGTATATAGTATGGAGGAAAAGATTGAGGTGCCAAAAACTTTATTCAGGAGAGTGACATGAGAACTGTCTATCTTATCTGTGGAATAGCTAACTCTGGCAAGAAGATATGAACTTAGAAGTTAGAACTCTCTTTTGATCAAGCAAGATAGTTGCAATGTTAGCTAGACTTTATCTCTTTTTAGATCCAAATATTAATGCAATATTAATCAGATGAATAGCAAGGTGAAGCAAATAGAGCAATAGGAAATAAATTAGGAGGAAATGTCTAATATATTTACTTAAATCTGGAGATTAAGGTTCATGAAGACAACTACATTGTGGTATTGGTAACATTTTAGAAGTCCCAAATTTCATTCTGACAGAATACCCAAAATGGAGATTGTTTGAAATCCTTAAAATTTGCTTGTTTATGAGCTAATAGTGCAGTGCTTAGACAGCAAAGTGTTAACTTTGCCTTTTCTTGTAAGAAATTGGCATTCACAGGTGTGAACTATGGGGAGATCTCCCTGATTAAGGTAGAATATGGTATTCAATTGCAATGGGAGTATCATTGTATAAGAATAATGACAATGGAGACACCTGACATGTTTCTTTACCTTTTTCAGTAATCAGTATGATTTTGTGTTCCGCTTCATATGATCGTATCTGCTTCATGCCCTGAATAAGAATACCTTTGCTGCCTTGGTCATTTCATTTATGCTGAAAATATGAATGACGTGGCACCTTTTCTTTTTGACTGCTATTGTGCTTCCTTGCTCAGATATACTATATACACCTCCTTTATTGCCTAAGCCTCTCTGAGAGTGATATTGCCCTGTTCATAAGTTTGTCATTATGATATGTTATTGTGGTTGCTGGATTTTTATCCTTAGGATTATTGCTGCTGCTAGTATGGTTGAAAAAGAGAGATCTAGAAGGCTTGGTACATCTGTTCTCAATCAGGTGGTGCAGGAAGCATTGGCCTTTAAACCACCACCACGAACAAGAGGTGGGAAGAGAGGCCGTGTCTACTATTGTACTCAGGTAAGATAAGGGCTAGTCATACTTGCATTTGCATAACTTAATAATTTTCCTTTAGGACTTCTGTTCTGCACATACCTCATAAATTATTTTTTGTGTAAATACTCAAATGCTGTGTAGCCTGTAATCATGAAAAATGCAGCATTACAGACTTAATGAAATAAATTTTGAATGAAATTCCCTATACTATGGGAATCACAAATATGTAGGACCATATTCTAGTTGCACTTTTTACTCTTTTTGCATGTTGAATCTGTACATTACTATAGAAAGTTAAAAGGGTGATCCAAAGATGTTCTGGGATTTTCTGGCTCCCTGTGACACAAGCTCGATTCACAGAAACAGACTCTCCATTAACAGAGGGTAAGGGTAACTGTACTAGTGCACCTTGTCAGTGTGTCCTCTGACCTCGAGTTGGGAGGAGTCATATGCATTGAAGTTTAGAACATCCTTTTATGAATAGTTTGTTCTATGGAAGAGCAACGAGTTTCTAAGTTTTCAACACTTGCTTCTGTCTGTAATATCCATATCTTCTCTGTTGGATGTATCAAAACCATAATATGTCGGACTACTATGAAGTGACTGATTTCATCTCACGACTCTATTAAACTTAACTACTTTAAAACGTCATTATTGCTTTCTGCTGGTAGTTAAGAACGTAAGATGTATTATTATATCTATAATTCTTGCTAATTCAGAGAGGCAATTAACTAATTTATAACTTGTTAACTGTATGAAAGTTTCTGGGTAGATGTTCATGTAGAATTTACTTTGTTTTGAACTAAGAGGATACAATTATTTTACTTTAATAACCTTAGAAATCCTTTTATGTCTCTTATGCCTTTTATATGGATATGTAAAAGCTGGTATCTTGGCACTTGCAGGCTGCTGTTTGCCCGCCTACTTTTGTTTTCTTTGTCAATGACGCAAAGCTTTTCCCTGAGACATATCGTCGTTATATGGAAAAGCAATTACGATCTGATGCTGGGTTTCCTGGTACTCCTATCCGTCTTCTATGGCGTAGTAGAAGAAGAGCAGATAAGGAAGGTGAGATGGTCTATTATAGTATCAATTCCTCTAAGGTTTTCTGCAATCTACATTTGCTAGCATAGAACAAAGATAATAGTACAACAAAGGAACACTGATGTCTGCAGCGCAAGGACTGATGTATTAATTACATGGCTTGAATTTTTGGTCGTGTTTCATTTAGAAAATTTGGGGGGATAGTGATCTGAAGCAAAGATCAAAACTTACAATAAGTTCCAGCCGGTATAGTTCGTGTCTTGCTGGTTTCAACTTAGTTTTCAGCAAGTGTTGGCCTTAGTTTTCAACAACTTATTGACAACAAGTTCCAGCCAGTATAGTTCACTTAAGAGGATTCCAAATTGTAACAGACTATAAAACAACTGATATATATGCTATTGGTGGTTACAAGTATCAGCTATAAGTTAGGAGGTTGCATGTACAGATAGTAGACAAAGGATGTTCATTCTCAAGTTCTTCCACTTTGTGCAGACTAAAGTAGCTTATGGCTAAAGATAATGAAAAGAAAGAAAAAGAATGTTGTGCTTAGTCTTTATCAACTAGTAATTGATAAACTAGACTTGGTGGTTAAGATGGCTATGTTGGAGCAGTTTATAGGTGTGAGTTCCTCCAATCGTGGAACAAGATTTTGAAAGTCAAATAGGAAATATTTAAGGGTCTCTGGGGTGATAATTCATAAAAATTTTCTTTTCTTTGTATTGTGTTTTCTTTTCTTGGTATTGCTCTTTATAATTTGAACAAGTCTATCCTACATATGAGAGTTGGGATTAATCTGCATTTCTCTTTGGCTTATCTGTACTTCAGAGATAAAAAAACATATCTCTAAATCAAAACTTGTCATTTTTTCTCCTTTATCTAGACTTATGTCTCAAGCACTTTTAGGCAGATTGCTGTTGGGTTGCATGAGCCAAAATTGCAACCAAAACAGGTAGACCGTAGACTGTTCTAGCAGCAAATTAGCCTTATGGAGTTTACGGCACCTGTTATCTAATTTTTCTTTGGACGGGAACTTGACACCTACTATTAAAGGGCTGACATTAGGCTTATTGCCAATTGTAAAACTCGTCCTCTTTAATTTGAACTGTCAAAGGCTTAAAAGAAAAGGAAGAAGATGATGATGATTGTGCTAATTATAGATTGTATTAATGATGATGATCCACATATCTGATTATGAATTTTATTTAAAATATCTTTCCTCTTACACTTTTTTTTTAAAATCTATTTCAACTCATCCCATGCTAATCGTCAGCTTCTCATCTTGTTTCATTCAGGTAAATCTACGGAAGGCAATGCACAAAATTCTGGAGCTACTGGTAAACTGGTTTTTGCAACTTGATTGGAAAATACACCTTTTTCTGGAGCTATGGCCAGAGTCAATCGAACAACCATGTATCTATCACCTTTCAACTTCTCTGTTCTACTAACATAAACATGTGAACAGCAAAGTTCATCCAGTAGCTGAAGCCTTACTTGTATATTTAATGACAAGTAAATGGAAATTTTGGGTCTCTACAAAGGAAAGCAATGTGTATGATTTCTGCTATATTTCACTCTCGAGCTACGTCCAGCTTCATTTTGCACCAAAGTTCAACTCAGACTCAATGTACTATATGTGACTGCTAACATTTTATCCAATTTATATCCCAATTTTGTATTAGAATAAATAGGATCTTTGTATTAGTTTCAAATTAGCATCTCATCCTTACGTTTTCTAAATTACCATCTATTTATTCTTCTGATGTGATGATGTATGTGATTGGTCTTAAATGTGAGTGCAATTTTCATGTTTGTCAGACCATCTACATAGAAACATGCGGAGAATATTCTGAGTCTCTACAAGTTATAAAAGATAAAGCGATAGTTTGCTGCTTTTGGGGGATTTATATTTAATTTTTTTGGACTTATTACATTTCCTTCTTGTTTATTGCTTATATCCAAAACGATCCCTCTATTCTTAACGTCTCAGTAACACACTATCCGAGGCCTTTGCAATTTAATTGTTTTTAGCTTTTCGATTTAGCATATAATTGAGTGTCTATTTTTAATATATATTTTATTATAATAGAGTGTATATATAATTTATACATACGATGTACAGTTTATTATTATAAATTAAATACAATTAAATCATCGTAACTTTACGTTGAATTATTCGTTTAAATCATAAAATATATCGCTATGAAAATATAAAAAATATCTAAAAGATGAAATAATGTAATAATTTCCCTCGGAAGAGTAAAATAAAAACTTTAATTACTCTAAATTTTAATTTCAAATGTGTTATATAGTAGTTTATAAATTGCTTTCCATAAAAGCGTTTAATATAAAAATCACTTTCTTTTATATAAAAGAACGGTCAAATAGACAATAATTTGTCTAACAATTTTCCAATATATTAAAATATTAATTAATTCACTACAAATCACTAGATGAACAGTAATTTCACGGTTGTACCAATTTGTCTAACAGTTTTCCAGTACATTAGAAATTAATTAATTCACTAAAAATCGTTATATGAACAATAATTTTATTGTTGTACTAATTCGAAAATTAATTTAAACAGTAAAGTAATTTAGAAAAGCGATACGTTAAGAAATATTTTTTACTGCAGCAATACTTTAGTAAAAAAACTCCTCAGTTTTTTTTTAATTATTTTTACCAGGTAGACTCTACCATACCATAACCTACGATTTAAGATTTGGTACTAAAATGCAAATTAAATATGACAAGTCCAGAAGACAGGGAGTTAAATGCAAATTTCCGTTGGTTTTATTTCGTAAAAGTTGTGGGGGGGTGAGAGTGAGACGGCATGCGGTCCGCCATGGCAGCTCTCCCCCTCTTCCTCTCCCTCCCAAAACCTAATCCTTTCGCTTCTAAAATACTATCCCCACAACTACCCCGCTTCTCCTCCCCCTTCCATTCTCCTCGAACGGTAATTCGATCTCCTCTGGCTTCCCAGAGATCGCTCACCACTTCCTCTTCCTCGACTTCTTCCGGTCCATTGCTCTCCTCGTCTCCTCTTCCTCCTCCTCCTCCCTTTTTATTACCTTCGAGCCCTTCTAATGGCGTCGTCGATCTCAAATCCTACCTCGGCTGCTCGATGCCTGGGAGGCGCCTCAAGGTTGCCATCCTCCTCAGCGGCGGAGTCGATAGCAGCGTCGCCCTTCGCCTCCTCCACGCAGCCGGCCACGATTGCACCGCCTTTTACCTTAAGATTTGGTTCCAGGTCTTTATCTCTTGAAAGCCTTTTGTGTTTCTGTTGCGTAGGAGTGTTGATTTTTCTTTTCTCATTGCCTAAATTTAAAGTTTTTCTCATCGATGTTGTTTGATTTTTATTGTAGAACTAGTCACTAAGTAGTGTGATGAATTTCTTTCAGATATCTTAGATATATGTTTGCTTCAGGAAAAATGTAGTTTTGTTCATTTTATTTTTTAGCCGTATAGGTTTGTTTATCTGCTGGAGTTTAATCTGATAACCTGAAACTTGGGATTGTTGATAGGTTTTGGTTGTTCAGGCAGAAACTAATGTTTCACTTCCTGTTATTTTTTTCCTCCCAACAATTTGAATTCCAGAAAGTCTATGTGTGCAGATTTTGAGAGCTCGCACAATCTAGTGACTCATCTCTTATATTATTTTCAGCTCTGTGATGCAATAGTGCTTCAGAGACTTTCCTATCAAGTTCGTCTATGTATTTTCTATAAATCTAAAACTGGAGTGTGCCTTAAGTATGTTGCTATAAAGGACGTATGAGATGTTAACATGCCAAAATCACGAGTGGATCTTTTCTTCTTTTACTTAACTTCTACTTTTCCTTTTCATTTTCTGTATTTTGATCAGTGCTTTGACTTGATAGATACATAACGACTGCTACTTAATTGAACCCTTGTAGGAAGACTTTAGAAACTTCTGGTCGGAATGCCCATGGGATGAAGATTTGAAATATGCCAAAGCTGTCTGCGATCAGGTTTAATGCTTGTTATCTATTTTTAACTATCTTAAATTGTAATGCCAGTTTGAGCCATGTCCTTTCAACACTAAATGTAGATTGCATGTGCAATTGATCTAGTTTTGGGTTTTAAGAAATATATTTGGACATTGTTTCCTAATGGAGTGCTCAAATTGGTAGATTAATTTTTCAATTCACTTGGTTGGCTTCTATTCTCTACAGTCATATGACTCATTTTGGCCCCTAGAAATGTTATGTTTTGTTCTTACATATGTTGACGACATCAAATATCTATAATCCTATTCACCTTTATCAATAAGGTAGACAAAGCATAGACGGTGGAAATTGGAGGGCATGAAATAGAAAAATGGCCAAGGGAAGGATAAACTTGGTGCTCTTGAATTTGTAGAAGGCCTCTGATATGAAAGACTTGGTTGATTCTGTCTTTCATATGATCTTTAAGATATAAGCGTCACATTATTTGAGATCGAGTTGGATTCCAGACATATCATCATCACCTCAGCAGAGAAAGAATGCATACTTGGCTGGATGGTCCTCTTATTGATACATAGATATAATGATATATTTGATCTGAAATACTGGAAGCAAACTATTTGTCCTGAGGTATGTAATGTAGACAGTTAATTTAGTGTTTGCTGTTTCTTAAGCTCAGTCTATTGGGTTTGATATGTTCCGTATGTATTGGACTGACTGAAGTAGGATATGTTTGCACTAAGAGCTTCTAGTTTGGAGTATTTTGTACATGGAAGTAGTATGAATTCCACCTGGAGTGGCTTGTCCGGAGAATGATTTCTCTTCTCATGAATTGGGAAAAAAGAAAATGAAAAAACTTAGACACGCGTATGTATTTAAATCTTAAGCAATGATATCAACTCTTTGCTTAAATAAATGAGAAATAAATATAAAAAAGTAAATAAAAAATGAACACTAAAATTTTTACGTAGAAAAACTAAAATGAGAAAAAACTACGGATCCAAACGCAGATCAAAACTAATTACTAAATTTGTAACAGTTATAAGACTAACTTACAAAGCAACCTGTCAATCTTCATGATTTTGTTTTTCTTAGTTTTGCTCGCTAAGACCCGTGATTCACCGCTTTCCGTAATTGATCTCTAATCTCAGTAGCTCTCGAGATTGATTTTTCATCTAAATGACTTTTAAGACGAAAACTTAAAGCGTAGAAGAAAAAAATGGACCATGTTAGTGGAAGAACGTTGTAACTCCAAGTATTTCTTTTTAAAAGTAATCACCAACCTCCATAGGATTAGAGCATTTCAACTCTTATATAAATTAACAAGATAAAGCTAAATCCAAGTCAAAATAGAACTCTTGAAAGTTCAAATTACATAAATGTGTTTGAACGCGATGACTTATTTTTCCATGCGCTGTGAACGCCCTATGAACACATGCAGGATGCCTTCGAACGGCCAATACTCCATCTTTTTATGTGCCAACGCGCTGTGAACACATACAGGTTGTGTTTGAACGGCCAAAGTGTATTCTCTGTATGTGTAAACGCTTGATTCCGCGTTCGAACGACCAAAATACGTTCTCTATATGTGTGAACGCCTGAGTCTACGTTCGAGCGCGATGCAAATGTGGTGCGAACGCCTTGACTTGTCACCTCAAGATCTTGAAAATTTTCAGTTCGAATACTTTCGAAACTTGTATGAATGCTCATGTATATGTGTAAAAACACTTAGATTATTTTATACACAATTGCCAAAATAAAAAATCTAACAATCTCTTCCTTTAGTAATTTGTGACAAAATATCTAGATTTACAAAAATTATAAAGAATAGTAAATGAGCATTCAATAAGTCTGAAGTATGTAAAACTCAAGTCTGCAAAAGTAATATACCAATCCAAGATCAAATAAAGGTATCATGAAGTTAAAATGATCATATATGAACTAAATATCAATAAGTATCACTTCAAACAGCATACTGGAGATATAGATCATTCAAACACAGTTTAGTATTTAATATATCAACAAAGCAAATAAGATTCACTCCCCTTAAACTTCTAGCTCCTAAGACTCGACTCTCTAAAGACCCTCTAAATCACTCTCTCCATTTTTGGCGCAAATTGACAAAGACTATGCAAGAGGAGGAATGTTGCGATGGAGAAAGGAGAGAACATTGTCAAGCACAGTATCCTGATGAGCTTGCTCAGCTCGTATCTCTGCCGCAATGTTAGAAAACCCAACCACTTCCGATTTCACATAATTGATTTGGTCGTTGAGTTGATCAAAACGCTCGTACATAAACTGAAACTCTCCCTTCGGTTCATAAGAGTCATCATCGGAACTCACCTCAGAAGAAATTTCATGGAAGGCACTTGGTTCAGTGGCTGAAGAACTTGCTTTTAGCAGAAATAGAGAATCATGAGTTTGACTCTTCTTCACGGTTATCTGATCCAAAAGTTTCTACGATTTGACACGGTTCAGTTGGATCAACCTAACACCACTCTGCATGCATAATTTGGTAATGAAGATTTCAAAGGTAAACCCTCACGAGGAGCCTCTTTTAATGTTGCAGACTCAATACTGTCATACATAACTGATGCAATGTCAATAGAGACATCAGTAAACATAGCGTGCAGAAGAAATGCCCGATCATGATTTACACTAGAGTGTTAAGTCTTCGGTGTAACATTATGGAGACAGATAAGATATAACATTCGTGCTACATGAGTCAACTTTGCATTAGGTATCATATTTCCTTGCCACTCTTCTCTCGGTACTAAAATATCACAAACAATGGATTGAACAGAAAGAAGTGGATCGGAATAAAGATAGGCAAAGTCACCCTCCAGCAGGTGAAACTCCTCTTGAATAATGTTGGAATCCAAATATATAGAAACACCTCGGACTATGAAATCAAATGGGTGTGAGGCCTTTTAGAGCAAGTTTGACATTTAATTGGCTTTTATTACTTCTTCACTTTCTTTTGGTTTATTTATCCTCCTCACAACTTATAGCAGCAACTTGAGAAGAGGTGAAACAGTACCCAATGAGAGTGCAGATTCATCAATATCTTGTCATTTAACATAATGGAAATTATTTTCTTTTTTTCCCTTTAATGTGAGATTCTGCTCACAACTTGCTTCAGCAGGACACAAACCAGTGATGCCCCCTATGAAGGATAGTGTCTCCTACTTAGATAAGCAATCGCATACAATGATACAATCAGTCCAAATTCATCTATTAATTTTGTCTTTTCCTATTTTCATGAAAATAATTTGAGATATGCTATAATATGTTTTCACAATCAGCCCCAATGACCAGAGCCTGCTCCAGTGTAAGTATATTGAGTTAATTTAATTCGTAGATGTTTATGCATGTCTTTCAAATTTGAACCTGTTTAAAGTAGAAATAGCAGTAAAATACTAAATTAATGAATTATCTACTTTTCTTTGTTCTGAGCTTGCTTTGATGTAATCTAATCATATTGATTAGATTATCTGACATAAGCTGGTTATTTTCTTTCCTCCTATGTGATGGATTTGCATGTTTTGGTATTGGGTGTTTAACAAACTCATCAGCTTTCAGCTCAACTAGTTTCCCACATGTTGAACTCAAACATAATTTGGCTCACTCGAGCTCTCATTGAATTAGCTCATTATATACATTTATATTCTATATCTATCAACACACTAGCTTCTTTTCTTTAAGCGAATTTCCTTATAACTAAAAGTGGTAGTTACTCAACTTGGTAAGAGACCTCAAAGCTCTTTGAGTTGGGCAGTTATTGGTTACTTCAAACCCTTCATTCTGCAATTTTTTAACCAACCAAACTTGAGCTGGCTCGGTATTATATAGAACCAAGATCGAGCCAGCTTGCATTCAGCTTGTTTGGAACTGAGCTCAAGCCAGCTTGGTTCAGCTCATCTGGATCCTCAGTTGATCTTGAGTTATGATCCTTGCAGTTTTAAGTTTAGCTGAGTTCTGCTTGTTTGAACTCCTTTATTGGACACTACATAAAGGGAATTGGTTGTCTACTTGGGAAATTTCTAGATCACTTGAGTCTTTTTGTTTACTTGGATAATTACAATGATACAGTTATATGTGACAAATCACTGATTATTGACCCATGTAGTTAGCTTCGTTACATTGGGCATTAGACTTTTATATTGTGTAACTTTTGGAGAATTCCGTTCAATTTTCTTATGTATGTACTTGTCTTGCTCTATTTGTTTGTCCATTTATTTTCTGTGTCAATTGAATTACTTTTCTTAAACTTATAATAATAAAATCATGCAAGACTGATAGAGTTTCCTATTACCATAGTCCATTGAATAAAGTGAGGATGAACTATAATTGATTTATGTAATGTTTTCTTTTTTATAGATTGATGTGCCTTTGGAGGTTGTCCATCTATCAGATGAATACTGGAAAAATGTGGTAAGAATCTCTAATAAGTTTTTATCATAACCTTGCTGATTAGTATATTCTCTTCTAAGGGAATCCTAAATGGAGTGGGAAAAAAAATCTTCACAAACTTGTTATTCCACTAACAGTAAACCTATTCAACAGATCTTCTTTAATATGATTTCTTAGGTATCTCATATTATTAGTGAGTATCGTAGTGGGCGGACTCCAAATCCTGATGTTCTCTGTAATACGAGAATCAAGTTTGGTACGTTAAATGATATTATCTGATAGATGATATTGTTTCCGCTTAGTTTTTGCTTGTGTAATTGTTTCCTTTTTTTCCTGCTTTAGGTGCTTTTTTGCAAGCCATCGACTGTATGGAGTTCGATTATGTTGCTTCCGGACACTATGCGCGTGTTGTACACTCACCTTTAGAGCAAGCAGATGGGCCATCCATGCTAAAACTATCAAAAGATGCGGTAACTAATTTGTTCATCTTTCACTCATTTCCTTTGGTTCCTTTTAGATTCTTCAAATTTTAAGTCATAAAAAAATAAAGCATATATGAATGAGAATTATGCATAGATTAACTTACTATGTGACAGCTTGTTTAGATTACTAACCAGTACCAACTTCTACAACATGTAGAGTTGAGATACATGCTGAACATGTTCCTCTTGTTAATGTGTTCCTTCTGTCTGAAAACTTTCTCAAGTGGATTATTCTACTCTGAAGTATAAACATCATTGAGAACATACATGCTGTGAGTCATTCTTCTCATTATAGAAAATGAGAAATTTCTTGGCTGTGCTCTTCTTTTTATGACTTATATATATAAAGAGAAGCCCAAATGTGTGGGTCCATTAAGAGTTCCCCAATAACTCAAATACAAAATAGAATCTGTCTTTAATCTATTGAAACTCATAAATTTCTGGTAAAACTGGCTGAAATTTTGCAACATCTGCATAAATATTGAAAATCGTAACCATCTAAACTGTTGAAACTTTGGAAATTCAGGCAGTTTAAGATTAGTTTTGATTGAAGCCAATACCTTTTGACTGAAACCTAAAACCTTGCATGCCAATACTGGACTATGTAAGTGAACGTGGATATTTGCATGCAAAAAAAATAATCACTTTGGCCAACTTACTTATTTGCTAAATATCACTTCTAAATTGCTCTGGTCAATTATATCTTCTAAGTTCCTGTGATTTGACTTCCAATTTCAATGGCTAACAGTGATATATAAGAGTAATTACAGGCACCACGCTATGTATCTATTTGCTAAATACTGGACTATGTAAGTGAACGTGGATATTTGCATGCAAAAAAATAATCACTTTGGCCAACTTACTTATTTGCTAAATATCACTTCCAAGTTGCTAAATATCACTTCTAAGTTGCTCTGGCCAATTATATCTTCTAAGTTCCTGTGATTTGACGTCCAATTTCAATGGCTAACAGTGATATATAAGAGTAATTACAGACACCACGCTATGTATCTATTTGCTAAATACTGGACTATGTAAGTGAACGTGGATATTTGCATGCAAAAAAAAAAAATCACTTTGGCCAACTTACTTATTTGCTAGATATCACTTCTAAGTTGCTCTGGCCAATTATATCTTCTAAGTTCTTGTGATTTGACTTCCAATTTCAATGGCTAACAGTGATATATAAGAGTAATTACAGGCACCACGCTATGTATCTATTTGCTAAATACTGGACTATGTAAGTGAACGTGGATATTTGCATGCAAAAAAATATTTACTTTGGCCAACTTACTTATTTGCTAAATATCCCTTCTAAGTTGCTCTGGCCAATTATATCTTCTAAGTTCCTGTGATTTGACTTCCAATTTCAATGGCTAACAGTGATATATAAGAGTAATTACAGGCACCATGCTATGTATCTATTTGTTAAATTTAAGAAAGTGAAATGCAGATGTTAAATGCCATACTTTCTATTTATGTATTTATTTATTTTCTATTAACCAAGTTAAATCTTGGAACATTTCATACATTATTAGCCATCAAATATTCATGTCATGCATTAATTGTTCTGACTGTACTGTTTCAGGTCAAGGATCAAACATATTTTCTCTCACATTTATCGCAGTTGCAGCTTAAAAGGCTTCTTTTCCCTCTTGGTTGTTTACCAAAGGTTTGGCAAGAGAGTTTTTATTGACATAATCGCTATATCCTGCTAACTTCTTTTTTTTTTTTTTTTTTGCACTGTACTGTTAATGACATTTTGGGTTCTTTAGATGGAATTATGCATAACACTCTAATCAGTGGTTAGAAAGAAAATTACCTTTACTATTGTTGATTACATATAATTTAATTTGGTTGAACTAATCTCTGCAGGATGAAGTGCGTCGGCTAGCAACTATAATGGAACTTCCAAACAAAGATAGGAAGGATTCTCAAGGAATATGCTTCCTTGGAAAGGTATATTATTTAACTAATTCTTATTAATAGCATCTTACTGATTATCATTTTGATTCTGGACGCTCAATATGTTTTTTGCATAGAGAATCTGTTGGAGTATAACATAATAAAACTCTTGTTCTCTATTAGTTCAAGTTTTTTAGAGTAGTTGTTAATTGGTGAGTTAACAGGGTATCAAAAAGGTCTTGAGTTCAAATCTTGCCGAGACTCATTTATTGTTTTAAATATAAAGCTCCATTCATTTAAGTCAAGTCCAGCTCTCGAGCTCAAAAATGAAGTGTTAGAGTATAACATAATAAAGCATTGCTCTCTCTATTAGTTTCAGCTTTTAGAGTAGATAGTGAATTAGCAACATTCATCATGCTTTATGCAGAGTGTTAAGTGTACCAACATGGTGGTTTCTTATTATGTTGTTATTTGAAAACTTTTATGGAAGGAAGAAAAGAAAGCAATACGTAATGGGCTATTTAATTTGTATGTGTATGTGACTAGGTTCTGTAATGTTTGTTCTACATTTTGTTGACTATGCTAGGAAACAGACACATTTAGGTTTTTCCCTTCATGCAGCGGGCATCAGATGGTGATTCTCTATCTCCATTCTGAATTCTTTCTTGGTAAAGTTCTATCTCCGCTCTCCGGTGGCCCAAGTAAACCTAAGTTGTAATGATGGCAGATATATTTTTTGTTTTCCTTATTTTCTTGTTATGGCATTATGCAGGATGTCGTTCATGAATTTATATTGCATATCTTCACAAATGATGCTTTCTAGATGTGTCCTGAATATATTTTTAACTCTAATATAATGGTACCTCTAATTATCATATGATAAATGATACATTGATATGTGTTCATCAATGTTCCTTTTAGTGTTGCTTCCTCTATTGATAGTTATTATTTTGTCGTTAATGCCATCTTTCTCTAGATTTGCTTCCAAATCAATATAACAGAGCTAAGCAAGCTTTACTTATAGGTCAAGTTCAGTGAGTTTGTTGCGGAGCATATAGGAGAGATGGAGGGAGTACTATTGGAAGCTGAGACAGGAGATTACCTAGGAAAGCATCGTGGCTTTTGGTTCTATACTATTGGTCAGCGCCAAGGCCTGCGCCTTCCTGGAGGACCCTGGTATTTACTCTCTTTTTTTAAATACACATCTAGCTCCTATTTTGTCAATCTTACAGTTGAGTCAGTATTATAGGATGCAATTTCAGGTCCTTTACAGATGTTTACTTTTCAAAATGTTGTTTCTAAGGTCATATTTTCTGCTTCATGTTGGCATCTCCTTCAATTGTCAGTTGATTAAGTAGTTCGTTGAAACAGAATTTCTTGCCTATATTATGCAGGTACGTTGTTGAAAAGGATGTTGAGAATAATGTTGTGTTTGTATCAAGAAATTACTTTTCATTGGATAAGAGGAGGCGCACATTCTCTGTTGGATCACTAAGTTGGTTTGATGGTTCACCTCCTGCAAAGAATGATCAACTTCAGTGCAAGGTAAAGAAAGGGAAATAATAACAATTTTCTATGCTAACTGGCCCCACATTAATGACTAAGAGATACTTCGTTTTAGGTTCGCCATGGCCCTGGTTTCTATGAATGCATTATAACTGAAGTTCTAAGTGAAGATGTTCATGGACATTGCTTAGTGGTACATCTGTCTGAGGATGATCAGGGATTAGCTGCTGGTCAGTTTGCTGCCTTCTACCGTGATGAGACCTGCATAGGATCAGGAATAATTCTGGACTCCTGGGACAAGATGAGCTTCCCTGTCTGTGCAAAAGCTTTAGAAATTGCTAAATTAGAGGACAAGTCAAAACTTGGAAAGCCAGTTAAGATAATGAATCTGGAAAGATAATGAACATGGCGAAAGCTCCATGAAAGTTTGAACATCGGGTGGAGGCAGAGGAGTACTTTACAGAGGCACATGTGGATGTCAAAAAGTCATCCTTGTCTCTTAGAGTGCAGAGAATTCTATTATTTTATCCGAACTTCATTGAGTTGTTTTTGATAAGTTAAAATGAGAGATACATCAACTTCAACTGATTGAGATGGAGCATGTTTATGGCGTTGGCTCGAGAAGAGTTACTGGTTGAAGTAGATATGCCAATTCGATGCATGGGTTAGAAAAGTTTCTTGTTGCCAGATTTTTCGCTGTTCCATGGCACAAAACTATTACATTTGTTGGACTTGCAAACCTACTCAGTACCGAGCTTATTTTGAAACTTCAGAATTCAGCAGCAGCTGCTTAAGTGATCCTGCCCTACAGTCTGACACAGACTAAAAGAACTGAAAGTACTTTTCTTCCTAATTCTGCGGTACTCCTAAAATCAAATTCAAGCTTAGAATCTATGTAAGTATCATTCTTCTTATGTAGTGAGATGCAGGTAGCTTTTCATCTCTCTTACCATTTTTGTTTAGCTCCTTGTTTTAAGCTTCAATCGAGTCTGGTATGTACATAAAATTTCTATTACATTTCCCTTTCAGCTCTTTCTTTTCTTTCTAAAAGCATCATCAAGCTCTTCTGCTAAGGTCTAAATTAAGCTCTATCGTTTTGTTTAGACCAAGAAATATAGGCACATTTTGTTGCTAATTTCGTCTACTTCTGGCTTCGAGATCTTCAAAAGAATTCCTACCAAAATTGTACTTCATATATCAGTTACGTAACAAATAATGTTGTTGATGATTAACATTTATGGCACATTTAGTAGTTTAATCTTTGATTATATTTGGAATAATAATCATTAACAAGACCTCGTGTGATTGAGAAAACCCCCAAGCATCATTCTTCCCTGTGTTTATTAACAATAGCAGGAGCAAATTATCCTACCTGGTGTTTCCTTAAACCACCCATTCAGGAAATCAAACTGTCCAAAAGTAAAGTTTCCCATTCTATTACCAAGTTCCTGAAACAAAGTGTAGCACAAAAGTAGCTTAAAATAAAAGGAAACTTGAAAAAAAGAAAAGAAAAAGAGTTATCGTCGAACTCCACCGCTTTCTCCTTCCTTTCCGACACATCCCTCTCTATCCTCCATTAAAACTGCCCCTCTCTCTCTTTCTCTCTCTGTCCGTCTCTCTACCCTTCCTACCTAATGGATCGAGCAAGGGCGGCGAGTATCCGGCTGAATCCGAGATGGAACCGCAGGTAGATCCGACGCGGGTAGGGGCCGGCCTCCCTCACCAGCATCTCGATCGCCTCCACGAATAGATTCAGGCTCCGCATCGGCGGCAGGTACAGCGTCAACGGCGCCGCCGAGAACGCTACCGCGAATAGCAAATCCAGCATCGAGTATCCCAACTCCCCTCCTTCGATCTTCCTCCGAATCCCAATCTAATCAAACTAAGGATCCTTCCTTCCTTCCTTCCTCTTTCTAATCTTCTTTCTTTCTTTCCTTCCAAGGTGAGAGAGGTAGAGAAGACACGGGAGGGGGGCTTCGATGGATGGAAATCAACGCACGACTACACGAGAAGGCTTCGTATGGTGTTTGTGGATTTGATAGCGGAAAGTCTTTTAAGTGGTGAAATGGACCCGCGAACCTAATCACACCCTTCCAGAGGGATCCGAAACCAAAACGAGAACCAAAAATTGCGGTGGTAAGCGAGCGTACTACTTTCCTTACCTTTTACTTGACATCTAATTCATACATACGTTTACAAGCTTTAACTCTAAGTGCCCCTCAAAACCCATCTTATTTGCATTAGAGGATATATACTAGAGAGTTGCAACAGTGTGAGAGAAGATAGAGCACGTCGTCAACGTTAAGATTCGAGATGTCGGAGAAACTAAACGGCGTAGATTCGAGATGTAGAAGAAGACGAGGATGTCGGTGATGTGATAAAAATAATAATAATAATAATAATAATAATAATAATGTAGTTACTCTCTTTATGTCATCTAGAATAAGAGTTAAATAGTAGTTTAATTGATTATGTGCATGTTATTTTTAACGAATTTTTTTAAAAAAAATATAGGCAACGGTTTAGAAAGTCTAGGAATAAGATGACCTATGAGGCTGTGATTAAGAAATTTAATGGAGGATCACTGATAGACTTGCAAATAAGATGGTTTTGAGGAATATATAAAACAAATTAGAAAATTTTAGGAGTATAAATGCCAAAAAAAAATTCATGTATATTAGTATATATAGAAGGGAAAATTACAATGACACCCTCTGAATGATAGAGCATAATAACCTCTTAAACCAAAAAATAATAATAATTAAAAAAGATTTTCTGATAGAATGTCGTGAGGCATTTTGACCAAAATTGTTCACTTGCTTAGCACGTGACCTTGTCTTTTATATTTCATGACACTACTATCCTTCTTTCTTATTTTAATTAAAATTAATTTGATTAAAAGGCCCTTCAAACAAGCACATGTTTATTAGTCAATAGCTAATCACATTAGTCAGTACCACATAATCATGGGTTAAAATGTTATTTTGCCTGCCAGTTTTAGGTCAAGAGGTCAGTATATTATTATGCTATTATTAATGGGATGTCGATATGTAATTTAAGCTATATAAAAACTTTTGAGAAAGTCATGATATTTTCTCAAACTACTGGATTTATCCCAGAATTTTACTAGCTGGCTTGATCAAAAAATATCTCCAACCAATTAAATATACTAACACTTGGAATACAAGATCTTTAATTCCTTGTATGAATACATTAGGGTTATACCTAAACTTGCATATATCTTGACAGACACCCTCAATTTAATTTTTATACTACAGTTGACTCTCTTAACTATGTGAAACTAAAACCTCTATCTATCCAAAGAGATTATTATAAAAAATATATATATATACTACATAAAACATTTAAAATGTTTCCGTTTAATATTTCTAGTTAAAAATGTCATACAATTGTCGCGTGATCAAGTAACCCATAAATTAAATCGACAAGCAGCAACATTTGGGAGCTTATATACATTACAGACTTAGATATAGACATTCATTTTATGAATCAATATCTGACCAAAGAGTAAGTAGTTATGCCAGAAGGAATCCCAAAGGAAATTAAGAGCTCTAATAACAAGTCATGCCATAAAAAACATAAATAAAAAGAATAAAGCCTTTGATTGCTGTGAACTTGGAATCAGCTTCCCTACTAGAGATGGATCTTTCCTTTCTGCATATGATTCAGTGGCTAAGCTACATACCCTGTAGGGATGTATAAGAGATCACCAATGAACATATATGTGGAAGGAGGTTGAGCAGATTAAAAGATAAGCATATGCTATCTGCTGCTTCTTTACTACTTCATTGTATTGGAAATGACTGGATTGCTGGACCTCCATGCGCTCGTAAATTGAGCCTGACAGGTAATTAGACTAGCAATGCCCTTGTTGGATAAATTTAGCACTCACTAAAATATCAAAAGCCTTGAACCACATCAATTCTTCCAGGTGGAAGATTGCATTTACCTGGCATGGAATGAGTTTTCACTTGGATTCGTAAGATGTTAAACTAGGCACTCAAAAGAGTTATTAAGAGGAAAGTGGAAATTAAGGAACATAATTACCAAATCTCAGTGCTTTCTCAATAATTGGTTTCTATTTCTTTTGCATGGTTGGATGGTAGCTTTTTCACCTGTTTTGACAGATATAGACTACTTTACTGCACGTATGATCTCTTTCTGTGGTCCAAGAACAGCAAGAGCTGATCCTTCTCCTGCTTGGTGACATTTGCTGGGCCTAAATTAACTTTGAGTAGAAAGGTATAAATTGCTGTCTGCAAATCAGTCAACATTAGGACCCCAAAGCAACTCAACCGGATTATGAAACAACAAGGTACATGCATCAATACCAAATATTGTCATGTTCAAATTTCAAAATGTTGCATAAAATATGTGAAAAAGAAGCGATGGAGTTAATCGTCAGTTGCACATTTCAACAAGAAAAATGGTGAAACTGCAATTGTTTGAGTAGAAAATTTATGTGCTTGGGAAGTGATTCCATGGCTCCTGATCATTGATATGAATAGCTTGCTTTTAGTCTAACTAGAACATCCACATTAGTTGCATATACTTCAGCTTAACTGAAACCAAGCAATTTTGTACAACTGTGAAATCAATGTATCATCATCCTGTGTATTGATCATGATAATCGTTGTGGATAGAGAAAAATCAAGGGTCTATAAGATGCCACATGATCTTTTTATAGAATATTTGTAAAGTGTTTGTAGACATAGGAGTGTTCAATTAACAATATCATAATACGTTTAGGCTCAAAGTTGGTGGAGATCAAGAAAGTTATTTTTATCTATCAAAATTATGAAACATTCTTCTCACAAAGATTGCAGAAGGTAGGTAAAATATCCAATTTATAAACATAAGCTTGACTTTGGAGGAGGTGAGAACAAGACAGAATACCTTATCACCAGCTGAGGTAGATGCAGTGCATGGCACTCTACTGGAAGGTGAGATGATATGAATGTAAGAGTTGTCCATTCTCAAAGGGCAGGGCCATACTGTCACTATTACAATCTTGAAATGGGCCTGTTTCACTATCATAATTTATGATATTTTTATTCGTCTAGTCTTTACAAGATCCTCTTTAGCCATTTGCAAGCTAAAACCAGCTGTTTGTCCAAATAGACTGAATAGTAATCTACTAATCTTTTCCAGATCCTTAGACTTCTATGATTTTATCCAACTACTTGCAACAGTCTTATCAATCTTCCTTGCTGTCATTTGATCCCTAACAGTGTCAGCATCCTCCCATCTCCCAGCAGCAGCAAGAATGTTTGACAACAATGCAAATGCCCCCCCTCCAGCATCCACCTCTCCTCCAAGAATCCATTCCTTAATGTGCTTGCATATAGTTTCGTTACCACCATGCACATTCGAAGCTCTTAGCAAGGCTCCCAATTCATACCTGCTACAATCATCAGGCATGGATTTCACAAACTTTTCGGTTCTCTCAAATTGTCCTGCTCGACAATAGGCATCAAGCATGCACGTGTAGTGCTCCTTTTTTGGCATAATACCGTAGACTTTACTCATGGCATCAAATATCACAGATGCTTGATCTACCAATCCTGCGTGACAACAAGCTGAGAGCAAGGCAAGAAACGCAACACCATCTGGCACAACCCCCTGGCATATCATCAAAGAGAAAAGCTGCAGAGCTTGCTTAGCTCTTCCATTGATGGCCATTCCGCCGACGATGGAGCACCAAGAAACCAAATCCTTGCAAGAAAGCCCTTTAAAAACCTCAAAAGCTACTCCAACATCGCCACACTTAGCATACATATTAATCAAAGCATTACCCACAATACCATCTTCCCCAGTCTGACTCTTAATCATGTATGAGTGCACCAACTTCCCCAAACCCAATGCCCCCAACGAAGCTAATGCACACAGCACGCTCACCACAGTCGCCTCATTGGGCATGACCTCTCCATTGACCAGCATTTCTCGAAACACCTCCACAGCCTCTTCAGACTCCCCGTTTCGTGCATACCCAGATATCAAAGTAGTCCAAGAAATCACATCTCTGCGAGGGATTTCATCAAACATCTGACGGGCAGAAACCATATCCCCACATCTCACATACATATTAAGCATCGCATTGTCCAGAATAACATTACCACCAAACCTCCTAACGCAAATTCCATGAAGGGATCGCCCCAAGTCGAGAGCATTCACACAACAGCAAGCACCAAGAACGCTTACAAGGGTCATTTCATTCGATTTCACCTCCATCGAAGCAAATGCGACGACGGCATCCCACTCCCGACCGTTCCTTACAAGAGCAGATACGAGGGAGGTCCAGGAGACGACGTCGGGATTGTAAATCCCAGCGAAGACACGGCGAGCTGCCGCGATATCGCCGGCGGCGGAGTAGAATCTCAAGAGAGAGTTCTGCGCGAAGAGGTCGGAAACGTGGCCAGACTTGAGGAGGCGGGCGTGGACTTGAAATCCGAGGGGTCGGTGGAGAAGGGCGGCGCAGGACGTGAGGACGTAGGTGTAGGTGAAGTGGTCTTGTGGGATTAGGGATCCGACCATGTGAGCGTAGATTTGGAGGGATTTTTGCGGGCATTGGGAGCTGGAGAGGTTTCTCCCGAGAAGGGAGTTGAGGACGATATGGTGGGGTTTAGGGGATTTGATGAGGTGGGTTTGGATTTGGGCGAATTCCAATGGGTGAATTGGCATTCTTCATTGTTTCAGTCGTGCATGCATGTCTAATATACTACTTATATTTGCTATTCGAGCTATATTTACCTTATATTATATATCATTTCAGCTATAGCTAGGAATCGAACTAAGTATAGTAAGTAGGATCGTTGCACCACTAGAGGAGAGGAACGAAGTAGAAACCCAGCCTCACTTAGCTCATCATCACATGTACCGACGTAGGGGAGTTTCAACGAATGAGTAGAAGGTTGGAGGAGCAAGGGATGCGATAAAGGTTGTGATACGGTTGTTTTACCGTATTCATAAGCAAGGGGTTGTTGAACGTCCCAAATAACATAATCGAATTCGCACAGATTGTTGAAGGGAATGTTGTTGCAACGTTTTTCGATTTGCCATAGCTAAACAATGATAAAAAAAGAGAAGAAAAAAGATTAAGGCTCTGTGTCGGTTTGGAACACTATCAACATTGAAGAGCCCTTTCCCATTTTTCCGTTCAAAAGCTTAAAAGTTCACACGTAGAAGTGATCAATTGGCTAACTAGACTGGGCTAAACCCAACTCATACCAAATTTGGACCCAATATGACCCAAGTCCAAACTAGCAATAGGCGGCACAAGCTGAACCTTTCGACTTGGAAGCCCGACCTGAAAGCTCAACTAGATCTTCCTAACTATAGCCAGGTCTGTGAGCCCAACCCGATTCATTAACAGCCAATGTGAAATGCCCTATGGTAGTAGACTCATCCCCACATAATGACCACTGAGCTTCTTCGCCACCAGCATATCTAATGCCACTAGCTTCGATGAGGACATGGCTAAAGCATTGAGGTGGAAGGATCCCCTGGAGGGAAAGATGATCTGTGAGGTGGAGGAGGCAAAGTCAATAGGTTCATCGATGGCAATAGGGAAGCTAGAGCCCGCAGATGGCATTGAGGGCGATGGTGGTGGTGGAGAAGAGAACGAAGGCAGAGGAATTGGGGATGGAGTCACCAGTGGCGGTGGGGAGGAGGCTGATGGTTTTGTTGGAAGAGGTGGTGAAGGTGAAGGTGGAGGTGAGGGCGATAGGGTTATTGGCGGTGGCGGAGAAGAGGCTAGAGGTGGAGGTGAGGGTAATTGGGAAGAAATCGGAGATAGAAGTTAGAGTCACGGGTTACCAATGGTAGAGGCGAAGAGATTGGCAAAGGTGGTGGACTAGGTGGTAGCATCAATGACAGAGGAGATGTCGTCGATAACCTCTGCGTTTCCGTAAGTCAAAGCTAGTGATGTTGTTAGATGAGGCACCATGAGGGAAGAAGAGAGTGGTGGGGATAGGATAGGTGGGTTGAATTTGGAAGGGAAGGGATTGGCCTGTTCAACATCTCGCTCCACCTGCTTGTTAAGCTCAGCCGGGGCCGCCTAGCCTGAGCCCTCTCTCTCACAGGTTTGTAGACGGTAACAAGCTAGACTATTTTGGCACTGTCCGAACTCGACCTAGCCCAACTCACTCTACTTAAAAGTAGGGTGCCCAATTTTAAGTTAATAATTACTAGAAGATGTGATGAATATATATACTTATGAACAAAAGAACATATCCTACATTAATTATAAATTAATAACCACAAATGGATTCTCAGTGTAGAATATAAAATATAAAAAAACTATTATTTGCTAAAAGTTTAAGTTTTTAGAGCAGTCGGTGGATGTGATATAACTAATATTTTATTAGAGCTATCTGTCATTTAAAATACAATGTTTTACTCATTTAAATCAAGTCAATTTCTTACCAGTAGCGAGAGAGTGTTTTAGAATATAAATATTATTATGTTCTAACAAGTGGTCCCATCTTTCGTTTTGGTAGCATTACATGGTCAAGCCTTAGATATTTAGCAAAGGAAAAAAAGAATGATCTTTCCTAATGCTGCCGTTACTAGCTTTTCAATGAACAATGATCGTTGCCATCAATAAAAGTATCAAAAGCAAGATCTATAGGCCCACCCCCATTACCACTTTCTAGTCCAACCAATCCCTCATGATACTTTCCATCTCCATTGTTATCTTGCATGTTCTAATAATTTGAAAAAAGAATCATGGCTAACAAGTAGCAACTAAATTATCATGGGAAAAAGATGCCACAACCAATTAGACCACTACTATTTAACCCCAACTTGAAGGAACCAAGGAGCTTGCTTTTCCAACCAACCCGTTCGTTCCTTAATTTCTCAGGAAAAAATTACAACCATGGCATGCACTTATTCTATCTACATCAATACATGACAAGTACAAGAGAGAGAGAGAGAGAGAGAGAGAGAGAGATTACACTTTTAAATTTGGTTATTTCAAGTTAATTACATGCACTATCAAGAAGAAGATGGAGATGTCCAAAAAGAATAGTTGAAGAGCCTAAGTCCTTGAACAAGTTGCTGAGTAATAAAAAGAGCTATAAGCTAAAGTAGTGAAAGGTTGATGTGGGTGAAAGGAATCATGAGATCTAGCTCGTGTTTGATATCCTTGGAATGGCCAATCATTCAACTTGGAAATCAAGGAAAGGGAAAGAAGACACATCCTTCATCAAGTCCTCCAAGTCCCACTCCCCCATCCTAGTGTTTTCACCCTCCCAATATACCCCTTCTCCACCAACATTGCCACTGTTGTTGTTGTTGTTATTGTTCTTGTAGCAGTTGTGATCACTAATCATCTTTGTAGTACTTGGATTATTACTAGTAGTATGTTCTTCTAGACTTATACTCTCCAAGGGTGGAACAAAGAGCTCATGAGATCCTCCTATCAAACTTCCACCCATGATCATGCCTTGACTCCCATAATAATTATAACCGACATCTAAACTAGCGAGTTGCGTTAGCGAGCTCGTCGTCCCACGGGCCACGGCGTCGGGCAACGGAAATAAATCATAGCTTTTGCTCATCGTTGTTGTTGATGACAATGACGATGACGAAGACGATGAGTCCATGTGCATTGCCTTCATGATCCCTTCGACGACCGCTGATTTAGAATCAGGAGATCCACTGTCGTTGAGAGAAGACGATGACGACGATGAGTTCTTCAGCCTCTTTTTGATTGTAGAGTTCCAAAAATTCTTTATCTCGTTGTCGGTGCGCCCAGGAAGACGCGCGGCAATCTGCGACCATCTAGACCAGTAAACAGATTAAATTAATACAACTTCAATTAGATCAAATCGAATAATTAGTGGGTAGCAGTACACAATACGCTAGCTAGCTATCAATTAAGATGGCTGTCAAGATTTCGACACCATGCTTTGGGGCATGAACATGGACTAGTATGGTGGAGGAAAATGACTAATGTCATTGTCATTGCGAGAAATTTCTTCATGCTGGTGAATCATCTGATGATACCGATACATATAGTCGACTATGATCGTTTAATATTAGAAAGATTAGTAAAAAGCTCGCTCAATCAACGTTTTCTTTTCTTCTCTTCTCTTTTCTGATTAAGAATTAAAATGCACACCATACTTGAGCGATATGATTGAACCTTCCATCAACTATTTGAACATGATAATCAGTAAGCAAAAAAAAAAAACAAAGATATGTATGTATATATGCATGCATTTCCAAGTGATATAATTAGAAGAGAAAAGAGGAAAGAGAGAGAGAGAGAGAGAGAGAGAGAGAGAGAGAGAGAGAGAGACCTGTTGCCAAGAATGGAGTGCAAGTGTATGATAAGCTCCTCTTCTTGAGGGGAGAAAGGACCTCTCTTGAGATCAGGCCTCAGGTAATTGATCCATCGAAGGCGGCAGCTCTTGCCGCACCTCTGCAAGCCGGCGTTCCTGGCGACGTCACTCCAACACCCCTGACCATTGCTGAGCATGTAGTTCATCAGCTTGTCGTCCTCCTCCGGAGACCACAACCCTTTCCTTAGCTTGTTTGTCATCCCATTAATACCGCTATGATCACTTGAGTTGCTCTCTGGCTTCCTCATTGTGATCTTGTGAGCTAGGTGGCTATAGATCTCTTCTACAAGTGGTTTGATCAGAGGAACAAACTGAAATATGTATATATATATATATATATATATACAGTTACACCGATTTGAACTTTAAAAAAATAAGAAAAGAAAAGAAAAGGTGAAGAAGATGATATGATGATGATGGTGATGGGTGTGAGCTTTGCTTAGAAACTGGAGAAGTAGTTGGAGAGAGAGAGATGTAGCGAAGTTTCTATGTCTTGTGTTTGTTGTTGGGTCAAGCAGCAAACGGTTTGGAGGGGGACCTTAGATGTGTCCACGTAGTATAGAGAGAGAAAGAAATACGTAGACGTAGATAGAGAGAGAGAGAGAGAGAGAGAGAGTAGACATAGAGAGAGAAGGAAGTAGTAGTAGTAGTAGTAGTAGGGTAGTCTTCTTGACTTTGACTCCAGTTCTTGTCCTTTTCGATGCATTTTTCTTCACTCCCAAGTCACAAGGAGCCATGGCTGAGAGAGAAAGAGAAAGAGAGAGAGGAGGAGTAAGAAGATGAAAGAGATCTAGAGGAAGAGATTGTTTTATGAAGAAGCTAAGTCTGTTAATTTGCTTGGAGTTCACATAATCTCCTCTCTTAATCTCCCTTGCCATCATATGTTTGTAGACGAAGAGTATATATGTTTGTAATAAGTATGCAAGCCTTTGCATGTAGTGTAAGCATGGATATCCTTACACATATCATATTTGTGCCTCATTTATACAACAATTTCTTTTTCTCTTTTTTCAATATAAGTATATAAGTTGGACAAAAAGCCACCCTCAGCATCAGTAATATAAAGCATTAAGCTCTGTAGCATATTAGACAGTGGGTTGAACAGCTGGGCCAAGCCTCCTAATAATCCAGTCATAAGTATGCTAATCAAGCTTAGTCAAAATATCGATCAAGCCATCCAATCTAAGCTCCAAGCCGATACATCATAGAGCCATTACTCCAAATCGAACACGGCTAAGCCATCTTGCTCCAAGTTAATGCCCACCAAATTATTGCTCTAAGCTAACACATCGTCGAGCCGCTAAGCTGAACGGAGTCGAGCCTTGAGCCATAAGTGATGTCTTCTTCTTTTTTCAATCATCTAGGTGATGCCATTTATATAATATTTGATTCCCATGTAAGTTGTGATGGGGGCAATTTTATGCAGCCACTACTGTAGTAATCTCCTACAGCCATGATACTTGTGTTAAAAGGTACCATATAAGTTGTCGGTTCGTTACCTAACGGTATAAAAATTTCCATAATTGGCCGTCTAACATGGTATCGATCCTTTGTGTGTGTGTGTTTGTGTATTTGCTTATCACTACTACTTGATGGACAAAAATAGGCTTTCTAAGACATAGAATATATATATATTATGAAGAATAAAAACATACAATTGCTAATTGGATAGAACTCTACGAGTATTTTCGAATGCAAATCTTACTTACACCATCTAAAATATTATTAAATTATCACTTCTCTAAAATTCAATAAATAAATATTTATTTCTAAACTATTTAAAATGCAATCTATAACCTTATAAAGGGTGCATTATGTAATATTTAAGATAGTATCAGAATAAATTATACGCTTTTACTCTTTGGGATGTAACGTGATACTGGATCACAGTATAGGTTGCGCTGTCAATCTAGCTCAGCTCATGTTAGCGAACAATCCATGTTCAACTCAAAATTTTGTTCGAAAATTTGAGCTCAAAATATAAACGAGTAGTAGCTCACTCTATATATATATATATATATATAATAACGGTTGAAAATTGATTTGAGCCATTAGATTGATAATTAATGGTTAGATCTTTAGTTCCATAAGTTTATTAGTTTAACCCTAACCAGAGTTAAGCGAAGCTATAAATGAGCTTGACTTAGCTAGCTTGTCTTGCATTCGAGTTCGCTGAATTTAATTTCAAGCTCACACGAGCAAAACCTAACTCGCTCATGTTCGTCTCTCATCAATACCCCTAAATACAATAAACCTTGTTTGGCAATATTGTTTCTGGACATTAACAATGTCCAGGCAATATCAATTCTAGATACTAAGATACAGTAGAGAATCTAAGACACTATTTATTGCCTGTCACATTCTATCGCTTATCATTAGCAATTTCAACTGTCTTCAAATGTAAGCTATGTTGATGGCTCATGAAAAGGGGTTTTCCTAAACAAGACAACTACTAGTTATTTCATCACCAAATCATAGTTCTAGAACCAGAGATTGGTAGCTTCTGCCATCTTATTTGTTCCACTGTTTTAGTGATAATCACTACTTGGAAGCACTACTGTTATCATATGTCTTACATATACAACTAAAAGAAATTTGATCATTTAATCATCTATTTACATTGTCAAAATCTTTTCCTATATTTTTATAATTGTTGTTAGGGATAATTATTAGAACCGCCTTGATGGTATTTATCATTCGACCCTCTCTATTTAGCTTTTAATAACTTAAAAATATCTCGAGTTAAATTTAATCTAACAATGAGTAACAAAATAGAGGATATTTTAATTGTGAAACTAGAATAAAAATTATATGACTGGACCCCTTTTCTATTTTTACGTTAACCTTAATAAATTTTCTCAGAGGTATTAAAGTCATTTTGCATCTAATTTAATCATCTAGCATCATAAGGTTTTGAGGCATTAACAAACTGCCATCATGATGCTTCGAGGCATTAAAACGCAAGGTCTAATCATACATCCATAAGATAAGATGGGGGTGTTAATGATAAGGCAAAATGTAAATTACTTTTATTTTATTTTTTCTTGTTATGGTAAGTATTTGGTTGAGAATGAAAGTGTATTACGAGATAATTATACTTAGACCTCCTGAACTATTACTCTTTTCTATATACCCGCCCTAAATTTTATTTTCCCGACACATAAATCTCCTGAAAGATTGAAAACTTCTCGCCTCCTAATATCCTTAGATGGAAAAAGTGAAAGACTAAAATACCCCTTAAGAAGATGAGGGTATTTTGGTAGATACTTATTTCTCCCTCTCTCTTTTTTTCCTACAAAATATAAATAAATATATCATATAGTTGTTTTCTTAACTTGCAAGTGACAGCTTAGGGATGAATAAGATAATAAAAATCTAACGGAAAGAGTGTTTGATGAGATATTTTTAATAGTTCATTAAATTTATATGTCACAAAAGAAAAAATAATTCAAGGAAGATCTAAATGTAGTTAACCCAAAGATTATTGTTAATTATTTTAGTTCTATCTCATCTCCATATCTATCATATCCTGTGGATCAGAGACAGGTAAGCCAGGAAACCCCACAAGTCTACTGGAGAGAAGGAAACCTTTTAGCTAAGCTGGCATGAAGATTAATCACTGAGAATTCTCTCTATCTACAGATCAATCAATCATGCTCTTACTTTCTGAAGAGGGTGAAGGCATCTGTTCATATATTTCATGCTAGTATGGCTGTTTGGATTGATCAGGGCCACTTTCTTCATCAAATTATGGTAACATCAGAAGTAATGTTGTTCTCTTGATTCACTATAAAAAGAGGAGTAGGTAAATGGCATTATGAGAAGCAAGAGTCCACTAGCATTCTCTACAGTAGTTTAATACCAAATTAATGTAAATGTAATGCTAATGAGTTTATTACATTTCTATATATATAATATATATAACTGCCCACTATTCGATTCGAACGATAAGTTCAGAAGGTCAAAATTCATCTCTGCAGAAATGCCCAGGGCCCTCTTGCTGCTCCCATCCTGCCAAAGAAATAAAAGGAAAGAGGATTGTAACCACTCAGTGTCCAAGAGAATAATATCAGTCATTTGGTTCACAAACAAGTTTCGAAGAAATTAAGAGTATCAAGTTTTTTCACGCGAAAGTTACTGAAAATTTGATTGAATAAAAGAGAAGAAGATGAGTTTTATATTTATCCAAAGAAAAAGAAAAGTTTGGGGAACAAGAGGGGACAAACGAACTAATGGTTGGTTTTCCTCAAATCAAACGGACGTGGTGTTTGTCCAGAGATAGATTTACTGTCATTGTTAAGGTGTTTTGCTCAACATTGGTACAGAGAGAGAGAGAGAGAGAGAGAGAGAGAGAGAGAGAGAGAGAGAGAGAGAGAGAGAGAGAGAGAGAGAGAGATTTCAGATGTTAAGTCAATTAACTTTATGATCACAATGTTCTTTATCTTCAGGCCTCTAGTAGTTTTTGGCCTTTCTTTTCATATCATAGAGACTTTGGTCACATCACAATAATACTAGACTTTAACTTTAGAAGACAATTAAAAGGAACTAAAAGAATGGCATTACCACAGAGATGCAAATCAGTAATCCTACCTCCAAATGCTAGCAGTAGTCCTTAAGGTCATGTAGACTGTCAAGGCGATCCATATTCCAATAAATCCGAGATGTGAGGAGAGATATATCAGGCTAGGAACGCTAACAACAGCCACTGCGACCTGAAGAATGAATAATAAAATTCATCAGCTTGATAATCCTTTGATCAATTAGAGTATCAGATGGGATTTATATTAGATAAAAAAGAAGTTGTTTTCTAAATTCAGAAGTACGTTATGAATAGAGCACTTGCCATTGAATATGCAGCAAATGTGTAATCAGATGCTCCAAAGTTGACGCCATCAAAAACAAAGGCCAAGGAGTTGATTGCTTGCGTACCAGAGACAAACTAAGTTAAAAAAACAGATATCACTTTCAAATTCATGAGAGGTGAAATATGATGTTATGCTATCAGCAAGACTCGATACCAAGATAATATTACCGGAATGCCTTTGTGAATTATTTTTATCACATCGACCTCCTTTGTAAAAATACCAGACCCAAACTGCATTCCAACTCCAAGTAAAACTGTGAGACCTATCCCCAAAACAATGCTTAACTGCAACATGAGAATTCAAGTTCTTAAAATTTGATTGAGAAATGCAAGGGAAGAATTCTACTTAGAATGTCAGATACCTGCAATACACGAGCAGTGGCAGTAACAACCTTGTGATAATCCTTCTTAGCAAATGCACTGGCAAGTATTGCCTACAGATATTCATAGTCAATTTTTTCGAAAAATAACTTATAGCAGAATCTGCCAACCATGCAGTTTTCATGGTAATGAAAAAATGAAAAAAAAATCACAATGCACAATGTGGGTCTCTGCTTTTGCAACCATAACCCACTAGCCCAAATTCAATTGACTTGAATTCTTATGACTGCCAGCATAAAAGATGTGGGCTCTGTCTTTTTCATTGATTATCAATTCCCATCATCTCCTTCTTTGAGTCCTTTCCAATTCCCATCATCTCCCTCCTTTCCCATGAACTATAGAGAGCTTTTAGAGCCATTAAAACCTCTCAATTCTCATGAAAGAGATTGAGAGCTCTCTGAACTGATGGTTTCTCTCTCCCCCTCTCTCTCTCTCTCTCTCTCCCACTCTCTTTCTCTCTCCAAACTGTAGCCCTTCTCTGTCAGTCATGATTTGTTTCTTTATAACATGTGAGTAATATATCTTTTTCATTATGTCTTAATTCCTGTAATTTTCTTTAAAAAATTAATATTTTTCTTTAGTTTTCTTCTAAATTGGTTTTAGAATTTCCTAGAGTATTTTAATTTTTACTATTGAAAAAAGACTGAAACCAAAAAAAAAAAAAAAATGAAACTCCAAAACAGACCAAAACACTGAAATGTTTCATTTTTCAGGGACAAAAACTTTGAACTATGAGGCTACGAACATGACAGGATAAAGATAATGTAACATCAGACATCAAATAGAATTTCATATGGTTCTGGCTTATCTTATTATAATACAATCTAAGGTTAAAAAGTTAGAATCATTTTAACACAGTAACAAACCAAACATGCAAGCAAGAAATCCTCTCTTGGTACTAGATACTAACCTGTCCAGCAACAGCCAGACCATCAGCAAGAAGAGATGTCGCCAACCAAAGCTGCAAGCAGATCTGGAAACCCGCCATAATGGTTGGTCCATGGTGAGCAGCCAATGATGTGGCTAGAGTAACACAGAATGTTACTGCTATCACCCTTGCCAGTAGCAGGAATCCTAATTTCCAGATTGAATAATAAAAGCAATGTCAATGAGAACAAGAAATATTCACGCATTTAAGAAAAACAAATACTGGAATACTAGTTGCAACTACATTAAAAAACCCAAACAGGAGAGAACATCTATACTTTGCAACATGCTGAACAAGAAGTAATAAATAAAAAGGAAAAAAACAGCTCCCAAATGAATGACATGACATGATAATAGGGGAAGCAGTCAGCTAATTGTATGTTATGGTTTCTCAATACTTGAGCTTCTATTAACTTTCTCCACAACTTCCTTTCACTGAAATGAGGCAGTTCTAGGCCAGCCTGATGTACTTTGCCTATTGCAGCAATTAAGAACTCTCTGAGGCCTACTCTAGTACATTATGGACATGGAGTAATTAGGTGCAGGCAGGCAGGTCAGCCAATTCTTATCCTTTAGTGATTTAAAGCAGAAGAGTTATAAGTAATATCTATCAAATATATACATCTAAATGACTGATAACAAGCCAATTCTAATTCTTACCAGACGTCCAGAACTAACATATATCTAATTCGTAAAACTACTATATGGCGCACCCACATAGGCCACAACTGAACTCAGTCAGCTGTTATTATAAGATCAAAACATAGAGCTAATGACTAGAATCAATTTAAACTAGCCAAACTAAGCTCAAAGCCTCAAACTGACACCAAATAGTTTCAGAGATTTTTTAGGTGATACCTAAGAACCTAACCTTTTTCAATAATGCATAACTTCAAATTGAATAAATATAAGGTAGAAAATTTATTGTTTCATCAGAACAAAATAAATAAATTCTACCACACAATCCATTTCCATAGAATCTGATGCAAATCTTTGACTTTTTCAGGAATGAATATTTTACCACATCGAAGAAATCGACTAAATTTCAGAGCTTTGATACTAGGCGGCACAACATCAACTTGCTGCACAAGTCTACATAGCAATATCAATGTTATAAGGTACCTGCAGTAGAGTGTGTCATGTGAATATGCAAACAAAGGCATCTGAAGTATAAGATAGCAGCATAACAACGGAGCTAGGAAAGAAGAAGATGAAACTTACTGAGAAATAATATGGGCAATTGCTGCACCACTAACACCCATACGAAATACAAATATCAGAATTGGGTCCAATATAATGTTTGTTACGTCTCCAGCCACTGTAATGTGGAAAGGAAAAAAAAAAAAGAATAATCCAGACATCAGAAAGATAGAAGACCATAAAAGGCCAAGTACCAATAATTAAATCAACTCAATCAACCATCAACAGATAAGTCATATGTAATTCACATTGTTTTATCAAGGAATCCTCTGTGAATTTTTGTATGTATTGATGTTTGATCCATGGGAAAATCATTTAATAGCAAATTTTCTACTTACTGTTAATATTTTTATTGTCTCTTTGCCTGTTTATTGCCTTGCAAAGCAAGAGAACTTCCTCTATCAAATGTTGTCATATCTTGATTCGTCGATACTCTTTATGCCTATGGGAAAATTGAGAGGGTTGCTCCTTCCTTGCATTTGCAAAAACTTTATTGACAAAGGTAGGCAACTACAGCCACCAGCTGGATTACAATTTCTATATCCACACCTATCTTTCCTGATTTTGCCTGAGAAAGTGTTTTGGTGCATTTTTGACGATGTCAAAGAAATTTGAGAACCAAAAAGACTAGTTTTATCATCACCTTTCCTCAAGCCTTGAGGTGAGACTGTCCAAATGCCTCAAGACTCGCTTGTAATACAAGGTGATGAACATGCATTTAATTGAGAATCACGCTTGTTCAGTAAGTATCCTTTTGTGTATGGTAAATTGGTAGTATTTACATGGAAGGCGTACATCTCAACTTTTGTACTTGCCATGGTACATCAAAAGAATTCACACAGTTCTGCATCATGTTCACGCTGGTACTCCAGTGAAAAAAGGAAAGTTCTGAATAAAACTGTTACTAAGTTATCAGCATTGTGTATGCTTACCCAGAATATTCTGCATGTTCCAATGTCACGCGCACGTGCATATATATATATATAGGGTTTTCTAAATTCTAAGCTCTAACTATTATTATATCGAATTCAAATTAGCAAACTGTCTGCTGAAAATGAGAAATTGTGATAGTCTTAAAGCACTTAACAACTAGAAATGAATGTGACCATGCAACTATGCTAGTCAAATAGATATATACTCACCCGTAGCATATAAAGGAGTTCTTGTATCCTTAAATCCTCGAAAAACACCTTGCATGGCCAAAGACAAGAGAACAGCAGGAGCACCAAGAGATCTCAATGTCAAATATTGCAATGCTGGTTTAAGCATAGGAGAACCCTATGTTTTACAGAAATAAAATAGATAGTAAGAGAAAACCTAACAGTGTCAATGATTCAAAAGCTCAAACACTTCTTTTAATGACTTTTGAACTTTTACTTCAGTGAATATTAGATAACCAAATCATCTTTTTGCCCAAAAGAGAAAAAAGAATAAATTGGCTAGAACATAGAAGACTAAGAGGTACATGGCTGCCTGCCATACTTATGAAATTCCATACATCATGCAAAAGGAGAAAGTTTTTTTCTTTATGTCATGTAATATTCTATGTTATGGTTTATCTTGTTTTATTAGAAAATATGGATCTTTTGATATAATGAACTATGTAGGAACATGAGTATCCTCAAATCGTGAAAAAGAAAAGAAGGATAAGATCAGAGCATATTCAAGCTTCTCATACTCACAGACTTCACACCCATAATGCTTAGGACCAGTTTTGCTGCAAAAATCAGGAATATCGTCTGAAGAACTCCAAGAATTCCACCAACAATCAGTGCTGATGAAACTGATGGAATATACTTTCTCTTACATCCATATATGGATACATTTCTACATTCATTAGCAAGATATGATGCCTCACACCCTGTCTTCTTAGAATCTGTAAAAAGTTAACCAGGGAAGGGAAATAGAATGATCTGTATAAGAACTATAAATTTTAAAAAAAAATAAAAGTTTGCATGTCTCAGGAATGCATACCACTGCAAGAAGGCAACTGGTTCATTTGGTCATCTACAGGAGAAGCCTTTTCCAAGTCTTCACATTTTTCTTCTTTAATACACTTGCTAATAATAGCATCTTCCTCAGCCACAAAAGATGTTGTAACACTAACAAGAGGATAGATGCAAACTTTTGAGACTTGATTGAATATAGCAATAGAAACCCCCACAGCAGCAATTTCCACTGAACCTGTACTCCAGGGATCAAAACAACAAAATTTAACTCATCAGTGCCTGAAAGAAAGATTACATAAGTATGCATATCAAGATACCATTAGAACTTGTAAACTTGTGTAATGAACCATGGAAACATGTGGTGGATGCATAATGTAAACAGAGCTATACAGATTTATTGACCAACTAATTACTACCTAGAATTGGCTACTTTTGTTTTGTATGATTAGTAGCTATGTCTTTTAAGAACCACCTGCTCAAACACCATAAGAGATGAAATGGCTAAAAAGTGATTGATGCTCCTACTAAAGGTATATGTAAAGGAGCCCCTGATGAAACCAATTGTAATCTATAAGAATTTATGGAACTCATTGATCCACAAGTAGCACCTTTTGGTGGAACCTAGACAGGTAAGCTCATAAGCATGATGAACATAAATTAGAGGAACCAGAAGGTGGAAATGATCCTGCAAAAGAAACCAGAAAGAAATGGAAATACCTAGCCGACCGATGAATGCTGTGTCAACAAGAGAAGCAAGTGGATCAGCTGCTAAGGCCAATGCAGCAGGGAAAGCGATGCGCAAAGTCTCTGATCCAAGATCATCAAGCTTGAAAACATGCCTGATCAATCAATCATAGTATTAGCTTCTACCAGTTTAACTTGAAGAATACATATTACATTTATCAATTTCCCAAAACACAAATTTCACCTGATGTTCATAATAAATATATGAAGGCCTGTCTTCTGCGGTGTCCCAGTCACCGGCAGCGACAAGTCCTCCTCTTGGTTTGTCCCTTCACCAGCCATTCCCTGCTTTGGTACATCTATGAAACTCATATCTTTCTTCAAAGGGTCTAAGTTACTGGTTTGCTCCTCAGAAGCATGAGAAGACACTTCCATTGATAGAAACAAGAACCTATCGCCTATCACCTATCTAGGTAGCAACAACGGCACCCAACTTAAAATGCCTCCCCAAAGCAGACGTGTATCAGAGAAACATGCAATGAGAATCCAGCGAATCCTGCAAGTTTGACACATTGAATGTGCAGGACAAAATTGATCAGTATAAAGTTGTTTTGCCGTCTACACATGAAACAGCACTCCAATACCAGCAAATGCTTCACCTGAAATGAGCAAGAGCAAGCAGAAAGGAATCTAAACAAAAACAAATCAATCCCAGCAACTGTAGTTGGCTGAGAGAGAGAAGAGAGAAGAGAGCCAAAAATGTACAAGTGAAGCTCCTGAGAGCTAGTTTAAATGCAGAACTGCCCGCCTAGAGTAGAGCGTAGTAAAAGACGGTAGCTTTGAAGTAATACTACCTAGAGAACTTCATGGGCCCATGGCCTACTCCACAATGATTCCATGAGGCCTTCCTTAAATCCACCTCCCCAGGTAACGCTAACTGACCGCACTTATCGTGCCATCTCCATTCTCTATTACATTTGCCATCTGCCCATGTCGTCGTCGTGTGAGAGAATTATAAAGTACAACAATTAGGTTCCAAAAGGGATGGAAAACAAAGTTCGCGGAAGACCAGAATACATAAAGAATTTGAACGCGAGTCCAAAGGACGAGACAAGAGCTAGCAGTTCCCACGAGGCCTCAACGGCAAAAGGAAGACTCATGCCGCCTTCTTTTCGGAATCTGATGACGAAACAGAACAAAGCCACCTTCCCCAGATGAGAGCGCGAGGTGGTAGATGGGTTTGGAACCCAAGATCGCATCTCTCCACTTCCTTCGAGCGAGCTACGACGAGATGTACTGATACAACGCGTAGCGGCGCGAAACGAGAGGTGGGTTCCTGGATTCGATCCAGATAAACGTCGAAAAAACTGTAGCTTTGCGAGAAGAAGGGCTCCATAGTTCCAATTTGATGAGCCGAGAAGAAGGGAGGGAGGTACGAAATGGATCGACGAAGATGAATGGAAATAGGACATAAAAGACCGTCTTTTATTTTTCGGCCCACCTCTCCTCTCTTCCGAAAAGGGAAAGAGGACGATGAGCCGACGAGGTTATTTTTATGAACCGCATAAGAATATTTTCTTCACAATAAAAATAATAAATACAACCAAAAAAGAAGTATATAAAACAAAAAAAATTTACCTGTCTTATATAACAAACACGATTAAAATATTTTAATTATTTTAATGTTATTTAATTAAAAAATTAATGATTTCACTTTCAATATTTGAATCCATTTTCCATATGCTCTCCACTTGTATCATCACCAATCCATCTACACTCATAGTGCTCATCATGCATCCAACTTACAGAGATGCTAATTAATTTAACTCCACTCACCTCTTCGCCACATTAAACCTCTACACTAAGAAAAAGAAAAGGTGGCTATCTAAAAGTAGTGGATGACATCGCCCCCCTTTGACGCATGCATGCATGCACGTCCACGATGCCTGCACTAAAATATGAGACCAAAGTCTACCAAACTTAGTATATATAGTGCATCTCTCTACCCTAGTTTTCTCTCTTTCTTTTCATTGATAAGGAGCAATTAAGCTAATCAGATAGACTAACCCTTCTCTCTCCCTAAAATAAATAATATTAAATTATAAAAGTTACAAATAGAAATTAATTCACTAACCTCCTATTACGAATTGATAAGTCTCTCTATCTTTTGAAACATACACACTAAGTTAAAACATTTTTTCTGATTAAAAAATATAGTGATATATATCTCCTATGTGTAGCTAGCTAGTCTAAAATTCATAACATCTTTCTTTCTGACACTTAACCTGCAAAACGGTCCAAAGACCCTTTTTTTATATATATAAATAACTTCAACATTGACTATAACTACTAATGCATGAGATCTTTAGCCACCAATGAGGTGAATTAGAGAGGTATATATGCTCATCTCCAGGGAACGAACAGCATACCTCTAATTTCCTCCAGGTGTAGACTGTAGACTGTAGACTGTAGACTGTAGACTGTAGACTTCTTCTTCTTCTTCTTCTTCTTCTTCTTCTTCTTCTTCTTCCTTTCTCCACTCTTATTAATGAAATATCTCGCCACCTTCCTCTCGGGACTTTATAAGCACCCACCCCAAAGAAGATCCACGTACGTAAGAGTCTAGCTGTGGCCCAAAGTGCTGCTCGATGACGTGTCGTGCCGTGGGTGGTTACCTCTGTGGGGGTCGTAGGGAGCCCACCAATGAGTAGTTGCCATGGCATCAGTTGGATCCAAATGGGCAAGTTTTGTACGTAGGAGAAGTGGGCAATGAGAGCCTAGAGAAAGTTTTTAAGACCTCTTATCTCGCTTTAAACCCACTACTGGAAATGAGCACTAAAAGCTCGATTGATGCCTTCGTCTCCCTCATACTATCCGTGGGAATGTTAGGTTATGCATATATATATATATATATATGGCTCTTTTTGCGAATAATCACCTACATTTTGAATTTATTGAGAAAAAGCCTCCTCCCATCTGATGGGTATATTTGTAAAAGAACACCTCTTTAGGGGTGTTTTTCAAAAAAAAAAATGAAAATGTTCATCGAGAGGTTTTATTTGCCGGGTGAGGGAGGAAAGTATTAATTATTTTCATGGGAAATTTTCAAATAACACCCTACTTTTCATTTATTTTCTCGCTGACTCTTGTCTTTAAAATTTTTATAACTTAACCCTCATATTTTTCTATAATTTTTATATGGCACCCTAAGTTAACTAAAACCTAACTATTTTCAAATGGAAACGTATCTTTACAGAGACAAAGTATCAACTAAGAAATATTTTATAATTCTTAATACCTAATTTATTTTGCTGTGGTGGGCCAGAGTGAGATATTGCTTAAAAGGGGTAGGTTAAGATTAGAAATTTTCTAAGGGTAATTTAATAATTTAATTAATAGAGTTACATAAACCATAGATTAGATTTAATGATAGTAGGGTATTATATTATAATTATAGGGAAAAAAAAGAGAGGCCTAGGTTATAACATCCTCAAAGACAAAGGGTTAGTAAAAAATAATAAAAATGTAGGGTATTGTTTAAAAATTCCCTTAATTTCATATATATATATATATATATATATATATATAGGCAAACGAGAAGTAGATTGGCAATGGTGTATTTAGAATAAGGTTAAAACGTAGGTAGTTATTTGCCAAGAACACCACTTTTGGTTCCACTGATGAGTTTCCAAAAGTGTCGATGGAAACAACCCAATTGTAGTGGTCCTGACTAACTCAACAAGTGAGCACTATCATTATAACGAGAGGGGGAGTTGTGGGCCACTTCCTGGACGAGTTTTTGACCAAACTAGCCTTGTCCAAGCTTTTTTTTACTAAAATAGACCGCACCAAACTTAATACAAAATTGAATCTTTTTTAACTATGTAATTGCTAGTCAAATGTAGATAAATCATTCTTTTATGTGTGAAATACTAAACTTATCAGCTATTTATTTATACTTTTTTAGATATTATTATTATTATTTTCACACATAAAATACTGATCAGTTTCGAAGACGGCTATCAATATTTTTTTCTTTTTAAATAAAATATATAATAATAATTTTAGTATTTTACTGACGGCCATAGCGAAGTTGGAGAAATGATCTAATTTGGTATAAAAAAAAGTTTAAAAGAGGGTTAGTTTTCTCAAAAAAAAAAACTCTGACCTGGACTTGTTTGAAAGAGACTTTTTTGCTACTTTTTTTTTAATCTTTAGGTAGATGAAATGTGGCCCATTTCCTGGTGCACAAAGAGGTGGCCCAATATGGCTACAGAAGAAAAGAATGTGTGTACTTTTGTACTAGTTTTCAAGCCAAATCAACTAGTAATTATTATGTTGGCAATACCCTTTTTTCTTCTTTTAACTGTTTTCCATCTATCAATCTGTTGATTTTAACTTGATTCTCTCTAGGACAGGCCCTAAAAGGGAAGAAATGCCAACAGACGGCTGTGTATTCTCTAATTTACTCGACCTGATAGTACCCGTTCTGAGAACGTCCAGCGGCAAAGTCATTAAATAGGTAAGTCGTCAGTCCCTAGAACGAACAATTAGGTAGTCTTATAAGAAAATCATAAGACATGAAAACCGATTGATATAGTTTGCTAAGCCTTAATACAATGGTTGAATCCGTTTGGTCTATGATAGAGTTTATAGATACTTTAAAGTTTGAATTATCTCCGGTTGATATTTGGTAGATTCTGGACGTAAGAGAAATGCATTATGCAAGACTCACCGTCATGGGCCGCAAGCTCCTTCATCTTTTCAAATTAGACTAGTCCCGGTAGGCCACCTTTATGATCAAGAATTGTGGGCATCTACATCTCTAGCGGCCCAAGAGACTGTCAAGGAGACTCTCCCAAGTATAAACATATATTCTTTACTCTATGCCTCTCTTTAAAGTGGGTTCACCAAATGTATTGTCGATCCTAAGTGATGAAAGAAAGAACTCATCTCTTTTTTTTCTTTTCCCGCGTATGTATAAGACCGAATCCATTCAATGTCTAAAAAGGATTACTAATTCTTAACTTTTCGAGAAATCCTTCGTCGGTGGTTGTGAATGACTGAATTTTTCAATCCTTTCGACCTCGGTTCTGTAGGAGCAAGTCAGAAAGATTGAGAAATATAACCATTTGATTTGATTTGATTTGATTCGTTCTCAATAGCCATGAGATGATCATCTTAGGGTTATCCTTTTGTCGACGGATGCTCCTATTACACTCGGTAGTCTCTGAAGGACAAGCTCATTACCATCCTGCACGGCCCCTTTAGGTCTTCAGCACTTACTTGAGCCTGAAGCCCACTTTTCTCAACATAGAAATTCAACGAGGCTCTAAGTCGATCGGTAGCTCGACTTATCAACATTTCATGTCTGCCAACTCGTGCTTTTTGAGATTTATTCATGTCAGCTTTAGGTACTTGTTTGTCCTTCTTGAAGGGTGACTAGCTCTCATCCTCATGGATTCTCGAAGGGAAAGGTCTTCCTAATGAGCAAGAGTAAAGAGTACCTAACTATAGAAAAGTTGCAATGCTTCTTGCTTTCGATAGGAAAATCCCTTCTTAACTGTCATCTTCTATTGGGGCTCTCTCTACTCTTGTGGTAGGCAGGTCTCACCCCCCAATAGTCTGAGTTGCTTGATTCACTGATTAGATGGCTCCCCCTTCCATTGGGTTCTCTCAAAGTAACCTCTAATGGTTCTTTTGCTCATGGTGAGGACTCGAGAGGCAAATGCTTCATCGTACAGTGACTCCTCCAGGCTTACCATATATTAACTACTCCGAGCTCTTCGTGAAGAGCTATTTAATATTTGATCGTCTGAGACATTCTGTTTGTCCTCTTATAATTCATGGCATTATTTATTTTGTTCATACTCATACTGAAAGTTTGCTACTGCTGCTAAACAATTAGCTGTGATAACGCATAGATAAGAGTTTTGGGTCCTTTCATTTCAATCGGAGTGCTCAACGCTGGAATCATCTTCATGTTATAACCTTTTGTCACGCTATGCCTTCTTTTATCAAGAGAAAGAAAAATAAAGAACAAATAAATGAAAAAGATGTGCCACTTTTGTCACCTCATCGTAGAAAACAAGCTTTGCAACAAGAGATCGCATCGAACTTGTTCTTTTTATCTTCTCATTGCACTTTCAGAATAAAATCCTCATCCTCATTGTTATTTTTTGTCTCCTTTTTCTTTAAGAACATCTTTTAATGGTACCCAACAATTTTATGTTTAACATCTCATCACCAAACTTTCAGATAAGATCTCTTCTTGTTTTTAGTATAATTTTCATATCTAAGCCTTCTTGTCACCCAAGAGGCCAAGACTATAGCATATTTAGTCATAGGTATAAAGTTAAAAAAGGTAACATCTTGCTGTTAGGTCCGGTAGTTAAACTTAACTCAACTTTTAGGTTAAATTAACTATACTGATAAAATTACAATAATACTCTCAAACAAATCATACTAAGAATATTTTAGTTATTTTAATTAAATTACGAAAGCTCATAAAAGACCTACATAGTTTGTAGTTGCAACCAAAGGCTTAATTTTGGCAAGTTAGTTGAAATGGCCCAATGTTTTCCAACTGCTTTGCAATTTCTGGTCCTTGACTTCTTTGTCCACCAAACAGACACACAGTTCAATGTCAAAATAAATTTAGGCAAACACCCACCTCCTATTAAAAAGTATGTAGTCTTATTTAATTGGATTTCACATTATTCCTACTAAAAACTTTTAAAATACCATAATTATCGCCACATTATTTAAAATATCAGCATTGTCACTAATCTTTTGACTCTTTTAGAATTACCAAACATATATAAATAACTAAGAGATGCCTAGTGAAAATTATTTGTCAATTTTTTATTTTACATAAAATAAGATATATTATAGTGTGGTATGGTATTATTTATATTAGATTTATGGGAGTTTAATATAACTTTTCTAAGCTAAGTTGTGTTTTATTATACTTAGTTAGATTTAATTAATGGAATGGCACTTAATATTTTAAAAAAATTTAGTGACAATTGTATAAAAATCTCTTTAATTTAAGTAGGTTAGGTCCATAACATGCAAACTGTAGGCTAATTCGATGCTTTCTCCACTCCCAATCAATTTCAATATAAACAATATTATAAAAAAAAGGAAGAAAATTATATTTAAAAGTCTCATTTTTTGGATTGTTTTCAAATGGCATCTTTTAGAAATTATTCTGTAGTAATTTGGTTGAACAAAGTTGCATGGCCCACCATGCAATATTCTCTATAGATAAAATAGGCTTAAAGATTCTTCATCAATCTAAATAGTCATCTAGTGGATTATTTACCATCATGTATTTTTCTTCTAAATGTTGCATTTCTTCTATAAGTTTCTCTTCAGAGAATAGAGCATCTTGGGTTAGTGTTCTACTTCGCCATGGTTGAGGAACAAAATCAGGAACAAGATCTTGGAGATAAAAAGGTTCCAGAGAATTTTTCCCTACCTTAGTCATCAGATCTATGGATAAGTCACCCAATTATAAAATTAGCTCATTGTTCTAAGAGGATAATGATGTTTTGTAATATGATAAGTTAATTCAATCAACTACAAAAATTTAGACAGGAGGAAAGAAAAAAATCAAAACAAAAATAATATTTAAAAAAACTTTCATGATTTAATTATATTTAATGTTTTGATTTTGCATATAAAACTAAGTGCACAAAAAGGAATGGTATAGACAGACTTATCCTTGAAGGTAAAAGATTAAAGCATGAATCCTATCCATATATTTATAATCTAAACACAATATATATATATATATAATACACATAATACTTCCTGCTGTTATCTGTTGGTCAAGGAAGTAATTAAGTACTCGGGTAGGTCTCCTAATCCAACCCATAATTGTGCACAAGATTCTCAAAGAGTAGCATAAGAACTGAAGAACAAGACATGAGGGTCTAATATATTACAGATCATGTGTACCCTGTTGCAATAAATAATCACAATACCCGCAAACAACTCTTAAATTGCATTGAGATCCACCACCACCACTTGTTCAGAGCACAAGACAATGATAAACAAAAGAAATCATATGGCAAGCAATAAAACAAATGTAACCCCAACAGATAAAAGATGGTAACAAAAGTGCATGAAAGAATATATTAATAAAATTTGGGATAACAGCAATTATTAAAGTTTAATACAGCGTTACATCATACAGAGACCTTAGGGACCAAGGCACCATCTGATCCAGAATTAAGGTCCCACCTAAATTAGACAACCTGTTCAAATCCCAAACTGGGGGCAAGTCAGCAAAACTTTTAAAAGATGATAGTCTTCAGCACATAAGCTCATGTAAGAGACCAGGTCAAAGAAGATTGCTCTTCAAGGTTCTCCTCGCTCTTAATATTTCTATTCAATACCACTTTGGCAAAAGCAGGATAAGAGTATCATCATTAACAAACAGAGATTGTTTGAAGTAAAGGACAACAGGAAGAAGCTAGAGCTCAACAAGAAAGAAAGAATCCAAGCTACATGAGCAAATTTACCTGGGTTTGCCTTGGAATAACCCAGATCAATCCACTCTACTTTCTTTTTTTTTCCTTTTTTTTTTCCTTTTTAACTATCTGAACTCCTCTTGACGTAATAATAAATTTCTAAAGAAATGAATCTCCGAATATCGCCACCTTTCAGCTATTCCTCCCTCCTTACCTAACCAAGAATAAAATTATTTACTACGAGTCACGAGCTACTAGTTATACCTCTTCCTGAGGCTCAGTAGAATTCTTGCTCTCTCTCCTTTCAGATACTAATGTAATATCTGGTCCATCTTCATCTTCTCAAGCCATGCCCCAAGTTGATCGCGCAGTTCCATCTGAGAATTCGAATTCAGACCATCGGCATCTCCACCACCAGTAGGCATCAGTGGTGATGGTCCAGCAGAAGTTATTGCTGCTGCTGTGCCCATTAACTTCTCAGGAGGGGATTCCTTCACCAGTGAATGGACCCAAGATAAGTCAGGTTCTTCGCCACCGGATCGTAGCTCAAAGGACGATGACCGCCTGAGTTGGCCCAATTCTTCAGAATTCACACCCCAGTCCACTGTGCCTGAGGGTGACTCCCACTTAGAAAATGAGTTCACAGGAGAGCCCACCATTAATGAGGTATTGGAACCAAGATCCCGAGAACTAAGGCTCCGCAGTGTCTGCTGCTGTTTCTCCCTCTGGGCGAGGGCAGCCATGCGAGAGCTCATGGGAGAAACCGGCTCCACCCCTCGGGGTGACATCCTGCCAGGTGAGGACACCCCAAGTGAAGCCTGCAAAAGAGATGAGTGTCCAGGCAGCTGCTGGGAATCCATCGTTTTTGGTGAGAACACATTAGTGTTGATCGGCGAAAGCAAGCTTTGCTGCTGCTGCTGGAACTGGTTGAGGATGGCATTTCTATGGGAAGGCGAGAAGATAGCCCCTTGGTCAGAGTTGTACCTTGGAGAAGAGGCAATCTCAGCTGAGAAAAGATCATCAAGGTTAGAAGGGGTCAGAGTCTTGGTCCGAGCAGAACGATTCCCAGCTGATGAGCCCAGTCGGGAGTATAACAGATCATTGAGCATCTGGACATCAAAATCTGGCAACAAGGAGAAGTCATCAACTGGCATATCCCTTGCACTGAGCGAGGTGCGCAACCTGCTCGACTGGAGATTGCTCCCTGGAAGATGCAGCATTGGCACATTAGGCTGTGGCCATCCCACACCAGAGTGGCCCATCCCATTAGCTGAAGGAGACATTGGTGGTGTGAAAGGCGACATGACTGCTGAAACTGATGAGGGGGAACCAGGCATCAGACCAACAGCGGCAGCCATCTCCATTGCTGCAGAGGTGGCCGACCGCGGCGATGGCACCGCCGAGCCAGTGGATACATACAGCGGGCGGAGCTCCTCATTTGTGTGGGCAAAGAAGCATATCCTACGTGCACAGCTTGTCCCATCCTTGCAGAGCCTTGTGCGGTACTGCGCCGGGTGGAGCCAGCACTCAAACACCCCATGCGCATATTCACACATATCTCCCCTCCTACATGCACCCTTCCGGAAGTCCGGACAGGGGACACAGCTATAGTGGTACTTCCTTGGATCCCGGCGTCGGGCATTCTCACCTGGGTGGACAAATGGGCACTCAGTCCAATCATGTGAGTATGCCCGTGAGCAAGGCCGGACCTTGAATGAGAACATGCGGAACTCATCAGTTGCATAGATACTATTCTTAATATCCGGCAGCGATGGGTCAACTGGATACTCTTTCTTTTCAGCAACCTTTACAGTCGTCATCATCGGTGACGAAGTAGAATCTGAGGAAGGTGATCCATCCTCATTAGGAGATGAAGACAAAGGTGGTGAATTGGAGTTTGATGAGCTGGTAGTCACACGAAGGATGCGGCCACCAGAAATGCTTGAGCTACCAAGAAGCTCTTGGAGAGCAATTTTTGAGTTGGGCAGCATCGGCGGGACAACAATCACGTCGGTCGGACGATGCCCATTCACATCTGTGACATCAATATCCGCACCGGCAGCAAGAAGCATCTTAACAGCATTGACAGCATCTGTGGAACCACCAGAAGCAGCACAATGGAGTGCAGTGGTGCCATCATTGCCGCATCGGTTGACATCAACAGATGGTAAGGATAAGATTAAGCCTAGCACTTCAAGGCTGCCATAAGTGGCAGCAACCATGAGGGGGGTACGTTGTTCAAACACCTTCTTGCGACCGTACCAGAGGCCAACCTCATCAGCAGCCGCAGGGTCCTGCTCAAGAAAGTGACGGAATCCATCTACATCATCATTTGCAGCTAGCTCAAGCAGGCTAGCAAAGGAGTCATCAGTTTCGATGCTAAGGTGGCTATTCATTGCTTCTTAGATGCTGGAGATTTGATGGCTTTCTTACTAGGGTTTCAAGCATTACATGCTTTGGATAGGTGGAATTTGCCCTGAAGAAAACAGAAACAGCAAATTTTACAGTTTCGTATCAATACAACCTTCATTACCGGAGAAACAATTAAGATTGGGATCACGATTTTTTTTCTCGGATTTTCTTCTTTTTTTTTCTTTCTTTTTTTTTTCTTTTTTTTGGCTGAGGTCGCATCTTCGGAAATAATCTCAGCCAAAAGAAAAGGAAATCCAAGTACTTGAAGATTTATCCACTTTAAAACCATCAAGCTTCTTTAGAGAGGAGCAAACGGCGCCTAAAACGCTCCAAAAGCATTCGTTGGAATGTCAAAACGAATATAAGCAAGGGATCGAAGAAAAAAAATTAAAGGTGTAATTTGCAGAAATTAATTCAAATCTAACACAAATCTCCTATATCAGAGGTCACAGGGAAGATCGATTTCACAATTAGTTCTCCGTGTTTCTACCAAGGCCGAGATTTTGGTGATAAAAAAAACATTAAGGCTTGAGAGATTGTCCCTAGTAAATCATCAAGCTTCGAGATTTAGGAAGAGAAGCAACGGAACGACTTGTAGTAATAGCTCAAAAGCATTGATTAAAATGTCTAAATGAAAAGAAAGGGAAAAGATCAAACTGGCTAACCGGCTCAAGGAAGCACGTCGAAAGCAGCAATATGAAGGAAAAAAATGTTAAAACTATCAATATCTACTAAAAGAATCCCCAACAGGGGTCAACAAAGAAAACATGAAGATCACAATATCCCCTGGGTTTTTCCTCCGAGGCGACGACTTTTGCAATAATTACAAGAAAAACCTAAACCAGTCGACAGATTTATCCATTTCAAACCCATCAAACTTCGGCTTTGAGAGGAGAATCGAACGAACGACCTCTAGAAAAGCTCGAGAAACTACTTGTTAAAATGCCAGAAGGAGAAAAGGCAGAAGAGATCAAACTGGCTTACCAACTTTAGGAAGCTCATCGAGAAACACAAGCTAACAAATGAGAAGAATCGCCATTAGAGCAGCTCAAATCAGGTCAAAAAGCCCCGACCTTCTTCACCAGCGAGAGGAAGACGACTCGATCCCATCGAAAGATCGACGATCGGAGAGGAGAAGACGAGGACCCATCAGAGCATCCGCCAGCGACGGGTGAGCAGATCAGCGATCTGGAAGAATCGGAGACCGGGGAGGACGGCGAGGAGGAGGAGGAGGAGAAGGAGAGGAAAGGGGCGGTGGGCTTCTAGATTCTAACGCCTTCTCCAAAGTAGAAATGAAATGAAACTTGCCAAATGAGAGACAAATGACGGTAAATTTAACCCTGGGAGTCTGCAAGGGTTCTACTTTTTCTACCACGCTGTCGAAATGAAATGTACTCGAGATTCACCCCCAAATCCCAGTCCCAAATTCAAAACTCTCCAGTGACCGGTTAAGCCGGTAGAGAAGCGGGAATAGGTGGGTTTATTTTAATGGGAAATATATCATTTTACACCCTATCTATGGCTCCAATTTATCTTAAACCTATACACACTAACAATATTAAAAATAAATTACCACTATTAATTATTATATATATAATTTATAATTTAAAAATCATGCCATTCTCTAAGCATTTTTTTAATTTGCAAGCAGTACGAATATAGATATTAAACGGGATAAGACAACAAAGTAGGTCGGATTTGAAATGCAAAAAAAATCACTTTTTCTGACTGAAAATGTAAAAAGTAGAAAAACGACTTAAAATGCTATTGGCGGTCGGTGACCGGATAACGACGGGAGGCGAGGTGCGGCCCTCGTGTCTCGGGAATTGCACTCGATTGGAATCCGAAGTGAAGTCCGCGAATCCAGTGCGCTACCGGACTCTCGGGCAGCTATCAAATGGGGCCTATAGCCATGTCAAATCCGGTGTAAAAAAAATAAACCATTAAGGAAAAAGAAGTTAAGAAACCCTAGCAGCCTAACTTTGACCCGAACGAGGACCGTTATAACGGCCGTCGCGTCCGCGGTGACCGGGTGAAGCCGGCCGCGAGGGTATAATTTAGGAGTGGGGTAGGGGTGAGAATATCAAGCATTAAATAATCCCCATATCCTTTTCCGATCCTTGACATTTCCGACGGGGCGTTTCAATCTTTTCGTTGTCGATTCCACCACCAAATTGGCCGACATTACGTATTTACCCTTGCCCGGTTATAGAAATCTCGGCCGACCCACGTTAGGTCATGGGGGGAGACCGAGGGTAGTTTAGTCGTAGAAAAGTATAGTACAGCACGGCAGCAACGAAGACCGCGGATCAGCGGGAGCAAATGTGGTCCACTTACGCCTGTCCGAGCGGATATATCGACAATGTTTCCCAGTAAAATTGCTAATTGGGATTTTTTTGCAAATGGGCACTTATAGTTATTGGTTTTTATTATTTTCAAAATAAGGCCTTTATTTTAGAAATAATTATTCTTATTTTATTGTTATTTTTATTAAATTTAAATCTTTACCTAGTTTTAGAATATAATAATTATTTTTGTTAGGACTAAATTGATTAAAGAGATCAAATAGGTTAAAATTGAGGAGCCCAAAACTTCCAACACCATAAATAAAATGTTCTTTTCATGCAAATTGCCATGTCTACTATATAGTGTCAGACATTATTATTCTATATTATACTTTTAACTAAACTAACATTCACTATGAGATCATATATTTGATTACTATGGTCGTTTCGGATCAATATTTAAGGGCCCATTTTGTCATGTAATAATACTAAGTGTATTCTAACATAATGAGATCTATATTAGTATAGTAATTAAATATTAACTTTGACAATGCTAGTTTACTGGTACATATTTATCTCTCCTTTCTTCTTTCATCTAATATTTTTATGTTCACCACTGTAAAATATATTTTAGTAATTTGTTAAATTATTTTGTAAATTTATTATTTTTATGTCCCGTTAGTTGTAATTATCAAATCACTGTCTTGGTTGCCTTGTAATATCCTAACTAGTTTAAAAATTATTCTATAACCGAACTTCTTCTAATAGATTTTATATCAAACCACTGCATGCGCATGATTTAAACTTTTCGAGGTTAATTTCCTAAAAATATTAACTTAAATCTATAGTTGGATAACACTAACGAAGCCATAAACATATATATATTGTTTGTTTCTTTCTAAATTATAATTTTTATTTTTATAGTAAGTATATGATATAAACTATCATTTAGTTTTTCTTGTTAAACATGTAATTATATTCTTAGAAAAATACATCAGATATTTAAGATAACCCCCAATTTGTTCTTATTTTAGTAAATCTAAAATAAGAGTAGAGACGGAATTGACACAAATTGAAAAGAAACTTTGGGCCTATTCTAGGTGAGCCAACTAAGCAATAATGTAGTTAGCCTCTAAAATAATGAGAAAACAAAACAAAATAAATAAAAAATAAATGATAATAAATGACAAGAGTTGTATGCCATCAATTCTAATGTCTTACGTTCTTATTACAAGACAACTTAATCGAGATTCCGAAGTAAAACTCAACCAATATTAGACATGTTGAGATTTTAGATGATAAATAAAATAAATTTGAAAACTTCTGCTTCAAAATGCAAAGATCAAAAGTCAAAGATGGCGAGACCTTATGACGATAGGTGGACCATCCAAATTTTGAACAATAAAGCTTATCCAGAGGAGAAAATTCAATATCAAAGTTAACTTCCACAAACCCAATTGGGGGCGCCTGCCAACTGTAGGTGTATTTATTAAGCGTTAAGCTTTTATGAGTTAATTTGAGAGTTTTAGTAAATTTTCATGGCATAGACAAATGTCTTATGCATAATATGTTTGTTGAAAATATGTGTTTGCTAAAAGAGCAACTCATCTCTAGTCTTACAAAGTGCCACATATAAGAGGCAACTATAATTTTAATCAGTCTCGTAGCATTTTTAGCTAGTTTTTTTTTAAAATTTTCTTTTATCCAATCTCTATCCAACCAAGATTTATGATAGTTAGAGCTCAACTATGCACGATGTGCTAGCTTATTACAAAACTCAGTAGCTCTTTGACACCAAAAGAGGAGATGATCGTTAGTTTTTTATTACTAAATTAACATAAAATAATTTATGTACAGAATAAATTTAATTTTAAAAAACTCTACCTTAGTAGGCACATTAAAAAATAACTGCTATAAAAAAAGTGACATCCTCCATGCAAATTTATCTACCTATCTTTTCTCCAATGCATAATTTAAAACTTTATTTCTGTGTCACTAGATAGTACAAACATTCAGCTTCTTTGTGAGAATAGTACTTCTCTAATCCGATGAAAATAATGTATAAGAAAAAAAATTGAAAAAAAAAGTAGCTAAACTTTATATTCAAATTAGAATTTTATGATGATATTTTTTCATAAACAAAAAAGATATTTATAAGTGTTAGATGCTTTTTAAATTTCTCAGAGACTTATAACCTCCAAATAAATTCTTATAATCATTATGCCCGTTACAAAACTTTTAAAATTCTTATAATGTTTGACTTTTAAATTCCTTTAATTATTAACTTCAAATTAAATCAATTCTAAATTCAAAAACAGATTAATTGATTCCTCCCACTTGGCATAAATGGTGGAGTCTAGTATTTGTAGGGAGTTCTTTCTCCAATCAACTCTTTAAAGAAATTATTCTAATTTATGAGTAATAACACAAACAATTGAGCACCTTCACAAGAAAAAGACAAATGCTTATAATTCAACATGAATTTAGAAACAGAGGGAGAAGTTACTACTAGACTACCCATCCCCACTCCACTACCTTCCATATTTTTCAAACAAAGGTACTGGATATTATATGAATTTTCCAAATTAATTTTTTAATATATTTGTTACAGAGATTTAACCATAGTTTGCATTTTAAATTTCATCTCCAAAGTCCTAATCCTAACCATCCCCCACTCCCTTCCATTATTAAGTATATTTACACTTTTGCCCCCCACTAGCAGACTGCCGTCGACTAGATTAGGCGTAGAGTGTATCGCGGGACACCAGATCAAGGTTTGGTCACCGGCTCACCGCCGCCCAGCCTATCAGGATTCTCCCGACCAACGGATTTGGCTGATCAGCATCGCGACGACGAACTACCAAAGTGAACGCCGCCCAATGATAAATTGCCACGTCACATATGTGTATTATAAATTTTTTAAGCTCCTATTTACAGTTTCATCCTTATAATATTACGGAATCGTAATGACGTACAGAGTTTTGGGGTACGTCTTTTGGAGCCCGCTGATATCTTCCATACTACGTCTTCCGATGGTTCCAGAAGGCGACGGACGTCACCGGGCGTTAATTTCGGATGACGAAAACGCCCCCCCGCGAGCGTAGGGTTCTGAGGGTTCCCTGCGAGGGTTAGTTCGGGTAAAACGAATCGATACGATCTTTCTTCTAGAAGGGTCCGTGTGGGCCCGGCGGCAGGTGAGGGGCGGTGGAAGCCCGGATTTTGATTCGTGCTGGGAGGTGGGCCCCGGACGCCATTAATCTCTCCTATATATAATTCTGGTTAAAGAGTTTATAGCTTTCTTTTCCACTGTCTGCCCAATGGGAGGATTTTTCTCCAACTTTTTTATATTATATATTATTAACAGAAAAAGGAGTACGGCGTTGTCTAGTTGCCGGGATAAATGGGGTAATATTTTAAGCCCTCTTTTATTTATTTACCAAATTAGTCCTCCAAAAATATTTATTTTAGTTAGTACCATTTACGTAAATTTTTTACAAATCGTATTATTTCTTAAAATATAGGGTGTTATACGCAAATATTCTTAAATATATAATAAATAAGAACAAAAATGAGATAAATAGGTGAGCTATTCTCTATTTATTTATATATTATTTGTGTGGCTACATTTTGGAGGCATGATGTTGAAATATTATAATATTATAACACTATAATATACTTAATAATACTATTTTATAATAAAGGAAAATAGTTTGATATGAATTCTCTATGACAGTATATATATGATATAAATTATAGTGAATCCAGACATTATTTTAGGCTGGATTAATTCCAAAACTAACTATGAATAAATAGTGTAATAATGTTTTATATGTAAAATAAATTATAAATATCTTTTTTATTTTATCCAATATATTATTATTATTCCAATATAATCTTAAATAACTCTAATATATTATTATTTTTCCAATCAAATAACTCCCCACAAAAAAGATTAAGATTTAGGATAACACTTTCTTGGAATAAACTACTATTTTATCCACCACCGAACAACCCTATGTGTATCTATTGTGATAAAAACTCTTTGTTTAAAAAACATAAACAAAAATTATGTTATATTTGCAATTTTATATGTTCATATATATTATATGTATATTTAATTCTATCCAAGTTTGAGCTTGATTAATAAACTAGGAGGCCCATATCTTAGATCTAAGATTGGATTAATCCATCTGTTGTAAGTTATCTATGAGAGTTCACTTCCAAAAACTTTAATGCATCCATGAGTTGGAGTTAGGGGTGGTGGCAATCTTGCCTTAGATTTCTTGGGCTAAGGTCGGGTCGTAATAATGTAAATATGAATACGATCTATTTATTGATCTATTTATTAAACGTGGTAGAATTTTTACATAGGAATACGATCCGTTTATTAAATGAGTTACATCGATCATAAAATGTTTATTGAGTGTCGAGTTATTTAAGTTTTTATAAGTTATTCTAACTATAAATATATTTATTTGAGTTGTAAATGAGTTTATTTATGTTATAAACATATTATTGTTATATTATAAATAATTTAATCGGGTCACAAACAAATTAGTCAGGTCATAAACGAGTTAACGGGTCGGATCATAAACAGATTAATCAGGTTAAGATGGTAAAATTGAACATGGTCTATTTTATAATTCAATCAGATAATTTATGACATAGTTTGATTAGATTAAAATTTAAACTCATTTAAAAAAAAATCGAGTCTTCATGTCAAGTTACTGAATGAGGTCAACTTTTGCCACCCCTAGTTAGGGTTACCGAGCGATGCAATACGGCAAGATGATTGAGTAGCGGTTAGCATATCTCGTATCTAAGTCAGTGAGGTGAAATAATTCATGTCACAATCTCAAGATTGAGTCACAATTATAACTAAGACTCTCAAGAGACTTCTACACTTACCAAGTCACTCTTGTTGAACCAATTCAGTTTTTTTTCCCTAGAAGACTAGACGTTGAATTGATGAAGATTTCATGTATTAACCTTTCGAATTCATAGGTAATATCAGACATAGGCAATACTCCTCTTTAGCTATCTTCAATTCAATAATTTATTTTCCTTACAATATAAAATTTCTGAACAACAAGGATCTCATAATTATATGAAACATATGCGCATTTATTTATTTCAATTTGAATCTATTACCCAAATGGAATTTATTCATTTAAGTCTGTAAGTTAGGCAGCACGAAACAAAATCAATGAATCTGCATTATTCCACACGATTTACTATGTTAACATAAATGAGTCGTTCATAATACAAACACAGTTTAATTAGAGGTTTTTCTTTTTGTTTAATTAAGACGTAATTAATTAGATGTAAATAAGATTCTAACAGGTGACATCCTAATCTATTATTGATATCTTTCTTTCTTCTTTATGTGTATTTTAGCACCCAATGAAAAATGTGTCAAAGGAGATGACAAGAGCAAGAGAGTAATGTCTACAATAGTAGTGAGCACAGTCCAAGGTGTGGGGAGGAATCTCAGTGGACATGGTAGAGGGGACCTATCTAGTTGCGGAGGGAGAGTAAGGCCTCCTTAATGGTGTAAGTGAAATGCACTTTGCCCTGTGGGTACGTTGGGACACCTCGTTTAAATTTTGGTCGAAACTGAAGTATCAAGACAGTCTAAGGGCATCAGCAATGCAGTAGCAAAGCCTAACTTAAATAACATTACAGTATTTAGGCTAGACTCGATCTTATCTATTGCTGAACAAGTCTCAAGCTTATTTACTACTGAATCGGTAAGGGCAAAAGGTGACACTTCTTTGATCTTATCCATTTTCTTCTGAATATTTATAAAAGATATTTGTTAGAGTAACTTAGTAGCTAAGTTTTTTTTTTTTCTTATATAAGAGCTTGAGCCCACTACCTGTAAGATATATAAAGTTTGAGTAAATAAAATTACTGAAATTTCATCGAAATAGCTTTTCTCTAAATGTTAGTGAAGGTCTTTTCTTTTTTTTACTTTTATACTGACTTTAGTTTAAGGCTTATTTCATCTTGCAAAGAAGTTAGAGTGCTGCGCAAACTTGTCAAAACGCTCAAAAACGTTAACTCTGTGACAACGTGTACACCCATGCGTTCACACAGTACATGCAACACATGTGACATAATAAGCTAAGTTGTTACATGGATATAAACATGTACTCAAGATAATTCATCATTAAGGGCTCTTTGGCCATTCTCAAAAGAGTGTAATAGGGATTTCTAACCCATTCCTTCAAGAGGGAGGTTTTTCTCTTCTAGGGCTTTTGAGTTTTCACAAGAGAGAAAGAAAGATGGCAAGAGAACTTGGGTTAGAGAGAGATCATTAGTGCTCAAGGTATTGCTTCGCTATTGAAGAGATAGTGGCATCTTCTCATTTAGTGAGGAATCTCTTCTCATTTTTGTAATCTCCATGGAGGTAACCTCAAATACCCCTTTTTATAAGCTTTCTTCCATTGATAGTGAATATGCTTGTTGGTAGACCACGTATGTAACTCGAATTTGGGTGAACCACGTAAATCTTGTGTTGTAATGGTGTGATGCTCTTTTAGTGCTATTATCTACTAATTAATATGTATTGAGTATAAATCATAAATGTCTATTTGGAATTGGTTTGTACATGACATTTGACATTGTGACAAGTCTAATGAAAACAAAGAGGTCTCATTCTTTCTTAACGTCCATTAAATAATCTGATGAGATCTACACAGATTACAAGAAACAATCAAGATACAACTAATATAACTATTATATAAGTAAAATATAATACACCTTATAATATGTAAATCACTGTCTAATACAATGTAATACAAATATATACAATATTACCACAACTCAATTTCTACATAAGTTATCTTCGATACTATCTCACATCTAACTCACCTCATATTCGCTCTAAATTATCCCTTCAGAATATATCAAGTCGCTATCAAGTACCTTATATCTGAGAGGGTTAAAAAATAAATAAAATTATGAACTAAAAGCTCAATAAATAGACTTTATCCCGAATCAGTAATGTCAAATAGAAAGTAAATAATGTATTTGATTATATGAATTAGAAAGAACATCTTGTCATGAATGTACATATAAATATATCTTTAATAATATATAAATAAATAATAAGTTATGTCATAAATAAGCATATATATCAACCATATATGTCTTTAATGATACAATCATACTATATTTTGTCAAATATATCAGCAAGTGATGCATGACGACTACTTGATGATCATATATGTCAATATATGAGAGGATTAATGAATTTCTCAATCATCAATATCAATTATAAATAATATCATCATACTAAATCACCTTATGCGGTCAAAACTCAACACTCGATCTCATCATGTCCGAAGATTCAAAGCATACCCTACTATCTACAAAAGAGATTTTAATCATAATCATACATTTTCATCTGCTAAGTGTGACAACATTCATTTAGACTGAATACACTTTTAATTGATGGAAATCATATATGTATAACTAGCTATATATACCCTAGCGAATGACATATGGCTGAATGTTTACTACACAAACTGACTATTGCTGTTGAACGTAAGTTCACAAGATTGCATCTCTAATGATTAATATATAAATCACCAAGTGTGCCCTAATCCTTACGCTTACTTGGGGTATTTTTATGCTTTCTATCAACTATTATATCGATGAGATTTTATATATTTTTTCTAAATAATAAATCATATGTATTTATTTAGTATTATAAAAGATTATGCAACTGAAAAATTTAGTTGGTAAGAAAGTCAAAAAAAAATGCAATATAGTCTTCAATCATGTATTTATCATATGTATACTTGTGCTAAAAATTAACTTGACAAAGAAATATAGATTATATATTCATCTTTAATCATCTTCATATATCATATGTATACTCATATCTAATATCTTTCTAATAAATGCATGATAAAAATATGACAATCCGTAATCATATAATTATATAATATATCATAATATAAGAGAATTGTCTAGGGGTAAGCGTATTCATAGTCTAATAAGAATACACAAATGCACATCATTACGTTTGTCAATCAAGGATCAACTCATTGTTAGCAAGGTTCATAAGATCTCAAATAAAGAAGGTCATATGAAAATATTTAAATAGTATTGTTTTTCCAATTAGAATTCGTTTGTGCAAAATATAATAGTTTATTAGGTTTAAAATTAACTAGATTCATATGATATATTTAATTATAATAATATTAATATGCTATTATTACAAATTATATTCATTTATTAAGAATCCTAGTTTATTAATTATAGAGTATGCATATAATACTTAATCTTTTTTTCTATATAAAATATACAGCGGTGCTACATATATGATTTATAAACAAAATCTAATTAATAATTATTCGGTGATTCTTGCTTTTGTTTAACTAATCATTAATTATATGTAAAATAATCATTATCCATTATATATATATATAAACCGGGGGATTAGGCTCACAAGAAACTTACTTATAAATGTCGAAATGCCATTCTTCAGGAGGTTTGAGGCACTCTTAAGTATACGATAATCTCTTAGACACATCCTAGACATGCTCAAGCTAGAGGTTGCCGAGGAACAGAAGCTCCCTTTGAGCATTTGGCCATCATGTTCATCTTGAAAAGGCTAGGCCCCATGAGAACTTAGTAGTAAACTGCAATGCAAGGAAGGAGAGGAGAGAGAAGGGAAACTTCTAGTGGCAAGGAGGTATTGGAAGAAGAGGAGGATGTTGTTTGAGGTTCTTTTACAAATTAAAATTACTTTTTATCTAAGTAGTTGTATTAAACTTTTGAGCATTAGTATACAATTCTATTGATGAGGAAGAAATATAGATATGAAAAATTAGGTAAAATCACTTTCAACTACCTTCCATCTTTTCAAATCTATTTACACATGCATATGTATCTTCCCTCTAGTTTCTTTTCTACAATTATTATCTAATCTTCATCTTTTGTATGTGGAATATTATGAAATTCACAATGGTATTGTTATGATTCGATCATATGTATTAAGTCAAGTCAAGTTAGTTATTTAGATTTATTTTATTATTTTTAATTTTAAATAAATAGGATTTTACTCCTATAAATAGGGGTGTACATGTGTGTTGATAATGATCATTGGGAGAAATATGAGTTTAGCCGGTTAGTATTTTCCTCTTTATTTTTTTACCTTAGTCGTTAGATTATCTTTATCTTCATAGTAGCCGTAGATCCCTTTCAAGCATCCAAACCCTAGCCATCTCCTACCTCCAGCATCCACCCTATTACACACCCACCCACCGCCAACTTTGGTCGTCCACCACCCTCCAACGACCGTCACAACGTCAAAAATTATCGTTCAACCCTCTCTGACCTATCTCCACTATTTTATTTTTATCTTTTCATCCCGGCCTTCGATTTAGGTAAAACCAGAGCCATTAGAACCCTACCTCACAAGGCTATCTCCATCTAAACTTTTATAATTTTCTTACATCCGATACAGTCTAGATCTGATTCATAACAAATACCCAAAACTTTCATAAGTAGAAAATATATTTTACTTTCCTTAAAGTTAGGTGACATTCCACCGGGCCCCTCCAACTTTCATTTGTGTCCGTTAATAGCTCTATTATTTTTTCTGATAAAACTACCGATAACGATCATCTTCTATTAAAATTGCTATACATTCAACCATTTTACATCTTATATTATCTCATCTTAAAACATTTAAAATAAAATAAATTAGTTATAATTAAGTTAGAACTACAAGAGGGTTAAGTAATACAAATAAACTTATCTTATATTCTTACAATATACCCCCTGCGAAAATAAAATTACATCTATCGACCTCTTTGGATAACTTTATTTTTAGACTCTGAGCTGTAAACGCAAATTGCTCTTGAATTAAAAGATAAATAATTTTAATAATTTAATAAAAATAAAAGGCCACTTGGCTGGAAGTTTGGTGTAATATAACAAGTAGCTAACTACTATCTCAATCGATAAATTAATAAAGCTATGAGGTTTTTCCTATGTATATTTTATACACTTATTTAATATAAACTAGGATATATTTTTTTAATGATGATATACTGACAAGTCATAGGTCATAACTCATCTATTAATCAAAATAGTTTGAGAAAACTCTCATTCCTCTAATTATTTTTGGAAAAATGTTGTATATTTGTGAAAAGAAACCACTAGCCACAATCTAAGAAAGTCAATACAATTTTCATTTAAAAAAAATAAGTTTATTTAAATCACTTTCTTTGTTAACATATATATATATATATATATATATATTTTGAATAATAGTACATAATCTTATTTTACTTTGGAAGTTTGAGCCAAAAAAATAGAGTTTTTGACCGAATTAGACACATTTTTTATTTTTTTTAAACTAAAATAGTATGTTCCTCAAATTTATTACTAAATATGGTCTAATTTATTAGAATGATCTATCTTAAACTTATTTTATACTATTTTTTTTTGAAACGGTCGGTCTCTTAAATTTATTATCGAATAAAGTCTAATTTATGATAGCCCTAATAAAAACGCTTAACTGCTGAAAGATTAAGTTGAAGAAATTTATATATATAAAACGCTGAACTGACCAGTATCTTTTTTTTAATAGATAAAACGTTGATTAGTTTAACATTCTTATCAGGACTACAGTAAAGATAATAAATTTAAGAAATAATTAATTTTAATTAAAAAAATTAGAGCCAGATTAGTTTGGTCAAAAACTAGAGAAAAATAATACATGGAAAGTAATACCGAGTCACTCTCATTCCTCCCAAGGATAGCGAATAAATTAATTTTTTTTAAACTTAACTTTTGAAATTTAATTATTCCTATAATAAATTATTTCGCAAAATAAAAGGCCAAATTAAATACTAAATAGTATATGAGTTTGTAACATTTAAATCCGAGGGTAAGGATATCAGATTAATAAAACCGAGCCCCACCATTCCATTCTCCACGATCTTCCCCAAAACTGCTGTCGGATTAGAAATCCGGCTTTCCGCACGACGGATTCGCTCTAACCATCAAAACCCCCACCCCGGGGAAAAAAAATCCGACACAAATCCATCGCGCTTCCCTTTTTTTTTTTTGTTCTCCCGAACCAATCGATCGAGATGCCGGCGTCGGCGGCGAGCCGCCGTCCGGAGGAGCTGGCGGAGAAGCTCTCCGCCGCCGGAGCCGGAGGTGAGGACGGCGGCGGCCAGGGAGAGGCTTTGCTTAGGGTTTTGCGAGAGATCAAGAATCAGATCATCGGGAACAAGACGAAGAAGCTCCTCTACCTCCACCTCGGCGCGGTCCCCAAGATCGTCTCCCTCCTCGCCTCGTCCCCAGCCTCCGCCGCCGTCGTCGTGCAGGCCGCGGCCGCCGTCGGGAGCTTCGCCTGCGGGGTGGAGGATGGGGTCCGCGCCGTTCTCGATGCTGGCGCCGTGCCGCACCTCATGCGTCTCCTCTCGCATCCGGATGAGAAGGTAATCGTGGCCCGGCTGCTGCTCTTGATTCAATTCCGCTGCTTTCGTTCGTTAATTTATGTTTGCGAGGAGAAATCTTGGGGATCTGATGGTAGTGATCCGGCTTAGTTTATATTGGAGTTGAGGGGTGTTTCTGTTAGAGAAGCTATGCAGCTGGTTCAATTAGACTATCACTTGTCTACGATTTCTTTGCGACTTTATATGCGTTTCAGATAAATAACACTGAATACTCTTGCGAAAACCTTTGATTGTATTTGGATTGGAGGATACAATCTAAAAGCAAGAAACCTAGAGCTAAAACAATTCCATATGGAGTAATTGGTGGTCTAATGAGCTAAGACAACTAGAACTGACAACAGCTAGTGCTTCTTGTTATAGAGTCTCTTAACTGCTAAATTCAGATGTCTAGAATAGGATTAGTATCACATATGTCAAATTTCACTGATGGAAATGATATATTAATATTACATGAATACATGATCATCTGATTAGCTTTGCTTATTTACAGGTTGTGGATGCTGGTGCACGTTCTCTTAGAATTATATTCCAATCAAAATTGGCTCCAAAATATGATGTCCTTCAGGAGAAAAACATGCAGTTTCTTCTTTCTCTTTTGAACAGTGGAAATGAGAACGTGACTGAACTAGCTGCTAGTATTATAGCACACTCTTGTGAGAGTAATGAAGAACAAATTGCAGTTTGTGATGCTGGGGTTCTGCAGAGGCTTGTTACTCTACTACGAGGTTCTATGAATCAAAGAGATGCTTGCTTAGACTCTATTGTGGCAATTGTAAAAAATAACTCTCAAGTTGCTTCCAAATTTGCAAGCATGGGCAATGGAAAAGCTTTTGATTCATTGGTGGGGCTAATGCAGGAAAGGAACCCCCGCACAAGATTACTTGCCTGTGAATGCTTGATTGCTATTGGGCATGCTTTCCCTTGTTATGTTCAGGATATACAAATCAAAACCAAATTAATACTCATCCTAGTTGAGCTTCTTGAAGAACCTGGTCGAGTTGGAGATGAGGCTCCATCAGCATTAACAAATCTAATTGCAGAAAATGAGGAGTTACAGAAACAGGCTGTTTTAATAAATGCTGTTGAGAAGCTCTGCAACCATCTGAATAAGACCCCAATAGAAGCCAGGCGCCTTGAGGGAATATTGCTGGCATTAGCTGAACTTTGCTCAAAACTAGAGAAGTCCAGATCTCAGCTTATGTCGCTACAGGTCTGTAATATCTCATGAAAATATATCAGCATAATAGCTACCAATCTACTCTATATCATGATATGTAGAAAGATGCTAAATTTATTGTATTATTTATATGGATCAGACGATCTTTCACATGACCCAAGTTATAATCAAGTGCAGAAGGAACATCTGCTATCAGACATAACTAAGAATCTCTATCGTAAGTAGTGGAATCATTATTTATGTTAACAGCTATTCCTTGGATGTGTATGGGACATAGCCAACACCGTGTGCTTCTGCATAAAGAAAACCTTAATACAACTAAAAAAAATAATAAGACCTAGCATAGTATGTGATCAAATTACTTTCTTAAAATGAATCCTGATGTCTTCTTAGAGCAATGACATATTTGATAGTTTATTTGGCCACGATATGTTGTGCTCTTGCCTTTAAATTATGACTCCATGTTTACATGTTGGTGTCTTATGACTTTCAGAAACACATAGAAACGTGATATGGCAACTCTTCATAAAAATATTGTCATCCAGCATTTGACCAGCATTCCTTAATGTCTAATTTTTCTCCAAACTTATGCTATTCCTTGTACTGTGGCTTTCTTTGATTCAATTGTTTCTTATGTGCTTCTAGCTCTCTCATATTGCCTTCAATTGATTTTTTTTTATCCAGTGTACCTGTGTGTCTAATCTTCAAACCATCATCTTGTACTGTAATTTGAAGCTACAACAGACTTTGTTTCAGTCAATCATGGCTAGAGTTAGAACTTAGAACATTGGAACACTTTGTTACAACCTTCAATCAACTTGTAGATATTTGAAGCCTTGGAGATTAAGTAATAATCTGTATCTTCGGGCAGCTTTAGACATCATAATTTGTACTTGGTATTTTTCCTTGTTTGTGGTGCTTCTATTGTGATGAGTTACCATAGTGGTGGTACTTGTTGCAACTTAAATTCTTCCTTTCTTAAAATTCTTTTTTATTTTGCTTATCCTACCACATCCCATCTGAAAGCAAATAAACTCGGCAATAGAAGCAATCTTCTGGACTTCACATATTTCTGAATCTAATTCTGTGAAACAGATGGCTAGAGGCCTTTTAAATCTAGTTTTGCAGAAATAGGTTTACCTATTTCTTAGTTCCAATCTACTTCTATTTCAATTGTTTGCTTCTGCCCATTCAGTTATTTTGCTTCTGGCCAGTAGATGGCCTAGTAGATCACTTCTATTTCATTCTACTGTGTCTCACCATGATTTTCTCCTGAGTATCGTTTTGATACGTGCTTGACTACAAAGTGGTAATTCCCTATGTGCTTTTGAGTTCTCTGTTGTAAGAATCATAACCTTGAAATGATAATGATTCAGGTACATTTATAAGACAATTTAGATTAGTAAGGTTGTTTACTCGTTCTCTTGTTCTTTGGAGTTCTCTACTACATTCTCTCCAACTGCCAGGTGTCATGTAATTTTTTCGAACTACTGTGCATTTGTTCCCTTTCTAATGCATTTACTGAGGTCTTATATAGTGTGAATACTAGTGCTTTTTTTTTTTTTGAATCTGCCACAGCCCCCTGTACTGCAACAATTACTTTTTCAGGACCTTATTTTCTGAAGCAATAGTCAGGTTGAACTGCTGTTTTTCTTTGATACTTTGGGAGGTTTGCATTGTATTTCTTCCTGGTACTTCCATTGCTCGCATTATCTGCTGGCCAGGGTTAAATCAAGGAGACCTGAAGAAGCTATCATATGAATTCTTCTAATTTACTGCTGCGTCAATGCTGTCAAGTTGTTATCGTGCTTTAGGATCTTATAATGAGAATGTGCATCATTAGTGGCTGGCTGGTCCATACTTGTGCCTATGTTGCATGTAGTATTTCCATCTTTGTGTAACATTATATGTCTTCCAAAGTAGATCTTTAGTATTATTGATCAAGAAGTTCAAAGTTTGTTTGTTTTTTCAACTGTTGAAGTTCTTTTGAGTACACAATCTTCTTGGATTCCTATTATGCCGTGTTGAATAATTCGATAAGCATTGTGCTTTGTTGTATTTCTTTTAGCATTGCTCATTGGCTCAATGCTCATGCACGCATTTAAATTGAATGAGAGACTTTAGTGCACCTGCACATTTACCTAACCAGTGGGATATCTCTGTGACTCCAATGTGCATTATTGCCATTAGAATATCATAAACCCCTGTTTTCACCTATTTTAGCATGATATATATTAGTACAGTGTAACTAATGCTCTTCCCTAGCTTGTTAAATATCAGCAAATGAAGCGAAGGAGCATGAAAATGGTTTCTTTGCATTTTCATTGGCTATTGTGCTTTAATCAACAAAATTTATTGGACCTGTTATAGTTGCTTTTTCTTAAATCTAAATTGTTTCTGCGTTGGTATGCTGGCACAGGTGTCAAACTTGATTTTTGATGCACTAAAGCATGATTCAGCTGATGTTCGAATTGCTGCTTGCAACTGTATAAAGAACATTTCTCGATCACTTAAGGTTTGTTTTCTGGAACATTAATTTGTTTTGAACTTTATTTGCATGTTCTTGAAACCATTTGATAGGTTTGTGTTGTTACAGAACCTTAGTGCAGGTCGCTTTTCTAGTGACTCAGCTGTTGTTCGTTTAATCCAACTTTTGCACGATCCATCCACTTCAGTACAGGTATGCATATTGTTGTTCTTTGAATCTATTTATGTTTGAGAGTTTCATGAATATGAAGCATATCATCATCCTTCTTTAACTTATCTTTTAACTTCCTCATGTACATATAGAAGTGAGTTTTCATGTCTACTTATCTTTTTATCTTTTATATGACGCATATCATCGTACCATCATGGACTTCAATTTTTACTCATCCCCTGGTAGTATCTGTATAAAACCACATTAGATCCTCCCGGAAACATGTCCTAGAATTAGATAAATTCCTGTTGTCTCATGTCTAGTTCACCAGCACTTGGAAACTTCTATTAGCTTTTCAAAATCTGAAAGTTGGATATGGTTAGTGCTTCCTATCTGATCACCCTTCTGTTTTTGGTCACAGATTGCTGCACTTGGTGCTATTTGCAACGTAGCTGTCAATTGTACTACCAGGAAGTCTGTTTTACTTCAACATGGAGGCGTCACACAGCTTGTTCTATTATCCAAGTCGATGGATTCAGCACTGAGACTAAAATCGGTATGGGCTTTGAGAAATCTCATGTTCCTTTTGGACAGAAAGGACAAAGACCACATCCTTATGCAGCTGACTGTATCCACCTTATCAAGCCTGATATGTGGTAATTTTAAGTTTTCTTCACCCTTCTTTGTAAAATTCATACTAAATTATTTAACGCCATTGCTTGATGTAATATGCTGCAGATGCTGAACATCTAATTCAAGAGCAAGCTTTGGCACTGGTCAGCAATTTTATTGATGGGTGTGGTGACTCTATTAAGCATGTCTTTGCTGATGAAAGCGCTATTATAATCGCTGTTTCTAGACAATTAAAAAATGCTTATGCTGTTGGCGTGTGTATTCAGGTTGGTTTTTCACTATTTTCTTTGAGCTTCTCTATATGCATGTTCTCCTCAGACACTTTTGCCTTTGCTTTGAGGATCCTATGCATCTAATAAGAAATATTTGGGATATTAAAAGCTAAATTATTTGACAGAATGGTCCGTAAGCCTGGTTAAGTTGGCTATCTTCAGCTTTGTTTGCTGAAGTTTTAGCAGGACATTAACCAAAAATAAAAATGTTTAGTGTAATGATCTACTCCATTCTGTGTTTGCAAAATTGGATACCCGGATGGGTCTTCCTCAGTGCCTTAAGAGTTCATTACTTTTCTTTGAGTGCTATATGGCATGGCCATGCATCACTTTACGGTGATCTTGCCATGTAAGAAAGTAGCGAGCGATGTCTACGACTTTTGTCATATTACAGCAAGTTTCCAAATGTAGTTGATTTTCTTTCAAGGATCTGTTGTAACATTATGATCTGTCAATTTTCCCTTTCAGGGAATGTTTGTGCTTAGCAACATTGCTGCCGGGGATGATTCCTGTAAAGAAGCTGTGATGAATTGTCTTCTTCCATCCCAACCAGATTGGAGCAGGTCCTCATTTATTATCAAGTTTCTGCAGAGCAAGGACAAGTCATTGCGGATTGCTACCTTGTGGTGCATAGTGAACCTTGTCTTCCCTGACTCCGAGAGCTCGTCTTCTCGGATCACTAGACTGAAGGATGCCGGGATAATTTCTCAACTAAAAACTATGAACAATGATCCCTGCTTGGATTGCAAGGTCCTACTTCTCTCGAATACTTAAAAGTTGCAGTATTTCTAGTTATATCGTAAATTTCGGTGTTATAGCTGGTCTGATGTTTCAAATATCTTTCCAACGCAGCTTCGAGTAAGGATGGTGCTGGAACAGTGTTTAGATTTCGAGGATAGTCGGCAAGATCACTAGTTCTATCTTCAACTATTCGGTAGTTTTTGACTTCCAATCTGATCGAGATGAACTGGAACTGATTCATCTTTCTCTAAAGTCCCTTCCCAGCTTGAGCTCAGAGAGATTTTTCTCTGGTGAGTTCTTCTAAGTAACACTCGCAGGTTCAGGGATTACCTTCGGTTGCTGGAAAATTTCCCTTGTACAACTCAAAAGGATGGATATGTCTACTCTTGCAACTTCCAAGAAGTGGAGCGGGTCGGTAAATCCTTCTCCTTTTTTCTGGGTCCTTTTCTGTTGCTTGATTTTAATTTTGACTGGAAGGTTTCTCGAATAGATCACGTTATGTATTTTAGACCTCGTTTCTTGTATTATTCCCATGTTGTAAATTAAAGATGCGATCATATTTATACTCTACAAGAGTATTCTCCACTCTGTAAATTATCCTTTGCTGAGTGTACTTATTACATAAGAGTTAAAGTGGGAATTCAGAACTATTTAGCTCTCTTTCGAGTGTTCTTGGCTTCAGTTTTCCAAAGACAATATTTGGACCTGGAGCTTTACAATGCATACTCCTTTGGATGCGTCTTTGTTATTTGTTTATCAACTTTTAACTTACATTTGCCATCAAGCATCAAACGATGTATATATTTATCTTTTTCAGTAGAGCATTTCTTGAAAACAATGGAGGGAAAAAGAAAACACTGCACTAGTAAAATGATATGATTTTAATTTACATGTTTCTACTTGCATTGAGAGAACTAAAAAAAAAGAGGAGAGAAGAAAACGGTGATTATATCTCATGGCAACATCATAACAAGCTAGAATCCAACAAACTCTTATCACATCGCCCAAAAGTAGGGAGAAAACTCCAAGAAGACATCTCTATCTATCAATCACTCTTTGGTCTTGAGGTCTCCCTTGACGCACGACTTGACCAAGCCCTTGAGGCCTCCTTTCCCTTTCCTTGGGCTCCTCTCTTGCTCCATCTCCTCCTCCAACTGCATACACCACCAGAAAGTACCCTTAAAAACATGCACTACTGTGAAGCTGTATATATACTACTTCAAACACAGAATAAAGATTTTTTTTAAAAAAATTAGAAAATTTAAAGGAGTTTACATGCAAGAGTAGCTTGCCTTGAGTATACGAATCTCGAGGTGGCCGACGCGGTCGATGATGTTGCCTTTAAGCTGTGCCTCCACCACCACGTCGTTCATGGGCCGGCACCTCCTCCGGTTAAGGCTCTTCGGCGACGAGCCGCCGTGATCATCCGCCGCACCCGTCGTCGCGGCGCCGTTCGTCGACGTCCTCGCGGACGCGGAAGGGCTCCTGCTGGCTCGCATCTCCTCCAAGTGGCCGAGGATGGCGTCTAAGCAATCGATCCGAGATAAGACACTGGGCGAAGTACTACTCATCCAACAACAGCTACTGCTATATACGAGCTTCAGAAGTCTGTATACATATCCAGGTACAGTGAAAGGAGGAAGAGGTTGACGTTTTAAACACATATAGTAGGTGAAGGTGGCGACACGTGTTACATGTTGGGTGATGTGGCTGCATAGCCGTCACACGTGGCATCGATGTGCACGTTTTGTGTTCCTGGATGCCCTCCCGCTCGACTCCTGGTAGGCGGCGTCTCTTACCAAAGACCACGACCGAGGTAAAAACTAAAAGGAAGAGCACAACCCATCACTGCACTGCACTGCACCTTACTTATGTCGAGCTTATTACCGTAAATTTTTCAGTAAAAATAATAAAAAAAAAGGTTCATCATTTCATTCCACTGTGATCTATTATTAGGAGAGAAAATTATAGTTTTAATTACATATTAACTCCTTAATCATGCCTGCTTTTCGCATTACATTCCTAATACAGTACCCACAGATAGAACGGTGAGAGGCTACTTACGACCTCTCTTGATCTCTGTTTATTTCTCTCTATTTAATTTAGAAAAAAAAATGGATATATAATAGTAGGAATAATTACATTTGAACTCTTTCTTTTACATATGCACTGAATTTTTTTTATATCCACACAATCTTTGAACTAAAAAATATATTCATATAAATGTTTTTATTCAAAGATGTATGTGGCATAAGTCACATAGAATTAACTCCACTTATTACTTGTTTTTCTTAATCATTGATTTATTACTAAACAACCTTCTACAAAGATAATTCCAAGTTTTTATATAAAATTATATATTAAGAGAGCATATATAGATATTTTAAAAAAATAGATTTAGTTATACTTTGAGTATCATTTTAATCCTCTGATTATAAAAACATATAAATTCCTCATCTATATAGGTTTTTTTTTTAAATACTCATTTTATTAATTAGTAATATATATGAGTGTCACATGGTTAATTTTATATTCTTATATTAAACAACGGAAAGATAGCAAAGTCTACAGTGAAATAGTTACTTTATGTGTTAAATTTTTTTTTACACTTTAATACGGGTGAGATTTTTATTTTTATTTTTATATAGTTTAGGGAGTTGATATATATTAAAGAAATTATGAGGGGATGTATGTGAAAATTGCGACCGGTCTTCGTTTAGGGTAATTTTTTTTGGGGGGGTAGGAAGTCTAAATCGGTCAAGAATTCGCTTCCCAAGTCCTTTGTGAGTAACGTAAGTGTACCGTGAACGGGTTCGAGCCCTAATACCACCCCCCCGATGGAGTAACTGACGACCGAATACCAAACACCAAATCCAAACCCTTCCCTCTCTCGCACGCATCATCGCTGCTCGGAGATGACGAAATCGGGAACGGAGAAGAAGCGAGTCCGCCGGGCTCCACAGAATGGCGGGGGAAGGGATCTTCCCGATAGCCAATCCAAGGTCTTCTCCTCCTTCTAATTTCTTTCTCCCTTTTCGCGGCTGCGAGCTCTTCGGCGGTTTTCTTTGCATCTCATTCGATCGAGGCAAGATCCCGCCGTCTTCCGATTAGGAAATTAGCGTACGACGGGGAGACGAGGTCGTGTTAGTCTCCTAAATTTTTGGAAATCAAGAAGCTGGCCGACCAAGGCATTCTTGATTTCTTGACGGAGAGCGTGAACTTTTGAGCAGTTTGATGATGTTGTGTAGTATTCCTTTTTGTTGATGAGGAAATTTGTCATCTTTTTAGGTGGATGGATGTCAAATCGTAAGCTTTTTTATTAGAACATATAAGACTAAAAAGAACATCAAAATGAAAACTTTATGTTTAGGCGATTGCTATCTCTCTGGTAGCTTTCTTTTCGGCTAATGTTTGTCCTTTTGCCTTAAGAGGCTTAATTTTCCATCTCTTAAATCCTTCTATACATACCTCATCCACATTTTTGATACTGCTTAGTAATCTTCTCTAGAAGCAAAAAGGAGAATGTTACGGCTTTAGTAAATTTCCGTAGTTTATTTTATCTGCGCTTCATTGAAGTCCATGAAGTATGGAATACCCTGGTAACTTATCGCCTTCACTTGAACAATCTTCAAATAGTCTAGGATCTTATTCTGGTCATTCTTGTGTGGTGCTGCTGTTGAATTGCATTTGACCAACTAGGGGCTTATCAATGCAATTAGTATAGTTATCCTTCATTTATGGATCTCAATTTTCTCTTTCTGGTCCTTTTTGTCTTTGGTCTTTACTCTTTACTATAGTAAAGAAGTTTAGAATTGTATGGAATAGTTTCAAAGCTCTGTACATTTACATGTACTAACACTTTTCTTCAAAAATGATCGCAGAAGCCAGCTCAAAATAAAGATGCATATCAGATCTTTGCTGAGAAGGTTAGAGACAACAAGCAGCTAGAATCTAGATGGGCTATAATGCAAGAAACCAGAGTTGAATATTTTAGAGGGAAGGATTTTACCGTCTTCTTGAAAAATCATTCAGAGGTCAAGGAAATTCTTGGATCAGATAAAGATTTAGAGGCAGAAGACATCATAAATACTCTATTGAGGAAGAACCTTCTGATAAGATGTGACCGTGTAGTGAAAACTGTTAGGCCTGGGAAAAGGAAGTTATCATCATGGCCTGCACATTTGGAGATACATAATGTAAGTATTTTTTTTTTAAAAATTGGACAAAGAACAATCAAATTATGTTTCATTTATGAGCTGCAAGATTGTAGATACTGTATATGAAGTACTTTATTACTTGTGATCACGGATTACCAGCGTACATTTTATGGTCAGCACTTAACATTCTATGGCATGTACCATGATGCTCTACATGACGACTTGGTGCCAGCTTGTCTTGCAGCACTTCACACACTCTGGTGCTGACTATTCGCTCATATCTAAATAAAAATGATTAAATAAAGTTACTCATAAAAATATTGTGCTAAACTATTTTTTATAATTTTATCTGTAAATTACATTGCTACTATTTTCATATTGCAATATTGTACTAAACTTAGCTTAAAATTGGAGAAAAATTGTACGTAATGAAGCATACGGATAGTAGATTACTCTTCAATTGATTGCCACTTTGTCAGTTTATGAATATGCCTTGTTATTTCAGATACCCACCCACCCCCGCCCCTTTTTTTATTGCTTAAAGAACTTACAAAATCCAATATCAACTATTATTAACTTTGGAGTTTGGAATTGGGAGTTCTCTTATTAGTATATACACCATTCTTTGGTTCCGTTGCTTTTTTAAATGTTCTCAAAGCCTCGTACATTGATTTTGATTTGCTCATGGTTCAGTTTACAATGAATTAGATGCTTGAGATAAGGTTGCCTATTTTAGCAGGAGAATGATGAGTAGAAATCTCACTTTGAGGTACAATTGCTAAGGAGCATGTATAGTCTAAGTAAGGTTCTTTGATGGTATAAATTATTATATAAGAGTCTGTTGCTTCTGATAAATGTTAATGACTAGATTGATTTCTGATAGAGGAAAAATTTGATGATTTTTGTTTGTTAGCAACAACAGATGTTTAGTTGCGGTAAATCCAATTATTTTAAGTGTATGATATTGATTTTTTTATTTCTTTCACTTGGATACTTTAACAAAGTCTATGAACTGGCATATGCTGTTACTACTAATCAAGCTAATGAATATGATACATATCAAGTGACCTTGGTGGCAATGAATAATCTCTAAAGCACTTTAAGCTATGCTTTTTCATATTTGAAATGCTCTTAGAAACAACCTCATCAGGAATGAGGGTAAGACTGCATGCAGTTTTTCTCCCCAGATCTCACATGGGCAGAGACATCGTGCAATGGGAACCCTTCTTTTGACATGTTAGATGCTCTAAGTTCTGCAAACTAGCCTATATGGACATCGCCTTTTATAGTCTGGATATTTGATCATATTATTTGCCTATTAAGAAGTTATTGCTAGGAGCAAGATGTTCATATCATGTCCATATATGCTGTGTACTACATAAAGTGTAAGCAGCCTCTTTGTTTGAGAGCAAGCTACCTTGATCTGCTCTCAGTTTCAATTTGTTAATTTGAGCATCTTGGACTATTTATTAGGTTCTTCTTCCTTAACAGTTGCCTAGAGCACGCTTCTTTACCAATCAATTGTATGTGAGAATGCAATGTTCCTACTGTCTATTATATGTGTTTGTGTATAATTGTGTATATTGTTGCCTAAAAGTTTTAAGTTCTTTACATCCTTATTAATTGGTGTTGTAGCATGTGGTTTATGATTCCAGGCATCATTATGCCTGATTATGGTAGTTTATGTAAATTTTTGGCGAAAGTTTGGGCTCAAGAATATTGAGTCTATTACATTTATATTGAACTTTTTGGTGCCATTTCCTACATTGGCATGTTTAGCTGCTTACCCTATTTCAGATTTGACTAAGTTTATCTAGATCTGACTTTTCTATTCTTGGTGAGATTTCTTTCCTGAATTGGTAATGAATCTATGTCTCAAGTGTCTTATTCGATCGGTTTGTGCAGGAACAAGTTTTCTCTGAAAATGATGGCTTTTTTGCATGGACATTCATGAAAAGGAGGACACTATGGCAAACAATTCTTTCATTCCTTTGGCCTCTTGTTGCACTAGCAGTGTGTTTGTTTCCTGTTTATCCTTATCAGTGCAAGATTGTTGTGCTGTACTCATGTGCTGGGGTTTTGCTGTTCATTGTAACTCTGCTACTAAGTAAGTTTTTCATTTTTGAACTCATCTTTTTTTATTTTGAGTAGTCACAGCAGTTTCTTTGATTTTTTTTCTTTGTACTTGAATTTAATTTTTTGTTATGTAATTGTTAAATGTACCAAAAGTTAGCAAAACAAAAGAAAGGAAACATAGTCATGAATTATGAAATACGAAACAAAAGTTAATGACGAGAGAGCAGTCTTCACTGTCTACAGAGTAGTCATGAACCCATAGAACCCTATGATTTGTATAAAGGCTCCAGAGTTTTAACCCTGTAAATTTTGTAATAAATAGACCCTCTATTTTGATTTTAAAGTGCTTGTACACATAATAATTGGTTTTATTTGGGCAAATGACTTTTCGTATAATGTCGGAGACCCACCTTAGATTATTTAGATTATGACGTTGGAAGGTTTGGAGATCACAAGTGATGTTAAACACAATAAGAAAGTTAGGGAATCATGAAAATAGTCTCCTTGTGAAGTTCTTCATATTAGTACTTATCTTTTTCCTGGTTAGGGGAAATTCAGGATAATAATGTACTAAGAGTATAGGTGAAAACAGGTCGGATTAACTCCGACCCAACCCGCTATCCGACCCGATTCGGATAAAAATTTCTACCCGTTCTGGATACAGATTGAATTTTAAAAAAAATCTGGATATGGATTTGGATACCGGTTGGATATAATTTTCGAATTTGGATACGGATTTTGGATTTTCATTTACCTGCATACTTTTTAAATGATTTACAGTTTTTAGTTTGCTTATTTAAATAGTGAATATTAATAATATTATTAATGATGTGTTATATATTGTTTGTAGAAATTAATTTTTCTAATTTTATATGTATTTGACATACAAAATTTATTTTTTTATAACCCTTAATATTTTTCTGTTAATTATCTGTAAATAAAAGAACATAATTTGATTAAAATTTGATCATCATCTATTTAAGATCCGATCCTCTATTCAAAAATTATTTATATCCATTTAGTTAGGATATAGTTTTAATTTTTACTATTTGTCCAATATCTGTATCCAAATTTGTATCCGAATTAAAAATATGGATTCGGATGTGGGTTGAGCACTATTTGGTTTATATCCGATCTGTTTTCACCCCTAACTATGAGACATGATTTAGACAACACTTTGTAACGAATGATAACATAATTTTGGATGCTTCTTTTAGACTTCTCTACAATGTCTATTTGGTTGATTATGTTTCAAACACCAAGAGAATCATATGATAGAATTCATTTGCTGTATATCCATTATAAAGGTGATGAAGTTAGCAAATGGTGCTATGCAGTTTAGATGATTTTGTCCTAGGCACTTTGGTGAAACTTTCTATGCCTAGGAGATTTAGCGATTTGGCCTTTCTAATTTCTTAAAAGTAGGATATATGTTGCTAGTTTATTACCTGACAACGTAAGCTTTTGGGTCAATTGATTATCTAACAAATGATATAGTATCAAAGCTAAAGTTTTTTAGAAGCTTTGAGTTCGAACCTCTTAAAAGCCTATTTAATCTCAATTACTATTATCCATTTTTGTTTGGTATGGCGGAGGCCATGGGATACACACCCTATCCTCTTTTTTCTATCCACGTGAGGGGGCTATTAATTATCTAACACAGATATTGGCTGTTATTTTTTATTTCATGATTCTTTTACATTTTCTTTTTATTGATTGGTCGTCCATATTAGTTTAGTTTGAAATATGCTAGAGAAGAACACCATGCCATAAACTGAACAAATATTTTCATCTTCTTGAACTTTGTAATGCAGTTCGAGGAGCAATCTTTGGTGCCCTTTGGATAATTCTTGGAAAGCGTGTGTGGTTCTTCCCCAATATTAATGCGGAGGAAACAACATTTAGAGAGCTTGTTCGCTTTTGGCCGGAGAAAGATGAAGGGGAGCCACCAAAATGGACATCAAGGATTACATATGCCGTTGCTGCTGTGTTAATCATATTATTGCTAAGGCACCATGCTCCAGATGAAGCTGCCAGAGCCAGGTTTGATCTCCATTCTGTAGTATATGCTCACGTTGCTAATAAAAACCGTAATGTTGTTATGCATTCTGACCTTTTGTATGCTGCTCATATACCTGTATGTTTTGGAATTATCATTAAACTCGTTGCTCTTTCTCAGGTACCAAAAGAAGGTTTCAAACATAATTGATGATGTTCTTGAGTGGTCTCCAAAGCTAGCTCTATCTGGAATGATGGACAAACAAGAAGAGGTTAATGCAACAGAAACAAAAAGTTCAGCTGATTGGAATAGTTCAGGTTCTTCCACTGCTGGAGAGTCAGCAGCAGATGGAAATCTGGAGTATAGTTCAGATGAACCCGAAGAAGCAGATCCAGTCGATGTCGGCGCTGATCACATAGGATGAAGATCAACCTAAGAAACATGAGTTGTAAAACTGTGCTCCCAAAGTATCTTGTCATAATACTTTTTCAATATTCAGAAATTTATGTAGAATTGTATGGTTAATCAAAATTATAGTGATCATTTTTTTCGTTAATAAGTAATTGATTCCGGTCTAGCATCTTCATGTCAAGAAGATTCACTAAAAATTCTCACTAACACATAGTATAATTTTGAACTGTAGTGGCTTCAAATATCGAAGTGTTTATCTATTTTATTAGTGGTGGTGTTGATAGAATGGAAGTTGATATATATATATATATATATATATTTTGTCCAATGTACCATTATGACCAATCTTTTTTCAAAGAACAATATTATCGTTGCCTGAATTAACAAATAAGAGATTACTAGATTTTGCTTATTTGTCGATTGTCTAAATATATCAGCGTTTCAGACATTTATTGGCTTACTAATAATTTGTTTTCCTATATTCTTGACTCTCAAATTATATAGTGGTGGTGCTTCTTTGTACTTCCAAAGTCATTCAGAGTTCCTTGTACTCACTGAGCCTTTAACATAGTTAGTTGTTCGCACTTTGCCTTGTCACTATTTTTAGCTTATTAATTAGATATTGGATATTAGTTGTTCATCTAATCCGACAACTGGAGTCGAAAAAGTCAAGCACAAGTATCACAAGGCAAGACATCCGGTCCCATGTCAACTCCCACTCCTCTTATGTAAGGTTCCTTGCCTTGGAGGGTAAGATAGACATTTCAGAGTAAGGCCTCTTCATAGGATACCCTGTCCTTACGTTGCTTTGCCATAGACAAAGATGCATAAAACTGACTATAATCACATGAATGTATAAGAAAAAATCAACTTCCTGGCAGAGGACATTGGTATCCGTAGCACAAAGTTTATGTTAACAAACTTATTAATTATTTTGTTTGGCATTGTGAAATTCTATCCACCTCTTTTGTCCTTGTGTAATTTATTCTCAGATACTAATAAATTTTCTTTACATCGATCTCCACTTCACACCATGGTCCAACTCCTTGTGTAGAAAAAAAGAATATATATATGTTGCAGAGTTGAAGAACAACAAACAGTACAAGAGCTAGGAGGTTTGGGATCATATATATATATATATATATATCCTTTGTCTAGGGTTTGCTGTACATTCTCTGGTCAGGTTATGGGTCTTTTCTCCTGAGGACCAACAACCAACAACCTTATACAAGCTTTAGATAGATCATCATCCAGATTCGAATAAAGGGACTCCTTTTATCACGCTTGGTGTTGCTTTTAACCTGCGGCTACTCGCGATCATTGTTGGTGGAGAGCCGACCGCAGTGATTAATCTTGCACAGGTATATCATTGTGGATATGCATGACATGACCCACATATATGCTTCATTCCTACTTTGATCTACACCACCAATCTCATCAAAAACAGCCCTTGCAGCAGTGCAACACCAGCATTGCTTTCAAAAGGAAAAGAGAAAGCCAGGATGACCACTGGATGAACTTAAAAGGAAGAGCATGCAAGAATATTCAAGAATAAGAAGCCTTAAAACTGACTTCACTGGCAAAAGGAGCTTGGAAAGTGCCTTAATATTTTATGTGAATCTTTATATATATATATATATATATATATATATAAACATCTTCTTCTTTCTTTCTTTTTTTCTTTTGAGGAGAATAATTATGACAGAAATCAGATGCTTTTATATATTGAACAGTTTTAAAAAGATACATGAACTGAATACTGCTCACACCTTCAATTCAGTACATCAAACTCTTTATCTCATACCACACCCTAATCACCTTACATGGAAAAACATAAGGAATTAACACAGGGTGATTCAATATTAGTTATACTCTTCAAGCACAACAATCAAAGCTGAGACCCAAAAAAGAAAAGAAGAAAACTCATCTGAAAGAAGATAAAAATGATTAAAAATCAAATGAGGATAGCACATGCTATCTTGCTCTACTAAGATGCAAACAAGAAGAAGAGCTCAAGTTCAGGAGGCTTGAAGAATGAGATGGAGGCCTTGTGTGAGGAGCAATGGAAGGTCGAGAGCCGCCGCTTCTTAGGCGCCGGCGGACACTGAAGGTGTTCAGGGATGCAAAACCTTTTAGCTTTTGGGGTGGAACAGCCAGAGAAGGAGACATCAACACTATTGTTCTCCTCCACTTGAAGCTTTGCCTGTCTTGTGGAGCTATCAGCTGTAGATTGGAGCTCCTCAGCTAGTTTTGCTCTCGATTTTCGCCTAGCGAAGCACTGTCTGCAGTAGATTTTCCTCCTCATCTGATCAATAGTTGGTAGGAAACTAGCAACCCAGAATCTTAACTAGTACACTAGTAGTATATATATATATATAATTGCTTCTAACTCCAAGTTGATAAAAGGAACTGAAGAGCTATGAAGACCTTTGAGAAATCTCATGTAGGGAGAAGTACTGCAGCAAACTAGAAGTCCAAATATGCTGAGGAAAAATGCATTCAAGCAGAGAAAAGATAGCTATGTGAGCTTGAGAGCTCAGGGGAGCAAACCCAGCCATATATAAATGGCCAACTTCAATAGTAGGGAAGACCTTTGATGCTATATTCCTTTTAGCATTCCAAAGCCTTATTTAAAAGTTAAAAGCTCAGAAAAGCCCGGGAAAGATAGTATCCAATGTCAACCTGAATCCTTTCCTTAATTCCTTACCATGGTAATTCTCTTTTTAACAGCAGGTGAGGGTATGGAAGGTGATTAAACTTGGCAGCAGGCTGCAGGAATTTCATGCAGCAAGGGTACTTGGCAGCTTGTCATTGGTGGGGAGAAACTTTTTCAAATGACAAAAATGCCCCTACATGGGTCTGATTTAGCCTTTAAGCATTCCAAAGGGATGAAGAAATGGGCAAAAATGTTCATTAAATATCATTTTCATAGCATTACCTATTTTTTTTTATAACTTGTTAATCAATTGAGTTAGATGATGTATGCCTAATAACCCTAAGAAGGTGTCCCAGTTCACAAGGTTATTATTTATATAGAATTTGAGAATATGAGATATATGCATCTTTAATCTCTTTATCCTTACTTCTTGGGGTGCTATATCTTAAGTGAAACTTGTAAGCCTTCAGAAGTTGACTCTGAAATACTTGTAAGGATGCTTCAGAGAAAGGAATTAAGTCTAATGGAAATATACTTCACACATATAAAAAGAATTGGACTCAAATGATAGGTCTTAGTTGAATTTTAAGCTGTTATATATATAAATAAAGTGCGACATATGGTATTTTTTTTTTCAAACAGTAGAAATAAATAATAATTCCAAGATAGTTCATGCAATAAAGAAAATTATGAGTAGATTGTAATTAATTCTTAAAGGCTTTTCCTATGCAAATCAATACATAGACATCAACATAGAGACCCATCATTAAGCATCATTTTATTTGTGAATAGAAAGAGGAGAAAGTTAGTACTTTAGAATACATTCAAACAAAGTTACAGTTCAGTAATATTTAAATATTTGCATATTTCAGTAATTTCTATTTATATATTTTATTAATTTATGATCTTGAACAATTATTAGATTAATGTCGGATAAGATTTTCTTTATACACTTCTTATCTTATAATCAATTACAAAACTTATACCTTTTTACTAGATACTAAGATCTACTCAAATTTGTTTGGTAGCCAGGTAGATAAACTAGAGGTAATATACAAGTTAATTGCAAGATATATATATTCCTTTATAACCACATTAGCAAATATGAATTAAAACTCATATTACTTTTGGCATATGCTCATTTTATGTGTAATCCATTCACTTATATAACATTTTTTTATGTAATATATTACTAATGATATTAGTAACAAAAATAGACCTTACTATTACTACCTATATTTGCATGAAAAATTAATTACATTTTCTATTGAAAACCACATACTAAGCCAAATTTAGAAAGCAAAATAGAAAATTAAGATGGTAAGATTTTCATTTACATAATTAAAACTTTTAAATATTTTATTATTGCTATTGTATTCTTAAAACATGATAATTATCATTAAAGTTCTTGGAGTGTTTCAAAGATGCTTTTATGATTAAATTTTAAAGTAATATAAAATGGAATATTCCAGATGGGTGGTTGTTATTAAACTAAACTATGGGAGCTCCACTAATTGGATATATCCACTATAGGATCCGATATCCAGATCCGAAACATGAATCCGACAAATATAACAAGAACCCAAATCCCTAATAGCTTCTCTATTCAAAATTTGGGGGAAGAGGAAAAATTGATGGCGTCGCTCGGGTCGCTGAAATCCTCGATATTCGATAGAGAGGAGAAGAAGCAGTAAGTTATTATCCCTTCGATTTAGTAGGTCTTCTCGTCGATTAATGAGGAATCTTTGAAAAATTGGAGTCGGTGGGTTGCAGGCAGTACCAATTTCACATCAGAGGGCTCAATGCGTACGAGCGGCACAAGAAGTTCATGAAAGATTATGGTACGTATTTTTTATTTTGTTCTTTATTATTCTTGTTACCATTTAAGTAGGCAATTAAGCGTATTAACAGGAGCAATTTTGGCAGGAATCTGAAATGGGTTTCTTCTTGAAAGTGAGAGTTTTTAAGTTATGCTTCAAAAGTAGATATTTCCTTTGGATTCTTTGCTGTTGGTTTATTATAGATATTTGCTTTAAAGTGTGACAAAAGTATTGCTCAAAACGACCAAGTTCTTTGTAGATAAGTAGTGAAGTTAGGATTTCAGAGGGTCGACATATTTCTTATGCTGCTCTAATTTTTTTTTTTCCATTTTGGTGAACTTTTTAGTTCTTGTTTGCAAGTTGGGGAAGCCATATATTATTGCAAACATATGGGCTACTATGAAATATCTATGATAAGAACCTGAATATTGCCAAGGCATTCATATTGTTAGTTGTTCATCTTCTGTACGCACGATTTCGGAAAGGAAACCTTTTTCCAATGAAGGGAGATAGGGTTACAGGTATCTGCACATTTGATTATAGTGTTCTCGCTTGCACCAGTTACCCAAATACATAAATATAGAACTAACTTAATCTCATGAACTTCATAGGCCACCGATGAATACACTATTTTACTAGAAGATTGTATGTGGATCTTTCTTTTGCTCTATTGGTAATTGAGTTAGCAAATTCAGTCTATCTGTTTTAGAGTTTTACTTTTAATCTAGATTATCGGACTTACTTGTAGAGTTTGGCTTTTCCTTATTATGTGCTGCTCTTGAGAACCTCAATTTTTAGTTAGATATAGAATTTCTGTTTAATCAGACTATATGGTTCTGTTTTATACTGTTTACTTGTCACATGAGAGAATTCTTCCCTCTCATTGACCTGCCATGATTTTTAATTGAATTAATGTTCGAGAGACAAGAGAGTCCTAATCTAAGTGTGATGTAGTTAAATACAAACCTTGAAACCAATTCAACACAGAAGCTTAAGCTGTTAAATGAGGACCCAAAAGTTTATATAAAGTTATAAATATTTTCTCGTTTTCTTCTATTTTCAATGTGAGACTAAATCCTCATATGCGATACCTAACAATATGCCTCTTCACTTGTGAACTTAACAACAATTGCTCCCACTTGATTCCAATCTAATGCTCTCAACCAAGCTTTGTGCCCAATTTCTTTCCCGATCAACGATGGCCGTGTCACTGGTACGGCACGGCATGTGCCGTGGCACTTGCCGGCCGTGCCGTAAGAGGAGAAGAAAAAAAAAAAACGAGATACTCATCTTCATCGTTGCCGACCGTCGCCGCCGTCTCCGTTGCCATCGCCGCTTGCTGTCGTCGTCGCCGTCGCCCGAGTGCGTCGATCGAGAGAGAGAGATATATAAGGTTATCAGTTAAAACTTAAGTTGTGGATTCGGATCGACGGCGATTGGCGACGGCGACGGCGACGGTGATGGTGATCGGCAACGGGTAGCTCGACGGCGAGCGGCGGAACTATTAAGAGGGGTGCTGTGCGGCACCCCTCGTGCCATGTGCCGGTACGCCACCGGCACAGCAAGTGCCGACCGGCACACCCATGCCGGTTGGCATGGCCATCCATGCTTCCGATCACCTTTATTGGTCTTAAGAGTTTAGCTCTTCCATGCAGTTAACTTTTCATGAGTCATCGCAAGCTCACTCTTTTGAGCTCGTGCATCAACTCAGCCCCTTCTCCTAACCTAGAACCCTTGCTCCATCAAGTGTAACTGAGCTTGCACGTTAATCCTGCGTTGTTAAGCCCAATCTTAGGGCTTTTATCCACTAGTAATATCACATCGTGTTACTATGACTCCTCCACAAGAGACGATATGACCACTAGAGCTACCATTTCGTTCTCACCAAACCGTGTTAAGTTAGTCCAAGATTGTTGAACCATCGGTCCCTATACCAATTGTTGAGACACAAGAGAGTTCTAATGCAAGTGAAATAGGGTTTAACAAAACCATGAAACCCAACTCAATCCAAAAGCTTAAGTTATTTAATGAGGGCCCAAGAATCTATATAAAACCATTCACATTTTTCACTATTTATGATGTTGGATAAACCCTCATATGTGATGCTCAATACTTAACCACTTGTGAGTCTTGATAACTAGATCAAGCATACATGACGTTGACCTAAATTCCTGATGCTACTTATCGTAGTTTCGGAATCAGTATATTTTGACTTTCTTCAACTTAAATTCATCCTATTTACATGTTCTGCAAGCCAAATCAAGGGCCAGAAGGACATGAATTTTTTTTTTCCCAAAATGGATGTATACGACTTGGTCTATAGTAAGAGAGAAATGGACACTGAGGAAGTATGCATATAATTAGTTATTTATGTGCTATATCTTGGAGTCCAATAGCAAGTAGATGATGAACAGTCCCCTCTGCCATAGAAAGAGATTGGGGGCTACATTCGTCTATACATTTGACCTATGTTTTGATGGGATTATTTGTCTATATTCCTTGATTCTTGAACTATTGTTATCTCATAAACTCTATAATTCACTTACGATAGTTAATTTTGGTGGAACAGTAAGAGCAAATAGTATTACTTTATGGATGGGGACAAATAGATGCCAGAAGGTTCCATAATATCTACATATATGTTTGTATAAAGGGTTTGATTGCTCAATGTTCATTAGTCAAATAAGGTATAAATTGTCCTTATTTAACATATAAAATTTATTAGATCATAAATCTGGATGCTTTCAAAGCATAGCATAAGGTCTCATTTACTTCAGGAATAAGATCAATTTTAGAATATGTATTACTCTTTGTTATTTTTAAAATATTTTTGTTTTTTTTTATGAAATTAACACGAATGCTCTTTCATTTGATATACAGTAGACTGATATGATAGATTTTAAGGGTAAAATAGGAATTAGGTTAGTGTGCGGTATAAAATGTAATTTTGATGAATAGTATTTGTATTATAAAATGAGATTGCTATAATATTTAGCTGTTATTCTGGAATTAAAAAAATATATTTCTGAAGTGAACAGGGGCTTAGTGTGACACCATGTTTTTTTGTTCATTTAGTCCTATGTACCTAAAAGTTTTTAAACTAAAAGGCATTTTGTTAATGAAGCCTTGAAGTGTCACGGATCACATCCAACTGTATTGATTGTTGAAATTGTAGATCTTTTGCTTGTTATACTTTTAGATTTTAATTCCAAATTAGATTTAACGTTGAGTTTCTAACGGGTGTTTGTGATGCATGAATATGAATATATGTCACTATACATGCGTGCAACATCACTCTGAAGCAGCAAATGCCTTTTTCATATTGATATGTCCAAGTTATCTTTACCATGTACTTTATGCATTTGTTTACCAATGCAGTCCTGCTGTTGCTTTTGGTAGTTATTAACATAGTTTGACTAAATCATTTCTTTCATCAAATTTTTTATAAATCTGAGAATAATTTCTACTGTAGAGGTTATTATTGTTTGTTCTCAATAAGTAGTGTGTGACTCGCAGCTCAATTTTATGGGCGAGAAGAGAACATGAATGGTGCTTTGCCAGTAAGAACTGATCGGGACGTACTTAGAGAAGGCTATAGGTACAATGCATTGCTGTCATCTTATTTGGTTCTGCCCAATTAGGATTAGAGAAACCTATAATTGACATACTATTTGATGGTGCCTAATGGCCTATCGAATTGAAGTTACACTTTTAGCATTTTATTTTATGTGGTTATCTATATTTTGGAGTCACAAATAGCAATTCCTTAGAAGTACCTTTCTAAATTCTTGACTTGCTAGGTGCAAATGGTAATGTTTGTAGGAAGTTTACTTGGGTTGATAGAGCCTAGAATTTCTACTTCCTCAAAGGGCATGTTTGCTTGACAAAAATTGAGGGAAGTGAAGCGATATTGGAAAGTGGAAGTTTATGGGGAACGAACTTCTTAACAAAAACCTGTCACTTCTTAATGTTTGGTGAGATAGAGAGTATGAGATTGAAATTGTGAGCTTTTTACTTTCTATTGCTTGGTTGAGAAAATGAACAAGAGAATTCTGAACTTCAAAACAAAAGTAAATGGATATGTTTACAATTATACCCCTTCAAAGTTATTTATTTGTATACATATTTTTTATATTTATGTGTTTATCTTTTAAAATCTATAGTTTTTTCATAGATATTGCTCATTTTACATTTTGACAAATATAAGCTAAAACCTTTAGTATTTTAGGGCATTTCAAATCACACCTTAAGTTTCCAGTATTTTCCAATTAACACCATGTCTTTGAAGATTTTGTAGTTAATTAGTACTTCGAGTTATTGTGTTGTAATATCAAGAAAACTTTGAGTGTTCATTATGGAAGAACGCATGAAGAAGAAGCAACCCCTTTTATCATGGAGAGAGGTAAATTTCATGGATGTGAACTCTAGTAAGTTTTAGAGGGGCAATATACTTAGAAAGCTAGTAATGCTGAAAAGTCTTGGAGCCAAGGGTTGATTATGGGAGATAAATAGAGATTGGTGTAATTTATAGTGGAACAATGTTTTAAAAGACTCTAGGCGGCAGATGGATGACCAATGGCTCATGCAGCTCTAGGCGCTAGGCTAGAGTCTAAGGAAGCATCTAGAACTAATGCGGTTATATATAAGAAATTATCAAGACATACATTATTTTCATAGAAAACTATATTTTCTCATCCTAGAATAAAACTTGAGTGCTAACAATATATCCATAACATTTTGCCTCAAAATAGAAAACTAAGATCAAGAACCAAATGATACAAAATCATAATAGTCATATTTGTGAATAACGAAAAAAACAACAAAAGACTGATCAATTATCACTCTGAGCATGAAGCTTTAGCTTGATCAATATGAAGCTCATCATTGGATCTTATCTCATCATCATAACTATCATGTTATTCTAGATTTGCTTTAACTTTCTTATCTTAGTCATTCTCAGAGCTTAGATGTGTTTCATCATTGTCATCCAAACTTCTAGAACTAGAAACACCTTATGATGCAATTCTAGATTTTATCCTTGAAGCTATGACTTCCATTGCGCCTGAGGCATCTTCAGTCATACTAAGGAATATTAACCCCAAAGCTAAGGAATATTTGCTCTTTCATTTATTTTTAATTCAGAAAGCCATGCAACAATATTCTATATATTCATTGATGCTATGGGATCTTTCTTGAAATTTTCCTTGCGAATTCTTGTTGGATATAGACTAATATAGCATGTTATTACGTGGAAGTGGAGAAACCAATACATGTCCAATTGGGATTAGTTCATTACTTTTAAATTTATTGCAGTTGGATCTTTTAAAATCCAGATCCATATGGCCACATAAAAGTTGTTCTACCCTAGGTGTTCCACTACTTAATTGCAAAATGCTCGCCTAATCACCCTTCTTAATTAGGGCTGTTTAAATAGGCTGCCTCCCTCCTAATCGAGGCGCTCACATGAGCACCCCACTAGGTGCCAGCCTCATTTCTTAAAACACTAGTCGAATGAAGAGCTAATAAGTAGTCACTGACTTTATGTTATGTTTTGGCATCTCTATAGAGTTATTTTGTTATGTTTGATCTGAGAGTTTTGACTGGGTATTAATTTTCATCTTGGTTACCTCCCAATTATCTGATTGTTTTAGCTAGGAGAGCTGTTTTAATCAAACTTTTCTATTTGAGAGAATCTCTAAGATAAGTTCGTCATAGATTACATTAGTGAAGGCTAGTAAAGATGTCCTTTCTTCTTGCTCCAATGGGCAACAATAAGGTTCAAAAAGCTGTTAAACTTATTACCTTTCCACACTCCAACATAGTGATTTTTTCTTCAACACCCTTTTACACATGTAAAACACAATTAATTGCACATATGGACTATTGTATATTGGCTGATCTAGATAACTATAAATGTGAATGCAGATATAAGTAGCATCACAATCATATGGTGTCATTTGCACAAAAAAGCCTTTTAGTTTCTAAAATAGCAAAAATGGGCTGTTATGCGCATCTTTTGTGTAAATTGTATGTATTTTCTTATAAAAAGATGTGTATTTAGTATAAAAAAAATAAATACATTCAGTTTCAAGAGCCCAATCTTGTAATTATTAAAATTGTTTTTGTTGCAAATGGCCCAATCATATGATATATCACATTAATCTGAATAATATGATGAACGAAAGCACCCTTAATTTGTAATTGATTGCATGATACGGCTTATAAGTCATAGTATATTTAATAAGTATTTGAATACTACAATTTTTTTTGTACTTTCCATTGTATTGTGAAATCTATAAGTTTTATAAAGCTTCATTTACAAATATATATTGTGCTATTGTAGAAAGTACAAGTACATACTCATTTTCTTAGTGAATTCTCACCTCAGTTGTATATTTGTATGTCATGTCCTATAACTAGCAGATACTTTTCAGGAAAGTTTACGTTGTGATGCATAGAGATTATAATTCACATCCATAATTATGTGGATATGCTACTTTATACTTTTGGTTCATTTTCTTAAATGGTTTTACATTTCAATATTGTTTAGGCTAATATTCCAAATGCATGTGTGGATCTAGATGCCTATATGGACCTCCTAACAAACTAGGTGGTCATTCTTTTAAGGAAAAATAGAAGGAGCATCAAGTAGCAGTAAGCAAGAGCTAGACAAAAAAAAGATGAAAAAGATGTATGAAGGAATGAAAGAAAAAAGAATAGGGTAAAGCTAAAAGGGTTTTAATTGACTATTTGTAGTTGTACCTTATTTGGTTGCTTTATTCCCTTCATTATTAGTTCTTTATGAAATGGATACTCTAATTTGTATATATTATTCTAAGGTCTTTTCTTGTCATATGCCTGCTCTCACTTTTGAAATTTCAATTGTGTCTTTTCAACTAAAACATCAAAAGAAGATCTTTAATTGCCACCTAAATACAATTATTTACATGTATTGAGGAATATTTAGTAGTATAATCCAGTCTGAACATGAAGGTAGTTAAGATTTCTGCAGTTATGCTTTTCCTTAATTCCAACTGCTATTTTTCTTGTTCTCCAGATTGCTTTGGTCATCTCTAATAAATATTAGATACTGACAATTTTTTTGTTAAAATTTTTTTGTTCTGTATAAAGGTTTATTCTATCTGAAGAAGATGACGTGGACTCTACTTGGGAGAAAAGGCTCGTCAAACGTTATTATGAGAAGCTTTTTAAAGAGTATCCTTTTTGAAGTCTTACGGTAGCATATCTTTTTGTTTGGAAAACTTCAATATGATATCTTGAGCTTTTCAACTCTGCTTGGGTTCTGTTTGATAGAGCTGGAGCAGAGTTTTATGTGCTGCTGGTGCACCAATATATTATGTGCCTCCGGCACAGGTCTGGTACAATGCTGACAGACTGTTTGTGGCAAGACCTGGCTTGCTCATATAACCCAGGTTGTGCCAGTGTTATTGTACCATTCCACCAGCTTGGTGGCACGGTCTATGCTGCTCAACACAAATTCATGAGCTAGTATTATTGGCAGTACTAATTTACTATAGTCTCTACTGAAGTGCAAAGAATCAATTAGCTGTGGCAATCCTAACCTGGATTGTGTGAAGATGCCAAACGCTGTATGTTTTAAGAAGCCCATGTTAAACTGTAGGTAGAGAACCTATCTCCGCCGTTCAATTTACTTCAAATGGCAGATAATTGAAATTGTAGCTGTTTTCCTCAATAAAAGGAGTGTGTCTCATCAACTTTGTGTAGTTGTGTTTTCAGCTGACTTGTCTTATACTTTTGTGCTGCACTTGCAGCTCTTTTTCTCAATAACAACATTGCACTTCATCAACATTTTGGTGGTATTATGTGCAACTGTGTTGGTTCTACCTTTGTGCTTCCCAACCTGTTATTTGTCAGCTCTAAAAAACCAAGAGAAATAATGATAATCAGCATCATCCAGTATAAACCCTTTGGTGAAGTCTCCAACTTATATCTAGCTGAATTATAACTTCAATACTGCATCAAATTCCTTTAAGTAACTTCTGAAACATAAATCTTTGTTAAAGCTAGGAAATAAGTTGGACAATATGATATGTCCCTGCATATTATAAGTATTGCTCATAACTTTGTGGTCCTCGGACTACTAAGTTTCCAAATATATGTACTTTTATAGTGGTAATGTTAATTACATGAATCTTGAGTTGGTTATCGGAATGCTCATGGAAATTTTCACTCTTTACAGTCTTATGAAACCTGATACATTGTGGAATAAGGAGTCTTATTAAACTCAGTTATTTGATAGATATATCTTTTGTTTCGAATGGTTACTAAAGCTAGTTTATTCTTTATGGACTGCTTGTGCGTGAAAGTAAATAAGCAAACTTTTAGAAAAAATGGACTGCTCATTGTTTATCCATTTGTATTATTGTATAACAGAACTATTTTAATTTTGGTGATATTTACTTTCAGCTTCATTTTATTAATGAATGCCATATGTTCACAATTTATACCTACTAAATTATACTTTCTATAATCTTACATGGGACTCTTATTTGAAAATCGTGATATATGTATCTTAGAAGCCTTAACATCTGATAGATATTGCATTGCAGATATGTCACAGTACAAAAAAGGCAAGGTATGTTTTAACTAGCTAGGCATGAGGTATATTAAGAATCTATAACTTTCATAGAGTATGTGTTTACTGATGATGTTTCCTTCTTATAAGAAGATAAAAAACTTTCTTTATTCCTTAGTTCTCTTCCTATCCTTTTTTTTTTTTTCTGGTCTTACCTCTTCTCGTTGCTGTATAATGAGTCTGCGTATATAGCATTACTATACCTTCCCTCCCTAGCTTTAATTTATTATCTGCAATTTGATAGTACTATACTTGGTTTTATATTGGTAAAATATGTCATGTTTGTTTTATGATAGTGTTTTATGTTGACGGGCTTAATCTATTCCGTGCACACTTAGATGGCCTTGTGGCAAAACTAGATTATCATGGTTCTAATTAATCTAATTAATCTAATTGCTTTTAATAATTTTTCTACTATATTCTGTAAATGGACATCTTCTGATGATTAAGTATATCCATCATGCATGGTCAGTGTTTTGATATGGACAGTTGGACACAAATAACTAGAAGTTCCTTCTAAGAATTTATTCTAAACTATAAATTTATTTGTCTAGATTTATACTTTATATAGTCAATACCTTATAATTAAATTATCAAATTCAAAATTTTAAACTAATGAATGGCATTTTCTTGACACGCCTTTGTTTAAATAAAAAGAAATAGAAGAAAACGAAGAGAGAAAATTGCCATTTTCAAGAAAAGCCCTTTGGCATTTTCTTGACATTAAAAAGAAGCAAATTCTTCCCTAGACTGCAAAGGCAGCCACTATATGATCATCTTATCACGGTGTCTGTCTTCCTGTTTCCTCCATATATTCTTTCTTTTTTCATTTCCTTCATAAAATGTACTCTTTTCTTTTGACCTCATGGAGTTCTGTAGTGACTGTATGCCAATGATAATGGTGCCAATGGAAGAGTGTGAGGGTGGGAGAGAGGTAGAGAAGAAGAGTGCCAAGGGATAACAATGCAGTGTTGGTGGTGGCCATGAATCAGGAGATGGTGGTGATTAGAGTCAGTGTACCGGTGGCGGGAGAAAAAAAGGAAGGTAGATGGATGCACCACAGTTTCAGGATGCAGTCCTGGAGTCCTTGAGTCATTGATGCAATGGGAGGAGCATGATCACAGTCTTCCACATTTTAAAATGCCAGATAATTAGGAGACATGTCATGCTTTATGGTTCTAGCTTGCTTAAGAATTCGTAATCATAATTATTTGCACAAACTAAACTAGTACATACTCAATGAAATAAGAGTCTCTCAAATTACTAATGGAAAGACAAAAATGGTCTGAAGGCTAGTCTTGTGCAATAGAACATTACTGAATGCTAAATCAAGTTGATTTGCCACATTGTTTTCTAGTTGTGGCACAATATTGCAGGGCTCAGGCAGAAGTTGGTCTAGGGGTGCCAATGCGACAATTTAGATCTACTATGATATGGTTGAGTACCTGTGCATGAGTTTCTTCAGGATTGTCACTATGTTGGTTTGTTTTACTAGTGATATTGGATTTGCGCACTATCCTTTATATGTCATTTGAGTATAACACTATAACTTCATTAGCAGCTTACTAATCCTTAGTCTTGGCATCAGCATAATGCAAATTTAATATGATATATTTTTGATTTTGTGTTATATTTCATGCATTAATTTTTTGCGGCTTTTTTGCCCTGATAATGTCAATAGAATTATTTGTTTCTGAGGAAATTTCTTCTGCACAGATTGGCCTAAGATGGAGAACAGAAAAGGAAGTCGTATCTGGCAAAGGTAATCCAGTAAATACACACTGTAACCTTTTAACAACTTACATCACTATGTGCTGCAAACGAGTGTGATGTGTTCAAATTGTAATGCCAAGGCCTTATGGATATGTTCTTTTACTTGCGGAACAACATGTACTAATAGAAAGGATTTACAATCCACTGGCGCAGATTGTGGCAGCGACATGAGAATATGAGACATGCCAGGTGGCAAGGCTTGTATTGTAATTGTGCTAATGTCATTTTGATGAGGTAGAAAACAAGGGAGAGAGAAGATGAGAGATGGGAGGCCCCGAAGTGGGGGCAGAGGGGGATCTTTGGCAATTACATAGGAGTGAGAGGGACGAGGGAGTGGCCAATTCGTAAGATGTGTTTTAGAGAAGATAGGTTTAGGTTTACATTTTTGATATTTGCGGGTACGGGTTGGAAGTTATATTAGTAATGTTCTCTTCTGTGTCTCCATTGATCAGAAGGGTAAAAGAACACCTAATCTATTTTTCTGTGATGGGAAGTGGACGGATGGATTGGGATTTTCAGAGGATGATGATGGACGATGACATAGGTGGGAGTCAACTATGAAGGGGTGGTAGTGGCCAAAAGCATTGTTTGATATGAAATATTGCGTATTCTTGTGTTGACCACCTACCAGTAAGACGCTGTGACATGCCGTGCTTATCAGTGATGTGTTATGTAGTCCATATTTTATAACAGCCTGTCCTCAACTTTTTAAGATTTTATATTCTCCATTTATTTATTTTGCTTATATTGAGAATGGAATGTCCTAATACTAGGCAGTTGATGCTTATTTTGTCACAGTTCATTGTCACTCAATGTTATCTTCAATTTTTCAGAATTCTATATTAAATATTGACAAGCTATGTTATTGTCAATATAATAGGCCAATTTGTCTGTGGCAACAAGAAATGCGACGAGAAAGATGGCTTAGGAAGTTATGAGGCATGTTTTTGACTCTACTTTGTTTACACTGCAGCATTTCCTTTACTGGTGCTAGTATATCTGGGTTCATTGCAGAACCTAGCTACAGTATTCAGTGTTTATTCCATGCTTGGCAGTCATCATAAATTGCTGACCTAGTTATCTTACATTATGGTGAATGTAGTACTTCGGGTTGCTTGTAAAATTCTCATGTTCATCTATATCGGGATATATGAATCTCTTCTTAATAATCAAAATTTTGTTACTGGTTTTTTCATACTAGGCAATTAAATTTGACTATTCTGTTTACATGCCATGCATGTGAACCAGTGGCAACAATCTTGAACAATTATCTTGGAAGCAAAATAGTTCACCAATGCGTGAATCTTTCATTTTATCTATTTATTTTGTAGTAGATGAAATCAACGATGGTCATGGGGACCGGCACACCCCTGTGTGTCGCTGATACGCATTTAACATATTTTTAATTAAAAATTTAAGACATTTAGAGATGTTTTTGAATCTTCCACATGTTAATATTTGATTTAAATATACGTATTAAAACTTACATTATAGTGTTTTATCTTTAGATTATTTTTGTAAGTCACCTATATTATTAAAGATAAAGCAATGTCAAATATAAATATTATTCAACACATAATATGATTGAATACATTTATTAAAACTAATGTTAATGATTGAACACTCCATAATATAGTTGTATACTCGATAATATAATTGGACACATAATAACATTCAATACATAATATTAATTGGTAATAGTTAAATAATTAAAAGTAATATCTAGTTAAAGGTAAAATGATGGGGAGGATCGAAGGCTTCATTTGATGATGATTGATGGAGATAAAAAAAAATTAAGAAACAAAGCTCTACATCGACGCGGAGATCGGCACAGCTCGACACGCGAGTGTGTCACTGGCACATCTTGTGTTAGGTGCCATGCCACCAGCATGACCATCCTTGGATGAGATATCGAAATTCATCCTAAGTGCGAATGATCTAGAACAATAATCTATGTTGGAGAATCATAGTTATATTACAAAGAGTAGATTGTGGCTACTTTCCTTGTTTCATCAGCTTTGGCTAGAAATTTTGGAAGTAGCTAGGAAACTTAGGAGGAATCCCTAGAGTAAAAAAAGATTAGAATCATGGTTCGGCGAATCGGCCGATCCCGATCTAGGCCCGATTCAAACTCTCTTTTTCTCTCTTTCACTTTTTCTTTCACTTTTTCTCTTCTTATCATATAACATTGTTTCTCTTAAGGAGAGATCTAGTTCTGGCGACGCATATATTACTCTGGCGAACTCCGACGAACTCTGGTATAGAATTTTTTAATTCATTTCTTTATTTCTCTCAATTTTTTTTTCATTTCTTCCACTCTCTCCCTTTTTATTCTCTTTTCTTCATCATCTTCTTCTTCACTGCACTATGGTTTTTTTTTTGTTTAATTTTCTTTTAGTCATCAACTTTCAATTTTTTCATTGCACCATAGTTTTTCTTTCTTTCTTTTCTTATTTTTAGTAAATTTTTTCTAAATTTTTAGAAGTTGTCCTATATTTTTAAATAATATTTAGAATTTTACAGAATTAAGAAGTTCGATAGATTCAAGCGACTAATCTGTCTAATACGTATCGTTTTTCGGAACGCCAATCTCGATCTCGATTTTTTGAACCTTGATTAGGATAATAGGTTTCGAATAGTTATCATAATACACAATGCACATGACTTGGGTTTTACAGTTCGGTACTTTTATGTTGAAACAAACAAAAGAAGATATTTTCTTTTGAAACATAAATATCTATCATCACTTAATTACTGTTCATATATCAATTTCTTAATATAAAAATTGCAATTCAGGTTGGTACTTCTAGCTGGCAGTACATTTCATATTTCCAGCTTGTTGATACAAAAAATCCTTTTGACATGTACATCACGAAAATTCTCTTTTTTATTCCCAAAATGAAGTATTTATTCTAGGAATAGCTATATTTATATTTACTTGTATTCTAAAATAAGGGTATAATAATTACTTTTAATGTGATATAAAGTGAAGGAAAGATGAGAAAAAGATGCTTTTTAATGAAATTACTATGAATGCCTTTTGATTTGATATCAAGTAGAATAATGACAGATTTTAAGGGTAAATTAGTAAATATGTTAGTGTGGTATAAAATGTAATTTTGATGAATAGTGTTTATATTTTAAAATGAGGTTATTATGATGTTTAGTTGTTATTTTAGAATAAAGAATTGTATTCTGGAATAAGAAAAAAGTTATTCCTGAAATAAACGGGGGCTTATTATTTCATTTTTCTCCCCTCATCTTATTGTGCATTATAGCATAATCTCTCTCTCTCTCTCTCTCTCTCTCTCTATATATATATATGTATATATATATATATATATATATATGTATATATAATGTTTCCAGCATTGCTGAGTTGCTGAGCCTCTCTTCAGCACTCTCCACTTCCCTAATGCCTGCCCTTCTTGCACTGCTGGCATGCAACCATGTGAGACGACACTGTGTGTTGCTCGACATGTCTCTTATACGTATGTTTCTTATGAACTGAGTTATGTGAATCTAGACATGCAGAAACTAAACAAAAGAATAGAGAGGCCAATGCAGAATATTATGATTAAGCTAATTATTTTCCATGTGGTTGGCCTGATGAGCTTTCAAGTTTCAACTTCTTATCTCTGATTTTCAGCATACTATTGGCTACCTATTACTAGTGGTTGATTTCAACATTTCTTGCTTCCATTTCAGGTAAACTTTTCATATGCGGAAGCTGGAGAACAAAAACAGGCTCTCGTGAAATTGGTGGCTTGTAAGAGGTTAGTTTGTCCACTACTTTTCTATTGTTGTTTGCGATATCGAGGCAGTTTAAGCCAGTTTGATGACATCATGTTATACTAGGCCTATAGTTAATCATGTGGGCACATATTCAGTACATAGCATGTGCATTTCTTTTTACTAGTACTGGTTGCATTGAATTTCTAATAGATGATTACTGGGAACCTATTTCTTCCATAGTCTTTAAGGTTATCTTTTCTCTTAAAGATATGGTTGTTTCAAGCCATATTTTTATTGGAGATTTTTAACTAGAGGAAGACTTTCTTTTTCTTAATGATTATTAGATACAACATTAGGGAGGAGATCCACACCATTTTTAATCAGTAAGCTGAGTTGTCCTGTGGGCAAATGAAGTAGGTATGCAATGTGTTCTTCAGTGCTTATGTTCAATGCACATGCAATTTATATTCTTAAATTTGCTACATCAGTTTGACATATGGGAAAAAGTGACACTAAAATATCATATGAGCTGAATCAGGTCAAGACATAGGGAAAAAGGTACCTGTTATACTTTGTACAAAACCTTGTGCACTGGCACACCTCTATAGTCATGCTTTATACAAAAACTGCTGAAGAAATTTATCTAGTTGATAGAAGCTCACCTATATTAGTAGAACCTCATGAAGGAACCACTTTTTGAAGTTTCAGGGGAAAAGGCTAGTTTTCTATTGAGGCATGTCTGAAATTGGAGTAAGGCCTGGTTTTGACTATTGTGGTATGTTTCATATTATTTCTGGCTGGCTGTCTGGTCTTAGTTAAACAGAATGAACATGGGTATCCCCATCTGGCAGTACCCAACTTAATCGTTAATGAAAACAATCCTGAAATAGCACCTCTCACGGAATCTTTCATAATTATTGTTCCATTGAAGTACGGTATGTGAGTGATCATTTCTGAAGGGGATCAAATCTAAGGGAAGAGCGTCACGGTTGCAGTTAGAATCCAATTGATGCAGCAGTTGTATGGCAGCTTCTGCTCTCCACATCTTACTATGTGTAACAAAGTTCCGATTAAGAATCAATATCAGCTTATCACTCAGTAAATGCCCATGTGTAATGAAGTTATTAACATGTTTCTACATTTCTCACTTTCACTAGTGTTTTGTAGCATTTGTAAATGTAGGCATTCACCAAAGTAAGACCCTTGCCATCAAAACTGCAACCTTTGGTTGTGATTTCTTCCATAGCAAAAGAGAGATTTTGATGACACTGGGAATGTAAGACAAGGAGAAACTTATTGGTGAAGAGTAAAATCTGTCTGTTAGCAAATATCATCTCACACCTTTTTGTGCATTATACGGTGGGGATTAACAAGTATCTTTATACCTCCCCAATCTAGAGGTCCGATGACCCCAACATGTATCATATTTAACTGAACAGAGCTGCTGTTGGCGTGGCAAGCTAGGTGGGAGATGAACCTGACAGTGTGTGCATATTCTAGAAGCCTAGAACAAGCAGAGCCCATCGATATGTCCAATAAATTATTTTTTAAATCTGGTTTTTTCCTTTTCTGCTGGCGTGGTTTTAGTGAAAGTTGATTAATTTCCTTAATATACTTCATTAATTTCGTCATTCCATTCCTGACGTATGAGATTTGCATATAACTTGTATGACATGTTGTGATTAATTATTTGGCTTGATGGACTCCTTTATCAAAGATGTGCAGAAAAACTTGTTTATAGAAGGGAGAAAGAAAAGGAGCAGTCTATTGTTAAGGATAAAAAAAGTGACAAGAGAAAGAGGTATCAAAACTCCTGCTAATTTATTTCTTTCTTTACCTCTACTTAATAATAATAAATTAATAATATCAATGTATTTTTTTTGGTAATCTGAATCTTTTATCTCTTTTATTTGTCTATTTGTCTAGGGACATAGAGGGATCCCTTGATAGCACCGAAGAGGAGCAGAGCAAGAGCAATGCTAGAAGGAAAAAAGGTCTGCTTTTATTTGCTCGTGTGTATCTTATGATGCCTCTGAACCTCTCAAGACTGTATACTTTGTCATACTTTTTTTTTAGAATAATGCTAGCGAATAATCACACTTTTTTTTTAGAATCAGATCCTATATTTCTTAGTAGAGGTTCTTTTTGTATAGGTCATCATGAGCTTTAAATTTTCAGTCCAGACTGTAATCATCAAATTTGGAATAGCTGATCTCGTTTAGGATTATAATATAGATGAGGAGGAAAACGTTGCAACTAAGAGTACTATTAACTAATTGTAGAACCAAGACAGTTCCCTCATCTTTCCTGTTTGCCTTTTTTCTTTTTCATCTTTTTCGTAGGCGGGGGAGCCTGACATCACAGTATATAGAGGGTGTGGCTTCAATTGGATAACCAGTTGTAAAATATGCCCATTTGTAACTGACTATTTTGCAACTGTTGCAGGGCTGAAGGATACTTCAGCAGGTGATGCCAATGTGGAGGACGACAACTTCGAGGAATTCCTCGAGGGAATGTTTCCGTGATTGAGGGATTAATTAGAATAGAGGGATAAATTTGTACTGTATTTTCTAATGGCACTCTAATACCGATCAATGAATGACTCATTGATATGTGCCTTCACACTTCACATCATCAAAGAGTAGAGAATGGATTAACTTGTTAAATATGTGGTTCAATATTAGCTGTTCCATGAGTTCACTGTTAAGAATGGATCAGTGTTCATGGCTAGTCTCTTGAAACGCATGTCTACTAAGATATGATTTATGATTTACCATAGTATGCGTGCTGAAATTTTCCTTTATTCACATAATATGGATAATACTTTAGATCTTGTAAAATTAAAAAAAAAATTGTTATATTTTCTGACTAAGTATTGGTTGAAGTGATACTAACATTGCAACATCAAAATTTGGTGGTCATCTTCCTGCCATCAACATATCCCTTCTTTTTTGTCATTTAAGAGCTTGAAGTCTAAACAAATGCGTAACTCTTAGTCAATACATTAGGTTGTCTAGTTTAAGTTTTAGGTTGTATGTATTGTCAAATACTGTTGAGATATTGCTTTATATCGTCATGCTATCAGGTTGCTCTTTTAATTAATAGCACGTCTCGGCATTAACTGAGTTGAACCATTGAGCTAAGCAATTAAACTATCAAATAATTTTTTTTACTAATTATTTGGGGGTTGGAGTGAACTTTGAGGGCAAAAATATATCCTTTGGTCATCCACTGCAGAACACCATCAAATGGTGTCTTGACGCTTTTGGGTATCGGGACAAGAATAGCAGTTTCGACACTTGCTTAAGAAAAAAGGAGAGTAGAAGAATGAATGAAGGGAAAGAAAGGAGAGTAGAAGAATGAATGTAGGAAAAGGTAACAAACTAATTCTACTAGAGTTTGTTGGTCCATCAATTTTTTTTTTTAAATTTTTTGAAATAAGTTGTAATTAGCTAGACCAGTTGTTTGGCATTTGTCGGAGAGGTGTCACAAAGATGAGATTACACAGATGAGGAGGAATAATGTCCGATGCCCAACCCACACATAGCTAGATCCTAGCCCACCCTACTTGGTAGCCCAATTAGCCACCTGATTAGAAGACTCCCCTCTAAGGATTTTAATCACCTCCAAGGAATTAGACTCAAAGGATTAGGTTTCTCCCACCCTCGATCAAGTTGATCCCTAGTCGAATAGCCCAGACCTCAGTGTGAAGAGCAGATGCCTTTGGGCAAGGCTCCCAAGCCGCCCGAAGCATCAACCCTACCTCATTGTGAACCATTGCACCAGCCCCTCCTTAATAGTCGTTCACGTTGAAAGCGCCATCCATGTTTTAACTTCACTTAACCGATTTCAAAGCTCGTCACACGGCTTTCCTCCTTACCATGGAAGCTAAGATTTTCTTAACAGAGCCATCATACTCCTTGGCCAATTGCATGGCTAGTTGGACTACCATCCTCGGTTGTACCAAAACCTCCCCAAAGATGATTGCATTACGTTGTTTCTAGATATACCACAAGGTGGCAACTATGACCCCTTTAATAATGACTCCACGAGTCCTGTTGTCATGTAACACTTAGCCAATCCAGGCTCACCACATGCAATGATTCATGCAGACCGTCATGTAGCCCTTGCCACACATCCGAGCTGAATTTGTAATTAAAAAAATAGATGCCCACATGTCCTCCTCAACCCCATAGAGTGCCCACCCTTCACTGGCCCAACATGTTTGGCTTGCAAGTAGATTTGAATGGGGAGCCTCCATTCAAGCTTCTAGCAAAATGATTTCACCCTCGGTGCCATCAGGATGCACCAGAGCTCTACCCATCATTTGCGCACCCCATCCATCATTAGATCCAGGGTAGTGTACATTTATCCTGTCTTCGGTTCTCCCTTTGGGTGCGACCACCAAAGTTAGGTGTCGGCAGTGGTGGTGGCACCCAAAGAGAACGACGAGATGTCATAAGCTAGATTGTTGCCTTCCTTCTTAGTGAGCCTCTCTGAGCTCCACCTACTCCTATCCATTAGATTAGCTGCCATCAAGTCTTCGTCGAGGAGGGAAGGATGCATGGTGCGAGACTTCTTGCACTAAGGGAAAGTAGAGAACCACGGCACGATGGGTGCCTTAGTTGTGCAGCCATTCTCCATCAGCTTCCTACACCCAAGCTTTAGGATCATCAACATCCGGTTGAGAGCTCGCCATAGCTAGGAAACCCTCGGAGTCACTTTCACGGCCTAGGGGTCAAGTTCTCCATACTTAGCCGTCAAGATCCTCACCCAAGGGGAGTTGGACTGATTGAAAACCTTAAAGACCTACTTTCCTAATAAAGCAGATCTAGCCACCTTTAGCTTATGAATGGCCAATTGCCTCCGCCGACGGCTTAATGACATTGACCTAGCCTATCAAGTGTAACCCTTTGCCATGGCCATTATTTCAAAGGAACACCCTTGCCTTGCGCGAGATGGAGTCTAGCATTATGTTCGGAAGCCAAGTCAAGCCCATCCAGTAAGAGGGAATGGCCAACAGTGTGGCCTTCACTAAGGTAGCCCTCCTCATCATCGAGAGGAAGGTATGCTTCCATCTTGCCAACCGGTGCACCACCTTATCCACTAAGAGTTGGTGTTCCCTAACTTTAATCCTTTTGCCCGAGATAAGGATCCCCAAGTAATTGAAAGGCATAGAGGTCTTCTATAAATGCAACAACTCTCCAAGTTGGCTAGCAAGCTCTGGCCTGACCCGATCGCAAAGAAAGAGATTAAATTTGGCCATCTGGATCTTCTGATTTGTGACGAGTGACTTGTGCCATAATAAGGATATCCATAGAGAAGGTGTGAGAGTTGCACCTCCCCCACCCTAATGCCAATGAGCTCACCCAAGCTCATTTTTTGAATCAGAAGGTTTGAGAAGATCTATGAGACTAAAATGAAAATGTATGGCAATAGTGGATCCCTTTGCTAGAGTCTGTGGCTAGGTGAGATCCATTTTTATTGGGGCAACCATTGATTAGGAGAGCTAACCGAGGTGACATGATGAAGGCTCGCACACAAGCACACCACTATTCTGGGAAATCCATGTCTGAGATACTACGGTTAGCCATGAAAGCCATCTATTTTATCCCAACGAGCGTGGCCAGGAACGACTTTAGCCTCACCATGAGCACCTTAGCAATGATTTGTAAACCATGTTGCACATGGTAATAGGGTGGTAGTCTTTCACTTGCTGCAGTTGGTCTTTCTTGGGGATGAGCATGATGTATCACCCCACTAGGTGGGCAAGGACACTAAGGTAAAGAAGCTAATTGTCTTGTAGAGACTCCCCGATCATGGACCAGTACCTGATATAGATGTTGGCTTGGATGCCATCCGGCTCCGGAGCCTTCCCTCTCGACATGCTCCACAGGATTGCTTTCATCATGAGTGACTAGGGTAGTGAGAGTAATAGCATCTTTAGTCATGAGTACTAGGAGATTTGGCCATTGAGAATCTGCGAGGCTCGACCTAGCTTTTGACCCCCCACAACTGGTGGTAGAAACTCAAAAAGGCAGAGCTCACCTCGTCGAGGTCCTAGAATCAGGTTCTCTCCTCTTTCATTAACCCAGGTATGTAGTTATGTTGCCTGTGGATGGTGGCCATGAGATGGAAGAACCTTGTGTTCCTATCGCCCTCCTAGACTCATTTGAGCTAAGATCTTTGGAGCCATTTAATATTTATCTGCATGTTGATCATCGACTCATAGTTGTACAAGCACTTGAGGTTGAGGAGCCCTACCTCATCCGAGTTTTCCTACGCATTGAGGCACTCCAGCTGCTAGATGGATTGAATGGTCCTCACCAATTTGTCTTGTAGACAACTTATCACCTTATTTTTGCCACGCACGTAAAGCGCTAAGCAAGGTAGCCACCTTGTGCATGAATGCATGGAGCGGATTCCTACGTGCATTTTTCATCTAGACCTCGTTGACAACATGCTCATTGTTCTCGAGCTCGAGCTAGAATAGCTTGAACCAAAATGGTCGAGCCATTCTTATTAGGGAAAGCTGTAATGTAAAGAGAAGAGAGGAGTGGTTCGATGTAGCTCGGTCAAGGTGGATGATTTCATAATGTGGGTAGGCACTGAATTATCTCATGATAGCCATTGCCCAGTCGAGTTTTACCTATATATGTTGGTCTCCTTGATGGTTTACGTTAGGCCTCATTTACTTTAGGAATAAAGTCAGTTCGAAAATAGATATTTATTTTTGTTATTCCTAAAATGAGATATTTATTATAGGAATAACTATTCTTGTATTACTTGTATTCTAAAATAAAATTAATAATTAAATTTGATGTGATATAAAGTAAAAGAAAAGATAGAAAATATATATTTTATTTTTTATAAACCATGAATACTTTTAATTTGATATAAAGTAGGTTGATGGGATATATATTAAGAGTAAACTATTAATTAAGTTAATGTGTGGTATAATATATAATTTTGATGAATAATATTTATATTATATAGCTGTTATTTTAAAATTAAAAAAAAATTTCTGAAGTGAACTGGAGCTAAATAAAAAGTAAACCCTTTAAACAAAGGTCGACCGTCAACTTATCCCTTGTCCTTCAATCTGAGAAGAGCCTTAGAGATCCACCATTGGATCACTTACAAGGTGAGTGGGGCACACCAAATTGCTCCGACTAATTTCTACTTTCGTGACCCTTCTCCTCCGCGTGGCATGCTCTAACTTGATCCTCCCATGTAATCCACTTTGGTACCACTCATACACGGAATGATCAATGAAGCTCCTACGTGGGACTCGTCCATTGGCTGCACCAACTCTAAAAGGATAAGATAACAAGTGCTTCTCTCCCTACCCTATATTCTGCTTGCCACATCCAGCTCTTAATCCAGCTGAGAGCACCCACCAACTGTTCGACAGTAGACCTCAGTCGCACAACCAACCACCTCATCTTGTGAGAGAACTCGAGAGCTTATCTAGAAATGGCATCACTCACCACCATGATGGCTTCCTTCACGGCCGGTGCCGCCGTCGCTGACCGCCCATCGGTCAACCGCCGCCGCAGCCTTGTTATCGCCAAGGCTGCGTCGAAAGTCCAATGCGACGATGTCGACAATCGCGAACACGGTGGGAGCGGAGGCCGGCGTGCCGCCATGCTTGCCGTCGCGGCGGCTGCAGTGTCCACCATTGGGTCACTTCACGGTGTTGCTATCGCAGGGGAGGTGCCCAAGGCTGGGACACCAGAGGCTAAGAAGTTCTATGCTCCTGTGTGTGTGACCATGCCAACTGCAAAAGCTTGCCACAAGTGAGGGTCTTCCTGCATGGCTTAGGGGGATTGTAATATGCAGTACATATTTATCATAATATGGGCATTTTGAATGTAAGAAGCTAAGACTAGTATTGGCATCTAGTGTTCATCCAAAATTGCTTGATTAAATTGGTCGTCAATGCAAGTCTAGCATCTATCTGCTAATCAATCCACATTTTTGTTGTTGTTGTTGTTCTTGTTATTTATTCTTGGGGTTCTTTGCAAAACAATTCCTGAATCATCGTTCCTAATTGGAACAGGGAGAAATCTCTTGTTTAGCAGAACACCGCAGTGACTCTCTCCTGCATCCTAATTACCTAAGACGTTTGCTGAGGGTATGAAAGACAGATTTATAATCGTAAAAGTTATCTTGCTTCTGTACCTTTCTGATGGTGTGGGTAACCATTGTTTTCTTATTTAGTAGAATTTTTCTATATTTGTTTTCAATTTTTTTTTTGTTACAGAGAAATGTGAATCTAATGATCGTTTAGTTAAATATATGCGACCTGCATTCGAATATAAGATAAAACTTGTACAATATAAGTCATTTTAACCATCGGAGTATGATTTTATAGTATGATTTTATTGGCATCGTATTCCTAGTTGAATAATCTGCTTATTTTATGAAAGTTCTTGTAGTGTTGCAAAGATTTTATAAAAAAAAGTAATAATTTTGTGCCAAACATAAGCAAAATGGAGAGTTCTTTTGCATGTCAGAATATATTAATATCATTTGGATAATATTTTATACTCTATTTGAATAGAGAGAATAAGAGAAAATGACAAAGAGTAAATAAGAGAAGAAAAATAGAAAATAAATTATATTTTCTTTTTCATTCTCTCACTCCTCTTTTAAAGTAAATAAGAGGAGAGGGAATTCTTTTCTTTCTTTCTTATGCTTTCTCCTCTTTCCTTTATCCCACTTTCTCTTTCTCTCCAATTTTATATTATTCTCGCTATCCAAACGGTATCTCTACTTTCTTCCAGTGTAATTAGTGTGTAACGAAGCATTGCTTCCATCTTTCTTCTCCTCTTTCTTTTTTCTCTCTCACATTCTCTCCGTACAAAAAAATATAATATAAAGATAGTAGTATTCATCTGCACGCTTTTCCACTTTCAATACCACGCTGCCTCTCTCCCTTTCACTTCTCTCCAAGATCCACACACTCTTGCCATCATCAATGGCCGAACCCTCCTCCTCCTCCTCCTCCAATGGAGAAGAAATCAAAGAGGAAGAAGAAAACCCCAAATCCCCCCTTCTCCCTCGACCTCCTCATCCTCAACCCACCAATCTCACCAACCCTAACCGTAATTCCTCTCCTTCCAAAGCCTTCGCCTTCTGGGCCTACTTCACCGTCTCCGTCTCCCTCCTCTCCTTCCTCCTCTCCTCCCTCCGCTCCCATTTCCAGCCCAACAACAACGACCAGCTCTCTTGGTTCCTCTCCTTGCCCCAAGACCTCCTTCTCCACCACTCCCATGGCAAGCTCATCAAAGTCCACGTCTCCCCTTACCTTCCTCCGATCCAAGTCTTCGTTGTCGAACAGGGCCCACGAGACGCCGAAACCGTGTTCTTGGTCCCTGGTCTCGGTTGCAACTCTTACTCTTTTAGGAAAATGCTTCCTTCGCTCGCATCCCGTGGCGTTCGCGCTGTGGCCGTCGATCTCCCTGGCTCGGGTTTCTCCGACGCGATGGGGTTGGAGGGGAGTGGGAGGTGGGGTGGGGTTTTTGGTGGGTTATGGGATGTTTACAGTGAGATTAAGGAAAAGGGTCTCTTTTGGGCATTCGATCGGTTAGTTGAGACGGGACAGATGCCGTATGAAGAGATCGGGGTTAAAAGGCAGAGCTTTCCGCGAGATGGGTTGGCGGAGACGGGCCGTGTCATCAAGCAGGTTATTGACTCAATGGCATTGGCGCCGATCCATTTGGTAGTCCATGATTCGGCGTTGGGGCCTGGGGTGAACTATGTGTCGATGAATCCGGCGTCAGTGCGGAGCGTGACGTTTCTGGATTCTGCCGCAGAGTCCGCAGCATTCCCTTCCTGGATTCTTGGTGTGCCGTTGGTCGGGCAGATGATTTTGAGGTCGCGCTCTATGTTCACTGGGTTGATGAGGTTGTGTTGCTCGAGATCCATGGAGGATTCAGCTGCAGAGGCTTATAGGCTTCTTTTGAAGGGGAAGGATGGAAGGAAGGCTGTTGTTGCGGCTGGGAAGGGATTGAATTATAGCTTTAATTTGGGAGAGTGGATAGATTCAGAGGAAGCGAAGGATATGCCACTTCAGGTACTCTGGTCAAATTCGTGGTCGGATAGATGGATTGATGAAGGGCGGCGGTCTGCTTCTGCCATTTCACAGGCAAAATTTGCTTACCATTCAGGCGGGCGTTGGCCTCAGGTTAGTTGTGCATATTAGGTTGATAAGTTGGCAATTCAAGATAAAGATTGCACTGATTGTAGACATTTTGATATAAATTGTGATTAATTTGTTAGGTCAAATTAGTTTTATTTGTGGACTTTAAGGAATCATGATGCTTGGATAAAGAATAGATGAATTTGTCAAAATAATAGGTCTCACACATTCCAAACCACTAAAGAGAATAAAACAGAACAAACTCACACAGACATGTCTCTGTGGAACCTTTCAACTAAGGGAAACCAGGTAACACTCAGGTTGCCTAAGCAATATGCAGAATACACTCACTCCGATCTCATCTTAAGTAGGTCTTCCATTATCAAGGCCCAACCTTGTCTATGAACGAGCACATGGATTGACATTGCCTACAAAGCCGAAGAAACCTCATAAATGTAATAGGGAGTTTTTCTTTCACATGATGATCTGTGAGGTATGGCTGGCAGTATGGTGAAGAAAAGATGCTTGCAAGACCAGCATACAATAGTTACCCTTACAGAATCTGAGCATCAACAGTGGTGTCTATAGCAAAGACCTAATACAAGACATTCAAAAAATTTCTTCTTTCTTCCTGCATGTTCTCACAATCCATCCGCACGTCTTACTGCTCTATTATTTCTCCTTTCTTAACTTCATAGTCCATATTGCATCCTGCTGGTGGGTACATCTTTGCATGAGCAACTCCAATTATCCTCCTCAGGCTATTTATAGTAGTTCACTTACTAAATCAGGATCCTACCTTGAATAGAATTCTAAGTTGGATAGATAAGTGGATGTCTAATATTAGAGTCTCTGTCTCAATCTCTTTCTTATTTATAAGAAATAACAATTTAGGTAAAAAAAGATTCCTCCTTTTGAGTTGGCTAATATGAAGATTGATAAAATTGAATCAGTCTATTTAGATTTGCTCTGTAGTTCTTATCCGGCCTATAGATAAACTGGAATGGATTAGACCTCCATTTCTATAACCTGTCATGTTGCTTTGGTAGCCAGATCATCTTAATTGTAGAAATATTAGTAATTTGACAGCCTTGGTGTCTATTTGAGCTTCTCTTCTTACAAAAACTTTGAAAATTTATGGATTTAGTACCTCTCCTTTTGATATTGACTTGTCAACTGATGCTATCTCATTTTCCCATCTTTTTTATGATTTCTGTCTGATTCATGTGAGCAATAAATAGTTGAGAGTTTGCTATATTAGTGCTTCTTGATGGTTTTAGTAAATTGAGGTCATACAGAGAGGTCTCTAGATAAGCTTTGACAAAATGAATAGCCAAAGAACAATTCCCTATCATGTACTAAGATTCAAGTGCTAGCTTATGGGTGAATCTTTACTTCAGACAAATAAATCTTGAATTAGCTGTACATTTTCATTTTTATCCAGTCTAGTTCTTCCATACCAATGGCTACGGTCTCCACTAGAACCTCTTAAGAGGAAAGAAAAGTAGATGGTGGTTGAGTATCAGACAAGCAGTTTGTGATGCAAGGAGGAGGCTATCAAAGATGCTTGGTTAGATGACATAGTAACATGACATCACATAATGAGCTACTGTAAAAAGGTTAACCAATTTAGCAGGAGACACCATATTTTTAACTAAAGCATATGTTGATCAATCACTGTGCACATGTTCACTCCCTCGGTTCAAAACAATCACTGCTTAATCACTGATACTATAACAAGCTCGAATCTTGGAAGTTATGCTTAAGATTTGCTAATATTATTGGTAAGACACCGTGATGTGTTAGAATGACAATACGGGGCATGTACAACTGCAGAAAAGAAAGCCAACTAGTAGAGTACAGTGCAAACAGAACAAATAGTGTAAAAAGAAGAAGAAAAAAGGGTCACAACCTGACAGAGATTATTAATGATATTAAATGATTAGCCCAATTCAGCTGTACTATCTAATAGCGTAGAGTTTATCAGGTTTTCTTGCAGTGACGGTTGAGCCCTAATTTCTGTTTTTTAGATAGAGACCTACAAGTCTATATATTAGGTATTTATTCATAACAATGCACATAATTAGTTAGAGAGCCAAAGTTTTACATTCCTTTAGCTATCTTAAACTATTTTCTGTCTATCCTCACTGAGGAAAAGTTCATCACATGCCAATCTGAACTTGCTTGACTCTCCTATCGGCAACAGTTTTGGAATAGTAATCCTGTTTCAATGATCTTATCATAATTGAGCCGACCAACAATCTTTTCCTTGGAAGTCAAGCATAACTTCTTCTTTCATCCAATATATATATATATGAGAAAGGTCTGCATGGTTTGCTAATGTTGCTGGTGGTTTCAGGAGGACGCAGCAGAGGAGATAAGTGAAAGGATTGTCGAATTTGTAACTTCACTGCCAAAGTCCATCAGGCAGACAGAGAGCGAACCTCTTCCAGAGCACATCAAGAATATGTTTGAAGAAGCAGACCATGGTCATGGTCATGATCATGGCCATGGACATCCAGCAAGTTATACGAACATGTATGGCCTTGGTCAGGGATGGATGGGATGATTCCCCTTGAAGAGGGATCCGTTAGGGAGGTTAGTCAAAGGATTATGCCTTTAACAGCCTTGTAATATTTCACCATTCTACAAGTAGCTTATGTTCTCTATTTTCTTTTCAGCCTCTTTGTAAAACACTAGGAAGAGGACGAGCGAGGAGGAAGGCTATATTGAGCTTTTGAAACATTTTTCTTGGTTGGGAGGAAGCTCCAGTTTGTAATCCGTTCTTGTACGAGGTATTTTAGGCAACTGTCTGCAATCATCAGGTCAATCAAAATGCGATTCTTTGGAGATGCATCTTCATGGGTAGCAGCTTAAAGTAAACGCCTCTAGATTTACATATGTCTTGGTTTGAAATCATCATGTAAACGAATCAAGCTGCTTTCATATGCCATATGCGATAGCGTATATGGAAATATTTTTGGCAATTAATCGCTAAGAATAGGTCGTTGACAAAGCAAATGGTGGATAAAATTACCCTTTGTATGGTTAATCAAGCTTAGTGGATTCACAAATTATAGATTGCTTAGCAAATCTTCTATTATTCTGTGATGGTGTTAAAATGAGTAGCGCTGTCAAAAAAGGTCCATGGGCTCGGCAAAGCTAGCTCGCACGAGAGCTCGGTTCACTTAGGCTTGATCAAAAACCATCTTAGGAGGTGACTGCATCCAGTTTATTTTCACAAAAGCTCGCTAGTTCTTTCCTCATTCTTCATCAAGGTGATGTTACGGTTGTTCTCGAAAAAAATGATTGTTTGTCTAATTTGTTAATCTGGACAGAATTTAACATAGAACTTGTGAAAGCAATAGAGATTGATTCAACTATTGAAGTGATATAAGATTCGAATGTATTGTTCATTTGAAAGTTAAGAATCCAATGCAATTGAAATCTCGATTGGGATAATATATCATAAGTTATGAATGAAACAATGAGCAACTGTGTTATGAGGTGGTGGGATTAACGTGATTATGTGGTTAGGGTTATAGAAGATGATGATGACTATGTGGGTTAGTGCCTTGAACAATATAAGGTGAGAGAAGGGAGCTTCCAGGTATGACTGGTCGCTGAAGTGAGGAGGGAGAAGCAATAGAGGATTAATTTCGGTCGTAGACAAGAACTCGGGTTGGATACTAAGAGGGAGGAAGGACTTGGCTCAAGTTTAGATGCAAAATAAGTTCTAATAATCAACAATCTAAATACAGCTACTATTCCACATATTTGAACGCCCCTCAAATGCGTTTGAACAACTAAAAATAGGGCTCTGGATATGTGAATGTGAATCAAGCATTTGAACAACCAAAACCCGTACTCTGTATATGTAAACGCAAATCAGACATTTAAACGCCTTCCACTTGCGTTGGAACGCACTTGCCAGAAATCATCTTATTTTTCTAAAACAAAAGAAAAAATACAATTTGAATCGGTTTGATCATGTTCAATCTGTATCTAAATTAAGAATCACAAAAATTGATTAGGGCAAACTCATGCCCTTGGTTTACAGACATCGAAATAGCGAGCTCGAGTCTCTTCACCATCCTCTGGCCTCGTCTTCATCCACAGTTCATCGACATCATCTCTATCAAAATGAAAGTGGCGGCCCTCTTCTCTGGCCCCTTCCTCTTCTCCTTTCACCACCACATTTGAATGCCAATTTCAACCCAAAGATTAGCCCTTCTAGAAACAATGGTGCAACGAGTTCGTACATGAAGCTAGCCAAAGTCAAGACATTTAGGCTCATTTAGCTTGGGAGGAGGAGGTGAGCATAAGTAAGATAACGCTGACGACAATGGTGAGCATAGTTGTACTCCTCCCCTTCCTCTTTTACTATTGCCTATGGAACTTCTCGCATAAATTGGGTTGATCTATGCGAAAAAAGGGGTCAAACCATGCCGTTGAATAGCTTAGATATCTTAAGCCATCAAGGCCATTTAGTTTGTCTCCTCTTCTGCATCGCACGGTTCTTGTGGCCACCATTGTACCCTTCCTCCTCTTCTCTATGGAACAATACCTTAATTTCAAGTGAGTTCTCTTTTTTCACTGTTCCTTTGAGTTTTTTTTTCTTCTTAAATATTTTATTTTTTATATTGTTTTAGGAAATTATCAAATGGGTTTTGTTTTAATAAGTAACTAGTAGCTTGGCCCCCAAATCCTCCCACCCAGATCACCTATGTTGCCTCATCGATATCCGTTCACCTCATCCATATGTTCCACTCTTTCGTCTGCAAACCCAAATAAATCTTCACCCTTATCCTCAGCTGCGATGCGCACCACCTACCTTGAGAAGAACGTCTCTGACAACATCTGCCTTTCCCATTTGCCTCTTCTGCTCTCCCATCGAGTTGTTGACCCGAGCTTGAGCCTCATCAAGTTGGAGAAGAGTTGAGCTCGAACTGAAAAAATCCAGTAAACAAGCTAAGCTAAGCCCATTTTGCTTAAGCTAAGCCCATTTTGCTTAAGCTAAGCTCATTTATACCCGGAACCATATGTATTTTATGCTAACCTAACTAGCATGCCTAGCTGGTTGAAAAGCTCATGTGTTTGTGAATTATTTTTATGTATTTATATTTCTCGTTACGAAGAGTTACTTTGTTCCAAAGATATCTTCTAGGACGGTTTTTAAAGTTTTAATTTTTAAAGTGATTATTTTCAAGATTTAATTCATGACTCTAGATATATGCAAGGTGCAAATCTATTTAATATACTAATTGACCCCCTCATGGCCTCATAATCGAAAAGTTAATTCATATATATTTCAATAAATTAACTATAATGACCTTTAATTTTAATTAAAAATGATGCCTTTAGGTGGTTCTGTTGCAATATCACTATAAAATGGTATTGGATCATTGTAAACAAGGGTAGGTTAGTCAAGAATAAAACAAAAATACAATGAAAACTTGTAGAATAAGGTAAATTCTAAAAGAAATATTATAATTTTTAATACTAGAACAAAATAGCTAATGACAGTATAAGCTATTATATTTTTTAGTTGAATACTAATATAAGGTATAATAATTATATTTAATATGACATAAAGTTGGTATTAAAATACCGGAGATAGTGAATTTGTATTGGGAATTAGTGATGTTTATGTTTTATACTAAATGATAAAAATACTTTTGATTTGATGTAAAGTAGTATTATTATTATTATTATTATTATAAATTTCAAATTTATAATATTTTTTATTATCAATGGGGACTTAAAATGCTCTATACATTCAAAAATCTCTATATATCCGCACTTAGACAAATGTGTGGTAGTACGAATATATAGTTATGTAATGCGTGGCAATGTGGACATATGACTATGTAATAAGTGACAATGCAGATATATATTCATGTAGTGCATAACAGTGCGGACATATAGTGATGTAGTGTGTGATAGTGCGAATATCGGACGCAACTATGTAATGCTTGGTAGCATGGATATATAGTTATGCAGTGCTTGGCAGTGTGTTGCATTGTAGACTTATGAATAAAAAGAGAGAGGAGAGAGAAAAAGGAATCTCAATTATAATTGAGTAGTGTAACTAAGTGATGTCTAATCTATGAACAATATAGTAATTATAGGTTATTATTAATTATTTTTTAAATATTTTATGAAAAAAGATGAGAAAAAATAATGAATTAATATATTAAGGAGAAGCTAAGTTTTTTATTTACTATCCCAGGATAAAGAAGATTTATTTTGAACTAAAACTATTACTATTCCGCATGTGAACAAGGCTAAGAGTTTTACAAATATAATTGAAAAGGAGGAGCAATTTGCAAATATATTGGAATGTGGATTCCTTCTCGGCATAAGGTACAACGTAGGACATGACTTGATTGAAGAAAGGACACTAAAGTGACTCCTTAAATATGATTTTTCAATTTTGTACTTTCCGTTATTCAGTGAATCCTTAACGACTCCTTAAATAATTCCTACCTATTTTCTTCTTTCATCTTTTATTTTATGTTGCTGCTAATTCTTCTCCTTAATTTTCATCTTTTTCTTCTAATGTTCTTTTTTCTATCTCTTAATCTTTTCTTTTTTTTATATACATAAGTTTCTAATTATTTTTTAATTAATAAAATAAGAGATGAATTAGAGATAGTTTAAACTGTGAATTTTTATCAGAATTTTATATTTAAACTATGAATTTCGTGCATAAACTATGAATTCTTCATTCCGCTGTAAATATATTTCGAATCTGAAAAAACTTCGAATAAAAGAGTTCTAGATCATGACGTCATATATTTTATCCAATTAGTTTCATAATTTTTGGACTTTAAATGATTAGCTTGTGAATATTTTTTCAAAGCTGTGCATAATTGAAATTTCGTAGCTTAAGTACGCAATTTGTAGTTAAACTACGAAATTCTAATTTTGCGTAATTTTAGTAAAATATTCAGAAGGTATGCATCTTACATCAAAAAAAAATATGAAACTAATTGGATAAAATTTGTGACATCATGATCTAAAACTTTTGTATTTGGAATTTCTTCATATTTGAAATTTATCTATAGTGAAACAAAGAATTTGATAAGAAATTCATAGTTTAAGTATGAAATTCTGACAATAATTCATATTTTTTAAGTATATATTGTAATTTACTTGTAATATTAGATTAACTTTTTTATTTTAGAGTTTTTTCATATTCAAAATATATCTACGGTGAAATAAAGAATTCATAGTTTAAGTACAAAATTCGGAGTTTAAGTATAAAATTCTGACAAAAATTCATAGTTTAAACTATCTCTAATTAGTCTCTTCTTTTATTAATTAATAAGCAATTAGAAACTTGTATAAAAAATAAAGAATTAAAAGATAGAAAAAGAAGCAGTAAAAGAAGAACTAGCATCAACATATGAAGTAGAAGATGAAGGAGAAGAAGTTAAAGATGATGAGTACGGATCATTTATCTCTCTTATAGTGTTCTATCAACATAAGACACTAAATGATAAAAAAGGTAAAATTGAAAAAAAAAAAGTAAGATAAAAGCTGCACGTGAAATCGAAAATGACCCTGTTTATTAAATCGAAAACCAAGTGGGTTTTCGATGTAAATAATACTCTCTTTTTTCTAAAATCCATATACGATAGATTTTTTTTTGTATACCGTTCTAAAATCTCTTATTTACATGTAATTCCCTCTAAAGTTGATATTCGTACATTCACATGGCTCTCAAAATACTTAATTTCTTTTATTGATAGATCTGAAAAATCTTTGCTTCCTTACATGGTACTCAAAACCCTTTACTTGTGTTTTGCATGCACTCCTCTTGATTGAAGACATCTCTGCCTTTTTCATCAATTAAGTACTCCGGCAGAAATTATAAGTTTTGAAGGGTATGTTTATGTTTGTAAATATATAAAATTGATACATAAATATATATATATATATGGTCTACTAATTTTAAATACAAGATGTTGGTGGAAAATAATCCAAGTGAAATTATCTTAAAATATTTGGTGACATGCATAGATAATTCATTGTGCATGGGGACCTCATTAGCATTTGGAATCACCTTTCTTGGATGATAAATAAACGAATTAGGACAAGCACGACAATAATAATGGACGCTAACATCTATGATCTACTTCACCAATTGAATGCCTCGCTTTCCTCTGTTTCTCTCATTCGTACTGCCCTTCAGAGTTAGTTTCCCTCCCTCGTGAATCTCGAGATGCATTTTATAGGTGAAATATATAGTATTTAGAGTTATATATATACATATATATATCTTTCTCAACCTTATGGCTTATAATTTCGATCATGAAATGTGGGGGCCTTCTTTAATCTCTGTTTGTTGGATTGCGGTATGGAAGTATCGAAATAATATTTGGAAGCCAATGCTGGTAGTTTGGACTGAACCATAGCAATCGCTTATGAGTACTATATGACTCGGTCCCCCCTTAGCCTTGAGAATCGCCGGTCGCCTCTCGCCTGATTAGATGGGAACCTACTCCGCTTGATTTTCTAAAACTTGATACTGACATTTTATTTTTTAGTCCCCTAGACAAGTAGGTTTTATCTTGTGCACTTCGCTAGGCTCTCTGGTATTGTTGGCTATTGTTCTGAGAGTTATCATTCAGTACTTACGGCCAAAGGTGTTGCCCGGTGAAAAGTTTTTCTTTCTATTTGCAATTGTGACATCTCTCATTTTGGTCGAGGAATCTAACTCATTGCTATTAATGAACATTCTAAACAGAGTACATGCAGCCTCGCAGTGGTCTATTGTAATTAATATTTGAGAATATTATCTTTCTATCATCTCGCTCGTACGTCTTAACGCAAGAGAGGTTAATAATCGCCTCTTAATTAACATTACATACACATATCTTATTAAAATATAAGTAAACAATTTTATCCTTTGGGCCAACTCTTTCTCAAGGATAGTAGAACTCCACACATAATTTCTCAAGTTTCTAAATCAAATTAGTTACCTAAACAATATTACTATAAGAATCACATAACTAATTAGCAAAACAGATATCAAATTTAAAGGGGGGTATATCCCAGATGGGTGATCCTGTGCTACCTAATAAAATAATTGAGACTATACCCAGTCCGTGATCCAGAAACGCACGTGATTTCTTTTAGAACGAGAAAGAAAAGCGCACACGATTTAAATCCTATGGAATTAAATCTTATCCTTCTGGTTGGTGGTCACATATTATTAAATTCCACGTACTGTGTCACACCTGCCACGTTAATTATTGTACGTCTCGTATAAATTATATCTATATATATATATATATATATATATATGTAATAGAATAGTGGAGTCTATCCTTATCTCCAGCAGCCCTCGTGGTTCATGGAGTAGGTGAGATGAGATGCATAGTAATTTAATTAGCTACGACTTCTCACAAGCCCATAAAATGTCCCACTAAATCTGAGTTTTTTAACCCAAAAAATGGTATAAATTATATTATCTATTACAGAGGTCTAAAAATAAAAAATTATGATCGAAGGAGATGTGTTTTATCCTGCTTTATATGATGAGTAGTCAATGCATAAATATATATATATATATATATATTATATTCTTTTAATAAAGTATTGAATTGAATGAGTTAGCTAAAATAGATTGTTTTCAGTAAGAAGAATTATGAGTTAATCTCTCTAAATGAATAAACTGTTCACAGACAAGGATTTTTATGTATTTATTTTGATAAGGAGGAACAGAGTAGGTGGGTTCGCCAGCTCGAAGTTTAGTCTTTCCTCATCTGAAGATTTGTGTACCAATTTTTAATGAGGTAGGAAGATTATCGTAGAAGAAGCTTATCTTGAGACTATGGACTTAGTCTAAAACAATTTACAACCCTCTTGCTTGGTCAAAAACAAGAAGCTTTGAAGAAGATAAGTGATGATGAGGGAGGTGAAATGGCCTGAAAATAATTGAGAGCGTGAAAATCCCTTGAGACGAGAAAAATCGAGAGCGTGGAAAACCCTCGGGGACGAGATAAGAAAAGGACCCATATCCTATCAGACCTCTATGAGAAAGTCTATTATTAATTAAAGGGATTTTTATAAATTACGTCCTATGTTTTGTCTATTTTGTGATTCGTACCCTATCTTTGGAGATTTTATAATGCGATCCCTTACTTTTTCTATAATATTCATTTAACACCCTAACGTTACTTTAACTAACTAACATTGACTATGTTATATAGTTTATGTCACTCTAATTTAAAGATTACTAAAATACCCTTAAAAAGTTCATTCTTCCCCAAACTAAATCCCCACAAAATCCTTCTTTCCCAAACTAAACCCTAACTCCATAAAATCTAAATCTTTTTATCTATAACTAAACTACCTCACAAAATTATAATATCAAAACTCACAAGCCTTAGAAGCTTCTCTCTAACTTTCCCCAAATTTTCTTCATCTTCCTCTCAATCTTTGAGGTCATAAGCAACAAAATCGGCTTGACGTTTGAGGAGCTCTAAGATTGGCTTGGCATTTAGATGATGTTCTCCATGGTTTGAGAAAAAACAACAAGTATGGATGTTCATGTTATGAATAAAATTAGAGATAAGTACAAGGATAATTTAGAAATATTATAAATTACACAGTGGATTATAATAAAATATTCTCTTTTTAGTATCATTCAATTTGATTATGGTTAGATTAAGTTAACTCAGGATGTTAAATGAATATTATAGGGAAAAAGAGGGGTCGTGTTATAAAATCTCCAAAGACGGAGTGCAAATCATAAAATAGGCAAAATGTACTATTTGATTTATAAAAATCTCTTAATTAAAATAGATCTATCTACAGTAACAAACTTTATGGTCAATTCCTAAATATTAATAATTTGTGGGGTTACATGATACAGGGGACCAATTTAAAGCATAAACCCCAACTCGGCATAAATTATTCTCATGATGACTGCTGCTTTCAATGCTCTTTTCTTTCTTTTCTTTAATTAAAAAAAAAGTGTCCAAGGAATTAGTAGCAACTTGAGAGATTATTTTTATTTTTATTTTTTAGCCTCTCAAATTGCTTGAATCAATCAAACATTCAAAGATAAAAGTTCTCAATTTTCTTTTATTAACTTCCAATTTTTTTGCGTCTCCACCCTACATGCTTTTGGTTAGACATGGCTCAATTATATAAAATGTACTTACTATTCACAAAGTAGATACAATATATGCATGAGCTCATGGACAATGTATACATTATCATCTTATTTTCCCTTAATACAAATTAAGCTTGATGATAAGTTCCTGCATTACTAGACAATGGGATAGTTAAATATATTTTAATATAATTATGCTTAAAATTACTTTAAAAATAAGTCTTAAATTAGTTTCTATACTTATGACGAAAGTAAAACTATTAATTCTTTTATTAAATTTAATCAAGTACTATAGCTATTTTGAGTAGTGTTTTAGAAGCTTAATTTAGCTCTTACTTTATTAAATATCTGCGCTTAATTTATCTCTAAGTTATTTCAGAATAATAAAACATATTTTATTCATCATATATTCAAAATGTAGGGTATAGTATACAATTTTCTGTAATTAATGATAGAATGAGACATATAACAAACCATTTGCCATCCATAAATTTATCACTCTCCTAGAAAGTGATCCATAGAATTGTCACTTTCCTTTTTCACTTTCCACCATCGGTAACACCTCCTCACCACCCGCATTCATCACTCGTCATAAATAATCCTATAAAAAAGTCTCACTTTATATCCTCCCAGATGAGGTAACGTGTTCTCTCCATTTTAAAAGCTCTTCTCTAAATTTATTATTAAAATATTTTTTTAAAATTTCCGTTAAAATTATCAAAATATCATCAAAAATAATGAATAAGTATATAGACTCAGTTTGAAATATTTAAAATAAAAATAATTTTAAATATAAGTGCAAGACCATAAAATATATTTAACCTCAATATATATATATATATATATATATATATATATATATATATATATGGGAAGTGGGAACAAACGTGGGACAATCGTCACGTGATAAGCACAGAAGTTTGCACTAAATTAAATATCACGTGGATAACACGAAAGGATTAATAAATATCTATCCGAGTAGGGGTTTTTTTATAAAAAAAAAATATATCTACATGGATATAAAAATAGAAGAGCATCACTTACTAGCATTATAAATAGCCCCCCCTACCATCTCTATATTACTCATCCATCCTTCTCCTTATTACTTCTTCTGCAAAGTTTAATTAGTTAGGCGGAGAAATATGATCGGCATCGGGAATATTGTCGGCAATGTCATCGGAGGAATTAAGGGCACCGTGCCGGTCAAGGCGACGGTGGTCTTGATGAAGAAAAATGTCCTCGATTTCAATGACTTCGGCGCCAACGTGATCGACAACATCGGCGAGCTCCTCGGCCAGGGCATCTCCCTCCAGCTCGTCAGCGCCACCGTTGGCGACCCCAGTAAGCAAGCCTACCTCCTCCGCCGATGCCCATGATTGGTTTGTGTATGAGAAGAGGCAAAGAGGTGATCGGCTTTTTTGTTTTGTGTGTTTTGATGCAGATAACGGGAACCGAGGAGTGATAGGACCACCGGCGTACTTGGAGAACTACGTGTCGATCTTGAAGGCGATCGCCGCCGGCGAGTCGAAGTACAGTCTGACGTTCCGTTGGGAGGAGAAGCAGGGGATTCCAGGGGCGATCATAGTGAAGAACCACCACTCCTCCGAGTTCTTCCTGAAGACCGTCACTATAGAGAATTTCCCCGGCAAGGGAAGAATCCACTTCGTCTGCAACTCTTGGGTTTATCCGGTGGAGAAGTACAAGTACGATCGCATCTTCTTCGCCAACAGTGTGAGTAGTATATTCATTTTAACATCTACATCTACATCTACATCACTTCTTCTTCTTCTTCGTCTTCGTCTTCGTCTTCTATTATCAGCATTCAAGACTTAGTCTTTGCGTCTAAAGCACGCGTTGATTATTCTTTCCTAGTGAAATGACCAGTCTCTTTTGACTCTCTGAGGAAAGTACAAAAGTCCAGTAATATATATATATATATATATATATATAGATAACATTTACTCTGGTAGTCTGGTTGGTGGAGGCCAACAAGTAAATTAGTAATGCATATGGTTATTTTGTATATGTACTTACTAAGAAGTTTCCTTTCAACTGATGACGTTTTAAATATTTAAAGATTAATCACGTATATAGGAGTTAGTATATATATATATATATAAGGAGAATGCCTTCTTCTTTACGCCCTTTAAATATCTTTTATATATAATTTATTACAAAAAATATTATTAATTATTAATTTAGTGTCTTTGTTGACAAAATTTATTATTAATAATTGCAGACGTATCTAAAATCAAACACGCCAGGCCCTCTGCTACCATACAGAGAAGATGAACTTTATCACCTCAAAGGAGACTATGTATCAGGGCAGCTGCAAGAATGGGACCGAGTCTACAACTACGCATACTACAATGACCTAGGTAATCCTGACCAGAAGGCGTCACTGGCTCGACCGGTTCTCGGGGGATCTGCCGAATACCCATACCCTCGGCGTGGAAAGACCGGCCGACCGGCCTCCAAGAAAGGTATTATATATCATCTTCCGATGACCATTCTTATCCGAGAAGTCTAACCTACTAGACATATTATAATATACTGAAAAACAATTCATATCCACTAATTTTTTATTGTTCAAACTCTATATATATATATTTATTGTTATATAATTGTGAGATCTGAAATCAAAAGATGCACAAAAAGCATGACTGCATCTTGATCATAATGTCATACTATAATACAAATTAATTTCGTTGTCTTGTGAATGGACTGTCTGTCCTATCTTGCAACTTGGAAAGAAACATGTCTACTTGGCCCATTTAGACTTTAATTTTTTTAAACTAGTTTACTATACCTTAAAAGTTTTAAATTCCAGAGTTGTGTCTTATCACATTAAGACAATAGGATCTAATAATTTTATAATTGTGAGATATGAAATCAAAAGATGCACAAAAACCATGACCACATCTTGATGAAAAGGTCATAATATAATACAAATTAATTTGGTTGACTGACTGTCCTATCTTGCAACTTAAAAAGAAACATGTCTACTGACTTAAATTTCAGAGTTGTATTTTATCATATAAGACAATAGATCTAATAATTTTACAACAAGCTTAATTTTATTTGTAAATTTTAAAATTTAAAAACATTATTCTTTTCATAGCTGTCCACATTAATTATGTTCCCTATACTATTATATATATATTTTTTATTATGTTCAGATTAAACCATATATTTTGCTTAAGAACTATTGAAAGTAGATTATAGATTTATGGAAAAAATAAAAGTAGATTTAATAGCACGTATTTTCAAAATATTTTAAACTACGTAAATATACCGTTATTGTTTTAAATACTATTATTTTATTTTTATAGATTATTGGAAAAAAATCGGATATGAATTCGTATTGGATATTCGGATATCAACGTATCATCCGACCAACTTAACTTTGAAGCTAATCTTGTCACAAGTTAGAAAAATCGGCAACTATCATCTAATACTGCGCCGTGTTTACTCCTTCGAGAACAGATCCCAACTCGGAGAGCCGACTTCCATTGCTGAGCTTGGACATCTACGTGCCTCGAGATGAGCGATTTGGACACCTGAAGATGGCGGACTTCCTCACCTACGCCATCAAAGCTCTGGCCCAGTCCGTTCTCCCCATCCTTGATGGAATTTTCGATGGCACCCCTAACGAATTCGACTCCTTCGAGGACGTCCTTAAGCTCTACGAGGGAGGCCTCCCTGTTCCAAATATCCCCCTCCTTAACGAGCTCAGAGAAAAAATCCCTTTTGAGATGATCAAGGAACTGCTACGCACTGAAGGCAACCAACGCTTGCTCAAGCTCCCCAAGCCTCAAGTCATCCAAAGTAATTAATTACTATCCATGTTTCAAGAACATAAGCATGCATTAGTAGTACACTGGTGATTTTAATTTTGTTTGAATTTGTAGAGGATGAATGGGCTTGGAGAACCGACGAAGAATTCGCGCGAGAAATGCTCGCCGGCGTGAATCCTTTGATCATCCGACGACTGGAGGAATTCCCTCCGAAGAGCAAACTTGATTCGAGCTTGTATGGCAACCAGAACAGCACAATAACAGCAGCTCAGATTGAGAAGAACTTAGGTGGTCGAACTGTTGATAAGGTATATTTCATAAACGAATTCAGTTAGCTGTAAGTGAATTGATTTGAAGTTGCTTTTATATTTACTTATATAACATCGAGTCACCCATGTTTGTGTAGGCTTTGGAGGATAAGAGACTTTTCATCTTGGATCACCATGACACCTTGCTTCCATACCTGAACCGCATAAACTCTACTACTTCCAACAAGATATATGCAACCAGAACCGTGCTGTTTTTGCAAGATGACTCCACTCTCAAGCCCTTGGCGATTGAGCTCAGCCTGCCCCACCCGGACGGAGAACAGCACGGTGCAGTGAGCAAAGTCTTCACTCCATCTCAGACAGGGGTGGATGGATCCCTTTGGCAGTTGGCCAAGGCCTACGCCACCGTCAACGACTCCGGCGTCCACCAGCTCATCAGCCACTGGTATATATATATATATATATATATATATATAACAGGTTCCACTCATAATCTATCTCACAATTATTTGTAGATATATGATTTTTTTTTAATTAAAATTATAGGTTGAATACCCATGCGACGATGGAGCCATTCGTGATCGCGACGAACCGGCAACTGAGCCAACTCCATCCGATCTACAAGCTTCTGAGCCCGCACTACCGTGACACGATGAACATCAACGCCTTGGCTCGTCAGACATTGATCAACGCCGGCGGCATCCTCGAGTTGACGGTCTTTCCTTCTAAGTACGCCATGGAGATGTCTTCCAAGGTCTATAAGAGCTGGAACTTCATGGAACAAGGCCTTCCCGCCGATCTCATCAAAAGGTATGGACTCCGTCGTCCTATAATTAACAACACATCAAAGTGACGAAACAGAGTTTTTTTTTGGCCAAAGAGATAAGAGAGGGAGAGTATCTAAATCTGGCCTATTGCTGCAGAGGAGTCATGGTGGGGAACCCAGAACGTCCGGACGACCTTCGTCTTCTGATCGAAGACTACCCCTACGCCGTCGACGGCCTCTCAATTTGGTTCGCGATCAAGACCTGGGTCACCGACTACTGTGCGATCTACTACCCCACCGACGCCGCCGTCCAGGCCGACGTGGAGCTGCAGGCGTGGTGGAAGGAAGTGCGCGAGGTCGGGCACGGCGACAAGAAGGACGAGCCATGGTGGCCCAAGATGCAGACCGTCTCGGAGCTCACCCACACATGCAACACCATCATCTGGGTGGCCTCCGCCCTCCACGCCGCCGTCAACTTCGGCCAGTACCCCTACGCCGGCTACCTCCCCAACCGCCCCACCATAAGCCGGCGTTTCATGCCAGAGCCCGGCACGGCCGAGTACGCTGAGCTGGAGAAGAATCCCGACAAGGTGTTCCTATCCAGCATCACGAGCCAACTACAGACCATTCTCGGCGTGTCGCTGATCGAGATCTTGTCGACGCACTCCTCGGACGAGGTCTACCTCGGGCAGAGGGATAGTCCGGAGTGGACTACGGACCAGAAGGCGTTGCAGGCGTTGGAGAAGTTCAAGGCAGCGTTAAGTAAGGTTGAGAATGATATTATCGAGAGGAACAAGGATGTTAGCCTCAAGAATAGGAATGGGCCGGTTAAGATGCCTTACACCTTGCTCTTTCCAACCAGTGGAGTTGGGCTCACCGGTAAAGGGATACCTAACAGTGTCTCCATTTGATTGGAATGGATGGGAAGAGGTAATTTCTAGTAAGATGGAGAGGAGTGGAATAAATGAAGGTTGATGTGCTTATTATGTCCTTAGTTTGATTGCGGATAAATAAAATCGCCTTGCATGGCATTGCGAGCATGTATCTCTTTTCTCTTCTTTGGCATATATATATATATATATATATATATATATATGTATGTCAATGTAGTAGTAAAGATGTAATAATGGAGGGAATGGAATAAAAAGGGATACATACACTTTCACCCTCTAAAACTGTGGTTCCTTTTCTTTTACTGAATGACTCCTTCCAAATTATTAAAAAATAGTTAAAATAGTCCTTCCATTACTTATCTGTTAAAATACTCCTTCTCCCTCCCAAACCCATTGGGCAGCCTTTGGGCCTACTCTTCATGTTACCTCTTGTCCATCTCTCTCCTTCTGGGTTACAAAACCTTACCTTTGCACTAGAATTCTTTGTTAATAGATTGACTGAAAGTTTTAGATCACCCATTTCACTTCTCAAGAATAAATTAGTCTTTTTTTTCTCTCTCTCTCTCTTATCTGATCCATGAATCAAACCAAAATTTCTACTCCATTAAACTAACTTCCAATCTCTTCACAAAATACACTATTTATAAGGGTAAGTTTTATGACTAAATTATTTGGGTAGTCAAATAATATATGTAGAAAAATTTATTACTTAATATATTAATTAAGTTTTACAATTTAATTGCAGTGTTTAATTTCTAACTGTAAACATGAGTAAAGGATAAACTCTGGGCGTTTACAATTGAATTATATTTAAAATTTTAATTTATAATAATAGAATTAGAATATATAAATTATGTTCCCTCTATAATAATAAAATTATATTAAAATTTTAAAAAAAAAGTATTTGTATTTAAATTACAAAATCCGTTCGGTAAAGTCGCAAGTTATTTTAGGAGGTCGGTGGAGGGGCGGAGCTTCGGCTCAGAAATGGCGACCATACGCAGGTTCGGCTGCGACGATCTCCTCCGCTTCGCCTCCGTAAATCTCGACCACCTCACTGAGACCGTACGATCTCTCTCTCTCTCTCTTAATCTCTCTTCCACTCTTCCCCCACTTCCCCTCTCTTTCTTTTGTCTGGCCATCATTATTACTATTATTTCACTTTGACCTCTTGATTCTCTTCAAATTTTGTGACATGGTAAGCATATTTCACCTCTCTGTATACGAATCAGTTCAACATGTCGTTCTACATGACGTACCTTGCTCGCTGGCCTGACTACTTCCATGTCGCGGAGAGCCCCGGCAACCGCATCATGGGTTACAGTAAGCACTTTTTCACCTGACCCCTTTACTTCCTGCAATTTTGGATGATTACTCGTGACTGTGTGGGAGATTGAGAGGCGGCTTGCATCCAATGTGTTGGAGAACAGGGAGGGTGGGTTGCCGTTATTTTTATTTCAATTCATTGCACCGCTGTGTCTTTCAAACAGACTCTATTGGAATTTATGTGACAAGGAGCCATACTGCCCTTTGCCTTCTTCATTTGGACTCTCTTCTTCCATCTGCCGAAATTTGTATTTGTGTGCTGCTTTTCTTGAAAGCTGTTGACGCTTGAGATTGCATCGTATTTTGATAAGCTGATAATGACAAAAGCTTGTTTAAGAAGTTCCCTTGGAAGATGTGTCGGAGAAGATCATTAAGGAGAATTTAAGGTTCTTAGGAAAGGTTGCATATTAAGGTGTCTAATAGCATTTCATTGGGTTGATGCATTGGAGTAAGTTGTGAAGAACCTCATAAATGAAGTCTTTTATAGTTTCTTTCCGTTCTATATTTTAGAGTGTCTTATGGTTCGACGTCCGTTACCCGATCTGGATCGAATGCAAGAAAGCAGTCTATGCAGTCGGGGGAAAATATTCACCAGATGTTCTATTGTAGACGGAAAATTATGAAACTAGGGGTGGTCGATCTGTAACTTCTTAATCTACATTTTTGGTATTTACGCCTCTCGCAGATTTTGATTGCAATTGGGACGAAAATACGTAAAAACGGAGATGATGGTAGAAATGATGGGTGATAGTGATGATGAGGTGAGGGATGATAATGGTGATAGTGTGGATAGATTGTGGTGTTTAGGGGATAATAATAAGGGGGGAAAAGGGGTCGAGATCTCAAGGAGGAGGGAGAACTCGATAGACGAGGGAGGTTAGAGGATCATCGATGTCGAGATGGCGCACGACTAGGACTTAAAAGAAAGGGAAGGAAGATTAGGATAGAGAAGAAGGAAAGAGGATAGAACTCAATATTCATTCATTATGATCCTTTATGTTGCTATTCATATCTTAAGAAGCTAACCTAATAAGCCAAAATGATAAATAATACCTCTAGAAACAATGAATTCTCGCCGACCGTGTTCGAACAAGCTTGAGCGCGTTCGAACGCGCATTTCGCGTTCGCTGTCGATGCGAACTTATGTAGGCGTTTGCACGCGGGTGTTCGAACGTGACCCTCTCACGTTAGAACGCGACGTAGAGAATTCTTATTTTTCTGAAGAAAACAATTAAAATAAAATAAGAATAGACTCCCATAGGATGTATTTATGCTCGAGACGACTCGGTGTGATCCGAATCACATCAGAGTGATTATTAGGATGGTAGGATCTAATATTCGGTAATGATTTTTTAGTTTAAACTTTACACCGCACAATATAACAGTTAAACACTTGAGGGAGGAGGACTATGGAAAGAAAAGGAGAAGACAAATTACCCTTCCAATAGTAAGAAGGAAGTTTTCATACCTTCATAAAGGACCTCCCTTTTTGGTGGAAGGAGGAGATAGATCATGTAAATTCACGCTTTGTAGGTTACCCTTATGAGTTCCTTTAATTTGTAGTAAAATATTGAATTTGGGAAAAGTGTTTGTTGAAAATTAGAAATATAAAATAGAAGTGATGATCATTTTAGGGTGGTTCCACAAGTTCTACTCTTCTATGGTTCACTTTGTACAAACTTCATTGAATTTAAGATAAAATATGACCAAGGTTCCCAATTTCAATTGATTGAGATCCCACCCGAAAACCAGTCTATCAATTGGTTTTGGTGAGATATCGATCGTTCCTAATCATTATTGGACCAAATTTGGTCGAATCAATCAATACTGCTTGATTTGGGTTAGTGAAATAGGTCGGATCCACTTGGATCCAAACCAAAACTGAACTTGGGATATCAATTGATGATGCCCCTATGTTCCTCCAGCTTCCACATATCTTCTCTCTCTATACTCCAGCAATCCACCCTGGTGAATTCCTCCAATGCAAACCCGTTGAAGTAGACGTCTGGCAAATGCCTCTCTGATAGATGCAGCTACATTGCACTCTAATAACCTCGACTAAGTAAGTCCTCACTTCGAGAGGGAGTGTGCGAGGGAGAAATAGAGAGAAAGACACTAAGAGAGAGAGAGAGAGAGATAGCATCACGTTTCAACCGAAACTGGGATATTTCGTCTAAACATTTCGCATTTTGGGTCTATCCAATTTGAAACTACCCCCATAACTTGGATCTGACAAAAAACAACCCTAATAATAATTTTTTGGTGTATCTTTTAAATTCTAAGCTGGATTTGACTTGAATCCAATTTATACCTAATACATATCAACCTCATTGTTTTAAATGCTATTAGATTTTGTGTGATGCATTGAAAAATAAGATAAAGAAGATTATTTATCAAAAGTATTTCAAAATTGATACAACAAAACTAGAATCAAAACCATAGAAACTGACTAAAATGTTTTGTTTTTTTAACCAAGCCGAATTAAAACCGAAACCGAAACTTTTAACTATGAGAGAAAGGGAGAGAGAGTGCGAGACAGGGGAAAAAGAGAATTCTTTTTCTGAAGTGAGTGACAAATGAAGTGAGAGACATGGTAGAGAGATATGAGGAAGGAGAGTGTAACAGAGAGTGAGGCGTGGCAGATAGATAGAGGTTGAGAAAATAATATTTTTTAGTTCTTAAACATCATGTTGGGTAATCTGTATTTTATATCTATTTTTTATTTTAAGGATTTTTCTTGTATTTTAAAATAATGTTTGAAACGTTTACAACTTTACATAATAAAAGGCTAGTTCGATATCGAAATGCTCGATAGGGATTGTTTTATTTTTGTATGGCAGATCCTGGTCAATCATGATACTCGCAATATTGAATATGAGGAACATTTTTGGAAGAATAGATTGGCGCAATTGACATTATGCTGGCAAAAGATGGTTATTTGGATTAGAGAGCAAGCATTAACATCAAATTGGTATTAACTCATTAGTGTATCTTTTATGTTAAAATGCATCTATTACATCTAGGTCCTCAAAAACCCCAAACCTTAATGCATGGGCATGCTAAGCTGTCCCAGTCAAGGCATGGCATTGGCATATGTTTTCAGGCTATGCCAATGCCATGCCTTGACTTGACAATACATGTTTGATCTATTCTTATCTGTTTGGCAGCTGGTGCAAATTCTCTTTTCTTTATGAGTTTGCATGTACTCTTGTCCTTCCTTTTGTTCTTTTACATAAGCTATCTTGGTTGGTATTGGTTAATATATTCTAATTCACTTTTTGTTTTTATGGTTGTAAAAATTTAGATGTATGAATGTTATGTAGTTTAGGTTGTGTGTTCTGTACAGAAAAAGTGCAAGCAAAATTGTCATATGTTACAACTTACAGGACACAAGTATTACATGGTTAATGCTTTTCTATTTTATTAACTATTTAACTCTCTCCAATAAATAAGAATTGACTTCTGATGGATGTAGTCATATTCTATCGATTGCTATATTTATCTTTTTTTAACTCTAGCACCTTTATACATTTGGTTTGCTCAACTCCAAAAAGGGCCAAAGTGTCGTAGATTTCACATGTGGAATTTGGAGGATTAGACTAGCATCGCAGCCAAGAGTTGTGCCAATAGAAAATGTGTCAAGGTTTACTTGGTATGTTGGTCATGACAATCGAGCTATTTCAGAACCCCATTTGCTTATTGGTGCTTGATCATCATATCGGGATCTAGTTCTTGCTTTATTGAATGCATCTACCATCTATCATTTTCTATGAGAAATTGTATATGTTATATTAATATCTAGTACAAAAAGACTTCAGTTTAATACCCTAACCTAATATAGTACTAAAAGTGAAACACCCAAACCTCCAAATACACGTGTAAACCACGTGGGTAAATCCTCCCACGTGGTGCATCACATGACCTGTCAGCACAAGGATTTCACAAGGCACACAACAGCACAATTTCACCATAAATAACTCAACTAATGGAGTCCGGATACAAGTTCCACAGGCCACAACAAGCCTTCCAAATATACATCCAAAATACTATGCTAAAGTCCAAAAAAATACAACGTCATCATCATACCCTCACAGGGGCTTAATACAACTAACATACGTACTGAAAAGAAAGAAAACGGCTACTCCTCGCTACCCGCACCTGCGTCCCCTAGCTCTGAAATAATACCGCCACGAGGGGTGAGCTTACAGCCCAGCGAGTAGGATCTATACAATCTAAAATGAAAAAAAATCCCTAGACACACGTATGTATCTAAACACTAGGTAATGATATCGCTCGTTCGCTTAAGTAAAAGTCCGAAGAAATATTAAGAACGAAAGCAGAGATGAACGCCAAGATTTTAACGTGGAAAAACCCAATCGGGAAAAAACCACGGATTCAAACTCGGATCAAAACCAATCACTATAATAGTAGCAGTTACAAGACTGACTCACAAAACACCCCGTCGATCCAAACGACTTTGTTTCTCTCAGTCTTGATCGCTAGAACCCACGATTCACTGTTTCTTGTGATTGAAGTCCAACCTCAGTAGCCCTCGAGATTGATCTTTCGTCTAGATCACCCTTAAGATGAAATATTAAATTCTTGTAGATGAGTGGAACATTGTTAGTTGAAGAATCGATGTAGCCTCAAGAAGTCTCCTTCAATCATATTTCTTCAACTTCCTTGAGATAGGGTTTCACAATCCTTATATATGATCTTCAAGATAGAGACAAATCCGAGTCTTATCCGTACTCATGAACTTCAAGATAGAGCCAACTCCGAGTCTTATCTGTACACATGATCTTCAAGATAGAGCCAACTCCGAGTCTTATCCGTACACATGATCTTCAAGATAGAGCCAAATCCGAGTCTTATCCGTACTCATGATCTTCAAGATAGAGCCAAATCTGAATCTTATCCGTACTCATGAAAGTCCAATATTTTTAAACTTTGTTGGTGCGTTCGAACGGGCTCGAGTGCGTTCGAACGCGACAGCTTGAATTCTTCAGGTTGCATTCGAACGCGTTTGTGAACGCGGCTCTCTGTCTGTGTGAACGCAGTGCCCGCATTCGAACGCGTTTGTGAACGCTGCTCTCTGTCTGTGTGAACGCAGATTTCGTGTTCGAACTAGTTTGTGAACGCACCGCGTTCGAACGCGTTTGTGAACGCGGTGTGAACTCAACAGCTTTTCTCCAATAACCTTGCAATTCTTCAGACCAGAGATATTCTAGACTTGTGTAAAGCTCATATACATGTAAAAAATACACTTAGAATATTTTGTACACAATTGCTAACAAATAAAAACCTAACATAAAATAATGACATTACATGTGTATATCCAATATATGCCTATATTTGCTAATGATAACGACATGCTTATTGAAATGACTTACCACAATTTACTAAGTCAATGCAATTGATAAAGATTACTAATCACTATCCTGGAACCTGCTAGTTCCTAAACATATTATGATAAGTTCACACAGGTATGAAGCTTGAGACAATCTCTTATTCGTACACATCTCAATCATAGGTTTTACATGTTATGCATAGCAATAAAATAGTAGTTTAGTCATCTCATGTCTACCAAAGCAATAATCATACTTATCATCGCTCACCGAGCTATTCACCACACAGGGTAAATACTCTTACGAAACAATTATCCATCATCACATACATCGAGGGGGGATATATACACATCTAGCGGTAATGTCACCTACATGTGTATGGCGACACTACAAGTGACCGGTTGTCTGTGGCCATCAGACTCAGGACCCCGGTCGTAAGCCCATATCTCACTCTCTCTAAATCATCACCGCCCTCGGCGGGAGAATCGGGAGCCCTCGGCTCATCAACAGACGCCCTAACTCTGCGTCGTCGGATACCGCTAGAGTTATATCCCCACCTCACAATCATGTTCTTCTATCATCATAATCTAGTCCTAACTATGCAGTATAACTACCTGAACGCCACACAGGCTTCCCGACCTCAGGTGCAAAAGGTAAACGGGGTTATAGGGTCCAAATGGTTCCCAAAGGGCTAGGCTAGAGGTATTGGGTTAGGCTCAAACTTAACCTAATAGGCAAGGGGCCAAGGTGGGCTGCAATTGGACTGCAGCCCACAAGTTTGGCCGAAGTGGGCTGGGTCCAACCACAGCCCACCAGAGGCTTGGTTGGTGGGTTGCGGTCTGCAGCCCACCTAACCCAAGCCTAGTGGGCTGGGGTCTGGACCGCAGCCCACCAAGGGGCTCGGTGGGATGCGTCTGACCGCAGCCCACCAAGGCTCGATGGGCTGCGTCTGACCGCAGCCCACCCAGGGTTCAGTGGGCTGCGGTATGACCGCAACCCACAAAGGAAAAGGGGGAGGGGGTCACGGGGGGTTAAACAACCCCCCCCACCCTCCCTCGGAATTCCTCTTCCGAGGGAGGAGACGAAGGGAGGACGGAGAGGCTGAAGGGCTGCGACGCTGGGGGCGCGACACGAGGCCGACGGTGCTAGCGGCAGCACGGGGACAGCGGCGGCACAGCACGAGGCTGAGAAGGGAAGAAAAAAGGGGAGAAAGGAAGGAGGGGAGGAGAGCTTACCGGAGGGGGGGGGGGTCGGCGAGCTCGGCGGTTGTCGGCAACCACGAGGGAGAGAGAGGAGAAACGAGGGGCTGCGGTGAGGGAAGGAAGAGATGAGGGAGATGGGGAAGGATGGCGTGCACGGCAAAGGAAAGGAAGAAGAAGAAGAAAAGGGAGGGCAGGGTGGCAGGGTGACAGGCTCGGCACGTGCGCCAGTCAGAGGTTTTTTTTTTAATTTTTTTATTTTTTTTAATATATATTTTGGGGTGTTACAACTATCCCCAACAACAAGGAATTTCGCCCTCGAAATTACGCACCTGAGTCGATAAATAAATGAGGGTAGGTAGACTGGATCTCTTCCTCAGGCTCCCATGTAGCTTCCTCTACTCCATGATGCCGCCAAAGGACCTTGACCAGCGGTATGACTCTTCTCCGGAGCGTCTTCACGCATCTATCAATGATCCGTACTGGTTGCTCCTCATAGGACAAGTCCCTTCTTAGCTGGATAGGTTCTTCCCTCAAAACATGTGACGGGTCATATATGTACTTCCTCAACACTGACACATAAAATACATTATGAATCTGTGATAGCTTTGATGGCAAATCCACCCGGTAAGCAACCGGTCCTATCCGTGCCAAGATCTCATAAGGACCTATTTAACGAGGGCTCAGTTTGCCCTTCTTCCCAAACCGAAATACCCCTTTCCACAGCGAGACCTTGAGGAAAACTTTGTCCCCGACTAGAACTCTAGGTCTTGACGTCGACGGTCAGCATAACTCTTCTGTCGACTCTGGGCAACCTGTAAGTGTTCCCGTACCTTCCGCACTTTGTCCGCGGTCTCCTGTATCAGCTCCGAGCTCTCTATCTTCCGTTCCCTCACTTCATCCCAACTGATAGGTGTTCGACATTTCCGTCCATATAACGCTTCATAGGGGGGCATCCCAATGCTGGAGTGATGACTATTATTATAGGCGAACTCAATTAGGGGAAGGTGTCGGTCCCAACTGAGTCCGAAGTCTGCAACTGAGGCACGTAGCATGTCCTCCAAGGTCTGAATCGTCCGCTCTGACTGACCGTTAGTCTGAGGATGATAGGCAGTGCTGAATTGCAATTTGGTACCCAGTGACTTAGCAAAATGATGCCATAGCCTAGAGGTGAACCTGGGGTCACGGTCAGAAGTAATGGAGACTGGTGCCCCATGGCGAGCAAAGATCTCATCCCGGAATAAAGTGGCTCGATGATCCATAGAATCAGTGGTACTGACTGGGAGGAAGTGAGCTGACTTCGTCAATCGATCCACAATCACCCATATAGAGTCCTTTTTCTTCAAGGTCTTCGGCAGACCCACCACAAAGTCCATGGTGATATGCTCCCATTTCCACTCAGGAATAGGTAATGGCCTAAGTGTCCCAGCCGGCCTCTGATGTTCAATTTTGACCTGCTGACAAATCAAGCATCGAGCTACAAACTCTACAATGCTCTTCTTCAATCCTGGCCACCAAAAGTATCTACGAACATCATGGTACATCTTCGTCTCCCCAGGGTGCACACTGTAAGATGTCTGGTGGGCTTCCTCTAAAATCTCCCGACGGAGTCCGCCCACGTCAGGTACACAGAATCTATCTCCAAACTTCAGGGTTCCCAATCCATCAAGGCAAAAACCCTTTTTACCTGAGTCTCGAACCTGCTGGAGGACTTGCAGTAAATAGGGGTCTTCTGCCTGTGCAACTCTGATCCTCTCCGCTAGAGTCGGCCTCACAGTTAACTGGGCCAGCAGTCCAATACCCACATCTTTGTCTATGATGTGCACGTCCATCTTCTACAGTCCTCGAAAGATGTCCTGCTGCTGAGTAATCAAACTAGCCAAGTTCCCCATCGACTTTCTGCTTAAGGCATCCGCCACTACATTTGCCTTCCCAGGGTGGTAGTTAATAGTGCAGTCATAATCATTCACTAGCTCAAGCCACCTGCGCTGTCTCATGTTCAGCTCCCTCTGGGTGAATAGGTACTTCAAACTCTTGTGGTCAGTGAAGATCTCGCACTTCTCCCCGTAAAGATAATGCCTCTAAATCTTCAGGGCGAACACTATCGCTGCTAGCTCCAAGTCGTGGGTAGGGTAGTTCCGCTCATGGTTCTTGAGCTGCCTGGATGCATAAGCAACAACTCCGCCCTCCTGTATGAGCACACAGCCCAAGCCTGAGTATGAAGCATCACAGTAGACCTGGTAGCCTCCTCCACTGCGAGGAACTACAAGGACGGGTGCAGATGTAAGTCTCTTCTTCAGCTCTTGGAAGCTCTCCTCACAATCCGCTGTCCATTCAAAACACTGATCCTTCCGGGTTAGCTTAGTGAGGGGACTGGCAATTTTCGAAAATCCTCCCACAAAACGCCGATAATACCCGGCCAAACCCAAGAAACTACGGACCTCCGAGACGGTACTCGGTTGCCTCCAATTGAGAATAGCAGTGATCTTGGATTGATCAACCCGGATGCCCTCTCCTGAGACCACATGCCCAAGGAACACCATCTCCTCCAGCCAAAAATCACACTTGGAGAACTTAGCAAATAACTTTTCTCTCCTTAGCATCTGTAGTACTAAACGAAGGTGCTCTTCATGCTCCCGTTCTGAGGCAGAGTAAATCAAGATGTCATCAATGAATACCACCACGAACCGATCCAAAAAAGGGCGGAATACTCGGTTCATCAAGTCCATAAAGATAGCTGGTGCATTGGTCAAGCCGAAAGGCATAACCAAAAACTCATACAGCCCGTACCGGGTACGGAAAGCGGTTTTTGGGACATCCGCTTCCCTAATCCTCAACTGATGATACCCAGATCTCAGATCGATCTTCGAGAAGACGCGCACTCCACGCAATTGATCAAACAAGTCCTCAATGCGAGGCAATGGGTACTTGTTCTTCACAATCAGCTGGTTCAGTTGCCGATAATCAATGCAAAGGCGGAGGGTACCATCCTTCTTCTTCACAAACAAGACTGGAGCGCCCCAAGGAGATGAGCTAGGCCGGATAAGTCCCCTACTTAGTAGGTCATCAATCTGCTCTCTCAGTTCTTCCATCTTCGGAGCCATACGGTAGGGTGCCTTGGAGACTGGTCCCGCCCCCGGGATCAGGTCAATGATGAACTCAACTCCTTTGTCTGGGGGAAGCCCCAGAATGTCCTCAGGAAAAACATCTGGGAACTCCTGCACCACTGGTAAGTCAGTCAGGGTTTGGGTCCCAGCTGACTCGATAGACATGATTGCCACCAACTGTGATCGGTCCACCTGTCGATCCTTACACAATCGACACTCAATGCCATCATTAAGCTGTAAGATGACCTCCTTGCTGTAGCAGTTGATACTGGCATGGTAGGCGGCTAACCAATCCATCCCAAGGATTAGGTCAAAGTCCTGCATCTCGAGGGGTAGGAGGTCCGCCTTAAAGTCCCACTCGCCAAAAGTCAAGGTGCAAGAGCGATAAACATGGCGGACTTCCAGGAAATCTCCAAGTGGGGTGGCTATGACTAAGGGCTCCACAAGAGGTCCCGGCGCCACATCCGCATTTTCCAGGAAGGATGTAGAAATAAAGGAATGGGTGGCTTCGGGGTCAAATAAAATCCTAGCGGTGTGTGCAAATAAAGTCATAGTACCTGCCATTACGTATATAAGCCTTAACTAAAAAATAGGAAACACATTTTCCACAATATGTAAATTTGCACATGGTTAGGAAGGAGGATCTAATATTATGTATGAATAGGACATACGTAAAACTTAAAACAAGCTTAATTTACTCGGTTACCTGTGGCCACGTCATTGGATGCTTCGGCATCCTGCAGGGTCATAGCAAAAACCCGGCCGGTACGTCCGCCTCGCCCTCTGCTAGGAGGTCCCGATCGCGCGCCCCCACGACCCCTACTCGCGGCAGTACTGGCTCCCGATGCTCCAGATATAGCAGGCATGGTAGGAGTGGCTGGCGCTCTGCCCAACAGGGGACACTGCGTGCGGATATGCCCGGACTCTCCACACTGGAAGCAGGTAACACGAGCCCCGAGGCAGTCACGAGATATGTGACCCCTCTTGCCGCAAGCAAAACAAACCCGACCCTCAGGGGTAGACGGTCGTGCAAAACCACCACTGCCCGCACTGCTCGAGACTGCTGCTGACCTCCCGCCACCAACTGAAGGTCGGGCCCTACTTGGCCCGCCTGAACCCTGAAGGCTGGGTCTACTCGGGGTAGCACTAGATCCCGCGTCACCCGCATAAGGGTGACACCTCGGTCGTAGGAAGGTCCCACCAGAATGGCCTCCACGTGGACGCCCATCAAAGTGGCCCGTACGACCCGCTGCCCGCTCCTGATGCTGTGAGCGCTCCTCAAGTAAGTCCCTCTCCGCTATCCCCGCATTCTCTACCAGTTCTGCATATGTCAGGTTCTTCACCATGTTCACCTGCTTGCGGATCTCGATTCGGAGGCCCATCTTGAACTGGTCAGCCCTAGCAGTATCATCCGGTATAACTCTAGGGCAGAAGCGGGACAAGGCATTGAATCTGTCCTCGTACTGAGCCATTGTCATATCCCCCTGCCTCAACTGGGTAAACTCCCTCGTCAGCTCGAAACGCAGGGATGCAGGAAAATTTTTCTGGTCGAAGGAGTCCGAAAATGCCCTCCAAGTGATGTACTCCCCAGCCAGGCGATCCGGCATCAGGCGCTCAGTGGCTCTCCACCACTCTTCCGCCTCCCCACGGAGAAGGAAGGTGGCAAAGGTCACCTGACGACTCTCCGGGCACTCAAACGCAGTCAGGATCTTCCGTACATCCACCATCCACCTATTAGCCTCCATGGGGTCTGTCGTGCCGCTGAACAAAGGGGGGTTAAGCTGCATGAACCGGTTCAGCGACCAGGCGGACCCGCCTCCAGTCTGCTCGGTTGGAGTAAAATGCCCTGACGGCTCCCTCGGTATGTGCATCCCAGATATGGCTGCCGTGCGCTCTCGCACTAACTCCTCGATGAGCCTCTCTTGCTGTCTGACAAGCTGTCCCAGGGCCTCAATATTAGCTGAAGCACCGGCTGCTGGTTTGTCGACGGGGGCTGGAGCCCGTCCACGACCAGTCGCACGAACAGACCGAGCACGTCTAGGCGGCATTCCTGCTAAGTTCAAAGCAGTTTAGCTCTTAATTCACAAGTATAGCACAAGTCGTGAGTGACTCTATTATTCATTACTCCTACTTATTCATTATTATTATTCATTTCCTATGTATTTGAATGATATCTAGGAAGACTTGCCGGATTTATGGTGAACCTGGCTCTGATACCAAGTTGAAACACCTAAACCTCCAAATACACGTGTAAACCGCGTGGGTAAATCCTCCCACGTGGTGCATCACATGACCTGTCAGTACAAAGATTTCACAAGGCACACAACAGCACAATTTCACCATAAATAACTCAACTAATGGAATCCGGATACAAGTTCTATACATCCAAAATACTATGCTAAAGTCTAAAAAAATACAACGCCATCATCATACCCTCACAGGGGCTTAATACAACTAATAACGTACTGAAAAGAAAGAAAACGGCTACTCCTCGCTACCCGCACCTGCGTCCCCTAGCTCTGAAATAATACCGCCACGAGGGGTGAGCTTACAGCCCAGCGAGTAGGATCCATACAATCTAAAATAATGACATCACATGTGTATATCCAATATATGCCTATATTTGCTAATGATAACGACATGCTTATTGAAATGACTTACCACAATTTACTAAGTCAATGCAATTGATAAAGATTACCAATCACTATCCTGGAACCTGCTAGTTCCTAAACATATTATGATAAGTTCACACAGGTATGAAGCTTGAGACAATCTCTTATTCGTACACATCTCAATCATAGGTTTTACATGTTATGCATAGCAATAAAATAGCAGTTTAGTCATCTCATGTCTACCAAAGCAATAATCATACTTATCATCGCTCACCGAGCTATTCACCACACAGGGTAAATACTTTTACGAAACAATTATCCATCATCACCTACATTGAGGGGGGATATATACACATCTAGCGGTAATGTCACCTACACGTGTATGGCGACACTACAAGTGATCGGTTGTCTGTGGCCATCAGACTCAGGACCCCGGTCGTAAACCCATATCTCACTCTCTCTAAATCATCACCGCCCTCGGCGGGAGAATCAGGAGCCCTCGGCTCATCAACAGACGCCTTAACCCTGCGTCGTCGAGTACCGCTAGAGTTATATCCCCGCCTCACAATCATGTTCTTCTATCATCATAATCTAGTCCTAACTATGCAGTATAACTACCTGAACGCCACACAGGCTTCCCGACCTCAGGTGTAGGCCGCTAATAGTATAGACATATATGATACACTCTACCCTTAACCTTGGGCTGAGTGAGTAGGGGTACTGCCTAGTCAGAATTCGACTACTAATGATAGGTGGAAGTGGTGCAGTGTTTATGCGTGTATAAAGCATGTTATAGTCATCATGATCATTACATTCCATATTCACAGCAATCATACATCTATGCAATGATATACCATACAGGACACATGTAAAGCATTATCGTACACATTAACATTCTCATGATACTATGATGAACAGGTTATAAATAACTACATATGCAAAAGATATAACAGGGAGTACCAACTGCATGCATTAATACCGACATTTCCTACAGTATCATGACAGGTATAATGACTGTAATTATGTTATTCTAGATTTGTATAACTCTACTCGCCTGGGGGTCTCCACGGTATGGTAAAACTCGTCAGCTAGTCCGGAATCCCAAAATCTTCCTCACGCGGTGTCAATCCTATTAATTCACGCAAATAAAGTCATACGTAAGATTAGCCAACTAATATAATCAATTATCTTATTAGCGTAATTATGGTTGGCAATTACATGAGTCAAGGGTCTCCTAGGGCGGGTCTTATGTCATCCTATAATTCACATGATACTAGATCAGGCTAATTAAATCAGGTGCAAAAGGTAAACGGGGTTATAGGGTCCCAATGGTTCCCAAAGGGCTAGGCTAGAGGTATTGGGTTAGGCCCAAACCTAACCTAATAGGCAAGGGGCCAAGGTGGGCTGCAATTGGACTGCAGCCCATAAGTTTGGCCGAAGTGGGCTGGGTCCAACCACAGCCCACCAGAGGCTTGGTTGGTGGGTTGCGGTCTGCAGCCCACCCAACCCAAGCCTAGTGGGCTGGGGTCCGGACCGCAGCCCATCAAGGGGCTCGGTGGGCTGCGTCAGCCCACAAAAGAAAAGGGGGAGGGGGTCACGGGGGGTTAAACAACCCCCCACCCACCCTCCCTCGGAATTCCTCTTCCGAGGGAGGAGACGAAGGGAGGACGGAGAGGCTGAAGGGCTGCGACGCTGGGGGCGTGACACGAGGCCGACGGTGCCGGCGGCGGCACAGCATGAGGCTGAGAAGGGAAGAAAAAAGGGGAGAAAGGAAGGAGGGGAGGAGAGCTTACCGGAGGGGGGGGGGTCGGCGAGCTCGGCGGCTGTCGGCAACCACGAGGGAGAGAGAGGAGAAAGGAGGGGCTGCGGTGAGGGAAGGAAGAGATGAGGGAGATGGGGAAGGATGGCGTGCACGGCAAAGGAAGGGAAGAAGAAGAAGAAAAGGGAGGGCAGGGTGGCAGGCTGACAGGCTGACGGCACGTGCGTCAGTCAGAGGGTTTTTTTTTTTTAATTTTTTTTTAATATATATTTTGGGGTGTTACAAAAAAACTTCAATCTACCACTGGCTTAGCATTGCACGTGCCGCTATACTTGTTGTGCCCAACCAAGGTTGGAACAACTTGTGTCTTTGATATGAGAATCCATGACATGATTAGATATGGAAATTAAATTTGCTTGTAGCATTTACCATCACTAGTTTGTGTGATGTGAAAAAAAGGGAACTTATGTGAATTATTAGGTATGCTAAGATACCTAATGAAAAAAAAACGTAATAAATATCCTATGATATGAGATATATCACACGCTAGATATATCACACGCTATTAATAATAATATGTGAAAAGTAGCGTGTGAAAAAAAAATCGCAAACACAAAAGTTTTTATATTGAAAAACCTAATCGGGTAAAAAACTATGGATTCAAACTTAGATCAAAATCAATCGATAAAACTCATAGCAGTTAACAAGATACTTACAGATCACTCGCCGATTTTCACAACTCAATATACCAATCCTTCTTACTTGACCTCACGATACATTGCTTTTCGTGATAAGTTTCTAAACCTCAATGGCTCTCGATGTTGATCCTTCTGTCTCAATGATTTTCGAGACATAGTTTTTTATATTTAATGTAGATACGTTAAGATGAAAACAATTCAACATGTTCCATCTAAAGCTAAGAAATGATCTTCAATGACCTCTAAAATATAATCTCCAAATAATTATCGATGACCTACTCTCTAAGATTAGATTAAACCATTTTATATACTTCTTAAAAATAAGATATAATATTCCTTGAACATTCTTCATCGATTCCCTTAGAGATAAGATAAATATTTTCATAAAAATAAGGTAAATATTTTTTAGAGATAAGACATAAAGATTTCCAAACAAATTTCACGATGTAGCAGATTTTATGAAGATTCGTGACCCCGTTTGTTTGAATGCAAGTTCACCTCATTCGAACGACCTGACTTGAGTCTTTGTATCTTCTAATGGCTAAAGTGCGTTTGAACGGTTAAAATGTTTCTCTGTAAATTCGAACAATTGCTTCGATGCATTCGAACTTTATAGTGGACAGTTGAATGCAAAGTAGTCATTCATATACCTTTTAATATTTTTTCATACTACTCCAATTGTCACGACACCATTTGAGCATTTTAATGACGATTTTAAAATCGTTTCAAACACCTTGATTTTAAAATTAATCTTCCACTTTAGTATTTTTCATTAAATATTTCATAACTTGTACATATGCTTATACACAAAATTTAAACATGATACATGAATAAAACTTATGTTTGAAACATAATTTGTTAATTATATAAGTAGAAATAAAATCTAACATGATGTATACGAAAACTTACCCTTGTAAGATGAATAATTTTGATAGATAACTGAAATAAGTATTGTTTATGATAAGCATGACATAAGGAGAAACAAAACTTATGATTAGCTTGGTACCATCATTTTAATAGTATGAATGATTTTAACCCTCCATTTTTTAAGTGTCAATCTGTCTCTTTTTATTGTGGTATATTCTTTAGTTCTCTATGTTTTGTTATCCATTTGCCAAGCAGTTTATTATGGTACAACTTGTTGCTTCTTCTTTCACTTGATTGCCATGTCGATATGTTTCACAATCCTACAAAGTTGAGAAATTCTTTGTTGTTGGTGTTCTACATTTTTAAAATTACACGTTGAACTTTCTTTGTGTCCCAGAAAATCTGCAGAATTTACTTCTACTATTTGATTGACCTGGACTTGCTAAACATGTTGAATGGGCAAATGTATTTGTTGCAGTTATGGGTAAAGTTGAAGGGCAAGGTGAATCTTGGCATGGCCATGTTACTGCAGTAACTGTTGCCCCAGAATATCGGAGACAGAAGTTAGCCAATAAACTCATGAACTTGCTGGAAGAAATTAGTGACAAGATGTAAGCTTACTGCTTGGCCACTTAACTATTGTTCATTAGAAGTTCCATTACTATTTTATGTCATCTAATATTGAAATTTTAAGTTATTTACCATTGTCTTACTACCTTGAAATAGGAAATTTAATTGCTTCCTGTATCCTACTATAACATAGAGTTGCAGAATCATTAGTTTTGATTGAGATATCTAGGAGATCATGAAGGAGTAAACTGATTTAGTTGTGTTTGTATCTGATGTCGTTAACATGTGGATAACTTTTGTTTTCTCATTGGATTTTCTTCCTAGTTTCACTTCTCTTAAAAAGTTTGGATTGAATATGCTTGGGGCACATCTAAAATATTATGCTCAATAGATTTGGAATAATGATGATTGCCATGTGTAATGTACTCATAATAAGAGAAACGACACTTCTATTTTATATTGCTCTACTATTGCTTGTTCTATTGATATATCACTGATGTGACATATCTGTATGTCATATCTTTTCCATGCTCCGTAGAGGAGGTATTATTATTATTATTTTAATTGTCAAAGGTTGTTTCTTTGTTGTTTTTCCTGGCTATTTATTTTATGAGGTTTACTTTTCCCACTATTCTTCAATTGTTTAGGTTTTTATATTCATAATTTAGTGCATGCCTACTGTCAGACTAAGAATCACTTGACTAGACATAGTTATCTAAGAACATTTTTTTCCCACTTCATGCGAAAGTTATTTTCTTTTCAAAAATTGGAACGCGCTCCTGTTTTCTATGGGTGCTACTAAAAACACTGTAAGAGTGTCCAATTTCTGAATATCTGCCTGAAATAACAGTTTTAGGAATGAGTGGCTGACATGCTGGCCTGGTATTACTTCTCCCAAGAGAATCCTGTATTATTGAATATTTCAACATCAGATAAAAAATCTTTCCTATTGCAATTGTTATCTAGTATCTCTCATTCTCTCTAGGATTCTGGGATTGCACCACCTGCCTCTGTGTTTTCTTATTTTCCTTGTAAGGCTTCAATTTGAAATGAATCATTTGTACAAATATCATTATATAATCTGTATTTAGTAAAAGTGTGTCTACAAACATCCTATTCAGAAGGCAAATTTGGTTCGACATACTTTTAGTTACCATTCAGATTTTCGTAGTTGTCTGTCTTCTCTGGGAGAGCTCTATAATTGTAAATTACATGATTTGTCTTATCTGGCCACCATCCATTAAGACGATGATATCCTAGGGAGCTTACAAAATATGTATTAAATATTTATTTAATAGCAGGATCATTGGAAGATAGCGTAATCATTCATGGATCTAGAGAATAATTGGGAATAAAAGTTGCCTTACTTGTATTGACATTCTAATTAGGTGATACTGCGAGGAAAGCTTGATAAGCTAAAGGCTAGTGGTCCTTCAGGTTTCTCCTGTTCAGTCACTTTCAAACTCCAACAATGGCAAATTTCTTTATCATGATTCCAACTTGTATTTGATTTGCATCGACCTATATTGGTTGTCTGTCAAGCATGGGTAATTTGGAATCTTGGGTCTTGTTTGCTTTGAGTTTAGGAGCTCCTCTTAAACTAATTCAGAGACTTCTAAACTAGTTCAGTAACCATCATCTTTTTATATTTTTCATATTCAATCAAGTTTACTCTTCAAAAAATTAAAATTAAAAAATAAGACTAAGTAATCGAGTTTGGGGCTTAGCTTTAAACCAAGCAAGGCCTTGCAGATTACCCACTGAAGGCCTAAGTTGGTAAAAGAGACTTTACTTGGTTATTTCTGATCTTCTTTGGCCTATCTCATCCTCTTTTTTCCATTCTTTCTTGAGGTGCTAATATACTAGTTTCTTCTCTAGGTCATAAATTTCGTTTAGACTGCATTTTCTTTATTTGAATGGTGCAATTTGTGTGCTTAGTTGTAATTTTATTAATAATCCAAAACTTTCAACATGTTTAAATATCAAAGAGTTTGTACTTGATCTTGTCTACCATGTACTTGTCCACGTTCTTTGACTTCTTTCTTTTGGCATTGCAAGTATTGAATATTTAGCCATCCATTTATTTATCAATCAAGCAGTTATATCATAGTTCCTCCCTGATATAAGCTATCTTCATGTTTTCAACTTATTCATTCAATTTTATTTGGTAACTTTAAGCACTTGGAAGTTGGTAAAGCTTTAACTGATAACCTTGAAGCATCAGACATCATTTAATGCCTGGAAGTTCAAGAAGCATATTAATTGCTCTTACCTTTTCCTTGGTGAGATGAAATAGCACGTTAGAGCATCGAAATTTGCAGAAAAGGGTCCTAGATTTTGGCTTGTAAATAGCCAATATATCTACTTATTTAGATTTGTTATTTTTCATGGTATGTAACATGCTGCTTTATCACCTAGATGCCTCATAAGATCTATCGAATCAATTCATCAGCAAGAATTGAATATTACAATGTGGCTTCTTGATCCAGCCATAAGATTTACTCTTTTTTTTGTTTCAAATAACTTATACAACGTCTTGTTGTTGCTTGCTTGCAATTTTGTCATGACTCATGGTATACACTACAGCATATTGTTGCTAACACTTGGCATAAGTTGATGTACTCACTGACTGCAGGCAAGCATCAAAAGTCTATTGTGTAAAAGCTTGCAACTTGGACCATGTATCTAACCATCCAGTTTACTTGCCTCCTTCCCCTCTTTAAGACACTTAGCTCGTTCGTTTCAGGAATAACTTTTTTCTTATTCCAGAATATAACTCTTTATTTTAGAGTAACAATTTAACACTGTAATAACCACATTCTAAAATATAAATACTATTTTTTAAAATTATATTTTATAACACACATTAACTCGATTACTAATTTATCTTTGATATTTATCTTATCAACCCATTTTATATCAAATCAAAGATACTCATGATAATTTTATAAAAAACAAAAACACATTTTTCTTATCTTTTTCTTCATTTTATATCACATCAAAAGTAATTATTACATTTTTATTTCAGAATACAAGTGAACACAAGAATAGTTATTCCTGAAATAAAAGTCTCATTTTAGAAATAACAAAGAGGACTATCTATTCTAGAATTGATATTATTTTTGAAGTAAACGAGATCTTAGGACTCTCGATGACCACAAAGTAGGCAAGGAGGCATACTTTTTTACATTGATCATTAGTTACACTTGTTACTTTGTTTCTAGTTAATTTAGGTTATTTTTTGGTTATTTTAAATTTAATAAATCAACCAAGTTAGCAGATCATTTATAGGGGTTACCAAAGATGTAGGGGATATTCATATTGAACCCATTAAGTCAAATCAACCTTTTTGAATGGCTCTCTGTTGCAACTTTTTGTTGTTGATCACTCTAGCTAGTTCATGTTTGAAATGCTACATCATATATCAAGGTCATCTATTACTAAGTGATCAATGCATCAAATCAGCACAAATGAGCTTCAGCATACATGGAAGGAGATGGAGTAGTCAGCCAATAATTCAGAGAAAGTTGGTTTTTTTTTTGGGGGTGTTATCTAAGGGTGATTAGCCTATTAGTGTTAGTTCACTTAGTAGTTTGTTCGCACAAGTACCAGATTAATATTTCATCATTTTATCCTATGGATATTAGAGTAACTCATACTTCAGCTGGAGTTGTGCATTAGCCATCTTACAATTGATAGTGTTTGATTAGCTAGTCAAATAAAGAAAGCTGCAAGAGGTCACTTGGTTTGATGTATTTAGGTGGCAAAAATTGACTTGAATTGATAATTCGACACGGTAACCTAGCTTTTAAATGGATTTATATTTAGTGTATTCGAATTATAAATGTATTGACTCGTTTGACCTGACTATTAAATAGGCCATGTTTGTGTTTAATATCTCAATTCATTTAATCTGTTTATGAATCGACTCACTAACCCATTTATGACATGATAACTTATTTAAGACAAAATAACATATTTATGATACGATAATTCTTTTATGATCTGACTAACCTGTTTATAACATGAAAAAACGAAATTATAAACTAAAAAAAATCTATTTATTATTCGAATAAATAATTTATAACTCGAATAATTCTATTTATAACTTGAATAACTTATATAACTTAAGTAACTTGTGCTACCCAATAACTCATTTATGATCTGTGTAACCTATTTAATAAACGAGTTGTTTTTATATTTAGATATTTCAATCCGTTAAATAAAAGAGTGTTATTCGTGTTTGTATTATTATGACCTGTTGTTGCACTTAGATCTATTCGAGGATGCTACATCTACTATTTCCAACTAGATGCTAGCACAAGCAACAACCTTAAATCCATCTCTCTTTCTTTCTCACTTGAGATTGAGAAACTGTTCTTTGACATCCATTCAATTTGTGTGGATATCAAAATACTGCATATGGATCTAGTCTGGCACTTGGAAAGACTACAATTGAAATTCTTAACCAAGAAAATGATTTTCAGATAATATTCTATATCAATAAATGTAGCATCTTCAATTACATCAAACCTAATGGCCTGCAAGAGCTCTACAATGTTCATATCTCACTTTTTAATTCTTCTTCTTTAAGGTTTACATAGATGAAAAAAAAGGTTATACTTTTGTGATGGATAGCATTTCTTCCAGCACAAACATGTTGAGACATTGTATCTATCAGCAGAACCAGATATATTATTTGTGCTGATGCCTTGTTAAGTTAATGAGATAAATTATTAAAAAATGGTGAACTCTATAATGGAGATGTCACATGCAGAAAATTTATCATATGGTGTATAATCATAGCTTCTGTGACAAATTGTAATTTATGTCATCCTTTGTAATTGTTTTAAGTTTTGCTATTTGATTACGCTGTAAACTCTTATACTTTGTTCTCGCATTTAAAAAGCATGATCTTATTAGTCAACTACTTGGCTAGAACTTAATATAACCCATGCACCTCGCTAAATGATCCAAGGGCCTGCTACTTCACTTCTTAGCATAACTATGATATCCTTTTGTATTTCTCAGTGATCATGGGTTCACTTTCTTTTTCTTTTTAATAGTTCTTTAAATTATTTTACATTCCCATTGAATGCATTATATCCACTTTTCCATCTTCTTGTCAGAGTTTACATGTTCTCAGTCTTTGCTCTAATGATTCTGATACTGAAGTTTGAGATTAATTGAGACTGAATCTGCAGTTATCATGGATCCTCTAGGATATTGCTGTCATTGGTGTGTGTGATGATTTCTTTCCCTTTTGCACTGAAAAAAAATAAAAAATGCTTGTCCTTTGCAGGGATAAGGCTTACTTTGTGGATCTCTTTGTCAGAGCATCCAACATGCCAGCCATAAAGATGTATGAAAAGGTATGCTTTCTGCCAACTTTACTTATTAACTTACAACTTTTCTCCTTATTGGTGTGCATATGTTTAATGATGAGATATTCAGACCAATATGCTGTGCCAGATCTAGGCATCATGATTGTGCCTTGGGTTTTTGGGTCGACTCTTGACATATTTTTGATACATACAAAGGATGGTTGTAAATTTACTGCCTAATGAATAGATATTTTCCGAGGTTTGGCATGTCATCTGCCGATGTTCCTACAATGCCTGGGAACACTTTATTCACACCTGAAAGTAACACTCTTTCAATCTGACAAGAGGGTTATATTATTATAACTCAATAAAAGTTGGTAAGGTGAAGGGCCACAACCACAACTTGTGTTTAGGATACATCTAAGAATACACTTCAGTAATGGTTGGCATCATGGTTACTTGATACTACTTCTGAGACCTGAATTGGCTTAAACCGTGGGACCAGTTAATGACTCAGAAGCTGGTGGCATTTGTAATCCAGTGGGACTATTGCCAATAGTATTTCAAACTAAAAGGTTGCTATAGTGGTATTGTTAGTTCAGTCATCTTTTTCTGCAGTTGTTATGACAGGTACTGGATAGAATATCCTTTTCTTTTTCTTTTTCTAATATGCTTTTGCTTTGTATCAATTAGACTTGTCTAAAAATTTCTGTTGTTGTTTTGTGAGCTGTTTAACTACAGCTTGGCTATGTGGTTTATCGAAGAGTGTTACGATATTACTCTGGGGAAGAAGATGGATTAGGTAAGTTACTCCACTATCATTATTATGCTTGTTCTCTTCTTATGGGCCCTTATTGTTGCAGATATGAGGAAGGCATTGTCACAGGATGTTGATAAGAAATCCATAGTACCACTCAAAAGACCGATTACACCCGATGAACTCGAGTACGATTGATCTAAATCTTCAAAGTCACATCCATTTCTATATTGTTCTTCATATTTGCCGATATTTATAGCTTTGAACTACGAATTTGTATCGAGTTTGGCCCTCTACTTCCTTGCCGGGTGAAGGAAGGCATTGAAAACAAAGTGCATTGGATATAAGCGTCCAATTGGTAATGCACTTGTGTACAATTTTTCTCGGATATAAAAACTATTTGTGAGATCTCTTGTTCTAAAAAATATAATGACAAAAATGAGCATCATTAATTGCCTACGAGTTTTAACTTCTTGAGAAATACTTGTCGTCGTTAATAATTATATCTGATATGATAAAATGTTGAAAAATAAATAGAAAATATGTATAGTTGGGAGAGCTTTGTTCTAAGTTGGAGGTGGAAAATGGACGAAGTGAGCCGGCCAAGTTGGGAGTACTCCAATAGCTCACCCGGCTTATCAGCCGCCATAGACCTCGATAGTCTGGACGGGCAGCAGCAACCCGGTCTCATCCCCCCTCCCTCCTCGGCAGCCCTAACTCAAACTTCCTTTGGTAAGTAAATTGGCAGAATTCCTGTGGAGTGAGAATTGTCTTGTATTGATTAAATAGAGGAAAAGTGCAACTGATTGATATTATGCTTTTGGATTAGATATAGTTTCTAATTGGTATCAGAGTAGATAAAATTTAAGGAATGTTTTAAGTTAACTTGTAAGTGATACAAAGGCTCGGGTTACATAATCTCGTGATATAGAAAGAGCCAAAGTTATAATCATATTGAGTACGAGATATTTTAAGCAGTTATACTTTCTTTGTTTATAGGTAACGAAATATTCTCTATTATGTTAGCAGGTGTTAGGATAAAATTAACTCAAGTTTCCTTTAAGCATTAAAAATATAATGTCAGGGTCTAACGATAAATATTCATATGACAGAGTGCAGACTCTGTAATAATATATATCTTATACCTTTAATAATTTCATATGCACATAAGTTATCATTTGCCTATATTTTATCCACTGCTAGCTTATTTGCTCATAGGTCCTCTCAAATATGTGACCTGGAGGACAAGCACGAGATGATCGATGTTCTTATGTACTGTTAATTTGAGATCTTAACAGCAATTAGCACAAATTTTTCAAGCCTAGTTTATGCAAATCAAGGCCATTATAAAAAATTAGGGCCAGGTTTTTTTCTCTTTTTTAATCATAATTATAGTGGATATGTACTTCTATATATAAAACGTATGTACATATTTTAATCCTATCAATAGCCATTAAGGATTAGGACCAAGTCCTTATTTATTTATGCACAAAATCACTTTTATATTTAAAAAAGTTTAATTACATAATTCAACTCGTGAACTACGAGTAAGTATCACATTGTATCCTTGAAAAAATAATATCCATACTCATAAAAGGGTGTAAAGTGTACACTTTGGTCATTATCAAATTAAAAGATTTTGTTATTCATTAGTGTTTATATGTGACACAAGTTTATACATTTGGGGGTGGACATGTAATCAAAATATAAAAATATAATTAGCTACTCTGGTAAATTTAGTAATACTAACTACCTAAATCCCAATATATATCCCTAATAAAACGCTGAACAATGCAATGTTTCACTCCATGATAGGAGGTGTGTGAGTAATTATTTACTATGGTAAAATTATAGGGGAATTAGATTTGTCTAAGATTATTATTATTTTTGACTTGGCTCTGTGTTCACTATGGAATATACATCATTCATCGCTAAGATTTTTGGGTCAATTAATTACCCGACGACGATGGAATATACATCATTGATCATCATTAATCTGCCAAATTTACATCCTTTCACTGTTGATTCTGGTACACAGTAAGATTAGATTTAGGTTAAACAACTCTTTCAAAGATCACCTTGGAGATGGTTGCTACTGTTGAGAGTAGCAGTTGGTTACATCCTTTCACTGCTGATTCTGGTACACAGTAAGATTAGATTTAGTAACAACTCTTTCAAAGATCACCTTGGAGATATGGTTGCTACCGTTGAGATTAGTTACATCCTTTCACTGCTGATTCTGGTACACAGTAAGATTAAATTTAGGTTAAACAACTCTTTCAAAGATCACCTTGGAGATATGGTTGTTGAGAGTGGCAGTAGGGCAATGAGCAAGGTAGTAAAAGCTCTTCACAACATTGAGAAATGTTTGCTTGGTCTTGCTGCTGAGGCTGGTGGAATGCATGAGGATGGTGTGGACCAGAGCTTGCATCTCTGACTCCACTTCCTTGTCCAACTTCTTGGTGATTGTTTGGTTCTCTATTGTTCCCTGGGCAATGGAGTACAACTCTATTATGATTTATGAGATCCCACAATCTAGTGAAATTAATAAAAAATAAAAATCCTGAGAAAATTGCAAAAGGATATCCCTTTATTTATATTAACTTAGAAGAATCGATCATGGCTTGACATAGACTCTCCTTGTCAGCCATTAGGACCACTAGGTCTGCTAAGTAGTCACAAGTGATGGCCGAGAAAGTGAAGGCCGAGTCAGACACCTCTAGATCCACATTGGAAGCATCACATAATGTTTTAAATCTTTTCTGGCATCTACTCCTCCACAAAAGCATCATATTAAGTTGAAAGAAAGCCTTTTGTTTTGGTGCATCCACTCACTAGTTGTAAAGCTCCAATGGGTTGAGATATGCAGAAAACTCAGTAGTCAAATTGTACGTGTTAGACAACCTTGTACGTCTTTTAGTGGTAAATCCACTTCGGGAGGATTGCCAATTTGTCCATATCTTCTCTATCGTCCTTCTACTTAATGAGTAATGGATAATTAAGATAACTATGGGGAATTGCATTATAATAAGTGGTTACCTGAGTAAGCTTCATCCTAAGCTGCAGCCGGTGAAAAATAGAAGATGCAAGCCTGGCAAGCCGCGAGTATTCGGAATCCTCCATCTTGAGCTCACCGGAACCATACCGCTGGCCGCAGACCTCCACGGTCCGGATCAGAAGCAACCCAGTCTCCTCCCTCCCAGACTCGATCCCGTGACAGAAGTGGGCCCCACTCTCCTCCTCCTTTCTCCACGTTAGCAACCACTCCTCCCACTGGCAGATGAAATAGAGAAATAAATATTAATTAGACATAAATCTTGATTAGTGAGATTTGAGTGTGAGATAAAGAGATCTTACGGATCGTCGTAGGTGGCGCCGCCGCATGTGAGCCCCTCCATGTGCAGCCATGTCGGCAGCCTCAGAATCTAGGCGGTCGACCAGTTGACGTAAGATCTCTACCAATCCTCTAGATCTCCTCTCTCCTGACCTACAATTGAACTCCATGTCATCATCTCCTCATCAAGCAAACACAACACATTTTCTCTTATACTAAAATGCACGGCCCACCTAGTTCGATCGTTATTACAGTTGACATGATCGTCATCGGCGTCATCAAGGAAACGGCGAAGGAAGGCACGCCTCATCTCCGTCGTGCAAGTCTTGCTTCTGAAGTATGCGGAGATAGCGTCGGCGAGCACTGCCGTCCTCACCCACCCTAGTCTCTCCGCCGCTCGATCTGGCTCAAAGATGCAGGCCGTGGCTAGGAAGCAGGCCCTCAGCACGCTCCTCCAACTCACACCATATGATATCAGACCACTCTCCTCATACCACCTGAGATCACACTATTAGTAGTATTCTATTAATATTTGTAATTAACAGGGATCGGCTCAACTTAATCTGATATGAGCCCAAGCCGCATACGAGCCTATTTTCAAGCTTCAGCTTTGGCTCAATCGAATGATTGTAAAATAAGAATATTATAAATATTAAATTATATATATATAATTTTAGCTTATTGAGTGGTGTCACTTGAGCCACTCGTCTATTTTGACAACCCTACTGCGACCTCCGAACAACTGTCTGTTTTCATATGTGCCCCATCATCTTCTTTTCTTTAGCAGACAATGACCTCCATAAATTATAGTAAATCTCTCAAATCCTTACATTGTTAAATAATTATTTTATTCTCAACTTTGCACTTTTTTTTCTTTAAAATAAGGGTAAAGTGATATCTAGAGGATCTAAAATTGATCATATACTCATAATTTATTTTTTTAACAAGAAAAATCTAGCATATGACTAAATGAAAGAACATTCAAGAGTTTCTGCATATAGAAACGAGCAACGATACATAAGATCTAGGTATAATTCTGTCTAGGTTATTAGAATGGGAAAAGGAATAAAAGAATAAAGAGGAACTCACTTGTGTAGGCTGAGCCACTCGAGCTGGTGGAGAGATTGCAATTGGTTGAAGTCAGCCTTGGCGAGCTCTAAGTAGAGCTCGTTATTCACGAGTGGCATCCTGTCATATCATATTTCATACACACGTGTGAGGTCCTTCCTATATTAATATCTACTCAAATGAAAACAGTATAGCTGACAGAAGAAATGGAGGATGCTAAAATTGCCTTCATATTTCTCCCCAAATTTATACCAAGTGATTTATCCTCCTCCTAAATTTTATCCCTGTATCCCCTATATAGAGTATAAGTGATATTGGTTCATAATTCAAGATATCTAGATATGTAAATTTATATAAGAAATCAAATGGGTATTGCCAACAATTTATTTTTTTTAGTTTTGCTTCCCAAAAGAATTCCGCTCATTTAACCTGTAGAGAGTCTTCCCTATCCAGACGTCGTCTCCTCCACCATAGTGCTCGATGTAAATCCTCGTCTCCACACGTGGGAGGCTCGCGTACCAAGGGAATTCCAATGCATATTCCACCTGTATTTTGTATTCCATGATGAATATTATATATATATATACATATAAAAATATATTAATAAGCTGACTAGCATATATTTACATACCTCACCGGGCAAGTCTTTGGTGATGATCCACTTGTCCCGAAGCTGCTTGCAAGCTTGCTTTTGTCTAAGGAAAGTATAGGAAAAGCTCTTGGCTCGCTCTAAGATCTCCTCCCCAGGGAATAGCACTTGCGAGGCTCTATTCAAGTTGTACATGCCTGTCACAGCTTGGTTGGATTGCCCGATGAAGCAGAAGAACATACCATCCTTCTCGAATCGCCTCAATACGTCTATGCGATAATTGTTAGAATAATTTTCCCACCATAATAAACATTAAAATATCATGAGTTGCCCACACTATTATATTATTCAAATTTAAAAAAATACACTTTTCAATTTATTCTATCTTCTCCATCCTAATATTACAAGCATTAAACCTTAATTAATATCTTAAAGGATACTTCTGATATTATAAGTATCTATATAAGCTCTTACTATTTTTTTTCTTTCTATCCAATATGGGACTAAACCTTCATATGTGATATTACAAGCAAATTATTCTATCTTCTCCAACCTAATATTACAAGCATTAAACCTTAATTAATATCTTGAAGGATACTTCAGACATTATAAGTATCTATATAAGCTCTTACTATTTTTTCTTTTCTATCCAATATGGGATTAAACATTCACATGTGATAGTCAATAATCTCTCAGCATTACTAATGACTCTTTCAGAAGAACCCACATATCTATTATAGCCATCAAATTGCTAAGAAGATAAGGAAATCATAGTCCAAGTGAAATAGCGTTTAACACAAATCTTTAGAACCTACCTCAACCTAAAAGCTTAGGCTATTAGGTGAAAACCCAAGAATCTATATAAATCCTTTTACTTTTTTTCTCTCTTTCTAATGTGGGACTATACTATCACATTTAAACTCAACATATTTAACTATTAAGATGTACCTACCTTTAACTATGTCATCACGGAAGAGAAATTTTCAGTCATCTTAAAAATTTGGATAGAAGTTTCATATTTACTTAAACAAGAAGATTTTAAATATCATAGATGTATTATGGTAATTTATAGTTCCTCTATTAGCTTCACATTAATATAAATAGAAATGATTGAAAATTATATCAATTCTCTTTTTTATTATTTATAAATATAGCTCTCTATTTACTAAACAATATCAAATCAATTGTACTAATTTATTGATAGATATAATTTAGCATGACTATCTTGTTCTTAATTATAGAATCAAATTAAGCCTCCAAAACAACTAGGAGACAAATTAAAATATTGATTTCCAACAAAATATGATCAAATCAAGACTCTAAAATACTAAAACAAACATTGAATCTCATAAAATCAATAAATCCAAAACTATTGTTATATAATCTCAAAAGTCGTATTAGAGTAAGGGGATATGTATAATTTTGTCAAAGAAAGAAAGGTCAATAAAAGAGTATTGGTCTTTACATGCCTTTATTTGTTCCTAAAGTTATTTGGGAAGATTTGTTCATGGACTTTGTGTTGGGTCTCCCCGTACACAAAGAAGGGTAGATTTGGTCTTTGTAGTTGTTGACAAATTCTCCACAATGACACATTTTATATCATGTTGGAAGACATCCGATGAATTTCACATTGCATGACTGTTTTTTCAAGATAATGTTCTTTTACATGAAATACCACAATTGATTGTGATTCAAACTTTTTACGTCATTTTTGGCTTACCTTATGGCATATGCTTGACACTTCATTAAATTTCAATAGCATAACACATTCACAAACGAATGGTGAGATGAAAGTGGTGATGGAACATTTAGTAATTTTATTCATTGTATTGATAGAGAAAACACAAAGCATTAGGATCATGCCTTGGTTCAAATAGAGTTCGCTCACAACAATGTTGTTAATAGCAAAACCCGACAAGTCGCCTTTCTCCATTGTCTATTAATTAAAAGGCATCAAAGCATGTTTGATCTAGCACTTCTACCAAGAGCTCTAGGAAATGGTAGATAAGGCAATGATACATAAGCACAGGAGACATAGGGAGTTCCGAGAAGTGGACATGCCGAAGATGTTTCTTCACAAGGAAAGGTTTTTAGTGGGGACACATGTAATTGATCTATCAGATGACATGAGAATTTCAATGAGATTTAATGTTGTTGATATTCATGAGTATCATGACCCTCAATAGTACCTAACTGTCAACTCATAGGCGAGTTGTGATCAAGTGGTGGGAATTGCTGCAAGGAGAGAATACGTCTGATATCCTACCAAATCAAACTTTAGGCAATTTAAAACCTTGGAAGTTTGTTAGTTTTGGTTTATTCTGAGTTTATCTAGAATATAGGTATCAGACCCTTGTGTTATTATTGATTCAATATTTCTAAAACAAAATTTCTCTTTGACAGTTACAAAAGGATTTTTGAGCTATTATTTTTAGAGTATTTTAATCTCTAGTCATCCCCTCTTGCTATCTGCCTTGTTAGTATTCTTGTTAGCTACATTTGCATTGGAGGGCTTGTACTAGTGCTTTGAATTTATGTAAAAGCTAAATAGCTAATTGTTATTGCTTGTTAAGCAATACCTATCTCACTTGATCTTAAAGAAATATTTGCCTATGAGCTCTTAATCACTAAAAATAAAAGCTACGATCAAATTGCAATTGTTAGTCAACTGTTAATTATGACATTAAAAGATTTAATTACCCATGAAAATATAGTCCGATTTAAAGATGTGAGGGATGGTTAGGTATATATATGTATAATGGGGATAACTTTAAGCAAAAAAAGAAAAGAATAAAATGCTCACCGGGAGAGACATCGTATCCATGTAAACGGAGGAGACGAAATCCCATGGCAGTGTCGTCCACGTCGTGAACTCTCGAATTCCTGGCCCAGCATATCCCTTCTTCTGTCCAGTATCTATAATTTAGAATATTAATTACTAATTAATTGACACTAATCAACTTAATTAGATATGATCTCCCCTCTGATATTGATTTAGCTAAAAGTGTTTAGACTTCAATACCTGTACACATAATTAAGGCAACTTTTGATCTCACTCTCAAAGTAGCGAGAGATACCAAGACGCTCCAATCGATCAACCACCCACAAGTGCTCGAATAAGTCAACGGGGTAGACATTAGGCACTGTGCATTGCAAATTATATATTATATTCATTAATTAGATAATAATTAGTTTACTCAAACGCTTAAGTTGATAACAAATATTCAACTCTCTTGTATTGATCTAAGGTATCAGTAACCCCTTTACCCTTCAAAAATAAATTAGTCTCTTTACACCTTTTCTCTCTTATATGGTTCATAAGTCGAGTTGATTATTTAGTTTTAGAACATAAAAATCACATATATATGTATAATTTCTTTTCTCTTATGTGATTTTTATGGAATATCAATAAACAGTCATTTATAAGTTTTGAAACTAAATTAATTGATCAGTTAAGAAATATATGTAAAATATTAATTTTATCCTTAATAGATCTAGCAATAGAATTTTGTTTGAGAAATTTATTAATATGTGTCGAATGATTGCTCTAAACTATTGGGTAACAGATCCATATACACGGCACATGGGTAATAGGATGTGCATCTTATATATAACGCAATAATATAAAATATATAATAAGAATTAAATATTATACTAGATAATTAATTGACTTAAAAGTTTAAGCTATTAGGTAACTAGCGGCATAAGTCAGGTGTGTATTTAGAAAAATAATACATTTAACACTAGTTTCATCATCAATGGATTTAATGGTTTTTACCTCCTCCATCGAATTTTTTTACAATATTCTGAAGGTACTTGAGGCACTTGTGATCACCGGTTTGCATGAAAGAATAGGCCGTGGCAGAAGGTGAGAAGAGGAAAGAGCCATCAGGGCATTGGAGCTTAAGAAGCCTGCCCCAATCCAAATCAGGCATCCCCTCCAAGCTATGGAGCAGTGATGTTGGTACTTCATGCATCACTTCTTTTGGAATCCTATCCCAAATGCATGACATACACAAAAATAGTAAGTAGTATTTGAGATAATCCCCATGGAAAATTGTGGCCATAATGTTGATACCTCTTTAGCTTTAGGTCTCTCTTGGCATATATGTCATCCAAGGCAGGGTCATTATAAGGCAACTCTAACCCAAGGTCTTTAGCCATCTCTATCAGTGAAGGGAAGGCAATTTCAAAACCGATAGGCATGAACTCTTCCTCCTCCTCAGCCAACCTCCATATATTCTTGCAGATGAACTTAATTCCTGATAAGAAATAACCATTGAACCTAATAAGAGAGCAAGAGTAGTTATTTGCCCATACCTAGTGAACGTACCTTTGTCGCATATTTCAGGATGCAAACCCCATGACTTGAGAGCGATCACACACCCGAGAGTGTTGATCATCCGATCATGGGCGGAGAAGATGGCGTCGCCCCACGAGCCGTCGAGGAGTTGGTTTCCGACGATCCATCGAATGCAAGAAGGGAATTGAGGGCCGCCATCTCCATTGGAGTCGCGTATTAATGCGACCCATGCAGTGTCGTACGCCGAACTGCTTATTTCCCCATCTCCTATCGAACCCAACATTGCTTTGACTTCATCTATCCTATGCCACAACTCCAATCCCCGGACCTTCAATCCATCCAAGATGCTTCTGTTAGTTTCAACAGGAATCGATTTGTTTCAAAGAAATTTAGACCCCAAAAAGAAGAAAAGATTACCTCGAGTAGACTAGTTTCTTCCGGCCTTTGGACTGGTGATTCTTTCTTACCAACTAATCCGGCGCCGCTATATTCTGCGCATGTATATGATGCGTTAAACTATATGATTGAGCACGTAATACCAAGTAATGAATGCTAATTCAAACATGTCAACTATGGTGGACCCCAACTTGGGTATGGGAACAGGAGGGTGGGGGTGGGGGTGGGGGTGGGTTCACTCAACTGGACTCGACTCGAGTCAATGATGCCAAGTAAAGAAAGGCAAAGAGCATAAATGCCAGCAATGGATAGATTGATACCCTGGGTTCTGGAGTTGGATAATGCATGCCACCTCCACTTGGGAACGCACACGCCTTTGGTCCTCCTGAATGCTCCACCATCACAATAACCTAGCAAAATTACAAACAACACATCGTGATGGATTCTTTATCCTAGTCATTTCAGAAGGAAGAAGAATAAGAAACGTTATTCAGACATTAGGAACAGGAACTGGGATAGAGAGAGAGAGAGAGAGAGAGAGAGAGAGAGAGAGAGAGAATTGCCTGAGAGACGACAAGGAGAAAGCTGCGAGGTGAGAAGGAACACCTGGGGGTGAAGCAAAGAGCCCATTTTGTTGCTACGTGCTGTGGGCTTGCAACGCGTAGCAGTGGAATTGCTCTTATAGAGGTAACCGCTTGAAGAGATTCCAAGGATGGGTTTCTGTACAAGATTCGCACCCTCACCCCTTAATTCGTACCTGCTTGTCTTTCTAGAAAGTTGATCGATGCTTTCCTTATATTTTTTTACTTTCTATTTCTCTCCTTCCTTTTGTTCTTTTCTTGGTTTTATCGGATTCGAGCTCATGGGGACGGCCTTTCTATATCCGGAAGGGAAGAGGAGTGAGAGTGACGGCTATATATTTATTTGGGATTTTGAAGACGGTGTGTGTTTGTGGGGGTGGGGGATGATGCCTGCCATCTTTGATTCACTAAAAGAGGCGGGGATGATGAGGTGCTGTTGATGGTGGGTTTTGGCATTCTGAGCTCATTCCTCTCTCTCTCTCTCTATCTCTCCAGGTGCCGAGGTATTGCAGCAGTTCTGCAACCGGGTTCCAGAGCATCTCAGTCGCTTGGACTGCATTGAATGGTTAGTGGTGTCAAATTAGTTGTCCGGAGAGAGATAAGAAAATTTCATAAAAAGAATATACTAAATACTAAATAAAAGAAAATAACTAAGTATATCATCTCTTCCCACTATGGAATAAAAGGACCAGTGTCAAATGAACATCACAAGAAAAAAGAAGAAAAAAGAAACTAAAAAGTAAAGAAGAAATAATAGCTACTTATATGAACAAATGATACCAGAATAAGTCCATACTCCAAATAGAACACACACAACAAAAAGATGAGATGTTTAGCATTAACTACCAAGATCGCCAGTAGGAAGAGAAGAAGCACAGCCATCGATCTCCCATTGCAAGGAGAATAAGAAGAAGTAGAAGAAGAAGATTCCTTTCTCCCAATCAAACGAGAGCAAATTGCACAAAAGAAATAGGAAAAGAAGAAGAAAGCTCGAAGAAATAACTTCATTTTGAGGTGGGAAAGGTCGCTCTTCGAAGAGGGAAAGCACATGGGGGGTGGGGGAGTGGAATTTGGGCTTTAAAAATGGGAAGTGGGGGAGAGCTGGTTGCAGTACTAGCGAGCAACCAGCAACCAAGGGAGAGGACGATCCCTGTGTTTTTTTATTTTGGAGACGGGAGAGTGGGTTTCGGGAAGTGCGATGGGGGGGAAGGGAAGCCCAAGACCCACCGGACGCGAATTACGAGGAGGCTATGACCCAGACATGACGTGGCATGTACATGCGGGAGAGTAACGGTCATATCTTCGAACGAAAGGTCTCGTCTTTTATAAATGTACCCCCCCCCCCCCCCCCCACAAAAAAAAAGGCCGTCCGTTGAGGTATTTGTTTGGTTGTTCGATAAGAGAGGTTTTATCCAGTGGATGGACAATATAAATAATTAAATAAAAATAGAGACTAATTATTAAATTAAAGATTATATTTTTGGACTATTTTGTAGAAATTTAAGATTGTAATTACTTTGTTTGGATCTATTTTCCAATTCTTTCTCCTAAAAAAATAAAAATAAATAAAAAAAAGAGAAGATGTTTGAATTAGCTTGGTCAAAAAATTGAGCATCCGTGACTAAAAATAATATGTTTACCAACCATAAATGATCCAGGAAATGCTACGTACTAAAAATGATTGTTTATCATTAACTAATACAAGGTTTGCCATCACTAATTAATTTATCATTTCCCCCATTTAACCCGTGGGTCAATTAGCAACTGACAGAGAAAACATCACGAGAAACTTAATTAGCTATCTTCAACAGTAATCGTACAAACATAAGGTGGCATTATTATATAATGTACCTTACATTGTACTTGGTACATTTAACTATGTCATTGTTGATCTCGTTCCAGAATAAAAATAAATAAATAAAATTGTTGATATTATTGGTCCAAGCTTCACACCCATCACCTACTTTTCTGCAATTAACTAGAATAGGTTTACTGATAATGACTTGATCACAGAATACATTGAAAGAATTTATGGATCATAATATTGGGGAAACATTGAGGTGGAGAGGAAAAAAAACTGAGTTGGAAGCTAATTTCTTCATATATGATGGATGGAGATAGACTTGTGAAAGTTGTATCTCAGGATACATTGCTTTTCACTGTCAAGTTCCTAAAGACAGTACTTTGAATTAACTTGGGAGTCAATTACCAGCCTCAAATATCAGTAATAAATAGTGAAATTAATAATCATGATAGCAAAAGTCAAGATAAGAAACCTTATAATCTTCTAAAAATTTATTTATTTTTTTATTTAATATTTTCATTAAAATTTGTTGATACTCATGAAGTTGTTCATTCATAGGTTTATCACCTACCACGGTGAACCTAAGAAATGTAGAGGTAGTAATTTTATTAACTCCTTAGCATTCTCAGATTCATGGTAGACATTATATAAATGGTCATCTAAGGTGCTAAGAATTCTACCCTTATATTCATAGTCTAATTCTTCAACATCTAGCCTCTTTTTCTTCTTGAGTTTATTCTTTAGTTTGAAAAGAGGTACATGAAGGGGTTGGCTTCTCTACAACAGACCAGAGTCCCACAGAGGTGAGCCAAATTTCATTGTCACCTCTTGAATTCATTTCCATCAAACTTATTTGGTTTAAGTCCAGTATGTTTAGTAATTTTAGAGTCCATAAGATATAAGTTTTGTATGCAAAATTTAAATTCTGTGATCATATCAACAAAGCATATAAAAATAATAATAAACATTTTGCAATAACTTCATATTGTATAGTTTAATGAATAAATCTAAATATTCTGCCGTATATAACTTAGCAATTATGTCAATAATTGATTATGGTGTCAATTTATGCATATATTTATGTGGTAAAGTAAACAGCAGTAAAAGCTAATGTTTTATTAAAAAAATCTTACTAAATAGCTGTTACAATATTATATTAGTAATAAAAGCAGCGGTTACAATTATTAAATAGAATTTGAATTAAAGATGGTTTTAAGATGGAAAAACTAATTTTTTTTAAAATAGATAAAATAATATAAAATAAATTTCTAATGAGACTAGAAGTATGGACAAATGGACAAAACCCCCCCCCCCCACAGTAGATAATTAACACAGAAACTAGTACCACTTTCTTTAGATTGTTATATATTTAATTTAATTAATTCTATATTTAAATTTGAAGTAAGTCTTTTTTTTTTAATAAAAACTGAAAAGATTAAAATATTGTAAAGAACAAATATTTTAAAGAAGCTAACTTGCGTAGCTGCTCAAAAAAATTGTGCCCTCTGTCCAGAATTTTTCGTCTATCTTTCCTCCAAAATATAACTCAGAACAATATTTCTATGCGCCAATTTATACGCCAATTTATACTGTTCTTCGATATTTCTCTTTGAAAATTGTACTCCTCCGAATTTATCAAAATATATATTTAAGAGAAAAAATTGAGAGAGAAGAGTAGCCAAAACTTTGTATTTGATTAAAAATTTTCTTTACAATTTGTTTTCATGACAAAGGGGGATATTTATAGGTATTTGAGGCCTTTAAATTCTCCAAAATATTTGTAACCCCCCAAAATTAAATCCGCCCACTAACCATCTAAAATAGTTGTTACAAAACTTTTAAAAATTTTATAACGTTTGAATTTTAAGTTTCTTTAATTATTAATTTAAAATTAATTTGAATTCCAAAATTAATAACAATCCTATTTTTGACATACATGAAAGTAGTAAGTAGTATTTGAGATAATCTATCTCTATCGGTAAAGGGAATGCAATTTCAAAACCAATAGGCATGAACTCTTCCTCCTCCTCAGCCAACCTCCATATATTCTTACAGATGGAACCTAAATAAGAGAGCAGAGTAGTTAAGTGAACATACCTTTGTTGCACATTCCAGGATGCAAACCCTACGACTTGAGAGCGATCACACACCCGAGAGTGTTGATCCTCCGATCATGGCCGCAGAAGATGGCGTCGCCCCACGAGCCGTCGAGGAGTTGGTTTTCCGACGATCGACCCGAGTGCAAGAAGAAGGGAATTAAGGGCCGCCATCTCCATCGGAATCGTGGCAAGTAGTGAGTGCTAATTTAGACATGCAAAGATGGTGGACCCCAACTTGGGTATGGGAATAGGGGGGTGGGGGGGTTTCACCCTTCACCCAGTTTGGTACTCCTAGTGAAGAAAGATGCCAAGTAATGGATGATAGATTGCTACCCTACCCTGAGTTCTGGACTTAAATAATGCATGCCACCTCCAGTTGGGGAAGGCACACGCCTTTGGTCTCCCTGAATGCTCCACCATTACAGTAACCTAGAAAAATGGAGATAGTATGGAATAAGAATGGTTTTCTTTTTCCTTAATACATATGCTGCAAATATATTCCATCGTAACTAGCGTTCATTGGAAAGCAGAGAGTAATTATTTCCTGAGTCCACTTTTTTCTAAGAAGAAATAATTAATTCAATGATGCGAATGCAAAAAGGTCCAAAAACAAGATCAACATTGGGAAAAGGTTCAGCAGACCGTGGTTTTGTTCTAACGTATTGGTGAAGTGCACGAAGTCTGTTGTTTGTATCCAAACGTGATGGTCGGTGGGCCGTTTCAGGAATGACAGTGCTTTTTGAATAGTTGAGAATCCTTTTAAAAGATCCGTTTGACTTTGGTTCCTGTTTAAATAGAAAATCTAGTTTAGAGGGCAAGCATTGCATTGTATTACATATCTATTGTAATCTACTAAAGGATGTCACAAAAAAAATGACCCAACTAGCTCACAACCCATCGTGTTGACCGGGCTTCTTTTCTCAAGATTGGGCCCTCTTATCAGTAATGTCATGGGTTGACATATGTCCGATCAGACCTAAATCAAATTTAGGTCGGACTTGGGTCTAAATATCCCTTGAATTTTGATTTCTTGCATACTACTTACTACATTGACATACATATATGCCAAAGAAGAGATGAGATATATATTAAGCACATCAACCTTCATTTTATTCCACTCCCCTCCATCTTATTACTTATTACCTCTTCTCATTCAATCCAATCCAATCCAATCCAATCCAATGATTATAGACACTGTTAGGTATCCCTTTACCAGTGAGCCCAACTCCAGTTACTCCACTAGCAAAGTGTAAGGCATCTTAACCGGCCCATTCCTATTCTTGAGACTCTACCATCCTTATGCCTCTCAACGTTTGTCTTGAACTTTTCCAACGCCTTCTGGTCCGCAGTCCACTCCGGGCTATCCCTCTGCCCGAGGTAGACCTCGTCGGAGGGGAGTGCGTCGATAAGATCTGGATCAGCGACACGCCGACGATGGGCTGCAGTTGGCTGGTGATGCGGGATGGGAACACCTCGTCCGGACTCTTCTCCAGCTCAGCGTACTCGGCCGTGCCGGGCTCCCGCATGAAGCGTCGGATTATGGTGGGGTGGTTGGGGAGGTAGCCGTGTCGGCGTGGAGGGCGGAGGCGACCCAGATGATTGCATGCCGTGGGTGAGCTCCGAAACGGTCTGCATCTTGGGCCACCATGGCTCGTCCTTCATGTCGCCGTGCCCGACCTTGCGCACTTCCTCCCAACCACGCCTGGAGCTCCACGTCGGCATCGACGGCGGCGTCGCCGTCGGTATATACACTGGTTTGCTTAGTTAACCGGACACCATGTTCATTAATTAGCTCGTAGTTGTCTAATATTTCCTATTGCCGATTCAAGATAAATGTAGACCCCTTATACGCATATATATATATATATATATATATAGTAACTATATTGTAACTTTAATCTATATAATTAAAATAAATTTTAAAAACTAATATTAGGAGGAGAATGTGGGCTAAGGATTTCGTTCTCTTATAATAGAAACGATAATTAATAGGGTAGAAGTCTAGAAGACCAATTTGAGGCTTCTCGTTGGACTTGGGCCAAAAGTTTTAAAGATTTTAAACAACTAGGGGGTCCCAAAAACATGAAAGATACGCTTGCTAGAGGCGGCCTGACGCATGAGGTTGAGAAGTTTCCATAGAACCTTTTAAAAGATGAATTATGGCCATACACATCTATAATAGTTTGTGCCTCTGTCTATCTGATCATCTACTTTCTATATACTTAACTCCCAACGAAGTGGAGCGGTAGGGTTATTGAGTTATAGATTTGTGATGCCCACGTGACATATGACGGTAGTCCTAATTCACCATCGTGGGATGGGTGGAAAAGAGTTTATATCATGAGTGTTTCTCTGAAGATTAAAGCCTTGTTTGCTTTGAGTTTAGAGATCTCTCCTAAACTAGTTCATAAACTCCTAAACTGGTTCAATAATTAAACATTTTTCCCTTTTTATATCTAATCAAGTTTACTCTTAAAAAAATTAAGACTAAGAAATAAAATTAATTAATCGAGTTGGAGGCCTAGTCTCAAATCAAACAAGGTCTAAAAGTTTTGTCGGGAAAGTCTTTTGGACTAGGTTACCTACTACAAACCTTATTAAATATTTGTATCTTGTCCCTGAGACCATGTGCCCGAAATGTGGTTTTGAACCGAAGACCATTGCCCACTTATTCTACAACTGTGTTTTTGCCACTTCTATGTAAACTTTTGTTGATGAAATACTTTGAGGCTAACTCCTTTTGTTTACACCTATGGGATAATGAGCTTTAAGTCTTAGAGGATGGTGGCATCTCTATGCTTAAGAAAAGTTTGCTCATAATGATTCTTAGGGTTGTTCACTGGCAAATCTTAAAATGCATGGATAATATTATTTTCAATGACATTCATGAAACAACAATTAAGTTTGGAATTGCTCTCTAGTCTCCTTTTGGAATATTATAAGCAAAAGCAGTATAAGGCTATAAAGCCTAGGCCACTATATCCTTCAATCCGATAGGAACCCCCTCCCCCAGGGTGGGCAAAAGTAAATGAACGAAGTTGCTGGTGTGTGTAAAGCACTAAAGTCTATGAAAGATTTGGATATAGTGCGTATGTAGATCGAGTCTAACTCTCAAACTTTTGCTAGCACCTGGCACCATCAACCCCACAGTGAGCCTTGGAGTTTATAATTGCTTATATATATGTTTAGTTATAAAAATATCAAGATTATAAATTTTCTTATATCGTGAAGCTAATCAAGACTCTAATTGGTTTGTGGCCTTGGGGCAATTTTAGGGTTTTAGCTATACTTGGATAGATGCCTCCCTCCCCCTCTTTTGCAGTTGCTCAGCTCAAATCTCATTGAGGCCTTTTGAAACTATGACGGTTAATTAAATGACATTTTTTTTTGTCTTTTTTTCTCTAAAAATTTGTTTTAGCTCTGTGGCATCAGAATAATTAAACTACAAGTAATAATTGTTGATTCTTTAATTATGCATTTTCTCTATTTTTTATTTTTCTATGTTATTAAATAAGACTACATCTCTGTTGATATGTCCTCTTCATCTTGATGAAGTTGAATCACAAGCCGAGGCATCTATCTTGGAAGCCATGTTGGAATCTCTAGTAATTGTGAATCCAATCAAGTCTCAAACTCATCAATGCAAATCAAGCACACCTCTTCACCATGACTCTCTCTCTCTTTTAATACATGACTTTGGCTAGCTCCTTTATAGATTTCAAAAAGAAAATATCTTTATTCTAAATACAACCTTGTTATTCTAAATACAACCTTGTTATTCTAGAATAGCAACTACACATCATAATAGCTCTATTCTAGAATACAAACATTATTCATCATAATTACATCTTATATTATAGACTAACCTAATTACTAATTTACTATTGATATATATCCTATCAATTTACTTTATATCAAATTAAAAGATATTTATCATAATTTTATAAAAAAAGAAAATATATATTTTTATCTTTTCCTTCACTTTATATCAAACCAAAAGTAATTATTACACTTATATTTTAGAATGCAAGTGAATATAGGAATAGTTATTTCATATAATAAATCCTTCATTATAGTAATAATAAATATGAATTGCTATTCCTATTTTAACCATATTCCATATATAAGCGGGGCCTAAAAACTCAATCAATATATACATTGCTAGTTTTTGAAAAGTAATGCTCTCTCTTTTAGTTTTATCATGATAAACTTTTTTTAAGAAAAATATAGAATCATTTGTATTAACTTTATCACCTAGATTACAAAAAGTATTATTAAGATCAGAAGTCAAAAGCTAAAGAAGAAAACTAGAGAAATCCTCTGCCCAAGTACAATTGGTACAATTATTTCTCCCTAAATAAGCAAGCCAATATGTAGTCTCATTGGCCTCATGAAAGGTACGCGAAACTTTAAAATTGATAAAAAGGCAAAGAAATGACCCAAATATCCTCAATAATAGTATCAAGAGGAAATTATATTTTACCCTCTAGTGGTTAAGTCTAAATTTGCTTCATTCTCATATGGTTTCACTTGTTTTATTTTACCCACTTTTGTATTGATAAAAGTGGGTCAATGGTTAAGGGGCATATGAGAAATCCAAGAACAAACCACATATTTTAAAAAAAAAACTCATCCGATGACCTTAAATATGTTAGAGCGATTTGCAATCATAGTCTTAAAACAATAACTCTATGCATAATTACAAGGCCTAGGCAACCTCTAATGGTGGAGATCGCCATACTTGGTTATGACCATCATCACTGAGAAGTTGCAATCCTTATTAAAGATAATAATAACATATTTGCACGAGTTACAAATGAATTAAGTGCAGATCTCGGATAGCAATGCCCCATCTCTTTTATATTTAGTGATTTTTTTTGAACTGATCAAATTAAGACCACACCTATTGGTAGACTTCTCCTATAAAAATTTACAAGAAAGTTTAGTCACTCTATTAATTACAATGAGAGGCATGCAATAGGAGAATATAAGATGCACTAACATAGAGTTGAGAATCGAGTTAACGAGGGTAATTTAGATTCAACTTTTATCAGAAACTCTTTATTTTCATAAATAAAATACTTGTATAGGCAAGATTTTAGCTAGTACATCTATTTGCACACAATAATACAGAATAATTTTAGTACAAATTAGGATGGTTGTAATAAAATTTGTCTGACAGAATGAACTAACAATGTTATTATTGTGTATTATGATGTTAAAAATTAGTGCTAAACTTATTTTATCATTTTATCATACTATTTCATCTAGCTAAATGGTGTGTCACTACCAAAGTCATTTTGATAGTCCTCATACTTATTAGGAGCATTTTGAGAATAGTATTTATCTTGTTATTTATGAGTCTTATTTAGTTATATGTGAACAAGCAAATGATTATATGTTAAAATGACTTAAGTTTATGAGACTCTCTATGTCATTTTTTTCATTTGGTGTCATCATAGAGAGTAAGAGAAAGGAACATGATCCATATTAGAATTTTGTTAGATAGAACGTGGGTGACCTTCTATATTATTTTCTACCTCTTTTGTAAGTTTATTTTGTAAGTTTGATAATTTTTATTTGTAACACTTAATATTTTGAGTTCATACCTTGGTTATTATCTATTCATGTGAAGATTATGATCTATATGCACTGTGATACTTTTGATGCTTTATAGTGAGATTTTTTTTTACTATTGCTTGTATTTATGATTGTACAAATTTGAGTGTGTAGAAAATGTTGAGTTTCTACACTTGACAAAATAAACTTTTCTTTTTAGAGGACACCGATTTTCTCTTCATGGTATTAGAGCTACAAGAGTTCTTATGGTGATGAGGAAATCTTATATCCTTGGTAAGCAAGAGGGAGATATTTTAAGTTATGCATATAAGATGCTTATTAAATTATCTCTATGATAGATTCAATGGTAAGCTTTAATTATCTTGGAATAGACATGCTCACAAGTTTTAAATTACCCAATATGAAAGTTGTGCATATATGTGTATTTTCAAGGCCAAGAGATATAAGAGACCGTTTGCGAGAGTGACACACAAATATTGGATGATGCACCGAGAAATGAAAATGGAAGAAAGAAATGACTTGCTAGAAGTGACAAAACTGTTTGTTTTGAAAACATCTATTAATATAGATATGTTTGATCATATTTAGAAGGCTAAGACACTGAAAGATGTTTGAGGTATCTTTGAAAAGTTATTGATAAAGAAAATCGAGGCCCAATTGTAATTTCTAAAGATTGAGTTGTCAAATACAATTCAAGTAAACATAAGCATTGGAGAGTACTTTTTGAAAGTAAAAAAACCTATGTACGGAGATATCTAATTTGGATTTGAATATACTAATTAGCAAAACAAAGATGAAATGGTACTTTATTTATGGGCTTCTAAAGAAATATCATTTTTTAATCTCATCATTATAAGGTTAGGCTAGACAACCAAGTACAGCGGAGTTTAAGAATTTACTTAACAACCAACAAAAATTAGTGAAACAAAATGATGATAAAGAATAAGCTTTGTTCACTAAAGACAAAGAAAGGTGATCCAAGTAGAGGTAAGATAAATACAAAATCATATGAAGGTGAAAGCTCAAAGTATAGAAATAAAACTCCAAGGTGAAAGAATGTCAAATGCTATCGATGTGGCAAAGACATATCGAAAGAGATTATGGGGTCAAGCTCTAGATGCAAATGTTGTTTCTAAGTAGGGCTGTCAAAATAAATAAGCAGCTCGGGCTCGGCTCGGCTGAAGTTCGAGTTTGGCTCGATTAGAGATGAGCTGAGCACGAGTCATCAAAATTGGCTTGAAATTAATATCGAGCCGAGTCTAAGCTGGAGCTAGCTCGCTCAGGCTTGACTTGATAGGCTCAGTATAAAAGGGTTTCTCACAAAAACTTAATTCCCAAATCCCATATTTGATACCTCTCAAATCCCTAGCCTGTATACTCCTCATCCTACAACACTCATCCTCGTCCTCCTCAATCTGTCGCGGTGCCGCCTCATCTTCCTTCGCCAAGCTCCTCCTCCTCTTCCTTTGACAATAGGTTCGATCTGACTCGATCCAGCTCAGCTTGAAAAAGGTTTGATAATAAGCTCATTCCAGGCTTGAGCTCGGCTCGGGTTTGGGTCAAGTTGAGTTGAGCCGAGCCTAAGTAGAATTCTAAATATGTTCAAGCATTAGAGTGTTAACTATATAATGATCTCTCATCATTTGACTAGTGACAATTCTAAATTTAATGAGTTAATGCACTATGAAGGGAATGATGCTATTATCACGATAGATTGCACGGTTCATTTAATGGTGAATGAAGGTGTTATAGAGATGGATGGAGTCACCTTGAAGAGCGTCGTCTTCCATTTACCCGATATAATTAAAAATCTTATTTTTATTTCTCAAGTAACAGATTCCAATCGTTATTTTTTCTTTAAGCCTAATGATGTGTGAATTATATGAAATATTTGGAATGATGATGTGAATGTTGCCCATTATGGAAAGAAGGTGAAATCTCTTTATGTTCTTTCATCTAGACTTCATATGTTGAGAAAATTAGCAACAATTGATAATACTACTTTGTGGCATACAAGATTGGCATATTTGGGATTTGAAAAAATAAAGTACATATTCTTAAAAAAATTAGTGCATGGAATAACTTATCTAAATATATTAAAGTTGGTGGTATATGTAAAAGGGGCCAATATATGAACCTCTATCATTTACCATTTAAAGACTCAAGTTAAAATGTAATAAACTGTTTTATCTTGTCCACATGGATATCTTAATATCAAATAGTATACCAAGTTATTTCGGATTTAGATGCATGCTTCTTTTCGTAAATGACTATTCAAATATTCTTGAGTGTATTTTCTTAAATAGATGTCGAAAATATTTTTCAAGTTCAGACTCTTCAAATCAATAGTGAAATGTGAGTATAGAAGAAGAATCAAGTATTTGAGAAGTGATGGTGGTAGCGAATGCTTTTTAAAAAAGTTTGATGATCTTTGTAGAGAGCATAAAATCGAGCGGCAATTGACTTGTGCTCATACTTTCAAGTATAGCGAAGTGCAAATTGCAGCATCTGTTGGAAGCACGTCGATTTTAGTTATATTTCAATAATTTGCTAAGAAATTGTGGGTGGAGGCAATGATGTGTGCATCTTATGTTATCAATCAAACTCTATTGAGCTCTTGCTATGTAAAATCTCATTTTGAGTATTGTATAAATTGAAGCTTTCTATTACAAATTTTTGGGTGCTTGATTCTGTTTGTTATATAAATGTACCTAATGTAAAGCAGACCAAATTTGATACTGAGACGGAGAAATATATTTTCTTTGAATATGATACTCAAAAGAAATGGTGAAAATATACGGATCCAAAGATGCATAAATATATTATTATTAAGGATGTTGTTTTTTATCTTCATATTAAAATCAATCAATTGTTGGGCCAAATGAAGCTCCATTAAGCTCTCATGTTGAGATGAGTGTATAGGAACCATCTTTTACATAATTGTCTTCCATGGACTTAGCTCATAGAAAAAATTAGTATATTCAAGAAGGATAAAACTTAGGATTTGATGCTAAAGTTAAGGAATGTGGAACTATTTTCATGCAAGTGGTGTTCAAAATTAAAAGAAAAGCTGATGGATGTATGGATAAATATAAGGGAAGATTGATTGTTTGCGAGTTTACATAATAATACTACGAGGAGACTTTTAGTACAGTGATTAAGATGACGTTGGTTCGGTTTCTCATTTCATTAATGTCTAAGATGTGATGAAAAATGTGACAACTTGATGTCAAAAATATTTCTTGTATAGCAATGCGGATAAAAAAATTTATGAATCAACCTATAGATTTTATTTTGAGGACTTCAACAAATTATATATACAAATTGAAGTAGGCAATTTATGGTCTCAAGCAAGTACATAGAGCTTGGTATAGTAAAATTGCTCAATACCTTATATTTTGTTGCTTTCATGTTTTAAATTCTAATCCAAGTATATTTGTGAAGAAGCATAATAGTATGTATGTCATTATTTTATTTTATGTTGACAACATAATTATTACCGGTGATAATAATGATAAAGATATTATTAAGTTTCATAATGAGTTTGCTATCTAATTTGAAATGAAGAACTTGGGGGTAGCAAAGTCATTTTCTTGGGTTGGAGGTAGAGAAAGAGGTTTATGCATTTTTATTTCTCAAAAGAATTATGCATCAAAACTTATTAAAAAAGTTCGGATTCCAAGGAAGTAAATCATATTCTACTCTCATAGATATGAATGTCAAATCAAGGAAAATGGATGGCAAGGTTCTTTTAAAAATCTTTCGAACACTTCTAAGTAACTTGTCGTATCTCACAATTACAAAGCCGGATATTACCTTTCGTGTCAGAGTAATGGATTGTTATATGTAAGAACATAGTAAACTTTATTTCGAAGCCAACAAGAAAATTCTTAAGTTCGACAATTCCTCTTTAAATGCTGGTTTACTTTACAAAAAGAATGTAAGTTGTGAATTTATAGATCTCATTAATGCTGATTGAACCGATGATCTTGATGATGAAAAGTCAACATTGAGTTATATTTTTAGCTTGTTTATGTCTCGTATATAATGATGTAGTAAAAAATAAGATACTTTGACGCTCTCTAGTATGGAGGCAAAGTATTAAAAAACGAGATTTGTAGCATAAAAATATGTATGGTTGCGAATTTTAGTTAGTGATGTTCAAAGAGAAATTGACTATCCGACAAATATTAGTTGCGATAATCAATGTGCAATTAAATTGGTGATAAGCATAATTTTTTATGCAAGAATGAAGCACATTAAAATGAAGCATCACTTTATTTAAAAAAAAGTGTTTGAAGAGAAAATCAAGCTTATAGATGTATAGTCATGAGATACCTTGGCTGATGTCTTTACTAAAGCTTTTCCAAAGGCTAAGTTTGAAGAACTTGAAAGAAAACTTTGGCTTGGTAGTGCACTAATATGAAGTGTTAAAAATTAGTACTAAACTTATTTACAATGTCACTATTATCGTCCTTTTGGTAGTGTTTTTATAGGCATTTTAAAAATAGTTTTTTATTTTGTTATTTATAGGTCTTATTTAATCACATGTAGATTAAAAGGAGTCAAGTATATGCGAGTCTCTAGATCTTTTTCATTTAGTGTCATCTTAGAGAGCAAGAGAAAGTAAGAATATCCATATTAAAATTTTGCTAGATAGAATGTGAGTGACCTTCTATTGTAATTCTTACATGAGTTTGTTTTGTAAGTTTGATATTTTTTTATTTGTGAAGACTTGATTATTATATATTGAGGTGAAGATTATGATCTATATACATTATGATTTTTTAGGTATTTTATTGTGTGGTTATCTTTTTCGTTCTTGCTTTCATTTATGGTTGGGTGATTTTGGCTTTGTATAAAATCTTGGGGTTTTACATTCGGAGAAAATGAGATTTATTGTTATCAATGATGTACAAACAGAATGAAATCAAATATATTAGACGCCCAATGTGTCCTAATTTTGTTACTATTTGCATTTATATTTAGAAAAAAAGAATACGGATATGACCAAACAGTAATATGACTTGGCTTATCTTTTCAAGCCCAATTCCAATATATATAATAGTGCCCAATCCCGCTTTATATAATAGTGGCTCGACCCAAGCTCTGTACTAATAATAAAAAATTAGGATAATTTTACTTAGACTCTCTAAATTACCGCTTATTTCTATATACTCTTTTATGAACTTTTTACCCCATAAATTATTTAAAACATCTCAACTTCCTAAATGTAGGTATAAAAGATATATTAATATTTCTCTTACTTTCTTCCCTATATAAGTCGGGTAATAATTTAATGATGAAAAAGATCATGGAGAAATGATGAAAGAGAAATTTAAGAGATTTTCCAATAGTTTGTGGTGTATAAGTATACTAAAATAAAATTAATGAGGCATATATTAAAATAGATGATAGTTTAGGAGATCTAAATCTCTAAGTAGATTTATCCCTAAATATTATAAGTATTTTTATATGATTACCACTAAAAAGTTTCAAAATATTATAATTACCCTACATTTTTTAAATATCATAATTACCATCAAAATTATTTGTGCTTATTTGAAAGTATCATCCGGTTTGTTAAATCTAACTAATTATGATTAAAATAATACTTAAATTTTAACAGAAAAAACTAATTTGCCCTTGCATAATTGTTTAACATGATCTAAAAGCTACCCAATATTTTATATACCTAATGTCATAATACAATGAAAAATAAGAAGAGCATTTTAATTATTTATGTATATTTATTAACTTTAATAATAATGTATTAAGGATAATAATAAACATTATAACAAACCCAAATACAACAATATATAAAAGACATAAAATTTAAAATATAAATATTATATTCATTATATTGGGACAGGTGTGGTCGGGTCATTAGAGTAATAATAAAACTCAAGAGCCAGCCTATCCCAGTTATAAATCGGATCTCATAATAATAATCTAAACCTAGCCCGGCTCGATCCGATAAAACTATTTAATGTGAAGTTAAAAGAAGAGTTGGGCGGGTCGGATCAAAGGGGTCGGGTATAGCAGTGATCCGCAGAAAACCCTGGCAATTTATTATTAATAATAATGCAGCCGGAGAAAGAAAGATATCTCTAAATAGAGTAATTTAGTAATTACAGAGATCCCTAATCTAGGTTTAACCAACAGCTAATGCCAGATTTGACGTAATCCTCTACCCCACCACCCCCAATCACCCCCACTCTCCCCATAATCCCCATCCCTACCCCTTCTCCAAACCCTCCTCCCCTTCTCCCCCCTCTCCAAACCCTAACATTCCCCCATCCGTCTCCAATCCCGCCGCCGACTTCGCCCATCGAGATGGATCAGCAGCAGCAGATCGCGGCCCTTCTCGGCGCCGACTCCGCCCCGTTCGAATCCCTCATCACCCATCTCATGTCCTCCTCCAACGAGCAGCGCTCCCACGCCGAGTCCCTCTTCCACCTCTGCCGCGACCAACAGCCCGACGCCCTCGCCCTCAAGCTCGCCCACCTCCTCCACTCCTCTCCTAGCCTCGAGCTCCGCGCCATGGCCGCTGTCCTCCTCCGCAAGCTCCTCACCCACTCCTCCTCCTCCTCTTCCTCTTCCTCCTCCGATGCCGAACTCTTCTGGCCTCGCCTTAACCCGTCCATCCAATCCACCCTCAAGTCCCTCCTCCTATCCGCCGTCGAGCGCGAGGCCACCAAGTCGATCGCCAAGAAGCTCTGCGACACCGTCTCCGAGCTCGCCGCCTCGCTCCTCCCCGATGAGGCCTGGCCTGAACTACTTCCCTTCATGTTCCGCGCCGTCACCGCCCCCGACTCCCCTGCCTTCCTCCAGGAATCTTCCCTCCTCATCTTTTCTCAGCTGGCGCAGTACATCGGGGATACCCTCCTCCCCCACCTCCCTACTCTCCATACTCTCCTCTTCTCCTGCTTGTCGACTTCCGCGTCTGCCGATGTCCGTATCGCCGCGCTCTCCGCTGCCATCAACCTAGTTCAGTGCCTGCCGTCCTCCTCCGACCGTGACCGGTTCCAGGACCTGCTGCCTCCGATGATGCGCACCCTGACCGAGGCGTTGAACTCTGGGCAGGAGGCCACCGCGCAGGAGGCGCTCGAGCTCCTCATCGAGCTCGCTGGCACCGAGCCTAGGTTCCTCCGACGCCAGCTGGCAGATGTCGTCAACGCCATGCTGCAGATCTCGGAGGCGGATGGCCTCGAGGAGGGCACGCGTCACCTCGCCGTTGAGTTCGTCATCACGCTCGCCGAGGCTCGCGAGCGTGCCCCCGGGATGATGAGGCGGCTGCCACAGTTTGTGGGAAGGCTCTTCGCTGTGCTCATGAAGATGCTGCTGGATATTGAGGATGAGGCGGCGTGGCACAAGGCCGAGACTGAGGATGAGGATGCGGGGGAGACAAGCAATTATGGTGTTGCGCAGGAGTGTCTAGATCGGCTATCGATTGCGCTCGGTGGGAACACAATTGTTCCTGTTGCTTCGGAGCTACTCCCTGCTTATCTGGCTGCGCCTGATTGGAAGAAACACCATGCTGCTTTGATCACTCTTGCTCAGATTGCAGAAGGCTGCTCTAAGGTGCCAACCTTTCTGATCTTGAAGAAACTAAAGATTGTTTAAACACATTTTTTTGCTCTATTTCAATTTTTGAAACAAATTATATGGATGCATCTGCCTTTCAATGCAGGTTATGGTTAATAACCTGGAGCAAGTGGTGAATATGGTCCTTGGCTCATTCCAAGATCCGCATCCTCGTGTGCGCTGGGCAGCAATCAATGCCATTGGGCAATTGTCAACAGATCTAGGTCCTGATCTGCAAGTCCAGTATCATCATCGCGTGCTGCCTGCATTGGCTTCAGCAATGGATGACTTCCAGAATCCTCGTGTACAGGCAAGTCATTCTATTCAGTATAAATTTACAGTATGATGTATCTCTTGCAATTCACTTTCAATAGAGAGGTGCAAATCTTCCACTGCTGTGACATATTCAAGCATGTTTATTTTACAGAATATCATCGGGATATTCAATAGAAAATTAATATAATATAACTCTCATTTGATAGAGGTGCACAGTGATTATCTTTAGCTTGATATCTACATCACCTGAGATATGCGAAATTAATGTTTCTATTATGTTGAAGATCCAACGTTAAGCATTTTTACCTTTTTTAGATACTTTATGATATGTTGCTTAATGCAACTTGAACTTACTATGTAATCTTTTACATAATTGTTTATACATGGAGTTCTCTTTTTTATTTATTTAGACTATACTCTAAACAATAGCTTGTGAGAACCTTCAAAGGTCTTAATAATGAATAACATAGGCAAAGAATTTGTGCATATAACATATCATATTTGACAAATAAAGTACCAAGAAACTTACCAAACTCCTCAAGGAAGGGAAGGACATGGAATCTCTCAGACTTATAGAAGTTCAGCCTGTTTGATATATTTGTGGAGCCTTCTAATATGATGGATTTATTAGAAAAATTGCAATTGCATATAAGCAGAAAGAAGCACACAGCATGACGAAGGTCCTTATTAAAATTGGATCAATAAGAGTTTTGTCTTTTGATGAATCAGATGGTTTGGAAGCAAAGGTTGTCTGAATAGAGTCGGTAGCTGGTTAATGTGGAACCATAAGAGCTAAAATTGATGAACTGGTATATGTATGATGGAGTTTTTAAAGGAAATGGTAGGTAAAAAATTTGAGGCTCACCTTCTCTAAAATAGAAAACTGATCCTCTTCTCTCTTTCTAGAAGATGTATTAGAAAAATTAAGGTAGTGTTTACCTCCAAAAGCTATTTTGGTGTTCGTAGTCATATAAATCATGCGCTTGCACTATTTGTTTTTGACAAATTGGTTTCCATGTGGACTTTCCTAAAGGTTGTCAAAATGATAAGATCATAAGAGTACCATGGAATTCAGTAGATAAGCAGACCAAAATGTCCCTTGCTCGTGGTGTTTTCAGTAGTAAACCTTTACACTTTTACCCTGTTTTTGAGTTATCTTTATACAACCTAACCATTAAGTGGATCCGTACTGTCAATCATCGTATTCTTAATTAGTGCTTCAATCGATTGCATGAGATGACTTGAAAAGTATTGTTTTTAGGCAGAAATAAAATCTCTTAGTACACCAAAAGGATTAAGGAAGACTTGGTGGAACTGAATAAGGCTGCATCTTAAAGAATTCTATTCCTTGACTATCAGTCTTTTCCCTGAATGATAGAAGTAACTGCCAGTCAAATTTCTTTGTACTATTAAGCCGACCTAATATGAAATATTTCTGATATGTTCTGATGTAATTTTCAGGCGCATGCAGCATCGGCAATTTTGAATTTTAGTGAGAACTGTACTCCAGATATTTTGACTCCTTACTTGGATGGAATAGTTAGCAAATTGCTTGTGCTACTGCAGGTACATCTCCATTTCTGTTATTGTAGTTAATTGTGCTTTGTCTTTGAAATTGTTGCTGTTTTGGTTCTGAAATGTTGCAACTTTTGTCATTTAGAATGGGAAGCAAATGGTGCAAGAGGGAGCTTTGACAGCTTTAGCATCAGTTGCAGATTCATCTCAGGTATGTGCAACTGCTCTACTGGTTGAGCTGTTCCTTTTCTTGCATTTAACTGATATATATTTTTTCAACCGAATTCATTCTCGTCCAGGAGCACTTTCAAAAGTACTATGATGCTGTTATGCCATACCTTAAGACTATTTTGATGAATGCGACTGATAAGTCAAATAGAATGCTTCGCGCCAAATCCATGGAGTGCATTAGCTTGGTTGGAATGGCTGTGGGCAAAGATAAATTTAGGGACGATGCTAAACAGGTATGTAGATAAGAATGTCTTAAGTTTTATTTAATTATGCTTCATTCTAACAGGTTCTCTGCATAGTCACGTTTGTTCTATATTTGTATTCTCAATGATCCACTAATTTTGTTATTGCTTGAAAATGAACTTTATAAATTTTGGATGTTCCATTAATTTCCTCTTCAGGCAAATGTTATTGCCATACATTATTTCCTATGTGATCCTCAATAAAGAACTTTTGCATTTTCATATGAGCTTGTAAAGCTTCTTATGGTAGATAAAATTTGTAACATAAGTTTGGGGATGGGAGATGGATGCTGTGTTAGTCAGAAGGATTTTGAAAGATCTGGGAACTTTATCAATTTGCTTTACATTTGCATGAACCTTCAAGAGAGTAGATTTTCTGACATGCCAATTGGTCTTCTATGTTTCTTCGTGGCCTCTCCTTTGTGCAAACTCACCTTTTCTGGCAAATTTGGCCCCTGTTCTTGTTTGGTTGGTGTTAAGGTTTATATGCAGTCATGCAGTATTCTCATCTTTTGGTGCTTGAAGAAAGATAAGTGTAATTGTTGGTGTTACTGTTAAAATGATGAGTCACTGACTCAATGTGAGTTGCACTAGTTCACTTTTGATATTTGATGATCAAGTTAGTAAAGATGTTATAAGAAGTAACTTCTGATTATATTACTTGATGCTGTAGATTTTTGTAGATTTTACTCTTAAATCAATGTCAAGGAGTTATATCAGTATTAGTTGCTTATCAAGGAGTTATTTTTGGTATTCTCACTTCCCATTTTCTTGGCTATTGCTGGTTGTGTTGTTGTAGGTGATGGAAGTGCTAATGACACTACAAGGATCACAGATGGAGACAGATGATCCTATAACAAGCTACATGCTACAAGTACACTCAAATTCCCTGTGCTTACTATATGAGTTAAAGTTCGATTAATATCTTTGCTGAGATGTTATTCTGTGTCACAGGCATGGGCTAGGCTCTGTAAATGCCTAGGCCAAGATTTTCTACCATACATGAGTGTTGTCATGCCCCCGTTGCTCCAGTCTGCCCAGCTAAAACCAGATGTAACCATCACTTCAGCTGATTCAGATGATGATATAGATGAATCAGATGATGATAGGTATATTTTCCAATAAATAAGTATCTTGCACTGTTCACTGCACGCAACATACTATTTGCTGTTATGAATTGCTCTCATTTGACGACATGATTGTTGTTTCTGATTTTATAACTGCATCTTCTTGTGCTGTCATTCCCTTCTTAACTGGTCATACACCAATATCGAGGACCATATTGTATTCAACAAAAACTAAATGTAAACTTAAATCTTTCATTCGACAACACCTTAATCAATACTTCAAACTTGGAATACTTTGATCTCCTCTGCACATGAGATCTTCTTTTTAAGTAGTCTAAAGTAGGCTTAAACAACCTGTGAATAGGTGATGCTTACCAGTAAAGAATCAGATCCAAACAGATAGAACTCAACAGAAGTTAGGTTCCTATGGAACAAAGCAATCTACTGTGAGTCAAGAGCATCTTCATTACTATAGAATATAGTAGATGTTGAAATTCCAAGTTGATCATGTCCTTCAAGTGAAGGTAGTGGTATACTAGTCCTTGATAGTAGTATACCTACCCATCCATATGCACTAGACGCTATGAGTCATGCCAATTCATGGTGCCTCTGTGTTTCTGATCTTTACCGTACTAAATGCATGTGATGATGGAGGTTGGTTTATGCTGTGCTTCTGACCATAGGCAGTGATCTTATAGTTGTTAAGTTGTCCAGTAGTTTTGTTCCTGATGCATCCACGGCAATCTTCTCCTTTAAGTCCTTCCAGGAGTCTTAGTGTCAGGGTTCGCTGGCGTACAAGAATGTCAAAGCAAATGCATCTGTCTGTCTGTCTCCTCTCCCTCTTTCTTTTCTCTGTGCCATTATTATGGTGACTTAACTAATATTATTTTTCCTGACTATGAATCTAGGCTTTGTACAAAGAATATAATTGGTAAATCATGTCTCCACCTTTAAAACTATTGTAACACATACATTCTTCTAACTATCTAGTCTATAGTTACACAGATGGTGGGAGCCTCAAATTATCTTTCATTGTCTTGCTGTGAGATGTAAACTTTTATCTTGAGCCTTGTTTTCAAAACTCTAGTTTTTGTATCCTTGTCCAATATATAATCAGACATTTGCTTCATGGATCTTATTTCTAGTTATATAGATGATAAATCATTAGAGTCAGTTTCTTGTCCTTTATTTAGAGAAAAGTGCAAGGCAGGACTATTTATTCCATTAGGTTCACCCCATGTATATATGATCTTCTTAGATGGTTATCTCAGGTCGTAATCCTATGTTCAAAATTTTCTCAGAACTAGCTGTTTTGTACTGCTCCTAGAGAACTGTTGTTCACATCTATTTTGCAAAAAGATGGTAGTAATAAGAAGAGAAAGGAGAAAGTAGTAATTGGAACTTCTATGGTTTATTATCATGTAATTTTGATAAATGAACTCCTCAGAGTTAAAACATTGATAGTACAAATTCATTATTGTGGCATTCATGAGTTAGTGCTAACTCCTGCTCAATGCTTCAAATATAACGCAGTATTGAGACAATCACTCTAGGGGATAAAAGAATAGGTATAAGGACTAGTGTTCTGGAGGAAAAAGCTACAGCATGCAATATGCTTTGTTGCTATGCTGATGAGCTCAAGGAGGGGTTCTTCCCATGGATTGATCAGGTGGGTTGTGGTTATCTTTCCATTTTATTCTATTGTTTTTCGCCCTTAAATGGCGACAACTAAATAAATTCGAAATTATTTGCAGGTTGCTCCCACTTTAGTTCCTCTCCTTAAATTTTATTTCCATGAAGAAGTCAGGAAGGCTGCTGTCTCAGGTATTTGTCCATTAAACTTTTTCTTAGCTTTTGACTTTGCTATTAGCTGTTAGCACTCGTTTTACTGTGGCATCGGTTTTCTCTCTCAGCAATGCCAGAACTACTACGGTCAGCCAAATTAGCAGTAGAGAAGGGGCAAGCTCAAGGTCGCGATGAATCATATGTGAAACAGTTGTCTGACTACATAATTCCAGCTCTTGTTGAAGCTTTGCATAAGGTAAGTGTAACATGCTAGCCAAATGCTTTTAACATCTTTTTTTTTTGTCGTATGAATTTTTATTTGGCCTAAAGTTCTGTTCATTGGATATGTTTATAGGAACCTGAAACAGAAATTTGTGCAAGCATGTTGGATTCATTGAATGAATGCATGCAGGTTTGTCTTTTATTTCTGGAGCATTTCTTCGTCAATAATATCTATATATATCCATACTAATTTTCTATATTATCTCATGCTAATCATTACTTGATAATATCTGATTTAAAAGACTGCATTTAAGTGAGAATGCAAATTGACATTCTGGAACCTATCTTAAGCTAAGAAATTTAATTTCTTGTACCATCAGACAAATGTATATGAGGGCTCAAATGTCAAACATGAAGTATGTATGCAAATATTGCTTGAACAATGTTAGCTCTGAACTGGCCATATTTTATTATTTAAGTTAAGATTGTTGGCTATAGGAGTCTCCTATGCCTAGCTATGAACTTACCGTCTGATCTCAGAAACTTGTTAAGATTTGTGGTGGATGGATCTCCAAGCAGAAAATTAAGGTGATTAACTTGGGCATCAGTTGTCAATGGCCTTAATGCTCTCTTAGATAAGATGTTTGAAATCTTCTTATAAATTGTTAGAATTGCATTTGATCAAATATTTGGATTTTTCAAGGCCTGAACTTGCATCTACTATATGGATCATGGACTCCTTTTTTACCTATATACACAGTTACCTGATTAACACAACTCAAATTTTCTTTCGGTCAAAATTAGTCAGGCTTCCTATATATGTCAACCAGTTCAAAATAGTCTTATCAATTATTTTCTTTCATTTTGCTTCATTTAGCTGTCAGGAATGCTTCTTGGTGAAGGCCAGGTCAGGTGCATAATTGATGAAATCAAGCATGTGATAACAGCAAGCACAAATAGGAAAAGAGAAAGAGCAGAAAGGACCAAAGCAGAGGATTTTGATGCTGAAGAAGGTGAATTACTTAAAGAAGAAAATGAACAAGAAGAAGAAGTCTTTGACCAAGTAAGTTAACTAATATACCCAACTTATTGTATTTTACGGATGTCTGGCAATTCATGAGACTTCATCTCCCTACTACCAAGATCTATAAATCATGTTTGTGTAACTTCGTTTTAAATCTATAAAATGTTTATCATTTGTAAATGCAGGTTGGTGATTGCTTGGGCACACTGATCAAAACCTTCAAAACTTCTTTCCTTCCATTTTTTGATGAGCTTTCTATATATATAACACCAATGTTGGTAAGTCTGCATGAAGTACAACATTTATTTTATAACTTTGAATTGCTTGTCTTACCTGCTTTATTTAAGTATTGGAGAAGTGGAGACTTCTTTATTTGTCCGGGGATATTTTGTTGTTGTTGGTACTTTATTACAGTGTACTCTTTTTCATTTTGTTTTGTTTTTCTTTTGACACATTCTCCATTATGTAACTAAAGCTGATTCAGAGGGTCTTTTGAGAGCAAGTGGAGATTAAATATATGATCCTTCTAGCAGTCATGTGGAATAGAGTTACAAAGATTCCTTATGCAGTTGGAAATTGTAAATTAACATCATTTTTTTTATGATGTCAGCTGTTCGTCACAGTCCACATAAGTAATATCTTATTTTGCCTACCCTCTAAGTACCATTTGACATGAATATTTTGACCATATCTTTTCAAAAGTTCCTATAGTTTTTCATTTTGCAAGTTTGTGTATACAAATACTTTCTGTATGGACTGCGATATTTCACAGTTTATTCATTTCTTTTATTTGAATAATGTTTTAGGGCAAGGACAAAACAGCTGAAGAGAGGAGGATTGCCATTTGTATTTTTGATGATGTTGCAGAGCAATGTCGAGAAGGAGCTCTTAAGTAAGAATTATCTTTAAATATGTTAAGGAATGCCATTTAATTTTGGTAACTCGTCTCTGATCCTTTATTTCTGTCCAATAATCAGGTATTATGATACGTATCTTCCCTTCTTACTAGAGGCATGCAATGATGAAAATGCAGATGTTAGACAGGTTAATATCACCCTACTACCACTAATTCCATGTCCAGTTACCATCTCCATATCAATTACTACTACTAGATTAAGGAGATAAGGTAAAAGAAAAGTTTTATAGATCCTTTAATCTTTAGTCGTTTTTATTTCAGGCTGCGGTCTATGGAGTCGGAGTTTGTGCTGAGTTTGGTGGTTCGGTATTCAGACCTCTTGTTGGAGGTATACCTAAGTTGTTATATTTTAGATTTAACTCTTGGCTTTTCAATTCTTTTTAACAATATTTTATGTCGGTTGTGCAGAGGCTCTTTCTAGACTAAATAATGTGATTAGACATCCCAATGCACTGCATTCAGATAATGTAATGGCATACGATAATGCTGTTTCTGCTCTTGGGAAAGTATGCCTATTCCATAGGGATAATCTTGATGCTGCTCAGGTAAAGCATTGCCCATGCTTAAAAAAGTAATTTGTATTAGTTGAATGAGATCCTATTGGACTTTTTCACTTATTATTTAAATTAAGAGCCTGTATAAATGTAAATCAATATTTAACATTCTCATTCTATTACTTGTGTTACATGGCAAAGTTGTTGTGTACTTTTCTCAGTTTACTGTTCCTAAATGTTCTCACTAAATGCAAAATTGATGCATTACGGTAGCTTATTTTTGGTAAGAACTAGCTTTTCTGAATAGTTCTTGATAGAGTCAGTACAATTTGTTTTCTAGATTTATTGTAGCATTACTAACCTTGCAACCAAAGTGATCTGAATCGTTTGGATGTTTTAGTAGCAATCTAGATTCTAGAAAACCTAGAAATATGTTGAACTAGTTTGTTTTTTCTGGTACTTTGTCTTTTTAGTGATTGTGAGGTTAGTGGAATAAATTCGGGTACTTTGTCTTTTTAGTGATTGTGAGGTTAGTGGAATAAATTCCTATGATTCTTCATGAAATTATTGCTAGTACATTATTTATTTGGTTACTTCTTGCATACTTGGATAATGGATTCCCTTTTCAACTGCTTTTGTGTCTTTCTTGCACGGCTTATTTTTCTTCCTTATGTCTTTTCTTTGGTGTCGTTATCTGGTAATCTAACAAAGTAATTCATTTATATGAAGATGTGCCGGTTTATTTTTCTCTTGCCACTGACGCTGTCCCTTTGACTATAATTTCAGTGTCAATGTCATTTACAATTCAGTCGTATCAGTGCCATAAGTAACTTTCATTTTGAACAGGTTCTTCCTGCTTGGTTGAGCTGCTTACCAATAAAAAATGATTTGATAGAGGCTAAAATTGTGCACGACCAGTTCTGTTCAATGGTTGAAAGGTAATTTTAATTTAGATGTGTAATTTGAGTTTGATCAATGTACATTATTTTTGTATTTGCAGTTCAGTTTTTTTACCTTTGTATGCAACATGATTTTTCCTAGCATGATTTTTTGACATGTGCAGGTCGGATAGGGAGCTTTTGGGTCCTAACAATCAATATCTCCCAAAAATTGTTTCTGTTTTTGCAGAGGTACTCTTTATTAATGGACATCTCTATATAGTTACTTTCTCCTTGCACAATCATGTCAACACATATCCAAAGTAATATTTACCTTGCAAAATTTGATAATCGTACTAGATTTTTCCTCCATAATATTCTCAAGTTTTGATCTATTTTCATTTTCAGTTTTTTAATCAACATATTATATATATAGGTATTGTAAGATATGGATGCTTCTGCCAGTCTTCCTTCATAATGCCCACCCGTATCTCTTAACATTGTCCTCTGCAATTGCGACCTATCTTTCAAGACATTGGTTAGGATAACTAATGTATCTCTACTTGATGAGTCACAATATAAGGAAACGTGAAGCAAGTCAACTTGTGTAGTACCTCTGTTTTCTTAACACAAGCCTCCTGCATGTCTTTCCATGAGCCACTTAATTATAAATCCATACTGGCTTGAAGTGGAGGAAGATTTTCCTATTACCATATAAAGGCCAAAGAGTCACTGTTAACCAATAAATCAGCTAGTTACTGAGTTGGTTCTGACAAGGAATATCTATAGTAAGATAAGGTATCATCTAAGCATTTAACTTTCTATTTACTATCAAGGATATTAATGCAGTTATAACAGTGTACCCAGATTGAGATAAGTCATTTTAAGCAATAAGCATGATAATTGCTTTTTGATCCACTGATACTATGAACAGGACTACCTGCCCTAATTTTTCTGAGCGGTTTGTTTTTGGTACTTAATCATGATTTCACTTCTTTGCATGTAGATTTTATGTGGGGGCAAGGATCTGGCTACGGAACAGACTGCTAATAGGATCGTCAATCTTTTGAGGCAGCTTCAGCAGACAATGCCTCCAGCTGTTCTCGCATCAACCTGGTCTTCATTGCAGCCCCAACAGCAGCTTATTCTGCAATCGGTCTTGTCTTCGTAGTTAACTCTGGGTGCCATTGCATTAGTGTGCGAGTGCTATCCTGGTCCATTTGTTTTTGTCATTATCCATTCTTTACATCTCAGATGGGGTTTTATGCTGTCAGCAAGTGGGATTGTTCACAAGAGAGTGCAAGCTTCTGTGGAGATGAAGCTGAGGCGTTGCTGTAGAATATATAGTTGCATTCTGTAATTGTTATGCCCGTGAGCTCCGTTGAAGGTCTTTCTATTTAAAATCAGGCATGGAGGAAAAAAAAAAATTTGTATCGTATCAGTTTTGATTCTTGGTGTCCCGAGTTTGAGAAAACATTGAACATTATATATAAGTTGCTTGTGATATTTATAATTTGTTCCCATGGTTACTGTTGGTCCAATGCGTGCTTTAATATCAAAGGCCGAAGGGGTCAGTGTAGATGTAGTAATTGAAAATTCCTCTCTCTCTCTCTCTCTCTCTCTCTCTCTCTCTCTCTCTCTCTCTCTCTCTATATATATATATATATATAGATACACAAGCTATCACTCAAATAGTTGAGCAATTATACCGGATAGATAATCTCAGGAACTCTTCTTTACATGGTTAATAAATTTAAAATGCGTCTTTTTTTAATGAAAAATCGGTAGACAAATCTCATTCAGTAAACATGATTACAATCAGATTGAATGAGATTTGTACCGCATAGCTAGACTAAATCTGAATGTATTTATTTTTTATATTACATATTTTTAATAATAATAAAATGTACCTGCCACCGAGGACAACTAGGAACACTTAGTGGCAATCTCGGTGGTGGGCCCTACTCAATCTCCACAGGAAACTACATCTTCCAATCAGTTGGCGCCGAAAGCTATCTTGAAACTTGGTCCGTTGGGCCCACATGAGCACATCATCATGATAATATCCCATGTTGATCAGGCTCCACTTCCCGTATCCATGGTGAGAGATTTGGTTGGATAACTACTCCAACTAATCTACCTGTTTCAGTATTCCTACTTTCGTCTTAGTTCCAAACCAATACGACCGAATAAGATTTATCTGAACCTAATGCCTCATATTTTATAATAGAGTTCAATATATTATATATATAAAAAAATTTCAACGGAATAGCAGCGTAAACGACTTCATTAGTTTTTCTTACATAAAATCTATAAATATAGTATACATTTGAGTCAAAGAGTTTAACTAGAAAGCACTCTTGATGTAAAATAATGACCCTTTTAATTTTAAGTTTGATAAGCAATCTATTTTGGTAAATAAATTTAGAATAAAGCTAGTTTGATCAACCACTTCAAAATTAGTATATCTCCTATAATTAAGGTATAATCATACCTATCACAATCATATCTAAAATAGAAAAATCTTAATGAAAGAAAAGAAAGTATAATCCGTACACGTAATTAAATCTTTTTGACTAATATATATATATTTTTTATGTAACGTGGTCTTGAATCGAGAAATGGATAAGGAGTATAAAAACTGGCTATTATAGTCGTTAGATTAATTTATAAATTTTAGAAGGGTATTAAAGTATTTGCTTATATATATATATATACTAGTGGATACGGATGTAGTGTTTCCACTGTTGGATCCGTTTTCGTGGCTACCACACGATCCCGCTCTCGCCTCTCAAAAATCTCGCCTCCACGGCGAATTGGCGTCTCACAACCTCCCTCCTCCTTCGAATCCCATGGCGACCGCTTCGCTCCTCAAATCCGTCTCCCTCCTCCGCTATCCATCCCAATCTCGACCTCCTCCATTGAGATTTAACCCTCTGCTCCCCAAGTTTCCCCTCCGTTTCCCCTCCCCTCCAATCCAAACCAATCGAGCCATCAAAATCTGCGCCGCCCAATCCAACCGTAACCGTAACCGTAACCCTAGCCCTAGTCCTTCTTCTCCCAGTTTGGAGGGCCGCACGAGCCCTTTTGATCACCTCATCAGTTCGGTTCTTGAAGCCTTGAAGCCATGGAAGAAGTCCGCGATCGCTTTGTTGCTTATTGGAGCCCTCGTGATGGTTGACCCTTTTAGTGCCCTCGCTGCATCGGGTGGAAGAATGGGGGGAAGTGCTTTCTCTTCTTCTTCCTCCAGGTCGAGATCTTCTCATTCCTCTTCGTATTCTCCTTCTTATTCGCGGAGTTATTCCGCTCCATTGACGGGGTCGTTTTATTCCGCGCCGTTCTATTCGTCTCCGATCTTGTCAGTGTCTGGTACGATTTCTACTATGATAGGGATCGCAGGGTTTTTCTTGCTTTTTGCCGCTCTTTCGGATTGGTCTGCTGGTGGAAGTGTTCTCACGGAGACGCAAAAGACGAGCGTAGTCAAGCTTCAGGTATGAGGAGCACATCTTTTATTAGAACCAATTCAATAATGGATGGAATTCAATTGAGTTCATTTGAAAGTGAATCCCATTGTTTGCAAAATAATGAAATTGAAATGAAATCCTTCTAATCTTGTTGTTTGTTTCAAGTTAGGAATTCATTACATTATATGTTCATCAACTAGAATGTAACAAAATACGTGTCAGGCAAATGAATTCCATTGAAATCATTCTCAAATAATTGGATTTCATTACATATACTGAAATCCATCCAAATCCACTGAAAATCAAATGCACATTAGGAGGAGGAAAGCAATTCTTGAAATCCAATTTTTAATTCTGACTTTTGTTTCTGGAAGTTTCACTAGTTCCTCAGCTGGCTCTGATTTTCAGGTTGGCTTATTGGGCATGGCTCGATCATTTCAAAGAGATCTTGATAAAATAGCTGAGAGTGCAGATACATCTACTCCACAGGGGTTGAATTATGTGTTGACAGGTAAAGCCGTATATTACAAGGTTCTAAAGTCCATTTCATATATTCGTTGCAACAATTTTATCCTGCACAGTGAACACACGGAAAGAACCAGTTTTGTGAGTGCTCATGTCCATATTTCTTCCATGGAAAATATATCATCTTCTTTCTAACTAGAATAAATAAAAATACTACACACTAAATTTTGTGTCTTATCTGTAGAATTCTTTCATACATGCGACCACTTTTCTGCCATCCATTCTGCCATTCTTTAGGTTTGCACAATAAGCTCTTCATCAGGCCCCTACTGACAGTTGCTAACAGGTTTTCTCTTTGTTCTTCCAATTCTTTGACTATGCACTTCATATGAACTAAAGGGCATTCAAATCATGAATCTCCATAGCAAGGTTTAGCAGGCAACATATATAGCTTTGTGCCTGTTGTAGAGTTTTTAAATGACTTGGACTATTCTCTAGGATGAATTGGGTATAGCCTTACTATTATGCTAGATGAGTCCATTATGTACCATAAGAGGCATTGTGTATAATTTGTAAAATGGCATTGTTTGACTAATTTCAGTTTGACTATTTTCAATTATGCCTGACTTCTAATTTATATTCTTCTAGGTATGTCTTGTTCTACCTATGGTTAGTTACCTTCTAATTAGGGGGTGTAAACGAGCTGTGCTTGAGAGGGCTTGAAGTTGCTTAGGCTTGGCTCGAAATTAGTTTAGGCTCAACTCACTTTATCTCAAGCCGAATAAATTTGAGCCCTAGCTGAGCTTGAACTGGAAATGAGCTGAGAAAACAGGAGGAAGAGAGGAAAGAGGAAGGAGAGGAGAGAGGTTAGCGTCGGTCTATACACTCTCATTGACATCGTTCTAATCCAAAGTGAGGGAGAAGAGAGGTGGAAGAATAATAAGGGATGAGAGGGTAAGAAATTGAGAGAGGGAAGGAGAAAGAGGAGTTATTGGGGGATGTATTGCTACAGTAGGGTTATATTTTGGTTTTTGGGTTGAAGAAGAGTTGGAAATGAGATGAGGAGGGAGAATAGTATAGGTTTGTCATAAGGAGAAAGAAAATGATAAATACAATAAGAAAATATGTGGGTCAGAATTTGATTAAATGAGATGGAATGAGAGAGATGTGATAGGTCATAGAGAAAAGAGAAAGTAATAACATAAGATAAGTAACAAAACTTGATGGCTGGTAAAATAATAGAGGAGAGAGAAGAAGATGGGATAAAAATAAATATATAAGGACAAAGTAATAAAATAAAGTTGACTGAAACAACTACTATATATATATATATATATATATATACAAATATTTATAATTTTGAGCTTTTCATGCTGGCAATTTTGTTTAGATTTGGCTCATTTATATACGAGCCGAGCCTTTGTCAAGCCGTAGCTGAGCCGAGCTCGAGTTGCTCGATTTTTTTGATAGCCCTACTTATGATACATCTACAAGTGCCAATTCATTTTCTAATTCCTCAAGATGAAGTCTATTTTCTAATAACTGAAATTTATCTTCTGCTTCACTGTTTGTTTACTTCTCAAGTTCTCATTAAATTGTCCTTGGATTACTTAGTTGCCCTACATTCCTATCTTTCATGTTCTTTGGAATCTCTTTTTCACTAGGTGAAGCTGGACTCTTTTCTTTGATTGAAGTTCTTTTTTTTTTACTCTTAATCTAGATCATAAACAAAATGAATTCCGATAGAGAAATGAATAGAACAAATCTGTTTGTTAAAAAAAAAGATTCCCTTTAGAGTAGTAAAAATTTGCTAAGAGAACTTGCAAACAAATTTTACACATGGATCCCAATTTTAATCGATCCCGATTCTAGCTCGAAATCAGTTTGATGAACCTTGTGATATACATGAAAGTCGGATATTTAAAATTCGGGTTTCAAAATGTTTCATAAAACATTCTTGGTGGAAAAACATGTGAGTGAAAGATCCCATTGGATCGAATTTGATCCATGAAGATAAGAAATAGTGAGAATTCTTGATCTCTCTTAATAATTCGAAGATTCAAGATTTGAATTGATGTCCTTCCATTGATTCCTGTGAAAGATGTCATTTCAATTGGAATTTGGTTATTCACAATATAAGATGATCCCTATTAAGCATCCATGGTTGAATGGTTAAAGTGGATTGGCTTTGATATGGATCGGCCGGTTTGGGTTGGGCCAGTTGAAACTCGACTGAAACTTATTGAAATGGTTTTTTTTTTTTAATGATTTAGGCCTAATATAGATAGATCCGACTTGAGAAACATCAATAATTAATGTCCCATGTTGCCTTCTTTTCGAGTTTTTAACTTTTAGTTTTTATCTTTCACACACACTCTTCTCTCATCCCGCATACTTCATCAAGCTCATCTAATAACTGATCCAATGAGCTCTTCCTATTGCTTTGCATAGTAATTTACGAGCATAGAAATTTATTGATCAAGTTCAAAATTTATCATTCTTTTTAGATTTCAAACGTGAGTAATTTTTATTTTCTTATTTTATTTTATGTACTTTTTTCTAAATATTTAGAAATATTTTCTTGCATTTCAAAATAATATTTATGATTTTTTGTAATAAAAAATAGTCTGATTCAATATGAGCGGCCGATTCGATCAGTACAACTCATACGTATTATTATTTTTTTTGGCAGTTGATCTCGAGTTTCAGAACTTTGATTTACGATATCCACATATAGAAGAACTATAGTAAAACTACAGTCCTAGTTGGCCGTCTCATGGCATCCAACTCTAGATAGTTATTTGTGCTTTATATTTTGCTATATATTTTATTTTGTTAGTTCATTGGGATAAATGTTTTTGCTATCTTCAAGTGTCCATAATTTGTTAGTTCTTCTATCCTTGATATCGTACGTAGTTTGACACTTCAACTTCTGTACTTTTAGAGACAGCATTGGCTTTGCTTCGCCATCCAGATTGCTGCATCTCTGCTTATTCGTCTGTAAGTGACTTCCCATTTTACTTGACACGTTTCTTAATGCTGAATGCATTTCATATTATTAAATTTTTTGTATGTTTGCAATCAGCATTTGAGATATTAATCTGTTTTGTTTGTCTTGTGTATGTAATCATGCGTTGAGATGTCTACAACTCTACATTATACAAACGTAAATTTATTCCTTCGTAAATACATGAAGACATGGGCTTATTAATGATAAATTGATAATGATGCTGTATATAGAAATTTGATATGTTGCAAGTTTTTTATACAAATCTTGTAAATACATGAGACTCTCTGACTTCTAAGAGTCCCAAAAAGAACAAAAAGACTTCTAAACTCATACAAGGAAAAATGAAATGCATTAGAAAAGGGCATTCTAATGCTGGAGGATCCTGCTGACGTAGGATCTTTGGAGGGAAGATATAGGTAAGTTTATCCTCATTTCTGAGGAGGTTGTTTCCATCTCAAGAATTCGTGACCTCTTGGAGACTTGGACTAAGGGGCAAGCTATACCACTTAATAAACACATTACTTGTACCTTGCTTTGGAGATTCAGCTATTTTGAGAATTAGTTTGTTGAGGATAGTCAAACAGGACATGCAGATATGTTTCTTATCTTTAAACTCTTTGCTCCAAGTTTCATGTTGTTGTCTTCAGCCTTTAGTATGCTCCTTTTACCATCAGATTTTGCTTAAATCCAAGGACGCTGAAATGAACATATCTGCTTGAATGCTCTGCTTGATAATCTGTGAATTTTTCACATTTATTTTCTCGAAACATGGCAACGTGAATTCAATGATACTATATTTCAATAAAGTCCAAACTTTAATCTTATATGTTAAATAATTGTGAATTCATGTTTTCTTATTCTTCCAGCTTTCCTTTCTTTTTATTTGGTTTGTTGTGTAAAACCCATACTGTGTGACCTTAGTAGACCATTTGCCCTCAGCTATTATCATCTATTGACTCTAATATGTATCTCCCTATAAAATTTTGTTATACATGTTGCACTCGGAAATAGGGCTTTGTAGTTAAGCATCATATTGAGTAAAACTAGTATTTTTTTGCGCAAAATTTTAGAAAGATGTTCTGAACCTGCAAGAGAGTTGACCTTTGTCCTGAATTCAAAAGAAATGTATTATTAGATATTTCTAAGTGTTAAGGATCTTTTCTCTTAATATTTTATGTTGCTCTTAGCAATCATAACAGTAGAAGCTTGGAATGTTGATAGTTAATGTATGCTAAATTACCACAGCTGGTATTGTGAATCTCTTTCCATGTTCTTGTGTGCCTAAGCACATTTGATATAGCACTATCTCACTGAATGGCACATTGATAGGTGGATACAAAACGAAGTATAGAAGATGGTGAGAAGCGTTTCAATCAACTTTCGATTGAGGAGCGAGGCAAATTTGATGAAGAGACACTTGTGAATGTGAACAGCATTAAAAGGCACAAAACGACCAACCAAAGATCAAGTAGCTTTAGCAATGAATATATTGTGGTAAGTAAAATTTTGGTGGATTGACTAATTTGCATCCCGCTATAGAAATTTCTCAATTTTTTGAAGCTTATAATTGATCCATGATGTTTGATTTGGATGATGCTGATTATCCAGATATTCTTGGTCTGTACTCTCTCTCTCTCTCTGTGTATATATATATCCTAGTCCATATAATTTTCTTAGAACTCATGACAAATTTTGAGATATTTTGCAATTTTTTTTGTGTTTTTGGAAACTTCACATCTCCCACAGCAATACTCGAGGTTTACTGTTACATGGCCTATGTTACAAGAACCTAGGTGCTTATAAAAGTGTAAAATGGAAGGTTACATACATAGCTAAGTTCCATTTTATGCATTTTACTTTTGAAAGTAGTCAGAAAATTTGATATTGCTATACTACATGATTATATGTTTCCATTTGTTGACCTAGCTTGAACAACAACCCAGCCTTTCCTATCCCAGATTCTCAAAGCATGTCTGGAGCTTTTTGAAGCATTATATGTTGATCCAAGATTAATTGAAATTATTCTTTATGTAAAATGTCAAATAGCTTGAGATCACAACTGCTGAGCCAATTTTTTGCTGATTCAAATTTAATGTGATTGTAGTAAGTCATCTTTAACATCTGAGATCTTAGATTGAATTTCCATGATCCCTCCATGCACTTTCAGATAACAATCCTGGTCGCTGCTGAGGGTGTACATAAGCTACCCACTATCAATAGCAGTTCAGACTTGAAGGTGGCACTACAAAAGCTTGGATCCATACCTTCCAGCAAAACTCTGGTATTTCTTGTGCCTTATAATTTCTATATTACCTTGTAACAGACGTCGAAAAGAAGAAAAATCCTCCATTTAGAGTCCTAGTGCTTATATTTTTCATGGCGAAAACTTTCGTTTGCAGGCTGTTGAGGTCTTGTGGACTCCTCAGAACGAGAACGACACACTATCGGAGCGGGAGCTCCTTGAAGACTATTCACTTTTGAGGCCCCTGTAGTATCACACGCCGAGTAGCAACTTGGTAACAAGTGAGTCGGTTATGAGTTATGGTCAGGTATTATAATTGTAAATGAGTAAGTGCATATATGTAAGCTCTCTGGTATGTTAATCCTCCGGGCGGAGGTTTCACAAAAATGTTGTTTATTTATAGCTTCATGTCTCTAACCACAGTATTTTGGTTGTTACCAACATTTGGCTATGGGGTTCTGCAATTTTGATCCACGCTCAATTCCAACAAGTTTCGTTGCCTTCCTTTTTTTGTAACTATTTAACTATACCAGGTATTCAAACCCAATTTGGCACAATGCTTTGATCCTACCCACCTGTGTTACAAGTTTTTGACTGGTCTAAATCTGCACAGGAAACACTGTACCCGCTTTTGATGAGGTACAAAATCACTTATTTGATTAGTTGAGTTTTGGTTCACGTGAATGTCTTACAAGATAGTATGTCCATGTCTGTAAAAATAAGACAGTACGTACATGTCTGTCAAAAAATGACAATTTAGCTATGTGTGCCAATTGTTCAATTTGCTATCTGTACCAAAAATCGAGTTAGTGATTTTTCTTGAATAATTTGTTATCTGAAAAAAATGATTCTCTTTTGTATGCGGAATAGAAGTCACTCTCTCTCTCTCTTAAACTAGTTTGTAACTCGCTTATTTGAATAATAATAATGTTTAGTTGTACGGTCATACAACTGGTCAATGGATAGCATGAAAGAGTCAGAAACCATACTAGGGTATGTAATGCTTCTTCTAAAGAGATGTCAATTATGTTTACTTATTAACGATGTTTTTTTTAAAAAAAAAATAGCAAATGCATACTCTTGTGTACATTATACATAATTTATCATAAAATAAATGTGTTTAGTATAAAAAAAATACAATTGCATTGGGTTTTAAGAACCCAATCTTATTATTAATAAAATTCAAGATTTCTTTTTTTTTGTTCATGCAAATAGCCTCCAATGATCAGATAAGCTTGACTGAATGGGATAGTGGGTAGCCTAGACGTACACTATTACAACCTTTTGTTTTTTTAAGGGAAATCTATAAAAAAAATTCCTCATCCCCATGCCTCAAAACGACCTTATGACTGACAGGAGCCCAATAATAGCGTATTGGCAGATATTATGTTATACATATATAATATGAACAGCAATATTTGTACCTAAATAGTTGAGCTTAAAAATTGTATACCTGGACGACCACTTCGACGCCACGCATGGAATTAGTTAATCTTTTAGCCGGCGGGAGATCATTTGGTGCTGCGTAAATAAAATCGACGAACTATTCATTGGTTTACACACAAGAAATTTATAGCTATAAGCACCAAATCGATGAAGTATTCATTGGTTTACCCAAAATTTTCTATAGCTACTTAGATAATTATAAAAATTATAATTATACCTCTGTGTATTTTAACTGTACTCCTCACTATTTTGCTATTTATTCGTGAAAAAAAAATAGACTCCAATAAAATATTATTAGTTTTGGAGTAGATAATTTGCAACTCACCTATTTCGAAACCTTTTTTTTATATGCATACTAATCTTGCGCAGCCTTTTATTTATTTATTTATTTATCTCCTTCCAACAAGGTAGTGAGGAGGAGGAGGAGGAGCCGTGGAGATCCCGGTTCCTTCACAACTACATGTGTATATCTTATCGATCTATCTGTCTATTTATCCGACGTTCTTATCCACAAAGAAGTGGGATAACTCTTTTCACATTCCTCTCCGAACCTCCCAAAGTCCTACACCTCGAATAAGCCAACGATGCTCCGGATACTCGCAAAGCAACAACCATGGAGGAGGCGCCTCCAACCGCATCAGACCCGATTGGCCTTCTCCTCCGCCGTCCTCCCCGACGGCATCGATCGGAATTCCGATTCCTTCGCTTGCAACTCTGCCGCCGTCGACGATCTCATCTCCAATCTCCACTCCCAGATTCAAAAGGTCCGCCCCACTCCTCTTCGAACTGGATTTTTTTTTTTTTTTTGGGTGGAAGACTAGACATTTGTGTAATCGTTGCTTCGACAGGTTCTTGGCGGCGGAGGTGCTGAAGCAGTGAAGCGGAATAGGAGTCGCAACAAGCTCCTCCCGAGGGACCGGATCGATCGCTTGGTTGATCCTGGATCGTCGTTTCTTGAGCTTTCTCAGGTTTGTTAATGTTAGAATTTAAATATCGGTGATGATTGGTTTGGGTTCACTTCTGTTGGATTTCGTAAAAATTGATGATTAATGACATAAATGGATATCTATTTGAGTGAATTTTGCTGTTTTTGTAGTTTTTTGTGCTATTCCTTTCTTCTTATTCGTTTAATATTTTGTTTCGCCATCTTCTATCTTGCAGGGAGCCTGAAATTGTAAATGTGTAGTTTCACTTCATTGGTCTCCTTGCTTGTTAGTGCAAAAAACATAGTAACAAGCTAGATAGGTGCAGGTTAATTATACTAACTATTCATTTGGGTTTTGTTCTTCTCTCTGGAGAATAGTTGTGGGCTGATTAAACTATTGATTTGCACATGAAGTATATTATTATCTCTTTGTGGAGTTCTCCACTTGGTATAAATTTGGATGTGTTGAGGGATAGCAGGATATTCATTGCAAGATAGGATTTTTTAGAAGAGATTCAACAGATTACTTATTGAAGAAGAAGTGCAAAAAAAGACTGTCCCTAAACTGCCTATTAGGGCTTCAGTTAATGAACTGTCCCCTAAACCATTCTTGTGGAATTCGTCTTAACAAAGTAACAGGCTTGTTTAAAGAGTTGGAAAAAGCTCAATACTGAAAAGTCCAACAAGTGTGCAAAATTAGAATGAATATCCAATGCAAGGACACTTCTAGTAAGACATTATCGTCTAGGTAATACTGATAGCGGTAAGCTGCTACTTCAGGCAACTACATAATAGGCTGAATGGTAGCAGACTGCTTATTAGCTTAGGTACTTTTTAACTTGTTGATCTATATGAGTATGCATTCAAACTTAATTTATCTTCGAATTGTCTAATGATTTACATCAATAATATGAGTTGTATTTTTCTATAGTAACTACAACTTATCATTTTGAAGCCATGTTAGATCACAAAATTACCATGACTTTATAACATTTAACATAATCATACTTATTTACTGCATACTCATTTGGTTGTCCCTATTATTTTTGTTCCTATTCTACCGAAGGGATTTAGTTTAATTTTTAGCCTCTGTTATATATTCATAAATTTCACTGCTGATGCAGCTAGGTTATAGTCTTTGCCTCCTCTGATCCTAATTAGTTTTAAGCCATGAAGCTTGCAGGTTATGACCTTTATGAGGAATCATTACCATCTGGTGGAATTATTACTGGAATAGGTCCTGTACATGGACGGCTGTGTATGTTTGTCGCCAATGACCCCACCACAAAAGGAGGCACATATTATCCTATCACTGTCAAGAAGCATCTGAGGGCACAAGAAATTGCTTCTCAATGCAAATTGCCTTGTATATATCTTGTTGATAGTGGAGGTGCTAATCTTCCAAGACAGGCTGAAGTATTTCCTGACAGAGATAACTTTGGTAGAATATTCTATAACCAAGCAAAAATGTCTGCGGAGGGCATTCCTCAGATTGCATTGGTTTTAGGTTCTTGTACTGCTGGTGGTGCCTACATACCGGCAATGGCTGATGAAAGTGTTATGGTCAAGGGCAATGGCACAATATTTTTAGCTGGTCCTCCCCTTGTAAAGGTTAGTATTTGGTGTCAGTTTTCATTCATGTTTTGGCAGCACTTATGCAACTTTGACTAAATTCTTCAAGGAAACTTCGAACATCTTTTAAAATCTGGGCTAGTTTTGAAGCAAATTTGTAGGCTGCTACAGGAGAGGAGGTATCTGCTGAGGATTTGGGAGGGGCTTCCATGCATTGTAAGATATCAGGGGTATCTGATTATTATGCAGAAGGTATGTTTGGTTAATTTCCATACAATTGAAAAGTGCATTAACTTTACATTGGATGCCGACTTTCTCCAATTTATGCTCATTTATGTTTGATTGCTGTTTCTTGTCACTCAATTTTCAAGATTGAGCACCTAATACCCATAGAAACACATAAATGTAACTCTGTAAGCTGTTCTTAATAGTTAGAATGACATCTGAAATGCTTGTCTTGACTTATAATGCTCTTCTTAATTGTTACTTCAGAACAATTTTGGCATCTATTCTTAGATTCAAGAATCTCCGACTCTGGAATAAACAATGGGTATTCTTATTTTTGGTTTGTCTCTGGTTAATACCTCCATTTTATAGTTTCATTAGTGAAGCTTTGTAAGTCTAAACTTCCAGATGCGCATATACATGTATATGCCATTATTCTAAAATATTAAGTTGTTAGGAAATAATAGTTTAATTTTTTTATATTCTAACAATCCCTCACATTGGGCTTTAGACATTTTAATAGCCCTAGAAGCGGATTTAGATATGTTGGTTGAGGTTAACTTTATATTTTAAATGATAGATAGCTCTGGTGAGATTTAAACAGAATACCTCTTACTCTTATACCATGATAATTCACAAATTACTCTAAAACCTTATGTTGTTAGAAAATGGTATACATATATATATATATATATATATATATATGTATGTATGTATGTATATATATGGAAAAGATTGAAAGAGGAAAGAGAGTTATGAGACATGACACGAATGCATATAACATAAAGTACCAAGATAATGCCCAGGGTAATATTGATGAGGATGTTTCCAACTTACTTGTGGCATTTACAGTGACATCGACAAATATTTCTTACAATCACATTAACAGTCCAGTAATCCTGTTGGCTTGGTCGAGAATCAAGACCTTATGCTTCTCATCTATTTCTTTTTTTCTTCACTGCTCTCCAAAGGATTCTCATATACTACGTATTATGTAGACGTACTAAAATGCTTCTACCATTTTAGATGACATATTGTTGTATTTTTCTGTGCTCTATCATCTTATATTTTTTTCCTTGCACTATTATAATGGGGCATATGGCTACATATGCTGGCTATAACCATTTAGTTTTCCCAATTTTTCAGCTGCTAACTGGTACTAAACACTAGCTCTTTGTTTCCTTTTCTTCCACACTGCTCTCGTCCATATTACATTTCTGTCCCCTCCCAATGTTCTTTATTTCTTGAAAGGAAAAAAAAATATTGCACTTATGTATTCCTGATAATATATTTTGTTGCCAAATTTGATGTAGATGAACTCCATGGCCTAGTAATAGGGAGAAACATTGTCAAGAACTTACACATGGCTGGAAAAGGAGCACATAGTTCACCAAGTATTTCTTTTGATTACAGAGAACCATTATATGATATAAAGGAACTTCGCTCAATTGCACCAAATGATCAGAAGCAGCCATTTGACATTCGATCAGTAATTGCTCGTATTGTAGATGGCAGTGAATTTGATGAATTCAAGAAGTTATATGGAACTGTAAGAGTTTTTATATCCTGGACCATGATATCTTTTATCTACAAAATTGTGGATTAACTTTATGTGTACATAGACACTTGTAACAGGTTTTGCAAGGATCTGTGGACAACCAGTTGGTATAATAGGAAACAATGGCATATTATTCACTGAATCTGCTCTAAAAGGTTCCCACTTCATTCAATTATGTGACCAGCGAAATATCCCTTTGATATTCCTTCAAAATATCACTGGATTTATGGTATGGTTTTGGACTTATCTTTCTTGTCAGAATTTTATTAATTGATTATGCATCTATACACATGCACAGTATCACAAGGTTAATCTAGTAACTGGACAAATCTTTTACTTGTTGGAAGCCGAGTCTGATGTATATTTTTGGTATTGGTGCTAACTGCATAGTACATTTCATCATTCATTAACTTTGCCAACCAAATGGTTATCACATACAGAGAATTCATTTATACATAAATAGAAAGTATAAAGAGCCATCATCATATAATCTTGCGTTTGTTTTTACTTATATCTTAGTAGATAACTGGATATCGCTTTGAATAAGGGTGACACTTCACATAAAACAAAAGTAGCCTATGAACAACTACCCACAATCCACAAAATGTCCTTGCAATAACAGCAACCCTAAACAACCAACCCACAAAAGAAACCCAGGAACTACCACACAACCAAACTGTTCCACCTACACCCATCCAGAATTGTTTGTTAGAATTTTACATTAGAGTTTCTGGGTTTTAAGAATTTATTAGACTTCTTTTCTTTGGTGAGACTTTAAAGTAGCAAACATTGGTCACCCTGTCAAAACCAGATGTAAGATGATTTGACAAGACAGTTATCATGTTTACTTGGCTAATTTTCTTTAAATAGACAAACCATACATTATGATTGAAATTTAAAAGAATTGGAAAAATTGGTTAAAACATATTATGAAGGAAAATTCTGTTAGAATTTAAATAGACAGTTACCTCCCAGTGTAATTGAATACACTCATTCTATCTAGTGCAGTTGTGTTGTACATGCTGGCTTGAATGACCAGCCTGATTGGTGCAGGCCGAGAGTAGTCCTTATTTGCTGAGATCCTGATTTAGTCATACGACATTGTGAGATACCATGCAAATGATGATATGTCAGATATTAGACTCTTCTTGCCTGTCTTTGGGCTTTTATGCTCAGCAACTAAACTTTGTTCATCCAAATCTTCCATAGCCATCAGGATCAAAGATGCAAAGGCAAAATAACGCCTCATACCATACAGCTCATTTTTATTACCCAAATTATACAATTCTGGAACACCTTACCTCGTCCATTTCAGACTTTGATGGGCTTTCCTAAGAAAATCAAATACTCAGTTTTTGGTATCTTGTTTTATTGTTGTCGTAAATGGTGTATGCTTTTGTCACATAGTATTGTGTATGCTGGATACTCCATTTTATTTTGGTTGAAGTTTAGAATTATGTCATTTGGATATACATAACATTTGCTTATCAAAGTGGATGTATAACTTATTTTGATTTTACCGCTATTTGATTAAATGGATGGACCATATTTTTGCTCATTGTTGATAAATTGTTTAATAGGTTGGGTCAAAATCTGAAGCCAGTGGTATTGCAAAAGCTGGAGCTAAAATGGTTATGGCAGTTTCCTGTTCAAAGGTCAGACTTCCTACCAGTTTTTCTTCTGTAAATGCATCTCGGAAGGCATTCTTTTTGCTCCATGCTTATACCTGAATGGACACATTTTAAGGAACACCAGAAGAGTTCTCAAACTAGCACTCGACTATTTGATGATACTCAATTTAGCTCATGGTTGTTATAGTTAACATTACTTATTGCTTGTCTGTACTGTTATTATTCTTGTGCATAAAATTGACAACTGGTAACTTCTGAATCTGTAAACATACTGAAAAGTTAGTCATTAAATGAGAGGAGTAATGTGAATATTCCCTCTTGAGAAAGTAAAATTACTTTGTTTAAATAGTTCGTTGCTGCTCTCACTTGTCACTAGATTATGCCCTGATAAATTTTGCTAATCAGAAACTGGTCTTCATTTTTTAAGGTTCCAAAAATAACAATCATTGTTGGTGGAAGTTTTGGAGCTGGGAATTATGGAATGTGTGGACGTGCATACAGTCCTAATTTCTTGTTTCTCTGGCCTACTGCTAAGATATCCGTAATGGGTGGCATTCAGGTAACAGATGATTAATTCACATACTGCTGAGACTCGTCTTCATTAAAAAGCATGCCAATTTCGAAAATTTTTCTTCTCTACTGGCATCTGCATGATTATTTTGCAACCATGTATCAGTGGAATTTAATTATTTAAGATTTAGCTCCAAAATGCTGATACAAAATTCTACCTTAAGGTCTCGTTGTATATGGTTGATATCATAAGTCAACAAAACAATGATCATTCTGAGATATTAGATCTTTACTAGAAGTATGATGCTCTTTCCAAGGATATAACGTAACGTAATGAGGCATTCTTTTCTTCTATGGTAATAAATGAAGGTCAAGTAGTTTGTGCTGGTGTTACACTCATATCTATTAACATAAATAATATTAGCTTGTTGAGATGCTTGCCACTGGATTTAATTAGCCAGATCTGGCCCGTAAAACAGAAGTTCTAGAAGGAGACTTACATTTATATAGACATGAGAACACCCAGTTTCTTTCCTCGAAATTCTGAACTTTATTTCCTTTACAGGCTGCAGGTGTTCTTGCCCAGATAGAGAGGAACAACAAGAAAAGGCAGGGAGTTGAGGTACTGCTCTGACTTCTTTATTTTAATGAAATCAACAAATAGCACAAAATATTTAAGATATTATATTAGACCGGATTAGATGGTCTGGCACAGAACTTGGATTCAGAGACCCTCTCAGAATGAACTTCTTGATGTGGGCTAATGGGTTGTATTCATTAGAAATCACGACTTCATCAGTTCTCTTCCGTTCTAGACTTATGTAGTTTAAATAGCTGCGGTGAATCACATGCACCAACCTTTATTTCTTGCAGTGGACCAAAGATGAAGAAGAAAGCTTCAAAGGTCGAGTTGTGGAAGCCTATGAGAGAGAAGGAAGTCCATATTACTCGACTGCGAGGCTCTGGGATGATGGAATTATAGACCCTGCAGACACAAGGAAAGTTCTGAGCCTTTGTCTTTCTGCTTCTGCTAAGCCAATCCCAGAAGACACAAAATATGGTGTCTTCAGGATGTAACTGTAATAATTATTTCTTCGCAAGACAATTTTAGTCAATAAATAAATAAAGTTAGATGGAAGCCTGAAAGGCAGCCATTATCAGATATTTTTTGTGATCTTGTAGGAACTTTGAGAAGACATAGCGGGTATTATACTTATCAAGTCTTTTGAATATAATTCATCATGTCATAAGTATATAGTATAAATGGTACAGTGATATTTAAACAGTACAACTTAGTTGTGAAGTAGTGGATAAGACTACCAGTTTTGTATGACAGATTCCAGTGTTTGAATGCGTTCATGGCTTAAAATATACACTAAGGCATCGATAGGTTCTTGCATAGTAGAAGTTTTTAAAGATAATTTTATACACATCTCTTAAATATAAATTATGTACACATCTATTCATATTCTATTATTTAGTTGTAAAATATAATAATTATTTTGAATAAATTTATGTAAGAATTTGTTTTTAATTACTAACTATGAATAAGTATGTTAATTATATTAAAAATCTTATTTAGAAAATGTGCATAATTTTATTATACTTTTTATCTGTGATAAAATTTGTATTTAATTTATCGTGTAACTTACCTTATATAAAATTTAATTAAAATACATATAAGTAAATATTTAGTTATAAAATATTCATGAATAAATATCCCTTACGAACTGTCACATAAAAGCAAGCACTTTTAAGCTGTACAGAGACTCCTGCAATCTTCCCACAAGAAGCCATCTGATTCAGAGGAGCAAATGAAAACAGACAAAAAATTTGAACATGAGACTAATCCAAATGCCACATGGACAGCTCTTAGCTGGGCAGATAACTGAAAGTCGTTGACGAATCAAATATTGGCATTTTATTTGGATTGGAACAATGCTAAAAGTATATGAATGCATCCCTTAATTGCTGATTGCCTGAGCCAAATGTTATACACATTGTCTGATTAGATGTCCAACAATTCAAGATGTCGAGAAAGTCCAAGTACAGTGTTATTAAAAAAGATCTACAACTAATTCCATCCACAATATTTAAAAGCAGAGAAAAACTTTTATCTGCATCTGTAGACAGAACTATGAAAGCTAACTTGCAGATTTTATTTTAAAAAAGCAAATTAGCTCTCAGATTCCACAGAAGCATTTGCTGCAAGTTGTTGCTCTTCCAAAAGCTTCATTTGGCGTTCAGCATGTTCTCTTTCACATTGGCTGATTCCCATAATAATGTCAAGCATAGTTCCAGTAGTACCGAAGAAGACCAATGGTGCGAACGACTTCCTCTTTATACCCACAGGAATTGCAACTAGAGCCCCAAGTACCGAGAACACCCATGTGCCAAGTGCACTGCATGTTTTGAAAAGAAATTATCAGCCTACATCATAACTTTAGCGAGTGTACATGCTCATTACTTCTTTTCTGAAAATGACATGTGGTACAATTATCCAATGAATTCCTGCAATGAAGTTTGGGCATTCTTTTTTGTGTACATAACTTATTTGCAATGTAACAACTCGGTACCATGCATAGGGAGAGGGCTTTGCCTGATTCAGGCACAACTGAAGGAATGAAGGAAAATCTGAGTGTCAGATGACAACTTGGCATAAATCCTCCTTAAAAATTGGGACAAGATGCCTAACAGTAGCAAAGTATGATGAGCAGCCTTTCATAAATGCAAAATGTTGCTAACTAGGATAAGCACTTTAGTCATGAGGATAGTGATACACCAAATACATCTGAATGTCTGATCCGAGTGGATGAAAGTTATTGATTCATTGCAGAGTGATTCCTCAAAATTACAGGCTTATTAGTAGTATATAAAAAAAAGAAAGAAGGAAAACACCAATTGATAAACTCTTATACTTTTCTAGAGCTAGACTGGAATACCAACAGTACAATCAGGATAAGTGCAAGATGAAGAGGCAGCCAAAATAACAATCCACAGTGTTGATCAAACCTAAATACTTAAAAATGTTGACAAACTAACAATTAACTTATTAAGTTATGTTGATCCCTCCTACTCCCTCATCATCTGAACATAAATATGTAGCTTTTCAGTAGATTACATGTTTTCATATGATCCATGTGCTAGACGCAATTAAACCTATTAAAATTTTTTGAATTTGTTAACAACAATTAGAGGCCTGTATTCTTATTTTCTTCTTCATATGCCACATTTTCTATATTCTCAGTTGCATGAGCCTATATAGCAACCAAGAAAGATGGACAAGATTACTTATCGACTAGCCTTATTAATTATTACTTCCCGACCAAGGCCCTCTAGTGCTTGAATACTCCTACAGCATGGAGTGGGGCAAAAAATAACTAGAGGATTGATGTTAGGTTGTCAGCACGTCTTAAGTGTTTGGTAATTATTCTATGGAACCTTTTAAATTTGAGTTGTGCATCAGCTGATCTACAAAATTAATACAAGGAAGTAGCATAAAATTAATTCAAGAAAGTAGTAAAGCACAGGTTCTACATCCCTCTCGAATTAAGCAAATAAATCGTCAAGTACCTCCAAAATATGAATTCATTTTTCTCCTACAATCTTCAATTGCCATAGATGAAGAATTAATTACTTCGATCTTATAGTTAAATTGCAATTTGTGCCTTTGCGGCAATGAATATGAGTGATATGACTAGATCTCTAAATTAACTTGTATTACTTCACATAGTCATGCATCACAGCCACTAAATTCCAACTATATAGCTGCTTTACATTGCTAACATGAAGCTTCAGATAGTTCATCCTGATTAAGAAAGTATCTATCAGGAGATATTTGAGGATTTAAATGTAACAATAATATGCATAGTCTCTCTAATGGCAAAGGTGGAGTAAATTCCTGGAAGCCTACTTTTGTAGAGCTACTTCCTTTTAAGTTTAAACCAACATAAGAAAGTAGGATGAAGTCATGAAACATAACATATTCTAGTAAAGTCAACTGATCACAACATAAAGTGACTAGATCCACCATATAGGATGAAACTCAGGTAATCCTTTCAATGATACAGTTGATAATTAAGGAGAAAATAGAAAAGTACTTAAAGACAATGCAACCCTAAGCTTAATCTTCTTTTAATGTGGCAAAATATTATGGATATTCCCAGATGACTCTTTGAGAAACTTTATTTGCTGTACTTATGGAGACCACTTTAACAGTATTAGTTAAGCATACTATAGTAACTTAGTAAGTTACTGAGTGGAACTTGAGTTTCTAGCAGTATAGCATACACTACATCTACATATGCATAGCTTCTTGAGTCACTATTAAGGACAAAACACCATCAATTATAAAAACCACATGGCTTATATCTCCAGGTTGCATAGGAGAAATACATCTAATGTTGGCAACAACTCACTTCCTTATCTATGTTTAACTAATCTACATGGAAAATAGTTCAATCTGGGAAAATGACCAAATGTGACACATGTGCTGATATGCATGCTATGGAACTTATCTTGATAGTGATATAAAGAAAGAGCTAAAGACATTAGCTACTCCTGTTGCAAGATGGTATACCTCCATCATTACTCTCCACATTACCCCTTGCAAAATTCCGGCAGACAAAAAAAGAAGAAATTTCCATATATGAGGCCCACGGCCATGGGTCTTTAACAGCTTATACCACTTATCTAGTTTTGGAATGTGATCTGCAAGAAAAATAGAAGCACGCCAAGGATACTTTATTCTGTAGGTACATGATCTTCTGCAGATGTGATCGGATTAACAGAATTTAACAATGACCACTTTTGGTCATCCTAAAACTCTGCTTGATTCTCCGATGCATTTTGGGTCTTAAGTATTTATAAAAAATTACATAGGCATGTAAAAGATGCAATCTTTTTATACTTCTTCTAAAATTTGTCATACTAAAACCCTCAAATTCACTAATTTCCTCCGAGATTCGAGCAGATGGAAATTTTTTTGACGAGATCTAAATCGAAGGAACAAACTACCTAAGAATTGATAGGAGAAAGGAGATCTCACTTAGAAACGGAGCAGTCCTCGAGTTGCTTCACGCTTCCGTCGCCGCCACCGCCACCGCTTCCGCCCACTACTCTCTCCATCTCCAGTTGCTCTGATCGAAGCCTCGTGGGCTGGGCCGGCTTTGCCCATGTACTCGTTCCGAGTTCGGTTCAGATAAAAAAAAACCCGGTCCAACTACAGGGTTCAGTTCATATTTCTTATTTGCACTTCTGGTTCAACTTTTGCTTCTTGTTACAGAAGAGAGACCAAGTTACCAAGCGGGTTTTTTTTGCAATTTAAATATATTCAATCTTTTTTATTTATAGTAATGGATTCTAGTGTGTACTACATATATAAATTATATGCATTCGAATTATAATAAATCTTATATAGAAAATATATACAGTCAATATTATATGCTAAACTAAAAAATCAAATACAATTAATTCTACGACGATACTTTTTTATTAATTATTTATTTTATCACTTTTCCTTGAATGTGTTGTACTCCTTATCAGATGAGAAAATAAGTAATGTACATATTGTCAATTCTAACATTGATAGCATTGTGTTTATTGCTATTCTTCTTATCTCAACTAGCATCCAAGTACTTTGCTTCTGAACCTCAGTGAATTATCCAAAATTTTCAAGCTCCATGATATCTTTCAGAGCAAATATTTTCCCCAAGTGCATAACTTGTTGATTCTATGAACACATGTTAATTCTTTTCTGAAAAAGAAAAAGGAGACTCTGATGTCAAATGTAGAGCATCCCTTACTGCAGAAATAGATCATATCGATTACGAAAACATACCATTGCCTCTCACCGTAATCGTAGCGATTACGAGGTTAGATTTCCCTTGCCTAAAGTTGATGGAATAGAATGCATGTAGTTATATTCAGTGCAAATTTTCCCTTTATTTTTCCTATGGATCTCAAGCATCCGTCGAACTAGCTGCCTGAATAATTCTGCCTGAACTCAGAGTGCTAGTTCTGAGTTCCTTGCTTTGAGATATTACCCCTTTATTGATAGTCCTAGTCTGATGACATAGTTTTCCTCTGATAATTCATCAGTGTTTTTGTCTTGTTATAATAATTCGATGAATCTATAACGCGAAATATAAATGGATAATGTGATCATTTGGACTATGTTAAGTGGCATATACTCTACTAGTGAGGCTGCAACTATTGCCAATGCTGCACCTGACAAGCATGTCAGGCCTACAAGACTGAGCTGCTGAGGATACTCCTTTAATGTTATAGCCTAAAAAACAGCAAGAAAGAAAGAAGAATTGATGCAAGAACGCAATTTAGCAACTCTCAATATAGTAAATGATTAGAAACTCTCAGTTGACGCTGGTTACTTGAAGTATCATAAAACTAGAGAAACTGAAGCATGAAAAAACTAAGTAGATAGAGCCCTTCACAAAGTCTTTACTGATTGACTCTGTTCTGCTCTCTTGATTCACTGTCGCATTTGAGGAACTTCTTATCATCATTAATCCCTTATATGGCGTCATCAACATCGCACCTGATACTGAAATTGTTGTCTCTAATACCTTAGCGATGCTTCTCTTGAGATTCCAGTTAACATTCTCCAGCCTTAGAAATTAATCATGAAGCTAATTAGATTCTATTTTAATGAAAGATATAGTATGATTTATGTTTCAAACTGACCGAAGAATCCAAGCCATTATGAAGATGGCAACTGTAAAGGCAGCTGAAGTTTGCTTCATTCCTAAATAGTATAAGTTCTAAACCAAAACTGGACTATAAAAGGGAAAAAAACATTAAGAATATGTGCCTTGCTACAATTAAACAACTATAGAAAATAGCAGGGAAAATAATCCGAGTGATACGATCTTAAATAGTACAGATTGTGTTAGCCTTGTTCTTCAGTTCCTGCCACCAGAAAAAAAAAAAAGCATTCAAATGTAACTAAGTATTCACTAAAACAATGACCAAGCAAATGGCGCGATCACAATAGCGGCAAGGAGGTGTCAATAGACTACAAATATGATAGGGCTCATGCCTCCATTGAGCGCAAATTTGGTTATTATGGTCATCCCACCCATCCCAATCTGGACCAAGATCATGAACACATTAGGCTTGAGATCTCTCCAAATTCCAGATGGGCTTGTGAAGTCTCTTTGGTTATCCATGGATCCCTACTCCTTAGCTTTGCAATAAGCTTCTGCACTATTCCTTCACCCCAGTTGTGCATTATGTACATTAGACCTCACATTTCTCTCTTCACAAGATATGGACTTCCCTTGGTGCTTGTAAGCTACAAGAGTTGCACTATTCAGTTTGAACCAGCCTCCACTATCAGAGGAGGATTCATATATGTGTCACCAAAAGTGGGGGCTTTGATCACTTGAAACCAAAAATCATTTCCAGTTGAGCTTTGGCAGGAATTATTGTATGATTGAGATTGACTATCTTATTGCTTTAGATAGACAATGTCAGATTAGTGCAAGTGTAGCGGATGATTTAAGAAAAGAGGTGTGTGATCTTCATGATGTTCCAATTATAGTAACCGTCTATAGATGCCATACAGTTTATAGTGTGTTAACTGGAGAAGAGTAATGCTATGAGGTAAGAGTGTAAAATATGGGAAGGCTGACAAGTATTTGAGTGTTATACAAGTAATACAGTGAGTATTCATTAATAATTAGGCAATATTTACAATTAACCTTGTCATGTAGATGTTAGGACATTCCACTGGTAGGCAAAAGGTCATTAAATAAAGGACAGGAAGCATTTTGCATTGCATATTAGCACCCTTATTTGGTTATTTTCCCAAAAGACTGAATAAATTTAAAGGAAAGGTAGTATAAATATATCAGTACATTTCAACAAAAGCCACATAACTCATCAAGGCATCAATTTTGGTTTAAGTTGCAGCTGATGAGCTTTGTGTTTCAGCCAGTACTAATTACAACCATTGATATATTGATGTTAGTTCTATCACTTGATTACGAAACATGGCTTTCGGTCCTTTAATGATAAAGCATGCATTGCAAACAATAATTGTGTAATCCACTCATAAACTAAAGATTTCCTTCTCATGCTGATCATAAATTAGTGAGAGACAACAGTCTTTTATCATAAAACATGCAAGCTTAACTTCAAATGTTTGTTGTTTGCATGAATTGGAATTAAGCTGGACTTCTATGTATAGATTGTCCTCCTCCATACTGATACAAGATGAGGAAAGGGCACTGCTTTTGTTTCAAATTTTTTTTTTTTTTTTTTCCATCATATCAGATTCTTCATTCAGGGAGTTTTGATGATTGTAGGTACTTATCTTTGTGCCAAAATAAGTTCCAGACCTCTCAAAAATTAATGCAGGAAAAAAAAACTAAAATATAGCTTGCAGTGCTATAAGATTAGACAATCTTTTCCGATTATGACAGGGCTTAATCCTGTTTCATCTTAAAATGGCTAGTACGAGAGTTTGGTTACAAAACATGGTCAACGGCACTCTAAACACAGTTAGAGGAGAAAAAAACTCAACCTTAAAATAGCCTTATATTACATCAATTAATCTTGGTGGAAGAATAAATAAATAAACACAAAACATCACTACAATTAAAACACTCCAAATGCAGCAACTGTTTATGCAGAAGGCATGAGAAAACTCGGGACATCCAATTGTCTCATAGGAAAGCAATGGGCACAGAAGACAACTACATTTCCTCACTGATGCAGTCACATGATGAAATTACTTACACAATGAGAATGACTGCTTTGTTAGTAGGAACAGAAGGTCAATCTTAAATCGCTAATCTTCATTGTCATAATCCTCATCCTCATCTATTTGCACCATTAATTGTACAAATTTGGATGATTCCAATACAATGTTGCCCGCTAAATCCGGTAACACCCAAGCAGAATACTCTGCCTGTTTAGCATCTTCTGTTGCACTTGCAGCAGCTACTGAGTCCGAAGTAGAGTTGCATGAAGGATTCATACTTGCGGAGATGTTTTCATCCCCACAGAGATTCTTCTCCAAACCTTCATTGCCCCCAAGCAAGGGCTCATCATGTTCAGGAAAACTGCTGATCTCGTCTTCAAACTTCACATATCCAATTTCTTTTGTCCTGGTAGGTGGCCGGCCTCGGCCTCTTCCTCTGTCCCTTCCACGCCCTCTTGGGCTTGAAATGGAATTCCTCGTGGACTGTTACAATGTTGCTCTGTCATTTGAGGACTACTATTTGGTTAGGACAGAGAGAAATACATACCATTTTTGTGGACTTAGACTCCCCATTCTCCAAATCGCTATCATCTGAGAGTGATTTTCTGAACATTCACTTTAGAAAATCAATGCAAATGTTTACTCTATTTAAATAGAACAAACAAATTATGCATCGGCAGTGATTACCTCCTCCTGGATAATCCTTTTTGGTCTCCACAAGGTTCTCTGCCCCCAAGATTATGTACCTTGTTGACAACATCAGTTAAGAAATCAAAAGCACTATACATCTTCACACATTGTTTTCTGGAAATCCCAAAAGAAAGAATAACAACATTTATTATTTCCAGTTACTGGTTTAGCTGCAAACAAAGTTTCCATTTAGCTGCAAAAAAATTTCCAACCCTTAAAATGTCCATTAAGAATTAATGACATAATAAAATCTGTTTAAAACAGGTAGAACAGGATGAAATTTAATTGACGCAATAAATATCCAAATCATCAGATATACATCAAAGGTGATGCAGTAAGAAGTAAAAAAAAAACTATGAGGCCAAATTTTGCCAACATGCTTAATTAGAAAAATTTCCAGCTGCACTTGAACTGATAGTTTCTTTTCATTCTCTTGTAATTAGCAATGAAGTTAATCAGCATCATCCAAATGTCTTTCAATGGAATTACCACACTAACATACAACTGCTATGAAGCAGGTCATATTTTATCAAATTCAGAGGGAGTTGCTTCCTCTAGTCTCCAAATGTGAAATTATTTACAATACAATATGTACAAATATGAGTAGAGGTGATCATCGGATGGGCCAGACCAAATTCGAGCCGGACGTACTGGATTGAGCAATCTGTTCGCCAACCCACTCACGAGTGGATTGGGCCGGGCTAGAATAGTCTAGCCCACTATTTGCCCACTAGCCCTTGAGAGAGTGGGCTCGGCTGGGCAAGGATTCATTCTTTTAGCTAGTTTTGTATAATGATCCTTGGAATCTTTTGAGTAATATGTCATACTCTTATTATTCATACATTAATCTATTCAAGTCCCAAACCTTGTATGCTTATCCTCATGATTGTACATTACTGTGGTTGAGACAAACAATTATATTTTGTTCCCAAAATTCATGGGCTTAGACTGGCCTCATTGAAGGCTAAAACGGCTGATACATCAAGCAAAAATGACTAATACTATCGATACAATCAATACTATCAATACGTATTATTTTTTTATTCCGATCCAGATATTTAGAACCTTAATTACAAGCCTAATAAGGCATATGTCCGATAAGTGTAACATCGTGAGCAAATGGAATACTGGTTTTTGAATCAAAATCTAGAATTGCATTCAAGAAAACTTGGTTGTCTAGTTACAAATCCATGAACTGTTTACCTACCAATGCTTACAAACATTAGTTGCATTCAATTGCCACATGTTATGTGCATATCTTTATCTTACACTCTTAGATGGAACTCACCAAAATGCAATGAAAGGTGAGGAAAGAATATGATGTGACAATTACAGAAATATTACATTTCTAGCTGGTAAGTTATGAAGTTCTTAAACAACGTTCCGAAATTTTTGAAAATACAGGAAGAAACCTATACTTTTAAGTCTTCACATTTATAATTCTCTGCTGTTTGTAAATATCACATTTTCAGATGCTTCTAGAGAAAGACGACACAATCTATGTGCACTCAGCTACAGCCATACTTTCATTAATTCCATTATCTATCTGCATTGGACTTCCAGATTATCTAAATTAGATGATAACAATATGCGGTACAGCGAATGGGATTTATAACAGAGAAAATGATGTTAAGATAAAACCATCACAAGATCATTTGATTAATAATGCTTTGGATTTTAAGAACAAGACCAAGGAATCATGCGAGTTGAATTGAACTGTCAATGCGAATTATTTAAAACATATAATAGTTAAAACCTCTGATATAGCTAAGCAGAAAAAAGTGGCCAACTCAAATCTGGATCCCAAAACAAGTTTAGGTTTTCAGAGTCAATGAATAATTGAATATTTTCTGGTATGCATTTCTCTTGCTTTCTGTTATAAATGGACACTTGGAGGACACAAAGCCTGTCTATGTTAACCATTTGGATGAACTTCTTAACTCCTGAAAAATTCTCAATTGTAATTCTGGCTCATGCAAATGAGAAGCAAACAAATCACACGAGATTAGGAAGGCAATGAATTATTGCTTAATGAGTTCTGAATTCCACTAAAAGGGATAAATGAGCTGAGAATCAATGAAAAGAATCCTTTACATATTGTACATAATTGTCAGATCAAGATTAAGATAGCAAAACAATGAGTGCAACAGCAAAATGTTGGACATCATCTCACTTGTTTGAGCAAAAGATGAGAAATTAAAAGTCGCCTTTATCATTAATCAGGAAGGTTGTTTACAGGGGTTTTCTTTTATTCTACAGGTTCAGAAAATGTCAGACCATCTTCATATTTTCGTAACTAAGATTAAATAAGAATTTGCTATTCACGACCAAAGAAGAAACTCATTCTCAGTGCTTCTTATCCTGCAAGCCATTGTCATTCTAAGTCAACATACATAAAAAGGCCAGACTGTGAATTGGAATCTGACATTACAGTATATACATGGTGCAAACTTACCAAGTACCAACTGAGCCAGGGGTGGCACAGCTGGCGCTTACACTACAAGCATTTAGTGACAACTGCCAAGCAGCACTGAACTAAATCCTAGATAGAACTTGCTACGACATACAACCCAGATAACATTTGAAATCTTCACAAGCCTTATCAAGCTTTGCCTTGAAATCCAGGCAGAAGAAAAAACACAGGGCTCAAATCGGTTAATTACTTTATACAGAAGAACATAGAATGAGAACATGATAGACCTACAAAAAGATCTTCCACTTAGAAACAGAAAGTTGTTGGCACAGAAATCAGACTGTGAAATGGTCAAGGTCAACTTACAAGTGTGAAGAATTAAATGTCTTTGCCCCCCTATGAAGAGTAATTTCATAAGTCCTGTCACAGAGATCTTGCAAAAATAACTCCAAAGCTTTTGCTGCAAAATAATTGTACATGCAAATATTAGGCATTAATCAAATCATTCAATTTCCACATCACAGTAAAGTTATATGATCAAAACTAGTCTACGAATACTAATTGTTGTTCAAACATAACATGTAGGTTTGTTTAAGACAACAATTCATCAACACAATAGTACTTCAAGAATACAACACTAATACTACAAATTGCCAATGACATAGTACTCAAATGATTAAAATGGTTCATATTGTATGAGTTTTCATAGATCTGAATCCCAACAGCATTGGTTTAATTATGACACAATTGAATTTTCAATTTTCACTTCTCTCAAAAATTAATGCTGCAAACTTATTCGCCTCATACATGGATATCTTGGCACCTTATATGCTTAGAAATTCCATTACAACACACCTGCAAAATTTAGTCATATATTTAGTGTATGCATTGCTTAACTGACTGTAGCTTTTCAGTTATGCTGCATAGAAAGGCAAGAATAATGCTCTTATATTTATGAACCCTTGACAAAGACCTATGTGCCAGCCTGTTAGGTAATACTTTTGGTCCCTTATCTAAAAGGTTTTCTTGAGATCAATGATGGCCGTGTCGGCGGCGTACCGACACGTAACACAAGGGGTGTTGCACGGCACACCTTCTAGCAGTGCTTTTCTGAAGACTATTCGTCATTGTCGTTCACCATTTGCTGTCGCCGCCAATCTCAGGCACGACAAGCGATGGTGAGATTGGCGACGGCGAGCAACAGCGGCAGCGGCAGCGATGACGACGACGATAACAACTAAGTGCTACTAGTCCCCCTCCTCTTTTTCTTCCCCCTCTCTTGCGGCATGGTCAGCAAGTGTTGCACATCCCATGTTGTGCTGTTCCAACCATTCATCGGCACAGGCCGTGCCATGGCGAGCCATCCATGCTTGAGATCATTCAAATATATGTGGAAAATTAACCTAGTAATACCCTAAGATATGGATTCCAACAGATGTATCGCAAATGGCCCATTTATCAATAAATCTTTAAAAGTTCCCATGTGCACCTCTTTGAAACTCCTTTTTGCTTCTCTCTGTACATATCATACTTATGTTACTTGTTCAAAGTATTCTGTTACCTCAGTGTGCGCACAAGCTGAGCAGGTAAAATTGGGGAAACCATCTCTCCTGGATCAGGCTTTTCTTATATAGATAATAATATATCAATTGCCATGCCCAAGAAAATGGGTTGATACAGTAGCCATCAAAGACATAGAAATAGGGAGTTCAGTTATAAATGAACAGTATGGAAAAAGGCTGTTATATTTAACTATTCTATATCTGCCTCAAAATACATGTTTCCAAACTTTTCATTTTAAGCTTTGGCCCCCCAATTTGATTTCTAAACAGAAGCGGCTCTGTTGATTTGATCTCAAATTTTAATGCTTCCCAAGTCTCAAGTCTGCTCTACCCATTACATTTGCTGATTTTAGGTCAAATTGATTGAGTAGGAAGAGAGCACTCAGAGCAGAAATAACACGAATGGTGAGTATGCAACTTTCCGCTCATTCTGTTATTTGTTATTCCTTTTCAGTGTTTTACAGGTTCAACGAGGGAACCTCAAAAATGGCTTACAAGTTTAAGAAGATTGGATAATACATGAAACATCTATGGTTTCAAACAATAAAATGTACTTTGGAATATATATATATAAAGGTTTTTTAACCCTTTTCCTGCATTTTCATAATTATACTCTGCTTCACTATAGATCTTCTCAAAAAAGTTGAAATGGAAGAGATAAAGAAAAATGCCATGGCTTAGAAGAAACTTGACCAAGTTTCTAGACATCTTTATGATCCAAATAGCTACAATAAGACAACCAAGGAAATAAAATTCTAATACTCTCCTTTCCTTAAACACTGAGGTCCTAGATGACGTATAACTTTCTATCCACAGGAAAAAGAATGAATCATAGCATGACTTACAAACTAAAAGAGGAACAGCCAGTGCAATCTTGCCAACATCCTCATCTGCTTGCATTATCTTCTTTATTCGTGACTGTTCCAAATAGAACAATATAAGGATTAGGCTTTAAATTCATAATCTCAATAACTACATCAAAAATGAAATTTCAGTTCTACACTAAAGCAACAAGAAGATTCTACAGTTACAAAGGCTATTAGTAGAGATTGGCAAGGATAAGATAAATTTTAATGTTAATCTGAGGTGAAAACAGCCATTTTAAATTACTCAATAAAACAGCTTATTACTATTTGTAGCAGCAATAAATTATGTTAAAAATATGTTACCTTGTTAACATTGATATAAAACTAAAGAAGGCCACAGTATATAAAAAAACATATAGTACTGTTTAATCATTCAAATTTAACTCTTGTTACAAATGCAAAATTAGTAGAAGTAAGAAAAAAAAAGTATTTCTAAGTAAAATGCAGCAACTAAAACTGCCAGTCGGATGTGAGACAATATCGACTGCTCTCCTCAGAATAGTGATGTTGTGAAGTTAGAAAATAGTAAATGATATTATCAATCTCAATTAGAAAAAAAAATTTTGGGATGAGCAAAGCCACTATCCAGGCACTGATTATATCTTTCTTAATAAAGATAAAATGGATTTTCCGCTCATTGGATTGTTTAAACCATAGAACATTAGAACCTGTCCAGATTTTAAGATTTTCTAACAGAAAATAGTGGAAAGAATATCAGATCTCTTTGAGCTTGCGTAGATTGTAGTGGTTGTCCAAACTGTATAAACTACATATCCAGCTTCAATGATCTGACTATACAAGCCTTTAGGGTGCCCTCCGATGACTATTCTACTTCTCATACAGTCCTCAGACTCAAGCTACTGAGACTCACCATCCACACCAGTTGGCATTTGACATCTTATAACACAATTTTTATGAACAGGATTTCATGCTTCTTTGTAGAGCATGTTGCTAACATAACTTTTAATTTCTTATTTCCGACAAAATTCAATTTCCTATTTTGCATGAATTGACAAGAAAGAGATTATATGAACTCCTACAATAACAGAGTGGCAGAGCACATTAATTGAGAACAGGAATGTCCTCTGAGGAGTAAGACAGAAGTAGATACAACCTATGGAGAATCGAAGATGATACAATGAAGATCTACCAATATGATGAAACGAGATGTAGTAGTGCAGGAATGTGGCAATAAAATAACTAAATAAGTATCAGATACACATATCATAATACAAATAATCATGTAATTTTAAAGTAAGCATTGACAAACACCATCTTTGATAGTTTGATAAAATGTTAACTTTCAGTATTTACCTGTGAAAGTATAAAGGTAAGCAGCATCTTCAATTTAATCACCAAAATTAAGTTAAAACATACAGTAATAGTAGTGAGGGAAAAAAACAGGATTACTGAGCTAAACTGAATCTGCATATAGTTATCATCTGAACATAAAAGTCAAATGAGGCACCCTTCAAATCCACAATCCTTGATTAACCCGGTAAGATCTTAACTATGGCTACTAACATGCACCACTCATTATGGATCTGCAAGATAAATGCAGCCATACTTTCCTTATAATAAGGACTAATTATAATCCCCCATGAGAATAAGGATCTCAAGGTTTCCTAGCTTATAGCATTATTCCACCACTACAATGCAAGCATGGACAAGAAATATATTATTCTCAAAACTAAATTGGCAAACGGTGAGATCAAATAGCAAAGCTTGTGAACAAAGGGAGGGGGAAGGGACTATAGAGAATTTGAAGGCAAGAACTTAACTTTATGCTGAATCTACAACTAGTACCACAATTGAGCTAACCTTTGGATAGCAGAATCAGTAATTAATCTCCAAACAGCTGCGCCTTCTCTTGAATTACAACCAAAATTGTATATTCGTCTACGACACCTACAACTTCAACAAAGAAATCCCCTTTTCTCAATAAACCTAGTTCCTACCACCGGCCATATCAGCAAAATGTTAGTTTTTACGTAAACTCCCATTCCAATAGTAAAATCATGGATTCTCTTCAAAGCGCAACATAAGGATCAATTCGATGAATCAAAGTAGCAAAAGGTCTTTGCTCCAACTGGAGTACGTCTAGAGCATCATTATATACATTTTATGAAAATGTAAACACCTGACCACAAATTTGCAATCATGGGCCATGTGATCTCTATGTGAAATTCATGGGGACCAGAAGTTGACAACAGTATAAGCAACTAAACAAGCATGCGGCAACCGCAGATCCAGCAAAAAGACTCAAACAGTACGCCGAAGTGAAGTGAAACACGTATAGATCGCCAAACTTCTCTTCCAATTAATCAAGCAAATTTCAAATAAAACGAGGACAAAGGAAAGAGGGGAAACAAACCGCAGGGAATCGACTGCCCAGCTTTTCCCTCATCTCTCTACCCTAAAACCTTTCGCAAAATGCGACCCTCGGATCAAGCTCTCGAGCAGGAAGGAGACGACACCGCTTTCACCAATGCGTCTACTTCTTTTTTCGTTTTGCTTTTTGGACTCTTTTGCAAATGAAGAACGCCACTTTCCTTCAAACCTTTGCAAATTGCCACCAATCTGTAGATGGCTTCGTGCAACGTGGGAGAGGAAGATGGAGATCAGACCTCAAAGCAAAACGCTTTGCAGCACCGGGTCTTTTTTATAATTTATTTGCATCTATAATAATAAACTCTAGTGCACATTATATATAAAAATTATATACATTTTAGTAAAATAAATTATAAATCGACAATAAAAAATAATATCACCCTTATTTTCTTCTTCCTCTTTTTTATTTTTTTTATCGGATCCACCAGACACTGTAGCTTGGATCCGGTTTGATATTTAAATTTTTTATTAAAATTATATATATATATATATTTGAATAGATAGGACACGTCAGTTGGCATCTCATATCGACCTTAATAGTTCTACTAATCTTATAGTTCTACTGCAATTATTGCCAGTATAAGTGCTACGCCATCGAGATAAATTATTGTTTCAAAAAGCAAGTTACTAAGTCGATGATTTATATATAAGAAATGTTATCTTATTATAAAGGAGTTATCCTAAAATAAGAGAGAAATTGCTGCAGGAACGAGTGTCTAACAATATCTACATGATCGTTTGCATGGCAAAAGAAAAAACTTAATAGTAGTTTGATAAATATTTCATGGATCATACTTGAATGGTGATAGATTTTTAAGAGTAGTAATAGATCGATCAAGAACTCCATAAAGTTTTTTTTGGAGCAACCGTATGATAAGTGGCTAGGTCTTTGAGAACTCTGGCAAGATAGGGTAAATTGCTTGTAGAACCTTTCAATTGATTGTGATTCAATTTGATAAGCTCTGATACCAATTTTATATCAGATTTTAAGGAATTGTTCCGTAGCCGACCTTTTGGTATTGTAACCTATCAGATTGAAACTTTAGAATGTATCTAATATTATCCATCAGACTTGAGTTGTCACACTGTTACTCTTGATCTTCGAACACAAAAGTTATTTTATATGACTATATGAATATGTTCATAAACTAATAATAAAAGCACACGAATCCCTAATTTGCTTGGCTTATAGTTTCTGTCATTCAATGCTATTTAGACACAGTTCATGTAAGAATGAGATGAACAGCTGTTATTAAATAAAAATGCCTTTCAGAGTATCAAAGGCTGCACAACATTCCCAAAAGACTGAAGTATAACTCTCACATAAGTAACAAAATGATCATGGTAAACCAGTAGCAAAATGGTAAGAAATGCTTTACATGGATATTGCTTTGGAAAATCCTCTAACAGTACAATACATATATTTTTCATATATAAGTAGAAAGAATGATTTACCAGAACTACAGAGCCATGCAGTAACTATCAAGCTGATTGAGCCACTGACTGCTAAAAATCTTCTACACTTTTTTCACAATCGTGTAGCATAACCAATCTTCTCTGTGCTTGCTGACAACGCGACTAAGGATAGTTCGCAATCTTTCAAACTAGGGTCATGCTCACATTGTCTGAGGCATGCAGAATAGATAACTCTTAAGTTCATATCTACTAAATAAGATGCATGGATTCTAGTTAGTTGAAACTCCTGTAAAAAGTTCCATCCACTTGAGATTTAGATTGTATCATAAGCACAGGTGCACCAAGTTATAATATATGTAAAAGTTTTAAGAGCTGTGAGCTGTAATCTGTGCATCAACAAGCAAATATATGTTCGTATCATTTGGAACTCAGCAACCACATTATTGAATGTGCATCGAATACTTATGATTTCATGAAAAAAGCTGATTGCCAGGTAGCATTCTTAGCTAAAACCATACGCTAACTTCCTAAATACAAGTCAGTGAAAATACAGGTGACAAAGTTTCTTCAAAACTAGAAACAGAAAAAGTTGGATTACCATTTGAAGTTGCTTTTGTGCAGAATCAATTTACTGTCATCACATGGGACTACAGATGGGATGTTCCGACTCTGCATTTCACTGAAGAATTCAACCTTGCAGCTAAATATATTACGCCACGTAAAATACTAAGGTAAATTACATTCACATAAGACAGGAGTAACAACTCTACCAAGAACAACAGAGATCCTCAAACAAAGCCCCCAGTTCCACAAAGCTAGCAGGACGATCCACAGTGGGATAGATAGCAGATCAAGTGGTAGAAAAGAAATTCAATCACTTTCATCCTCAGCATCTGCAAGCAAGCATAGATTAGTCAGCAAAGAATAAAAGGTAGACTGCTTTGGTGCATTAAAAACCTAAAATATGAGAGATGAAATGTATCAAGATAACCAAAATTCAAAGTAAAGATGGGTTCATTTATCAGAAAAAATAAGGTTGATTACATAAATCTGCACATACCCAAGCTAATGGAGCATGCATCTATAAATATAGAAGTATAATTCCTAGAAATATAGCAGATAGCTTCATCAATCACAATATTATGAATAAGGTTAGACAACTTTACAAATATTACGGTCCTTTCAAATCAAAAGGAACAGTTAAACAAGGATATTTTATCAGCACAAATAGTGGCAAATAATGTATAAATACAACAACCCATCACTTGATATGATTAGTTTTTCTCTTGCATCAGATTCACCAAAAGGATTCTAATAAAGCAGCTTCACACATCAAAACACAGGCTTTGAATTTAATAAACATACTTGGCCTTCAATAATGACGTCATGTTTTATATATATTTCTATATATTTTATATGTAGATCAACCAATCAAGAAGTCAACTATTTTAACTGAGAAACTAATAATACATCGGCAAAGGCATCACTACTCTTTTATTAATTTAAATAGGTTTAATTACACTTTGCTTCCTTGTACTTTAATTTAGTATCGTTTTACTCCCTCAATTATAAAAGCATAGAAAAATACCTCTTATAATACCTAAAGTGCAACACTCAGCACCTTTTATTAGGGTGGATATTGTAACATTTTAAATAGTTCAGGAGTAAATTGTACGTTTTTACTTTTTAGGAGGCAAAGTTCAGGGGAACAAACTATAATTAAGCCATTTAAAAATTAATCCCACAATGCAGCCAAAATATTCAGCAGAAAAAGTAAGAATTAGTAATATGAGATGATGAAATAATATAGTATGCCATTTTCCTAAGGTTTCTTGTTCCACATAGGTGAAACAAAGGAATACAAGGAGATGCAAATGAGAAGGTGAAGTGCATGCCACTATTGGAAAAAATAATTTGATCAAGGATGCACAAAGACCATAATCAATGAATATCATAATGCCACTAATCGATCAATCAATTCATGGAAGCAATTAATACATGAACAAAGTGGCAAAGAGAAATATAAAAATGTTGCCTCAGTATGAGCACAAAAGTCAGCAAGACAACTGATTTCTCCTTGCCTATTGACCCATCTGTTAGCATCAGCACAAAGCCCACGTGCATCATGTGGGTCCAAGTTCTAGTCTAATACATTTACCAAATGGCAGAAACGGACTCTGTGTACATCTATATCCATGTTTCTCTTGTACACAATCCTTGCCTTTTGACCCATCTGGTAGCATCAGTCACAAAGCTCACATGCATCATGAAAGCCCAGTCTAATACATTTACCAATTGGCAGAAACAACTGTTTGTACATCTACGTCCATGTTTCTCTTGGGCCCACATAAATTGCATGTACATCTCTCAAATTCTTGTTTAGAATCAAAATTTTCTTAGTCTAGAAGGGGATATTCTGTTCTTTATTAAATTAGAGAATTGTGTTATATATGAATAGAATAAAGTAGTCAAACAATTTCCAGATGACAAATAATCTGAATTATTAGCACGAAACAGAAGAAAGGTTTGAGATTAAACAACATTCAAAATTCCCCATATAGTTCAATATCCTACACTGTCCATTTAAGTCGAGCATAACAAGAATGAACTAAAAAAACACTTCAACTAGACACAGATAGATATTAGCAAGAAGGAAGAAACTAAAAAGATACAAAATGAAGTCAAATAGGATGACTGAAAACCAGTGAAGTCCCCACACCCAGATATTAAACAATGTGATACTACTTGACTTCTACATCTTAGATATAATAAAGAAAGAAAATGGAACACAAATAATGAAGTAGATCTTATATGAATCTTTTGACTGTACATGCCTCAACTCTATTTGCTTACCTTCTTCAGATCCTTCACTTGCATTTCCACCACCGTTACCTCCATCTGAATCTTCCTCATTTTCCTCATCTTCTTCATCCTCCTCATCTTCCTCGTCTTCAGAATCATCATCACTCTCGATTTCTATTTTAGGCTTTGGTGGGGGTATGTAACTGGAAGTGGTTCTCCGGCGAGAACTCGAGACGATGTTGCTCATGTCAATGCCTTCAAGCTCTTTTGCTCTCTCCTTCTTCTTTTTCACTGCTTTAATTTCTGATCATAACAAGTGAAAATTTCCATGTTTCTCATTTGTCAAGGAAAGGATTGGAAGTAGGAATTGTGCAGCATCTTCTAGCTCACATAATTAGGGAAATAAAATGCCAATTCAATTGAAACTGCAGTTGTTTCAACCTAGTAATGAGGTAATTGGCTGACCTATTACATGAACAAAATAAACAAAGCAGGACTCCATTCATATATGCACTTGGCGTAATTTACACTTGAAAGGCATGTTTCATAATTGCATGGATATTACTGCATACTGAAATAAATATACAAAAACAACCCTCGGCTTAGCATAGCAAGAAATTTGTGTATATATTTTTTATTGAGGTACGTAGTTTGTAAACAAGTAATTAGGAACACAAACTCCAAACTATTACCCAGCATTCTCTTGTCTAATCTTGCTATGACTTCCCTGGATTGCATTACATTTGAAACTGTCTCCAGGGGAAAAAACTATTGTTGCCTCTGCAGAAAAGATCCAGGTCCAAGACAAAGAATAACTCTAACACTAGAATAAGGAAGTAACTGTATAGGATGTGTTTTGCTCTCTTCGGAAATTTCGGAGGCAGGTGGGTGCTGTCAGAAGATCATAGCTACTATATGGCTACTTGTGGCATTTAAAACCATTGTTGGATGTAGAATGTTTAAAAGGCCATTTTAACTTCATTGAAGTGTATAATCTTTACTTCTGAAATTTCATGAGAAAGGTCGAGATTCAAGTTTTGAGCCTTCTAAAGCAAAAGTAAAAATAAACAATTCACATTGCGAGTCTTGTATGGTTTATGCTCCACACCTAACTCTTACAATGTAAGCCGCCCCTATGATCTATTCCCTACCTAACTCACTAAGACTAACAAAGTCTGGCATATAATATTGAAAAATCTAAAGAAACATATGTCATTCTAGCTTTTTCCTTTACTTTTAATTTAAACTCATCATATGTAATCTGATGTTGTTTACTAGAACATGAAAGTAGTCTCATATATTGATGTGCAAATGGACACAAGTTGATACGTATCATGCCAATGAATTATTAACACTGATAGGGGAAGTATCTCGATAATTCTTCATGGCTACTCATGCTTGTGTGCCACTAGAAATTGAGCATATATTATTTTAAACAAACTTACTATGGGGTTTCTTTCGTCACTATTAACACCTTTTGTATTTTGGTACTTGATTTTATATAATTTATACTTCAAATTTTAGAATCCTATGGAAATTTCAATTTCCCCCAAGTTATTTGCGTGAACAGAAAAAAATTGGATAATTCACGAGATAAAAATCTAATTATGGAAAAATCACAAGATTATAATCTAATTAAATATGTTATATTAATATCCAGTGTCAAAAAAATAATTAATTTAGCCTCTAAAACCTATTTTAAGGCCCTAGAAAGGTTTGAAAATTATTTTTGGCATGTCAAGACTTTTTGGTGCGTCAACAGTACACCGGCTCATCACTGCACGACAACAATATGTACTGTCCCGAGCCAAGGTCGGCGACACTTCTTGAATACTCTAAAGGATCTCTAAAGGATCTCCTCCATATACCAAAGTGTAGTGAAGTCTACGTTTCCAAATGCAAAATATCTCCACACTAGTTAGAGCCTGAAAACAACTTTAAAAACCGTGAAAAGAGAGAAGAAACTAAAACTTCAAGAACAAGTTTTGTTCAGGCAAAAGATAGAATAGATAATAATCAATTCTATGCCTGAGTCATAAATAATGTAATTGCCACTGACATAATTACATCAAGATCCCTTATGTTACAAAGTAGCTTAATGAGATCATCTTTGGTTGATAAAGATCCCTTCTGTTACAAAGTAGCTTAATTACATAAAGATCCCTACTTTGGTTGATAAATGCCAATTCAGAATGCAAAGCAAAGGAACGAAAGTATAAATGTTTAATGGTTATTTATTTTGCTTCCTAATTCCCAGCAAATGGCTCCAACTAGTAGTTACACAGTTACACTATTGAGGAACATTCACATCCCAAAATGCAAATTCTGTCTTATTATGGATCTATGATTAATTAACAAGATTTCAGTACCAATAACTATTTGGTCAGAACAGTAAGACACATATTTGAATGAATGGAGTCAATGAGTCGCCATTAATTATGCAGTAATGCTCACCTTTCTCAGAAGGATTAGTTGATAGTCCTTCCTTTTCAAGAATCTCCTCTAGTTCCTTCACCAAATAGGCCTCACGTTTGCTTTCAGGTGCCTGTTTAACCCTCCGGTAAACTGATGGAGGGATACTAATTAAGGGAAAAGAACTTAAACTTAATTACATCGGATTAGGTAAGAATTCCAATTAGTCCAACAGAGGAGAAGAAAGTACCCCATTCCGCATGATTTTATTATGGACTTCAGGTGCTCTACCTGTCTCCCATAGGCCTGAGTTGGCTTTTCTCGTTTCTTCTGCAAGATTGAGAAAATGAGAAAATTAGCACTAAGTCAAGTAACTGTGGGGAAAAAGGTATTCTGAAAATTGAAAACCTTGACGTCCTCTTCAGCTGATGAATGAGATTGATCATCCTCAGAAGAATTTCCAGTCTTATCTTCAGAACTTCTACCTAAATCTGGCTCTACGAGCTTTTTCTCCTTGGATCCAGATGATTTTTTATTTTCTGTAGGTAATTTCTGCCTTTTTGGACCTTTTGTGCTTGCTTTAACTTTTTTGGCTGCCCTTTTTTTGGGTCTCATCTCCTCATCAACTTCTTCATCCTCACTAAGGCTATCATTGCTATCAGAGGAGTCTGATTCTTGACGAGCTCTTTTAGAAATTTTTCTTGTCTTCCCATCATCTGCCTTTTGAGAAACTTTCTTAAGATTCTTCTTTACCCCATTTGCAGATTTAACTTCAGGTGATTGCAAGATCTAAGATAAATAAGAAGACAAGAAAAAGACATGTATGATGAAAGAATCAATATTATACTCTGAAAAGTAGTCAAACATATATTCATAATACTAATTGCTTATAGCACAAGTGCACGCATACTTCTTCTAGTTCCTTGCTAATAAAACTCTTGTAGGAATCCAGAGTTTTCTTCTCAAGTTGGAGATCTTCTTCCAACATCCGACGAACTTCTTGTAGACTAATACTTCTGTACATACATGAGAAGTTAAACATGGAAAGGAGAGCCAGAAGATTAAAGAGTAACATAAAGAAAAAAATTAAATGCATTATTTGCCAACATCAATCACCAATCAGGACTTAAAAAATAAGGCCTTTAGTTGCTAGTAAAAGATGGATCTTGTTCATAACAAAATGGTAAACTTGGAGTACCATATATAATAAGGAATACATACTCTAAATTAGCTCTAAAAAATGAAGCTCTTTTCTTGATTGCGTTCTTTATCATTTCTTCACTTGTATCATTATGCAGTTCAGAAGCCTGGTTTCTTTCAGTCTCATGTTCAGTTGGTTTATCCTCATACACTGCAGAAGGTCCTTCTGTCTGCTCATCGAGACCAGAAGTATCATGCTTCATTTCTGCTGATGGTCGAACCTCTTCATATTCTTTTTTCACTGATTGATTTTCTCCTTCTTGAGTCTTTCCTGATGTATCAGAATTCGTCTCATCTTCAGCACCATAAAAGCACTGTTTTCATGACATTCAAAATTGTTAGGGCTCTAGAACTTCCGGCTTATTAGACAAACAAAGAATACCAACAAAATACGCTTCAGAGCTGAAGACAACAAAGTACTTAATTATTGCACGTCACAGGTGAATTCATAATTTAAATACTATAGCCTAATTTTGAGTAATTAATTATTGAGTGTATGAAGAAGTACTGACAAGACTATATTGAACCTATTTGATGAAAATAGTGACATAATATGGTCAATCTGACATAATAAGAAAGGAAGTGAACAGAATATTCTAATGCTCAAACCACCATCTCCTAGCCAGCTGCCAGTGAAAGTCATTTTGGTAAATCAATAATCTTACCCTCTTATAAATGCCTGTCGAAACTTAACACAATAACCAATAAGTTGAGATTTTGTTATTGAGAATCACCAACATATACATATACTTCATTTATAAAGTCAAGAAGAATTTCAGCCTGACATAAGATACACCAACAAGCATTCTTTTCCTCACTTCTTGCTCTTTCTCCTTTCACCATCACAGGAGTTTCACTCATTTATCATAGAACCACCAACTCTTGTAGCCTTTCTTGGTTGTAGCCATTTTGATACATGAGTTTTGCATAATGTAAAAATTTAGAGTATGTTCATCTTAATTTTATCTCTGTACGATACCATATACAAAAAAATATATACAATTAAGCATTCAATAATTGACTCTCTATTGCCTTCTCAGCTGGATAAATTTTTTCAGTCGCATACTTTTATTTCCTCTAATTCATTTTCTCAAGATTGAGTATTTTTTCTGGCATCTTACTTCTTCATATATCCTAATTTCATCTGGTAAGTTTGCAATAAGAGGGAAAGGAAAAAAAAAAAAGAATCTCATAGCAATACATGTAACATGGTAATAATGGTGGACCAAGAGCAACAGCTACCAAACACACAACTTTCAATGGAAACTAGTTCCCATTCATGTCATCTGATACTAACATTTTCAAGATATCTCCTGAAGATCCTATATCTTTCATGCTCTGCACATAATTTCCATGTTCTCTAAGTGCCACAACTCAGGTCCTCAAATTTGTGTACTCTTGAATTTCTATCAGAGAATCAACTAGTACAAATAAATATTGTGGACCCGAAGGATATGTTTCTCATGGTAACCAAGTTACTAAAATGGTATCCTATTCTCATGTAGGTTCGCTTTCAAGTCATCCACAACTTTACTATTTTATCATACAAAATAAAAATGAACAGGCTGCCATTGTTCCTAAAAAGAAGTACACATCAGTGTCTGATTCAATTTTTCATTAGATAGAAATATGTTAGCTTCTGCCTGTGAGCAATAGAAGAGCTGTATGAAAATTGATCATTATAATGTTTAGTTATCATCAGATACCAGCTAACTGTTTTCCTTTGTTGTCAACTATTAGAACCTGTTTTCACCAGTACAGCATATTTCATCATTTTAGAGCTAAGTAACTTTTCGGGATCTTTCACATAATCTAAACTCTAAAGGCTGGATAGACACTTTGTTAACAAGAGCATGACTAAGGAGACACCAACAATTAATAAATGTAATTTGATTTTGTAACAAGAAATTCGTGAACAAAATCATATTTATTTTGAGTTGTACAAATTTGATTTACATCTATGGTCAAATCACATAGTTTATGAAAAATCAGATCGCGTGAAGAAATCAAATCAAATTATGAAGAAAAAATGATAAAGCTTCATATTTCAAAAGCGCACCTGGACGGAGTCAAAAGCATCCAGAGGACCGGAATGAATCACTTAAGGAAATTTAAATGACTTCCGGATGGGATAAATGGTGTCCAGACGACATGCGCAAGACAACAAAAAAAGTTTCGAATCAAAAAAAGTTTTGAAGATTCCTTTGGTGACTTGTCCTAGTATGAATCGAGGATGTTCTTTACCTCTATTTAAGAGACTGAGAGCCAAAGGTTGAATCATTCATCCAAGTGAGAATTCTATGAATTTTTAGTCTTGACTAGAACAATTCTTTAGCTCCCTCACAAAGTTAAATTCATATCTATTGTGAGAGCTTCTACATATGTTTAAGTATTTATGCTTCAATAGAGGATGATCCAAAAGCATTGAAGGAGCTGAACCGAGTCTAAATCAACTATCACCACCAACATGAGAAGCTTAAAGAGCAATTCGTAGCGACATACGGTGAACTAGACGTAGGGCAACCTATTCATGGAATAGTTAATTGAGATAGACTTTGAACAAGAGACACGGACTTCAACACTCAGCTGGACTGTCTAAGAGATTGTAAGTACTTCTTGTTTCTACGAATGATATATTGATAGTGTTTGAGCAGATATATGGTTTTTCCTTTTCTATACATTAAGATTTTCCACGTTAAAAAAAATCTCATCCTAGCCGTGCTTTTACTTTTTCTATTCTTACTTGGCTTTCCTATTCTTACTCTTAAATTTTTGCTCATCAATTTGAGTTTAGTTTTTATTATTAGAACAGGATTCTGATTTCCTAATTGGTTTTGGTTTCCTAGTTTGATTCTTATTAGGTTTTCCTAGACTCAGTTTTCTTAAACCATTTTGAGTTTCACTTTTAATTTGACTTGAGCTTTCACTTTCCATATCTCTCCCCTACAATTTTTCAAATCTAATTTACGGCGGAAAGAGAATAGTAAAGAGAAATCAATGATGTAGGTTCAGAATATATTCTCTTCTTTCTTTCTATTATTCTTCACTATTCTTTTAACATAATTCCTTCCGCTAATACAATTTTACCAGAACAATGATATGACCTACACTTTTCTATGACAACCTCCAATTTTATCGCACACTTTCCAATTCTTGATGGCATATATAGTCTTCAACTAGCCATGACATCAGCAAGCAATTGTGAAATAATCAGTTCGCGAAATCAGCCGATCCGTCTTGGCCGTATCGACCAAAACTAGATATTTTAAGATTTACCTCAAATCTAATATGTATCTAACCTATGAAACATTAGTAATTAATATCCCCAGTTGTATTCTTTTTAAATTTTTAATTTTTACCCTCTATCTCTCACACACTCTCCACCCTCCCCTCACACTTTACCGAGCTCATCTAGCGACTGATCCGATGAGTTCCTCCGACTATTCTGTACTTTGTTGAAGTTGAGTGCGTGTTTTTTTTTATTTATATTTTCTCATTTTTCTTCTCTCTTTCTCGCTCACTCTTTAGTTTCTCTTTTCTTACTACTCAGAATGACAGTAAAAAGAAATATTTCTCTCTTCATCTCGCTTCTACAACACTACTTTACGAGTATAAGAATTTACTAAATTCATCTCAAAATTTATCATGATTTTGCGTGAGTTTTTTATTTGGTTTTTAGGCTTCATACATGACTAATTTTTAATTTCTTATTTTTCAGTTTTTTTTTCTAAATTCTAAAAAAATTTCCCATATTTTTCAATAATATTTAGAATTTTATGTAATTAAAAATATTCCGATCCGATACAAGCGGCTAATACAACCAATATAGCTGATACAACCAATACATATCATTTTCTCTAATGGCTGATCCCGATTTCAATTCCGATATCGAGTTTCTAATCCTTAGTTATAATATTGACAAAATGTCTAATAAGCAACAGATATTAAAATTTAAGTTCAATGGAATCCCTTGGCTTCTCAGTCCAAACACGAACTATAGCAAGACCCATTCCCTTTATTCTATATTATGTCTCAAATTTGGAATTTGCTGCACCAGCATTTGCCTAGATATTGACTGAAATTTTACAGTATGAAAGAATAATTCAAATTAGTAACAATTAGTGGACCTAGATGAAGGCTATTTTCACCAAAGGCATAATACAAGAAGTCATTCTTCTCTATAAAAGCATACACATAGATGTTTTTCTCATTCTATCTGTCTCTACAGATTATCAGATGAATATCCATTTGCTAAGTTCAAAACTTACCATTTAACTTAAACTGTACTTGAGGACTTTTATTGAAAAAGGGGTTTAAAGATAGGTAGTCTAGAAAGCAAAAACTTTCTACAATTTATGCTGATGCTATCTTTACTCAAGCAATTACATATGGTAAGGGAACCAATTTAATTATCTCAGGATGCAAAATAAGCCTAAGTGTCAAATGATGCATTATCTTACATAGACTGTATACCTAAAAGACTTATTGGGGCATGCTAGTGATTACATATGTTAGGGAGAGCATTGGCAGATGAATAAAATTGAGCACAGTGCCTCTGAATGGAAGTAATACCTCTTCTAGACATTGCTTGATAAATCGCTTATGGACATCAAGTGAAAGTGTCTTCATCCCCAGATCCTTCTCCAGAGCTCTACGGACACCTTCAAGAGTCAAGGAGCTACCACAAGAGCATCAGTAACTTTAGAACTTCAAATCATTATCCACCAAAGTTGTACATGTCTAACGCAATAGCAAGAGGTAAGGCAATAAAACAATTCCAACTACATAAAATCGGTAGATGAACATAAATAAGTTTGAAAGCTACGTCACAAATGATTCTTTCCCTAATAGAACCAATAAAACAAGTAGGCTTAATATTAACCAGGAAATCAGACAATAGAATCAATTGAAATTGACAAGACATGAGTTGGAACATTATCTTGAATTAAAAATCTTTTAATTTTAAGTTTCATTGTTTAACTGCACTAGAATGTGAATTGCATCCAAAACCTAACTAAACAAAAACCCTAAAAATCTGCAGAATGAAAGTGAACTTTCCGGCAGCATTCCCCCATAAACTCTGCATTAGTTTTACAAAAAGAATACATTGCAACTGGCCAGGCATACTTTACTTTAGAGTGTGTCAACTAAACTCACTAACATTTTTCTAGAAAAAGTCACACCAACCACAATAGCAGCCACCTTAGAGGTTTAGATTCTTCCTACTATGCTATGTTTTTGTCCACCTTGAATGATATCCAAATTCACCAAAAGCATCCTTTTCAACAAAAACTAACCAATATTTTAGTGATTTAGATGGAATAGCATAAATCTAATCGTATTTAGAAACTAATGGATTAACACTTCTTTTCTAGGTCACTTTTGCTTCCCTATCTGGATGATGATGCTTTTGTACATGGTGTTCTTTCTTAAACTCTTAGGAAATTTGCTTTGATATTTCCGATTAAAGCTTTCATGCTTGAAGTTACGTTCTATAATACCTAAATAGGATGAGACAAAGAAAACAAAGTAGGTGTGGCTTCATTCTTGCAAATTGATATCCTAAATTCCTAATAAGCTTCACACTTGAATTTTCTCCCTTGAACTATTTCTGGTAGCAGCAGTAACCAATCTTACAATAAGTCACAAGAAGCACACAACGTAATTTCATTCCTTCCCTTCCATAATCCATGCAATATCAACACGAACTACAATGCACTCACAAAAACAGGGGAAAAAAAAAAGATAAAAGGAGAGAAGAAGCAGGAGCAACCTTTTCTAAATCAAGATAATCACAAAAAGAAAAAAGAAAAACAGCAGGATTCTTCACGCAATTTGACAGATCATAAATAAATTCAACCAACCAATCCCATATCTAGGAAACTTTAAATAGATGCACTTCTGCTACCAGAATAAAAGAAAGCTTACTTCATTTTGATAAAGATCAATCGACACATCCGACCCACAAATTAACAAAACCCATTACACCATACTGTCAATCTCAGGACAAAAAATAATATTCACGGCGGAGAAATCTATGCTGAAAAGGCACTCCAGGTTCTATATTCGATAATTTGCTCCAAATGGAGGAACTTTTACTAACTTAGTGAAACCTGAGACTCTAAACTCTTGACAGCTATTAACTGCATCAAATCAGAGTTGAGTGCGTTCGAACTGGGTTAAGTTTATCTTATAGAATGAGAACAAAGTTACCAAGAAAAAGGAAGCGAAGAGGGGGAGGTAAAAGGGCTGCGGCTCTTACTCTGCCTGCTTCTTGAAATCCCTCACTCGTGCGCGCATCGCCTTGGCTATCTCCTCCTCCATCTCCTCCTTCGTCTTATTCGCCTCCTCGTCCACTTCCATAGCTCGCTCTCTCTCTCTCTCTCTCTCTCTCAATTTCGACGGCCGATGGAGAAAAGAGCGGCCCGAGAAGGGATAATTTTGTAAATTTGCTCCAAATATTCATGGGCATTTTAGTAATTTCAGTTTGAAGTTTCATGAAGGGAACAATGCTGGACCCAATTCCAATTAGTTCTGGTCGGATATGGAGCTGCCGGTTTGTAGATGAGTTTTGGACCGAACTTGGTCTCTCTCTCTTCAGAATTTTTTTTCTACCAAGATAGATAACTGTTCACTGTAAACCATAATCTGGCCGGATGGAAAGCGAAGTCTCCTCTCCACTGCTGGTAGAGCAACCTCGGTGAAAGTCCACGCTTGATGGCCATCCCTTCTTGTTCGCTAGAAAACAGGTGGCTTTCGGATTCGGTGCCGGATGAAATAGAAAAGAAAGCGAGAATATTTCTATGGAAAAACGGCATTAGTAGGAGCATGCATCTTATCAATCGGGTAACGGTTACTAGCTCAAAAAATGAAAGTGGGTTGGCGGTCAAGAGGCTAAAGGAGGCACAGACTACTCCTTGGGAAAGCTCATGTACGAGGTGTTGAACAGTAATAAAGCACCTTGGGTTAAGATCCTGATTGAGAAATATAAGAAACTTGACCCTTAGGATCCACACATTCGGTTGTCGGCTTTTTAGGTTTGGCAGGTAATCAAGCTAGTAGCGATGTACCTCAAAATGAGATACTAGAAGATGATAGAAAATGGCTAGACAACTCTTGCTACTACTCAACCTTGGATCTTGCCTATACGATAGAACATGCAATGAGAATCATCCATCTAACACTGTTTAATGATACATTGATATTGGCAGACATCTAAAATGATAATACTTGGACATTGGGGAGGCTAATCTAGGAGGGAGGAATAGACCTTACTTTCAACAATGATACCTTCCTATTAGCGGACACAAACATAGCAGATGTATGAATCTAGTGCCCACACCCCAAAGGTGAGCCAACAACCAAAATCATGTATACCTTCCTTCATCACTCGAAGGCAGAAATATGGAAGGGGTGGAGCAAACTTTGTAGTCTACTGGCAACACCGTAAGTCATCACCTTATGTTGAAAGCTATTTTAGAATAAGTTACCAACTGAAGACTATCTATATTGCCGTAGCATTATTGTTGAGAGGCAATGTCTGCTATATGGGATGCACTTGGAGATATTGACTCACTAATTTTGTACCTACAACTATAGTTTCATGGTTTGGAAGGAGCACGGGATTACACATGGAAGCTTACAAGATAACCTCAAGAACAAATTAGATCCTAACCAACTAGAACCATAACTCGAACCAGGATGAGGAGATCAAGGCATTGATAGCTACCATGTTGTGGTCCATTTGGAAGCAAATGAACAAAGTTATGTTCGAAGAGGCAATTGATTCACTCAAAACAATAGTATGGCTAACCATAGCACAATAACAAAACTACATGGAGGAGGACAAAGGGAAGTTGAAATTAAAAGCTAGTGGAAGTTGAGACACCAGATACTTGGTAAATCAAAGTAAATGTAGATGAGCCTTATGTGGAGGGAACCCACCATGGAGGAGTAGGTGCAGTTGTTCAAAATGCCAAAGGAGAATTGGTGCAAACGGTTTGAGAGCCAGCTAAGAGTGACTGAGTGAGTCACCTTTGCAAAAGGAATTAGATGACATCAAACTTAGACCGAGAATAGTGTGAAAAGAGCATAAGTTGGTATTGAATCGAACTATTTAGAGGCGATTAATACTTTCATATATTATTCGCTTTTTAGTGATTGTCTTTCTCGTGGTATGTGTAGTGAATAGCACAAACCTTGTTCTAGGCCAAAGTATATCTTTTTATTTTGTAATGTGTTAGGTGGATGTCTATGTTGCATAATGTTAAGGTTTCTTTTATGAGCAGGGTTAAGTGCTGCTCATGACCTAGCTAATTTTGTCATTCGAGAGTGTATTAGTAAAGAATGAATCGATATGCCATTAGATTCTCTTTGTAATTTGATTGTTTATCAGTATATTTGTTTATATATTTTTATAATAAAAAATAATTATCAATTGGGATATTTCCATAAATTTCGTGTGTTGATATCACATTTTTCTCTAATATTTAAGCCTATTTACTTGTAGGTAAAATTGGGAATTTGTAAAATAAAGATTTATCTTGAGATAAAAGAAATTTATATTGCAATTTCTAATTGATGTCCAATTGACACCCTCTCATTCTTTAAACTAAGACTGCTAAAAAGCTTTCCGAGGAGAGGAGGTTCTGTGATCCATTCCAAGTTTAGGGACCTAGGTTATAGTATCCCGATTAAATTTAATCTAAAAATTAGGATAAAAATATTAGATAAAAATTTATGCAAATGCACAATAAGTATAATAAGAGTATACAATAAGTGGCACTTCTCTAGATATTTTTATCGTAGCTTTAGCTGAAATAAAATTTTGGAATATCCCACCAAAGTTATTCCAAAATGATGAATTTTTCCTTTTGATAATATATTAAAACATATTATTGAATGTAATTTATATGTAATATATATTTTACGGGAAAAATATTTAATTTTGAGCTCATGTGAAATGTTATATTACCTAAGTATATCAAAATATTTTTGTATAATGTTGCAAGGTGAATATTTCCATAGATGTGCATATATATATATATATATATATATATATATATATATATATATATATATATATATTTGCATTTACAAATATTTATCATTAACCAATACAAAAAAAGTCTTCTTGTGGATATTCATGTTCATAAATTATATGCAATGCTATCATGTATTCCTACCAAATTTCCTAATTTGGCGTAGCAATCTAGTTGGGTTTATTTTCGACTATTTAAGTTTATTTCATAAATATTATTACATATTCATGTTTATATTTTTGTTTTCTTCAATTATATAATACAAAAACTTGATTTCATTACTTTTGGTATATCTCATTCTCAATGCCTTTGGTATTTACTAATATTTAGTATAATAATTAAACAACAACTCATCTCAATATTAGTTTGCTAATATCCTTCGTTCTCTTTTTATTATGGGATAAGCACAAGTGTCCAAATAATAGTGAGGTATCTATTAGTTTAGTGTCCAATCAGTTGTTTATCTCAATGTACTACCTACACTCTCCTCTCCTTTTTTATCTAATATTTATATTTACCAACAAAATCTAATTACTATTGTCTTTGAAAATACATCATTTCAACTATTCTTTCGGTTATTCTCTATCATGTCCTCATCCATTCATTTTATTAGATATTTTAATTATTTATCAAAATATCTCTTAAATTTATTACTTTTCGTGTCATGTCAAATATAATTCTTACACTAATATACTGACTTATAACCAAACACTATAATAGTCTAAACTTGTATAGACTTTTTTATACAAGTTAAAAAATAAATAAATAAAAGTAAATTAACTTGAAAGTTATTTCACAGTCAAATGCTATCTTAATAATTCAAATTATATCGCAACATGACAACCTTCTTTGAATTCGCTCCCATGACATTTCTCACAAGCGTATCGAGCCTAGCTCTCTATCGTTGATTAATGCTCGAGTCTCGCCTATTGTTTATTAATACTATCTTTTCTTTTTCCTTTTGACTTTTCTTATTGAAGTATACTCATATCTCTTATATATATATACCAAGCCAATAAACGTATAGGACTAGCAAGCAAAGCTCGAACTATGAGTTTTAGACATATGTAAGTAATATTAGTGCAATTTTTTAGTCCCAATATCAATGGCTTGTGTAATCATAGAGGTTAATTAATACAAGAATCTATCCATCTTGCTTTTTTTTTTTAAAATCATTTAAGAACCCGAATGCTAGATATAGACTATACAAATGGCTAACCCCTATCTTGATTCAAGAACACTTAGGCATCAATAACACTTTAGTCAATAGACATAGTTATCGAATCTAAACTCTAAGTTATTTTGTCGCTGAATCATTGCCCCTAATTGTCGCACCGTTGATATTGGCATCAGCATCCAACCAATTTGCCCACAACAGATTTATTTGGACATTAACTTAAACTTTTTAAGAAGGAAAGAAGTATCTATAAAAAAAAAACATTAGGAAGAGCAAGCTAAAGCTGATTCAAGATAACAATTGCTGAGTGTATCATTTGAGAATCCATAGGGAAAAAAAGAAGAAGCTCAAAAGGTAATAATCAAAGAGATAAAGACACTGTCAAAAATATAAATATCAGAACTGGCCATGCTTGAGGATGAAGGATTATGCCAGAAAATGTTGAGAATATCTTTGCTGTGAAAGCTATTGTCTTTTAGCTTTTTATTTTTTTCCCCCAAAGAGAGAGAGGGGCCATCACTCATGACTCACCTACAACTTTATTAAACAAGCAAGATAATTAAAAAGGGATTAAGAAAATAAAATCCAGATAGATTTCGATCGAATCCCATTTGAGATTAAATCTCGAACTCAATTAGTTAGTTTTAATTTTTTAAAAAATAAATTTAATTAGATATAAAAAAATAATAATAAAAGAAAGGTTTCGTTACTGAATCAAACTACTGGATAAAAAAATTGAGATTGATATCCAAATTTGTTGGATTCAGAGCGGATTCAGTAAAAATTCGGACCGGTTACAGCCTACTACCAACCCGAACTCAATGCGCTACCCCGTCTATATAAATCGTTGCCCCTACCCCGGTTCCCACCGTTGCCTTCCTCATCCACAGATTCTCCCTTTTGTCTCACCTCTCTTACTAGGGTTTTCTCCTCGTTCAACCAGGTCCTCTACGCGTCTTTGCGAGTGATCAAACTCTCTGCACGAATCTCTTGCTAGATCGCGGTAATAATCGCGATTGACTTGCACGATTAATTATTTTTTATTTTATTTTTGGGTTTAACTGTGTGATTTTATTGGATAGTTCTAACCTTTTGGTTTTCGTTTGCTAAAAGATCGTACTTTGATCGGAGAGTGTTTGATTCATGCCTCGAGACTTGTCTCGATCTCCCTCGCGAAGGAGATGGCGCTCTCCTTCTCCGCGACACAGCAGCAGGAGAAGCAGAAGGGATCGAAGCCGCTCTCCTTACTCTTATAGGTGATCTCGCTTGTTATCGCAAGCCATTTATTTTCTCCCCCGCATTTTTTCCCTCTTTTGTAAAATTTCTTTGCTTGACAGTTTCTAATATCCTCGTTGAAATGATCTGAAAGATTGTAGATTTTGTTAGCTTCTTGATGGGAGGATATCAATTTGTAACGCATGGAGAGTTTAATGGAAGAAAGTTATGTGTAATCTTTTGGGGAAATAAATCCACATGTAGTTCTGACCTACTGGTTATGTTGAATGGTATGATGTTGTTGTAGTACATATTGTTTTAGTCATATACAAGGGCATTTGCTAGATTTAGCTGGATCGGTTGCATGATCTTTTTGGTATGAACATCTTAGTTGCTTTTGTCTGGGAAATAAGAATGCTTGACTACTTGATTTCCTTTGAATATCCCAGAATTTTTAATGACGAAGCAGTAGAGCTCTTTGTGGTGTTGCATTGATTTAGGGAACTAACTTTTGGTTTCCTAATTTAACATTTTATCAATTTCAGGGATAGCTACATTACATGCTTCCTATCCTGTGACAGTTCTGAATCTGAGTCTTGATAGACTGGAGTCTATATTGTATTACTTCTAAATGTCTTACAGAAAGGTTTGGAATTTGGTTTTGTTCAGGCTTTAGGGTTTAGGGTTTGTCTAGCACTCCCACATGTTGACTTTAGGAGTTAAGGTTGTTTTTTATTTTCTTTTTTAGTTAAGGTTTTTTCTTTTTAAAAAAGTTTCCCTTTCCTTTTCTTTCCCGTAGCACTTCCACATCTGCTGAGTAGTTTCCATATTTCTTAAACTTAAATGATTTGCTTGTAACTCTCAAGGCATCTTTAGAACCTTTCTTTAGATACTTATGATTGGCAGTGCTATTCATATGTTCGTGGACTGCAGCAAATCTCAGACAAAAATCTTTTAGCTCTTGGAGAGAGCCCAAGCAATTCTAAGGATGATTGCTGTCGTAGGGTCTTGTTTGACATGAAATTTTACAGAAGTTATTGCTGATTGGTATATGTATTTAGGATCACTAAGAGGTACTACTATATAAAATTTTTAGTAAAATATGCTTCTATTGTTAGTATAGAGAGGCATGTGATGATAAAGATCAAAGAAAATAACAATTATATACTAGAATTGATTTTTAATTCTTGCAATTTACTATTGATCATAGTAATATCATCATCAATCATAGTAGCTCTTGTCATTGTCATCAACTCATTATCATCTTATTACTATCCTCATCTTGCCATCTTCGTTAATGTCTAGTGATAATACACCAGAGGCATCATGATGGTTTAACATGAAAAGATAGATATTCATGAGGTGTTCTTCAAAGCAATCTTCCTGGAAGATAGTTGTATGCTAACATTCTTTTATCAGATGAAATGTGAAACACTGTGTCCTGTTTTTTGTGTTACTATTTCATTTATGGGGATGGATGGGTCTACATGAGGATCTAGGTTGCTGTAAATTGTAACTTGTTTCCAGTTACAGGTATGTAATCATCGGAACATGGTAACCTTCATTTGCTAATTATAAGATTGCCCAGTGTCTTATCAATTATCACTCATCAGGCATCCATAATAATATAATAAAAGCATATAATGTACACATAGGTATCATTTATCATGATACTGGTTTTAAATAAAATGTTGCCCTGTAGTTTCATGACAATTTTGTATGTTGTCGATGTTGAAGTTTCTCTAGTATCACATCATGTCTGATAGTTCACTTTTTCATAGTAATCATCTTTGTCACCATACTTTAGCCATTATACCAATATTAGGCATTTGATATGGGCAATTTTCCATCTTTGGGTGGTCAAAACATTTTCTTGGATCAGAGAACATGAGAACCTGGGAAGGTGACATTAAAATATTTTTAAACATTGAAATAGGAATAATTCCTTTTTGCATGAAATGCTTTCCCGACAAAATGATCACTAGAAGCAGATGATGAGTGCCACATGGTTATCTTTTGGTTGCTTGATTTTGGACTTACAAGAGTTTCTTTGGTTACAAAAGATGGAGCATACAAAGATTACTCTTAACAGTGCCTGAGGTAACTGTACATGTTATTTGGCAGTCCATTTTGTTTCTTTGCTTGCTAAATGATATAAGACTTCTAATATCATATTAATATGTATTTTATACTTCATCCTTACACTTTATCTTTTCTACCTTAGGAGAAAAAGTCGTTCTCCATCATTGAGACGGCGTAAGAGCCGCTCTCCAACTCCCAGAAGGCGTAAAAGTCGGTCACCTTCACCAAGACGATACAAAAGACAGAGAAGCAGGAGCAACACAAATTCTCCTGTACCTAACTCTCGAAGCCCTAGTCTCGGGTCAATAGAGCATAAAAATGCTATTGAGAAACAAAGAAAGGAAGAAGAGGAGAAGAAAAGGTAGAAAAATATCCACTCTATTCTCTAGTCATAGCTTTACATTCTTTTTGGAAACTGTTTAATATTCATTTTCTTTGGGCAACCTTTCTCTCTCTATACAATGTACAGTACAAGTATGTCACATTCTTCCCTTTCTTTGACATTGTTATCTGTGCTTTGCCAAGCTGTGTATGGTTATCTGTACAGGGTTATCTGTGTGCAGAAATCTCTGATTTGGCGAAAACCAACATCCATATCTGCTATTAATTTTATTAATGAAGCAATTCATATGTTGGAGATCATGTGAATACTCTCTAGATTTCTCGTGTCAACTCTTATTGCCCATTGTATTGAAGACATTGGTCTTGACACCTTCCTTCTTGACAGTTAGCTGTGGATCTAGGTTTGTTGGTTTTGGCTGTATTACTATTCTCATTTTGTTGCCCGGTTCTTATGTGTTCTTGTTATGTACTTTGTCTAGAAGTACTCCATTTCTCTTACATTGCAGGTTTTGTTGTGTCACTCTTGAAAGTTGAAGTTCGTTTGTGTTGTTGAGGCAGTTTAGACTCTAGTTTTGGCTGCCTTTAATTAGTGGAAATTAAGTTCATCAGTGTTGCAGCAATTTTATCTTTTGTTCTGTTACATGTGCTGAGCAACTAGGTTCTACGTCATACTATTCTGCCTGAATCAGCGAAATCTGCGTCACACTTTTTATGCTTTCATTAAATAGATATAAAATATGCGAGCAATATACTTTAATTGAAGAATTGAAGTGTTTAAATGATTAGTTCTAAACCTGGCACAGGTTACTTGACATTCTTCTCCACAGGCTTTTCTGAAGGAAGCTACTGCTATAGTTCCACTTGTTATATTTGATGATGCAATTGGTGACTCCTTTATCTACTGTTGACCAGTTTGAAATCTCATTTTTTGGATCTGGAATCTTTAGAGAGGTATGCCTAACAAGCATGAGCTTATATTTGAGTATAATGATGGATGAGAAGAACATAGTTGGTCCTAATAAATGAAGCTTATCATGCTTGCTAATTTAGATATGGCTGTCTGTCTGGCCTTCAAGATGTGTATCAATGCTGCTATATTCAGTGTTTTTGTAAAGAGCAGTTCTTTCTTTGACTTTTTGCTTTCATGATAGGCGTCAAAAGGAGGCTGAATTAAAACTGTTAGAGGAGGAAACTGCTAGGAGAATAGAGGAAGCTATAAGGAAAAAAGTTGAAGAGAGTTTGAATTCTGAGGAGGTCAAACTAGAAATACAGCGCCGAATTGACGAAGGGCGAAAGAAGCTACTTGATGAGGTTTCAGTGCAGCTTGAGAAAGAAAAAGAAGCAGCTCTGATTGAAGCGAGGCAGAAAGCGGTAGGTTCTTGTTGGTCTTTTCTTTAACTTTTTTGTTATCAGCTTTTGTTTTTTTTTTTTATCTGTTTCTATTTACATGAAATTTTGGTGAGTATGCAATGTATGTTTCTACTATATGCAGGTTCCTGATTAGTTTCAATGAGGCCAATATATGATACTTTCTGCAGTTACTTCTTATGATGGACATTTTATAACGGCATTTTTAGCCTATTTTCTTGTGATGGAAAGGAATGGCAACTTAATTATTTATATATTAAGATCAGATGTGACTAACCACTTAGGGAAGCTTGCCTTTATGCTAAACAAACATTGGGTTGCGTGGGCTTGCAGGAACAAGAAAGAAGAGAGAGGGAGGAGCTGGACAAGATGCTTGAGGAGAACCAAAGGAGAGTGGAGGAGTCTCAGAGGAGAGAAGCTTTAGAACAACAGCAGAAAGAGTTGGAGCGGTATCAAGAACTGGAGCGGATCCAAAGACAAAAAGAAGAAGCTATGCGAAGAAAGAGGATGGAAGAGGAAGAGGAGAAGGCTAACCAGATGAAGCTCTTGGGTAAGAATAAGTCTAGGCCCAAGTTGTCATTCGCATTTGGTCTAAAGTGATGGATAACATTATCTTGTAAGCATTTGTTTTCATGGAGTGGAGTGTTCTGTAGTTTATCTTCATTGCTCGCACCTGCTAAACTGACAAATTACGAGAACATTCACAAATTGGCAGCCTTCGACTTTGAGCATTTGATCACTACTAGACGAACTTTATTTTGTGATGCACTTGCAATATATCAATATACAATCGCTTAATTAGAATCATCTTCAAGAGAGATTTTCTTTTGCTATTAGTTTATGGTGTTGATTTGTACTAAGAGAGTACTTTTGCATTCTAACAAGTGTTAATTTTTTTCTTGGTTGAATGTCAGGCTTAGTGAGTTCCAAACCCATTATTTTCTAATGCTATCTAGATGGCAAATACCGATTAAGAAAAAGTTTCAATCTACCTTGAGAAGGATATAAAAGGGGCTGAAGCATTTTTCTAGATGGGTTTAACGGTTTTAACTAGAAAGTCAGAAGTCTATTATATCTGAAAAGAAAATTTTGGTTATCCAATAGAATATCTAATCCAAAATTGATTAAGATGGACTTGGATCTTAAAATGCTGGTCGTTGACTATCAAGGCCCTCCATACGCTCGACAATTCCATGCCTGGATCTTCATATCGGATCTTGTTACACCTTTGATGTAGCTATTGAGGCACTAGTTTTTGCCAGCATTTTGCTAGTGAGAGCTGAGTGAGAGCAACATTTTAGTACATGGCCTTCCTCTTCCCAGGAGAGCAGATTGAAGAAGCATTAGGGTTTCTTTTGTCTCTAAAGCAGTTTCTTGGGCAGGGGAGCAACCTACAACTATCAAAGGAGACTGCAAGCTAGGGTTTGAGTGCATGCCTAAAGGGGGAGAACTGGGCTCTTTGATTTCTAACTAGTGAAAACATTCCACAATGCAAAAAGATGATGGAATTACTGCAAGGGGAAGAGGTTGAACCTGGAAAGGATTGACTAGTGGAGTCAATCAAGCCTGTTGTGAGATCAAAAAGTACTGATTGGTATATGGTTAATGAGATTGCTAGCAGGAGAGAGAATTGGTTTAAGTAGGTTGAAAAATACCCAGTTTACTTCAAATTTTGTTTGGATAGTAAACCAGTTCACTGCTCACTAAATTGGTTTTAGAATAAAACTAAATTATGTCTGAATGCAATAACTGATTTGACTTCTAATGGATCAGATGTGAAACAGAAAATTAGATCCTTTTTTATTGGCATCAGAGGCTGCTGCAAAATTGAGGACTTACTAACAGAAATTAAGAAGAAGCTAAAATAAAATATGTATCTACCAAATTAACTACAAATATATTTGATTGTGGAATAAAGTTAATTCTAGAATATGCGTTCTAATTTTTAACACCGAAAAAGATAGCTAACAATAGTATAAATTATTCTATTATTTAGTTAAATACTAGTGTAAAGAAGAATAATTATATTTAATGTGATATAAAATTATAATAAAAAATAACGAATTTGTATTGAGAATCAGTGGCATTTTAAATCAAATAACAAAAATGCCCTTGATTAGATGTAAAATAATAGTAGTAATCAAGGAGCAAAATACTAATTTTAAATTATTATTAAATTGATTTAAAAAGTTGTAGAGAACGAGAAGAGAGAGAATAATGAATTAGTATGCATGAAAAAATTAAGTTGTTATTTAGTAGCTATACCAGTATAAGAAGGTTTATTTCAGAAAAAGTTATTCTTATTTCACAAGTAAACATGCGCATAGGTTATCAAGTATAGGGTTAGCACGTCCATGCCTCAGGAGCTACAAAAGTAATGCCTACAACGTGCTAATAGATGATAGATCTTTCTGCCAAAATTTTTGTTATGTACAATGACAGCTTCATTCTCTCAAAGTTCCTCATGATTAAGATGATATAAAGATCCTTCCGGATTACTTGCTGCCCTTTCAACCTAATTCACATGCAAGTCCAACAGGAAATTTGTAGATAAGCCCCAGAATTGCAATCAAAAGTAGTCCAGGATAGTGTATACATAGGAAAGCATCAAAGGGGACCATAAAAGTTCACCCAGATTATGGGACCTTCTCTCTTTCCCACAGCATTTTAGAGATGCTTGCTTATGGGAACATTTGGTCCCCCTAAGGTACCTTGGAGAACCATCAGAATATAGATACAAGATCAGACATAGATATAGAAGAAAACAGTCAAAAAGGACACCAATATACTGAAGGAATATAGCTGTGTTCACTGAATTCATTATTTGAATTTGTCAAGAGTTCTAGTTTGTCTTTTGCTTCAAATGGTACAAGATTTCTTAAAGGCAATGTATTAGTAATAAAAAGTAGAGGGAAGATCATAGTAAAAATTTCTAGAGAAATTGCCTATAGCAAAAGTGGTCATGACTCGTAAATGTTTGGTAAAATTAGAAGTATACGATGAAAATGAATAATTATGACAATAACATGCAATATATAAAAGGCTCAGAAGTGTAACTCTCTCTTTAAAGAAGAAAGTGAAATGAACCAAAATTAGGAAAGATAGTTTTAAGTGGACCATTACCGACTCCCAAACTACGTCACGTTATAAAGTAGACTTCTATAAAATTGTCACTTTTTGTTCCTACTTTCTATCAAAATGTAGCCTACACTAGTATTAGCTTTCCTTATGCAGCCCAACCTATTTATACAGTAACCATTATTGTGCTCTAAGTCAGCCAAAGAGATGTCAATTATTGATTAATCTTAGAACCATCACAGAGAATGAATGAACGAATGTCAACAATAGTGAATAAATTTCAGATGGTTAAAGCCACTACAATATGCTAATCAGATTCCAGCAAAACTAGGACATAATTTGACAGATTACAGACCAGCATACCTTCATGTAGAAGTAGCAAAAAGAAGTAGCCTGAAGGTAGGCTTATATTCTTCATAGGAAGGATTTTGTTCTTCACCCATTTCCTTTCAATCTCTGGGATTTAGCACCAACATGATGCTCCTTTTGATAAAATATTTTTTCTTCTAAGACACTTATCTTGAGCAGATGAAATAATATGTTCCAAGTATATCTCAAGCAGAATGAACTTGTCACACATCACACAGGTAATTATTGCTGATGGGATACCTCATCCTTATCTTCCCTTGGGTCATCAACTAAATCACCAGTATTTCTCATGGACTCTGTCTCAATTATTCCTGAAAGAAGATTCTCATTGGAAATATCACCGGCTATATTAATTCCTTCAGATTTTTCGCTCTTCATCCATGTATCCTCTACATTTTCAGACACATTTGTTGTCTGACTTGTCTCAACTTTGGATGTCTTTTGCATGATGTGGGCATCAAGAGATTCTCTATTGATGCCCATTCCTTTGGAAAGAGATACATATCTAAGAACGAGCTGTTTGTAACAATTGAGGAGGTTATCTACATCATCAACTGTTAAATCTCCAGCACGAGCATAAAGAAATGGGTGCTCCTGAAAATATCTGCTTAGATCATCATCCTTCATAAGATCAGCACATCCTTTCTTCTCAATGTCTGAGATTGATTGTGCCCTTGCAATTGCTTTACTTTTTCCATCTAAAAACCTGCTTACTTCAATTTCCTGGTTTGAAGCATGCTTCTCCCTTAGAGACAAGTTGCTGTCTGACTCCCTGTTAGCCGTTAGAGTTTCTACTCTGTATTCTCTTTCATCAAGATTAGATTGATTTCTCTGACTTTCCGAGTTGCTTGACAGTCCCAACAAATGTTCTCTAGCAGAATCCATCTTCTTTTGGAACTCAACTTCATCTATGGAAAGTGATTCTGCGTCAATATTCCAGATGAAAGATTCTGCAGAGAGGATATTAGTAAAGAAATATGCCGCTTGAGAGACTAATCTTGATTGACGTCTGTATCGCTGTATGTATAACAGGTTTGAATGCAATTGTGGAGGGTTGGCCTGCATAAACAACAATGATAGTTGAGTACCCTCTTTAACACCATAATACACTAATACATTATAAGATGACAATAAAGTAGTAAAATAAAATGTATTCCAGTTCTTAAAACTGAGTTAACAACAGTATTTTCGGAGAAATCAAATACTATGATAGTATGAAATTTATGCATAAATAAAAACCAAGTACTTATCGTTTTGCATAGCAAAATCCAACTCTAAGCTGATATGTATAAGAACATCATTCTGCAAACCATTAATACAATTCTTATAGAAACTTCTATGCAAACAAGCAAATAACCAATTAGAAGACCCTCAAAAAATTTGGGTAAGTCATTGTTGGAAAACGTGCAATGTAATTATTCACAAAAATAACAAGCAAAGTTCACTAGATAAAGTAAATTGCTGCTGTGCCCTCAATAGATACATATGATTAAGAGGAAAACCATCCCAAGTAATTACAGGACATTTTTTATTTTTCTTAGACATGGTACCCACAACCATTAACTGTACTGGTTAGTCTGTTGGTATTTTTTGTTGCCTACCAGACATGGTTTGTAGTGATGACAATTTGATGTCCCTTTCTACATTCATTCAACCTGGACGAGTAGCTGATCTGTTCTTTCTATTGGTGTTTTGAATACTTGTATCATCTTTCATTGTCCAAACCTGGACTGAATAAACATATCTAATTCACATAACTGCATATTGTGCACCAAAATCAAGATCTTAAACCTTGATCTCTTATCATCCTATAGCAGCTTTCAAACTATAAATGATGACTGTCAATTTATAAACTATAGCAACTGTAGCATGCTGAAGTAAAAGAAAAAGATAATTGAATTGACATAGTCATATACTTATCCATAAATATGAATATGTAATGGTCATGATGTTTAATGATTTATCTGAAATGTAAAAATGCAACTTCATAATATAATAAATTGAAGAAAGACTAGCCAGCTTTTGCATAGCAAAATAAAAGTGAGCCAAAAGGTATGTAAATGTGATAACCTATTGAAAGTTGTATTTGCATAAAAAACTGGCCCTACCTTAATTATCACATAAATGAGGACAGGAAGAAATTCATCTGCTCCTGGAGGGTTCTCATCCGATGCGATAGAAGCATTTAGCAACAAATTATTAATGGCTTTACAGCAATTGAGGATACAAACGAGTTTATCCCTAGGAGCCTTATACATATTGATCTTCTGCAGTTCCTTTTGTGCAAGCTGTAAAAACATAGAAGTCAAATATATCAGGCTTTCAGAACATATGAATCTGCCAATCAACTCCATTAGAAAATTTAAATCATGTAATGCAGCTAGATATACTTTTACATCTATATATTTATAATATATACAAATTGAAAAAGTAGTTAGATAAGATCTAGAATGCTATTTCTATAAGTTATATGGACTAACAAGAAGGAAATCAAAATGTGAGCTAGTGCACATACTTAAGCCACAATAATAGCAACTACCAAATCGTAAGACTGAAAGTACAGGTACCAGTAGTTGTGCTAGACTGCTAGTAGTATTATAAAATTTAATTAAATATATAACAGTTTCAACTTTTCAGCTATTGTCATATCTCTGTGTAACAGTGAGGGCTCAATAAACAAAATCATCATCACCATGACAGCATTACTAAGGTTAACATCATCATAAATACTATAATAACTGATAAAAATGCATTAAAAAAGCACACTTAATGATGATGATGCATCATGGTCAATGAATTGTGGAAAGAAACAGCCACTGAACTTTTCCACAATATCATTTTTTTCAGAATTCTGTTCAGGCCATAAAATGATTTTATGTTCTCTGCGATGTCACTGAGACTGTTAATGGAACTCATTGTTTGAAAGAAGCTCATTTGCTTGAAATAATGCTTTACATCGAAATATCGAACCATTCATTTAAATTCGCAAAATATGGGCCAACATTCTGAGCACATAGTATCAACAAGCCCAACAAAAGCAGGACACAGCTTGCTTGTGTTTCGCTAGATATAGCTCAACTAATTACATATTATTTTAAATATATATTCTTAAAATTATTACAAATTTAATACTTGTTTATATGAATATGTAATAACATTTTCTTTTGAACAGTTCTATACTACTTAACTAAAATTAATCTCAGGCATTATATCTTGATAATAGCATGGTCACTGCTCACTAGTATTTAGCGGCACAGTCTGTCTAGATATTTAAGCAACAGCACTATTAATTTGTAAGTACGATGGTTAAGATTTATTAGTATTCTCTATCATATAGGCCTACTACTAGATGCGGCCATAAATTGAGTCAGACACAAGATCATAGTGAGTTGAGCACTTGAGCTCACTAGCAGCCAAGTCTGAACAGATGAGTAATCAAACATTCCAAGTTCTGCCGTGACGAGCTTAACATATCTCAAGTGGGGCAAGCCAAAATTAAGCTTGAACTCAATAACCTTACTTTCAAGCCAAACATGAGAAGCACTCATCTCGCTTGTGTTCGGCTGATTCGCACTCGTAATTACTACCCACTCTAAATCACCATAAATTTGATACCAAAGTAACTGATAGCAAGTATTTGACTTCCCTCTTAAGAGAGAAATGAATTAATTAATTGAATAATATAAGAGCCATATTATAATGCTAAGACCAGTTAATAATATCGATAGGGGCCTAGAATTGTGCTCCATTAACAAGATAAATATTATTATCTGCCCTGATTCACTTACCAAGCATGATGTTTCATTGTGAAATGGTGGCTTTACATCCAAATTTTCAGGTCGTATAAATTGTTGTAACAAAGCCATCTTCTCAAAAAGTTGTTCATCACTGTTCACATCTTCAGGAACTGATGCAAATACCCGATTAAAAAGTTTTGTCATGACATATTTCTCAAGGCCCTGCAAGCAAAAGCAGGGTTTCGTGTTATGGCAGAAGTTCTGAAAAGTACATAAGTATGAAGAAAACAAGACAACACAAAACCAGGGGCACTTGTAATATGTTCCTAAATTTTTGAAAGCCAAAAATAAAATGGAAAATTTTGATAAATCGAATACAATGGAATTACCAATCAAGTTAATCCACCATGTAGGAGTTCATCTAATTCCGATATCCCAATTCTGGTCTCCAACTTGGATAGACAAATGGAATGCACTAATACACTGTAAAAAAAGCTTTCATGCAGTCCTTTTTTATGCCTTACTAACCTTTTCTTTCTTTATTTTTGATCATTTTTTATCAAAGATTTGGGGAAACAGGATTTGCTAACTAGGAGGTACACCAGTACTTCGTACCAACATTTAGCGTGGCACACCTAGAGGCATGTACTAAGACAGGGTCAGCACAGGATGTCCCACTAGAATAGCATCCTTGCTTTTATGACCACCAAACCAAATTTTATGGAGGTTCCATTTCCATTTTAGTCTGAATTAAAAGTTATGCTTGCTACCATATTGTTTGGCAGGTTAATTGATAATTCATCTCCCTAAATTTGGCAGCATTTACTATACTCATCACTCCATAAGTAGTTCTATCTGAATTTTCAGGATGAGAAACTTGTGAATAGCAACAAAGATGAGAAAACTTACCTCACCAGCACTTTCTAGCTCTTCTTCTGAACTACCAGCCCAAAGTGTATGGACCCTAAATTTTGCTTCCATGTTGGCAAGGAACTCTTGTACAGCAGCACTGTCATTTTCTGGATCAGGATCTTTATTTGAGAAGGAAACGATGAAGCTGTAATATCAAAGTAAAACAATTTTTGTGAAAAATATGCAAAAAATGTGTGAACAGAAAAACCAAAAAGACACCCTATACAAGAATAGAAGAATACTTCTGAGAAGAATATAGTCCAAAATGGATGAGAACCCATTATGCTTGATTTAATCAGCCTCGCTCGAGAGTATGGTATACATAGGACACCCTAGAAGGAATGCCACTTGTGCAACTGACATGGCAAATAACTTGCCATGATTCATAGACTCAAACATATTAAGATATGCATAACAGAAAAGTTAACGGGTTAATATCCTTACAAATAGAAAAAAAAAACTTGGGATAATTAACAGTTCTTGACAAGATACTTGGATACGGATGAAATCTTTTAGAGATGTGATTAGATACCATTGGAACTTCGATATGGAAGAGAATGGAACTATGAAGTATGGAAGATGAACAGTTCATTGCTTTAAAAAGCATCCACACAAATGGTGCCAATGGATCAACCCTCCCGCATATACATTATCAAATCCTCATATGTAATTCTGACCGAACGCATAGGCATACGAGCCCACATATTGACCACCAACAATTGAGAATCTTTCGCATACATATGTGCTCTCACATACATTTTAAATTTATATGTGATAACATTGAGATTCTATAGCGCTTCATAATAACTTTTATAGATTAATTTTGTTGGTGCAACTTGTCATACTTGGAAATACTTATTGAGTAATTTTATGATAGAAAGTAGCATCCTTATGAGATGGTATTATGAGGATGATTCTCTATATATTTCTTTGCAACTTTAACAGTTTTGCTTATTATTAGCTTATTAATGCCAAAATACTCAATACATTAGATAAGTCAGTTATATATAAGTTACATACGTTTATTGTTAGATTGCATATACTCCTTTATACCACATGCAGGATGACTGCCCGTGTACCGGGGGTGCTTTTCATGACATTGAATGGGTGCAACTATTATATCAACCTATTAGGATATTCCCTGATATCATAAATCTTGTTGTGCATTTCGTATCTAACGCCAAAATACTTAAGATGTATTTTCCTTATTTATGCTTCATTTAAAAAAGTCCCAACTATGCCCGTGCCACAGGCATGAATCGTGCCAACCACTGTTGAGACTTTTTAAATGATACACATAGGGGTGAAAACGGATCGGATACGGCTCGGATAGTGCTCAACCCATATCCGGATCCATATTTTTTATTCGGATACGGATTCGGATACGGATATTTGACGGATAGCAAAAATTAAAACCATATCCTAAGAAAACGGATACGGATAATTTTCGGATATGGATCGGATAGTTTTCGGATACGGATCGGATAGTTTCGGATACGGATCGGATAGTTTATATATAAAGTACTCAGTTAAACTAAAATACTTAAAGATAAAATATTGAAATGTTAGACACTTTCTCTAATTGTGAAATAATAATTTAACATTTTACTGATAATATAAATTGATAAACAGTTCAGTTATTCTCTGAGATAATAGTGATATAGAGACCCTGTTTGCTAATAAATTTGCTCAATAGTTTATAAGGAGGTTTATTTTTGGTCAAGAACTTGTTTCTTCAGGACATCAAACAATACCACCCCAAATTACTAGAAAGAATCAGCAATAGAATTTGTCAACAAGCTCCTACTCAACACCATAATGCAAACAAGCACTAGCAAATTTTGTTTTCTTTTCTATCCAGTTTATAATTAGCCTACAAACTTATAATCTATTAAGAAATTTTTTTATATTTTTGTTAAGAAAACATTGCATCACTGCCGAATTATAAATTCAGGCGATTCAATTTTTAATTTTAAAAGAAGATTTTAAATATAAAAAGGTAATCATTTGGAATTTCTAATCTGAGTGAGATAAGAGCATATTGGATAAATGGATAGGTAATGAGGTTAAAAATATTATAAAAAAATAAATGAGAAACTAATTAACACTAATATGAACTAAAAAATGGTCAGGTTTGGATCTGGGTCCAAATGTAGAACCACAAGTAGTTATAAAATATAGATCTTGGACCTCTGTCTACTCTATATGAGTGGCACAATTTTATCTAGAACCCATCACCGTGACGGGATTGCGAAAGATGAGCACGGAGACGACGACGGCCTTGGCGTTGCCGAGGACTTGAAGTGTGAGGGCGCTGGTGTGCTTCGTGACCAAGAAGTTGGTGAGGTTGACGAGGTAGGCGACGGTGGCGTTCCTGAAGAGGAGTAGGGCGAGGCTGGGCTCTTCTCGGATCTTGGAGAGGGTGGCGGCGGCGACGCCCGGCTCGGAGAGGAGAGCCGAGGTCGACGAGGGAGGGCCGGTGGAGGAGAGCCAAGGTCGACGAGGGAGGGCCGGTGGAGGTGAGCCGAGGTCGACGAGGGAGGGCCGGTGGAGGAGAGCCGGTGAGGCCGTGAGGGCTAGTATTGAGGGCGGCGCCGCGGGTAGCAGTGCGGTTGATGGAGATTTGGGGGAGGAGATGGTGAGTAGATGAGAGATAGAGGTAGGGTTTAACTTTTGTTGGGTATTTATTAAGCGGGTAAACGGATATCCGTTATCCGAATCCGTATCCGATAAAATCAACTAAACCTGTATCCGTATCCGGATCCGGATTTTTTTCTAAAAGGCTATCCGTATCCGGATCCGGATCCGGATATTTTTGGAAATAGCTACCCGTATCCGTATCCGAATCCGGATCGGATAGGATTTTCCTATCCGTATCCGATCCGATCCGGATCGGATAGCGGGTCGGGTCGGACTTAATCCGACCCGTTTTCACCCCTAGATACACACCTTCGCCTTTGCAGTTGTCGTCGCCAATCGCCAAACCCGCAACTTAAGTTTTTAACCCCTTTCTCTCTCTTCTTTCTCAAGATAGGGCACTCGACGAAGCTCGAGCGACGGCGATCAATGACGGGTAACTCGATAATGAGGTCAATGACGAGCGGCAAAACTATTAGGAGAGGTGCTGCGTAGTACCCCTCGTGCCACGTGTCAGTACGCCGCCGGCACGCCCCATACCGATCAACACGACTATCCATTAAAAACAATCATGATGTTCATTAGTTGGAATAGGGATTTAGACTGTTCAAATACCATCCAATGTAGACCATTAAGGACTGGTCGAATGAGTAAACAAAATCTCCCTTTCTCTATGGGTTCTCTCTTTTGGCTTTGAGTTAATTCCTTTTCTGTTTTCTCCGTATAGGAAAAACTTCTGCCAAAAACTGGCACATAAATGTAGCATACACTGTGTGTGCGCGTGTGTTAGCACATGATAATCTTCCAAACTGTGATCTCCTGGTGATGTCTTGTTAATAGTTCTACAAGCAGACTTGAAAGACCAGTATTGCAAGATTCTCTTTTTTTAACTTGTTCCAGATGGTTATGTGGTATGTTCTAAAAGTAAAACTGACACCAGAAAATGGTAAATGGCCAAGCGAGAGGCTTGCTATTAGAGCATTGCTCTATCTCCATTGTCCTTACTGTGCTTGAGTACTTATTTTAATACCTATGTTAATTATTGTTCTGTTTGTACTATTGTGGAGCTTGCTTCTAGGGCTCTTATCATATTTCCCTTTTTATCTTTTGTATCAGGTCGTAATCAGTTAATTGAAATGAATGTTATCTTTCAAAAAACATATAAGGCTTCAGCTCCGTAGAAGTAGAGCTGAAGCCTATCCAATTTGCACTCTAGAAACAAGTTTTAGAAGTGCAACCTATCCAATTTCAACATACTGACATGCAGTGTGAGATAACATCAATCTATTGAAACTCTAAAGGAATGCCCACATATCTGTTTAATCTCTGTTCAAATCAAGAAACAAGCTTTCATACAACTAGGAATAGAATCTCAAAACGAGATCCAAGACACCACACCTTGAGAACCCAAAAACTTAATCAGAAAATTCCAACAATAACAAAGATTGCGTTTTTATCATAAAAAGATCGGCGGGAGACCTCTTGATCGATTTGACGAAATCGGCGGCGGAGGGCTGCCGCATCCGCTCCAAGAAGTCGTGCCACGTCAGCAAGGTGGTGGATGAGCCAAAACCGTCTTCGCCACCGCCGCCGCTGCTCTCCATCGATCGATGATAGAAGGGATCGGAGGCGATCACGCGCCCGCCAGTCGCCACAGAGAAACCAAGGATACGAAGTTGAATTTGCGCTGTTCCTTTGAATTTTATTGTTTTCTTCTCAGTAATAAAATTTAACCTCCACTTTATAGTTACATAATTATACAGCTATTAGAAGGTTCAACTAGGAAAGAAAAGAAAGAACGAAAGAGATTGCCATAAATTATGCCAACCCTAGCCATCAATCCAATTCATCCTTCAAGCGAATCTAAACATTTGGATGGCGTTTGGATTGAAATAAGAAATCTTTTTAAACTAGTTTAGTAAACACAAAACCAGTGTAATTACTATTTTACATTAACCAACAGAATCTAATTACTATTTTACTGTTAGAAAATCACTTCACTTGATATAAAAGATCTCCCAAATCTATGTAATGACAGCTTAGCATTTTGTTTAAGAGATGATGATAAATTGAGGGTCTATTTGAAACGAGGAAGAAATTGTTTTAATTATGTTTCTTTTTTCATATTTTATTCATCCACTCCAATGAAAAATGTTACTAAAGGAATGCTAATTTTGAGATTTGGAATAGCTAATTTAAATGCCAAAAGAATTCCACCCAAAGCTGAACTCAAATTATTACATTTTACTGCATATACTGAAATCCATCCCAATCACTAAAATTAATTAAAATCTTATTATTTCATGATTCCAAACAACATATTAACAAAAGTAGAATCCTAATCAAATTAGATTTTTCCTATTTGATAATTCCAAACAAGATGTAAATTATACAGTTGAAATCAAACTCTTTTTTTTTGTGGTGAAATTGAGTGTTTTGTCGAATATGGGTTAGATTTTTCTATCGCTATTAATATTCGAATTTGTATTCGTAACCGGATATAAATGTAGATTAAAAATAAATTTATAAATTAACATTCATATATCATTTAGTTTAAGATATTATAAAAAAATTGCTATGAATTTTCTTATATATAAATTTATAGTTTCATGTGAATCTCTAATCTAGTATTCACATTTACTTACATATTGCCTATAAATTTCAGTTTTTTTATTAATTTTTCTGAGAAAAGATCAGGGATTAAACCCCAATTAGACTTTCATGTAAGACGTACAAAATTAATAATTAATAATGGAATTAAAAGTAACAATGTCCGCTTGCATCTTGATGGATAAAGAGCACTCCATATAGCCCATCAATAAGCTTTAAGAGTAGGAAGAATTATTGATTGATAGCAGCAGCTTCCCATTTGAAGACTTCTATTTCTCTCCTTCCCCAATCTGCCACCGAAGCAAAGGTACGAGCATATCCCAAAATGTTCGATAACTCGTGTTAGGTTTTTTAATTGTTGGCAATTGTGTATAAAATATTTTAAGCGTATTTTTATATGTATATGAGCTTTATACAAGTCTAGAAAATCTCTGGTTTGAAGAATTATAAAATTATTGGAGCAAAGTTGATGAGATCAAGTCATGCCGTTCGAACGCATCCGGACCGCGTTCGAATGCACCAACGAAGTTTGAAAATTTTGAACTTTCGTGAGTACGGATAAGACTTGGATTTGGCTCTATTTTGGAAATCATATACAAGGATTGTGATGCCCTATCTCTAGGGTGGTTGAAGAAGATTATTGAAGGAGACTTCTTGAGGCTATATAGGTTCTTTAACAAACAAGGTCCTTCTCATCTAAAAATCTCAATCTTTCGTCTTAAGGGCTATCTAGACGAAAGATCAATCTCGAGAGCTACTGAGGTTGGACTTCAATCACGAGAAGCAATGAATCGTGGGTTCTAGCGAGCAAGACTGAAAGGAATAAAGTCGTGGATCGACGGGTTGTTTTGTGAGTCAGTCTTGTAACTGCTAATATTTTAGTGATTGGTTTTGATCCGAGTTTGGATCCGTGGTTTTTTTCCCGTTTGATTTTTTCCACGTTAAAATCTTAGTGTTCATCTCTACTTTCGTTTTTAATATTTCTTCCGACTTTTACTTAAGCGAACGAACGATATCATTGCATAAATGTTAAATACATACGTGTGCCTAAGGTTACTGAGATATTGAGAAATAAGATTGATAATCTTTTTAGTAAAAATGCACTCCAAATTGTTACGATCTTCTTGAACAGAATCAAATCGATCCGCAATCGGTTATGAACATCACTTACGAGGAATTTGAGAAGATAAGTTTGGACAATCTATCTATTTGATTGTTGTGAGATTTGAATATGTTGTTTCCCTTGAAAAGAAGAATTTAATGCATCTAAGATCTTTATATTTGGATGGTTAGATTGAGAGTTATGATAAAAAAGTGACCAAAGGTCTGAAAACATCGGATGGATGCAGGTGATGGAAAGTGAATGAAACTATGGCTATGGTTAGGGTTGATAGTACGGTAGTTGTGATAGGTTAAGGGCAGTGAGTGAGTGAGATAGATGAAGGGGGAGGAGAGGACTGACCCCTAGGGTTGAGAGAGGCGCGGTTGGACGAGGAGGAAGGGCGACGGTGGCGATAATTATAGCCGGGTTGAGCTTGTCTTAAGGAGGGAGGACGTACAAGAGAGAATGAAAGAGATGGGGTTAGGGTAGGGGTGTAAATGAGTCGAGCCTGAGCATAGCCATCACTCTAGCTCAGATTCGGCTCAAAATTAATTTAAGCCTTATAATTGTGCTTATGCTTAGCTAACTCAACTTTGAGCTAAGCTCGAGCCCAAGTCAAGCTCGAACCTAAAATGAGCTTATTATTAAGCCTTATTCAAATCGAGCTGAGCCACAACCTATTAAGCTGAAGTCTAAAATGTTAACCCGTGTAACTAGAACAAAAGCTAATCAATTTGAAGGTCCCAGCGGAGGAGGCTTACTAAAGATCGGAGGAGGAGGAGGCCGAGCTTATCGTCGGTGGAGGAGGAGGAGGCTTGCCAATAGTTAGAAGAGGAGGAAGAGGAGGCTTGCCGATAGTGGATGAGGAGGATGACGAGGCGGCGATTTGAGGAGAGCGTGACTACATGAATTGAGCTTTGAGAATTTGGGGGAATTAGGGTTTAGGGATTTACACTTTGGGTTTTATAGCGAGCCTATGAAGCCGAGCCTGAGCGAGCCGGCTTCAACTCAGGCTTGGCTCGAAATGAATTTCAACCCTAAAATTTAGGCTGATGCTTGACTCGTCTTAAGATTTTTATTAGACAAGACATATAGTTTTAAGACAATACTACCAAATGATCAAAATAGGCACCGTGCTTTGGTACGAGACTTTCTGAAATGAATAGATTAAAACAATAAATACTGAGTGGTAAAATATATTTAAGGTAATAAGATAACTAGGAAAGTTTGGTTCAACTACCACTCTACCGGTCTAACGTAGATTTAGATCTAAAATTTGTCTTCTTTAGGTTCGGATGTCAGCTATCCGACCCTAATCAATCGAACCCGACCCGTTTACCGCACCAGCGTTAGCAAATAGCAAGTCGATTTATTGGCAGGCTGGCACGAAAAAGGTTGCAGATTCATCTTCCACTTGCTCTACTGTAGCTCGAAGAAGCTATTTTCCCTTTTTACCCCCCTTGCTCGTCGTCCGTTTCCCGGGGGCATTTTGGGGATTTTAAAGCCCGGTGCGGACTGCGGGAGAAGGGAACTGAAGACTCCCTCCTCCAATCCCCTTCCTCTCGGATCACATCCAGAGAAAACGTAGGGCTTCGGCGTCGAGCTTTCTTCTGGTAATCGCTCGCCTTCTGATCTGATAACTTTGGGATCCCACAGTATTATTTGATCTGGAATTTGGTTCGTATGCTATTGTTCTTTGGAGTATTAGGGGTTACGTGGGGTTGTTTCGTCGGATTTATAGCTTCCGTGAATTGGAGTTTTAGGGTTTTCCCGTTAAAGATGCTGGTTTTGTGGCGATTGGTTGTTTAGGGCTTTTGTAAGTGCTAGGTTTTGATATGGATTTATATTAGTTAGTGCGTCCAGAGTAGGGTTTATTTTTTTTAATCATTTCGGGTGATTACATATGGTTTGATAGTTTGGTTTTGTTTGTGTTCTGGGGATGGGTAGCAGATGTATAGGGAATTTGGATGAGGTTTTTGGTGGGTTGCATTCTTAGCTTACCTATCTGTTGTTCTTAAGCTATAATTAGTGTTTACTGCGCTTAATGTATGACGAGTAATTTGATGTTTCTGCTGGATTTTCTTCGTGTTCTTTGTCATTTATAAACAACTAGGTCTAGGTTATTCGAGGCTCTATTGTAGATGGTTTACATTTTTATATATGCGTTGCAGCATCTGTCAACGGTATCTATATATATTTACAACTTAAGTTCATCATAGTTTTTCCTTTTTATTTTTGTATACTCTATTGCAGTCTCATTATCTCTCTCTCTAGATTTTCCTCCACTTTGTCATTTGTTTACCTTGTTTTATGTGGTTCTTTGTTTCTGATGTATAGACATTAGCCATATTAGAATTTTGATGTTTCTTGGAAATTTTGTGTTTATCTCTTTGAGCCGCTGCTGCTATTGTGCTTCAAACTATTGACTCAGTTTGTTTGTTTAGACCTAGCCCGGAAAGAGGCCTATTCAGTTTGGGAATTGCTATGGGTCCCATGGGGCTCGCTACCATAACTAGCCAAATCCAGTGAACTTTCCTCCAAAATGAGGGCATGGAACCATAAAAAGAAGGGAATCCAAAGTCCAAAAATCTGCAGTGGGAATATGAACGCAAAGTTACACTCAATTTGGGAGAGGCTGTCTCTATGACTTGAACTCATGATCTCTTAGTTCTAAAGGGCAAGTCATTTTGTCCTCACGTGGAATCCATGGATTTATCTTTATAAGTATTGTTTAGGCTAGAACATGTTGATGCTTATGGAGAGAGAATTAGCATGTTGAAGATGTTCATCAATATTGTCTCCTAACTGTATGAGGATTTAAGCAAATGAGGGGTTACCAAAACCCTTCATATTTATTCAAAGTCAAAGAATAAAGGGGAAGTGTGGCAAAGATATAGGAAGATCTTGGGTGTCATCCACTTGATAGTAGGGGCATTATGTATAGTTCTTTACCAAAGTTGTTTCTTGGACAGTACTTTACAAGCATGATATGATGATATCCATTAAAGTAATTGGCTTTAATCAAGTTCAATTTATAATTGTGTACACAAAGAGAACTGTGCTTACAATGGTGAGACATCGGTCAGTAGGGGCGATTAATTTTTTATTCTTTTAATGGATTTTGCAGGAAGGAAATTGGGAGGGACCATGAAGAAATAAAACACATTTGATTTGGGAAATATCTAGAGTGTATGTTGGGTGAAAGTGAAACCGTATTGTGGTGGCAATATTAGTATGCCCCTGCACCTTGGATCTTAAATTTATTGATGCAACTTTCATATGACTTACAGTACACTGAAATGATGTACTAAGATGGTACACTGAAATGATGTACTAAGATGAGTTTTGAGATAACCATTTAATTAACAGAGAATTACTCACAGATAGCAAGGGGGGTTTCCATGACATCCTATCTAGAATCAACAGTTTAGATTTTCACCTCCGTCATCTTGTAATTCCTCTGTTCTTGTTATGTCTTTATCTTTGATGTTGATTCTATTTGGTTTATTGTAGCTTGCTTGTATAAAAACATTTTTTGTTCTACATGTCCTCCCTTTTTGGCTTCTAATATTGTCATCATCTTCATAATCTCACAGTTAATTACTAGATTTTGCAATTGTTTACTTCTTAATTACTTGTTTTAACCATGAGCTGCAGCAAGAAGTTCCATTAATTTCATCTTCGGTTTATTCTTTTGTTGATTATGTTTTATTAATTAGCTAACGTGCTATTAGTAATGACATATAACCAAGGGTTTATGTACTGAATAACTCTTCAATCATCTTCATTTCCATTCATTTTATGCTCTGCTCGAGTTAGGTTCTTTTTTAAATCGAGATTGGGTTGGACTGCTGTAGATCTATTCTTTTGTCAATTAACATACACACTAATTAGGAATGCTATACTATCCCTTTTTGTCAATTTTTATATATTTGATGATACTGATTAAATGCTCATCATTAGTGTGCGTTATCTTAAACTTGAAATTTATAAGTTGCTAAAATAGCGGGATCTGTCAGTTGGATGTCTAGTTTTCTTAATCTATACGAGGTCCTTGGTTGAGTGGACATGACCAGTACGCCAGATGGTTTCATATTAATAGAAGAAACTTAGGAGAAGCTATAAGATTAGAAAGTGTTGCAGACTTGCAGGTACTAGCTAAAGAGATAATGATGTTTTAGATTTGCTGGGTGCAAGTAGTTTTAATGCACTTTAATCATAAAGGTGTGATATTACAACCTTGGGATTGTGCAGATACTAACATCAAGTGTCTATAGTCTTTTACTGATTCTCTTTCAGAAGTTTACCTCGCATACTGATACTGACCTGGAACAGAATTATGACCTATAGAGGTTGATTCCGATTGAGATCAAAAGGGTTTGGACAACAATAGATTTCAGGATGCAAGTTAATCAACTGAGGATGATCATGCCCATTTTATTATCAGTGTACATTGTACAGTGTACAGGTTATAAACCTTTCTTCTTGTCTGCTGTATACAATGTAGATTGGTTTTGATAGCTTACTTTCATTATGTATTCATGTCTGGTTCAGAAAATTCATTGTGAGTTTATTATTTTGTTATCATGCTTTTCTATGAAATTGTTGATGAAGTTGTGCACTATCTTGAATGTCATAGAAAAGTGCACTTGTGCAGTTGAGGTGTCCAAATATAGTTAGTGCAGTCATCAGTTAATAGTAATACTAAATTGTTGTTTAATTGACTTATTATCATTTTCTACCGTCATGGTACAATAGAAATGGCATTGCTATTCAGCATTCAACAAGTTATTGAAATATGATGCTTCCATCTTCATTTGATTGTGCCTCTCTTAGTATGTTGAAACATAAATCTTGCGTCTTTATTTGCTTGTGCTTTTTTAGTCTATTGAAATATAATGCTTGCCTCCTCTTCATTTGATTTGTGCCTCTTGCTTTCACTCATTTTATCCAACTCACTTCTTTGTTGGAAATGTTTCACCACATGTTCTTTTTCTGCCCTGTCTCTTAGTTTGTATCTATATTGACCTTTTCCAGGTGAATTAGTGTCTCTCTGCACTATAAAAGTTATTTAGAAATGGCAGATGGTCATGAAACTGACAAGAACATTGAAATATGGAAGATTAAGAAGCTGATCAAGGCTCTGGAATCTGCAAGAGGTAATGGCACTAGCATGATCTCTCTCATAATGCCCCCACGTGATCAAGTTTCTCGAGTCACTAAGATGTTGGGTGATGAATATGGTACTGCTTCAAACATAAAAAGTAGAGTCAATCGGCAATCTGTTTTGGCAGCCATAACCTCAGCGCAGCAGAGGTTGAAACTTTATAATAAGGTTCCTCCCAATGGACTGGTTCTGTATACTGGAACTATTGTTACTGACGATGGAAAAGAGAAGAAGGTAACCATCGATTTTGAGCCTTTCAAGCCCATTAATGCATCACTCTATCTTTGCGACAACAAGTTCCACACAGAGGCTTTGAATGAGCTTTTGGAATCTGATGACAAGTTTGGATTCATAGTTATGGATGGAAATGGAACCCTTTTCGGGACACTGAGTGGCAATACACGTGAGGTGCTTCACAAATTTACTGTTGATCTTCCAAAGAAGCATGGAAGAGGAGGACAATCAGCACTTCGATTTGCTCGGCTTCGTATGGAGAAGCGTCATAACTACGTTCGGAAGACAGCTGAGCTTGCCACCCAGTTCTTCATAAATCCAGCCACAAGCCAGCCTAATGTAGCTGGACTAATTCTTGCTGGTTCTGCTGATTTTAAAACAGAGTTGAGCCAATCAGACATGTTTGATCCTCGCCTTCAGGCGAAAATACTTAATGTAGTTGATGTTTCTTATGGGGGAGAAAATGGTTTCAACCAGGCTATTGAATTGTCAGCCGAGATATTATCAAATGTAAAGTTTATACAAGAAAAGCGATTGATAGGCAAGTATTTTGAGGAAATAAGCCAAGACACAGGGAAATATGTGTTTGGTGTCGATGACACTCTTAAAACTCTTGAAATGGGTGCGGTCGAGACCTTGATTGTATGGGAAAATCTTGATATAAATAGATACGTATTAAAGAACAGTGCCACTGGAGAGATTATAATAAAGCATTTCAACAAGGAACAAGAAGCTGACCAGAGTAACTTCCGTGATCCATCAACCAATGCTGAATTAGAGGTGCAGGATAAAACCTCTCTGCTGGAGTGGTTTGCCAATGAATACAAACGCTTTGGTTGCACTCTTGAGTTTGTTACCAATAAATCCCAAGAAGGATCACAGTTCTGTAGAGGATTTGGTGGCATCGGTGGTATCTTGCGCTATCAGCTTGATATAAGGTCACTTGATGAGCTGTCTGATGATGGAGAAGTGTACGAGGATTCTGATTAGCAATTAGCCAAACAACTGTCAGAGCTGGCCGAAGGAAAGCTTGTTACAGCTATGATTGCCCAGGTTCCACCTGTAATGTTAGATTACCTCATAAGCTATTAAGGGTCTGTAGTAATTTTCTTTCTGTGTTACCATCAATCTCTAGTTACATGCAACATTTGAGAGAATTGCTTTTTGCCTGACAATGTGGTTTTCTTGTTTCAGGTGCAGAGAATAGTTGGATGAGAGTCAAAATTTTAGCAGCCAGCTTGACATATGACATGGAAGAGCTTTCATTCTTTGTGGCTGAAACAACCTTTGCAGCTTCCGGTATATGCTGCTTAATGTCTTTGCCACCATATCAAAGTTATGGGGGGTATCTTGACTTGTCTTTTTATAAGTCCAAATACTTGCAGTTACTCGAATTTCGTGTGTGCTTTAATACGTTAATCAAGCATGATGCTACTTGAAATTGTGTTGTCTAATTCAATGTTGGCTGATTTGGGAGTTTTATTTATCAGTTTTGGTATGATTTTCTTCTACACTTTTGGGGTTGAGGTACATGGACCAGTGTTACATGGGACATGATATTCCCATTTCAGTACATCAAGAAATGCTTACATGTACTGAGGAATTTCTGCGGATACATGAGAGAGTTAATTGTAATGTTTGTAGCATTTTCTGTTTGAAGTTATTTTCTTTTTATTTGAAGAAAAGAGATGAGAGAGTGGGAACATTATGGAAAGGGGCCAAACTCTTGACTTTCAAGCTCTGGAATCAGATATCTCGACTACCAGAATATTGAGAGACTTCCACATTTCTCCAAATGTTATGATTGTGAAATGCGTTATTATTTGGAGGAGGTAGTTTTAACTTTTAAGCATTCAAGTCATCTTTTGAACTAAAAAGATAATACTTGAATTTCTTAGTCACCTTTGGGTTGCAAATTGATCAATTTTTAATAGGTCATGCAGTCCTACTTGTGAACACCAAATATCTATTCAGAGGATATAGCTGCTCCTATCTACTCATGGGGAAATTCAATGTCAAACAGGTTTGACTGAGGAATTTTTCTGAGAGAAGTGAGCTTGGCCCAGTTTTATGTTTTCATTAAGGTTGACAGAGCAACAACACTTATATTTTTTTCTTCTTACACTTGTTTAGAGGTGGTTTTTATCTCATTCCTTGAATTTTTTTTAATATGTAATGATAGAGGAGTATTTTTAGTCTATGAAAGTTAAGAAAGGGTGGGAATCCAACTACTTGTCAACTATTTGTGAAAATCTCTTCAAAGACAGACTAGGCAGGAAAGAGGGAGTGAACTCCTCCACTATGGAAGGAAAGGTCCTTCCATTGCGCTTCTACCAAAGAAACCACCAAAAGAGTTCTTAGGAGGGAGCTTATTGATGACCTCCTCGAGGAGGATCAATGCTCATCCCCCAAGTGCTTCAGCTTCATGAAGGAGAACACCCAGTAAGTAAGAGGTGGTGAAGAGATAGATTCCAACGCATCGTTGCAAAGCAAGCAACACAAGAGCCCTGACGGCACTATGGATTCTGTTTGAGAGTCTCGCACTATTGGAAGATTTTAACATTACAAGACTGACTTCTTCCGTAGGGTGTTCGCCCGCTCCTTGCATCAATACTGTTGCTTGTATAATTTTTTTTACCTTTCTTTCTTATCATTCATGAAAGGTTAGATATAGACCGACAAAGAGACAAATCTCATAATATAGAGGCATTTGAGCGCCATTAAGCTTTACTCATACCATCTAGTCTAAAATTGCCATGTGTGTAGCTGAACTATTAAATGAGACATGCTCCAATTCAACTACATCGTTGAACTATTAACCTAGTCGAGTTATTGAACTAAGCCGCTGAGCCACCAAATAATTTTCTCCATTATTTAGGATTAGAATCAATCTCATAACCTCCTTAGTATGATAAAAAAATAAAATAAAACCTACGGACTCTACTATAATTTGTTGGTGCTTGTATAGCTTTCGAGCAATAGATTTTACTTTCTTCAGTTTCCCAATTTTAGGAGAAAAATGATTTACTACATGTGCGATGGCTTTTGTACCCTTGGGCGGGCGAGAACCTTAGGAACCCTATGATTCTTTATTCATAAAGGAAGAAGTAGAGGGCATAATTAGATGGACTTCGTCTACCTTAATACCAGAATCGATAAATTAAAAAAAAAAAAAACGTTCAACAAATTAACACAAACTACTCTTTCATATTTTTCTCAGAAAAAGGGAGAACAGCTTATACATTTACAGGGAGTGTGTTTGTAATGCTATTACTTCAACTTCCAAATATATTTAATTAAAGTTATGTACATGAAGAAAACAAAATATTCAAACACACACACAAGTTGATGTAAAACCTGTACAATGTTACTATCATTTCTCTGTATGTTAGTGAAGTTTATACATCATAGACAGGCATGCGTTCGCTGATGATGAGACGGCATATGGGGCACTTCTTACACTTCTCAGAGCATGGCCTACATGAAATGGCAAGACAAACTTCAAATAGCAATCCGTAGTCCCACAATGCCAAAAAGGGTAATAAAAGTAAAAGATATCTATCCCTACTCGTGATGATACAGATACAGCAAAAGGAAAGTTTCTTGTAACAAATATATATACACACACACACACACACACACACACACATATATATGTATAGAAGAGGAGGAAAGCACAAATATAGAACCATACTTGCAAAGAGTGCGGTGCCGGCAGGGGAGGAGGACCACACTTATCTCTTCCACACAGCAAATCCTACAGAGAACTTTCTCCTGCAATGAAACAATATCATTGAAAGCACCAGAAACTGAGTTCAATATCCAAAGACCTGGATAAATAAGTTAGCTGCACTAACAAAGACAAGTTGGAGATCTTATGAGATCAAATATGAAAACAAATGCATATACAAAAATATATTCAAAGAGGCAGACTTCAGCTATTATCAGAACTTCAGGACTGGAGAAAGAATGCTTATGGGATGCATTCTACTGTATAGAACAATGAAAGAGTTATTTAATCCCAGAGTAGCTTATGGGCTTGACTATCATGGTTCAGGTTCAGGTTCAGATTCATATTGAAGGCTTTTTAAATTTTGCAATTCTACTACTGAAATCTTAAAAATCCAAAGCACACAACTGGTGGAATTTGACAACTCCAATGAAAATCTATCTAAACAAACTCGCACTCACTACCTAAAAAAGAAACATTACTATCTAACTTAAGAATAATGCATGGTTTACAAAGAGTAAGAAAAGCAGTGTATGACTCTACTCATTGAATGCTTTGAATGAAGTGCTTCATTATTTTAAAAAAAAATGGTTAATGTATGCCACAGCCTATACATAAAAACACAATGTGAGTTTAGAATAATGATTAATTTACATTTTTTGAATATTTCAAACAATAATACCCAACCATTTTGAGGTTAATCCCTGAATAGAGATAATCTGAATCTGACTCTGACCTTTTCTAACCCTACAATTAGACCAAAAGTCAAAGTTAGGTATCAAATGTGTGATGCCCCCATCCTGGGAACTACTATCAAGAAAACTTGGTGTGATATTCTAAATATACAGTCATCGATTTATGACGGATGTCAGAAGGAAATTGACTATGGACCACATTCATAGGATCAGATTATCTCTTACAAAAAAAAAATAGCAAACTAACATAAAACTTCAGGTACTGAGCTAAGAAATTCCACAGAGTCCATAAAACTTGAGAAATAAACTTCATATCTCACAGCTGAGATTATAACAGATCTAACTATGGTTTGAAGTGTTAGCAGAAAGCATTTATTGGCGACTTGCCAGGATGATTAACACCAGCCAGTGTAGTGCCAGAAGCTAAAGACCTGTGTGACCAGCAAACATTGCAGCCAGTAAGGGGCATAAAAATGCATGGCCCTGATCTGCAGGTCCTAAACCCTGCTGTCATGGCTCACAGGTTAGGGGCTTAAGCTGCCAGTAGGATATATGCTTAGACCTGCAGTCTTAAGCACTGACTAGTGACAGTCACTCGGGCTTAATCCCACGAACTTTTCAAGCTGCATGGGCCATATGCTTCCCTGAAACATAGTTGGCGCCATGTGAAACTTACTTCTTCATGCAACAATATGAGTCACGATTAAATATCACACCTTGACCAGGTTTTCCCTGGGGTGTCACATGTCGTGCTGATGACACCTAAACACTATCTTATTTGATTGCTCATTTATATTACTTCAAAGAATAACTTTCACCATACATTTTGAAGCCTCTCGTACTCTTGCTTGGTACACTTTGTAATTTCTGTTTGTTCTCCCAAAGCAGCTTGTAGCCTCCAAACCTGTTGTTACATTATGAAAACTTGAATAAAAAGGCAAAGGTTCTATGTAGATTGTTAATAGCTAAGTCAGATGAAAAACTTGTTAATAGCTAAGTCAGATGAAAAACATGCCAAACCTTCTTGCGAACTTAAAGTATAAAGGGAGTAGAAGGTCACATGTACCTCCTCAGCGAGATCTCTCTTAGGCATTTTCTTTACCACCTCAGGTGGATAACCGCAAAAAGTATTATACCTGCCAATTGCATTGAATAATCAATAGACAGTCCCAATCTTCTAATACTTCCATGGCATGAAAAAGAGAGGAAGCTATATAAAAGGACGGAGCATACTAGAAGCAGAAATACAGAAGAAAAGATCAGCTTTTCTTCGTCTACAAGGCAAACAGAAACTAGTCAATCCAAAGCATCTATAAAAGAGAAAGAGTATAGAAGTGGTTATTAAAAGTAATCCATTTCTAAATGCGAGATGAATAGCTTGGAAGTTCTGGAATATCTAGTCAAAATACAACTTATCTATGGGATATTTACAGAAAAAAGCCCTGAGATTTTAGTAATAATAAAATTGGGCTCTTGAAACTGAACGTGTTCAATTTTTATATTAGATACATACATTTTTAGAATAAAATGCACACAATTTATATAAGAGATGTGCACAAAAGCCCATTTTACTATTTTAAAAATTAATGAATTTTTTTGTGCACAAGGGCCCTTATCTATATCTCACTTCTTAATTTTCTCTTTACATGCAAGTGTTGGTTCTAAACACTGGTTCTGTTGACTAAGCATTGTCTGTGTCGGATCTAGGAACAGAAGTTTGGTAGCTGCGGGTCTGCAGTGCAACTTATGCATTATAATATCTAACTGAACTTTATAGGTTGCTTATGATTTAGAGTTTCAGCTAAAAGCCTGAAACCAATCTACTTTGCCACATGCCAACTGGACCAGTCATCCATCGTGCTGATTTCCTGAATAATCGGACCCTTCCACAACCAACATGGAAATCCTTGGCTGTCCTAGTTCACAAATTTTAGATCCTAGATGACGTGTTTATTGATCAAGACCCAAAAGACATTCAAAATATGGAAAAAAAGAAAAAGAAAAAGTAATTAAGTGTCAAGAATCTAAATATACGTAAATACAATCTTGCTGGAAAACCTAAAATAAAACGAGCAATCAGTCACAAGAATACATCTTCTATAGAGAAGAAAAAGAAAAGCTTTAAATATTCATCATGCTTACTAGAAACTCAGGAAGGCAAGCTGTAAATTGTGAAAACAATCTTTTGTGAAAGAAATAGTTAACAATCATTGTACATGTTTTGAATTATTAGATACTCTTGTCATAGGCTTCAAGAATCACTAAATCAATTCACTTGGTAATCGCCATTTCTAGAATTACAACATCAGGCAAAGAACCAACTTGTGCAATGTTATTTATTAGAAAACAAAGATTTTTGTCATTGCCTGTATTTAGTATTATGAATCTCTAGTGGAAGCACAAAACCTGCCCATGTTAGAGAGGTTGGCCTTGAACTTGGAAGATGAAAAATAAGCCAACATAAATGCAACTCACTGGAAACCATATCCAGATATGTAAACCTATTTTTGGTAACCTGGCATATTTATTACTACATGTGGATGTAAATGGAGTGTTGGATACCCGGTGGCTTCAGCATAAAACAGGCGAGCTTGTTCTTCTTTGCTTCCTTCATCAATGGACCACCAACCTAGAAGTCTGCAATATAGAATATGACAGCACAGAAAAGAAACAATCATGATGATTCCAACTGATGAGAACAGATAATTTGGCTTACACAAATTACTACCTTGAACCATGATGTAAGAAGGCAAAGCAATCCTGAGTTTTTGACGAAATCATGAGATATCTACTGCTAACTGGTCCAGTTCGTAGTAAAAGAACAAGCTTCTCCACCAATCTTGAAACAGAAAATAGGATACCAGCACCTTGTAAAAGAAACAACGGCGAAAAAAGGGCCAATATTGGAATAAATTGAGCACTAGGTGGTGTTCCCTGAAAGATAGTATTCAAGAATTAGGTTATATTCCACTGTACGCACTACACACATATGCATTAATGATTAGCAGGTTAGCATGTGGGTCTAACTTCAAGCAAAACTAGAAATAGAGTAGAATAAGGCAACATGACAAGGTCGATTGAACTTATAGTCACAGAATAATAATTGCGACATCAAATGGGCATCAATATGGCAAAGCATTGTGCAGACTTCTCTATTAATGTATTATTGGTCCTGTAAAGAGTGCACTTAGTTTGAAGATTTAATGCCTTCTTTTGCTATATGTTGTACTTAAAACTATCATTTTGAGTGCCATGGAATTGGCATTAATTAAAAGTCTACCACTTGGAGATGTCCAAGACAAAAGTTTGCTACATTATACTAAACTGAACTAGGGAATATGTACAAATAAAGAAACAACTTGGTACTGACTGAAAAATATCCCTCTCATTCCTTCTAAAATAGAAAAATAATCTACACCAGATATCTCAACGGGGAAATTTCAATCCTATTGAAATACAGTAATATAATAAGATAAACATTTGTTGCATTGAATCTTTCACAGGAGAACATATGCATATACTTATTATTGCTAAAATCTTCTAGTAGTGTTAATGTGATATATTGATATTAGCATATATTTGAGTCTCAAAGATTATGTGGTTTCATTTATCAAAGTTTTCCATTTTTTTCTCTATCATCTGTAAGCCAGCATTCCTCTTGCCAGAACTTGCTTTGTTAGGAGTCGCATATGTTGGCGGCCATAAATTGAGAAATACTGAAATAATCCAATTACAATTGATAATAACTTCAATCTCTAAGATATGTTAAATTTAGTTCAGATATATAATCTTAATATTTCATCAGCTTCTCCGCAAGCCTATCGAACCTCTAGCAAATAATATGTTTGATATATGTCATGACCGATGTGCATGGTAAAGAAAGATCATTTCACCACATAAATGAAAAGAAACCCATGTTAACTGATAATAATAATAATGTTCATGTGTCAAAATGCAGTTGCCATCTAACATGTTCTGTCTAGTACTAAACAAAATAAGACAGCTCTTTACAAGTTTGCATACCTCTAAGCGCATGCAAAGCAAAACCTGGAAAATTATGAACGGAATTTTCATTATATGACCTCCAATGTCCTGCAGGCCACAAACTTTTTCCTGCTCATGATCCTCTAGTGATGAGAGGATCAAACCACTCTCCCAGTCACGGTACCTAATTGCAGTAGAGGACGAGCTGGCCTCTCCATGATGAGGCCGCCTATGAATCATTGGATTAAACCACTTCGTACAAACTAGAAAAGCAAAACATTCTGCAATTCTGTATATTAAATAAAATATGTCAAACAATGTACAATAGACATGATATGCACAAACTTTATCTATAAGAAAGTAGATGCATGTTACCCAAAATTTAAGAACAAATCCCACCAGCTCAAAGCACTTATATCGCCTGCAGTATGTAGCAATCAGCCATTAGAAAGTTGTTCAAAATTCTAACTTTGTACACTAATATTTTGATATCAGACACAGGTAATTATATTATTTCAACAAGCAAATTTCCTTCTTTATTAATAAGTGATAATCATTAATCAAGAATTATAAGCTAACAGCTAATGACATTTCATCAATAGAAACCAATAATATCTTATTATTATAACTAATTAATGATGTCATCCAATGTTTGAACTATGAAACAAGAGTGCTTAGTGTGAACATAGATTGCATGGATGTATTTAATAGAATTGTTGTTACCAACACATGGGATGTGATAGTGCACCTTTAGCCTCACAATGATTAAATCCCCCAAAGAGGTATCAATTACCCAATTGTCAACTATGGAAATTCAATCAGCATTAGATGCACCCATCTGAAAATGAAATAGATAATGCATGTTATATTCTAGCAAATCCTGTCCTGCTGCAATATTTGAAGGATTTTCTGCTGCAAACGGCCTTCCCTCTTTTGAAACCTTACAGGAAAAACAGGCCGAGGGTTGGTAACCACACATTTCTAAACCAGATTAGTAAGACCAAACACTAAATCCTCCTTGTTGAACCTCCTTTCAGAATTTCATCTCAGCACTAACATTCTGATTGCTGAAACTTTGCTTTTCAAACCATATGCTTCTTTCATGATCGCACCTTTCAATTTTTTCTTTAACCAAGGCTGCTCTAGGGATTTCAAACATTAAAAACATTACCTTTCTATCTAATTTAGATTTATATGCAGCAGAAATTCACAAGAAAATGGTTATGACATTTCAAACAAGAAAAGTTTGAGGATCTGTACAAACGTACCACCATGCTACATCAGTCAACATAGGACACAAGGATATCTTCTTGTACACTGCTGAGCAGATAAATTTCATGACACAAAAGACATGAATTATTGATTACTCAAATAGAGATGGTCATTGACATAAGAACCTAGTGTAGACTGAGTACATCTTAGATAAGTAGATTTAGGTATATATGCCCATTAACAGCTAAATGCAAATCTTCCTACTACATTACATCTTCCACTAATTTGATAGGGAAAATTCTTATTAAAGGCTCCTAAGATCTATCATGGATATAAAATATGATAAACATTCTGTCTAACTCATCTACAGTCCCAAGTTAAGATGTAGTGCTCTTTCTATGCAAAATGTTCATTCTTTCCTTCTCGGTCATATTTTCACACATCTAAGAACACTACTTTCTACCAAATTCATTGTTTGGTGTTGGACACCTTATTGAGTAAATATTTTTCTTAGAATCTACCTTTTATTCATATAGATAGAGCTTTTCAATCTTAGTCTTTATAAGCTAGTCAAAGCATCATTAACAAGGAATGTAAACATAAAAATGCATTCAAGAACAAGTTCACAAAAGTAAAGGACTATTGCAGAAAAAGGGAGTTAGCTAAAGTGTATCAAGAGACAGAATTACTATTCTACCAACACGCTAACATGAGTCTGAACAACCAGTGGTACATGCTGATGTGGGTGCAAGAGCTTACAAACCAATGGTATGTTCCGATTTTCACAATATTAAGTCTATATTAATCTGCTAACGTAACCAGCTAACCACTTAGATGTTGCACAGAAAGAACACGATTGGGTCTATATTAAGCATCAAATATTTCATCTCAAGTTTATATATGCACCAAAAAGGTTTCAAATACTTAGAATGTCCTAAAATTCTCATCTGTCCCAATACACTCCAAATGGACTTGTGACGAAAAATGCCTGCTTGAAAAAAGCTTGTTTTTCTATTTTATTTGAAAATGCAGGACCAAGAAAGTGGTACTGCGAATAGCATAAGCTCCCACCAACACCACAGCAGGGGAATCAGTAATTGTATCCCGTTCCATGTTAACTTAATGGAGGATTTGAAAAATGAAAGGCCTTAAGTAAATAACCCTCATTGAAGTAAGATCTTCATAAACATAAGACAAACAGAAAATGATAGTTATGACATCTAAAGAAAAGAAATAAAAGCACCTTTGTGTAATATAACTTCTAAAACTTAGATAGTAAATTTACCATCCATCTTAAGAACTGTCAATGATGTCGCAGCTATAAGGAACACCATAGAGATCGCAACCCAGAGGTGCTGAGACACAAGTTTTAGCAAAGTAGACATAAGTTTCAATGATTATAAAAACAGAGAACATAAGCAAGAATTGGATAGCTTTATCATCAAATTCTGCAGTCAGAGAAATAAAAGGTGTCTAAATCCAATAAAACATGCATACTCGTCAAACATATTCATGATAAAACTGATAAAATATTGTTAGCTTGTTTATAATCAGGAAGGCTACCTCACAGAGATATGAAAAGAAGTGTAAATAACTAAATATCACAAGAGGTTTCTGAAATTTAGAATAACAGCAGATAATGAGTAAAACCTTATGATGCACAATTTTGATATGTCAAAGAAGCCTCCAGCAATAAATATTACATCAATATGACATATTAGCTGGTCATTTGTTTTAGATGCCCTAGAATCTAGATTTCAATATCCAGACTATACATATCTTACTTGTATCTGATATCTCGTTGGTTGAGATGAAGAGATGACCCTGAGATTGAAATTACGGAAGAAAACTTAGAGATAACTGAGTATTTGCTATTAAGAAGGGGCCAGAGTCTGAAAGGGTCCAATTTGCAGATCCGTGCCCAGTATGCAGTAGGTTACAGATACTATGCATACTTGCACCAGACCAGTTAATAATTTTTAAATTTATACTTAGATAACTGATATTATCTATAAGTTGCATTGGATAACTGATCATTTCTCAAATGTCATATAAACCTTCTAATAATTGGTTAAGTTAGGTTCAGTGAAGCTTATCCAGGACAACAAACCTTCTTCGCCCCATGACTAGCCTTGCTGCTTCATAGATCCTTTTGACTAAATTCTACATAGCTGGGTGATCTATACTTCCTATTCAAACCTATTTCACTGGATGGAAAAGCACACGAATTACCCAAGGAACCTCAGACTCAGTGCAGGTAGCACAACTGATTCACCACACCTGCATTCTCTATTACAACCTGAAGGTCATCATGTCTTATTATCTTGACATTTTACCATGATACATATAATTTAGTTCTAGAATGATATTCTATTAATTTTTGAAATATTTAGGCTAGAGATATATGGTTGGGTTTTATCCATTAGTTAACAACTTAAATTTGAGAAAAGATGTAAGTATGAAACCTCATTTCATTTAAAGAAATTGCTGTTTGTTGGAAATCAATACTGCTGATGAGATTCTTTTCTGATAAAACCTTGATGAACTTTTAGAGCATTTGCATATCGTGATCATTCACTAGACTAGTAAGGGGTGAGCTCATTATTCATATTACATATTGCATGAGGAGAACTATACATGAACCAGTAACATTGACCATATATGTTCTTGGATAGAATTAAGATGCAGAAAACAAAAAACTGAGCTTTACAAAAGTTTGAAACCAAAGCCATATATACAGTCCAAATTTATTAAAAACAATAATTCATTTTGAATATCACTTCATGAATTATCATTAAAGAACATATATGACCACCCTGTTAGAAGTTATTCACAATTATCAAATTTTAGAAAAGATAAAAGTAAATAAGTATAGTAGAAATCAACAAATTGAGATTTGAGAGAACATGTGCTCATTGCTAGCAAATCAAACAACTGAAATAAACTTACAGGAAGTGTTTCCCATATTGCTTCTTCACAACTTTCTTCATCTCCAGGCATCAAAGTCTTACACATTCTGAAAAGTTGAAATAAATTATTTGGAAGTTAGATGGTAACAGTTATATAGTAAAAACCATGCTAATTGGATTGAAGGGTGTTTTTTCTTCTCTTTCAGTTCAATATTTTGGGGCAGTTGTCCTTTAAAAGGACATTTTCATGAAAAAGAGATGTCATTTAGTACATTATGCCTCTTGAATGATGAAGTAAGAAGATTTATGCCCCAGTAATAGGTTTTACAATTTTATCACGTCCACAATGAAGTGGAAAGTTGAAAACCAAATAGCAAATAGTCGACAATAAAAAGGTGAAAATTATACATATATATAAATATAAATGGTGAATTAACAAGATTTATGCCCTCATTATAGGTTTCCCAATTTTTTCATCTTCACAATGAAGTGGAAAGTTGAAAACCAAATAACAAATATTCATCAATAAAAAGGTGAAAATTATATACACACACACAAACACACACATATATATAGTCGACAATAAAAAGGTGAAAATTATACACACACACACACATATATATGCTAATTGAAATTCAAGTTTTAAAGCTTCAGCTGAAAAAGTATTTTGTAATCAGAGTTCTAGCTAAAAATGCAAATATGTAATCCTACCGACTCAGGCTATTTACTCTTCCTCCTTGAGAAGACTTAAATCAAAATATATGTACAAAAATAATCCATGACATACTGAATATTATTGTTATAAATTAGAAAATAAAGAAACTATAAAACTCATTATTGATCAAACAAAAACCACTTCACCAAGCAAGAACAAGAAAATTGTGTGACATGTTTCAATCTTCTGCTGAGTTATTGAACACAAGTAATAGGCGTAATTTAGCTATTTCTACCACATCTAAGCATGAAAAGAAGAAGAATGTCATAGAATAGTTCTCTGATAAATTAAGAACTAACTTCTTGTGCAGTTAGGATTAAGTACCTGAAATTGTCAACAAGAATGATTATTTCAAAAGCCAACAGCGGAAGGAAAACAATCTTTAAGTTAACTGCAGGGTCATCCCCAACTGCACATGAAAACTTAAAAGAGAATGAGGAATGAGCAAGAAAAACTAAATCCACCCTACTGTGTAGTAAATTTATCATTAGATAAAGATTGTTTAGTCAAAAGTTCATGTGCAGTACATAAATGATATGGCAGCAAAGAAGTGTAATAAAGAACTAGATGAAATATGAAAATAGTAAACCAACTTGTCCTGCATCTCCATGACTTACCACTAATACATTGGAGATATATACAAAGAAGCAGCTCAAATGCAACTAGCAACGGTGTCGCAACAACGGCATGACAAGGTGCCCACTGTATGTTGATACAGATGACAAAGGCATAAACAATGAATCCACAATAATTGCAGATGAACAAAATTACAAGAGAAGTAACAATATGGTTCTGAATAATCATGCACTTGGATAGAAGAGTAATCAAATCATACATGACGACCATGAGGTAATGATGGAGCTGGTAGGGAGAATCTTCCTCGCGCAACAACAGCATGAAATAGCCAAAGTGGGACAAAAATTATCCTGCATAGTTAGAAAAGAAGTACATTGGCATAAACAAGCTATTATTTGTTCGCATGTCTACATAGAAAAGAAAAAACAATCAAATAAACTCATGTATTATCAAATCAAATTTTTCTACATTGCCAGTGTGAGAATATACAAAACCAAACATACTTGTATCAACATTAGATCTGAAGTAACAAATTTATCACATAGATTCATATTCCATTTCAGAAATGCATGACAAGATCTGAACAGCACCACCACCTCCAATGGATCGGTGAAGAGGGCCACATACTGCAATACCAATTGACAACTTCTTTTCCTTTAAACCAACTAGGCATGAGCGACACAACCATTGTTGTGCACCAGAGCTCAAACATTCGGCACATAGGGCCCAACCAGACACTAATGCTCACTGCGCAGTAATTCTACTAAATGATGCTGCTATGTTACCAACCCGAAATCTCATTCACACCCCCCTAACCGACTGAGCTCAATCCCATTGACAAAGAAACCTTAGCCTCTTGAATATTTAGCAAAGATTTCACCTTTCAGTTCAACAGAACAAAGCGTCAAACTGGAAAAATTCTCACAATAACAATTCCTAAGTTCACCTCAAGGATCAGTCGAGGTCAATTGTCTTAGAGGTGCTCAATTCATCGAAAAGAAGAGAAAAATCACAGCTTTCCCCAACGAAATTAACCATGTTACAAAACAAATTCAAAGAAAGCCGAGCGAAATCAGATCAAAAGCATGTCTAACTCACCACCAAGAATAAGAAGTGCGGCGGTCGATCTTAAGGGCAAGAAACAAGGTGAAGCAAAACAGCACGCCGTGCGCCGCCACCGCCTGGGCCGACTTCCCCACCCCCGCCCACGTCATCGCCCGCCGCCGCTGCATTATAACCCCCTTTCCCCACCTTCTATCCCCTTCTATCCCCCCTTTTGCACTTCGGACGACGACGGATAAGGACAGCAACAAGGGGGCCGGGTAAGGCACCAGAGCACGGAAATTGAAGCGGAGAACGCGACGTTATATTAGGAGAGCTTTGCTTTCACGCAAAGAGGAGTGCGCTCGAGAGGGGGGAAATGGTGCGCTCGACCTCGTAGTGGGGCCTACCGAGAGGGCAGGTGGTGTCTGGTCACCGGCGAAGCGCGTTAAAGTGTCGGTGCGTCGCTTCGTGGCGGCGTCGTGGGACGTTAGATGATGGTGTGGCCCCCAAGAATGCGCTGATCTTATGCAAGAGAATTAATACTATGCCTTCAAAACGCTCTTTGATATGCATCATCTTGTTACATGGAGATAAACTCTTACTAATAAATAAGATGATGCCACGTCATCTTTTTTCTAAAATATTTATAAAGGTATTTGTTCGCATATCACTACTCGATGCAAAATATAATTTGATTTTTTTTAATGACACAATAACCTAATAAGTACTCAATTATTTGATTATGACTTAAATAATTTATTTATAAACTCATTTAATAAATAAATTTTATTTGTTAATTAATATTCGAGAGCTATGTAAGTCTACATCTTCCTATCCTTATACATCCAACTTATCACCGTAACCGTTATGACTCTCATCTAACGACATTATAGTTGTTCATCTACGCCAACCGAATAACATGCATAATTATCTAAAATCCTAAGACTATGAACTCAAGAATGTGTTAATATCATAGAGTCATGATTCCTTTATAAGAGCACAGGAAAATGGAGATCGTTGCATGCCCAAGGATATATATATATATATATATATAAAAAGTGTGCATTTAAGCCATGCATAATTGTTGAAGCGGTAATCAATCCAATCCAACCTGCCATGCAAGTAATTAATCAACTAAGCCACAAACGCAATACGTTTCATCTCGCCACCTCGCACCAGTATATACAATTGCACCTTTAATATACCAAGAAGAAGAAGAAGAAGAAGATAGAGAGAGAGAGAGAGAGAAGAAGAGAGAGAGAGAGAGAGAGAGAGAGAGAGAAGAAGAAGAAGAGAGAAGAGAGAGAGTGGGGATGAAGGCAGTAGTAGTGGGGTTATTGGTGATGTGCATGGTGGTGGTGAGCAATAGGTGCAGCAAGGGGGTGGAGGCGTGGGAATGGCCGGACTGGCATTGGTGTTTCCCGGAATGCCTCCTCCGGAAGAACTGCTTCTACGTCTCCACCGTCGTCTGTAATCTCAAAGACTCTCACTACGACAACTTCTTTTCCTGCATCAACGTCGCCTTGGACTACTGCAGCTTAGCCAAGGGCTTCTTCCCTGTTAACAAAATCGAGGAAGACGGATTGAGGTAAGTATATTTCTATCTATCTATCTATTGATCCTGCAACTCTCTCTCTCTCTCTCTCTCTTTTATATTACTATCAGAGGCGAAGATAATAAGACTTCATGTTTCTTTAATTTATGCAAATTATAATCCACTAATGTCATGACTCGGTGTACTTCTCGTAGTGATTTTTGGAAATACGATGTTGCTCATTAAGTCCTAAAGGATGGACTCCTATGGATGGAGAAAGTTGGGGGGGGGGGGGGTGTATGGAGCCTTTCTCAGGAAACATAGAACTACTGGAATAAAAATATATTTCTTTTTAGCATAACGTGAGTCAGTTTTAATTTTATTACTTTGATCTCAAACAAAATGGTACTTGCTACCGTTAATACTAGCGATTGCAATATGACCATAACTCTGGGATATATATATCCACCTTAATTAACCAATCTAGACTTCTTGAGATCAATCTAAGTCCAATTCAAACTTATTTGTTAGCAATGTAATTTAATTAATATTCGTCAAATCAAAAAGATATACTTAGGTTAATCATGCTTACATAGCATAAATACATAAATCCTTTTATTTATTCTTCATAGTGAATTGAGAAAATTGACCGATAATGTTGGATAAGGCTAAGGGATAATTTTATTTTTACCCTTTGAATTATTATTATTTTTCATAATGATATTTTAAATTATCAGAATTATCTCACTTGACTCGTTATATTACAGAATCATTATATATAAAATAAAAGTTTGGAGAGTAATTATGTACCAAAAAAATTTTAAATAATTATTATAAAAAAGGATAATAGTTTAGGAGGTGAAAAATAATTTATTCCTTAGGCTAACGATAAAGTTTCTCAACTAAAAAGAAAACGCACAGAATATTACAACTCGGATTGGAATGGGATTTAGATCCTCAACCCGTAATAGCTAACAAATTTAGCCAAGTGTGACCAGGTTTATGGCTTGAGTTTTTGGGTCGAATGATAATGAAAGAGTAGCCTATATGATTGTCAAGAGAAAACTCACTTATTAATTTCATTGAGAGTTCTTGTCTTTAAATATAATTTTGCTAACATAATTACTAACAGTACGTCTAATAGGAGTACAATATCTCTACAGCTATAAGATTTTATAAGTACGGAAAGAAAATAAAGCAAACTAAAGAAACAAACAATGGTGATTTCCTTTGATGTATATATATCATGTGATTGATCTGCAGCATTATCTTGTGTCAATAGGTGGAATGTTTGTTGAATTTGGTATGTGCCTAATTATTTACAACATCTCTAGTGATTGATATCTCCTCAATCTATCATATCCACTCAGCGCGGCCCTAACTCTACTAGTATTTGGCACAGATTTTATTCCTCCCCTCCTAAAGGGTTCTCCTCCTTTATCGTCGCTGACAAGGTTTCCCTCTCCTCTCCCCTCCCCAAGCCACGAGGGAGCACTACTTTTTTTCCACTCTTTCTTCCTCCCTTACATTGTAAGAAACCTCCTTCACCACTACTCTATCCATCATTCCTCCTTCCCCTTGATGCTACCGCACGCCGTCCGCCATTGCCTCTTCCCTCCTCTCTCACCTTCTCGCCGCTATCGCTTAACACCGCGCTATGCCTGCTACAACCGATCCTCCTCACCACGCCCTTGCCCTATAATCCCTCACCGACGCCACTCCACTCCACTGCCCCTCACTGATGCCACTCAACTCCACTACTCCTCATCGCATCTGCCATCCTCTTTCTATGCCTGCCCTCGCTAGATCTGTGCTTGGATGCCATCCTTCTGCCAAATCTGAGCATGCTACCTCTCCCCTCCTCTTACTGCTTCCTTCATCATGCTTGGCTTGCTGTTGCTCCTCTTTGCCGCCCCTCGCTGCATCTGCCATCATCCTTCTACTCCCTTCTCTCGCTAGATTTGGGCTTGGATGTCGCCCCTCTACTAGATCCAAACCCACTGCCTCCCTCCTTAGCACTAGATCTGCTGCCGCTGCTGCTCCCTACCACTACCGCCATAGCAACTCTTCTCCTCGTCGAGTCCATGTTTATGAAGTTCGAGTATTGTTTAGTTTTTTTTCTTATTTTATTTGTGTCTTAGGTGGGTGATCTTCTAATTATTTTGCCTCTATAGATTCTCAAGACCGAGTCTTAGACTGCTAGACAGATGGAACTTATAGTTATTAGGCTAACAATACTGAATGTGAGGCTCTTTGCTCCTAGAAATTCCTAGGTTGTTCTTTATTTTATTATTGTGTTTATGCCCTCGAGCTTAATCATTTGGATTAAATTATAATGATGTCTAGTGTATGTCAAGTGTGGGGCTTGTGTCAAAGAGTCATCGCTCTATCTCCCATTCTCTTTGTATATCAAGCTTTCGTAATCTTTCAAAGTAAATGAATTATCTCCTCCTATGGACTTTCCCTAAAAAAAAAAAATCTTGAATATTCTTTCAATTTGTTGAAATCTATTACATGGTATCGGGCGTGACATATTATTGAATGTGCACTAATGTGTCAATTGAGCATGATATCTAATGGCTGTAATTGTGATCGGAATAAAGTACAAGCAAGTCCATATAATTTGACTAGGTGTGATTAGATCGATTATGGTGATGTATACCCCTAAATCTTAGCACTTTCTATAGAAGCCCTAATCAAATATACGATTCAATTGCATTTTGAACTATAACCTATTTTTATATGGATATTTTATTTAGTTGAAGGAGAACTCATTAAACCACAGACAAGAAGCCCAAAAAATTACTACTTGCTTTCTTGCCTGTACAGAATATTGATGGCATCTTTACATAAAAATAGAGTGAACTCAGTTAATAATTATCAAATATCTCTCATTCCCTAACAATGTTAATAAAAAATATTTAATAATCATCTTATGTTTAATTTTTATCTCTTTCTTTCCTTTAATATACGAATAAATATAGGCATGTATCCTATTTAAATACTAGCAAAACAAATTAAAAGATAAGTTTAAAAGTAAACTGCAAGAAGTCTGTCATCCAACGATAGAAAAAATTGTTAACCAAAGTCAACTTTTTCGTACAAAATTTTTAATACTAAAAAACACTATTTGCTTCAGCAAACGCCATCACAAAATCTTAATGGTAAAAATTAATAAATTGCTGCTAAATGCTACACATACAGCAGCAGCAAATACAATCACTATTATATATATATAAGTTTGTCATATTAAACAATGCCTAATCTACTCAAAACAATTACCCAAGTAATACTTAATCAACAAACACCAAACGCAATATGTTTCATCCCACCCGCACAAATTGTCACCCATTATGAAATAGACCTTCCCAACTATATAAAGAACCTTGCAAATGCTTATTTAGTTTATTTATTTATTTATTTAATTCCCTTTTATTATAAATTAAATAATTATGTGATTATTATTTGATCAAATTTGGGCGCTATTTTTATTCTAAAATAAAGATTGATAGAAAAATTAATCACCCCATGGTCATTTAACACAAGAGACTTTATAGTTTTATAGTTGAAGAAGTCAAAAGTGTCATAAAAAAATAAATAAAAGATATCTATACTGAAATTGAGAATTAGTTTAATAATTAGCGTGTCTAGCGGTATTTATGCAGCTTAATATATTCGTTAAAACTTAGTCTAAATATATTTTTATCGATAGAAGGTTAATAAATTTTAAGCTCTTGAATGGTAAAAAGAAAACCTTCCTTCAAATTGTACAATTGGCGATCATTAATTATCTGATTGAAACAGCCAACAACCTCCAATGATCTACTTGAATAAAAATAGGATCTAAGGTGGAAAGAAACCAACTTGAATTTTTTTTATTGCGGTTAAAACCAACTTGAATTTAAACACCACCCACAACTAGCTCGCATTAAATACAACGAGGAGTCATAAAGATTAACACGTGAAAATGGGGAAAAGATATCAATTTATGATGGAGCCCCCACACCTACTCATTTCCTTTCCCTCTCCTCCTCTAAAATCCTATGGCTTGTGCAGTACCCTTCCAGCTAACACTGCAGCCTCTATCACCACTGCGATCACATCCACCACCTCCTCCACCATGCATTTGTTCCCTTTGAAGGTTGATCCCTCGTCCCTCACTTTGTCCAAGCAGTTGAGCAAGTTTTGGTTGCACTTTGTGTTCAAATAATCATCTGAAACACCCACTCCCCACATTAGCAAGCATCAAAACTATTATGTACGTTGGCAAGTATGCAGAAAGAAATCCACAGAGAAATCTTGAGAGAGTAGTAACCATTGTTGGTTTGGACGCAGGCATCGTGGATCATGCAGCAAGCGTCGAGGGCGTCGCATGGCTCCTCCCCTGGGCATCCAGTGTACATGATGCCGCAGTACTTGCCGTATCTCAACAGCGGCGCCGCTGTACATTAACTTAATCGAATTTGATAGGAAAAGAAGATAGAAAAGAAGAAGTGTAAAATTTTCAACTTTGGATACGCACTTGTGCAGTGTTCCGATTCGCACGTCCGGCTGCACTGCTGCTCGATCTGCGAAGGCCAACGAAACTCGAATATTGCAGTACGAGTAATAAAAGCAAATTAAAGAAGGCTGGAGAGGAGTTTCTTGCTGCATTTCGTTCCGACGTACGTACCACGGAGTCGTCGCCGGAATATCCGATGGTGTGAATGCCGACGTTGAGAGCATAGGAAGGAGTAGTGGTGGAGAAGACGACGGCAACAACTGCAAGGAGTAGTAACTTGGCATGGCCCATTTGTTGTTCTTCCCCTGTTTATATGAGTTTTGTTCAACAAGATATAAAAAGAGGATTGAGAACAATGTAGAACTGAAGCCAATGTTCTTCTGTTGAGAAATTGAAGGTTGGTTTTATAGCAGTCTATGGCTGTAGAGGATCTCCACCCGCCACTTATATTATGACCTTTTTCTTTTTCTTTTTCTTCTTGGAGAGGGACTGGATCACCAAACAGTGTAAGAAAAACAACTTTGGTGGGCTTTGAATGGCATTGACACATTGACAATGACCATACCAACCGAGGCTAATAAAAGGTTATTGAAGCTGGATTAAGGCAAGGCAGATTGGAGTTCACAGATCATCAGAACTGACATCATAACTGTGTAAGTAAAAATAATAATGAACATTGTATGTATGCACGCAAGGTTTAAAGGAGTGTTACCTCAACAAAAGAAAAAGAGAGAGAGATAAACAAAAGAAAAGAAAAATAGAAAAGAAATGAACTCAAATCGGTTCGATTTACAAAACTAGTAAATTCAAAATCTGATTCGGACAAGAATGTTTCTCTCAGTCATTATATGAGATTTGCCAAAATCTAATCCATCCAAGGATCCATCACCTCAAGGAGCTAATGCTTGTCTTATGTTTTGGAGCACATTAGAGGAGGTAAAGGAGAAAAAAAAGAAGTATGAACTATATCTTCTTCCAGTTTTACTTTGATCTCTTGAGGCACTGAGACGTTACTGAGATATATATACATATACATAACTTATATTAATATTTAAACAACCAAACAATTTACTTACTATGTTCTAATTCTTTTCCTCTCGAAAAGAGCACCTTTTTCTTATTTATTTGTTGAATAGTTTAGATTTTAATGTGTGGTTATATATGAATTATTGGTCATGATTCTTGTAGAGATAATAACACTTAGTTTCTCTAAATTATTACTCATTTTTATATTGATACTCTAAATTATTACATTTACTTTAGAGAAGGAAAAAATAATTATTATTATAAGATAGTTATTTGATGTTCTCACTTAGGGTTGTCAGGCTTGACGAGCAGCTCGGGCTCGGCTCGGTCAAAACTGAGCCGAGCTCAAGCCATTGTAACAGGCTCGAAATTAATATTGAACCGAGCTTGAGCTAGAATCGGCTTGCTCAGGCTCGGCTCGATAGGCTCAATAGCTTGACTAGCTATAATTAAGAATACATGGCATAAAGAAATATTGCCACGTGTCCCTCACTAACCCATCCTCACCCTCACCCATCACGTCACTCTCCCTCATCACGTCACCTTCCCCATCCTCACCCACCAGGCCATCACCCTCAATTCCCTCACCCAACCCACCCTCACCTTCACCCTTACTCTCACCCTCACCCTCATCTTCACCCTCATCCACCCGATCACCACTCATAGCCTCACCCCACACGCCGCCACCTCCTCCCTCTCTGTCGGCCTCCATCGACAAGCCACCATCGTGGCGCCACGTCCTCCTTTTCGTCGGCCTCCTCCTCCATCGACCTCCTCCTCGTCCACTTCATTGGCTTCCTCCTCCTGCTTTATTCACCATCTCCTCATCGTCGCCTCCTCCTCCATTCGTCTCCGACTTCTTCGGCAAGCTACCGTCCATGCCGTCACCGCCCACGCCACCACCACCTCATCCTCTAATCAAGCCCGAGCTTTGCTTAGGCTCGGTTAGGCTTAGCTCGAGCTCGGCTCGAGTTGAGCTGAGTCAAGCCGAGCCTGAGTAAAATTATGAGGGTCGAAAATAATTTCGAGCCGAGCCTAAACCGGCTCACTCAGGCTAGGCTCGTTTACACCCATATTCTCACTCATGGAAGTAAGAGATATTAGATTCTTGTGGGAGTCAAAATATACCTCTCAAAACATATAATTTTTGCATAAATTATTAAAGTAAAGAGGAAGGTATCTATTCAAAAACAAATATTTTGAGGTGTACACACAAATCTTAATTTGAAAGGGGCATGCAATCAAATAGGTGATATTTTAAGGGTATACATGCAAAAGAGAAAAAAAAAAGCCATGTTGTGTTTGGGTTTGGCTTTTCGAGCCAATCGAGCTTAAATATTTGTTTACCAGATCAAGCTAGAATATTATAGCCCTTTATTGCCCATTAGCCTTTATTGCCAAGTTTAACGTGCCAGATTTAAAAACTATTATATCTTATCAGGCTAAGCGTAATGGACCTTCATGAAAATATTTTAATTAGGTTTCATAGAAACACACTTATATAGTGATATCTAATTTATTAAATATCCGAAATGAGACTTAAAAATCACATAAATAGGCAAACGTAACAAGCCTAGCCGTGTGCATACACAGTCAAGCTTTTGAGTCGGGCCATGTGGGCAAAAGCCGAGCCTATGTCGCCCATTACCATCTCGGGCTCAGGTGGGTCGGGCCCAAACTAGATTTAGATTAGGCTTACAAGGTTAAAACTAAGAAAGTTCGAGCCGAGTCTGGGCGGATTAGCTCTAATGATCAACTCTATAGCTAAGCCATATATGACATTGATTGTGATTATGGGAGACAAGAAAGCTAAATGAGTCTCATGAACTGCTCAAAGTTAACTCTAGATGAGTTTTTGAGGTTGTTGAAAAAATGAGTCGAAGCTCTATCTAATTAGATTCATGTCATAAATGAATCAATCATCTAACTTAATTATAAAATAGGCCATATTTGTATATATTACCTCAACTTATTCAGCATATTTATAACTCGACCAACCAATCCATGACAACTCGTTTATAACACAGTTTGCCTACCCATTAATGATATAATAATTTATTTACAATCCAACCAATTCATTTATAACTAAGAAATTATTTGTTACTCAAATAACTTATATAAAATTTAAATAACTTGTGTTACCTAATAGCTATTATGAACTAGATTTGTACTGATCTGGACGTAAGAAAATTATAAAAGTTTAGGATTCTAATGAGTTTTATTTTACCTAAATCGGATATCGAACTGAAAAGATATAAATAAAATAGTGAAGCAAGGTTAGAACAGGGTAGAATAGTAAATATCTAACGTTGTGGTGGTCGTTGGAAAGTGGCGAATGGCTAAGGCTAGTGGTGGACAATTATAAGGTAGGGTGGCTGTTGGAGATGATGGTAGCTATGAGTTGGAGGTAAAATTAGAGTTCTAAGTTAAATATATTTCTAGGAAAATAAATGACTATGATTAATTTACTTTTACTCATAAATTATCTTACTCTTAGTCCTAAAATAGTCCAAGGATAAAACTTAATTCTTAATTCTTTATTGGATGCTTGGATAATAAATAAAGAAACCCAGCTCCTCTATATATAGATATCAGGTACAAAAAGTCCTACTCAGACTTAGTCCTAAAGACTTATACGATTCGAACTAGGACTTACCTTAGTGGCTTACGTGACTTAATTGAATTTGCTTTAGTGGCTTACATGACTTAATTGAACTTGTGTTAGTGACTTATATGACTTAACTAGATTTGTCTTGAAGATTTACATAAGAGATAAAATATGAATCAATTAAAAGATAAATAAACTCGATTCATCAAGCCCAATATCCTTATGATGCGATCCGATCTAACCCAATTCGCATCAATAACTCGTCTATGACCTATGCAACCTGTTTAATAAATGATATCTTCATGTTTAAATTTTTTTTTTACTCATTTAATAAACGGAAAATATTCGTGTTTGCATTATTATGACCCAACCCAAATATAGAGAGGACTCAAACCTGGCTAATCCAACCCAAATACAAGCGGACTGAAATCGGGCTAATCCAACCCGATTGATATAGTTGCATTAATTTTGGATACAATCCACTGTTTATATGATTACAACCTTTAATCTCCACGCTGTTACATAAGCTATCAGTGAATGATATCACTCTTGACTAAATACTTATTAGAATTTTTGCAACTTTTGGTTAAGCCAAGTCATTATAGTACCAATCATGTTTAATAAAATGTTATTGAAGCTAGATTAAGGGAAGGCAGTTTAAAGTACTTCACCGTATCATCAGAACTGACATCACAACAATGAGAGTCAAAATAATTAATAAGAGTGGAATGTCCTTAATCACTTCTAGATTGCCCTAGAGAAACATATATAATTAATGTAGTCGGATAAGTTCAAGGCCTCAACCACTTTATTTTATTTCTCTCTTAGAATAGGTTCTTAATCCTTGGGGAAGAAGGCATCAACTTGTTTGAATCTAAAGCGAATTAAAATTACTGGAATCCAATGGATTTAAATGGTTTGATAATTGTCAAAGTCCATAAAGAACTCTTTCATATGCTTAATTTACCAAATAAAATATCACTTGTTGCTCTCAAAGATCCACATCACAATTCAATTACTGTCCAAATTGATGAATAGATGAGCTTCTAGATGTGGGTTTTTCTATTGACATTGATGTTTTTGTTTTGCTCTTTAAAAGGATCACTTGGTTGATCTTAGTGCCCTCAATAGTCCAAACCTTTGAATAATAAAAACGCTAATTAGATCATCAATTTTATTAGAAAAATAAACACCGAACAATTTAACGATTTACTAGAAAAAAGACGATACACATAAAATATTAAAAAATTAGACTTTTTATTGTTAAATAAGAAAGATACATGTAAAAGTATAAATAAAAAGCTCGTAACATCGTATCGATTATAGTCATGAGATATATTAATACGAAGATTTGAAAACATTTTATAAGTTGAAATATATAATTATTTTCCGCACCAATTGTGCTCATAATCGGAAAAAAAAAAGAGACCGTAACGCCAAAATTTACTTCTTAAGTTTTTCTTTTCCAGTTTTTTTTTAATAAAACGTTTGAACTCTTTAGTATTTTTTAAATCTAAAACCTTTGTGTTACCTAGAACTAACCCTTTTTGATATTCAAAAGTTCTTTGTTTAGCTAGCTACTACATGAATCTGTGAAGAAGAAAAGACATGGACATGGACATAGACAAAGACATGGACGTAGACAAAGAGAATGCACCACCAAATTCCCATCTGTCGGTCTGCGGCCTTCACAGAGGCAATATTCCAAGAAAGCTCTCTATTTTGATCAAATTCTCCGAAGCACACTAAGAACTCCTCTCTTCCACCTAACCTCCGTGATGCTCAAACCAGCAAGACATGCATTCAAATGTGTCAATCATCACCCAGTTAGATGGAATATATATATATATATATATATATATATATATATATATATATCAAGTTTATAATTTTCTCTTTTAATATTTTCTGCTAAGCTAATCAGATCTATGACTGCCTCTTGTCTTCTCTAATTATTTGCCTGAGATCTTAACGAGGCTTTTTTAATTATAATCTCCCTATAGGTTTTGAACTTGATCAGAGACCTATAGTCTGGTTCAGTAATTAAACATCATTTTAAAACAAATATCCTAATCAAGTTCAGCCCCAATAAATAAATAAATAATAATAATAAATATATTTTAATATTCTTTTAAATATATTTTAATATGACTTAAATCTATCGATTTTATATTAAAAAATTGTGAACGAAATTTAATATTCCTGACAAGAAAAAATATTATAATTAAATTTAATTTCCATTAATCAAGTACTCACAATTGATTCATAGAAATTTCAAAGTATAAAAACATTTATATTAGGGTAAATTACAAACTACCACTAAGGTTCAATTTATATCATTTTAACCCCCTATGATTTAGACTAATAAATTGCCAAATTTCCTATTGAAAAAGTACAAAAAAAGAAAAAAATTAAAATTACTAGAGTGATCGTATTGCTCATATTCAAAATAAAATGCACTTTATATCTTATCTTTTCCTATTTAATGTTACAAGACTTAAATTTTAGTATTATCTAACTATCACAATTTACCTTTCTTTAAATATGTGATTATGGAACGAAAATTTCTAAATCGAACAATAGAATTATTAATGTCATAAGAGCATTATGGTAAATAATATATATTTTAAATTAATAGTATAAAATAATTTTAAATTACAATGGGACAACAAAGTGACACAAATAAATTTAGGAGGTAATTTAATTTTAGACATAACCTCAAAAGTAATTTGAAATTTACCCATTATAATAAGTACCACTTGGGCAAAGAAGATAAACTCCTCGTGTCTAACACCAATACTAACATAAGTATTAGTTGTATGAAAGAAGGGTTTGTATCTCTATTTTGTTATGCTTGTCCTTGAGCCAATGAACTAGTTAATGGCAATATAAGGCTTTATAATTAAATATGTTAATGCTTATATGGGATGCATTTAAGAAATTGTACCAAGGAAAAAAATTAAGTCAAACCATTATATTGCTCAAAGATTTGCCACGTCAAAATGAAATTAGGCTGAGTCAACTCGATCAGGTGAGATTACGGTCAGACCAGTTGTCTTAAGTCAGCTAATTTGAGTTTGAATTTTATTATTTTTCTTTGTTTTTTTTCGTTTTGAAAAAGAGGAGGTGATAGATAGGTCAGCTATTAGGTCAGCCTAAGAGCACTTCACCCAAAATTGAGCATGAGTTGAACAACTTGAAGAGTTATTTAATATGATATACTCATTTAGCTACATTTATTTATTTATTTATTTATTTATTTTGTGTGCGGAGAATTGCCTTTTGAGTTAATGATAGCCGACTTGGATCCAAGTTCCTCAAAAAACTATCAAGTGTGCAGCCTTTTTGATGAATCAATTGATCAGCTATCTTTGATTCATTCCGCAATCGAACACAACTTGAGTCTAGGAGCTATAGATCTTTGAGGAGGATCTCCGCCCTGCTTGCGGTGTATCTTTATTAGCTTGCTATTATATCCATTATACTTCGACACATCTTAGAAAACAAAAATAATATATGTTTTAATGATACTAGATAACTTATCGATATTCTATGAGAAAAATGTTGGCCCTAGCTTATGAATAATATGATGTTCTTTCTTCGAACCCCATCAATTCTACTACTTCATCTCGCCTTATTTGTCAGATACTCGCTCCCTCAAGGTATTTAGAGTTCAACAATGACGGCTAACTTTCGATCGCAATGAGTCTAGTGGGATGGGCTCCATCCTGCGCACCATGTTAAGCTCCCTATTAGTAGTCGGCAGTCACTTTGACATGTTCCAATCTACTTTATCTACTGAATCCATTGGTCTTAAAGAAAGCTATCCCTCATGAGGTTTTCTCTCCGAACCCCATCAATTCTACTACTTCACCTCGCCTCATTTGTCAGATACTCGCTCCCTCAAGGTATTTAGAGTTCAACAATGACGGCTAACTTTCGGTCGCAATGAGTCCGGTGGGATGGGCTCCATTCTGCGCACCATGTTAAGCTCCCCATTAATAGTCGGCAATCACTATGACATGTTCCAATCTACTTTATCTAGTGAATCCATTGGTCTTAAAGAAAGCTATCATGGTCTCGCTCATGCTGAGGTAGAGATGAATTCCCAATTACTGGTCAACATTCTAAAGGGATCTCACCAAAAGCTTTGGTCCGTTTCTTCTCTCACGAATGATTGTAACATTTTCACTTTATTGTAGTCCTTTTCTCACTATGAAACGTATCTACTTGGAAGTTGACAAAATTACTGGTTAGTTAGTTAGTTAGTTAGTTAGTAACCTTGGGTAGAAATGAAGGTTTAGGTTTCTAATATATATCTTTTCCTGACCCTTTGTTACGATTTTTGATTGCTAATATCAATGATTCTTCTTCTACTCGTGGATCCTAACTAATCCACTTTATTCTTTAACCAAGAAAAAGAAAATTATATATGAGATGGCTTATGTGATTTATGAGACATTTTCCAATTAGTTTATTGTTCTTGGTAGAAAATATTATTATGCTACTATAATTCTAAAAATATTTACTAAATATTATAGTTCTTAGGGTGATTTGCACAAAAAAAGTCAACAGATTTACTATGTTGGTTTTCACTTTCGTAAGTCAGGATCATTTTGGTTTCCATTATACAAGTTATTTATTAACTATATTGAATGCTTCTTATACTCGATTATATATACTGGTATTTAATAATGATATAAATTTTCTTCTTCTAATTCTTTCTGCCAAAAGGAATAATCAATTGGACATGCAAGCATTCTATATCAATTAAAATGTTCTCTTCTTTTTCTTGGGCAATTTGCACAAAAAATCAATATGATTTTCTATTTTAATTATTCTTGCAAATTTACCCACAAAAAGAATATATCCGAGCATTAAATACTAGGAGATTTTAATTATTCTTGCAAATTTACCCATCTTCTCCCTTCTTATTCAAATTGCATCTTTCTTCTCTCTTAGCCTAGCATAATCTTTTTTTCTTACTTTAACATTCTTATCTATTTTTACCTTTCTTTTAAACTTTTCTCTCCTCCTCTCTTGCTTAAACAATCTCCTTTTATGCTCTAAAAATCTATTCGTTTCTTTCTCCCTTTTTATACCGAAGATGCTAGAGAAATCTCTACCACTCTTTCCTCCATTTTGTGAACTTGAATTGCTTGATAACTATGTTTAATCTTAGACCGAATATTTAACTTCTATTATTATCATCCTCGGCTAAATCCTTCTAAGTCCATTGTGATTTGTGAGTGATGTAATAGATATGATCTCATTTTAAGAATTTTTTTTGTTAGCTTATCAATGTGAGATCCTGTAGTTTTTGTTTGTTTGATATAATGATTTTGTTAGTTTATCTATATAAATTTTACTAGTGTTTTACTGACAACTAAGTAAAATGAATCCCTTTAATATTAAGTTTGATGTGCCGTCCATTTTGATAAAAAAAGAAGTTTAAAAAAGAGCTAGTTTGGTCAAGAACTCTAAAAATATACTCTCTCCCTCTATATATATAGAGAGAGATCTCTAATTTTAAGGCCACTTCACTCTTCCTGAGATGTTTCTTCTTCATGAAGCTCGTCTATTGTGTTTCTTTTGGAGCAAAGTATTAAAAATGTGCCTTTTCTTCACCAAAAGAGTACTCAAAATGTTTTGAAAACCTTAAACCAAGCACAGATATTACTGCCTGACTAAAGCATATAACTAAGCATATAAATGGCCATGGAGTACTTTGATCATGATCATCCCAGTAGTAGCCTTTGCACCAAGGACCTTGCCGTCAATTGGATCCGGCCACTGACAGATGTGATAAACATCAACTTTGATGGGTCCTTTGACCTAATTAATGACAAGCAGTGGCAGTCTGATCTTTGTTGATGCCACAGCTGTGAGCTCCTCCTCCCCACTCGAGACAGAAGCACGAGCTCTCAAGTTGGCAATCTGATCTTTGGTCGGCTCTCACAACTTTGAGAGGATTATTGTTGATGGAGACTCCACCATTGTTATATCCACAATCAGTGAAGCAAATGCCCCTCTGAGCATTCATAGCATCATTTCTGAATGCTCTCAACGTTTATCATCTATAAGTTTGTTACTTTTACTTACAACTATAGAGAAGGTAATAGAGCAGCAAATTGTACTGCCTGCCTGTATTAGTAGAACTTGTAATATTTTGGACTTAGAGGAAGATTCCTCTTCTCTTCCTCTTTAGCTAAATTGTAAGGCTAAAACTGCATGCAGTTTCATAGCTAGTATATTTACTCTCCTTTTCTTTAAAAAAAAGTATTTAAAATGTGTTGGTCAGTAGTAGGCAGTTGCTCAAATACCAGCAAAACAACTTGCACACACCTACCAGCGAATTGAACTTGTTGTCCAAAAGTTTTCACTCATTCAAATTCCTTGAGAATTAGATAACTGGAAGTAAATTTTAATTTTACTATATATGTCATAATACCAATTCCAATGAGTATGGTTAGACATGGATATGGACATAACATATATATTGTTGGCCAATTATTTAACAAGTTTTAGGGTAACTATCTGACTTACTTTTTCTTTTTAGACTTAGCAGGAGTGTCATAATACCAATTCCAATGAGTATGCTTAGACATGGATATGGACATAACATATATATTGTTGGCCAATTATTTAACAAGTAAAGTTTTTGGGTAATCAACTATCTGACTTACCTTTTTCTTATCTCAACATTTTCTTTTTAGAGCTAACAGGAGTCTCTAGGGTTTGTTGGAATGTTCTATTTTCCACCGACGTATGGTTCCCCCTATCCCCTGTTCTAGCAATCTTGTTAGGAAGCTAGAGGTATTTCGTCTCTCAAGAGGATTTCTCATTTTCCTCTCCTCTTATTCTTTCACATTCTTAGTCTCCATCGCCTCTTGCAACCGAGGTTGTCATCATTCCCCTATCGTCGAGGTCCACAGCACAGTCACTCTCCTCCTTCCCTTATTGAGGCCTACATCTATGCCACCACTGCTCCTCTCCCTCCCCCATCGAGGTCATCGAGGCCTATGTTATGAATCAAATCTGAACCGATTCTGATATAAGAAAATTATAAAAATTTAAGTAAGTAGTAGTAGTCTTGGAAGTTAGGCTTCTAATAGTTTTAGTTTAACATAAATCAAAGGTCAGGATGAAAGATATAAATAAAATGGTAGAGAAAGGTCAGAATATGACAGATTGAAAAATATCTAACGTTGTGACGGTCGTCGGAGGAGGGGGTGGGCTGGGGTGGGGATGGGAGTGGGGAGAGATGACCAAGGGTGATGGTGGACGGGCGTAAGGTAGGGTGGCTATTGGAAGTGACGGTAGCTATGAGTTGGAGGTAGAATTAGGGTTTCTAAATTATATCTACTCCTAGAAAAATAAACAACTATGATTAACTTACATTTACTCTTAGATTATCTTACTCTTACTTCTAAGATAAACTCAAGAATAAAATAATTTCTTAATGTTTGGATTAATAAACAAAGAAACTCAAGCCCACTATATATAGGACTTATACGATTCGAAATAGGATTTGCCTTAGAGGCTTCTATAACTTAATTGAACTTGTCTTAGTGACTTATGTGATTTAATTGAACTTGCTTTAATGGTTTATATGACTTAACTAAATTTACCTTAAGGGTTATATGACAAAACTAGATTTGCTTTAAGGGTTTACATAAGAGATAAACATCAATTAATTAAAAGATAAATAGATTCGATCTATAGAGCCCAATGTCTTCATGATGCAACCGGATCTGACCTGATTCACATCAGTCCACATTCTCACCAGCACCGCTCTCCTCCTCCACTACTGAAGTCGCCAAGGCCTATGCATTCATCGACTCCTCTCTCTCCCCCGCCGAGGTTGTTGAGATTCACCACTACTACTCCTCTCCCTCTCTTGCTAAAGTCGTTGAAGCCTCACCATCGTCGCTTCTACAAAAATCCTCCCCCCTAGCGGCCTTTGCTACAACATCATGCCTCTGTTAGGAAAGTTGTTGCTAGAGGTGGATCTTGGTTACCAATTGTTAATTGGTTTGATTGTGTCATTTTCTTTTTTATTTTCTACAAGGTCATAGTAGCTACATTACTTCAAAATCTTTATCGATCGTGATAAAGCTACAGTTAGTTGACTTTGTGTATGTGTGCTGCCTTATTTTGATCTTTTTGCCTAGTAGGCGTGATGCTTGTTTCTTAGTGTTGTGCTCGTAGTGGGGAAGCATCACTATAATAAAAACATGAGATCAGACTCTAGGGCACAAATAGATATATAAGAAAACATAACCCTAATAGATACACATGTGAACAAATGGCGATAAATAAGCGATGACAAACCAAGGGTAGGCATCGAGAGAGAATGAAGCAACAATAGAGGAGAAAAGCAAGCTAGACGATAGTAGGGAACTGTAGCAACAAGGAAGAACTCGGCGCAAAGAGAGAACAAGGTAGCGATAGAGGAAGAGGACGGCAAGGCGGACCGGAAGGCAACAATGAAGAAGAACTTAGCAAAGAGAGAATGAAATAGATATGAAGGAGACAAAAGGCGAGACTAGCGATAAGGGGGAGCGGATGAATCCAATGGGGAAGCTTGCTAGCCAGCGGTGAGAAGAGAAAGAAAAGAAAAGGAGGAGAAAAAAATTTAAAACAAAGAGAGAAAAAAGAAACCTCTTCCCTTCCCTAGCCACCTTGGGCTACAAGACGGGAGAGGAGAGGCTTGATGGTGGCAAGGAAAAAACCTTTTAAATTCTATGGGAGGGAAGAAACGCTCATTTCCATTTACAAAATATACAAGCAACTTGGTTTTTTTTTTTTTTTTTTTGTTGTTGTTGTTGTTGAAAGAATACAAATAACCTGTTTGTGCAGTAGAAATTTGCACAACATAGTTTGAGCAAATTTCTTTTATCTCCGTGGTACGTAGCTCCGAAGTTAAGGGAGCATTTCCCCTCCAGTTTACGACTCATACTTAAAAGAACGAGAAATCCAAAACCCATTCACACCATAAGTATTTGAATCCGAAAGTATACCAAAACCCACAACTTAATGAATGACATAATCTGGACATCATTTGCCTACTATACTTTATTCTGTCGGATTATTATAAAGCTCAGATGGACTCCCAATTTAGTTGGACCAGCAGATGGTCGATTAATATGCCGCCAACTTTGAAATAGTACGCGAAAATTTTGCCCCTGCATCATTCTCAATAATTGAGGAGAAATTTGTGTGACTTAATTTTGCCTAATTGTGGTTGTATACAACTCCAGATCTAAGCAACCGTTGATACTAACATATGATTACATGCACTGTACTTCAGTACTCACCTAACTTAATTTTATTTGGGGGTCACTGGTGTGCAACTACTCTTCCAAGTTTGTTCAAGCCTGGCCTCTGGCTTTGAGCAAAAGTGGGCCAGATTCTATCAAATCTCCAAAGCCCAAGGAATCATTGTCTTGACTGTAAGGTCATTGTGGTTAGCTGACACTCTGTAGTACTCCTCTTGCATCTCCATTTTAGCATCCAACCCCTGGCCGCTCTCTCATATATATGTGTGTGTATATATATATCTCTTTTTAACTCCCCTAATTACTTGGAGCTCCACACCACACTCCCCTACCAAACCAGTTTCCAATTCCAGGCGATGCCGACCATGCCCACCTCTGCAGCCGCCTCCCCCCTCGGCTCCGGCTCCGGGTCGGCCCTCGTCATCGGCGCGACCGGCTACATCGGCCGGTTCGTGGCTGAGGCGTGCCTCGACAGCGGACGGACCACGTATATCCTCGTCCGAGCCGGCGGGACTTGCCCGGTGCGTGCCGCCGCCATCGAAGCCCTACGCGAAAAGGGCGCTATAGTTATTGAGGTCGTTGGTTTTCTTTTTCCCTTCCTTTTTGTTTTGCGCGATTGATCGGTTGAATATTTGAAATGTTTCGGATTCTTTTGGAGTTTCTAGGGTTCCGTGAAAGGTAAAGATGTGATTGAGAGAAAGCTACGGGAACACAGCATAGAGGTTGTCATCTCAGTGATGGGCGGATCCAACATTCTGGACCAACTCAGTCTAATCGATGCCATCAAATCCGTCGGCACTGTTAAGGTATATTAGCAAGATTAAACAACGTATTTTTTTTCCCTTAAATTATTCACCGGTTTTCTCTTTGCAATTCGTAGAGGTTCTTGCCATCCGAATTTGGGCATGATATTGATAAGGCGAACCCGGTGGAACCCGGCCTTAGTTTCTACTATGAGAAGAGGAAAGTCCGGCGAGCCATCGAGGAGGCGGGGATCCCCCACACCTATATTTGTTGCAACTCGATCGCCGGCTGGCCGTACTTCGACAACACCCACCCATCGGAGATCTCGCCGCCGCTCGACCGGTTTCAGATCTACGGGGATGGCAACGTTAGAGGTAAAATTTTACGCAATTTCATAATTAAGTTTACAATTTAAAAGATCTTTATAATTAGTATTTGGGTGCATAAAAGTAAAACCAAAAGTGAGCATTAGTCATATACGGACAATAATAAATGACTAGATGTGCGTATGTTTTCTTTCTATTTCAAGGGCACATTAGATGTGCATTTAATGAGATATCGAATCGTTAAGTACCAAGTGCACCAACATTAATAAATTCGAGTTGGGTGCTCTTGCTTGAGTTTTTTACTATGTAGGTTTGTTTGATTTGAGTCTAGGATCCATGTCGAACTGTTCGCGGATTCTTAGACTGCTTCAATAATTTAATATATTTTTATTTTTTAATATTTAACTAAGTTTATTATTAAAAAAATTAATTAAAAAATGAGACTAACTAATCGAGTTCAGATACAATTTTTTTTATCAGGTGCTTAATTTATCTTAAAATTTAAATATAATATTAGATGAGTTCAATTACTATCTCAGCGAGTGATCTTTAAATATGAAAACTACTGACTTGACTTACGAAATTTAAAAATGGGTAAAAAAATTACTGAGCCTATTCTTAGAATAAACCTCCTTATTTCGGTGCAGTAACTTAATAACATTATACCTTCTTTTATTATAGTAATTCATTTTTCTTTTACATCTTATTCCATACAACTTTTAAGAAATAATTTAATAATAATTTTTGCCCCTAGATTAGATAATATTTAGTTATACATCATCTCAACTACAGTTGAGATTCTCTCTCCATTATTTTTTCTATTAAATATTGGTCATCTAGCTAAAGTTTATATTTTTTCTCTCGTCTATTTCTTTTTTTAAATATTAGTCATCCTATTTACGGTTGAGATTTTATTTTTCGAATTAGTAAATTTTACAAATATAAAAATAAAAAATATTAAGTATGGACACTTTTTCCAAAGTGCGGGCTTGTAACCTCGCATTATAGTGCAATGCGGGCTTATAACCTCGTATTACACTATAATGCAGGCTTATAACCCTGTATTAACTCGTAGTGCTTATTTATTTCTTATAGTGTATAGTTATTTTACACAGAGTGTAGGCTTATAATTTCGCTTTACATCGTAGTACGAGCTTATAATCTCGCATTATACTGCGGTGCCGAGTTTATAATCTTACATTATATTGCAGTGTGTGCTTATAACATTGTATTACACTGTAATACGAGCTTATAATCTTGTATTAATCCGTAGTGCCTATTTTTTTTTAGTGTATGATTATTTTATATAGAATACGAGCTTATAATCTCGCATTATATTACAGTGCGGGCTTATAACCTCATATTATACCGCAGTGCGGGCTTATAACACTGTATTAACCTGCAATGCCACTTTATCTAGTGTATAATTATTTTTTATAAAAAGTGCGAAGTTATTTTCTAACAGTGTAGACTTATAATTTTGCATTACCCCATAGTGCATAGTTATTTCTTCATAGTGGGTATATAGAGTATTTTAAGTCCGTAATTTTAGTAAAATATAATATTATATTAGAAAATTACTATTTATACTACTACTTCAACATATATTTAAAGATATTTTTCTTTATTTGGTTTAAAACATCATCAATTCTTAATACAATTTTATTATTCTTTAATATTTTAATATCAACTTTATGTCACATCATATATAATTATTATTCTTTATATTATTATTGAACTAAATAATAGAATAATTTATACTAGTATTAACTCTTTTATTTTAGTATTAAAAATTAGAATAGTTATGTTTATTCTATCCTTATTTCACAAGTGAACACAACCTTAGTATGACAAGAATTTTTTTTAAATAAATCGTCAACTGGATCAGCGATTTATTTTTAAAAGTTGCTAATAGAAAAACGACTTATATGGAATATTTTACCTCACACATTAGCAATTAGTTTTAATATTTTTTTAAAATTTTATATAAGTCAGTCACTTAGAAATCAATGTCCCAGTATAATTTTTTAGCTCATATAGTCTTATATTTAAATTTTAAAATATGCAAGATGTGTAAAAAAAATATATCTGAGAGGGCTAATTTGGTCAAAAACTCGCTCTTGCTTAGTTGAATCTACTAGGTTGTTCTAACTTCTGACTGACTGTAGATTATTATGATTCTGAACAAAAAGTACAAGGTTATCTCAATGCAGTCGAAATAATAGCAATTATATACAAGTTCATCACATATGTAAACATGACATTATTATATGAATGGTGATTCATCTCGAGGTACATGAAATTAATGACATTAAAAAGGTTGGCTTCTTGCCATTAAAAGATTCTATTAAAAACCTAATCATTGATCATGCTCTGGTCATTCGCAATATAAAATTAGATCGGTTGAGAGTGATAGAGATGGGCTAACTAATCCATGGAATAATAGAGAGTGAAAGGGATTGCGTAGTAATGGTTGGGCTGTCAACTAGTATCCTGTCCGGATCCAAATAAATATAAAAAGGGTGGATAATGAAATACGAGATCCAAAAATTTTAAATAACTAATCCAGATATTAAAATTTCAACAACATTATGTATCCTTTTTGCTAATCATAGTTAGGATAGTAAAACTAATTGAGCTGCACGAGCTCGGCTCGGGGCAGACTTGAAATTAAGTAAACCCAACCCGAACAATAAACTTTTGAGCCCAACTGGAGCACAAGCCGACTTGCCCAACCTTGGCTCGATAAGATTAGAATTGATTTTTATATTATATTTAGATATATAATGTATAGTTTGGGACCATTTTTTGATTTAATGGTCCATGTGATCTCTTACTCTCTTAGGGTTGACTTAATTGGTGTTCCAATTCAAATCAAGTTTTACTCGATTCAAGCTTAAATTAAGCTTGAGCCAACGGCTTAATTAAGTATTAAATTTGGCTTGAATTGAGGTTTTAAAGCTCTGAGCTCGAATTAGACTCTTAGTTTGAATTCTATCAAGCCAAGCATAAACATATTTTTAGGGCTTGAAATTAATTTCGAGCCATTAAGCTTGATCAGACCTAGGTTCAATCATCCTAGGCTAGTTTACATTCCTAAGATAGTGTATCATCTTTTTTTTCTTGAGAATAGAGGTATAAAGAAAAAAAAAAAGAATAGTAGATTACATAAGAAAATAAAATAGGAGAAAGAAATAAAATTCTTAGGTTGGTTAAAATTCTTCCCGATAAGGCCAATGCAAATTCATATGATTAAGAAGTCCCTATTTTAGGAGTTCTTTCTTCTAAAATATTATATTATTCCTTTCTTTCTATATCCTCCACCAAATAAGAGATAATAAAATATCACACCCACTACTCAAATCCTTTAGTATTATTATTATATTATCTTCCTAATAATGTTTAATGGAATTTGGCCATCTCAAAATATTTAGTCTCCGAAATATACCTGAAATAAGAGTAGCTTACAAAAATGTGTAGTTGTTTCTGTCTTCCTTCAGGCAATCATTTTCAATTCCTTTCTTAAAGAGTCAATAGTATGTAGCATATTTTCCAAAATCGACTATAATTAACTTCAATACTGACCCAAAACCAGTTTACTGACTAGTTTCTATCTGGGATCGACCAGTTTTGACTATATCAGCCGATTTGTCTAGGCTGAATCGCTTGAAACTTAGTTGAAATTAATTTTTTTTTTCAATATTCAGGTCAAATTTAAAATGAATCTAACTTAAGACATTAGTGATTGATGTCTCCAACTGTCTTCTTTTTAAATTTTCATTTCTTACTCTATATTTTTAACACATTTTTCTTCCACTACTCACACTTCACTGAGCTCATCCAGTGATCGATTTGATAATCCCCTTTTGCTATGTTGCACTTTGATAAACTTGAGTTATTATATTTTTTCTCATTTTTTTTTGCACCCACTCTTCAAACATAACTCATTTAATAATCAGTCAGCCAGATCAACCATCAAATCCAGTTATGCTAAAATCAAACCTGTTTAAATTTTTGGGGTCAATCATGTCAGGTAAAAAATTATTGTTATGTGTAACTCCAACTATCAAATTTTTTTCTTCTTCTACTTTTCTATATTGAGTTCTGTATATATAATCTATTTCCTTGTGCATGTTCTCCAGCCTTCTTTGTAGCAGGAAGTGACATTGGAATGTTCACAATCAAAGCAGCATATGATTCTCGCACCGTGAACAAGACTGTTCATTTCCGCCCGGATTGCAATCTTCTCAACATGAATGAGATGGCTTCCCTGTGGGAGAGCAAGATCGGACGAACCTTACCTCGAGTCACACTCACTGAGGAAGACTTGCTTGCCATGGCTGGAGGTTGGGAATTTAGATTTCTTTCACTACTTCTCATGCCATCCATATCAATTAATTAAGCACATTATATATATTATTGATTAACTAAACTGTTAGATAATAGATTAACAATGTATATCATGCTTTTATTACATTGATATTATTATAAGATGCAAATTTTTTGCATATCCCACCACAATAGATAAAAAGCAAGGATTTAAATGGGTTGGACAAAGTTTAAACACCTAATCTCCAAAAAAAAGAAATCAACTTTGATATTATGTTAGACAATAAATTGACTAGAAGCTTAAGTTATTAGGTAATATACCAATGATTTACATATTTCTCAACATAAAATGAAATTTAATTGAGAGTTATCCAATTGTGTCTAAGATACCAACTAGCATGATTCTTTGGTTTTATAGAACTTCAACTTTTAAGTCAAAATCATAGAGGTCTTGAGTTTGAGACTCGTCTAGCACCACAATAGATTATAGGAAAGAGGTTAAGACTCCCTAAAAAAAATTGATATCATGTTAGATAACTAATTAATCAAAAGCACAAGCTATTAGACAATAGACCAAGGATGTATATCAATTTGTATGATTCTTTTGATTTGGTCAGTTAGTATGATTCTTTTGATTTGGACAATTCTATAGTTTCACATCCTCTATCAATAGGGCTGTCAAAATAAACTAGCAGTTCGAGCTTGGCTCAAAAGTAAATGAGCCAAGCTTGATTTAAGCTTGAAATGAACTTCAATCCGAGCCTAACCACAAGCCGGCTTGCTGAGCTCAGGTCAATAGGACTCAAAATTATTAATATATAATATTAATATATATTATGTATAATCTATAACCACTAAATCAGATCTAATGGTTCATTATCTTTCCGTAATTTTAAGGCTTCAAATAGGCTCATTTAAGGCCCGAGCTCAAATTAGGCTTGAATAAGCTTGGTTTGAAATATCTTTGAATCCGACTCGTTTACAACTCCAGCTCAGCTCAAAAGTAAATGAGTTTTCAAACTTAAAAATTAATTTTGAGACGAACCTGAGCACTAGTTGGCTCTCTCAGATTCTCTCTGCTCATTTACACCCCTACCTATCAAATAGGTCATTTACACTCATTGCTCTCTGTCTGTCTATACGCAGAGAACTGCATCCCAGCAAGCATTGTTGCTGCTCTAACCCATGACATATTCATCAATGGATGCCAAACCAACTTTCCGATCGAGGACCACAAGGACATTGAGATCAGCACCCTCTACCCTGATGCATCATTCAGAACCGTGGATGAGTGCTTCGATGACTACGTGGCTGATCTGATCCTCAAGCGAGACATTGAAGAGACTGCTCCAAACCCTAAGGTGGAGAGCTTGACTGTCCCACCTACTTGTGCTTGAAACTAGGACTGGACTTTATTGGATGAACCTTCTCTTCTCTGTCGCTATTTCTATAGAGAATTAATTTTGTTTGGTAGTTCTTCTACTGCTCTGCTATCAACATGATTAGAAGGACGTATTATTTGTCTTCTGCAGTACTAAAGTTATCTCTCTCTCTCTCTCTATATTTATCTATATATCTATATATCTATGTATGAGAACCTCTCAGTTGGTACCTGTCTACAAGTTGATGTTGCTGTTATGTATTATTATGCTCACTCCTTTAAAGGAGGATTAGAAATAAATTTCTTTGACTAGCAGGATGACGCCTAATTGTCCAGTTTCTCTCTTTATTTGACCATAATACGTAGTCATTCTTTTTTTTTTTTATTTAAATGTTATATCGATGAAACATTCTGATCTGATCTCACTAAACATAAAAAAGAAGAAGATATATATATATATATATATATATATATATATATATGAAAATTTCTATCATAGAAAGAAAACTATGAGAGAATAATTTACCTATAAGATTCATAGTATACGGACTCTAAAATATATTCTGAATAAATTACCATTGAGATCTCATTACAAGTGTTCATATCATACTTGCAGTATTGATTAAATTTTACAATCTGCTTCACTTTCACAAACTGTTTGCCTTCAGCTGAGTATTTGTCTCAAATATGTAGATATTATACAAGGAAAAAGAATATTAAAAGAAAGAAATATCAAACAAAGAAACTTGCGTGTTAACTTGACATACTCTGCAACATATACTTTCTAAAAGAAACTACAAAATATAAAATAATAAAAATAATACTATAATAATAATAATAATAATAATAATAATAATAATAATAATAATAATAATAAATCATTTATCCATCTTATTGGCACAAGATTAGACTTATTCGAGTCTTAGGTGTAAATAGCCATGCATGCCCTTATACTGCCTTCACTGCAATCTTCATCCCTGCGTCACAGTGACCAGGGATGCCACAGATGAAGAAATTGTTTCCTTTAGCCAGAGTGATCTTATCATTCCCAGATGTAAAGTCCTTTGAGTTAGGGTTAGGGCTGCACTTGTAGTACCCACTCTCTCAACAACCTCAATCACATAAGAATTAGGGTTGGAAATGGGTCGAAACTATAGATTTGTCTATCCAAATCCCTATTATTCTTTTGTTAGAAAAACGTATACGGGTACATAAATATTTTAGATTGTACCATACATCTAATTGATATCCATATCCATGAGTATCAATATGCGGGTACAGATACACATACGGGTTTGCCTATATCTAATCCGTATTCGATCCATTTTCACCCATGAGAGTACAAAGTTAAATCATCAAATATTGCAATATAAGAAGGAAGTAAAAATAAGATCTTACACCAAGCAAATCTCCTGCCTTGAAGCTCTTGCCATTAGGTCAATTCTGTACATTGAAGCTTGAAAGCTGAAGACTCAGCAACATGAAGGTGGTGAAGGACACAAAGGCACAGCAATGCCAAGCCAAGAGGCCATGCCAGAGATGCATTGCCTCTTCCCATGGCCATCTAATTCTCTAACACAAAGACTAAGAAACTAATACTCTTACAAGAGGGGGAAAAAGAAGAAAGATTAAGTGCCTTGAGAATTAATACACATCATAGGAGATGGGGCTCTTTTCATAGTGAATTTTGATGCATTAAAAACACCCATCTAAAAATATTTACTGAGATATCCAATCCATGTAACCTGAGAACGTTTCTCTGAAAAGATTGGAATACGATTAGTTGGGACATTTATTCATAATAGAACTCACAGCTAGGTGTGCATCTTTCCTTCCCGAAGGTATGGTGTATTGCATTAACACCCACTAGCAAATAGAATGTGTAACCAGGCATACTTGTGGCATTTGCACAAATAAAAATAATAAAAAGAAGCAAAAGTAGGCCCTTCTGCATAAGGGTGTAAATGAACCAAGCCTTAACAAGTCGGCTCTGATTTAGGTTAGGCTCAAAATTAATTTCAAGTCCTCTAAAGATATTTAGGCTTGGCTGAGCTCAACTCGAGCCGAGCCATATCAAGTTTGGGTTGAGCCCAAGCTGAGCACAAGCTTGATTAGAGGGGGGGGGGGGGGGGGGTGGTGGGGGGGGGGAACAGCAGCTTGCTGAGGCTAGAGGAGGCCGAATGAGAGGAAAAGTTGACAAGCAGCTTGTCGATGCCAGAGGAGGATGAGGAAGCCAAATAAGAGGAGAAGACGGCAACTCGTTGAGGCCGAAGGAGGATGAGAAGGCCAAATGAGGAGGAGGCCGATGGAGAGGAGAAGGCGATGACTTGTCGAGGCCGGAGGAGAATGAGGAGGCCGGAGGAGAATGAGGAGACCGAATGAGAGAAGGCAGTAGCTTGTTGAGGTCAAAGGAGGATGAGGAGGCAAGGTCGATGGAGAGGAGACTATGATGGAGAATGAGGAAGTTGAATGAGGTGAAGGAGAAGGTGGCGAAGGAAGATGAGGAGGCCAGCGTTGAGGTTGAAGTCGACGTCGATGGAGGAGGCCGCTGCCGCAAGAGGATGGAGTAGCCATAAATGGAAGAGGAGGAAGAGGACAAGAAAAGGAGGAGATTGGAAGGGTTTGTTGAAATATTTTTACTTAGATTTAGGATTAGGATTAGTATAATCAAAAATCTAATAGTAGCCATTGGATAAACATCTAATGATTAATTTTACAGATTTAATGGTAGCCATTAGATAAAGATCCAATGATTAATTTTAAAGATCTAATAGTTAATATATAATATATATAGTATTAATACATATTATACTTAAGCCGAGCCTATCAAGTTGGCTCGAGCTCAGGCTCAACTCGAAATTCAAATCAAGCCTTAAAATGAGGCTTGAGCTCGGCTCAGCTCAAGCCAAACTGTTGAGCTTCAGCTGCCTGTTTATTTTGACAACCCTACTTACTTCTGTGCACTTGTGCACATTTTTGTATAAATTGTACACATTTCACTATAAAAAGAAAATTATATTTAATATAAAAATATACATTCAGTCTTAAGAACTCAACCTTGTTATTACTAGAATCTAAGGATCTTTTTCCTGCAAATAGATAGTCCGCATGCTCTTCTAAATGAAGAATTGGACATTACTTGCAAGAACTATGGTTTAAATTAACCTCAAGCACATAGCAGGGCATAATAGAACTACCAATGTATGCGCACATCTTATTATTTCTGATACGTTTTCCTTTTTTTAACAATATTCAATGAGGTCACATGAGCTAAGAAGATTAGCTACTAGTAGATACTTGGACTGAGCACTGGAATTGTTCATTCCTCACTGAAAATAGTAGAGCTCACAGAGAATTTACAAGAAGCAAATTTTAAACTGGAACTGATGAATTAAACTGAACCTCATCTATTTCCTTAATAAGCATTTTCTCCATCTAATTCCAAGAGCTAATCTGTCAAAGTATATGTATATATATATATATGTATGTATACGTCTTCCCCTATCACTCTATCTCACTCTCTCTATCTCTCTATAGGAGTGTTATAAGATATAGAGACCATGATTTCAACTGCCTGCAAGGGCTTGATGATGAAAAAGAACCTGATCAGTCACTAAAAAATTGCATCTTCCAACCTAGGGGATAACAGATCATATGCAATAGAGAAGAAAAGGTAAATGTCTCCACAAAAGCTGTAGGCATCTCCACGTGCTGGCGCAGTAGCCGAAATGAGCAAAGACACATCCTGGATGCAGTTTTGAGCTCCTACCTCTGAAAACGAGAGTCAATCTACAGTTACTACAGTGTGGAAGAATGCTAATCCAAAGTAACAAATGTTGTCAGCTTACATTTACATCCTGTACATGAAACCAGCAATTGTTATAAGCTTCCTGCTCAGATGTGAAAATTCACCCAACGAAAAATGCTCAAGTTTCAGGTTTTGGTGGTAGATCTTCCTTCAAACCCTTACCGAGCAGATCATAGTTGATTGATGCAAGCTGCGACAGATTCTAACCACCAAAAAAAACGAAAGTCTGAGCAACACTGAGAAAATCCAGTCATTTGTAGTCATACATTGTGATAATCTATACAAATGAATCTAATACATTGATTCAAACTTTTAGGTAATACATTAATTCAAACTTTTAGGTAAAATAACTAAATGTCAAGGTACATCTCACAATTTCAAACAATGCATTCCTTCTAATCATATGAAAATGATAACTGTTAGAAGTTATTTTTCTATCCTTTCTACCACTATAGAAATGTATATATCCTCATTCTCAGATACAAAATGTTGATGCTGATTAAGGTTACATCTGCTTATATCAATAATCAATACTTAAGAGAAAACCTTCTGTATAGTAATAATTGTTAGCTCCAATTTCATCTGAACTAGGAAACATGACCGAAATTAAACAAATGTTACATAGAGATGCAGTGTGATGTCAAGAATTTGACAAATGATCTGCACCTCAATTATAGCAATGAGAATTGAACAAAAAAGAGAAACAAATTGAATTCCAAAAATTAACTAGACATATTAGAAGCATCATTTTAGTATCCACACGTCATCAAAGATCTAGAGCTGGAGGAAGTATGCAAGAAAAATTAATTTACATTGCTTAAGATGGATTCTGCAGAACCACATGCCTAAGAAAACTATCCATTCTCATAAGCATATTATCTTTTAGGCATACAGATGAATGTTTCCTAATTCCTATAACATCCAACATGCTACCAAAGATTAGGAGATTGAGTATGTCAGAAGTACTTTTAAACTATGTTGTTTAAGATAAATTCTGCCAAACGCCAGAACCACATGCCCAATTATATTGTTACCGTCATAAACCTCATGTTTTTATAATGTTCTTCCATGAAGCATGGAACGAATATGGGATACCGATACAAAACGAATACATAGATATGACAAATCTTAAAAAATAATGAAATGATACGCTAAACATACATAGCTCATATATGCAAACATGTATGTCTACACGTATATATTAGTGAGTTTGTACACTTGCATTTTCTTAATTGAGGAATTACATATTATTGTTGTGTATGATAGTTTATATAAGAAAGCCTCCAATTTATCCATTAGAAGAACTACTATTCGTAACAAAGGCCTACTATATTACATCATATATTACTAGCTAAGATGTAAGATAAACAAGTGAATTTAATCTACAAATCAGAAGATATTGACTAACTGTAACATGCTATCCTAATATAGATCATATACTAAACAAGAGAATTCAATCTTTTCAAAAACAAAACCTTCTAGATTTGATGAGAAATGAAAGGTAATAGCTCCCTTCAATTTGACTCATAATGATAGAAATTTCAGAAGTATCCAAAAAGTATCTAGGAAGTATCCACAAAATGACAACATTTAATTTGAAAAGGTTAAATACTTTATGGAAGTTCCCAATATGTATCCGAAGTATCCGACAAGTATCACATCCGATATGGATATGGCGAGTGTCTCAGTGTATCCATATTTCCTAGATTTTTCCTTCAAAAGTGTTCTTTTAATACAAAAGCAAGGAACCAAAGTAACTTTAAGGAAACTATTAAGAGAAAGTAAAGATAACAACCGGAAGGCTCCCTACAAGCAAATAAGTAATTAGAAAAGAATTTATAAGCCTATACCATGGAACTCTAGTAGGCAATGAATCCTACAAGTATCAGCTGCAGGCAAAGCACCTATATAAAATATACTTTACCTCATTGCAACAATGAAATGCTTGGTGAGAAGATTCTGAATAAAGACTAAGCTATTATGTATCAGTTGCTCACTACATCCCATATAAAAGTTCTAATGGACATACTTAAAAATATGTTGATCATTGAAAGACTGAGGTTGCATTAAAATAATAGTTTGATTTAACGATGCACATAGAAATAGTCACACAGCAATAGTGAATACATCACCAAAGAGGACATCAGAATAGGTTACCATTCAATCTCTTAAATCATCATGAATTTTACTACAATATCAAGTTGACACATTGGTTATCACTTTACTATAATCCAACAGGAACTGGGGAATTATAGTCAAGGATTATCGGACAATAGCATGCCTACCTTGAAATGATTAAGATATGTCATGTTTGAGTAGAAGTTGTCAATGGTTCAGTGCACGTCGGTTAACTAAGCGAGAAATTGCAAGTGAATCTAGAAACTTGGAGATCTCGACTGCTCAGAGAATTATGAGAGACAATTAAGAATTTAAGACATGAGATCAATAGGAAAAAAAATTCTAAGATTTCCAAGACAGTAAAGAAAATGAGATATATTTTGGTGAAACCATAGCTTCAGTACATGAGTGGACTATTATGTAGGAGAAATTTGATTGTTTAATGTGTAGAGAGAATGGGAAAGCATTCTACAATTTCATGGTTTGGAACTTTCTCTAGACAGTACCATCCATGAGCTTAGGCTTGCTAAATTCAAATAAGAGTGGTGACTCTTTTAAATTCTACTGATTTGAAGGATGTCCTATGTGATAAGTGTAAAAACATAATATGTACTTAAGAAAATGGTGGTTATTAGTAGGGCAAACTATAGTACATCTAAGTTGGTGGTTATTAATGAAGCCATTTAGTTAGGCATACCACTGTCACATGGCACATCTTATACAATAGCATTTAAAAGAAACAAAGGACCCTAAACATTTTCCATTGAATAAATTAGATCATGTAAAACTAGTTAGAGGAAATTGAAGTACTGGGAAGTGATTGTATTGCAAAAACAACAGGAAACTGAAACTACAATGGGGCATGGATAAGATAGAACTTTGTGGAAACACGAGAGTGGAGAGGCCTTTGAGGTCACCAACATGGGTAGTGAAAGGAGGAGTTTATAAGGGCAAGAGAGGTGCACTTAGATATCTCCAAAATAAAATTTAAAATATTACTGTGCATTTTAAAGATTGTTGAGAATTTATTGTTGCAATCGCCCTCGAGGAAGATGATTGCGATCCGAGTCGCAGTGCTGGATAGAGTTAAACACAGAATTTTCGAAGGCAATAAGGATCGATCTAACCGTTGGAATGACTTGAGATTCGGATATGTTATTCCTCTAGAAGTCATGAAAACAACACAACTAGAATCTCGTTGATCGGATTGGTAGATTAAAAGTTATGGTGAATATACTGACCAAAGGTCAGGAGATGACATGATAGGCGTGGATAATAGAAGTTGGTGATGTGGTTAGGGTTAGGGTTAGGGTTATGAAAGAGAATAATGGTTGTGGTGGGTGGAATAGTATCTTGGGCAAGATAAGGGGAGAAAAGAAAGCTTTCAAGTATGGCTGGTCGTTAAAGTGATGAGGGAGATGAGACTAAGGGTTAACCTCAGCCATGGAAAGAAGATCGGGGTGGATACCAAAAGAGAGGAAGGAGAAGGGAGAAGGTCAGCTTAAGCCTAGATGCAAAACAAATGATCCAATAATTAAAATCTAAAAGTGACTGCTATTCCACATATTTGAAGGCTAGCCAATCATCCAAAAACCATAAATAAATCCTAACACAGAACAACTTAACCAACGATTATTCGAACGCCCCTTAATCATGTTCAAACGACCAAAAACAATACTCTGTATGTGCGAACGCTTTGTAGGCGTTAGAACACCCCACGACCGTGTTTGAATAGTCAAAAATAGTACTCTGTATGTGCGAACGCTCTCTGGTCATTCGAATGATCCTTCCTGGCGTTCAAATACAGCAGCCAAACTTTCTTATTTTTATAATAAATAAAATAAAAAATAATCCAATTTAAGGCGGGTTGGTTATATCCAATCCGTTTAATAATCAAGAACAGCATCAATTCACCATGCTTCTCTCATCTTGTCCTCAAGGTGCAAAGTGAGAAAAACGGTCCATCAAGTCGTCCTTCAACTCCCACGTAGCCTAATCTATGGGTCGTCCTAGCCACTCTACTAGATCCTCCGTCTTCATTTGCCCATCATATCAACATCACCACTTGGTTAGGACTCGCACCGGCTCATCCATCTCATGATCTTCAGCTAGCTCCACCAAGATAGTCCCAATGGTTAAATCTGGTCCAATCCTTGCCTTCAGAATTGAGACGTCGAGAATCGGATGTACACGTGTCCCTTCAATTAACTCCAAGCAATAAGCTACGGGTTCAATACGCTCCAACACCTTGTATGGACCAAAGTACTGATATGACAACTTCTAGTTTTGCATGGGATGTAAGATCACCTAACGATATGGCCACACCCGTACGAATACCAAATCACCCATTGCAAACTCGCGCTCGCAATGTCCCTGGTCAGAGACTTGATTCATTCGACTTTGAGTTGTAGCGATGTTCTTACGGAGTCGTCTCAATGTCTCATTGCGGTCCATAAGCTCCAAGTCCGCCTTAATTCTCTTCGCAGCTGCCAACTGATCATATGTATGTAGCACAAGGGCAGTTTGTCCATATATTGCTTCAAATTGAATTATCTGAATACTTTGGTGGTAGGCGGTATTATAGGACCATTTTGCCCAAGGCAAATACCGCAACCACTCTCTCGATTGATCCGCCATGAAGTATCTTAAATATTGCTCAATGTCTCGATTGATTACCTTGATTTGGCCATTTATTTGTAGATGATAGGCCAAACTAAGTCTCAACTGTGTCCCTTGCAATTTGAAGAACTTCGCCTAGAAGTCATAGATGAAGATGCGGTCCCTATAGGAGACGATCGTCTTTAGCATCCTGTGAAGCTTTGCTACATCCTTCACAAACAATTCAACAACTACCCTTGTTGAAAATGGATGTGCTAAAGCTAAAAAATGAGCATACTTGCTCATTCTGTTGACAACCATGAAAACAACTGAATACCCCGAACCTCGAGTAGCCCTCACTTGTTGACATATTTGACACTCTTTAACATCTGCCTTCATTCTTATCTAGTTATAGCTTTGGGAAAGCTGCTTGTAGGTCATCAACACCCCTTCATGGCCCATTGTTAGAGTTTCATGGAAGTGCTCCAACAACCAACAATGCACATCTAAGTCCGTAGAAACGCAATGCACCCACAGTCTAAAATCTACCCATCGCACGCCTCAAACTATGGATGTCGTGTCGGGTCAGTCATGATCTCTTAACAACCCGAAATAACCTTGGTTAACTATACTTGTATGCCTTAAGTCCTCTAAAAAGGGAAATGTAGGAGCGTAGAACGCTACAAGCTCGGTCGACGCCGAATTATGTGATAGAGCATCAATAGCCTAATTTTCGATCCCTTTCTTGTACACCATCTCATAGTCATATCTTATCAACTTGGATGCCTATCTCTGTTGCGTGTGAGTGTGTATTCGTTGCCCTAAGAAATACAGAAGGCTCTGCTGGTCCATACGGATCAAAGCTTCATCCAATGAGATAAGGATGCCACTTGGTGATCGCGTAAAGTATCGCCAACATCTCCCACTCATAGGTGGACAATTATCTTGATCTCTCCGACAAGACTTTGCTTAAATATGCCACTGGTCTTCCTTCTTGCTTAAATTAGCACCACTCCTACTCCAACCCCCGATACATCACTCAATGATAAATTGTTTAGAGAATTCCGACAAGGCAAGAACAAGGGCTATGGTCATGGCTGATTTGAGCTCCTTAAATGCCGTCGTTGCCTTTTCTCCCCATAAGAATCCATCCTTCCTCAGTAGAGTAGCTATCTTCCATTATCTAGCAACAAAACGACGATAGTACCCCATCAAATTGAAAAAACCCTGCAATTCACGGGCATTCTTTGGTTTCAGCCACTCCACCATGTCACAAATCTTCTCGGGGTCGACAACCACGCTATCTGTAGAAATCATATGTCCCAAATACTCTACCTGCTGCTCTCCATATAAACACTTTGATTTCTTAACCTTGAGCTCATGTTTCTTCCGTAAATTCAGCATCTTTCAAGTGATGCAAATGATCATCCCAAGATTTGCTATAGATAAGAATATCATCAAAAAATACATACACATACTGATGAAACAAGGGACGAAAGATATCGTTCATCAAGCCCTGAAATGTTGCCGGTGCATTTGTTAGACCAAACGGCATAACCCAAAATTTATAGTGGTCATCATTTGTCCAAAATGCCGTTTTGTGAACATCATTCGAGTGCAGTCGAATTTGGTGGCATCCGGCCCTCAAATCAAGTTTTGCTAAAGAAGAGCCGTCAACTCAACTAATAACTTCTCAATTACAGGAATGGGGTATCGATCCTTGACAATGATTGAGTTCAGCATCCGGTAGTCTAAATAGAATTGCCAACTTTCGTCTTTCTTCCTCACCAACAGTAAGGGTGGAAATATGCCGTCCAACTAGGTTGTATAATCCCCTAGTCCAGCATATCTGTCACTAGTCTAGAGATCTCCTGAATGTGAGGGTAGTGATAAGGCCTCATATTCACTGGTCGAACGACCGGCATGATTTATGCGATGGTCCGCCTCATCTGCCGATGGCAGCCCTTTCGACTCCTCAAATGAGACCAAAAACTCTTGCAATACATGAGCTAAATTATCAGGTATACCTGGCTCATGTGTCTCAGTAGGCTTAGTGGGATCTAGCTACATCAAATAAGTTCGATCTACAGTGCTCAGCAAGTCAAGTAGCAATTGCAAGGTAGCTCCCTAGTGTAGCCGAATGCTATCAAGTCGAACCCTCCTACAATTGTACCTAAAGGTAAGGCACATTTCTCCAAAGTTGAATTTGTCTAGTTCCAAGCTCTATAGCCACTGTCCCCGAAACGATGTCTGCTCCACGAAGTGTAATGGGATACAAGTCCATGATAAATGCGTCCCTAGACTCACCTAAATAGCACTACAAATTTTGTTAGCTCTAAGCGTTGTCCCATCGCCAATAGTGACATCAAAGCCTACTATCGATTCAAAAAGAAGCTCAATCTTTTAAACCAGCCACTCATCTAGGAAGTTGTGCATACTCCGTGTGTCAATGAGGATACGCGCAGTATGCTTCATAATGATGCCATCCACCCGAAAAGTCTTTGGCGATGTAGCGACTCCAGAGTAGGCATGCAATGAGATGCCCACTTGTATCTCCTCTAGATTAGTCTCATCGACCACTAGCTGTTGCTCATCCTCATGCTCTTCATCAAGAGTGACCTAGCCCTCATATACATCCTTCTCAGCCTCACCATCGATAAACATCACCAAACTGGTTTGCCGTGCACAACAGTGCCTCGGAGTGAACTTCTCATTGCACCTTAAGCATAACCCTTTAGCCCTTCGCTCCTACACCTAGGCTGGTGTTAGAGTATGCATAGATGGCCTAGAGGCAGTCTTCACATCAATGGAAGTGCGATATGGTGGTCCCTTGTCCCACTGCACATGAAGAAGCCTGCGACAAGTAACCCGAGCTGCCGAGTGCTCGCGTCGACTTCGATTGTGGCTTACTGCTCTATGGTTGTCTTAAGTGCTATCTCAGTGCTTGATGTTTGTCCTCCATGAGCATAACATCCTCTATGGTTTGCCCCATATCCATAGGTCATAGTGCTCGTATGTCGACTTGAATGTCCTCCACAAGCCGGCAATAAATGTGAATTTGAGCGGAATATCCGACCATGGTGAAATGCACCTACTGGACACTAGCTACTAGACACTAGCTCAAATTCCTCTTGATAAGCTCTCGCTATCGCCTTCTGGACCTCTTCACTAGCTCAAATTCCTCTTGGTAGAATAAACAATGAAATTCCGCCCAAGTTTTGATCGGCCTATGAGTGGTAGTCAACCAAAACCACCGTAAAGCCACATTCTCGAGGTGGAAGGTTGTGAGAACCTTTTGGTCCTCCGTGCCTTGGAAAATAAAAAATTGTTCGGCACAGTAGAGTCAATCAACTGAATATCCACCACGGAATTTTGGAAACTCCAATCAGATGATGCACCCACGGATGCCGATCTCGCGGTTGGTTCGAATCTTGCTCCAACCCTAATCGGAGGAAGGTGCTCTAGACATATATGATTTCTCTGACATCTTTTATCGACTTCTCGATCATCCTCATCCCTCTTAATCCAGGGATCATCATCATCTTCATCTCTAAACCGCGATCGCCAGCGAGGCCTACCTAGCCTCGCTCGAGCATGGTTTCTCTTTCTTGTCCTTGACCGACCAGTGGGATCATTATGGGGGGGTTTAGGTGTGGAAGATCTGGGTATCTCATGTCCTCGTATCGGCCTTTCTCGGATCTCCCATAACAAACCGGTATTTTGTTGCGCGATTGTTTGACACAAGATTCTGATAATTTGGATGAGAATAATGGATACCTTCCCAATGGACCTTGATAGCATCTCTATGTTTGGATCAATGATGGAGGTTGGAGGTAGCGCTGTGTGTGCACGGTCTTCTTACTTTTGGGTGTCCATAGGTGGAAGTGTAGAGTTGCTCTCTCTTGCGCATATGGATGTCTCCCATTCTTCTATTCTTTATGCTGCCATGAATCTTGTGGTTGATGTCAATACGGAAGCGCGCCAAGTCATAGATCTTGTAAAAATAGTGCTCTATATGTGATAACGTTGTGCAAGCATTTAAACAACCCTTTATAGCGTTCAAACACACCGGCCAGAATTTTTTATTTTGATCAAAATAAAAAATAACTCAATTTGACATGAGTTGGTCATATCCAATCCGTATCATAATCAAGAACCTTAAGATTTATCTCCCATCATAGTCCTGATAGGTATTACCAAAATCGAACCGAGCCAAGAAATCAGTCTAGTGAATTAGTGAACTAATAGTTAGTCTGCTACTAATAATTACATAGGTAAAGTTCATGTCCTATATATATATATATATATATATATATATATATAATTGAAAAATAAGTTCTTATTCCAACATATGCCCGTATTGTTTTCATAAAATAAACTATGTTGTTTTTTAAGATTTTTCAACACATTATTTAATTACTTAATTCAATGATGGTCGTGTCAGCGGTGTACCGACACGTGGCACGAGGGGTGCCGCACGGCACCCCTCCTAGCGACTATCTGCTCGTCGTCAAAATTCTGTCACCTGTCGTTTCGCGTGCCGAAGAGCTCCGTTGATGGAGGCATCGTTGCGTCCCACACGGATGCCCTAGCCCTAGCCCAAGGTCTTCTTCCTCCACAAGCTAGGACTAAGGAATCCGCATGGAATGTGATGCGACGGAGCTCTCCAACAGCGAACGATAGGCGACGATGGCTGCGAGCGGCGACGACGAGGTCAAAGAGTGAAGGTGAGTAATCTCCCTGCTCTTTTTCTCTCCCCTTCTTGCAACACGTGCCAGCTCGTAGTCGGCACGGCCATCCATAACTAAATTATCCTTCAATAAACTGGTGATAAGAACAATTGGCCTCTATCTATGAGGTTCTAAATATATTAGCTCAAATAATATCCATCAACAAGAAATCCTATCAATTCAATTGGACAAGAGCAATGACTAGTAAAACATATTAAGTATCTTTAGGATCACTTAATTTGATCACTTTGATGAATCCATCTAGATGCACCTCATTGACAACTTTTATGGAAATATACTACAAGCCACTTTCCTACCTCATTGATGACTTTATGGGCATTTATAGTTATGTGGACTATCACATAAGTGCAACAAGCAATCGCTGAGAACCATATAACAGTAACACCTGATACTGACAGAACTTACATTTCCTTTCAAATACATCATTTGTAATACACTAGGAGGGAAGTGCTCTTGTCAAGTATGTCTTAACTCTTTAACAGTTAAGCATATAATCTTGGAAATATAATGCTTCGTATAATATTTAAGCATAAAAGATAATGGCTCCAATTGAGAATAAAAGAAAAAAAATGAAGGAAAAGAGCTAGCATCATTTAGTTGCAATTTTACCTTGAATGAAAAATTACTGAATGAGTAATTAACAGATGAGTCAGCTTCAAAATCAGCAAGACCATCACACTCATCCCCCTGTGTACCATGAGATGCAATATAGAAACTTAGCATACTTTTCAACAGAAATTTTTTTTTCTGAAAAACAGAGAATGAATGAAAGAATGACAAAATTTATCCGTAATGCATTATAAGTATATGTATTCAGATTCGATTTAATTTGTCCGGATATTCTCGTAGATCATAGAAGAAATCATTTGGTCAAATAATGATCAAATTATCATACATACCACTTCATCATGGCGATTGCTTAGATAACTACTGCTTCTGCTAATGCTTCCACTTTCACTAGAATCCTCAAATTCACTGGCTTCATATATGTGTTCATCAGATGGATTCCAAGAATATCGGCTAGTAAAGTAGCTGGTATCAAGTACACTATCTGAAGAGGGAACAAATGCAGCCTGCAAAAGCAGCGGCAAGGACCTTTTCAAGTTACAAGACAGGTAAACAAGAAAATCTCTAGAGAAAAAAAGTCAATGTCAACACCTTTTGCCTGGCAAGAGTATCCCAGTTAATATTTTTAAAAAACATGTGTTGTTTCACCTGAAATATACAGATTTTAGAACATCAATATAATGTGAGTGTAACAATGTCCAGCATGTATTTGACAGAAGTATTAATGCAGATCTATCAAGTTTGTAGCAGCAGCATACCTCTGATGCACCTTGTGCTCCAAGCCTTTGATGAGGATCTTCTGTCAACAATCTGGAGGAAGTTGATAGCAACAAATTAATCAACATAAAGCTAATCTAGGACCTCACTTTATGATCAAAGGCTGGAATTAAGTACCAGTTTAAATTTTGTATGATGCTAGATTTATATCAAAAGTCTGATCAATCTTCAACAAAAGTAATATTTTATTCTCTACAATTTTGGATCATGGATGTAATTTCAGGAAAATAGGAAGTACTCCAGGAAAATATATATTTTGTATTACCTCAAGTGATACTCAAAAGTAAGCAAAAACATGATGACAGCATAGAGAAGTTCAGAGCAATGATGGTAGGTAACAATGTCTTAAAAATGAGAGCACATAAGCGGAATGATATCTTACTTGTCTATTAAATCTTGAGCTTCAAAACTCATCTCTTCAGGTACTCGGGGCCAAGGTATTTTACGATTCAGAATGTTGTCAAAAATTGTCTACAAGAACAAGGACCAGCGAAATGAAAATTGCTTTGTCAAAATATATGGTGAGCAAGGAAAAAAAAATAACATTGCAGAAGAACTGTACTGATAGCAATGGATGTTCAAAAATAACATTGCAAGAAGAACTGTACTGATAGCAATGGATGTTCAAATATATGGTAAGATTTTATAAAAGTTTCCTAACAAGTCATTGAGGTACTTACAGATGTTTAACGAAATTAGGCTGATTTCTACCTAACTTCCATAAAAGATTCCCAACAGGCCATTGAGGTACTTACAATGTTTAATTATTCCCAATTGTTAGATCCCTTCCTCTCTCCTCTCTCGCATATATCTGATTCATGATCCTCTCAATTACCCAATCTGTGGCAAGGTTCCCAGTTTCGGCCAATCCCGGTTGGCTAGTTTCGGCTGGGATTTCGGTTGTTTCAGCCGGGATTTCGGTTGTTTCAGCCAATCCCGACCGAAACGGGTGGGAACGGATTGAATCCAACCCAGGAGACATCAATAATTAATGTACCCCCACCCACCTACCTCTCTCTCTCTCTCTCTTTTTCACCGGCGACTGAGTAGATCTTCGGTGATCTTGACCTCCGGTGGCATTCTCCAACAAAAATCCAATGATCTCGACCTCCGACGAAAATCCAATACTGGAGAGGATTTAGGAGCAAAAGTAGCCTCCAAGGTGGTGAGGAGCAAAATGAAACAGATTGGAGTCAAGCCAAACCATCACATTTGTTCTTATTCTCTTGATTGGATTCTAGCCAGTGGGTCGCTACTGGGATTGCTTCGTTGGATTGATGCCAAATTCAGCTCAAAATCTGGTCCATAGCTGAATTTTGTTATCAGGCCTTTCTAGGGTGTTTCACCAAAAATAGGCCCGAAACAGCAGAAACACACTGTTTACCCACAGAAGCTAGTTGAATTACCAGTTCAGGAGCGAATTGGATGCAGATGAAACTTTATACTGTTTAAATCAATGAACAGTACTGATCCTAGATGATCTCTAGTTGAACTTTAATTGATTCTAGAAAGTTAATTCCCACGTAAACGTTACCAAGTGCACTGCATACATCTTTTAAGAGACCCCTACCTATAAAATGTGAAACCTTCCTACATTTTACCTGTACTTGAGTGTATGTGTTTATATGTGTGCAAGCATATTAATGAAGTTAAATTCAAATGCCACCCAGAGTGGAGAACAAATTTATTATGCCAATCATATCAGTGAAAATTTTGATGACAGGAAATTCAGATTATCTTATGCTACCAATAGAATATTAAAATTTATTTAAGGCAAATTTCACCCACTATGGAGATTTCTTACATGCTATATTGCTATTATAATCTTGTTATGGAGGAATCAAGTGATACCTGATCGGGTAAATTCATGGTTAATACTAAATAAGTAGAAATAATGATCAACAACATGGTAAAGATATTTATATCTCCAAGTACAATTAGCTCAGCTATGTTCTCCAATCTGTGTTCATGTGACACAAAGGTAGCCAACATCAAAACAAATGAAATATGGTTTTCTTTGTGCAGCCAATATGCTACATCATAAGCATAAGCTTTTAGTCTATTTGGTGAGCAAACATGGTATCGAAGAAGGTCTTAAGATTGAACTTGCTAGGCCTACCTTGTCAATTAAATAAATGAAAGCATTCACTCATTTAAGGCAACCCCACATCTTGGACCAATCTAAATGTATAAAGCCCAGAATGGATGTATAAAGCCCAGAACGGACAGGAAGTGTCAGAATATAAAAGATGAAAACAATCATTCTCTAACATATTAAGCTATTAGACTAATTGGTGAATTAATAAAATCTATCTACAATTTCATGCTATCATCAAATTTCCATTGACTATATTAGTCCTCCAATCTTATCAATAAAACAAACAATCAAATCTATTCTTAATTCTATTAAATCTATAGGTAATCCAAAAAATTCTTGATATAAATTTTGCAGTCATTGGGATAATGGGACAACTTAGTCAAACAGTCATTCATGAATGAGATAGCTCTACAAGCTTGAGGTGTGAAAAGAACCTGAGGATGTTCTGCATTGAAGGGTGGTATCCCAACAATGAGCTCAAAGAGAATGACACCAACAGACCACCAATCTGCACTCGCACCTGCACTTATAAACAGAAAGAATATAAATCTGTAAAGCAACAGGAATATTCAACCACAGCAGGAAAAGAATACTTGTAACCAAATGTTAAAAAGTTTATACTTTATACGAACCATGTCCTGTGCCTAAAAGGATCTCTGGTGCCAAATAATCAGGTGTACCAACAGCAGAGCGTTTCTTCCGCCGTTCATGCTGATCTAGGTTCTCAGATTCAGGTAGCTGAGGCTCATCATCTCCATACAGCGATGTCCCACTAACAGCAGGACCAGATAAATCATCTGTACTGTTAATAAGACCAACCTTGGACAGTCCAAAATCTGTCAACTGAAAACATACAGAACAAATCCATGAGGGTGATACCAAGGAGGGAAGCAAGATAGAAGAAAAGTGCTTTATTGTTAGAATGCAGCATATTAGGACCAGATATTATCATGAAAAACCATCACTACTAGCGTGCGTGCGCGCACACACACGCACGCACGCACAAAGAGTACACATATCTTGGTGTCATAGATCTAGGAAACTTTTAAGTAGAAAAATTATTAAATATTTACACGTGGCTCGCAATTAATACTTCTTATGAATTATTTATAAGCTGGTTAGAAAATGATTTCTGAACAAATTGTTAATAAACTGAATGCATCAGCAATGGACAAGCATGTTGTAACAGCTTCAGTTAATCACCTTAATCTCTGGTTTGTATGTAATAACCAGAAAAAATATATATAAATAATTCATAAGTACTAATTCACAAGCACGTGCGCTACTATTTTTCTTCCTTCTCCCACTCGAAGCCATTTTGATACCACGAAATCCCCGGTGATCGAAATCGTGCTAACCCTAAACTCCTCCATCTATAAAAGCCTCCCAATTCTCCTCTTCTTCTACTTCTATTTCTTCCCGTTGGAAAAGCATGGTCTAATCAGATTACACGTGAATTCATTCCACTCCATGTCTAAGGAATTAAGCCTTGTAAGCCCGCAATCATTTTGATTTCTTTCAAAACAAGAACAAGAAAAAGAAACTATCATTCAAAAAAGAAAAAAAAATAACTACCTTATTTCAAAGTCAAAGAGTCAAAGAGCATTTTGGTCCATTTTTTCTATATATCCTCATTTTTCCTCCAAAACACAACACATTTATCATTTTTTCATATCACATCAGAAATAAATATTTTATGTGGTGATAGCTTCGTGAGTAAGGGTTCTAATAGCTCTGGTTTCACCTAAATCAGAGGTTTGGATGAAAAAATATAAATACAATAGTGAAGGAAGGTCTAAATAGGGCTAAAACAAAAATTATCCGATGTTGCGGAGGTTGTCGGAGGGTGGCGAACGGCCAAGAGTGGTGGTGGATGACCGTATAGTAGGGTGACTACTAGAGCAAGATGGTGGTTAGAATTTGGAAGTTTAGGAGCTTCAACGACTATGATCTACTCCTAAAAAGATAAGGACGATCTAATGGCTACGGTAAAAATAAAGACAAGATACTGAAATAACTTTATATTTATTCCACGATTCCTCTAATCAATACATGACTACTGCTACTTATAGGAGTATAGTCTTAATGGATCGAATCCACATGTGGATTATCCAATTTATTTGAAATTTAAAATAATAAGATAAAACTAACTAACTTGACTCAACTCGACTTAACTCGACTTAACCTATGTGGTTGGATCGTAATAATCCAACATGTTTCCGACAACTTGTCCTCAAGGTGACTAGTATGGAAGCGAGATTTTCTGGTTTATGTCATGCTCGTAGGCCCACGGGTCTGCATGCAAGTACGACTCAATCTGATTACACGGGGCCACCGATTCGTTCCACCAGTCGTCCTCGAGCTCAAAGTTGTGCTCATGGCCTCTCAACTAGTTCGCACAAGTTGATCGAACCGGATCACGAAAATTTAGCACGCCTCGAAATACGTGCACTCCATCTCTCCTACTTAGTAGGCAAAAACCTAACTCTAGGGCTGAAATTAAATTTCAGCCTAGGGCACCGATATGGGCTGCATGGGCACCGGCGGCGGCTGGGCAAGGTTGTGGGCCACCGGTAGTCGACCTCCAAGTGGTCCTTGCGGCGATGAAGTGACAACGAGCGTTGGAAGCCTATTATCGAGCTTGAGATCGAGTTGAAGCAACGGCGTCCATGGCGCCTCTCCGATGGGTCCCTCGGCCCCCGGTGGCTACCGCTGGTGCCTGTAGTCCCACTGCCGTGGAGTCGAGATAGTGGCGAGGCCTGTGAAAGCCACCCAATGTGGCCTCGCTTAGACAATAACACTGTGAGCGTGGCCGTCAGGATCGGCCATGCAACGGTCTCTGGCGGTTGCAGTGGACACCATTGGGTGGTAGTCGGCTTGAGGAGGTCGACCGTGGCCGCCGATGGTCACTAAAACGTCAGACCAGCGACCACCTGTCGTGGATTTGCTGCAGCAAGGAGGGTCGTCAACAACACTATTCAGCCTTCTATTGCGGCTGCTGCCAACCTAGCTTGGGTGCGGCGGTCCTATGGAAGGGACCAAACGTGGCGACAGGGGCTGGAAGCGACTGGATGGCCACTGGTGAGAAGCTAGGGTTCTCAGCCTTAGCGTCCACTATGGATGGGGAAGACGACTTGGAGGCGTCTCTATCGTCTGCTCCTGCATCACTGCGACAACGGGCTCGGCCTATAGGGATGGAAGGCACTCCACAACCGGAAGAGGGGTGTTGGCCGATGGTTGGGTCTCCTCTCTACCTCCCTCACAGTTTGAAGTCGATGGCCGTGGTTGGGCTATTTTCGTCGTGGCCCACAATGCTGGTGGTGCAGGGTGGTCGTAATGTGCCCGGATAGCTACCGTAAAAGCTTAGAGAGCCTTCTCAATCCTTTCGGAATCTCCTTTGATTCGGCTAAAAATTTTTTAAAAAATGACTTTGCCCACGCCGGCGGCTCATCATCGGCAGTAGCTGGTGGTGGAGGTATGCACTAGTACCTTGGCTTGAACCACTCGTGGCTAGGATTTGGCCCGAGTCACCCGCGACTAGGGTAGAATATTGCTCGAACAAGTGGGCCCTTGAGCAGAACCCACCATAGGGCCCTCATCATAGTAGACGAAACCCATATGGAGGTCGAGAACATGCAATTCGAGAGTGATGAAAGGTATGAAAACCACCACAGACACATTAAGGACAAGGTGGTTGGAACCGTAGTGGATTGATACAATCCAGGTCAAATCGAATCGAATTATGAGAACATTGGGCTCGATAGATCTAGTCTATCTTTTAATTAATTCATGTTTATCTCTTATGTAAACCCTTAAGGCGAGTCTAGTTAGGTCATATGAGCCACTAAGACAAGTTTAATTAAATCACGTAAGCCATTAAGATAAGTTAATTAAATCATGTAAGCCTCTAAAGCAAGTTCAATTAAATCATGTAAGCCTTTAAGGTAAGTCCTAGTTCGAGTCGTATAAGCCTTTAGAGCTAATCTGAGTAGAATTCGTTGTGCTCGACCTCTATATAAAGAGTGGTTGGGTTGCTTTGTTGAGGAATCCAAGTATCCAAGCATTGAAAATTAATTAAGTTTAGTTTTTTTTTATTATCGTATTTACCATATTTATCGTAGTTATTAAATCGTCTTTATCATTTTAGGAATAGATCATAGCTGCAGAACCTCCCAAGCTTCCAAATCCTAGCCACCATCTTCCACCAACAGTCATCCTACTATACAAACGTCCACCACTACCTAATTCTGTCCTATTTCGACATTCCTTTACTATTTTATTTATATCTTTTCATCTAGATGTTTGATTGGCTTGAAATTAGAACCATTAGATACCTAACTCATGAGGCTACCACCACCTAAATTTTTATAATTTTCTTACGTCCAAATCGGTCCAGATCTGATTCGTGATGTATTTTAAGTCTAGTTTAAGGTACCTAAAATAAGACTAAGAAATGAATCTAGCTAGCTGCATTTAGGGGTTAGACTCAAACCAAACAGAGCCTAATTAATAGTGTCTTAGAGCAGAAGATCTTGAGTTCAAATCTACCAAGACTAAATTAAGTAAAAAAAACTCCAAAGTCAAATCCACTTCTTAAACCTATAAATAAATATCTTAGGCCTAGAATTGAGGAAAAGGTTTGAATATAAAAAATAAAAGCTATTATTCTCTAACGATTGAAGCTTTTAGAGTAGCTAATGAGTTAATGATAATTTTGGATCTTTCTTTTCAAACTTCAGATAAGGTAACACACATAGGTTTTGATGTATTATGTTCAATAGCATTTGGAGAGCTAAAATCCTAATTTAGGTAATACAAGGAGTTGGGAATTCCTTATAATCGTAATGATTGTTCTTGGAGATTAATAAGTTTAACCCATCATTCAATATAAATTATGGTAGGGTTCATCTTTTTGGCCGGCATATGTGTGTGTGTGTGTGTATATATATATATATATATAGAGAGAGAGAGAGAGAGAGTTCAATGTCAAACTTGGTTATTCTGATCAGTGCATTTGTTATGACCTCATTATCACCTTCTAAAATGTTGTTGATCTCTTCCGTATGGTGATCCTCAATTAAGTATATCACAGTCCACGTATTAATTGTAAGTTTGTGAACTCCACTAGAGTTTGTAAAACCTACCTTCTAAATAAATCTAGAAAGAGACAGATCATCTATGAGTTACCAATCCTTAGAAAGTGGCATCACAAAGAAAGGAAACGGTCAAAGCTTAGAATAAGGTAATTTTCTAAACCCTATTTCGCACATAATCCAAAGGAGCTAAAATACCAGAATTCCATACTTATTTACTATATTTAATTATTTATATTAATGGACAAGTTAGCTAAGCAGCAATGAATAGGCATAATGTAGTCCTAGAAATGACAGGAAAAAAGATGATCAAGTATTGCTCCAACAAGGCAGAATAATACATGTGCCTCAACCTACACCTTTATCACCCAACCATACCAAGAAAAGAATAGAAATGGCAAAAAGCATACAAAGTAACATAAAAACTGAATACGAGCTCAATCATTATCTGAAGCTGCACTTAAAATAAGTGAAACATATATTCAGGAGAAGAAGACTAGCTACCATGTATCCCTCCGAATGCATATGTAAAACAGATGTGTTCAATACCTTGACATGACCATCATGAGCAATCAATAAGTTGTCTGGCTTCAAATCTCGGTGCACAACACGCATGGAATGCAAGTACTCCAAAGCGAGTACCTGCATAATTTGCTTTCCAGTTTAAAAGCCAAATTTGCAGAAGAATAAAAATAAACAGATATCTAAGTAGAATGAGCTTACAACTTCTGCAATATATACACGGGCAACATCTTCATCCAAGCAACCCAAATTTCTCAATAATGAATATAGGTCCCCTCCGTTCAAGTACTCCATCACAAGATATAAGTTCTCTCGAGATGTAAAAGAATAAAAGAATCGTACCTTATACAAATATAAATCACTTAGAACCAAAAGAAACATTTAAAAAAGGTTGAAAATTCTGACTATTTGGATTACTCACCACAAAAGGATTCCGAACTGTGATTAGGATGTCTCGTTCAGCTATTATACTCTCTACTGCATTCTTACGAATCATATCTGCCTTTTTCAGGACCTACTTGGAAAGAAGACCAAAATTCAGTCACAACATAACTGGAGAATTCATAACCTATTCTACATTAGATACTTATAGTATACCACGAGCAAGCATGCCGAGAGAAAGAGAGTTTTACGATCATTACTGTGTTCTACCTAGGTATGAAAATCCAAAGCAAGTAGGAACAGCATAATTGAGAGATGCTACATTACCCCTTTCAAAAGGATAGAAATATATGATGAGGTTGCATATGCTTTCCCAAGTAAAAAAAACTACACCTAGCCATGGACATTTTTGCTTCAATATAAAGGCAAAAGGAGGCATCACAATGCATGAAGGCCCTGCCAATGCAAGGTCCATAAAGGATTAAGAGCTAAGCATCTTCTGCAACTAGACAGGTTCCCTGCTGCTCAATCCCATAACAAACCATAGTCGTTCCAGCCAGCATAAATCATACTATGTTGATGTTGATCAGCTAAGCATGGGAGGTTCCATATCACTATCATATCAAGAGTGTCGGTCAATATGGGCCATTATAGAGCAATTCGGTCAGTATACACATATTTTCGGACTCAAAGTAGACTCTTATGGGGTTGCTTTCAATATCCCACAATTTCCCTCTGCTGTCCAAATGAGAAGAAAGGAGGGACCAGCTTGGCAGAAGAAAATGAGGAAAGAGAAGATTTAGCGACATTGAACCTTGATCCAAACTTGGAACTCCAAGCTTTACTCCAAACTCCAAACTTTGTGGTAGTATCTTTCTCATTTTATAATGATATTTCACCTTTTAAGACTGGATTTTGAATAAGCTAAATTTCCATTATCTTATCTTGATTATATTAGGAGCCCACTAGTCTCATTTCTTTATGAAAGAGGATGGCATCAGAACTTCAACCGGAGTAGCTTCCCAGGTACTGATGAAGAGGTATTCTTGTGATCATTGTTGTGTTTTTTTTTTTTTTTTTGGCGGACCATATCTTAGTATTAAGATTTCATGGAAGGCCCTCCCTACTGCTATATTTTGTGTTATTGCTTAGTAAATGGATAATACATTAGGGACTCAATAGTCCACCCAAAACCTTGCTGGTACTCTAATATTTTTGTCCAAATAAAATGCATTGAAATTCTTATTAGTGAAGCAAGCATTCTCATGATAGAAGAATATCCATGCATTAAATTACATATTTCTGATCTGTTATAGGGTTTAGCCGTTCAGCATGGCTCAGGAATATTTTCAATCAGTAGTTTGGTTGCTAGAGCAAAATTTGCTAGTTCGGTTGCAAGTTTGGGTGTTACAATTAGTGTATTGAACCTATGTTTGATCACCTTATTTTGTGCCTAAGAGTTAAGTTTTGCTTTGATGCAATAGTTGTTGTTAAGCACAACTTCCATTTAAAATGGTTTGGTGGACTCAAAGTTCTTGGAAGTCCAAAATTGGTTGTAGATAATTTAATCTTTGCGTTGTACAAGGGTGTTATGTGTTCTTTTGATAATAGTAGGGGAGAGTTTCTAGATATGCTAACCATTAGATTGCAAAATTAGTCTTATAATTTGATAATAGATAGAAAAATGAGCCATGAAGAAATGCAAGTATTAGGAGCAAAGAGGATTGAAAAATGGAAAGCCATAATCCGTTTAAGATCCGATACGTATCTGCTTAAGATTCAATCCTTATCCGAAAACTATCCGATCCATATCAAAAAACTATCCGATCCGTATCTGAAAATTATCTGTATCCACTTTCTTAGGATATAGTTTTAGTTTTTACTACCGTCAAATATTTGTATCTGAATCCATATTCTAACCAAATCCGGATGTGGGTTAACTATTATCCGATCCGTATCCAATCTGTTTTCACCCCTAGTGAAATCTCATTCTTTCTCTCTTTTTTCACCATCAACGTTTCTAGAATCTTAATGATCTAATTGTTTCATATCATTTTGGTATCGGAGCCAGTTTTTTAAAATTCAAGTTTTCTCCAAACCATATTTTCTACCTCTATCGCCCATTAATTTATTCGTGCTACCCATCTTTCCCAACTTTTATCACCAGTTCCACCATATATAACCGGCCCACTTTCTAGATTCTATGCCACTCTACACTTGTCCTTCATTTGACACTTGCATCCCAAATGTCGAATCATCATCGCATAAGGAGATCATCGTTGTGGAGGAACAAAAGAATTAGTCATCATTCCGGAATTGCAAAGCAAGACCCAACCAAACGTGGAGTGTTCGCGCATCATCCAATAGTCCATCATCACCTAAATCAACTTTCTTCTCTGCCATAGGTGAGCAAAAAAAATAAATAAGTAATCGCATCTTAAAGAATTTCAAATTTCCAAATTCAAAAAATTTCGTGTATTTCACATTTTTGAATTTCAAATTTTTTAATTTTGTAAATTTTGAATTTTTGAATTTCAAATTCCAGTTGCTTATCCTTTCCTTGATATTTCAACAAATCTTCTTTTTTCTCTAACTCTCTCAACAAATCCTAACTATCCAAAAACTATCTAACCTATCCATGAATCTGATGAAGTTTGACTTGATCGAAATAACTTAAAGTGTTAGGAAACTATCAGACCGGAGCAATCTAAATGCTAAAGGGGATACACTCAATAGAATCGAGTTCTTTCTCACTCAGAGAATATGATGCGGACTAGTGATATATTACACACACATGTATTAGTGTAGTTCCTCCTTCAAAAAATTAGTTTTACGCCAATTATTTTTATTATATATTTGCTATTTATAGTGTTTATCGTTATATTTGCTTTTTCGCAATTGTTTAGGATGTTATTTGCTTATTGTCATTTATAAGATTTACATATAATCCAACTTTTTACTCAATCAAGATTAATGAAGAAACGAAATTCTTTTGAGATCTCCAATGTGAGATTTAGATGTGAAACTCTACTTGAAAATGGAGGTGTAAATCCCTATTCTTTCTCCTTTTTTTACCATCATCGTTCCTAAAATCCTAACAATCCAAATATTTCACATCAGCATGTCTGAACAATAACTTGCCTTTTACTTATTTATGGTCATGGGTGTCTGTTTTCTAGTTTTATTTTACTATTTATGAAAGGAAAAGAGTGGATCTTCCACCGTTTACCTCAAAAAAAAGTTCATAAAATCTTCAAATTGGAGCCGAATTAGTGTAGAAAATTCAAAGTTCCAAGTATCGAAATCGGCCATTCGAAAGAAAGATACGTATCAGTCATCTGTATCGATCTGTATTTTAAAATACAAAGAAATTCTAAATTTTCTAGAGATAATAATAATAAGATATATATAAAGTTTAAAAACTAAAATATAAGTATGATTTTCTCAATCTCTATCGCTCACACACTCTCTCCTTCTCATATAAATAAGAAAATTATTTTATCTTCTCTCCCACTAATTCTCTTTCTTATCAAACTCTCTCTTCCACTGACTATCATTTATCAAACTCTCTCCACCACTAACTCTCCCCATTAGCTCTCTCTCTCTCTCCCCTACTAACTCTCACTCTTGTTAAGTTTCTCTTGCTTAAAGAAAAAGTCTCCCTCATCCTCTCCCTTTCCCTCACTCTCACCAACTACCACCTCCCTCATTCTCCAGCATAATTTTTTTCTCCACTTCTCTCTCTCCCTTCTCTTCCCCTCTCTCTCTTCTTCCCCTCCCTCTTACTGTTGCAATCCATAAACTCTCTCCTCCCTCTCTTTCTCTCTCTCCCTCTCTCCCTCTCTCCCCCCTCATTTTCTCCCTTACCCATACTTGTCTCGAGCAGGATCGACCGATAAGACTAATCCAAACCCAAAACTGATCAGGTTTCAACCCGGGATCGAGATAATCCGAAACTAGGATCCATGTCTATAAGGTTAAGTTCATCTAGGTTGACCTCAACTTAGTTTACAATTTTGGGCTGAAATTTCTGCCATAATTAGACTGTCACATATTCTAGAAGTTCCTAAACCAAAGATCAAAATGTGACATAAAAATATGGTAAGACTAGTAATTTACATGCATAAGGTTTATAACTAGAAATAATTAATAAAAAAATACTCAAAACAAATGATAATCATCAAACTAATTAAATTGACACTATGTTACTAAGTTTTGTGCATTGACACCATGTAATACAAATAACTCAACTGGCATAGATTTGGAATGGATTCTTAGAAACTCATTATTAACAACTATGTCAACTTCAAGTTAAGAATATGTTTAATATTAAGTCTAAATTTTAAACTAATAAAAACATATAATTCAAGAGGACAGATGAAAGGCCATCCAAAAACCGCATTGTTCATAGTTCATACTAGTTAATATCAAAGAGATGTTCTCTACAAAACACCAACAGCTTTCTAAACAAAAATGAGAGGGCAAAACCACAAATCATCAAAAAAATGGTACCTTTATAGCAAAAAGATCCCCTGTTGTTCTTTTCTTTGCTAAAAAAACTCGACCAAATGCCCCACGACTGATAGGTTTTATAATTTCAAAGTCATCAATAGATGTCCGATCCTTAACGATAGGGTGAACTGGGCTTGCTCGCAAACTACGAACGACATCATCTTCTTCATCCATGACAGTACTTATTGTATCAACTTTGTCAATATCAACTGAATCGCAAAGTTGCAAATACTTCTCCCTGTAGTAAAATTTAAATGTATAAATTAGATAACAACTGCACTTATAGAATAAAGAGCCGGAAAAATAACCTTTAAAATCCTTTAAAAACACTGAAAAGTGAAGACTATCCATACAAGCAATAGCTTCAATATTAATCTGCATGAAGTTTAGTTTCCATGACAAAAGGAGAGAGGAAGAGTATGAGTGCAAGACAACCTAAGAAGATCAACTTACCGATGAAGCTTCTCTATGCGTGTGCCAAATGTCTGAACGGTAAGTGCCTCATGCTTCCGTCGATTGATGACTTCTTGTAGATCTTCTACACAGGAAACCAAGTATGCTAAGGAGTGTTCTTCATCCAAGGGAGTATTAGCAATGCAACGAGCAATATCAGCTAGTTCAGCAACCTGTCAATTTCACATGGAAAATTAGCATTCAATTGAACACTTCCAATTTATCAAGATGACGGTTCCTTGGAAAGCCCAAAATAGCAGCTTTTGCTATAAAATTTATTTCCACATAGCACCATAAAATTTAGTATGAAAATGGTGTTCTTAGTATGTACAATTTTATTGATCATTACCAGCAATTAATCAATGAGATGGGCAGCTTTATTGAATAATTAACCTTATTGATATGGCGACCTGTGTAATATGTGTATTGGCCTCAGTCAGGAATTCAGTCTAATCAGAGAGGGACCAAAAACAAAATTACCAGCTATTATGCATTTCAAAGTTTACTATACCAGCCGTGCAAATCCAGATGAACTCTCAGATGTAGGAGAATAAACACTAGAAAAATAATTGGAAGCTACAAATGAGTATCTTCATCCATATAGCAACTAGCAACTACCTGTGGAAGATCATCGCTCTCAGAAATTGCATTCTTCCCTGTTAAAAGCATGTCTATATGACTAGATCTTGGTGTCATCAGAGGAGATCGAGGAGTCATGCTACCTGCTGATGAAGTAGCCATTCCCTGATCAGACTTTGGACCAAAACGAGTTTTACAAGTCATTGTCGGCAGATTCTTTAGATCATCCAAGAAAATAGTATTGTCACCCTCCTGACAACAGTCAAGCATATCCGCTGATCCTCTTCGAGACCAATCACTGAGTTTCGGAGAAGGAACATCAGATTCCTCAGTGACACTGGAATTAGAAACTTTTGCAACATCCGGGCTTCCAAGTGCGTTTGGGATATCCTTCTGTGGACAAGATTCTATCATTTTTTCTAGGTTCTCAGCAATTCTTATGAGGCGCTCATCAACACTTACACCTTTTTGGTCACACCTGTCTGCTATAGCACATATCTTGGAATGATCCTCCACATATGCTGTCGGAACATACTCCTCACAAATGCGACACATTATTGAACCCTCTTCAGAAATATTCGGCTGATCAGACCAGTAACCCCATGAGACGTTGTGATGATGCTTGGAAGCAACAGATAAAATCACAGAAGAATCTAAAGAACTAGGTAAATCCGGAATAGTTGTTGTTGGCACTGCATCAGGACCTTCTCTTTTGGTCGTAGGATGTAAAGAATCCACTTCCCTGTTGGATTCCTCTTTAATGGATATAGTTTCTTTTGGATATTTGCTAACAGGAGAAGGAAAAGGCTTCCAAGAAGCAATACGCTCTCTGCTAGCTGGTGAGACAGTGTCTTTTCCAATGTCCACGTCAAGTGAAAAATAATTAACAGGCTTTATCTCCTGGCTTCTTTTCCATTTTAAGTTGTGCTGCTCTTGACTATATGATTTTCTGGATGAAACAGCTTCAGTTGAGCTCTTTGTAGTTTTGGTGCTTTTCTTATCTCTTCCAACTTCCGCAAAAGTCCGTGTATCAGCAGAATGTATAATCTTAGCTTCTCGAAGATCCATAGCAACTTCATCCTCAGCAAAACCGCTTTCTTTGTGGAACTGGAGCAGCCTTGTGCATCTAGTAAGGATAAATAGCATGCGAGTAAATAGTTTTTTAAGAACACCCATAGGGTGCTCCTGGCGACGATCATCCAAATCCTGCACTATTCCTTCACACTGGAGCCAAAACTCCCCAGGTGTCATTACACAACAGCTCCGAGCAAGTATGAGCAAATCTTCCAGAGTTTCTTTCCACTCGGGATGAATTTCAGCATATTTTTCCATTATGCCAACCAAGTCCCCTGCAAAAATTGCCAGATCTGAGTTCACCTCTTCTTTTGCTTTCTCAAATTTCACCTGAATGACTTTCAACACCTCCTGTATATAAGATAGAGTATACAATAAAGAGTACAACAAATGCAAAAGACCAGGCAGATAAGAAAATTACCCTCAAAGCCTTTAGAACATTTAGTAATATTAGAAATTTAGCACCAATCCCAACCTCTACCATGAACAAGAACATCTGCTTACCTTTGGATTGTAACCAACCCGAGTCTTAAAGAATGGAAATGGTCGAACTCCTCTAGAATCCAACTCATGAGAGTAGCTTTTAATGTCCGAAGGTACCCTCTTCCTAGGAGCACTAGTAGCCTGCATTATGGCTTTAAAACGGGGAGACTCTGATTCCTTTGGAGTTTCGCAAGAATCATATGGATGCTGAATCAAGCAATCCAGATTATCAGTGGCATGACGTTACTAGGAAAAATTAAGATGTCATCAGAAGTAAAGAATCAAATTATTAGCATAAAAAGAACCAAATAAAATGTTATCTCATCACCTGTGCCTTTGTGGTAAAAGTATCAGGAGTCTTTATATCCTCAGAATAGTTGCATGGCGGATTAAGTTTCCCTGAAAAATAAGATGAGGCCAAATGTCAGACATAATTGTCATGGAGATTAACTTCTTCTGCTCCAATAGTTATGTCGTAATCTGGGGAAAGCAAAAATGACAAGGATAAAAACTGTAATACAACAGACAAAAGAAGAAAGAAAACAATACAGCAGGAAGCATGCACATCCAGCAGATACTAGTAAATAGCTCTTATGATAGAAACTACTGCTTTCACAGAATAAGAATTCACAGTTGACTAAAGGTAACAGAGGATTTTGAATTTGAAATGTCATTGTATAAACCCTTCTCAGTGAGATTGGTGCTACATAATTGAAACCTAATTCATACAAAGAAAAAAGCTTCTAGAATGAAATGACAACAAATTCATAACATTATACAAAATTTTACAGTATAAGAACTAAAGAATTATATTTTATATGCCAGATCAATGTTACTAGTAGCAATATTGTTTTACATCTATCTTGACTATGAAGACAAAAGTGATGATAAAGTGATGTTTGTCAAAAACTTTCGTCTTTTCATGCAATGACTGATAGCAATAGACATCATAATGCTAGAACATTCATACTTTGCACTTGCTCCATGACCATAATATCCATATCACTGAGACTCAATGGCCTAAAGTGTGGTAGCAGTGAATGAGAAATAGTATTATGCTTTACATAAAGAAAATTATAAATTTGTACTTTGTCCTTTCTCACTGACTATGAACTTCCGTACCTATGTTGCTTCCTGGCCAAATACATATCAGCACTTGTAACAATTGTCAAAAAACAGTAAATGTGCTTTTACTCCATGCACATTAGTCACTTAAGGAGGCAAGCACTATGAGTTCAACAATCCAGTTTTGATATATATAGATGATTTATTGGCAATATACTAAAGTACAACCATGTTTATTTACTGACATCTTGAACAATTATGAACCAATCAAATTTCTCTCACCATAATCTCCAGTACGCATACCACCTATATCACTTATTTCCTTAAGAGAATTCTATCATTCTTTCACATCATTGCTTGGTGCACCCACAAGCAGTACTTCTAAAGATTTCAACTACACTGCCAATTTTACTGCATTGCTGCATATACTGTATATGCAGATTTTCAAGAAGCACATATAAAACCTGAAAAGAGCTTCAGATTAAGTTCTTAGTAAATTTGAATATTTGATACACTAAAAATCACATAAACATTTGGTAGAATGAGAAAAACATATCTGCAGTTTTTTCCAAGTAGAACAACTGACGGGCACTTCACCCTTTTTTTTTTTCAAAAACAGTAGTGACTTGATGTTGCTCTATGGTTCTTGCCAACTAAAACCGGACTCAATATTGTGGTACCTTCTAACTCTAGGTTACATTGCTCCACTAGTCATACTGAATGCAACACTTTGAGTAACAGGAATAGGCTTCATAACTTTTTTTTTGGCAGCAATTCACACCTGATTAATTAAATGTTCAAGAAGCTTCCATTACTCCAGACTCAAGACGAAAAGCAGTTCAGAAAGAATGACATAAAACAAGATTATGAGTTATTACGCAAAACAACACCAATAATAACTTATACATATCAGTTGTAGAAAATCAGAAAAGTTAGTAAGAAATCTTAAAATTATTGACACTCATGGAAAGACGAAACAAAATAATCATTCAACATAAGTTTGCACTCCAAGGAAAACAAATGAATGAAATCTTAAAGACAATTTTATTTTACAGTGCCATAATAGATTATTTCTGAAAACTTTATGCATGCTGGAAGTTAGGTAAGTAATATTGACCTCTCTTATTCCTGGTTTCCGCCAAGGCACGGTAGACAACACAACAGACAAAGAGTAACAAAAGGACAATGCATATTTATGAGGCTATAACTTTAATGAACATCATTTAACAAAAGGAAAGTAATTTGAACCAACTACGAGCCCTCCAACACGAATATTAATCACATGATTCTTGACTATTTGATTTAAAATGTTATTGTTCTTATCAGATAAATAGTTTGACTCAATGATTTCTATCCTCCACCTAGTGTTTACTAAATATGGAAGTACCACAGCGACCTAGATGAAGTCAATTGAACTTATTTCAACGAAGGTAAGTCATGAGCACACCTCAGAAAGGCTTCTTGAAAACATCTTGACCTAAAGTTACACAAGATCTTCTCTTTATGTCTGACTATCCCATAGATGAAGAATAATCCACGAGCTGGGAGACACATACGAGAAGTCCCAATGGAACTAAAAAGATAACGACATAAGACGTGTAAACTTAAAGGATAATGTGTTTACGACTTACTAGTTTAGCCCTTAACAAAAAAAGATCTGACTCCCATCTCTTGATCCAAAAATTGGTTCCAAAGCTATCTTTCCTTGTAACAGTTACAAGCAATTAATAAATTATAAACGGGCTTTGCCCACTCTTCTCAGACAAAAAAATAAAAAAAAGTGGTATGAAAGCTCCTGTTTGATGTGACCATTCTGGTGGTAGTTTGTGATTTCAGACGAACATTCACCATAATTGTAAGATAGCACGACAGAGTAGCATCCATTGATTAATTTGTCATACCGGTTATAAGCTAACAAGACAACAATCACATATTGGTGAGTCTAGCGTAAATGGATCCACAATTTATAAGAATATGGTAACTTTTTTAATTGAATTAGACAGAAACCTGTGCCCCCTACTAGTGATCATGCTTTAGTGATCTTCTTAATACTATAGTACACTTAATTCTATAAAGCAACCAAATATTTACCAGTCTTCACCGCCGAAGTCCCACCCCGCACCTCCGGCGTCTTCTCTTCCATACACTCCTTCCCCCGGTTCCCCGCATCCTTCCACGAGCTCCGCCCGCCGCTCTTCCCTCCGCCACCGCTACTCTTAGAAGCCGCGGATGACGTCGAGCACCCGGCGCTTCCCTCCGCGTGCCCTCTCGAGAGGTTACTATTACCGAGGCCCGCCATCCGATGCTCCCCTCGAATCCCCTCCTGCGGCAACGGCCCCGATCTCGTCTTGATCCGATTCAACCCCAGCGACGACGCGAGAATCGGAGAAAGGGCCGCCGCCGGAGGCGGCGCCGCCGCCCCATCCTTGATCTCGGAAACCGCCGCTTTCCGGAGCTTGGCCGGAGCGGACGAGGCCGGGGGAGAGGGCTTAGAAGGCTCCTTGCCTTTGGCTTCCTTCTCGACTCTTTTAAATCTGGCGGCGATGGCGACGGCGGCGGCGGAGGAAGAGGAGGCAGACGGGTCGGATTTGACCTTCTTCTTCTCGGATCTGGAGGAAGGGGTGGAGGGGCTGTTGGATCCATCGGGGCTTGAGGAGTCGGACTTCCGGGAAGAGGAGAAGAAGCGGTTCTTGAACACCATTTGCGTCGGTGGCAGTGCGGAAGGGGGGGTGGGAAGTGACTTTTCGGACAGTATAGTAGTGGCGTAGTAGAGATATACTCGGGAGAGGGAATTTAGGGACGGTGTTCCGATAAAATAACCAAAAATAAGAAATAAACCAAATAAAATTAAAATTAAAATTAAATAGAAAAAGAGGAAACAAGGTTGAAATTAACGAAACGAAACGAAACAGGACGGTGACTTCCGAGTTTGGACTTGGAGAGGAAGGTGGTTGTTGGACCGATGGAGAGTAATTTATGTGTAATTTCATATGTTCCACGCGCTAAACAAAAATTAAATTGTTTAGCATCTGATCTAAGAAATCTACAATTTATTTTAAATTAAATTATGGATCAATATAGCATTTTATATTAAGACTTAATCTTGTTACTACTGCAGTAACAGGACTTGTTCTTTAGGCATTTTAACCTAGCAATGTTATTTAGTAGCATAAATCTTACACTCACAAAATTAATTGTTTATATGAATGGAACTAATGGTAGAAATTATATTTCTAATTATCATTACTATGGAGCTAAAAGAGCATATTAGATTGTATAGTAATTTACTACAAAATTCTAAGCATGCATTCTTATACGGTGGTAAAAACTGAAGAAGTGTAAATTACGAAAGAAAACTTTTTTATACAACTTGATAATTTTATTGAATGGTTTCTTAGTATGATATGTTAGGTATGGGGAGTTTGATTGGTTATTTATATTTTCTAGCTATATACTTTATTTATGTATCTTACTTTTGAATTATATTTTTTTTTAGATTAATCGATCCTTTGTGCGTTTTAGAATTTTTTTTAGATTTAATTGTTTTGAGTTTCTCATTTTTATTTTTGTTTTGAATATTAGTTTGCTATATTGAAAAACAAAAATTAAAAATTTTGATTCACTTATTGAATTAAACTGATTTTTATGACATAAAGTCGTTCAATCATAGAGTTAGTATTATAGATATAGTCAATTATTTTAATATTTAGTAAATCATCTCTAACTATTTTTGCTTAATTTTGGGTATTCTGTATCAACTTCTATATACATCTATTATAGTTATTGTGATTCAACTTTTGTGTGAACATTGTCTTATCGGATGTTCTCTAAATATCTTACTTATTATGTTAACATTCATTGTTTGATTATTTGAGTTAATTTCACTTTTATAATAATTTTCCATGTTGAAGGATCAATTAAAAGAGATATCGTCTAATTAGTGTGTAAGTCGTTTTGAAACTGTCCAGTTTAATATCGTACATCTTTATATCATTCATGAGTCATTTGTGTTTTTAGTTCGCTACATTGCAAAGAAAGAGCTACCTAACTCATGTGTGAAAGCCGTCATAAAATTATTGATCGACATAAAGAAAAAATAAGGCGAGAATAACAAAAAGAATAAAAAAAATTTGGATTAAAATGAATGAATATAAACTAAGTTTGGTTTGACTAGTTTAATATCTTTCTTTATATTTAAAATTGTCTTATGTTTTAGTGTTTTACTAAAGCAAATATCAAGACACTATAATTTAACCTTTTCGTAGCAATCTTGGGTAATCAAATCACTTAGTCTATAATATGCTGATATAAATATTTGTGCATTTATTTCTTATTGACTTTATAATAAGTCTGACTTTTTTCATAAGTAAATTTAAAATTCTTGTTTGCATCCAAAATTATTTGAATATGATATGTGAATTGAAATGTTAAATATTTTAATTTGTGAACTATTTGTGACTTTGAATACTTGAAAACTAGATTTGACACTTAGAATGCTTTCTGAAATTTATTAGCTAAAAAATGATATGAAATAAACTATAATTTTAAGAGGGAGCATGAGTAATTGAATAATTACATTAATCAAATACAACTTTAGATGAAATATGTAACATCTTCAAAAAGAAAATTTAGACACACACATACCCGGCAATCATCCTTCCTTCCTCCCTCCTTTAGGTCGAGGTGAGGAAGAAAGGAGGAGGGTGTCTTTAGCTCGGGCTGGGTGCAGCCAACCTGAGTGCCAGATCAGGCTGGGTGCAACCAACCTGAGTGTCGAACTTTTGGGTCGAGCTGAGTGCAGTCTAGCCCAAGTTTCGTGCTGGGCTAGGTGTGGCCAAGCCAGTGTTCCAAGTTGCACAAGTTTGTGGTGGGTGAGGCTGCAAGCAGTTTAGCCCAAATAGGTGGTGGATTGGGCTTTAGCCCAACCTAAATGTTTTTTTTTGGATAATATGGGCTTTGAGCCCAATTTTTTGTGGTTTTATTTTTGGCTTTGTGCTCACCAAATATAGAAATTATCCTCAAAATTATTTCCCTTTAAATTATTTAAATTATTTTATTTATTTTTATTATTGGCAACCGTGAGCCTTAATTAATCATTTTTAACGGATAGTAGTGTAATAATTATTTTATAAATTAATTTTAATGAATTACCAGAGTGTCGTTACAAATAACTTATATCAGGAACTAACTCTAGTTGAGATTTAGCGTAGTTGAGTATATTTTGATTAAATTAATCTTAGCAAATGAGTCGATAATCTTGATGTATCTGTATTAATTGCTCCTGCTGGAGAATTAGTATAACTTATTGTATGAAAATTGTATTAAGTAGATTATCTTATTTAACGAAGCAGATTAATTCAGTGTTGCTCATGTGATTTACCTAAGCAATAATAATTAGTGGAACGAGAATTCGAGGTAAATTAGTTTAAACTACTTTTAATAACGTGTTAGACACTAGTACAACTATGCTAGCTCAACTTAATTAATAAATAGAAATCCATAGATGAACCGGCCCAAGCCTATAATAAACAATAGAGTTATTTAATTAATTAGTGGGAGGTATTTGTGTGCTTATGCTGTTTATTACTTTTCTTATCGAAATAGACTTTATACCACATAAGGATAATTCCATAAAGCAGTGGCAACTAGTATTAGAAAAGTGGTTGAGGCAAGTAAAACTTTATAATCTAAGAGTAGTGTAGAGAATGAAATAACTTACATTATAACATTATAATATTCATAGCTTGCATGTGCATATATTTTTCTTACTATTATTTTTGTATGTCATGCATATTTATTTTATTTTGCTGTTCAGTAAAATTTTACATATCATGATTTTTATGCATATTTATTGGACATAAACATATGTGTTAGCACGTAGAACATAATAATGATATACGTTCCATTATGCTTGTTGTGCTATATGATATCATATCATTTGCACACGTGCACAATCATAAGAGGAGTGATTGTTGTCTCTCGATAGTACCCGACACCTCTCTAGCTAGGATTAAAAGTGGAAGATATTATTATATTTATATATATGAGGGCCCACGCTTGAGGTCTCAATCTATTGATCATAAATAATCAAGTAGTCTTTTTGTTGGGCGATAAGTTTTTTACTATTGATTGATGAGAGTTACACCATTTAGGGTAATTAAAATAAAGATATAAAGGTAGGATGACGTAAACCTACCAATACTCAATGACATAGGATGAGGACGTTCGTTAGTAAAGGCTCATAATTTTTACACTGTGGGGGCGATGATATGGAGCTAATGGCTTAGATGGTAGTATCGATGTGCAATACTGACCTTTGTGATGGGCTTACGACTAAGGTCCTTCATTCTGCAGTGGTAGATAGTCAATTGTGCTATTCGTTAAGTGATAGGCTGACAATTTTACCTCTAAGGTCTACCCTTTTAGGGGTATATGTGTGGTCAAGTGTGAGTGATGATGTGGCCTACCGACATAGCTCTACAAAAGTCTTAAGTTACATACTTGGTAGTCTGAGATGATGCATGTTATATAATATAGCATTAATATGATCTTCAGGCAGAACTTAGTGTGAGCTTGGGATTAAGGACATGTTAGTCTGGATTGGTGCATATCATGTTATTGTTTGCTAATAATGCATTTGTGCATTGGATAAGCATAATAAGTATGTGGTACTAATGCATTCTATTTGTTCATGATGCACATATTTATACTTATTTATTGTTACATCATTCATTGCATAATTTTTAAACTATAGTAGTTGATACTTAATGGGTTTTGTGCTTACCACCATTTTGTGAAATTATTTTCAGATTAGTAGATGACTGGGCCCGTGGAGGATCTAGCAAAGATTAGTTTATAGTCTCGTCGTTTTCTTATTTTATTATATTCATGTAAATTAAGCTAACGACTTGTAGCTCATACGTGGGCTCCGACTTATTTCTTATAGATATGTATTTTATGATTGTTATAGCTTTATTGTTTTGTGCTTCTTTTGTCTGTATTATTTGTAGAAATATGAGTTTTTCTCTTATATATTGTGTTGAAATATTCACCAGTAGGTCACATAGTAATCGCGTGGGTTCTACCCACGTGAGGAGCATGTGTTTAGTGGCGGGTGTTACAAAATATTATTTCCATACTTTACTATTTTTACTTTATATTTATTGTATTATTTGTCAATCTATGATAAAAGAAGGTGAGAGGTATATAATTTTGTAGTCCTTTGGGTTTTGTTTGCTATGAATATGCATTTGCATATATTGCTTAACGTATTTTTATAGCCTCACATACATTTTATTTGGTATGAGTGTTCAGGTTATGCAAGATTCTTTTATTCGGTTTGGAGTTTCTCTACGTGTTTGCGATTGCCTTTTCAAAATTTACTTTTTTATATTATTATTATTATTATTATTATTATTATTATTATTTCATGTTAAACCTCTTCTTTACATGATTTTCTTATCTCACCTGAACTAGGATTAAGAAAATGAAAATCTACATATCTCAAGATTTGTTATCCTAATTCCTTCCCAGGTGCTTGGTTGCATTTTCCTAGAATAAATGGATGTTTATCCCTTATTTCCACCCTTTATTCCAGCAACCAAAGAAAATCAGAATAACACCATTCTTTGTCCGTGATAAGCCTCTAACCTTTATTCAATCATTATTTCTTTTCATCCCACCATCAAACAGTCAAGAGTCTATGTTTGAATAATACCAATAAATTATAGGATTACTTACATAATAGTGAACCAATATAGTCTAAACTATTCGTTATCTTATAGGTGCTTGCATATATATATATATATATATATATATATATATATATATATATATATATATATATATGTACATATTCATACAAAAGCCTAAGACTAATAGTGAGCATATCTTTCTGGTTAAATATTGTTTCACAAGGATTAGAAATTTTTTGTTTTACTTCTAGTTTTATCTGTTACTTTATTTCCTTATAATCTATAAAGTAAAATAATATGATACTACTGATTTTGTCCAGTAAATTAAACTGAAAAGAATATGAGGCCAATTTTTTCTAGAATAAAAGTAAGAATACAATTAAAAAGAAATTGGCAAGTTTCAAAATGAAAATGTTAATTTTTTTTTTGAAACAAAAAGAATTATAATGTAAGAAGATGGCAATTAAAAGTTGGCCCAGATTTTAATGACTTTGATATATGTTGGGCCCCTAAGCCCAACAAAAAAATATGCCATTTAGTGTCATGCAATATTCTTGCAGATCTAGGTTAAAGTTACATATGAGATTCTAGTAAATCTCATAGAGTTTGTAATCATGGCCTTCCAATTACTTAGAAAAATCACTTGTAATTTCATGAATGTCATCAACCAGGGGCATGTGTAGGTTATTGTAATCATGGACTTAAATCAAATACTTACTGTTAGAATATAGATGAAAACGACTGTTATTTAACATCTAAGGTTTTCGAGTAGCTAGTGCGTTAATATGATATTAAAGCTGGACGTCTTGAGTTTCAAGTCCCACCGAGCCCACCTTGTCAAGTAAAGTTTTTTTAAAAAAAAGACTTATATATATATTTAAGTCAAATCTACCTTTAGACGTAAATAAATACTTCAAAGTCAAGAAGTCGGAGGAACCATTATTTTCTAACACAGAGCTTAAATTATTAAAAATTTAGAATAATCGGTGACTTAACACGTACAAAATTCACTCCGCTCAAGTTTACTCGTCTAGAAAACTTTATTTACAAGCCCCCTTCCACTTAATATGATTTCATGTCATACTAAACTAAGTATTTGGTATGATGCTATGAAGCTACTTGTAATTCTTTTGCATTTCCAACTGACTAGCTAGATAGGGATGAATGTATGATCTACTTGCAAGTGTATTCTTCTTAATTTGAGTAATATTATAGGTTTTGGTCAAGCTAGTTTCAGTTATCCATTATATATTTCTAAAGTGAAATGAAGCACCTACCTTGTAAGCTTCTATTATTTTTATGAAGTAAATTTTCCATTGGCACAAGTATGAAGACTTGGCTTTTGTTAGTTTGTCTGATCTTTTGTTTGAATTGGCATAATGGTACAGCTGAAATGCTAGTCTTTGTTTTAACATAACAATTGCAATCAACTTGCTAGTACTAACCAATCTATTGTAACCAGTATAAAGCCCAATGGTGATAAAGAATCTTTGATATTGATGTGAATTAAATTATATGAGATTCAACTTTTAGTGTGAACTTAATTTGAATTGGATGACCTAGCACTGGAACAAATAAAGATAGAAGTATGTGAAAACTATAAATATAGTACTCTACTTAGTATATTAATTGGAAATAAAACTTTTATATATTAGGGAGTTGACTTTTTCTTCCAATTATAATTAGTTCAAGCTCATAAATTTGACATATCAAAAGAGATAAATTGTAATGCATTTTAACTGTGTCGTATGCCATTTTCTCTCTCTAGAAAATAAGACCTCGGACTTTAATTAAATTAAAATCTTTAGGGATTTTTACAAATCACACCCTATATTTTGTCTATTTTATGATTCGCATCCCGTCTTTGGAGATTTTATAACGCGACCTCTCATTTTTTTTATAATGTTCATTTAACACCCTAACGTTACTTTAGCTAACTGACATTAACTATGTTATATAGTTTATATGACTCTAATTCAAAGATGACTAAAATACCCTTAAAAAGTTCTGACCTAACCTAAATCCCCACAAAATCCTTCTTCCCCAAATTAAACCCTAACTCCACAAAATCTAAATCCTCTTATTTATAACTAAATCCTAACTCACAAAATTATAATATCAAGACCCACAACCCACAAGAATTAACGAAAATCCCTACCACGTACAAACCTTAGAAGCTTCCTCTAATTTTAACTAATTTTCTTCATCTCTCTAGCTCAAATCCTTTTTTTCTCCATCTTTTCCTAAATTTTCTTCATCTCCCTTCACATCTTTAAGGTCGCAAGCAACAAAATCGGCCTGGCGTTTGGGGAGCTCTAAGATCTCTATGGCTTGATATTTAGAAGCTCTAAGATTGGCTTGATATTTAGGTGATATTCTCCATGGTTTGAGAAAAAGCAACAACTATGGATGTTCATGTTATGAATAAAATTATAGATAAGTACAAGGATAATTTAGAAATGTTATAAATTACATAGTGAATTATAACAGAATATTCTCTTTCTGGTATCATTCAGTTTGATTATAATTATGTTAAGTTAACTCAGGGTGTTAAATGAACATTACAGAAAAAATAAGGGGTTGTGTTATAAAATCCTCAAAGACAGGACGCAAATCATAAAATAAAATAGACAAAATATAGGGCGTGAATTATAAAAATCCTAAATCTTTACGAGTTTTCTTCGTAACGGTATACATGATGCTAGCTTGATTTATGGATGAGGGAGAATCCATTGGAAATTATACAAGTTGAAGAAATCACAACACCCGTTCACAATTATTTCCTTTTTTTTTACTATTATTCCAATCACACTTATCACATATGGAGAATACAAAATAGAGAGATTCTAAGACTATGGAAAAGATACTAACAAGTGGGCATTCTTGACATAAGGCTTACTGCAACAAAACCATCATGTGATTGATATTAAAAAAAAAAAACATTTATATCAGTTCTGACGAATCTCTTGCCTAGGTTTGTAAAAGGAGATTAAAAATTGGGTAATCTTGATTGTTATATTAAACAAGGGATAGTGGGTTGTACTTGGGAGCTAATTAGAGCCACATAATTGTCAAACATATATCTATCAAGTGTTTGGTATGATGATATGGAAATATTTGTAGTTCTTCTGCATTTTTCAATTGGGTAGGTATGACTTAAAACACTTGATTAAGTCAAATATACTTGATCTGAGTAATGTCATAGCTTTTTTTTTGCCAAGCTAGTTCAAGTGTCTATTATTGTTTTGGATTAGTCATTGTAAACAAGGTTATGATTGATTAGCTATACGAAAGTGATACGAATTACCACCAACCTTTTCAGCTAAATCCATCGATAAAAGACTACTAATATCCTATGCCATTTGTATTTTTCATCTCAATCATTCTACGATGGTAGCTAGCTAGTATATACTTAACAACAATATTAAATTGAGTAAGGTTGGGAGAAAGTAAAATAAATGTTTGCAATTAACTCATCAGTATTGTAATGATACAATTAATGCCTATAAATCTGAATAGAGATTTAAGGAATAAGACTTATGGCCTATATTTATGCAATGCAATGCAATAGCTAGATGTTGATGATGATTGTTCTTCTAAGTCTCATCATTGGGTGTAAGGTTAGAACTATAAAAAGCTTACCAACATTGGCAAGCACATGATTTGCAAGCCCTCTACTAAAATCAAGAAACAAAATTATTACAACAATTTTCTTATTTTTATGAAGTACATTTTCCATTAATTTTTGTGGGTTTTGTGGATGTGAAGACTGAGCTTTAATTTTATATTGCATGATGGGTTGGCATTGAGAGAAGGGTGCAACTAATAAAAAAAATCAGTCTGTCTTAATATAACAATTGCAGCCAACTTGCTAGGTCTAGCCAATCTGTTATAACCATCATAAAGCCCATTTGGTGATGAAGAATACTTCATTTTGATATAGTATATGAGATTTGAGATTAGATTGAATTGAGTGATGTAGGGCAACACAGGAACAAGTTATGATACAAATATGTTGCTCTCTATTTTTTTATTTTTTATTTTTATTTTTTGTTGTTGTAAGGAAACCGTGTAGGCACAAATTTATTTATTCATTATAAAGACGATTAGATATATAAACTGAAAAGGAGAAAAATAAGGCAATAATCTTTTGATACAAGTTACACACTTAATTACGAGTAATAAAACAATACGACGAATAAAAATAGATATCAAATCCAAGAACACAAATTAAATATAACAAGAGGGCGAAACACCTACGATCACAATGAGAAGGAGGCGAAGCTATGTGAGTCGAGGGGAGGGGGAAAGAAAAATGACTCTCCCTTCTTCTACCGACTTCAACCTAGAGGAAGGTAGAAAAACTGCCTCCAAACCCTAGCAGAATTAGGATACTGAATAATAATGAATATTGAGCAGGTGTGCTCCTCTCGTTTGCTTTGATTCATTGAATATATATGTATATATATATATATATTCCGTACCTTTAGGAAGCGTTAGGTAGAATATTGGATTTAATAAAATCAGATTATTACTAGTTGACATTTTGTTCCAATTATAATTGATAAGCCACGAATCTTTTCTACGATTAGCTCAAGCCCATGAGTTTGACATATCAAAGGAACATAAGTTGTTCTTCATCATGCTCTCTTTCAAAGACATGGAAAAGAAAAATCCTTTGAACTTGAATCCAGTAGCATTGTACAAATGAAATTAACAAATTGAGAGTTGGTTTTACACTTATTATTTATATTGATACAACTAAAAGGAGCCCTGGTTCCATAATTCTTGATCCAGCTCACTTCTTTGACACTGGCTTAGAGTACTATCTAGGGTTACTTTCCCAGTGTAATCATTGAAGATCCAGTCCAAGTCACAGTTATCATTTAGTCCCCAGAAGTACATGGATTCTGGCCATTCCATGCATGGAAATTTGATCCTCTCTTCATGATCCTTAACTGAGGAGTTGGAATTAGAAGTCGATGATGATGAGTTAAAGGAGGTTGAATTGGCACTAGAGGAAGTAGTAGAGGAACAAGGGACTATAATCTCATGAGGTTGAATCATGGGCACTTCATTAGTTGAGAAGTTGGGTGATTTCTGAAGGACTTCATCACTATCTATGAGATGATGATCAAGTTGAGTTGTACTACTCTTTGCTTCTTCTTCTTGTGGTAACTTGTGATCACCACAATTATTGGAGTTGGCATTCTCAATTATCTCATGATCTTCTCCACCTTCTGAGACGCTCCCACTAGGTGTATTTGCTTGGTGGTGCTCATGATCACCTGAAGCGATTGGCTTGTGAGTGAGGGGGTCAATCCCCATTTTACTTAGCTTCTTCTTGATGTGGGTGTTCCAATGGTTCTTGATCTCGTTGTCAGTTCTACCCGGTAGGTGAGATGCTATCTTGGACCATCTATAAGAAAACGAGAGCTTGGTCTAAGTCAATATGTTGATACAGATGTCCTACCTACAGCTAGTAGTACTTAATTACATAATTATAACCAACCAAATTAGTGCGACACACACACGCACGTATATATCTAAAACTTTTTTTCTGCGAAATAGATAATATGTAAATCTCCAGTCCAGAAAAATAGATTGGAAACTAGATTATTGAGCATAATGATAAGAATCGGGCTTTAATGAGTTCTTTAACTTGGTTTGTTAAAGAAGAAAAAAAAACAACCCATAAGAAGACAGAGAGAGAGAGAGAGAGAGAGAGAGAGAGAGAGAGAGAGAGAGAGAGAGAGAGAGAGAGAGAGAGAGAGAGAGAGAGAGAGGGAGGTGTTACCTATTGCCAAGATGACAATGGAGGTCAATGACCAGCTTTTCCTCTTCCTCTGATAGCAAGCCCCTCTTCAAATCAGGCCTGAGATAGTTAGTCCATCTTAGCCTGCAGCTCTTTCCACACCTCAATAGACCTGCACCGATATTATAAACATCATTGAGAATTAATAGAGGAGTGAACGAAGCTATATACAAAGAAGTTGTAAGAATTCTCTTTGCTCCACCGCAATGCAATACTTAAGGAGCTACAACTGGAAAAGAACAACGAGAGAAATGAAAGGTAGAATTATATCATGCGCTTATTATTATTCAAAACCTGGCAGTAGCAAGAATGCATAGAGGGAGTCATATTGTATCATATCAGATGTAAACGTAGTATGAACATGCATACGACGAAGATTGAATTACCTGCAAGCTTCGGAACAGCTCTCCAGAGGCAGCGACCATTTGTCAGCATGAAGTTGAGCAACTTCTTGTCCTCCTCGGCTGTCCATGCTCCTCTCTTCAAGCCCACCTTATCACAACATGGCTTCCTTCCCATTTCTGTACCCTCTCTCTCTCTCTCTCTCTCTCTCTCTCTCTCCCTCTAATCCAAACAAAAAGAAGAAAGAAACTTTGAGCGAGGGGGGGAGAAAGAGAGGGAAAGAAGAGAAGAGGGGTCTACTATGTGCTAGCCTAGTCACCAACCTTTATAATAAGCTCTACCCTTCTCTCTATCTCGACCACACGTGATCAAAGGAGAAGCTACGAGAGAATGGATTTAAAGATTGGGAAGTTGATAGCACCACCTCACTGTCCTTAAATCTCATACACCAAAATATTAAAATAAACTAGTGTCAAATGCCATTTGTTTTCTTCTTGTAAATATGTTTAATGAGTAAAATATTATATAAGATCAAGGTTAAAATATAATATATACACTTCCCAAACAAATAGTGAGTGTTAAAAAATGATATATGAAAATAAGTAATATCAGGAGGTTTGATATTTATAAGAAGAAAAAGAAATACTAAATGTTTTTCAAGATTTACACAACTAGCTCCCTAATGGTTTCACATGTTATAAAAAGATTTCTATGATTTAATGCATAAAACAAATCCTTATTATTTGCTTTAATTTTAAAAGATCCTAATAAATGTAAGAAATAGCTTTATCATTAAGATACACAAAGAACCACCTATTAAAATGTTTAGAAACTAAGAAGAGAGGTGATATACAACTCTAAACCACCAAACGTATCACATCTATGCAATTAGACTCCGTCTTTAATCTTATATTTTAGAGCGGGAGGCTGGAGCTGCTTCTCCCTACTCCATCACAATTAAAATTATGTACACTTACGTAGCAAATGACTTCACCAATATGAGCATATAAATGATTACCAGCTCAGCAATACAAGTCAGATGATAGTTGTATACCAATATAGAGTTAAAAAAAAAGGTACATAGATGATTGGCTTTAATTCCATGTCTTCGCCTCAGTCATTGTCTGGTTGTTAATCATCAGTGGTAGGTAGCAATTAGACTAAGTATCAAAAAATTATATATATAAACACACTTATTTCTACTATTCCTAACTCTTTGAAATTGTTTGTTAATTATGTTTTACCTTATATCTCTTTCTTTAAGAAGGGAATGAGAACTATTTTTGCCTTGAAAAAAAAAGGTAGGCTTCAGACTTTTCAATGGAAAAGGAAAGTCTTTACGTATCATCTTGTGGCTCATTAGAGTTAACAAAGAGTATTGGATTAAGCCTCCTCATGAAAAGTCCTAATCCACCATAAATACTAGTTCATATTATCTTTAATATTTTAGATAAAATAGGAGATTGTGATACCTTTTTTTAGTTAAAGGGATAATTACATTTTGCTTCCTTAAACTATCACATTTTCTACACTCTGAACTTCTTTTTATATGCACATAGACAGACTCCCTACCTAAATTAAAAAAAAAAAATCCACATAAACTCAAAGGGTCTATGTGGTAAAGAATTTCCTAGTCAAGAGGTTTGTATGGTAAAGAGAAATTTCAGCAGGTGTATATAGAAAATAATGATAATCCAAAGATGTGTAATTAACCCTAAATTAAATTAGGATATTAATGAGGATGATCTTTTAATGATATTAGAAGTGTATCCTAATCTTCCAATCCTAATTTAACAAGAATAATGACATGAGTTTTAGACGCACATATAAACAAGTCAATATGAGTCGGATGGCACATAACAAAAATTGAGGGGTGAATAAAGATAAAAAGGGGATGAGATAGATGAGAAGAAAATAAAAGAAGGGTTTCTATCAGGCTTCTAGTTGACATTAAATCATTGATTTTTTATAGTCCGACAAAATGGATTCTCTTAATTAGGTATTATCTTCTGCAATACTTCTTTCTAGATATTTTTCTACACTTAATTGTGATGAAATTCTTATATTATATTGTACAAGTAATACTGTAAAAAAAGCGAAGATGAAGAATAACACGGCGATTTCATTGATATATAAGAGTGATAAAAAGATGAAGATGATTTTTTATCAACCAAATGTTACCAAAAGTTTTTGATATCTAATGGCATTCGAGATCGACCAAAATGCAAGGCTTCAGAAATTATTATTGAGTTGAATTACTTTATACTATATCATTGCATGCAACTTCAGGATCTAAATGATCGTTTTACAGAGGTTAAGACAAAGTTACTTCTATGTATTTCATGCTTAAATCTTACAATATATTTCATTCTGTAAGTATGATAAGGAAAGATTATTCCAACTAGCTCGGTTTTATCCAGCAAATTCTTCTTTCAGTGGAGTTTATAGCCCTTGAAAATCAGTTTGCACTATTTATTATTGACGTTCTATGCATTAATTTTAGTTATTAAAGTTTGTACAGTAGTCATTTTTTGCCCTTGTATTAAAAAATTCTTGTCTGCCACGGACTATGGGTCATATATGACATGAAGATATGCTAATTTCTTGCACCTTTTTTTTTTTTACATGTATATCATTCTAAAGTCGCCTATTTGAGTGTAACAATACAACAAACCCTAATATAGGAGATAAAGTATTATAGTGGATATTCAAAGATATAACATTAATTAGAAATAAAGAGTAATGCAACCATGCACACACAAAAATTTTGACATGGAAAGCACCGACAAACCTATGATAAAAACCCTGGATCATTTTTCTACGATCGGCTCAACCACTAAATAATATAAAAATAATAAAAGTTAGTTACAGACTACTTGCTTAATTTTACATCTATACTTGTAGATCTCTTGCCCAATAGAATTCACGATGAATTATTTATTATGATTGATCAACTCTTAGTGACCCTCAAGATTAGTTAGATGATATGTCTCAGTGACTCTTGAGATAGTGACTTGCTCCAAAAAAGAATGCAATAAAAATGATGAAAGATCTTCAAAGAAACTCGACTTTTGCTATCCTCTGATCACAAAAAATACTCTATAAAATCTCTTTCAAGGTTTCAAATTTATTTTATAGGTGAAGAAAAAGACCCAAAAGCTAATAAAACTTTGATATGGAAAAGGTTAACCCTAGCTCGAGCGTTCGAACAACCGGAGACTTCTTCTTTTGCTACTTGCTTTGTCATGAAGACATCCCTACGCTTGTATAAGAACATTTCTATTATTGGAAATGTCATGGACACACGACAATTTAGATATTTATGGGTGCCTGTGAAGACAACTTTGAAACGTCATGAAACTATCTAAATACATTTGAAGTATTTTAAGTCTTGTAAATCATAAAAATAAAAATTCAAATCTTTTATAATCATGCTCGTATAATTTATGAATGTGAATTGCCTGTATAGAAAAACTTAAACACTATTCAAAAGTTAATATTTGCATGTATATGATTGAAATATCATGTATTTGAGATAAATTTTAAATGGGGGCCACACATTATTAATGATAGATTAATGATAAAATTAATTTAGCTTAAAGAGTACTTTATTGTCATATATTCACTTATTCAAACCCATGAAGAGAAGTAAATGAAAATTGGCTCTAAAGTAGGTATCATGACAATGAAAAATAAAGATAAACTAGTTTAATACCATATTGGATATTTGAGAAATATTAGTATGGTATATAAGTGTCAAATTTTTTATAAGCTTGGAGCCCCAAAAGGGATACCTATTTTATGGATAAATTATACTATATAACTTAACGCACATGCACACGTCGCCCAGCCTAGCTCATTTAGCCTAATACAAGTTTGGATTTGGTCTGGTTTGAGTCAATTGGTTGGTTGAACTTGAAGTGGTATGACCCTTCAATTAGAACTGTTAATCAACTATCAGTCTGTATTATTTTTTCAACAAGTCATTTGAATAGTTGTTCTAAAAGCAATTGGTGGAGGGCGAATTGTTGCTTTTTTCGAGTGTAAGCAATTGTTGTATTATGGGAGACTGACATCTACTGTTCTAAAAGTAATCGATGGATGACGAATTGATCTTAAGGAGATAATGTCCAACATTAGACTCGATTATATAGAAGTAATCTGTAAGTTTATTTAATTTATTTACTTATTTTGAATCGAATTTCTTATGACTTTTGGAATCAGATTGTTACTGTCAACATAATATTCCTCAAAAAATTTAGTATTTGGATATATACCTAAACTATCATTATTTTCACATATATTCGCTGAGTTTTTCTTTATTAACAACAACGTTCACTTTCTGAACCAAGAAAAGCATAGCATATACCCTCTTAAACTAAAAAAAAAAAAACTATATGACCTCTAAACTAAAAAACATTTTGGTGGTGTATGAGTTGGAAAAAAAATTCAGAAAATATATGTGCAAGATGGTAATAATTCATGGTGGTCTAAATAAAGTTATCCTTAAAAAAGTAGTTCTTTAAATACAAATGTCAAGAGCACCTTGTAAAATTATGAATACACAATCTTTCTCATCTCAGACTTTTGCTATCAAGATTATGGATATAAAGTTGATAATTAACCTCAACTTCTTTCAAAGTACAGTCCTTGAAAACTTGACAGTAAAAGCATTGTATTCTGGATATAACTTTCACAAATCTTTCTACATCGTGGACGAAGAAATTACTGTATCAAAAGAAAAGTCCAACCCGAAGTTTTTTATTCCTCTCCACCTCAATATTTCCCCAATATTTTGATCCATAAAACTCTTCCTCTGTATTCTGTAATCAAGTCATTATCAATAAGGCTATTTTAGTTAATTGCAGAAAAGTCAACGATGGTGAGGCATGGACCAACAAGATCAACAATATTTTTTTTAGTTCTTCCAAAACAAAATCAACAATGACATAGTTAATAAAGTACCAAGTATAATATAAGGTACATTAAATAATATTGTCACCTTATTTTTGTATGCTTATTGTTTATCAAAAAAAAAATGTTCGTCGTGATGTTTCTTCTATCAGTTGCTAATTGACCCACTAAACTGGGATTAAAATGAGGAATAAATGAAATAATTAATGATGGCAAACCTTGTACTAGTTAATGTAAACAATCATTTATGGTAGGTGGCATTCTATATTAGAGAGAGAGAAAAAGACTGAATGTATAAGTTTTTATTTTTGTGGGATCATATATAGTTGGTAAACATATTATTTTAATTCACTAATGCCGAAATTTTCTGCCAAGCTAATTCAAACATCTTCTCTTTTTATTTTTAATTTACCTTTTTATAAAGGATTGGGAATTAGACCCCAGTCAAAGAATGGATGGTATAAAGCAATTTAAGTTCCACTTCTTCCTTCTTATATATATATATATATAAATAGTCCACAGACTAGATCTTTCATTCAGGATCAAGGTTACAATTCCAATCCCAAGGTGGATTAGTCCAGATATTGTATGGGTTTGAGCTAAGGTGTCGTTGCACCTATTTGTGTAGCAAACCTTGACACAACTGGTTACATCGGAGATCTACCTGATAAACTCTAAAATAGTCATCGTAATCGTCCAATTAATTGGTTTGCCATCGTCATTTACTGCTTTTATAACCAACTGCGAGTCATTAAAGAGCCATCAGGGACGTATGCGACCCAGCATAGAGAGAGTTTCTTTAGGCCTTCAAGAAGTGCTGCTATCTCTTCAGCAACTAGTGGACTTTCATAGTGCTCCAGGAACAACGACATCCTCGAGCTGAACTCCGTTGGAAACCTGCAGATCACCACTCTGACGCCACTAGTGTGGCCCCGGTTCCATCTTACGTCCCACCCAACAGACCACGTCGCTAGGTTTCGGAGAGTCATTGGCACTGCCATTAGAGCAGCTGGAGTAGAGACCTTCATGCCATTGCTACTAAGATTGGACAGTCTCTTAGCTTCATGCAGAACTTCTATCGGATTAATTTCTTCTCCCTTGAATGCCATATTATTCCTTCCCTTCTAGATGGCCCACATCAGGTAGAAGGCCTAGGAGGGAAGATCGCGTGGGAGATATGTGCTTAAGCTAAGGAGCCAGGTATCCAACCTCAGAGGACAGCAATTAATCAACTTGGAGGCCTAAGATAGAAGAGAATCCATACCAACCTGGCCATGTTGCAACCCAGTAGCATATGTTCTACTATTTTCGTTCCAACTTGTAGATAGGGCAATTGGTATCCATAACTAAAATATGTTTGCCTAAAGCCTCTAGCGCAGGTACCACCCCTATCAGAAAACACCAAAGGAAAGCTCTAACTCGAGAAAATAACATCATTTGTGCCAGACCAAAGTTCAGAGGTTCCTACTCTCTTCGTAGTTTGAGGAGTATGCATCCATATAAGTTTGTCTTGCATGATATGGCAGGCTCGGCCAACAAGACCTAGTGTTAAGGATAGTGGCAATCACCTCCTGTGGAATGTTTGAAAGATCGATAGAGCACACCAACTTTAATTTCAATTGTAAATGATTGAATTTCTAGAATTGCCCTACTGTTATTATTAGATCTCTCAAACTCATATGTTAAGTTGGGAATAGTTTGATGGTTTAGGAATGATTGAATCAAATTTCTTTTTCTTTTCCCTTCTGATTCCATACTTTGTAGCTGTGGGCTTCTGGGCCCAGCCTAGCTAGATATGGGCCTTAATGACCATCTTTAATGTGGGCCTTATTGTATCATATGATATACAACTATAATATTTTTAATTGCCTCCAATATTCTTTATTAGACATTTTAATAGACATAACAAGTGAATTTAACCTAAATAGGTAAGGGTTTTATATTTTAAATGATAATTCTCATGACAAATTTCAAACTCGCAACTTGCTCAGAAACAATGATTTCACATTTTATATTCCAACAAAAATTAATCAGTGTTGATATCACATAACGGTTCTATTCTTTACTAGTGGAAGAGGGTTAATTTGCGAGTTCTTATATCTTTTCACTACTCTATATATATATATATATTTAATATTAATCTTTATCGAGTGTTGTATTTTCTTATACATGCCAAAGAATTTGAGTCAAATACATAAATTTTATGAAGAAAAAAGGGCACTTGTGAAAAAGCCTTTTATTTCTTAAAATAATAAAATAGGCCATTGTTTCCAACTCTTATATAAGCTGTGTATTTTTTATTATAAAAAAGTAAATTTAGTATAAAAGAAGAATTCATTCAGTTTTTTTATTAATTTTCTGAAAAGAAAGAACCTAGTTTAATTAAGAGTCAAGGGAACCGTAGTGCCCATTTTCTGATAAAAAAGAGACCATTTTAATTCAAAGTCATACTAAAAGATTCAATTAGGCCCATAGTTAACCATATAATATGAAATAAAAATAGTAGAAAAAATACAGTCATCGATTAGTGAAGATAATGTCTAGGATGCTAGGATGGCCCTATTGAGAATGTTGACAAACACTTAGAGTCTGATTCCACATCCAGGTGTGAAATCCCCAAGTTCTGAATAGTGTGTAGACTCTCTTTTTAAAGGTGATAGCTTCAGCAAAGAGTGGCCTTTCCTAGATATCAACACAACTGCCAACCATAATAAAAGAGCATGACGAGGAACATAAGAAAAAGCCCTTGCTAGTCATTTTGAGATCTGAGTATGAGTCATCAGTGTTGAGCTTGAGATACCCAGCAATAGGTGACATCCAGTGGGAAGGGCGGGCGAGGTTGTTAATTTTTCAAGAGAGAGGGGCGAAGATATGCGAGGGCTAAGGTTCTTTCCCATATAATATTACGATGTTCCGTAACATTGTTAAGAGTTATATTATTTCTAATTTTCAACGTGTGCTATAGCTGCACAATTTTAACCAAAAGCATAGTGGACTTGCTTATGTTGAGGCTCGAGCTATCCATCAAGATCCGCATCCCTCAGCCTATGACGAGTAGAGCGGCCCAACAGACCAAGTTTTGTTGAATTCATGTCACATATCGTAAGCAAAGGAACGTGAAAAGAAAAGATGATCAATGGTTTCATTAGAAAGACCATAGACTTTGCAAGTCTAGAGGAGCTAAGGCCTAGCTCGATTAGCATGGTTACGCAAATAGTTCCAAGCTAACTTTTAAGAAATTTTTTCACTTTTAGCGGGACCTTCAACTATTAGATTGCTTTCCAACCATTCCAAAAGTTTTGGGCCCACCGTCCAATCTCATTTATCTGTTATACACCGACTTGGAAGTAGCTTGGCTCGTTGGATTCAGGCACCAAATTCATTTATCTAGTCCTTCACTAAGTGGGAGGTAGATGGTGAAAACCTTCTCATTCAGCGTAGGCCCAAATAAGTCCAACACACTATCCTCAAGCCAGATATCTCGTGTAGCCAAAGATCTTTCCAAATAGAAATGGTAGTTCTATTTTTAACAAGCCTAAAATAACCCAAAAATGTAGGCAACTTCTTTCAGGAGCCTTTTAAACTTTTTATTTTTATCTTCTTAATATGCTAAGGATGAACATTCCCGTATTTGGTCTTAGTTGAGACCAAACGTCGTAAGAATTGTTTAACACATCAACGGTCATTAGGGCCTAATGAACAAATTAGAGGTTTATGATGGCAAGCCAAACTGTTGAGCTCTCTTATCAATCGGGTTCATTATGGTGAGTGACATCCAAATAGACAAGAGAAAGTGCATCAGCATAGAATTAAGCACCAATTTATTAGTGTGAGGTGCTTGTCTTGGGTAAAAGATGATCTTTTTTAGGTAGCCAACTTAGTTTCAATCTTCTTTAAATAAAAACACTTCACGATCTCTCGACTTTAATCTTTTTAGAGAAATAAAGGCCCCTAAGTAAAGAAACAAGTACTTCCATTTTTCAATTTTGAGGAGATTAAAAATATCATTAGCCAAGTTATTTGACACAAGAGATTAAAATAACACCTCATATCCACCATAATTTATTTTCAAATTCGTAATGCAATAAAAGTTTTCAAAAACATTCAATGAAATAGCCATAGAATACTCATCAACCCCAATGGTAATTAATAGGTCATCATCATATAAGAGAGTAGTTTGGACAGCATGGCCGATGCAAAAAGGTTTTATCTCACCATAGTTTATAGACCCATTGAACATGTACGTAAGAATTTAAGCAACTAGGATAAAAAGATATAGAGATAATGAGTCTTGTTGGCATAAGTCTTTGAAGCCTAAAAACCAATTTGAAGTGAAACCGTTAACTAGACAAAAACCGCAAATCAAATACATGGATTAATCCAACTAATAAATTGAGTGGGAATGTTCATCTTTAACATAGCCATAGTTACTATTGCCTAGGAAATCCTATCTTAAGCTTTCTTAAAGTCGATCTTAATCACATAGTAATAATTAGCAAGTTTTGTGTTGCAAATACTATAAATTCTCCCACACAATGAAAATATTATCATGTATGTACCTCCCAGCCATGAAGGTAGATGGCTCCAATGAGAGCTCGACTAGTCTAGGTTAGATCTTATTGGCTAGAAGCTTGCCCAAAACGCAATAAACCGCATTGCAAAGCAAAATCGACTAGTAAATCACAACCTTGGTAGGGCTGGGTTTCTTTGAGATAAAAATTAGAAAGATTTGATTCTAAAGAGGATTGAAACTATTAGATTGAAAAGAAATCAAAGCTTTAATAAGGTCCCTACATATAATATGCCAATATTTTTTAATAAATTTAGTCTAAGAACCATCTAAGATAGGAGATTTGTCCACTGCCATGGACCACACAGCTGACTTCACTTCATCATTAGAAAAAGGTCGAATAAGTTTATCACAGCTAGAGGCATCGATAATAGATAACCCAGGCAGCGAGTCAAGACTAGGATGCGACTGAGCACCTTCCTGACCCCATAGATTAGCATAAAAACTAGTAAATTTATTTATAATCACAGTCAAACTATTAAGAGTAGTAGCATTTTTTGAAACTAGAGAGTTAATAAGATCCTTTTGATTTCTAAATTTTGCAGAAATTTGAAAAAAAATTTGATGTTTAAATCACCATCCTTAATCTAGTTAATTCTAACCTTACTTTGCTATTTCAAATTTAACTAATATAATAAGACGACACTACGACACTACAGAATAGCCAAGGCCCGACTTTCCCCTTATGATAAAGATTGAGTGCTTTCTTAGTTGCAAGGTTCATAATATCAGCTCTTATCTACGCCAGATTAACTCAAGGTGGCCAAGGTTGTGGCTATTCCAGTGAGAAATGTCTTTAGCAATTTGAGTTAGATTTTGCTGAAAATCAACCTGCACATAATGGCTAGATACCTCTCTTTGAGAGACCCAAATTTTTTTAACAAATTTCTCAATTTCAAGGTACTCATTCCAAAACCACTGAAACTGAAATAATCCTTTTTAAATATTATCATGAACACTAAGAGTTATAACTAGAGGTCAGTGATCAAAACTAAAATGACCATCACCATTATCACATGAGATTTAAGGAGGATCTGAGAAGCCAGCATCAATTAAACCTATCGAAGAGATGAAATTATGAAAGAGAGATCGTAAAGAGTTAGAAAATAGGGAGCCCCCTGAGTTTGATCTTATAGGCCAAGGTCAATTAAAATCACCTAACACCATCCAAGGAATCGAGGGGTTCTTAAAATGGCTCAGCTCATGGAACATCTAATTCCTATCAATAATGACTGTGCTAGCATAAATTGCGTTAAACAAGAAGGGAGAATTATCTTCGAACATGATTATGGCATGAAGGCCTAGATTGATGAGTGAACCTATGTGACCTCCACTATCCTAGATCTTCTGCCTATAATGTTTTCATCACCAGCCTCGGTTCTTAGTACACCTAGCGCCCATCCACTTTAGGGATAACTTGTGAAGGAAATTATTATTTTTGTATTTTAGTTAAGATAAAAAGATTTGAATTATGCATATTAACAAGAGTGAGGAAGGAAGATCACTAATCTTTTTGGGCTAGCCCACGATAGTTCTAAAGGAAAGCTCTAATTGGATAATTATGTTGTTAGGAGAACTAGGGTCCCGGCCATCGAGGCGGTTGTCTCCTCTTCCACCATAGCATTGGCCATATGGGTGTCTTTCTTGACATTCCTACTCTTGAATTTGAGAAGCATCGTAACCTTAACAGGTAATAGAGGAGCAGTTTTTCTTTGCTTGAAAAAGGTCCCTATGATCATAGGAACTAGATCTAGTCGTATTCCTCCATAGGGATGTCCATAACTCCTCTGAGGCTCTAACAATAGCATTCTTCAGCGCTACGAGGATGTAGGGGAACACGGGAAGAAGGTTGAGCCATGGAGCCCCCTTCTCCTCGCGGGTTAAGAGGGTTAGGTATTGAAGTGGAGGAAGATGGTGATATGAGTTAAGGAGGGGTCGAGTTTTGAGAGGGATTCGAACTAACATGGGAGGAGATGTCCTATTGGTGGACCTCGGGTAAGGCAATAAGTATTGTCTAATTGGAATTCAAATCCCTAGGGTTTTGAAGCGACACATGGGTGTCCAAGATGTTTTTCCAAGTATTCGAAGGGGAGGGTTGACAGGTTGAGATCGAAGTGATAAGAGGTTTCCCTTTCGCAGGCAACTTGGTGGCCGCACAATTTTTAGGATTGAAAGGGAAGGATGTTTTCCAATAATTTTTGAAGTTGGTCCAGAGGTAGACACCTTGGATGAGCAATAAATAGTAGTAGACAAGCTCCTTGAAGAGCTGGTTGGCAAGGTTTCCCTCATGCCCTATGACTTAAGCTTCCGCTTGGAAGCCAAAGTGCTATGTGCGCGTAAGGGACCCTGCATGATGTGATTCACGTCAGGGGTAGGAGGCTCGAAGGAGAGCCAAAAAGACACTTTAGGTAACCAAGGAAGTGAGCAGATCTTGGTCCATTGGATTAGTATCCACATTTGTTGGACTTGAACTCAGATCGTCACCAGAGTGGTCTGAATAGGTGGGGGCACCATGGTCATAACTGGCACACCACCAGTAGAACTAGCCGACTAAGAACTTGTATCAGAGCAAGACCATAGGCTTGCACTCGTATCGAAGGACCAAAAGGGTCATCCACCTTTCGTCTTCTATTTTGATCATTTCCCTGAGCATCCAGGGGAATAGTCTAGCCGCCAACTCCGTCTAAGACCGGAGTCCCCCAGCATAGCATTGTTTTCAATGATAAACTTTGGGTTGCCCACAGGATGATGACCGATCCGACCATATCTAAAGCACACTATTGAGATGTTCTCGTACGCGATTGACTGGAATAAACTATTCACTGGCTGCCCAACATCGATGCACTGTTTTAATTTCAACACTCTTTGAGAAATTGATAATGAGATCTTGTTTAGGTGTAAGCATCAACTTTCAATGGGCGGCCAAAGTTAGCTATCACCTCTATAAAAATGTCTATCAGTCGATACTGCGGAGACCCAGAAAAGGGACCCAGACTGAGGCAGACTGTATCTCTTCTCTTAGAGGTTGAAAATTAGGCTTCCAAGGCACCACATAAAGAATGAAGTATCTAAAGCTTCACGGACCACCCGTTAGGACCTTAATCATTTCTTCTTCATCTGAGAACTTAAAAGCGAAGAACTCGATGGCCATGTTAATAACCTGGAGCACTCCTAGGTGCCCATCCTCTTTTAGTTTCTTGCACCAAATATGCTAAAGGAGATGGACAACTAAGGAATTTGCCAATCAAGAAGAACTGTCATTCCTTTCTGCTAGCCTACAACCTTTCTTTATCTATATAGACGGTACCACTCGAGGCTCTTTAAGCCCTTTAGAGAAAGGATCCCCTAGATAGCAAGGCACTCTTGAGGAGTTGAATTTTTCGATCCTTTTTGAACAATTGTACCCATGATGTTCGGGGAGGTTTTACAATATCATAGGTGTTGTGAGAAGGAGAGAACTTGGGAGGGTCAGCTTTATCAGAGTCGGGCAAGTGTGGGGTGGTGGGAGTATAGATGTATTGAAGCTCTATTGGAAGGGCTTTAATGGCCATCTTTCTCAATTCTCACTCAAGATGGTCTAGTAGAGTGTATTTAGCTTCAAGAGCCTAATCTTATAATTACTAAAACCTAATTTTTTTTTCCAACAAATAGTCCAAAAATAATTATCTTTAATCTAGTAGTAGTGCTTTGTTTTATTTATTTGATTGGATGATATCATGCATCTCTTCCTTTCCATAAGATAAAACCTTTTTTAATCTGAAGCTAAAGCTATTGCTACGTAGAAAGCTTTTTTATTTCTGAAAAACAAGAAGTTTACCGATATCTGCTTAGAGTCCGACTCTCTTCTCCTAATCAATATCATCAGTGATAATTCTCCGATCCCCTAGTTGGTGAAATCCATCATAGATGATATCTTAAGTTTAACTAGCAATTATCATAATTGTGAAGTTAATCATTCTTTTCGTGAGGTTAACTCTTCTGCTGATCGGCTTGCCAACATAAGTAAATCTTTAGGTTATGACTGTACATGGGATGGTGAATTTCCCACATATTTGATATTTCTAATTTATAAAATTATCATCTTCTTTTGTTTTAAAAAACCTGTCTTATCAAACAACGAAACATACAGTGGGAGAAATCCTCAACGGCTTCTTTTTGGGTACAATGCAGCACCAAATCAAACTGGCGAGGGTAAAATCTCACAAAAGACGAGCCCTTTTGTTCGAAAATATGACCGTTACTCCCCCACATGTACATGCCACGTCATTTCTGGGCCATAGCCTCCTCGTAATTCGCGTCGGGTGGGACTTGGGCTCCCTCCCCCATCACACTTCCCGAAACCCACTCTCACCGTCTCCAAAAACACACAGAGTGAGAGAGAAAGAGGGAGAAAGGAAGGCGAGCTCATCTAAATCTATCATTAACCTCTTTGAAACCAACCATAGCCGTCCGATCTCCGACAGACGCCACGTGATCGACGTGGCACAGGAAAAACAGGACAAACTCCTGCTCCTCACCCTTGGGCCCCACAACACCCCCTCCAACCTTACTTTATATAAAAGCCCCTTTCTTTTCAATATTCTCCTCGGCATTAATTCGATTAATAACTCATCTCCTCTCCTCTGCTCTGCTCTCCTCTCCTCTCCTTGGTTGCTCCCAGGTACTGCAACCAGCTCTCCCTTTCCCATTTAAAGCCCAAATCTCACTCCCCATTTGCTTTCCCCTCTTCAAAGAGCGAGCTTTCCCACTTCAAACTGAAGTGATTACTTCGATATTTCTTCCTCTCTTCTTATTTTTTGCGATGCGTTTGATTAAGAGAAAGGGATCTTCTTCTTCTTCTTCTTCTTCTTCTTCTTCTTCTTCTCCTTGCAAAGGGAGGTCGATGGCCGTGCTTCTTCTCTTCCTACTGGCGATCTCGGTAGTTAATGCTGATGAAGGTGAGGTTTTTCTTCTTCCTACGGCGTAAAAATCTCATCTTTTTTATTTCATTCTACTTGGAATATGGACTTATTCTGGTATCATCTGTTCATAGAATTAGGAGTTATTTCTTCTTTACTTTTTAATATTTTTTTCTTGTGATGTTTATTTGACACTGCTCCTTTTATTCCAAAGTGGGAAGCGATAATATATTTATTTCTTTTATCTAGTATATATATATATTTTTAAAAAAAATTTCTCATCTCATGGCAGATGTTACTAGTTACGAGGCATTTGCTATTGTACCTTAATGACGAATATGCCCTTCTTGAGCTATTTCCTTCTCCCAAGTGTTAATGGGTTGAATGGGAATTTTCACATGGTCTTGTTGACTCAATTTTTAATAGCTTTGGGGGGGCCCACCGAGTCCTTCTCCTGGTTACTCTTCTGTGTCTCACTCGCTAGTCTCTACCTTTTGTTTGTTTTTTACATCCTGTTGGATTTTAATTGCATCTTTGTATCTTATGCGAAAGCGACTGTGCGATATCCCCCTCCTCGGGTCCCACGGCGTCCGCATAGATCTGCTTTCGATACTGTTTGTTCGCATAGATGCCCCCTTCTCCCCCCTTTCGAGGGAACACTCCGTACCAACGTCAAGCGCACCCTTCGTGATGCTCCCCAGCTGGACTTGCTGGTGTTCCGCCGGAACTTCGCGGCGGAACTTTTGAATTCAAAAATTAGTTTCAAACTTAAACCTGCGCAATGCCTTGCTGCTGCTATAGGTGCGCAGCCAGCTATCCTCCCCGCGCTATTTAGCAGGAAGGCGTACTCTTAGGCATTTTTAAACTCAAATCGATCGTTGCTAATTGTAGGCATTTGGAGCACAATTTAGTGCCGTTGACTAGTGCTCATCGTTATGTAATGCGCAGTGTAGTAGCATAATGCATCGTTGAGTTACAATTCCACTGCATTCGTTATTTATTTCGTTGGCTAAAATGCCCCTCTTCTGTAATGATTTACGTATATTTACATGCATGCATGGATGCAGGTGCATACATCGGCGTCAACATCGGCACATCCCTCTCGGCCATGCCCTCCCCGACCCAGGTGGTGGCCCTCCTTCTCTCCCAGCAGATCCGTCACGTCCGCCTCTACGACACCGACCCGGCAATGCTCGCCGCCCTCGCCCGCACCGGCATCCGCGTGACCGTCTCCGTCCCGAACGAGCAGCTCCTCGCCATCGGCCAGTCGAACGCCACTGCTGCCGCCTGGGTCTCCCGCAACGTCGCGGCCCACTTCCCCGCCGTCAACATCTCTGCCATTGCCGTCGGCTCCGAGATCCCCTCCTCCCTACCCAACGCCGTCTCCCTCCTCGTTCCGGCCCTCCGCTTCGTCCACTCCGCCCTCGTCGCCGCCAACCTTGACAAGTACATCAAGGTCTCTACCCCGCTCTCCTCCTCCATCATCCTTGACTCCTTCCCGCCATCCCAAGCCTTCTTCAACCGCTCCCTCGACAGCGTCATGACTCCCATGCTCAAATTCTTGCAATCAACTGACTCCTACCTCATGCTCAACGTCTACCCTTACTACGACTACATGCAGTCCAATGGGATAATCCCGCTGGATTATGCGCTATTCCGCCCACTCCCGCCAAACAAGGAGGCAGTTGATGCTAACACTCTGCTTCACTACACCAACGTGTTTGATGCTATCGTTGATGCAGCCTACTTTGCCATGGCATATCTTAATGTGACTAATGTGCCGATTGTCGTGCTAGAGTCTGGGTGGCCGCACAAGGGTGATCCCTCTTCCGAGCCTGATGCTACCCCTGACAATGCTGATACTTACAATAGTAATCTTATCCGCCATGTGCTTAATAGCACCGGAACCCCTAAGCACCCGGGTGTTCCAGTGCCGACTTATATCTATGAGCTGTATGATGAGGACCAGCGTCCTGGGGCCTTGTCTGAAAGGAACTGGGGGCTTTTTGATGGAAGTGGATTGCCGGCGTACACCCTGCATTTGACAGGGTCTGGAGTGCTGTTGGCGAATGATACCACAAACCAGACGTACTGTATTGCGAGGGATGGGGCGGATGAGAAGATGCTGCAGGCGGCATTGGATTGGGCATGTGGACCAGGGAAGGTTGACTGCTCGGTGCTGATGCAGGGGCAAGCGTGTTATGATCCGGATTCGGTGGAGGCTCATGCTTCTTATGCGTTCAATGCATATTACCATGGAATGGGGATGGGGTCTGGTACGTGCTACTTCAATGGGGTTGCTGCCATCACCACGACTAACCCGAGTAAGATACATGCACTGCTATATTTTTTTGTCTTGGTCTTCTCTGTTTCTGGTTTTATCACCCTTACCTCATTAAGCATTTGTTATGATTTAATTAGGTTTGCGCATCATAGTATGCCACCAAAATTTGGTATCTTCATAATTTAAATATAACAGGAGACTGATTGAACTTAAGAGATTCCAAATTAGATGTTGCCACATACATTTCTTTTTCATATTATCTGATAAAGAACAGAATCATTTCAATAAGCTTACTAACTGAATATGTGCTAACCTTGTTTGTACAGATAAAAGAACGCGTACTAGTTTGAGTTGTCATATGGATAGTTTTACCTATAAATTGGCTAGGTTTTATTGAAGTATGTCCAAGATGAAGTGTATACTTTACTATATGCCAACTGACATATCTGAATGCTTTCTTTCTTCGCAGGCCATGATTCTTGTATATTTGCTGGAAGGTATGTGTCTTTACTTGCTCGCATCAGTACTTCTGCTTCTCATTTAAATGGTCTTCTTTTTAGTTGCATATTATTCTCTAATGACTAGATTCGAAGCAAACCATATTCAGTGATTTAAAAGCCTTCATAGCCTATCTAGACATTTTCTGCTCTTTTGATTCTATCTTAAGATAAAGGAAGCATAATAGCAAGAAGTCAGTTGTGCAGCAACCGAATTTGGAAGTACATTGTTCATTTGTAGAGAATGATGGTCAGATTTTTTTGAAGATCTAATATTCATTTGGTCAGACATGCTCAATTCATATTTGAAACAACTTAAGCTTGACCAATATATATGTATATATTAATTGAATTTAGTTAAATACTTGATTTGATTTTACAAAGTATAGAGTAATAGACTATCCAAGATTCAATTTAAGCTTGATTCAAATATGATTTAGGCTTGAATTTGCTTAATTATAAAGCAGCTTGAGCTCACAATAAGCGCAATTGAAAATAATCTATCCAAGCTTAATGCTTTGGCTTAGGGTCGAAATTAATTTCAAACCAAGCTTGAACAGAGCTCGGCTAGATCAAACTCGGCTTAATTACACCATTACCTCACTGAGAATTTCACTATCAGTTGGCTTGAAGGCAAAGTAATGTTTGTCTTCCAAATGCAAATATTGGTTGAGAATTCAAATTCTATTATGCACATTTCTCTTCGCCATTTATCCTCCAGATACTTTATCTTCTTTGAAAGTGGTTAACAAAGAACTTTGTTTTTCTTGTTCAGTGGCGGTAAGAATGGCACCTTGTTCAACAGCACATCATTGGCTCCTTCTGCAAATTCCACATCAACCGACTCCGGCTCTCCACGCATTATTTTTGACACCATATCGCTTGTCCAAGTCATAGGTGTTCTAGTGTTGAGCATGGCTTTCTTGTAGGGTATTTTGATCTCTCTATTTTTGTTTGAGCAGTCTATTTTGAATCCTGGAACTCTCTTGGGAAATTGGATTAAAAATGGGTTATGCCTGAGGATGGATGTGCTTCTGTTTCTCTATGACAAAGCTTTGCTGTCTGCACACCCAATTTTTTTCTCTACTCAGGTTAACTGGCTCTCATTGAAATTGGGTTCTTTTCTCTCCCTTTTCTTTGGTTGTCTTCTACCTTGCGTGTAGCGAAATCTTTGTACAAAGCTAAGCAGTTGGTGCTGCAAGAGCCAGACTTCCATGTTCAAAGGTTCATTCATGTCATCTGACTTTGCTATTACTACTCCTGCATGCTTTCATAGAGTACTCATGACTTGCTACATTACTACATTATATGGGATTTTATTTTTGTTTTTCGTTTTTGGTTTTTTGCATGTATACTCCAAAAAATCTCTCATCTGTTTGTTGATACTTGTATATATAATTTATTAAACAAAGATATTGCATGTATAACTTTTATACATATTTATTTACTGGAGTAAAAACACAGTTAATTATTAATTTTGCAAGTGAAGCCTATTTTACGTTCTCTTGAAAGTCTGATATCTTTCTAAGTTGTCTTTCAATTTTGCCTTTTTGATGATACTATGGGGATGGGCTGGCCAAAAACTTTGCAATAAGAAAATACTTATTGTTTGTTTTTAAATATAATTTAATAATAACTCGTAATTATTGCTTGTTTTTAAATTAAACAATACTTACATCTCCACTATTAATTATTTATTAATTAAAACATAACTTATCTTATAAAATATACTGTACTATCTAGAAATTTATAAGACAAGTCATTTTACTCATGGATATTGATTAAGAACTTCATTGAAAGAAGCAAGTTTCAACATTATATTGATGTAGGTTTGAACATGTATATGAACAACGAAGGATCATCTGCAATTATAAAATGACCTTAGAACTCAAGGAGCTTAGAGATAAGGAGTTAGTGGGTTCTATGTATCTCTCACTAAGCAAACTTTTCATTTAGTATAAGGAGAGCCCTATATATATATATATGTTCGAGTGCTAATCTATCTCAGTTTTCAGTCATCAAGCACCAGAGGAGTTGAATCGAATTGTCTACTATGACTTCTATTATCCGCCATTGACATGTTTCGAGAGCGAGCTATGTATTGTGAATCATATCGGGGGTAATTAAATTATGAAGTAGTTAACTAAGACAGACTTAAGGTAGATACATGTATTCATATTGTTAGGGATGCGATCCCTAAAGACGATGCCAGTGTTATACTATATCTTGTATTACTTAGTTATCGTCAATTAATATTTACATTCAACTAAATTACTCTTAGGATAAATAATAAAACAATTGGGCGTTAAGCAATTCAGTAAGTTTGCAAAAGATTATTTGAGTTACATGGTTTGTCAGTTGAACTGCCGTTGTCGAATTAGTCAATTTTTAAAAAGTTATTTCTTTTTCTACTTTATAATTAAACCGAACGATTTGGTAGTCGTTCACTGTTTACCGGTCTAACCACTCAGTAGGGTTTGGTTAATAACTGTGATTTATAGTGTAATAGAGTTGTAAGTTATAGAACAATAGCAGACAGTGGGCAGTGACTCATTGGTGGCTTTAATAAATCTTACATTATTAGGGGAAAATCCTACATATGATATAAAGAAAATAGAAGAAGGTTAGACGTGACATGAAAAGATATGCCAGAAAGAAGGGGTTAATGTAACTTACTAGGTAGAATTAGTCCCAAAACATCATTTATCTTTTCAACTTTTCTAAAAGGTAATCCATATTCTGTCTGGCTCCTCATAAATTATACTATAAGTGCGTTGTGATTAGAGTTGCATATTATGACCCCCAGAAAGTTTGTCTCACTGTCCAATCTATATAGCCTGTTTCTTGTTTTAATCTTAGAAGGTTAAGATGCAGTAAGTTAAAAATTCAAGAATACCTTAGGATTTGTGCCCCCCCCCCCCCCCCCCCCCCCCCAACAAGTATGTAGGCCGGCAAGTATGTATGGGTTTATTAATAATGCCCACAAGGAAGGGCTAAGAATAAGATGCTCTAGTCTGTGCCAAGATGACTGTCATCCACTAGTCAGTCTAGAATATATTTGATAGAATCACATTCTATAGGCAAATCTTCATTTTGCATTCGGTGTTATTGAGATTTTTTTTATAGTTGTATTGCCCAAATAATACCTCATGCTTGGGATGGGATTCCGTGTTGGTTGACTCGCGCGGAATGATTCGAACACGTAATTATGCGTGTGCTAGCATGTTTATCGCACTCATCTAATGACTTTAATTATAGTCTCAAAATAATTGCCCGATCGAATCTATGCCTCTAATATTATGCTTATTTATCGATAGCTTTGGCTCAATTTGCTTTACCTTTTCTATATCGGTCATTGTCATCGATAATAAAAACAAAATACTTTCCATCGTTATCGACAATAAAAAGAAAATACTATGATTACTCTACCTTTGCGATATGGATAGGGGTGTAAACCAGTCAAGCTTGAACAAGTCGGCTTCGGCTCAGACATGATTTGAAATTAACTTTGAACCGTTTTATTCTTTTGTGTAGGCTTAGCTAGTCAGGGTTGTACCCAAGACTAAGAAGGAACATCTCAAGCACAGCAAGGGTGCCACTATGGCTTCGGAGGTTGAGAGTGGCTACCCAAGTCAAATCGCTCGATGCAGAGTTCCTCAATGAGCATCCACAAAGCATGGTGATCCCACTGGTGACCATCAACCCCAAATCTAGCACAATAAGAGTGCCACTATGGCCACAAGGGTTGAGAGTGGCATCCCAAGTCAAGTTGCTTGATACAGGGACCCTTAATGAGCACCCGTAGAGCTTGGTGATCCTATTGATGAGGTGGTCAACCCAAAATCTAGCAAAGCCAATGACAATAGAGCATAAGAGAAGGTTTTGTTTTATGACCAAATTAGTGGTGGCTCAGAACCAATGAGGGTAGATGAAGCCAATGAGGAAGGCAGGGTAGATGAGGTAGGCGACTAACTACGTGCATTCGGTGATGGAACCAAAGGTGATGATGGCGGCGACAATGGCAAAGGCCCATTGATAGAGAAAAAAAAAGGTTGTCGAAGCTGGTCTAGGAGAGCTTCTAGAGGCCAAAAATTATTTGTCGCTAAAGGGGCCACAAGAGTCAAAGGCAAAGTAGTAGTAGAAGAGTACATAGGCAACTGACTATGTTGAGGATGTTCATGGTGTTCTTAACGCACACTGAGCTAACATAGAGCTTATATATATATATATAAATTTATCGAGTCGAGTCTGAGTGAGTTGGCTCCCACTTAGGCTTGGTTCAGCTCAATTCAATTCGAAGCAAGCCTAAGCAACTCGAGACTAACTTTTCGTCTATAAATCTTTTTTACAAGAATTTAAAAGTGGAGATCCTTTCCGAGAGGTCAAATGGTATTAGATCACTCTTTTATTTATACGCATAATTATAGATTCTTAAAGCTAGAGCTCAATATTTTATTGCATATCGCAATAAAAAAGACTTTTAAAATTAGATTAAATTACATCTATACCTTCTAAAGCTAAAATATGATTCTTATCATTTATACCCACTAAACGAAAAAAAGAAGAGGAAATTACAATTTAACTCCCACCATCACCATCCCCATTTACCTGATTTAATCTAATTTTAACTTATCCCTATGTATTTCAATCTACCATCCAAAACATGGTTACTAGACGCCAATATTTCTCTCCACGAGTAAAGTTGTAATATGGCCAAAAGTATCCATGCTTTTCAAGTCAAATTATATTTTTATGAAGATAATTAAATCATTTTACATCTCAGCTAACAATTGATTAACAATTGTGATCTGTTTTAAATCATAGTTAAGTGCTTAAATTTAAAGTATATATGGGTAAGTTGAAATTGGGCCAAACCACATCGGTTTCCTCTTAAATATTTCACTACCAAGTCCTATGATAATATTATTTTATAAAATTAACTTTTTTTATTAACGACGTTATAGAAGAGATTGTAAAACAGTTTAGGAGGTCTTAGTAAAGTGATACTAACTCATCGTTTAGAAGGTTGAAATATAATTTAATTACCCTTAAAATTAATACCTCCCTCAACTATAATTAGTCTTTTAAATTAACACTCCAAAAGTATTAAAAATATAAATATATACATCCTTCTCTAACAACTTTAGCTGCTTTTAGTAGTTGGTGAGTTTCCGTCTCTATTCCTCCAACCTAAACCTAGTTCCTAGATAAAATGCAGCTCTTCTTTCCATAACTGTTCTTGTCTAATGTTATATATATTGACTCTTATAGAGTCAAAATATAATATATATATACATATATAATTTGTAATCTTAGTGTTCATATAGTGGGTATAGCATCAGTCTTTATTTTTTCTTTCACTCAGAGTTCCATTGTTCAGTATAATATCAGTTTCGGGATAGAAGCCAACAAGCATCTGATGCAAATTATGGAATCCGACACCTTGTCTCTTGTCCGTTTCCACTCTGTATCATATGGCTATATATAATTGAGAAAGAGGCGAATCCAAATTAAAGATGTAAACTAGACTCCATTGGCACAGTGAAGTTTGTATTTGTTTTTGTTTGCTTGTGAGAATAGCAGCGTAAGTTTGTGTCATTATGAGCAAGAATCTTGTCATCTTATTGATGGCTTTGATACAAAAGGAGGGGAACTTGTTTAGTGCATGCATGCATGAATGAAACAGAAAAAGAAAAAGAAAACTATAGAATAGTTATAATTATCTCTGAAGCTAAGGATAGAGTTCCATTTGTTAAGTTTGATTTCAAAAGGTGAATAATTTCATATTAGTCTACGCCACAGGAGTAAGAATGATACGTTCAAGAGTTAGTTTGATTATAAGTATAACAAGGAAAGAGTGGTTTAAAATCGACCATAGGAAATTAGAAGAAAAGATAAATGATCTAAGTTACAGAATTCTAGTTATAATTAACCTTTAATTCAGCGGCGGAGAGGGCGTGACGGATCGTGCCAAGCAACGTACCACTTGGCGCGCGGTTCACGTATAAATACACACCTCCTCTCTTCGCTGTCTTTGCCTTCATTAATCTTCGTCTCACTTTCCCCTCCCAGCTATCTCCCCTTGCAGTTTTGCAGGAAGAATTTTTTCTTCTTCTTTTCTTTTCCTTTTCCAAGGTAGTTTTGTTTTGTTTGGGCAGTTAGATTGTCTTCAAAGAAAGGGGCATTAGAATTTGGACCCTTTCTTCTTTTTAATTCTTCTCTGGTCCTCTGCTGTGTTGAGGAAGAAGAAGAGAGAAAGATGGTTGTCTCTTTGGTTTCCCGGCAAGGAAGGCAGTTGCAGAGGTATAGCAGCAGTGGAAGTCGCCTTGTTGTGGGGTGAGTTAAACTTTTCTTTTAAATTTTTTCCTCTCTTGTTGTGGTTTGAAGTGAGTTTTATGGAGGTGGAGATTGTTTAATTCTATGGAAAGGTTTGAAGTATTTAGTTTTCCAAAATAATCTCCTAGTTTTCTCACAGATTTTTCTTGGTTGTTTAATCGAGCAGATGCATTCCATACAAGTTAGAAGTTGGGAATTCCTGCGTTGATGATCTCGATAAAGCAGTCGAGGTTCTTGTCATTAGTTCACAGAAAGGAAATGGGATGTTGTTTCCAAAGGTATTTGATAGCATTATTTTGCCTGTTCTTTTAATTTTTCTTTCACAGATACTCCAATCGTTAAACATTTGGAAGAATTGTTCCAAATTGGAACCTTTTTCATTATCTATGTTACAGATATTGATATTACTGTCAGACATCAATTTGAGATTGTGCTTATTTTTCTCGCAGGGAGGATGGGAAATTGATGAGACTAAAAAGCAAGCAGCTTTGCGGGAAGCAGTGGAAGAAGCTGGTGTAAGAGGAAATGTTGAGGTTTTAATCTCTATCCTCTTCCCTTGCCTTATTTACGTAGAATTTACGATATCTTTGTAGCAGTAAAGCTGATGAATTTGTTCCGTAATCGCAGCGAAGACTTGGCAAATGGAAGTATAAGAGCAGAACAGATGAGAAATTACATGAGGGAATCATGTTTCCACTGAATGTAACTGAGGAACTAGTCCACTGGCCCGAGATGGATGTTCGAAAAAGAAGATGGGTAAGTTAGAGCCTTATGATCTCCTTAAGATGATCTACCTAAAAGTAAGTTTGAAATTTGATTCTCATCTCTTCTGCCTGATTTGGTTGATTAGGTGACAGTAGCAGAAGCTAGAGAAGGATGCCAGCATCAGTGGATGAGAGAAGCCTTGGAGAGATTAATCAAACGACTCTCGAATTCGAGCAGGAATAGCAAATCCTTCTCAGAACCAGAAGCAGAAGTTCTTCTGATTTCTTGTACACAATTTTTATGAAAACACTTTCTTTTGTACCGGAACAATTAGGAATGGAAAATGTCAGTGTACATTTTGTATCAGAAAGTGCTTTTACTGAGTTCTTCAGTACTAGTAGAATAACAAGAAGTTTAATTACATGCAAGCTTAGCTGCATTGATAGTGCTGACCATAAAAATGAACATGAAAATTTATTTGTTTTGATAGACTAGCAAAAGAATTTAGTAACGACAACTCATAATGGGGGAAAAAAAGATAAAAGGGCAGATGAAATAGTGGAATCAATGCATCCATTAGTGTAAAGTTGTTTGTTTCCATTGACAACTATTCATGGACAGCATGGCCCAATATTAGAAAGTAAGCAAATCCTATGCCAGTTGTAAGATAGATTACAGAGAAGCCAGTAAATCTCAGATAAAAGGAAAGTAGTGTATAATAGGAAACCTTAAGGAAATCTGAATTAATTTGAGATTTAGATTCATCCACCTAACAACTCTATAAATAAAGAAGATGTGACCTCTCTCTCAGCAGGAGAAATATTTATTCCATTTCCTAACTTTCAGAAGAGTTAGAGAGATGGAGCAACCACAAATTGCATTAGGATTGGCAGCAATGGATTCTAGTGGAGTGCTCTCACCCTTCTCCTTCCCCCTCAGGTCTCTCTCTCTCTCTCTCTCGCTATCTATCTATCTATCTATCTATCTATCTATCTATCTATCTATCTATCTATCTATCTTTATACACGAGGATACCATTATATGATTTGATTATTACTTCATTTTGCAGAGCCAAGACAGATGATGATATCATTTTAAGGATATTGTATTGTGGGATTTGTCGAACCGATCTTTCTACCATCAAGAATGAGTGGGGAAATGCCAGATACCCAGTGGTTCCAGGGTATGCAATCTCTTGATAAAGATCAACTTTTTGTATGACTATTTTCTTATGTTTATTGTCAATTTTGACTCTTTTCTGTATACATCTCTTCCTGTACCTTATAACCTCTTTGCTGCACTTGCTCTTTGATCATCAGTATACTCTTTCGAGTTATGCAGCTTATTGTATTGTTACAGTGTTTGCAAGAAACTTTTGTTCTCCCTCTAAATTGTAGACATTGTATAGTTGTAATCTTATGCAATGACTTAATATAGATATGTAGAAAAGGCAAACTTCGCTTTTCCTCGTCTTCTTCGTAGACGTTCTCAATGTTGTAAAATCTACATTTCCTTGGAGACATTTTAGTCTGTAAACATAAGTAAGATTGCAATCGCTGCTCACTGATGGTTTTATGGGCACATATTTTGTTTAGAGCATAGCAAAAACAATAGTCATGATGATTGCCTGATGAATTTTCTACTACAATCTTTTGAAATCTGCAGCCTTGAATAATTGATCTCATTCAGTAAACATTTTGTTAATGACTAGAAATGATCTATCATTGAATTATTTCCTTTAGACATGAGATAGTTGGCATCATCATCGAAGTAGGATGCAACGTTCAGAAGTTCAAGGTCGGAGAGAAGGCCGGCGTTGGTTACCCGATAAGCGCTTGCCTTTCTTGCGACAACTGTAATCACGACTCCGAAAACTACTGCCCAAAACTGGTTCCATCCTTCAACAGCTTCCACTCTGATGGCACAAAGACTTATGGAGGTTTCTCAAACATGATAATTGTCAATGAGCATTTCGCCGTCAGGATCCCTGAGAACTTGCCCTGCGACAAGATTGCGCCGCTAATGTGTGCAGGGATCACAGTGTACAACCCCATGAAGCACCATGGATTGAACAAACCAGGGATGCACTTGGGGGTGGTTGGACTTGGAGGCCTTGGTCATATGGCTGTGAAGTTTGGCAAGGCTTATGGAATGAAGGTCACTGTTATCAGCACATCAACTAGCAAGAGAAAGGAAGCAATTGAGAACCTGGGAGCTGAGGCTTTCTTACTAAGCAGCAATGCTGATCAAATGAAGGTAAAATTCTCGATCAATTAATCTAACAAATATCATCTATAATTGTTGGTCTGTTACCTAACAACTTAAACTCTTAACTTAACTTATTATTTAACAATAACAACTATTTATATTTACTAATGCTGGTAGGTTGCCAAGGGCACCATGGATGGTATCATTGACACTGTTTCTGCAGTTCATGAAATCTCTCCCTTGATTGCATTGCTGAAGACTTATGGTAAGCTGATCATGCTTGGTGCACCAAACAAGCCTGTGGAGCTACCAATATTCCCTTTAATAAATGGTAATCTTGTCTGCTTTTTGAACTTTATGTTGTGCTGACATTTTGAAAGTTACACTTTGGATTGTAGCTCAATCACAGCAGTTAACATGTACTTATGTTTGACCTCTTTTTGTTTAGATTTTGGACACTAACAAGTAATTTGTAGGAGGGAAAATTGTGGCTGGGAGTATGATTGGAGGAATGAAGGATACCCAGGAGATGATAGACTTTGCTGCGGAGCACAACATAACTGCAGAGGTTGAGGTCATTGGAATGAATGATGTGAATGTTGCAATGGAACGACTGGAGAAGGGGGATGTCAGATACCGATTTGTGATCGATGTAGCGAAAAACATAGCAAATGCTTAGAAAATTTTGGTTTTGTCAGAGCAAGAATGCATAGTTTCTTGCCAGTTTTACCAACGATTCAGAACAATAATAAGAACTAAGATGCTGATCTATTTCTGATAATTTTCAGACAATGATAGGAACTAGGAACCAAGGAATACACTTTTGTGGCCCATAGTAAGAGAGGCTCCTAATCAAGCCTCATCAAATTAACTATGAAAAATTCTTTATGTTTCCGTTTGGTAATTTCATGTATTTAACATAAATTTTTTATTAATTTTGAGCTAAGTTTTAAGTGAAACCCACACATTATTAAATGATGATTTAATGGTGAAATTAATTTAGTTGAAAGAGTACTTTATTGTCATATATTCATTTAGTTAAATTCATGAAGAGAAGTGAATGAAAATTGGCTCTAAAATGTGTATCATAGCAATTGAAAATAAAGAGAAATGAGTTTAATACCATATTGAAAATTTAAGAAATGTTAGTATGGTATATAAGTAATAAATTTCTTATAGGCTTTGAGCCCCAAAAGGGGTATCTATTTTGTGGGTAAAGGATACTATGCAACTTAACTCACAAACGTGTGTCGCCCGGCCCGACTCGATTTGGTTCGCACGCGCGGGTCAAGTCAATTCGACAAGACATTCGAAAGCAATTGGTAGAGGACGAATTGATTTTAAGGAGATAGTGTCCAACACTAAACTCGACTATTTAGAATTTTATATTCTGTAAGTTTATTTATTTATTTTCGATCAAGTTTTTTGTGACACTTTGGAATTAGATTGTTACCGCCAACAATTTCTTTCCATCCTTCTGCATAGCTTTCTTATTTCAATCAAACTAATCAATCAACCACATACTTTGGAGCTCCCTACAACCAAAGAGCATCAAACACTTCATAAACAAATGCCAAATAAGAAGAAGCCCCCTAGTGACCTACCCCAATTTCTTTTCATCAAATTGTCTTTTGTAAGGATCATGCTATTATATACTGGAAAATTTATATCACTTTTCTTATAGATTAATCTATCACATACAATCTCAAGCACAAAACTCTAAACTGAATAGAAATCCTATATAAGTTTCCTTCGTGTAATAATTAATGAAATCCTACTGATGCCTCTTCTTGTATAATCTATTATTGTATTATTTTCTCCGTCGGATACATACTTCCTCTTCCTCAGCTTCTTTACTTTTAGTTATTTTGGTTAATTTATTGAATGGATATATTATCGGTTTTTAAGATTATTTTTATTATTATTATTATTATTTTAATAAACATTGGTCACTATTTTTTTCTCTCCTTTCAAAGAAACCATTGGGAATGTCAAAATAATCAACCTACTCAAGCTCGCTCAATCTCCCATTAATAAGGCTCCGAGCTTGAAAATGAGATAAAGACAAGCTTAATCTTCAAAATAGGCTAGAAAATAATTTTGAGCCAAGCTTGATCATGAGCAAGCTCAATCAAATAGGCTCAGTAAGACTCAAAATAATACTAAACTAAACTCTGTTATATTTTAGAATTTACTTAAGTGAATTGTTATACATTTTGATCTTATAAAGTTTAGTTCTGATTATTTCCATTAGATTATATATTTGAATTAGACCTTATTTTATGCTTGATTCAAGCCTAACTTAAGATTAATTTAATTTAAACTTAAAATTATTTAATAAATCAACTCATTTAGATTTGAACTTTTAATTTACTCGAATTAAAATGATTTCATTTCAAACTCGATCAGACCCTTAAAAGCCACTCTAGGATTGAAATAAACAGGTCCTAAGTTAGTTTATTATTATCAATTGTTTTATATCTATCATATAATCAATTATATTGTTGACAAAGAGCATAATAGGAAGATAAAACATATTAAAATAAATTTCTACCTAATTCCAAACAACAAGGTTAGATAGAATTCATTTCAATTTCTTTTGTTTGCTAAACAGTAGAAATTATTTTATTTTCAAATAAAAGTAATTGAAATTTATTTAGATTTGACTTCAAACCGAGCCTGAGTGACACAAAAATAAAGAGGATAAGGGTGTAAAAGTAATTTTAAAAAATTATAAATAAAAAAACGTTAAAAAACGACATCTCGTTGCCAAGGAAAGTTGTTTCGTTTTCCCCTCTTCCTTCTCCAACTCCTCGATCTCGTTCTCTCCTCCTCTTCCATCTCCAATTAGGGTTTCTTCTCCCACCTCGTATCGTCTTTTTCTCTCTCCTTCCTTCTCTCTTTCTCAATACCGGATCACAGCGATGGGGCCGGATAAGATCGCCGGCTCGGGGCTGGTCTCGATGGTTCCCCCGTTCTTGACCAAGTGCTACGACATGGTAGATAATCCGGAGACTAATTCGACGGTCTCGTGGAGCGCGAGCGGCAATAGCTTCGTAATTTGGGATCCCCATGGCTTCTCTCGCGACCTCCTTCCCAAGTACTTCAAGCACAACAATCTCTCTAGCTTTGTCCGCCAGTTGAATACCTATGTGAGATCTCTTCGTCTCTCCCGCTGCTTTTTGTTGAGTCTGATTGATTGGTTTAGATTCTTGACTGATCGGATGAGTTTTGATCTTGTTGAAAATTAAATGCTTTCTAGTCTTACTTCTTGGGAACGTCTTTTTTTGTACTCTAGCCAGATTACAATTGTTTCGTATATCAGGTTTTAATGAGAGAACTGCATGCATGTGAGGGAATTGCATAATTATGTAATTGAAATCTGTAAAAATTACGTTTTGCTTACTCATGGTGCCATAAAATCCATAATTGATGCATTACCTAAAAATTTTAGAATTGAGACTTTTTCGAGAAGATAAAATGATGGCCCACGAAACAACTTATCAGGTTAACATATTTCACCAAATGGATCTTTTGAACGTGATGGAAATGGAAGATAGTGCTCCCCCTCAGTTCTACCTATCCTTCTAGGGTTCTCAAAACTATCCTAAAACCTATCCAAATTATATTATAGTAATATTTCGCCTTATTCAATTATTTTGGAAGTTGGACAACCTTACCTTATTCAATTATTTCCTTATTCAAATTGAAATATGGTCAAAGCATTAGGAGTAGGAATATAGGAAATTAGAAGGAAAAAGATCTAGAGAAGGAAAGGTAGAGAACAAAAGAGAGTAATTTTCTATAGGGTTATATCTAGGGGTGAAAATGGGTCGGATTAGATCCTACCATGAATGGCCGTGTTGATTGGCAGGAAGCATGCCAACATGTGGCATGAGGGATGCCACACAGCACCCCTCCTACCAACTTTGCCGCTCTTGCAGCTCGGCCAAATCCGCAACTTAAATTTTTATTCGACCCAACCTGATCTAACCCATCTCTCACCTTTCTTCCTCCTTGGGCAACACCTTAATAACTAAATTTCAAGGTTTCAAAATTTGGTCAATCTTGATTCTACCTCGAAACCAATCAGGTAACTTGTTTCGGTCGAGTATTAGTCAATACTCTATTTGTCTTGAGTAAGTTTCCGCCATGTTAACTAAAACAACTTGATATGGGTTAGTGAAATGGGTCGTAGACATCCACATGGTCGAAGCTGTCCGATATGGGTTATTGAAATAGGTAGTAGACATCCACATATCTTCTTTCGCCCCAACAAAGTCCTCGATGTAGACATCTGATTAGCTCCTCCTTATATGGATCTGGTGACATCGCACTCTCCCTCCCTCCCTCCCTCCCTTTCTCAGTGTTTGTTCCTTCCTCTCCCTTTTGCTCTCCTTCTCTATTGCAACAGAGAGAGAGAGAGGGAGAGAGAGAGAAAGAGAGAGAGAGAGGAAGTGGGAGGGTGCGAGGAAGAGAGAGAGGTGCTTGCGCTGATGGAAACAGAGTAGATAAAGAGAATGATGGTGGTGGTAGACCCATTACGTTCGATTCAAGCCTGATATTCAATAGGCTAGTGGGTGGTATTTTAGCTCGGTCAGAACCTGGCTTGGCTTGAATAATTGGTGGGCAGAGCTATGAACAAATATTTAAGCCTGGTGGGCTTGAAAAATCGGCCTGAACTCGGTCTGACTTGCTCGATGATCACTTCTAGATACATATATAATTTTACCACTATTTAATCCATATCCATTATGTTTTCACCCCCTAGTTTATTGCCTACTGAGGATACAAGTTTCACATCATAAGTCGATTTGGTAAATAATGCACAATTGCAAAGGAATTACAAATATTCAACTTTAGCCCACTATATCCTAATCAATAACCTAACCTACCTTAGAAAATGTCTGATTGAACAATTTGATGGCTCTGGCATATTCAAGTGCATAACATGGTCTTATTAGTTTTGTGATGTTCTACGTAATAAAATAAAGTGGTCATATACACATGAAGAGCTTACTACAATGGCAATCCTGTTTTGTATAATGGTACTTCTAGAAAGTTGTACCTTTTTAAGCACCACATTGATGCAACTCTTCAACTCCAGGATCCTTAGTCTTACATGACTTATAAATAATCAACATTAGGGCAACTTGCCCTGAAAGAATAAAACGATGTCCAGATGTTCAAATCTGCTATACAGTTTGATTTTGGCATCTGAGTTGATGGAGATAAAGTGGATTATATTTTTTCTAAGTACTAAGGTACTCTGTTTTAGCATCTTATTCTAAATTGTCCAACTTCTCCATCATGTGACTAGCATCTTCTGTGTTAGCATCTTATTTCTTTCATTCTTTTTTTCATTCTATTGGTTTTCCTAATAAAAGCTATATAATGCATGTATTTGTAGTATTCCATCATCTGATGAGAAATTAAATCTCCTGACATCTTTGGATTGATTATCTTCTTGTATGTGTAATACCCATTTTACTCTAGAATCATATGCTGGGTTAAATGTTAACAGTCAAATGAGCCTCAACAATATTAATTTCCTGGTATCTTGTTTTTCATTTCATTTGATTTTACAGTTTCAGAGTTTAAGATCATTTATGAAGTTAGCGATCCTTTCTGTTCTAAACCAGGGTTTTCGTAAAGTTGATCCTGATAGATGGGAGTTTGCCAATGAAGGATTTGTAAGGGGTCAAAAGCACTTGCTGAAAACTATTACAAGGCGGAAGCACTCTCATAGTGCTGTTCATCTGGAGCAGCCCCAAAGCAAAAATACAACAGTTAATACATGTGTGGAAGTTGGAAATTTTGGACTTGGTGAGGAAATTGAAAGACTTAAGCGGGATAAAACTGTTCTCATGCAGGAACTAGTGAAACTCAGACAGCATCAACAAAGTACTGACCTTGATTTGCAAAGCCTGCGACAACGTCTTCAAGGAATGGAGCAAAACCAACTGCAGATGATGTCATTTTTAGCTATGGCTGTTCAGAGTCCCACTTTTCTCACCCAACTGGTGCAGCAGAATGGTAATGGCAAGTGGAGAACTGACGGAAATAAAAAAAGACGACTTCCTGCTTTGGAACATGGTGTGAGAGGTGATCTAGAAACTCCTTCTGAAGGGCAAATTGTCAGATACCAGCCCTCTATGACTGAAGTCCTTAATTCATGTACGCCACCAGTGTCAAATGCTGATCTGTTGGCTGATGATCATCCCATGTCAAATGGGAACAATAATTTGAGTACAGATGCAACTGACATGCTGCTTGAGGCTAGCTCCTCCTTGCCAGCTGATGACTTTTCTTGGTCAGATTATTTGGAGCAGCTTTTAGCTAGCCCACCCCCTGAGAATTCTGAGCAGACTGGCCCTCTTTCCATGAGTATTTCAAATTTATTGCTTGATGATTTTGAATTGCCCGAGAAGGAGATTCAGATGGAAGCACCATAAAATATTGTCCTTCCAAATGAACATGCAATAGAGAATCATCTAAATTTTGAATTGAATGAAAATTACAAGGTAGCATAGGGTATGTGAGGCCTTAACAATGTCGAAATCTTCTGGACATGGTTTTGGCTGCTCATCGATAGTCTCTAGATGCAGGCTATCACTATGCAGCTGACATTTCAGATATTCAAGGCTCAAAATGATATCTCTATATATTCTTTAATTTTACGTGTCTATAATAGCTCGTCATTGACATGGGTACCATCTCTCCATGAGTAGGGTGAGGCTGCCTACATTTTTCCCTCCCAAGATCTCCCTCAGATGGGAGTTTGTAAATTAAAACACCTTTTATCTATAATAAGTTTATGAGGCAAATTTTCTAGAGTTTTTTAGTGTATGATTTTTTTTGGGAAATTATATTAGCAAGTCAAATAGAAGTTTAAGTTCTTGCAATTCCTATGAATTCTCATTTCTTTGGGTCAGAAATCTAAGATAAGGGAGTATAGCAGTCTATGAATACTGGAGATAAACTTCACGATGACAAGGCATACGACTCCGTTCTCTATGTAAGCATTTAAATTTTTTTTTTGTTATGCCACTTATTTAAAACAATTAAGCTTTGTAGTTCTGTTTACTTTCATGTTCTTTCTGCTACGAATATATATATTTTCTTCTTTCAGTCGGCTTATCTGTTTTACTCGTGTAAAACATTGAGATCATTCATTCTAGCTGGTGACAGGTTTAGAGTAAAGTAACGGTTGGCATTCCAGTTCTGGTAAGACGCATCCTAATGCATGAGGCTCCTGTCAACGTTTAATTGCTCATGCCCTTGTCAGTTTAGTCTTTTGAGAACGTACTTTATGGAATTAACTTATCCACCTACAGATTTACTCTATAACCTTGTACTTTCATTGAATGAATCGTCTACATTTGAGAGGGAGGGCTATTGGATCAGGGTTGGCAATGGAAGAACAGACTGATGGAGTACTTTATTTGGGGATGGAAGAGAGAGAGAGACACCGGTCTTACATTTTCGAACAGATCTATGTGCTTACCTGCTTCGATGGGATAGAGCCTTCTACTTTGTCTTTCGTCATAAGAATTTCTCTTAAATGTATTTGCTCTCTGTCTATCTCCTTTCAATTTTAATGCAACATGATAGGCATGAAAAGTTGTATAAAGTCCAATAAAAGGCCTAGAAAGGAGGATTGCTTTATCGAGTGTTGGACTATTATCAGTTATTTCAAGATGATGATTTGGAGCCTTGAATTTGGCATCTGAGGCCAATTGTGGATCTATGATTGGATGTGGGTAACAATCTAGCTGGATTTGATCTCTACGTCAGTTTCTGATCATCTAATGTTGTAATTTTATATTTCTCAAGTTGCTCTTGTGTTCAGATTAATCATGCTCAACATGGACTAAATACTGTCTCCTTTTAAAATTCTGGCTCATGAGAAGAAAAGTCTGTTTTTCTAGCATCATGAATATGTTCTACTTCTTGTCATGAAAATGGCAAGAAAATACAACATTTATCTTATAGAATGTAAACTCACGACTTATTTGGGCATAAGGAGCAAGTCTAACCTCGCACCAACTGGTGATCTTTGTCAATTTATAACAACGTATCTGGTTCAATCCTATAGAAAGGTTAAATTGATATTATAATGTACAATGATAATTCTTGCTTATGGACCAAAGTTAAGTTGGAAAAAGATTCAGAAATTCCTACAATATACCACTTCTTTGGAGAGTGAATCAGACTCCAAATAAAAAAACAAAAAACAAAAAAAAATTAGAGAAAAAAATCCAACAGGAGCATGAAGAAGTGAATCAAGAAAAGGAAAAGATGTGGGCTGTCTAGAACATCCACGGTATCTTTTTGAAGCATAGAGGTTAAGGAATTATCGTATTCAGAGAGACGAACAAATGAATTAGGTAGTGAAAGCAAACAAACCTTATTTCATAAAATCTGGAACTTCTGCTCATCCACCATCTCCACTGCAGCAGTAGTGGCAGGTTCCCCTGGGAATGCTCCATTGAGGTGAAGCTCCGCAAAGTCGCTCACCGTTCCTCTCCTCTCTCTGCAAATAATCTCCTTCCTTTCCTCCTCAGTCTTCTCCACCTTCTCCATAGTCATTGAACTCACATCACCAGCTGCCTTGGCCACCATACCGAGCAGAGTCGAGACCCATGATGCTCCGGTCGACATGTAGTGGTTGCTCATGATGGCTGAGCTCGCAATGCTGGCCTTCTGCTCAGCTGCAGCTAGTGCAGACATGGTGATCCCTGACACTTGGAAGAGCTTGTCCACTTCCCTCACCTTGCCGCTGACTATGGCTGTCCCCATGCAGATCTTTTCGCTCAGACCAATATGGCGATCTAGAGATGCAACACTGGAAGTTGCGTTGGATAGGAGGTGATGACGCTCGTCGAAAGATCTGGCTCTCTTGAGCGCGTCCTTGCTGAGGACAAAGCCCTTGGCCAGCATGCTGCTCCCTACGTCCTCCGCCTTCCTGACTGCAGATTCACTAGTCGAGAGACTCCCTTCCTTTTGCACATAAGGAAGAAGAAAAGAAGTTGAAGAATTATATTGACATAGATTAAGGTGAATTATTTCTTTCATGTATCATAGATTACATTTCATAAAAGAGCAAATTAAATTGCAGGTAGATTTTTTTAACAATGTTTCCTCCTGTTCTCAAGAATTGATAACATTAAAGATTGTTTCACAAACATTTCATTCTTGTGCTATATCTTAGCAGGACAAAGAAGGATATCTTATTCTCTTTCAAGATTTCTGACTGAGATCTCTCAGACAAAAGATTAAGTTTCTTTACCTAAAGAATTTGTCTCTAAATCCTTTGTATCTATCACACAGACTAACTACTAAGGCATATAGAAAGTGATGTACATTATATTTGGGAGAAGAGGCAATGGAAATGATAAATTTATTTTTCTTCGTTTTGAAAAGGGAGGATTCACTAAGCAAATGTAAGATCCGAAAATATATGTACTTCTAGAAATATGTCAATGCCTGAAGAGTGACTCTTTTACCCTTAAACCATTCAAAAGTAGGCATTAATCATTAAAGCATATGAAGGTAATACAAGCATAAATTCAACACATAAAATAGTAGGGAAACCATACAACACAGTTTCAGTAATAGCCTCCTAATTTAACCAATCATGAGCCTTCTTTTTAAGTCAATCTTTTGCATGATAATATCGATATTATTCTCGGGAGCATGTATACAGCGAGTTAAGCTAAAGCAATGTTATCATGTATATGTATGTCAATAATAAAATCTCAGGTCCAACCACAAATAAAGGAAAATAGGCGGATAGTCTACAAACCTAGTAGCATTTTCTTTTTTTGGAATAAGGGTGGTATAGTTTTGACCCCAAGTCCATGCAAGAATGCCAATATGCTAGAATGAATGATAGAAATAACCAGATCAACACCCAAAATATCCCAATAATGTTTGTAAAACTTGATCAGGTAACCATTCGGGCTAGGAGCTTTCCGGCATAGACCAAAAGGTTTCTTTTGCCTATGTCTAAGACTAGAGGTGAAAACGGATCGAATACGGACACTATAATATTCAACCCACATCTGGATCCATATTTTTATTTTGGATACAGATTCGAATACGGATATTAGACGGATAGCAAACTTTATAATCATATCCTAACTAAACGAATACAGATAATTCAGATAGAGGATCAGATTTTAAACAGATATTGATCGAATTTTAAACACATAATTAACATAAAAATATTAAGAGTTTCATTAAAAAAATAATTTTTTGTATGTCAAAGACATATAAATTAAAAAAATTAATCTCTACAAATAATATATAACACATCATTAGTAACAATATTAATATTCACGATTTAAATAAGCAAACTAAAAACTGTAAATTATTAAAAAAAAATATGCGGGTAAACGGATATCCAATATCCATATCTAAATCCGAAAATTATATCCAACCATATACGAATCTATATGCGGATTTTTTTTTCAAAAATTCTATTCATTTCCAAATGAGATAATAAAAAATTTATCTGGATCCGATCAGAATTGGATTGGTTAGCGAGTAGGGTGTTTTCACCCCTAGTCGGGGCTTACAAAATCATCATTGCAAACTATCCTAAGACAAGGAATCATTGTTCAGTATGAGGACATGAGGTCCTCTGATATCCTTACACCAAAGAATTTTATAAAAAATTTGAAAATTTAATCTCAATGCCACGAACAGAATTGATCACATCCCCTGACTGCAGACAAAAATGGCATGGTTCCCTGCCTCCTAATTTTGAGGGACATATGAAAAAGAAGAGCTATTGGAGTCTCTCCATTAAGCTAAGGTAACTCTAGACTTACTCTGCTATTTAGCACAGATCTGTCTGAGAAAGACATTACCCTTGTAGTTTAACAAAGTAAGGTGATTACTCTCAAAAGAGGGGAGACTATAGGATAACTCCATACATTCCAAGACAATAATTTGAGATTTAATAGAATTTAGGTTTGACTCAAGGCGACCTAGGAAGACCTTGTTCCAATAGTGCAGAGAAATTCGAATGAGAGAGAAGTTACAATGAAACCTAGAAGGATAATTAAACCAAAACCATTCAAATTTAATAGGAGCTCTGCCCACCATAAGCTAGTTTCCTAAGGAAATATACAGAGGAGCATGATCAAATGCAATGCGAGCCAAGTGACTTGAAAATAATTTTAAAAAACATGGAGATGAAACTAGCATTCCCAAAAACTTTGTCAAGTCAAACTAAATTGCAAGCTTCCCAATAGTAAATTAGATACAATTAAAGTCCCCAGCAACAAACCATGGCAAATTAGCAAAGTCCACTTAGCTCAGATAATATCTAGTTCTTATTTACGGCTATAGTGTTAGCTTAGCTAGTAGTGAGAAGCCAAGGGTCCTTACCAGTTTCAAAGACAACATCATGCATAACCTGATCAAAGGAAAAGATGGCAATGAACTTCATCTTGTTAGCCTTCGAGCAAATCATGATGTCACCAGCAACCCCCTCCCAGGTGGGCTTCATCCTATACAATACCAAAGCAAACCTCCGATTAGTAGTGTGAGTTTCGAACATAATTATTGTATCAGGCGGATGAAAATTCATGAAATTTATAAGAGAAATATGACCCTCATTTTTTGTCAGCCCACGACAATTTCAAAATATTACACACATTAAACAACCATTTGAGAAAGGGATTCAAGCAAGGTCACATCTGCTTCAATCTGACTTGGTTTGGTTACTCTTGTTGAGGCTTAGGAACGCCCTTCCATTCTCTAGGCCTGGACAGCTCCAAAACCTTGACCCCAAAAAGTTTAGGACTTTCTTTTGATGCAAGAAGGCAGCAAGTGGTTCTAGTTCAAGATCCTAGTCCGGAGGTTCATCCATCATTTCTATGTTAGACCCAAGGGCATGCTGACAAACCAGGGTCAAAATCGATGCCACCTAACAGACCAGCCTCATGATCAGTGGAGGAGTTCGGAGGGGGAGAAGTGGTGCGGAGAGGTTATGGGAAGGGCAGACAGATACTGGGTGAGAACAATTGTGCAGGGTAGAGGATGCTTTGGAGCTCTCTGCGAGGGAATGGTGGATGTGAGAATAGTGATGAAAATTATGAGAGGAATATATTCTAGTCAAAGACCATAACAAACCTAGAAAGGTCAAGCTCCTCTCCAAGAGTAACAACAACATTCAGATTAAAGGCCAAAAAGAGTGAGCACCTTTGACTTTGGATAGGATAAGGAGGAGGCAGAGTTCCGTACCCCACTTTTTAATGCAGAGCTCATACCTGCTACGATAAGACTAAGCACACCGCTCGAAGAGGCCAGGTTGGTGGCCACGTTAGTAGATTTTCTAGCCCTGAAGGAGATGTTAGATGAATTAATGTTGAAAGGAGCCTATTGTGAGATTTTATGAGATTTTGATCGGCTCCCGAGGCACAGTAAAGAACGAGGAGATGAGTCTCCTATGTGGGCCTTAACTAGGGGTGAAAACGGATCTGATCCGACTCGCTATTAGACTCCTGTGATCCGATAAGAGTCAAAATAATTTATTCATCCTATATATAAAAATAGATCCGGATCATAGTTTATTAGAATATCTGGATTTATATATGAGTATAATATATCTGTTTGAATACAAATTCGAATATCGAATATTCATTTACTCGTAGATTATACAATATTAATAAACCTCCTACCCTTAACTAACTCGATTCGTTAGAACCCCTCACCTACCACACCTTACCCTAACTTTTCACCCTCAAACCCTACTTCTCAAACCAGTCCACATTTCTCTCACTTACTCTCTCTAGTGATCTGTTGACTCTCGTTGTTCCACGACTCCACCAGTTAGTCCTCCTATAATGTGATTCAGACTTCACCGAGTCGTCTCGAGCATAGATACATCCTATGAGAGTTTTTACTTATTATTTTTAGTTATTTATTTTAAAAAAATAAGAATTGTGTATGTTGCGTTCGAATGCCCTTACAAAAGCCTACAAGCATTCACATTGACATAAAACGCAATTTGTGCGTTCAAACGCGTAAACCTCGTTCGAACATCCTCGTTCGAACATCCGCGTGCGAACGCCTGCATACATTCGCATCAACAGAGAATGCGAAATACACGTTCGAATGCGCTCAACCGCATTCTAACGCGATCAGCGAAAATTCACTATTTCTAGGGTTAATAATTATCATTTTTGGCTTGTTTTGTTAGCCTCTTAAGGTGTGAATGACAACCAAAAAGATTATGATGAGTGAATATTGAGTTCTATCTCCTTTTTATTATCTCTACCATAATCTTTCTTCCCCTTCCTTGAAGCCCTAGCTGTGCGCCATCTAGATGACAATGATCTTCTAACCTCCCTCGTCTATCGAGTTCTCCCTCCTTCTTGAGATCTCAGCCCCTTCTCCCGCTTCATCCTTATCCTCTAAACTCTACAAACCATCCACCCTGATTGCCATTATCATCCTTAATCTTATCATCACCACCACCCATCCCTTCCACCATCACTCGCCACTTTTGTATATTTTCATCCCAGTTGTAATCAGAATCGACGAAGGAAATAAATACCAAAAACGTAGATCGGGAAGTTATGGATCGACCACCCCTAGTTTCGTAATATATCGACTATGATAAAATATCTGGTGAATAGTTTCCCTCGGCTGTGCAGGTTGCTTTCCTGCAATCGATCCAGATCGGGAAGCGGACATTCATTCCATAACATCCTACAACTTCGATGACTCTGATAGTCCAATGCCATCCTTATTTCTCCCCCCTACTCTCTTCGATGAATCGTGTTGGGGTACACCATGCTTTCACCTCCTTTCTCTTCTCCTTCAACATCTCACAGTACCCTCTCTGCTAATGTTAGAGCAGATTGAACCCTTCGATCACCACCATTGTCGGCAGGTATCACTCCTCCTTGATCTCTGCTACCTAGTTGATGAGAAAGAAAATAAAAGTAAGTTGTGTGTCTAGAGCAATTTCTAGCACTTGCACATAGCATGATTTTAGTTGGAATTAAGATATTAGTTTCTCCTCTAGACTAACCTGTGCATTCCTTGTGTTATGTTTGTCGTTCACTAATGCTCTTGATTTGTGTAGAATTTGAATATGAGTTGTGTCGAAGAAGTGTTTGGTGGTAGTGGTGGTGGTGATGATGATGATGATATCAACATTACTGAAAAAGTTGGAGGTAAGGGTCGTTGACTATAGCTTCTGAATATTTTGTGAAAAATTTATTGAAGAAATATTTTGCCTGCTATGGAGAAATTATGATTCTTTCACCAGACATTTTTCTTTTTGTTCTAGTAAAGCAACAATGAAGACTCGCTATTGCATGACACTTATATTTCTGTTTAATATTACTTTGTGAACATGGTGATCCTTTTTTTTTTATCTAAGATTTCACGAGCTAGCTAGAAGGTAGCCTATATCTAAGCATATATGTCATGAAATTGTAGTGAAATTGATAGTCATTTTGGAATGTTAGTTTTTCTTATTATATCTAAGTTTGACAATTTGCACTTGAATTATTTTTTGAATCTTTGTATAGCATGGTCATTATTATTATGTGAATATGGTGATCTTTTTTAGTTATATCTAAGTATGTATGCCATGAAAATATAGTGGATTCGATATATCAATATTTATGTTGTTGATCATAACCTTACCATCGCCGCCTTCTACCACCTTCGTCGATAGGGTAGACCCTATGCCACAAACAATTCTAAAGTAATCACTAAAATAATGAAAATGCCTACCCTTTTTGGGACTTTCATCTAAGGAGTGAAAGCATTCAAGGAAGAAATAAGAGGGGCAATAGTAGAGGTCCCGTGGTCCTTCGACAAAGTGCGGTTCTATTGGGCTAAACCAACTGATACAACCCTCAATCTCTAAAATAGTAGGAGCAACAAAAGGAGCCAAATTGTGGCCAATCCGATCACACCTAAAATTGGTAGTAGGGAGATTTTTATAAGACACGGCCTAAAAGATCTTTATCTCCCGGCATCTCCACCTCCATGGACTACTTAAAAGGGTAGACAAATCAATCTCAATACAAACCCTAAAAAGCCTACCACACATGGGTGCCAAAATATAAGCATAAACTTTTGGAGGCCTATCAATTAGGGGTGAAAATGGGTCGGATTAACTCCGACCCGACTCGGATCGGATTCGGATAAAAAATTTCTATCCGACTCGGATTCGGATTCGGATTCGGATACGGATAGAATTTTTGAAAAAAATTCGAATACGGATTCGGATACGGGTCGGATAAATTTTTCGGATTCGGATACGGATATCGGATATCCGTTTATCCGCATATTTTTTTAAATGATTTACAGTTTTTAGTTTGCTTATTTAAATAGTAAGTATTAATATTATTACTAATAATACATTATATATTATTTATAGAGATTAATTTCTCTAATTTTATATATTTGACATACAAAAAAATTATTTATTGTAAAACTCTTAATAATTTTGTGTTAATTATATTTAAATAAAATATTATAATTATTTTAAATTTAATTAATATCCGTTTAAGATCCGATCCTTTATCCGAAAATTATCCGTATCCGTTTAGTTAGGATGTGGTTTTACATTTTGCTATCCGTCCAATATTCGTATCCGAATCCGTACCCGAACTAAAAATACGGATCCGGATATAGGTTGAGCACTATCCGATTCGTATCCGATCCGTTTTCACCCCTACTATCAATGTATGAAGCAGCAGTGATGAGTAGATCTTAGAGCCAGCCAGTATTTCTCCGACAGCCTCAAAAATTGAACCCAAACAAGAGCCCAATGAATCTCTTCCATGAGAGGTTAGAAATTCAACCTCCAATGGATTAAGTTTAAAATCATATGTTGAAACATCTATAGGCTCGCTCTAGTGAGAACCTTCGTCATATTTTTCTGTTGGCGGTAACAATCTGATTCCAAAGAGTTACAATAAATTCGATCAAAATAATATAAATAACTTACAGATTACATAATATAGAATTCTGAATAGTCGAGTCTAGTATTGGACACTATCTCCTTAAGACCAATTCGCCCTCCACCGATTGCTTCTGGAACAGTGGACGTCGGTCTCCCAGGATACAACGACTGCCTTGCACTGGAAAGGAAGCAGCTTTCTAATGCCTTGATTGAACCTGAACTGTGTTGTATTCTCTTTCAGATGCAGACTCGACGACTCTAGAAGGAATGAACCAAGTTCTCTTCTCTGATGTTCTATCTAATTATGCAGACTGACAGCCTATTTATAGAGGTAAACAGGCTTGACGAAAAGATGCAAAATCACCGAATGGATGCACCAATTCGGATCAGAAACTAATTTACAGTTACACTGTGAAGGGATGCACCATTTAGGTCGAGTTCAACCAACTGTTTATCGAAGGGACACACCACTTGCATGCGAACCGAGCCGAGCCGGGCGGCGCGCGTGTGTGTGAGTTAAGTTGCATAGTAACCTTTACCCACAAAATAGGTACCCCTTTTGGGGCCCAAAGCCCATAAGAAGTTTATTACTTATATACCATACTAACATTTCTCAAATATCCAATATGGTACTAAACTTCATTTTCTTTATTTTCCATTACCATGATACCCACTTTAGAGCCAATTTTCATTCACTTCTCTTCATGGATTTGACTAAGTGAATATTTGACAATAAAGTACACTTTGAGCTAAATTAATTCCACCATTAAACCATCATTAATAATGTGTGGACTCCACTTAAAACTTAGCTCAAAGTTAATAAAAATTCATGTCAAAAACATGAAATTAGTAACACTTTCTTGATTTCAACTTTTAGCCAAACAGAGTTGCTATCTCTAACAAATTTATTTAACCCACTAGTTGAGTAATTAATCCACCTGAATGCCACATAAACTAAGATAAAATTTGTACATATATAAAAATCGCTTTCTCTGTGTGTCATTTTTAGTATGTATAGATAAGAAAACACAAGTAGCATAAATTTCGCCATATCCAGCGAAAAATCCTCTTTTGAGGTACACTTGGCACCAACGTAAACTAGAAGTCATATATTTACGTAAATAAGTTTAAAATTCTGGCTGCAATGCTGGTTTGGTGAGCGGACCTAAAATAGTTAAAATAAACTCGCCAAAATAGGCGGGTGGCCCGAATAGAATTAAGCTCGTGTAAACACGACGAAATTATTTCCCCTTTTAAGCGAAATTAAAATTCTTAATAACTGGAAAAAAAAAAAAACGTACCGTTATAATCAAGATTACTCGGTGCTAATCTACAACCGGTTTACCTGGCATCTTGTAATTGGCTCCTGTAGCTAATCCTCGCATCCGCTCCACCGTTGTACGGGTTACCTCCTCCTATAAATAGCCTTCCAGGGGGAATGAGGAGAACAGGGAGAGGAAGAACAGGACGGCGTCTTCACACACGCCCTCTTCGTTTGGCCTACTAATCCGTCGCTCTTTATCTCGCCTTGGAGACGAAAAATGAGGGAGTGCATCTCGATCCACATCGGCCAGGCCGGGATCCAGGTCGGGAACGCGTGCTGGGAGCTCTACTGCCTCGAGCATGGCATCCAGGTTCGATCATCTCTTCTCCCGTCCTTAGATCCGTTACTTGTTCTTCTTATTTTGCAGTGATCTGCTCTCGATCTCGTTGGTTGATGCTGTTTCGCGGTCGTCTTCTTCGTAGATCTGTGTCTCCTTTTGCTCTTCCGTGTCCAGATCTGCAATGGGGGTCGCATCATTTAGTTTTCTCCTTGTTTTACCCCATCCTTGTACATTTTACTTGTCTGGACGTGTTCTTTGGCTTCTTTTGTTGTAGACCTGTGGTTTTTTTTTCTTATGTCGCCGATTATATTCCGTAATTTCTCGGATCTGCAATGTTCTTTCTCAGATCTGCCTCGTTCTGATATAGTTATTACTTTTCCCACTTCTATTCTTTTTCCTGTTTGTTTGATCGCGTCGTTCGTTAGATCCTCTATAATCTGTTCTAGTTAACCATTCTCTTATTGGTTTCTTGCCATTTTGTCTCTCCGTTCTTTTGGATCGTTGGTTCTTGTGTTTTTCGGATTAGGTTTCCCTTGGATCTTGGTGCTACGTAGAAATCCTCTGTAGTCCTGCAGATCCAAGTTTCCTGACCTTCTAAATCTAGATCTATACTTAAAATCACTTAGTGATTTGAAAATTAATTGGATAACGAAGGCCGGTCATGTGTTTGGACATGTTATCTCTCCCGATTAATAATGCTTTTTATTCTTGTCACAAAGGTTCATACATTTATGTAGATCAATTTGGTGCTGCTCTTTAAATTGGTCTCCAGATACACTCCTCTCGAAAAATCTTTTTATTGTCGTATAGTTGAGTGATTGTCACACACAATACCTTGTTCATTGTTGATCTCCCATTCCTCTATCCTTTATTGGTTTCTCTCCATGTATTAAGCTTTTGCCACTTGATTTAGCTAGAACTTTTTTCTCCCTGCAGCCCGCAATGGCATTGCAATTAACATACATATGCTTTTCGTTTCACAGCCTGATGGACAAATGCCAAGCGACAAGACTGTTGGTGGAGGTGATGATGCATTCAACACTTTCTTCAGCGAGACCGGTGCAGGAAAGCATGTTCCACGAGCGGTCTTTGTTGATCTTGAGCCCACTGTGATTGATGAGGTGAGGACTGGAACATACCGCCAGCTCTTCCATCCTGAGCAGCTTATCAGCGGCAAAGAAGATGCTGCCAACAACTTTGCCCGCGGCCACTACACCAGTAATTCTTCTTTCCCTCCCAAGTCTCTTGTACGTCCATACCATCTATTCTCAAGAAATAACCTCCCTTTTCTTCTTGCAGTTGGTAAAGAGATTGTTGATCTTTGCCTTGACCGTATCAGAAAGCTAGCTGATAACTGCACTGGCCTCCAAGGCTTCCTTGTGTTCAATGCTGTTGGTGGAGGGACTGGCTCTGGCCTTGGCTCTCTTCTCCTTGAACGTCTATCTGTCGACTATGGCAAGAAGTCAAAGCTTGGCTTCACTGTTTACCCTTCACCTCAGGTCTCCACTTCGGTGGTTGAGCCCTACAACAGTGTTCTCTCAACCCATTCCCTGCTTGAGCACACTGATGTCGCTGTGCTTCTCGATAACGAGGCGATTTATGACATTTGCAGGCGTTCTCTTGACATCGAACGCCCGACATACACCAACCTCAACCGTCTGGTTTCTCAGGTCTGCAGCATCTTGCAGAACTCTTATTTGGGCTCCTTGCATTAAATTTTTTTTTTTTTTTCTAACTTGGCATTTGCTTCCATGCAGGTGATTTCATCTCTGACAGCATCCTTGAGGTTCGATGGTGCACTAAATGTGGACGTCACTGAGTTCCAGACAAATCTTGTTCCTTATCCAAGGATTCACTTCATGCTTTCTTCCTACGCTCCAGTCATCTCTGCTGAGAAGGCCTACCATGAGCAGCTCTCTGTTGCAGAGATCACCAACAGCGCTTTTGAGCCTTCATCCATGATGGCCAAGTGTGACCCTCGCCATGGCAAGTACATGGCCTGCTGCCTCATGTACCGTGGTGATGTCGTTCCCAAGGATGTCAACGCTGCTGTGGCTACCATCAAGACCAAGCGCACCATCCAGTTCGTTGACTGGTGCCCTACCGGCTTCAAGTGCGGTATCAACTACCAGCCTCCCACAGTTGTTCCGGGCGGCGATCTTGCCAAGGTGCAGAGGGCTGTCTGCATGATCTCTAACTCCACCAGTGTTGCTGAAGTGTTCTCACGCATCGACCACAAGTTTGATCTCATGTATGCTAAGCGCGCCTTTGTGCACTGGTACGTTGGTGAGGGTATGGAGGAAGGAGAGTTCTCTGAGGCTCGTGAGGATCTTGCTGCGCTCGAGAAAGATTATGAGGAGGTCGGTGCTGAATCTGGTGAGGGTGAGGACGATGAGGGTGAGGAGTACTGAGCCATTGGGCAGTTGTGCTGATGCTTTTTTTTATTCTGCGCTTCTTTACCATGTGTTCTTTGCTTTCGCGGTGTCTTCTTACTTTTGCTTGTGCCGTTGCTTTGTTTTTGTGGGCTCGTCCTTCCTGCTGAACACTCTGGTCTTCATACTCTCTTGTTATGTTGTTCCTACTATGGTGATGGTGTAGTATGACATCTATATCTTAATATGAATCTCTTCTCTTCGCCTCGGATATTATTTCTTACTTTTAGGCTATCATGCAGTTGTCTTTCAGAAATTATGACTGATTGACAAGTGTAAATTCACGGCATTTTGTACCTTCTGAATACATGACATAATATTGATATCGCCTCCGGCAGCTTGGATTTCCTCCGACAAAGGTGTGGTTGGCATTATTATCTTGCATCCTGATGGTATTGATATTCTTCAGAAATCAATACCTGCATACCCATTCACAAGTGTGCAATTGAAAGAGGGACGCACTTGTACCGCAGTATCCTTGATCTAAGCTTGTTCCTTATCCATGGAGAATAGCACCCATCATAGAAGACCCTCACGACTATATGATATTAATGTTCGAGATACAAAGTTCCTTTCACAATATGGGTTGTATACTTGTGCTGTTTTTAAACTGTAATCTTTGTAAAGGGAGTAGTAAGTTCTGATTCATTATGTCAAATATATTTAAAGCTTAAGGGCATTTCCTCGGGGGAAAAGTGCTCCTATGCAAGAGTTACAAACACAGATATTCAAACTGCACTGTATTGGCGATTTAATGTGTGCAAGAATATATGGACCATAATTAGGGACTTGTATGTGACGTTCATTATAGACTTTACTCTGGAGCTGTCAAACAATTCAGTTTACATCTGGATTCACATTTACAACATGTGGGGTAGTAAGAATAAAAAAAGAAACAGGTACATTATATCATTTGACAGTCTCAGATTAAATAATGCAGCAATTCAGTTCACATTGGGAGTGAGTTGAGATAACCTTTCGTCTTCCAGAAGTGTATGTGGATCAATGTATGTTGGTGTTAGTGGCATCTTGCTACCGTCATGCACGCAACTTGGCCCAAAATACTGCAAAACAGACTAGCTTTTATGACTGATTGACAGAAGATAAACTGTGTTAAGAAAAACAAGATGCCCTCAATGGAGAGGATCTGTAATATGACAGCAATAAAACATTACTTTCACACTTGCCAGTTAAATTGAAGATCACTGGGATGAATTGGTACACTCTTATTATAAGTTTGAAACATTCAGCAAGGTCCTTATTACGAGTTCTATATTGTGTACGTATCTGCAATTATCTGCATTACTTTACAAGTAGATCCTTCACCATGCAAGTTAGATGGCAAAAACAGAAAAGGAAAAAAATAATTAAGGTTAAAAAGGAAGAAAAAGGTTAAGGTCAAATTCAAACTGATAATATCAAGACAAATACTTTTCCATCTCCACTTTTGTAAAATTTCATTCATTTGCAGTCTGCTATGATTTCAATTAATATGGAAATGAATTCCGGATGACTAGTAGGTTGAAAGTCAGGGGCAAATACACATTTCTCTATAGTTATTATCTATTATTCATGGAGACCCAGAAAACCTTGAGGACTAATACTTGCCTGGTCACTTACCATTATCAACATGTAGCCAAAAATTTAGTTCAGTTCTGAATAAATTTCACATGCTTATGTACTATAATGAAGCATCCAACATATTTGGAGAAAACTACAAGTTGTCCTACACCTTTCACATAGAAGCACATCATTTCACCTAAAATCCAAGGGGGGCTGGCCTGCACGCCATACCTATACCCATACAGTGCCAGGCAGGCAGGCGGTGGACTCATTTTTGGATTAGGGAAGGGAAGAAGGGGATTCATATTTTTTTTTTTGTGAGGGCATGCTGTTTCTCATAAATGGAGCTCGACAAAAGTAGAGAGTATGAAACAAAGTAAAGAAATGGGTAACGAAGGCTTACAAAGTATAGAGCTGCAAATAGTGCAATGATAACAGCCATTAGAGGCCAAAATCCCAAAATGAATGTGCCACCGATAGATAAGAGCAGTTTTGCCCGTGGAACTAATCCCTGAAGGTAACAAGATCCATTAGCATCTTCTATGTCGACGATAACAGCAGTTACATGAATAAATAGTACAGACGAGTGGACTAATTATCAAGGAAAATAATACCTCAACCAGAAACAAGATAATTCAACACGGTAAGTGAAATATTTCAACCTTCGAAGGAAATACAGATATGTATAGGCATCATGCATGTCTCTATACGTTTTCCTCTTTGATCTAGCTGCTATTCAAAACAAAAATGAGATTGATTAACAATTAGTGATGCTTCTGAGCAACCTCATGTCAACTAGGAATAATTTCCAGATACTTGTGTTCTATGATTTCCTCATACACAGTCCTCCATTGCTTTTTCTCTATATGAGCAGCATTTTGTTAAATCTGTGAATCCAACCTAACCGAGCAAACCCAATTCAAAAAAGTACAACCATAACCAATAACTAACCTATATATTTCCAATATAACTCACAACACGAACAAATTCAACTAGAAGAAAGTAAATCACATATTTAATCTAAAAATATCACAAGTCGGACAACAGAAAGCCAACCTCTATGCCCTCAATATTGAGAGCCGTGGATTTCTCCCTCTGGCTTGAAATCCTCTGCTCGTACTCCACCGACGCCATCCCACTCCTCTTATTCCTCCTTTCATCAATCTCTTCCTTCGCCTCCACTTCCTCCTCCAACAGCGACGTCGGTGCCATCCCCCTCCTCCTCAGCTCCTTCATGAACAGCGACTCCGTCGGCTCCTCCCCTGGACCCCACACATCCCAAAAAGGAAAGGGAAACTGAAAATGGAGGAAATTTTCCAAATATAGGGCAGAGATGCGAGAAGAAGATGAAGCCTACCATTGTACTCGCCGCCGCCGCTCTCCTGGAGGCGGCAGCGGACGGCGCCGCCGGCGAAATGGCGGCGGCGAGGTAGGGAGGTGTACCGGAGGGATAGGGTCGGCGAGAAGGCAGATCTGGCGAGATGTAGAGAGGCCATCCTTTTTGCTACTTCTTTTTTTTGTCAGGACTAGGGTTTCCACTCGAAGTGAAGCGACCGAAGGGGACGTGGCCGGAACAGTGATATTTGGACTAATATTTATAGAGGCTTTGACCATTGTAGTATTATACTACACGATATATTTTTATTATTTAAATTTGTTTTAGAATTAAAACACACTTTCTACTAACTCTAACACCCCCAAAAAATAAAAGGCTATCTAACATAAAAGAAAAGCCATCATTTTTAAGCCCAATGTGGCTGGAGATTTTATCCGATATATGTTTTTGTTCCTTAAATATTTAAGCAAGATGGACACCGAATCCATAAAAAATAAAGGTAGTGATGGAATATGAATAGGCTAAAAGGTGATTTTGTTCTAATATTTTTATTTAATATATAAAATTAAATATATTTTTAGCACATCTAAAATAATATTTTTACAAAATATATTTTTATTATATAAAATCTAATTAATATTATTTTAGATGCGCTAAAAAGTTTATTCAATTCTTCTAACTTTATCTCTAATAAATATCTAATAAAACTATAGATAGAAGTAAATTAACCCCAAAGATAAAAACCCAAGGTAAAATATAATTCTTCCTCGTTATTACATCCTATTGCTTTTTGCTCTCTCTAACAAAGCATCAAATGAAAAATTATAGTCACGTCCTTTATGCGGTTATAAGCCTCTGTTCTATCTCTATTCTTTTTTTATCCCCTTTAAATATCTGAGCACAATATGGCCTTTCTATTGAGAAGTGGTTCCATCTCTCCCCATTATGTTTCATGTTCCCACTTCAACTAAATTTGGAACATGATCAGGCAGTTTTAAATTAAAAAGTAATTCTGAATCAAAAAGAAAAAAACTTTAATCAGATGGCAAGTTTCACAACCAAAATCATTGAGGAAATGAGAAATAAGATGATGGCCAAAAGGCAGGCACTGAAAGAAGAATCCAAACCTGACACGACAAGCTTATACTTTTGAAACCGGAAATTGATCTATTTAAAAGACACAATTTCCTTTGGTAAGACAAAAGAATAATATAAAAAGATCACATCTTGAAACCAATCATACAACACAAGGCAGTGGGGCCATAGCCATGCTTAAATATTATCTGATTAATTCACCAAGGATCCCTATAGAATTATTGTTCACAAGGTATGCAAATGGTCAGCCTCCTGATAGTTATGGGTCTCTTGTTTTTGCCATCTTTTCTTCGTGGCAGTTCAGCTGTTATAGTAGACATTCGCTACAAGCAGGCTCAAAGAAACTGGTTCTTTTTCTGCATAATACCAAACCACAGAAGTCAAAGCAAAGAAGTGGACTTCTAAGAAGTTATGAACTTAAGAGTTTCATATAAGTGTAAGAGAATGAAACAGTAAACAGACTGGAGCTACAATAATTTGCAAGTGAAAAGCCATTTCACTGTAAAAGATGATGAATAAAACCAATCAAAAAGTTGATGGTCAAAATGCTACATCCTACTCTAGGCAAATTACTGAGATGTATCCCTGTGGTTGGAACCCATAATAAGATATACCAGTGCACAATTATCTCATCAAGATGAAGATTGGGTGTCTCTTATACGAAGATATTCCAATATCTCAGCCGAGATATCTCACCATAGATATCAAAATATTGGCTGATATTGTAATTGTTAATTAGTCACTTCAGCTACTCTGACTCGAGTAAGTTTCCTGAATCCTGAAAACCAAATATCATTTAATTAAGATGTCTTCTTCGGGTCATAAGCATACATAAAATGAGTAGCAATTAGGGCACAATTATACTAAAATGTAATAGTAATACTATGATTAGACGAACGTTAGCGTCTTAGAACAATAGTTCACCCATACATCATGATCCCCACAATGTACATCATGGATGAACAATTATTTCAAAAATGTTTTGATGCTTATATTCTTTTATCATGAAAAATATCCCTATTCAATTTACATCCAAATTACGTAACATTTGATTTCGTTTCTGTGCAAATCAAATGATTTAGATAGCAATCAACCAAATGGACAGATCATTAGTATAAACCTCCATCCTTGACTTTCAACTACTATGATTACGCATGCACAGTCCAACTTAAGTAGACATAAAAGCATGACTGCAGATTGTCTAGAAAATTGGATTAGATGAAAATGAATGTAAAAAAACAATTTCTCCAGAATGGCTGACTCACAAAGCATGTCAGTAATACGCAACTGCTATTCCACTCAGAGTTCCTTCACTGTGAGTATCTTTAAGTTACAAATACAAATAATTATAATGTTTTCTTTACATTTTATTTACAAATAATTATAATGTTTTTTCTTTACATTTTATTTAATTTACAGTAAAGTAAAAGTACCATGCAGTACAAGAATACACTGAAACAGTTACCACTTTATTCCTGTGGCAATTGATTTTGAGGCTGTGAGAAAAAGTGTTTGGCATTACTTGCAACTTCTGCTTCCAGTATTGCTTCTAATACAATATCAGAACCTTTTGCTTCATCTGACATAAAATCAAACAGCAGAATTATAAAGTCAGATAACAAATTCTGAAGTAATAGAATATTTACCAATCCGTTTTGGAAGTAATCCTGCACTTTCGGCTGAGACAGGCAGAACAGTTATTGGACCACCTCCAGCTATTTCTTTCTTTGCGTATTCGCTATTTGCTGTGGAATTCAACTTAACTGTTGGGGTTTCAGCTAACCTCGCATATGCCATTGCTTGGCTATGCAAACTGGAAGAAACAGTACCGACCGAATTCGTGTCCTTTGGAAGTATAAAAACAATATTCAAGTTTTAGAAGCATAAAGCTTATTAACAACTTCTCATATACAGAAGAATGACTAGATGACATCATTAACCTGTGAGGTTGTTGATTTTAGCGCACTATCTCCACTAAGTTTCTCAGCTTTGATGGTTCCTGCTGATATGATACAAAAGTCTTTATTACCCAGTAGCTCATGGAGAAGCATGGTACAGTGAGAGGCAGGAATTAGTTACTGATAGACCCTATACACCATTGCTTTCCGTAGGCTCAGCAGCATCCAACCTCCTTGTGAATGGACCTGGATTCATGATTGATATGCTTCGGATTTCATAACGAATTGCCTCTAATTGAGCGATAGTCTCTTGAAGTTCCTTGTGAACCTACAAACATTTAAGAATGAGAATTCTAAATCTGATACCAGACAAGTTTCTTTTCGAGGTACAGGAAAAAATTAATTATACTTGTAAAAACTCTTGGCTTCTTTTAATTTCAGCAAAGAGGTAGCATTATCATTTCGTAAGATATATATAATTTAACGAAGCATAAACCATAGGAAAACAGAGAGGACCTCCCCTCTACCTTCCACAATTCAATTAACAAACTCCATATGTGGGAAGATTGCTCTCCAACATATACTTCATGAAAAGGCTCTCTAGCATTGGTCTACCCAAAAATTCAGATAAACCAGGACATATAAATAAAAATGAGTTACATGCATCATGCCATCTGAATTTCATACCTAGCACTTTTCCCAGCAACATTAATGAATAAGAGTAGTTATCCCCCAGTTTATCCTCAATATTCTCTGTGTTATCTTAAGTTCTTGAATGTCACCATAGACATAGCTAGCAAACCTAAACACGATAAAGCATGGCAAAGTACCCTATATCCAGTTTAATTTATCATTTATTAGGTGCCTGGCCCTTTTAAGCAAAACATTACCCCCCTGCTGCTTCTAGTAAACCACCAAGTACTATGAAACATAATTTTGATCTTAGAGATTTCATATTTAGGTGAGAAACTTATTTTGAGGCAAACAAGATAAGAGTTTGCAATCATTGAGGTGTTATTCAGCTAGAAAATTGTCAGTTGAGTTTTTGAGTATTCACAAATTATAAATTTCCTCGGCAAATCAGATTTCATTGCTGTTCTCCTCCTCTCATATTTTATGAATATTCTTAAAATGTTCATCCATCTTCTAAGTTAAGCTCGTATTTCTCATAAGTAAACAAACACTCCATCTACAAATCTCTCTACCATAATGACTGCTCAAGTTAGGAACTTATTACATTGATCAAAAGTCTATTATTTTCATTCATGTTATTTTTTTCTTCTTTGACTGATCTGCATTGCGTATCATAGAATTCATTTGTATAGAGGAAGCTGGACTGAAAAACAAGAAGCACCTTGCTAGCCTGAGATTGCTGCATGACAGATTCAAACTGACCACGGGCCAGTTGAACATATCCAATTGCTCTACCTGCTAGTCTCCCTGCTGTTCTAGCAATTCTGGGTAGATCCTTGGGCCCTAACAAAATTGGATGAAGCAAGAACCAAGTTTGATATATCAGAATTTATGGAACTACAACAAACAACTAAATCTAAATGCTAGAAAAAAAAAAGGACAAGTTGGATAGAAGGAATAAATCAACAAAGTCATATTAGGTTGCTTGGTCCCTTTTATCTGGACATTATGACACAATGCATACTCATATATTTTATCTAAAGATTCAATCTTATTGTTTGGTCGATTGTAAATTGCGAAGTTATCTTTGTGAAACACGATTGGCATAGTTTAGAGAGAGCGAGCGAGAAAAAGAAAGAAAGTTGGGGACTTGCCTGTGAGAAGCATGGCATATAGAGTGCTCATAACCTCTCACAGTTGCTTAGGCTAGTAGTGTTACTAGGCACACCTGAGAGCATCTTAAGATGGTATTCTATACATGAACTCGTGTTAAGTGGATGATAAAATGCTGTGTATCGGTCTCTTTTGTAATCAGAGATGTTGCATCACATGCTTGATAACTAAAGAATGGCCTTCAAGCTATGTCCTGCTCCTACAGATAATATCTGTAAAAAAAAAACATAGACCCAACCCTTGGTGCATTAACAATATCCTAGAAGTTCTCTGTGTATCAATGAGAAGTGGAAAAGATAGCTAGGAAAGACAAAAAATTTGCTGCATTAGAGAGCAACTGAGTTTGCATGTAAGAGAGGGATAATACCGACAAGTGCAGCAGTAGCTCCAAGGATAAGAAATAGCTCGCCATATGAAATTCCAAACATCACAATGCAAAAATTGGCAAAAAGTCAAAACCTGCATTGGGATGAAAAAATAAATTGCAAAATAATGTGACTGTAAATGCTACAGGGTCAAGCTAAGTTAAACCATCAAAGGACTCATGCAACGAGATGTTCAGCCTGTAAGCAGTACAATGCAAACTTAAAGGTTGCAACTAAACATCTAGAATAAATTGAGCATTTAAAGCATGTTTCTATATAACGTCAAGATGGTATCATCTTCGAAGTCAAGAAAGTAACAGGCTCTACAATGGTGGTGCCCCAGAAACTTGGCGAGTGGGAGCCTAACCAAACTATCAAGGGGTCAGAGACCTACACTGAAAGTTCCTTTTAAGGCATGTCAACAAACAGTGTATAGGAAGGCATGTGCGGACCTTGTCCTTCCTCTCGTCTATTTCTTAATTAGGTGCAGCTCTAGGCCTTTCTTCAATAGATGGATCATATACAACGTCTAGGGCTCAGCTAGCGGTGTTGTCGGATTGTGGCTCCCACCGAAGTGAGAGAGAGAGGTGTCTCAGGAAAGGCAAGCGGATCTAGTTGGGGGAAAACATCTCAAGTCTATCCGGTCATCCATAACAAATCCCACACTAATTACGTACTTATGCAGATGGTGTCCCTGACCCCTAAAACCTAGATAAGTCAGCCAAAATAGAGACTCACCGATCTTAGGCTTTGAGGGCACCATTAAGGTTGATGTAGTTATTATTCGAACACAATTCTATTCTTTTTGTCAAATGCAAAAGCAGGGTTGGAGATCCGTTTCTATCTCATGGAAAGAAAGCTTCCAAGATGGTGAAAGAGTACAAGCAGACAAGGAAAGAAGTTGTTGCATGCAATAGATTACAGAAAATCCTGACCCTAACATTAAGGAAAAGAGAAAATTATGAAGATAGAAATGCCAAATTTTCAATTGGGCTAGCATAATGTCACCTATGTAGCTAAACATTTGAAATTTTCAATTGGGATTAAAATTAAGCTACAAGCTTACTATTCGGGTCAAAAACTCGATGGAGATAATATAAGTTTTTTTTAGGTTTAGTTACATTTACGCCTCTTGAACTATAGCCTAGTATTGAAGTGACCCCCCTAAAGTTTAAAATATTACAACTAATGGCTCATGAAGCTCCTGGGCTCGACTCGTTTAGTACTCAACTTGAGCTCTAAATGAGCCGAGCTAGCACCGACTCGCTCGAGCTTAGCTTGATACTGTAGCACTATAGCAAACTAGCAGTATGCATATACATATATACACACACATTGGATGCATTATACTGTATAGTTACATGAATTATTAGAATTTTATGTGTTTCATTGTATGTTTGTATGAGCTGATTTTACCTTATAGGATTTATATTTTTTTATTGTTTGGCTTTGAATTTTTTTTTATCAATATCAGCATTCAGCCCATTAAGCCCGAATGAGGCTATTGAGTTGAGCTCGAGCCTTATGGAGCTGAAGATAAGCTAAGCCGAGACATATTTTTCTAGCTCGATTTGAACCTACAAACATTGTCAGCAAGCTAATAGGACACGAAATTTTGCCCCAATTTGCTTCAGGATTATCTTTTTCTTTATCCTAGATTAGGGACACTACTCTAGAATAGAAACTAAACATCAAATTATCTCTACTCTAAATTAGAAACTCTATTCATCCAATTAAATTTTATACAACACCTAAACACAATTATAACTTTACCTTCAATTTGACAAAAGTTATTTCAAAAATCCTCTCTTCTCTCTTACCACCCACCTATCTAGGGTGAAAATGGATAGGATACAGACTGAATAGTGCTCAACCCACAACCTACAGTTGGATCCATATATTTAGTCCCCGTACAAATTCAGATACGAATACTAGACAATAAACAAAATTTAAAATAATGTCCTAAGTTTTTAACTAAATGGATACGAATCGAAATCTTAAAATCAGATCTTCAGATCTTAAACAAACATGGATACAGATGAAGTATGGATTTGGTCTTAAATGGATACAAATACAAAAGTAATCTTTCATAAAAAGGGACAATGCTCACGAGATAAGAAATTAGCCTTTTACGAATACTAATAAACTTGCACACTATGAAGCACGGATACGGGATACGGATACGATACGATACGGATACGGGGATACGGCAAATTCTCAAAATACAGGATACGATACGTCTAGGATACGGCAATTAAAAAATCTAACTATTAGTATTAGTTCTAACCCGTATACTAATATTTAAGAAGATGAATTCATGATTTCATGTCATTCAAATTAAATATAACCAGCTAATCTAGGAATCTAATAATGGAATAAATCTGAAAATTCAGAATTATAATACTTAAGCAACTAGAGAAGGTTTAAAGCAATAAAAATTCAGACATGCAATACTTAAGTGATCATACAGTTAAACTGTAAATAAGGCAAAGTAGAAAAGGAAAAAAAAAACAGAGAAGAAATCTGCACAATCGAAGAAGAAAAAAAAAATTCAAACATGCAATACTTAAGTGATCATACAGAATTAATTAAACTGTAAATAAGGCAAAGTAGAAAAGGAAAAAAAAATCAGAAAATAAATCTGCACAATCAAAGAAGAAAAAAAATTCAGACATGCAATACTTAAGTGATCATACAGAATTAATTAAATTGTAAATAAGGCAAAGTAGAAAAGGAAAAAAAAAATCAGAGAAGAAATCTGCACAATCGAAGAAGAAAAAATTCAGAGAAAGGAGAAAAAACTGAGAAAAGAAAAGGAAAAAAAAAACTGAGAAAAGTAACTTAAAACAGAATTTAAGAAGGGAAAGGGGAAGAAATCAAATGAAAAATTCAGAGAAGAAATCGAGGAAAAACTGAAAAGAAAATTGAAGAAAAAAAAAAGCTAGTTCATCGAGAGAAGAAATAAACATACCTTCGTCGAGAGAGAGGAGGAAGAAGGGAGAGCGGTGGCTTGTCGAGAGAGAAGGGGAGAACAGGGAGCGGCGGCGGCGGCGTGGTCGCGAGAGAGAGGGAGCAGCGTCATCGAGAGAGATCGAGAGAGAGAGAGAGGGAGAGCTAGGGCACGGTTTGAGATATCAAATTGGGGGTGGAACGACGGGGGGTGGGGTAGGGGTGGGTAAGTTAAATTTCTTAACGGGTTTCTTAACGGGTTTATAAAATTAAACTCACCCGATTACCCAATTAAACCCAAAACGTATCCAAAACGTATCCGAAACGTATCCAACACATATCCAGCCGTATCCACCCCGTATCCGAAAATAAAAATTAATTATTTAAATTTAGGATACTCCGAAAACGTATCGGATACGGATACTCCACCCAAATTGGAGTATCCGTGCTTCCCAGCTTGCACATTTTAGAAAAGGACTAAAACTAAGGAACACAAGTGTAAATGAACTTGCATAAATGAAGCTATAAATAAATGAATCACCTATCAGGAAGGTTATGTACTTCCCATTATAGAGCTCAACAGCTTCGTGGATCTTGGACTTAAATGTTTCGAAAAAAAGAAAAAAGCATAGCCTTTACTGTATAGAATCTGAATGCAATGCTCCATAATCTAAAAGCATAGTCCCTGAGCCAAATAGCAGGAATACAAAGACAAGAATTACTAACCTTCCTTGTCCCATATCTGCAAAGGCTCTCCTGGAAAAATTACCAAAGAGGATGGAGGCCACGACCGATGGCTGAAGAGGGAGAGTCGTCAGAGAGAGGTGGAGGCGGCAACCGGCGAGGTGAAGATTGGATAGTGACTAGTGAGAGATGCAAATGGGTAGGGTTTCGTGATGTAGTGAGGAGCTAATCTCCTGATGTCGGAGGGAGGGAGAGAGATGGAGAACCATTAAAATGGATCGGGTCGGGTCGGGTAGACGGGTTTCAGAGTTTTGAGTACTAATTATTATTTACTTAACTAGTTATTTATAGCAACCAAGTTAGTGACCGACACATAACAAAATTTAAAACTATATCCTATCCAAATCTATACATATATAAATTAAATATGAATCAATTTATATACAAATTGAAACCAAATCACATTTTAGAGAGGAAATTGAGGCATGTTCAAAAGAATCACAGATTTGATCTCATTTAGATGCATAATGTTTCATTTGTTATGGTATTTACGATAGATAGCATCTCACACCTAATAGTGCCTCTGAATGAAGAAGATAGGATCATAACTCAATAATAATTTTCTCTCCTCTCTTGTTTTGCTCTCGGATTTTATCTTTGGAGAGGAACGAGATGACTTGTTTTCTATAAGGTGCATTTTCCCGTAGTCTGATGAAGTACGATAATTTCATAAGTTAATTAAGCTATTTTCCCTGTCAGTGATTCTAGAGAAATGGGTTATGTTTCCAGAATCATAACAGATAACTAACTAACTGGTTAACAAATAAAATAGGGTTGTTCTACCAAATTAACAAGACCTATGAATGAATTCAGAAGATAAGTAGTCGAGTAGACGTCGAAAGAAAATAAAAGGCAGAAGACATGCTTACTACTGTAGTGGTTGTCTTGGAGGATGCCATGGACGCCCAACCCAAAGAGAGAGGAGATTAGCAGGAAACTCCAGATTAGAAAGAGAAGGGTCAAATAGATGGAGGCATCAAGAATTTTGGTCTTGTTCAACGTGGGTGTTAATAATTCCAATTTTAATCTTAGTGGTTAAATGCAACAAAGTAAAACTTTAGAAATAATTTCTTTGTCTAGTAGATATGATCATTATGTCAGATCTGCCCTCAGACCTAATCCGACCCAAGCTCTATTGGTAATGAGTGGCATGAGCTAAACGAGTAATTTACGGTAAAAAACTTTTTAGTTTTCTAATCGGTAGAAATAGGCTCACCTATTATCAAATTGCAATATCGGACATTTTTTTAGTGACTTAGTAGCCCTAAAATTTCAAACAGACTATCGTGTCCTAAAAATTATCACGCATCACCTATATAATTTATAAGTATTGCTTATGCAATACACTCTAATTTTTAATAATTATGTAATTTATACGCATCGTTTATGCAAAATATACACTCTAATTTAAAAAAAACATCACGCATCGCCTATGCAAAATATATACTATAATTTTCAACTATGTGTGCATCGAGATTTTAAAAAATACATCACATATCACCTATGTAATTTATAAACATTGATTATGCAAAATATTTTAATTGAATTAAAAAAAATCTAAATCAATAAAAAAAAGCCTAAATTTATAATTTAATAATAGAAGGGCCTATTTCTAGTGATTAAAAAATTGAATAACCTTTTGTTGCATATTGCAGGAGCTAAATCTTTGCCCACTCGGCAGCTAAACCTTTGCCCACCCAGCTTAGCCCGAAAGTTCGAGACACTATGCTCGTGATCCAACCTGTTATACATGCCTACTTCCACACGAGAGCCACTGATCCGGCCTTTTGATCAAGCCGTGATTAAATTTGGTTCACCAACCAACTCAAGTAGAGTTAGTAGGTATCTTGCTCATGACCAAAGAGGTCATGAGTTCAACTCCAACCCCAAATAATATTGTGAAGAAATTGTTTGGCGGTTAATGGTTGGTGGTTTGATAGCTTAGCTTGATTCAGTTGATGGCTCAACGGTGCGGTTAGCTTAAAAAAACAGCTTAACGCAATAGCTTGAAGCAGGTCTCGACGACGTTTGATTCAAAACAATTGTTCGGCGATGCATATAACTTGAAGCCTAAATTAGACAACTAAAACTCGATGGGACTAAAGTGTCTTTATATCTAAAAAGGATTGGCCCTTTATCCAGTTCATATCTAGTCTTCGAGCTCATGAATAATAAAAAAAATTTGGGTCAAAAGGCCAGGCCTATGATCACCTATAGTAGGTAGCATTTAACATACTATTATACTCCTTCAATTGCTTGTGCTATAAGCCATAAGCCATACTCAAGCATTTCATTACACCTAAGCATCTGGCCGACGTGACCTCTCATGGAAAATGTTGTCTTGCACCAGTCCTTATTCTTCTATTCTCCGCAAATCCCCATTTCTTTTCTATACTCTCTCTCTCTCTCTCTCTCTCTCTCTCTCTCTCTCTCTCTCTCTCTCTCTCTCTCTCTCTCTCTCTCTCTCTCTCTCTCTCTCTCTCTCTCTCTCTCTCTCTCTCTCTCTCTCTCTCTCTCTCTCTCTCTCAGTCCCTCTGATGAAGGGTGACCCCAAGTGTTGTTGTACATGCTCTAACATAACATATGTAGAATTCCAACGAGTTGCAACATCCAAAGCTAAACCCTTAGAAGTAGGAACAGAGAGTTGTCTTGCAATTTCACCAAATTTGTACATACGCGAAGGACTCTTTTTTAAGTAACACTGCATCTGATATTTTCAATGACATCTTGAATGACATAGATCCATCTTGAACAACTAGATTTAAAATGTGAGCACAACATCTAACATGAAAAATAAGCCCCTTGAAGTACAATTTATCTCTAACTTGAAAATTATTCATAATAGTCTTAGCAGCAACATCATTGGCGGAGGCATTGTCTAAGGTAATAGTTGATACTTTATCCTCTATTCCCCAAGCAATTAAACAATCAATAATAGCATCTGAAATAACAACTCCAGTGTGTGGAGGTTCCAATTGACAAAAGTTGATAATACGTTTTTGTAAAGTCCAATCAGAATCAACAAAATGAGCAATCAAAGACATATACCCAATATTTTGATTTGAGGTCCACAAATCTGAAGTCAAACTAATTCTATTAGTTCCTTTCAAAAGCAATTTCACTTCTTCTTTTGCAGATTCATATACTTTCATAACATCACTTCTCATTGTGTTTCTAGAAATCCGTTCATAACGTGGATTAAGAACCTTCAGAAGAATATTGAACCATGTATGCTCAACCATATTAAAAGGATACTCATGTACCATCATCATTTTTGCAATTATTTCTCTCACCACATTTTGGTTGTATCCTGATGAAATAGTTTTGAGATAATTTTCTTCTATAGCTGAAGTCCCAGTAACACTAGAAGCAGAAGCAAAAGGAATTTTTTTTTGTCCTTTGCCTACCAAACCAGTGCAAAATTTCATGTCTTTTTATTTGTGAAGTTGTACCTTGCTTAGGAACACTAAAAATGACGGGCAATTATTACATCGATACTTTTCTACCTCTTCTCCATTTTCTTTCACCTTAACCCGCTTGACATACAACCATACATCAGAAGTTCTTCTTCTCCCTTTCTTTTGACTATTACTTTCTTCTTCCTTGTTAGTTTCATTATCCTCTTCACCAATATCAATTTCAATAGGTTCATTTTCACTAACAGCATCAGAAAGATTCTTAGTTAGTGACTCTGACATCTACATAAAAAAACAAAAAACAAAAACAGAAATACTGCTTAAATTTTTATAATACTTAATTAGTAAAAACAAAAATAGATGTGACGGATACAGTTAATCGCCAAGAGAAATAGCATATCAAATCATCTACAAGGACATACTCTTTGTCCAAAAGATGACATCAAAATATTGATATTTAATTAAATTTAGTTATACTAACTTTTTATCTACTTTATCATTCTCAAATATAAACATAAAATTATTGCTAGCTGAAACAAAAGGACTATCTGAAGGAAAGAGTCATTGAAATATATATCTGCATCTAAACATCCAAGAGGACTTGTTCCGTGATAGAAGTGCAAATCCCTAGAAAGAAAAGAAAAAGAACTCTTTTGGTACATGGTTTAATGAGGCAGTGCAAATCCCTAGAAAATTGAGATGGGCGCAATGCATTGGGCATTTACCAAATCAATTGTTCCACATGCACCTTGGTCTATCACCCTTAAGGAATACTATCACCCTTAACTCTATCTACTAGTTAATGGTTTGCTTGGTTAAAACATAGTACATGAAAGCTACTGAAAGATGCTATTTGATGTACAGAGAAGATCACTTGGAATGTGAATAGAGTGGAAAAATGTGATTAAAGATGGTACAAGGTTTTCAACCCCCCTCATAAGGAAGGAATAGTCTTTCCAAGAGCATGATAAAGAACTATATGCAAACATATATTCTGATATGCTCCAATAGAAATCAAGCACTATATGCAAACATATATGATTCGCTTAGTTAGTCTTCAACTATTGTAAAATATACCCATTTAGGTCTTTAGGAGCAGCTAAAAAGATGATCCAAATGGCAAGTAGCACTTTTGAATAACAAAATAAAACATTAAAAATTTTCACAAAGCATCTAAGATCCATCCAGCAAGAATGTATACATAACTCACATTGAATAAGCTATTTAGAGAATTTTGACATGCTTGGGTAAAGAAGCCTGCTATTTAGAGATCCTACATAGCTTCTTCCAAGCTATGGCATACCGCATACATAAGTTTACAGTCTTGAGGACGCCATCTTTTTTAATACTAAAATTCCCATGTATGAAGCTAGTGTTGATCTTTAATTAGCTTTGAGTTCTTATTCCTCAAATAAGAACATCACAAACCTTTATCTAGGTGAATAAAGAGGAAAAAGACTAAAATACCATAATATAGAAAAATTAAACTGCCCTTAACATCAAAATGATATAGAAAGTATAATACTAGAGTACAAGTAGAGAAATCATACCTCTTGTCGGTCGATGGAGGAGGATGACGCGGCGGCTTAGAGAAGGAATGGTGAGGCTACGAGCGGCGACGGCTTGGAGAAGGGAGGTGAGGCGACGACGCGACGGCGACGGCTTGGAGAAGGGAGGTGAGGCGACGACGCGACGGCGACGGCTTGGAGAAGGGAGGTGAGGCGACGACGCGACGGCGACGGCTTGGAGAAGGGAGGTGAGGCGACGACGCGACGGCGACGGCTTGGAGAAGGGAGGTGAGGCGACGACGCGACGGCGACAGCTTGGAGAAGAAATGGTGAGGTGAGGCTACGATGGCTTGGAGAAGGGAGGTGAGGCAACGGCTTAGAGAAGGAATGGTGAGGCTACGACGCGGCGGCAACGGCTTGGAGAAGGAAGGTGAGGCGGAGCTTCGCGGGAGGAGAACGATGCGGCAGCCGACAGGAGTTTTGGAGAAGGAAGGTGAGATTTGGGGATTAGGGTTTTATTATTTACTTTTATACCGAGCCGATCGAGCCGAGCCTGAGCGAGCCGGCTTCAGCTCAGGCTCGGCTCGATAGTGATTTCGAGCCTATTTCAGCAGCTCGGGCTCGGCTCAGCTCTGGCCGAGCCGAGCCGGACTAGAGCTACAGTCGAGCCGAGCCCGAGCTGCTCGACAAGCTTGACACCCCTATGCACAGATGCACTACTACTTTAATCAACCAGTGCATCTAGTCAGTACACATATGAGAAAGGGAAGTGACAAAAACTAATCTCATGTTTAAGACATATTTATACAATTTAATGGGCATTTGACTCTCTTCTAATAATCATGGATTAAGGATCATGCCTCCACACTTGCATTTCCAATTGAGGAGCTTGTACTTGGGGCTACCATCGTCATGATCATTATCACGAATCATCATCCTTGGAAGTGATAGATTTAGAGGACTGCCTAGTTCCATTCTGGCTATGTAGAGCTATGGGCACCTGAACTGCCTCACAATGGCCACAGGAGAGGCACCTTCTCTCACATCTAGGTGGTCTTGATCCAATCATTCCTTCCACCATCACCATCTCCTCCTTTGTTTCCTCCTGTAGAAATGGTAACTTTGCTTTGAAGGTTAAAAAGCAAAGAGAGCAGCAAAAGAGAAGAGCACTGAAGAAGGCCAAGTAGCAAAAGATGTCACCTTTACAATCTCTTGAAGCTTAGACAATGACCTACCTGTAGAAACCCAAAGGATTCAACTGTTATGGAAGAGCAAGTAATGGAGCTTTGAACTCTAGACAGAAAGTTACCTTGAGCTGAGTACATGGCCAGAAAGAAGAACAGGAGGAGTATTGGAAAGAGCTGGAGGGATTGTTTTCTAGGAATGATGGTGCAGTAAAAGAGACCCATCTGGAGGACTAAATGAACGAAGAATAGACTGGAGGGGGAGATGAATAGATATGAATGACGTGCTAAAGGGATTTCTTCTAAGGTTGGAAAGAGAAAAGGATGATTACAAATAGTGTGCAAGTGCAACGGGTCTAGTACTATGAATCCAAGCATTGAATGCACATAAAAAAGTTTTTCTCCTGCTTTGGCTCCGAGAGAGAGAGAGAGAGAGAGAGACACCCAAAAGAACACAACAGTTGAAAGACTGGCAGCAGGAAAACGACAACAGATTGGTGCAGACACCACTGGGAATAAAGTGACCCAAGATTTCATAAACTTAAACAAACTGAGCACCAAATTTAAGAAAAATAATCAGATGTGAAATATATCTGACATGTTAGCAACAGCAGCAAGGAAACCATTCAGAGAGAGAGAGAGAGAGAGAGAGAGAGAGAGAGAGAGAGAGGACTAAAATGGTAGTGTCCACAAGGCATAGGGGCCTTACCTGTGAGGATTCTTCCCCCAAAGAGACACCGAGAAAGAAACAGAGGATTCTTCCATCACTCCATCTCACCAACATTTTTTGGAGTTAGAGAAGGAATGCTTGTAGTAGCAGTGATACTGAGCAGTCTTACTCCAACACGTCAACCTAACTGCGAAGAATGGACATGAGAAGAGAAAGCATGCTAACTTGCTAAGCAATGAACAGCATAGCAGGTGAAGACCTGTCACTTTGTGATACGAGTTTGATAGTTTTCTGAAATGTTAACTGAAACTCCTTGGATCAAATTTCCATCAAAGATACTCTCTACCCATGCAACAAGATTGCATATAAATCAAATTTCCATCAAAGATACTCTTGGTAACCTTTTGGGTCTGGTTGTAGCCTGGTCTAAATATAATTTGGACCCATGCATTACAACAGACATTTCACCTTTTCTCCCTTCTATACTATTAGCTGAATTGGAAATTTGCAAAGCATGTACAGAGAATTCAATCTAACAGTAATTGCAAAAGAGAATTCGGTATATCACTATATTATATAACGATTTCATAACAATCAGGTAACAGCCGTTTTCGCAGCACTATACAAATGTTATTGCGTACAAGTTGAATAGGGAACATCAATTTACAACACTGCAAAATTGACGTACATCATGATTCAGATAATGAGAATCATGCAGTAAGCCTGTTTTGGCAAATAGGAGAAAATTCTTTTTCCTTCGCGCCCAGTTGAAAATTTCCAGGAGCTAGAGAAAGAAGATGATGACCCTCTCAATTGGAGAGTGTTCGAGAAATTTAGTACTACTGTTTTCTTACAAAAGAAAATAATCAATCATGTGAAAGATCACATCAGCGCCATCTGAATTCAAGAAGTATGTCTTTACCTGCACAATACATTAAAAAGATTTATTCTTTGAGAAGCAGAATTTTCATAATGCAGATGCATACGCATTAATGCCTCAGAAATTTCTGGTCCATGATAGATGTCCGGATCTTGCTTTTAATAACAAATTGATGTGCTGGAAAGTTAGAGGACAACTTCAGCAATTTAAGGGGAAAAATTCTTGGTCAAATTGCTCCAAACAACCTAAATTGACACCGGGAAGAAGTGCCCCTTGAATGCTTCTGATGTGCTACATATCCCTTAACTAATATTGTGCATGAAACCCAAATAGGAAAAGGCAATGGAAATCTCAGTTAAGTTAAGCATTATTGAGAAGCATAATTAGGCATGCTTTTTCATGGGATAAGTGATGAGATCAAACCAAATCCACTTGATAATTTGAACAACTCAGATACCAGCTATCATACTGAACAGTAGAAAGAGAACAGGACGAGCACTACATAGAAATCTTAAGGGCCATGCTATACTAACACATCATAATAGCAGATTGTGATTGACACACTCAATCTGCACATAACTGCTAAATCTCAACTGATCTAAAATGTTTTAAAATAAGTCAATTAGCTGCCATGGTCATATTTTAACATGGTTTACAAAACACAGTAAGAGTTTTAAAATGCCTGTGAACATGAAAATGGTTTGATCCTAATTCCAACTGAAACAAATAAAATTAATTTGCTCTTTCAGATTTTAATCATAGCTGGAAGAAACAGAATTTTATTGCTACAAATGATAAAAAAAAAAACCTCGTTTGTTGGAAAACTAAGAAACAATTTCAATAAGCTACTTGGCAGCCAACTGCATCAACTTCTCTTCTCGTAAGAGGGAATTTCGTCTTGTCTATTCTAATGATATTCCTTACACATTTCCTTCATCTAATTCTACTTCATGGTTATGCGTAGTAATACACTAATAGTCTAATACTCCAACAGGACAAGTTTCAATCCAACATCTCCAACCCACAATTATCGTACCAAATTGTTAGACTTTGCTTTTAATAATCAATGAGTAAATATCATTAGTTATCTACGAATTTTCAATGATAGGAAGTTAGGAACTACTTTCAGTGTCAAATGTTATTCTCATTGACTTGATGACATTTTTCTGTATTAAATTTAACGCATACATTAACAAATTTAACAATATTTGTGTATCTATATCTATATACGTATATGTATAGATCTGAACTGGGATGGCTTTAGTGTTTGGTAACATAGTCACATAACAAACTTAGCTGTTGTGCCTTCTGTTGAGTACTTGAATGACTTCTCTAACCTTTCAAATTGATGATCATGATTTATGATTTTTTTTTTCTGGTTATAGTAAGTAAAATCATATTCCTCATTGCTTTACTTTATATATGTTCAAGAATTTTGATTCTTGCAAACATCCTTTTAAGTTAAGAATGATGATACTGATATTCCTTACTTTGTTTCATCTACATTATTACCTTATTAGTTCTAAATTCTCTAATTGGAACTGGATTCTGTGCTCTTTTAAAAAAGATGGGTTCTGGCATGAGGATAGAAGAATTAGCATTAGCATGTTGATTGGGGTATCACTATGTAACCAAGGACATGAAGGCAACAGTATAATCAATGTTGGATTAGCAAAATTTCACATTTACCATATTAGGGAACTGACAGGAGTTGGTAACAAACCTGAATAGTACTATGAGCAAAAACCCTTTGTTTACTTCTTCTGAAGCTGACATCTACTCTTTCCCATGGAACTCTGTTAAGACCTTTGATCATTGTCTCTACAATAAATAGATAAAATCAAAGTCAAAAGAAAATTCAGTTTGACTGACCAGTTTTATTATCCACAGATACAGGTAATATTGTTTACCATGAACCCATTTTAACTATGAAATTTGCAGCAGATGTCCACGTGGACTTGTAATTATCACATTAACTGAAGAACTTAAGGATAATGTTGCTCCATTGTTTCTTATACATAAATATAATTCAGGCAAGATTAGATTTGTTTGGACCAAGTTATAACATGCATCAAAATTTAGATACCATTCTACTCTAATTCCTAAACAACCTAGTTTGCTAACATTTGTAAATTATTGATTCAAACTGATGCAACATGATAAATCATTATGACCCAACCATGAGGGTGAACTCAGTCCTATTGAGTTCAATGCCTAGAGGTGGTCAAGGGCATTTATGTCATTTCCCTAGCTAGTTATCTATTTACTCTTGAGTTTATTTGCTAAATAGTTGCTATGTGGACTAGACCCTATGTTTGGTGTATTTACTTATGAGTCATTACTTATGTAGCTTAGTCATTACTTAGGTGAATGAGTCATTGCTTAGGTAGATTAATTGTTGCTTAGGTGGATTAGTCAGACTTGAGCCTATTCAATTTGGCAAACCAAGTCAAGTCTGCTACTCATAAAAATAACTGGATTTATGTTATGAACCTCTTTTGAAGCAAACCGATTCAACTCGCAACCACTTCAGAGCAGCAGCCAAGACGAAGCTTTCTAGAGATTTTACGAAGGATCTAGTCGTTGGATTGACCTAAGATTTGGACATTTTGTAAGTTTGGAAGTAAGCTTTTCAACAAATCTAATATCTCGGAAATCGGTTAGCTAGATAGTGAGATATAGATCAAACAGTGATCTCAGGTCGGAGATGACAGACAGCAAGGTGATCTCGAGAGGCCGTTTTGGGGATTCCGTGGATATAGGTAGTAGAAGGTATACTTAGGGAAGAAGGGAGAAGGAAGAAGGTGAGTTGTTCCTTAGGGTCAAGGGGGTGTGACCAGTCGATGAGATAGGCAGCAATGGCAACCCTAGGTCGGCTAAGGCTTGGAGGAGTCGAACAAGAGAGAAGAAGGAGAGGAAGGAGAGGAAGATAGATAAGCTAAAATTTCCAATAATCCAAGATGCCCAATTCGCACAAGTACTTGCACTTATATTCCTTTTTCTCCATTGCATCAAAGTAAAAGGGAGCTTCAGATTCTCAACAATCCAATGGTGCCAGCGTGACAAAGTCTACTTAGTCCTCATGGGATAATTGAAGAATGGCAATATTTATAGTCACAAAATGCACTTGAAATGAAGTAAAAAATCTTTCAAAAGAAAAGAACTACTCTTTCTTATTTGATACCATGTTATTTTGATCAAGAAGAATTAGATCATACATTAACTTTCAAGTCATAGGCTTTCTCCTCTGCAAACAATTGCCAACCTTTTTGAATTACTCAGGTTTCTTTCAGTATTTCCCATTCTCAGACACAAACTACCTAGGCATCTTATCATTCAAAAGGCAAACAGCATCCACTGCAAAATTGACTGTGAGAGCATTTATGGTTTGTAAGCACTCAAGATCTACTGGTCCTTATCATATTGAAGCTGCATATTTCGTGAGCATAGTTCAACCATTTATGGAGACCATCATGCACAAATCAAGCCCCTTCCATTGGGCACATTGGCAGACATCTACCAAATTAGGTGCAACATTTAGGCAGAGGCGCTCAAAAAGACCATGGGCCCGAAGCCCGTCCATGTCTAACCTGTTAAAATCAGGCCCAATTTGAGCCTGGCTCACCCGTTAGAGCCCGTCAATAATAGTCCATCCATTAAGGCATAGCCTGTCCATCCGCAGTTTACCTGACCCATGTCTATTATATTTAAATTCTTGACATTCCTATTTCAATTCCTTACATTTCTTTCTCTCGATCCACATTTTCATTCTTTTTTTTTCTAAAATAAAAGGAACCCTAACTGGATCTTATTCTCTTTCTAATAAGATTTTAAATCAATTGAAGATTACTCATCCATTGGGCCAGGCCAGGCCCGACTGTCTGCCTATAATTGGCCCACCAAACAACATGGGCATGGACTGGACTGGGAGAAAAAAATTTGAAATCGACCCAATCTCAGACTCAGTCCAAACATAATTCAGGACTGGACTGGACCAGACCTTGTCCAGACCCGAGCTCAATTTATCTGGATTAGGCCAAGCTCGACCCGGTCCATGAGTATCCCTATATTTAGGCAGATAGACTAACCCTGTGAAATTTTCAGCTAAATGTTTGAAAAAGTTGAGGAAGAAAATCTAACAAAAATGATGTGCGGTGAAAATTATTTTGAGGAAATTGATGCAACAATCTTCCATATCAGAGAGTTTCCAATCTTCGATTCGGCTCAAGCCTAAACTCTAAGGCATTATGCCAAGACGAATGGGGGAACCAAACGCTTGGTTATGGACCTATGGTCCTGTTGAAGAAAAGCTCTGAATCTTGCTTTTGAAAATTAGTAAAGAAGACTTCTAATCTAAAATTGAAAAAACTTCCAAAACTGCATGCATTCTGCAATCTTCTGATTGCTACCTGCAGGATGAATAGGATACATATATAATTGGCAATAAATTCTTGTGATTGTACTTTATAGAATCCTAACCCTCATACACTGCATATAAGCTATGTAAAGTATTAACTAATACTTCTTGTCAATCTTATAAGTTTTTATATCCTGGCAACACGCTCATGTGTTCTAAGCAATATATTAGGTGAGAACTTGCGTATCTCATGGGTAAATGTTGTTCCTAAATAAGTTCACAAGGAAAAACAAAGAGTACTTTTCCTGTTCTCAGATATTGGTTACTACCCATTGGTAACATGTAATACACTCCGGTTATCTCTAAACTTTTGAATCACTATATAACATTGCATATAAAGAAAGAAAAAGAAAAACTGAAGACAAAGTTAACCATTTGTGTCGTCTATCCTTACTTTGGTTCTCACAAAACAAAGATATGGATAAGTTCATACTCATAATAATTTCATGAAACAAATAAATCTTCCTATACAGATATTCAACAAAATAATTAAGAGGTGCATTCTAAAAAAAAGTATTTGAAGGACTTTTTCAGTGTACCACCTAATTTTAAAAACCATAATGAGGGGCAGAAAATTTTACCTTCCATTTCACTTGCACTTTTTGCTTGATATATCATTGTCTCTGTAAAGCTATCTTGCTGTGTATTAGCACTGTTTGGCTTCTCTACGTTAACAATATGTGGATATTTCTCATTCTTCATAAAATTTTCACGCTGCATTAGGGAATAATTTTAGGTGAGATGGCCATAAGATTCTAAAATTGCATGAAAGTTAAGTATACCTTTGGAAGCTCATGTTTACGACGAATTGAAGATGTCTTCCAGCCAACAATTACTGGTTGCAGTTAAGTCCTTCACTTACATGATAATGAAAAGTTGGTAAGAAGACATGAAATATCGAAAGTCTTCAATTGATACCATTTTGATCTTAAATATGTGTTATACATAACGATTACACACACAGGGCAACAAATTCTTTGTTAAATCTTTGGATAAAGATATAAGATTTTGTAGCCATTCAATACTCCTCGGGAAATGAAAAGCTCATCCTGAGGTGAAAGTAAATGATTTATTTCTCTTCACCTGAAGATAAGTTTTCTATGACGAAGATGCAATCAATTGCCATTAGGGTGTTAAAACTTTTCCAAAAGAGTTAATGTTGTGTGTTTGTGTGTGTGTGTCCATGTGTGAGTGTATATGTACTATGATTACCAGAAAGGATACAATCAGAGCAGGCATTTGCATAAGCTACATGGCGTTTGAAAGATTGCAGAGCAGACCTGCAGAAGAAAGAAAATAAATATCTGTATAATTTAAATGCAAAATCTCTAAGAAAGATTCATTGTAAACCGTATATGAAGCCATACATGAACCGAAGATCTCCACAGTCATTGAGCATCTGAAGGAGAAGAGGAGGCTTGCCCTCCTTATTGTCTTTAAGAAAAAGATGCTTGCCAGTTCTCCGTAGAATCCCACAAGTTCGATATGCTGCCTTTTCCAATGTAGAGAAGCCACCCAAAATTGGGATCTGCAAGTTAATTCCAAGGTTCTTCAATGAATATCAGTCATGGTTTGAAGATCCGCTTTTGATTCCCGAAAAATGAAATGTTCCAAAGTACCAATTCAGTTCTGGGAATTCAAAAGAGTTGCAAAAAAGTACTTGAAAATCACAAAAAATCAAGGAGAAAGAGGAGATAATTAGGAAACTGTCATAAGGAGACCAAAATTGTGGATCATACAACACTTCATAGTTATAATATGTTAGTAACTGTGTGGAGATGAGGCTCCAGTGTGAGCAATAGAGAGAGGGAGGGAAATATGTGTTGCATTGTTCAAGTGATTTGGGTTTGTGACAGATAGCAAATTATGAAGGAAAGTTGCCAAAGGGGCTTCACTGAGCTCCCGCCTTCGGTGCAACTTCCTCTTTGCGCAACTTTCCTTGTCTAGAGTTTCTCTTTTCTTCTTTTCTGACATGATCTGATAGCGTAGTTGTAAGAATCATCAGATTTCATAAGACAGCAATTTCGAGCAAAATTTTCATCTGTCTGTGTTGTTTCAAGTATAGTTAGACTAATAATGAAATGAATAAGTATAACTAGTAAGAAAGACTAGAGAAAAAATATATATAGGCATGTACATACATACACATAAACATGTTGAAAATTGAAATGACCTGCTTGTGAAATCTTGAACCAAGGTGTGGTGTTGCAAAAGTAATAAAGTTCATTGGCTCCAATCCAGCAATTTTGCCTTCAAATTTTTTATTGATAGATTGAGTTTCATGTGCATTAAAATCCCTCTCATTGTTGTCTGCAGAAGGAGCCCCGGGGACATCTTTTTCATATAATAAACCAATGGCATATCTTGCAATCAAACCACCTAGTGAATGTCCAACAAAGGAGATCCTCCGAAGCTCAGGCTTATCTGTGATGAATGACATTACCTGTATACACATGGTTATTAAATCAAATGATCTGTCACAAATAATAAGACCTATAGTCCATTCACTACATCAAAAGATCAAAGTAAACCGCATCAGCACAATGTAAAATAAGCTTCCAGTGACAATTGGTGGAATCATAAAAAATAAACCCTCAATATTATGCATGATTTACTAAATAATAGTTATCAACTATAAAATGAGGAATATTTGTGTCTACCTCCTTTGCTAATCTTTCCCCCATTATGTCAATTCCATCTAAAGTTTTGGTTGCAGTATTACATGCACTACCTGTAGAATATAAGATGGCTTAGGTCAAATTCCATTGATAGAAAAGAAAAAGGAAATCGTAGAATCAAATGCATAACCCCTGGTGGAAAGTTATGACCTTTTTTTTCTTAATCCAAACTTTAATTTTGTTCAAGAACATTGGTGCATATTGAAATGGAAAGTTGGATTCTTTGGTTGGCAACACTTAAAAATCAACTCACCTTATCTCCCAACATAAAAATCTTGCTACTTTCCAATTGAAGAAGAATGAGAGTGAAGTACTTATGGCCTTTACACAAATGATGGCACAAAAATGAATTGCAATTACTGAGGTCAAAAGGAGCTCTTGACCACATTCTTTGACCAGAAGCACTAGAGTTATTTTTGAGAACCCGTTAAATAATCTATTTTATTCAGTAGTATATCCATAGGAGATTATATCTGTTCATGTTACCATTTTACAACTATTTACGTTCTGCAGATTTGGTGCTTCTGGTTTCTCAGTCCTGCTTTTCCTATAACTATGTATGCGTCTTTCTCTGAAACAAGACCAACAGTCTTAATTTGTAGCACAAGACCCAACAGTCTGAGCTTTAATGTTGTCAAAGCCACTCTTATCAGAAGAAAACTACCAATATTCGATCATTCCAGTAAGAAAGTCGTATCATACTATTGTTGAATATTTGTACTTAAAAACAAATCTTATACTTCTACAGTGATTATCTTTAAATTCACTCTTGAGAGAACTCACAAACTTTGATCTATTATATCTAGCTAACTAGATGGCACTAGTCTGACAAAGCGTCAGCATATGATTGAGAACTTTCTGACAATAACGCATTTTAGGTCATAGAGATTATCCCACAATTACTAAATCAACCAACTGAATCGAGAATCTCCTGTTTAAGATTATTTATGAGAAATGTGAAAGTCTGAGAAGACTCACAAAGCACAATAACATCTTCAGGGTACTTCTTGAGAAACTGCTTCTTAGCAAATCTCCAGTTTTCCGCACTGCACACAAAGAGAAAGATTACGTCTAAGTTTAAAGAGAATAGGAAGGCCCATGTTAGTCATGGCAGCACACTATGGCAAAGATGCAGAATTAATTGATGAAAAAAAAAACAAATTTCACCTTCCTATTTCTGTTATGTAGCATGGAAGAACAAGCCAAGAGAATGAAATATTTCCTCAAGAACCAAGTTTTCTTGTTTCAAAATCAAACTTTTAGATTAGCATGATCAATAACAAGGATAATAAGACCTTGAAATCAAGTATAAATGGTCAAGTGTCTCTGCAATAATACTTGAAGATTTATAATTACAATGGGTTCATTAAATCCCGTTGGATGTCCATCTTAACAAATATGTACACTACTTGAGCTATTCACAGCTAAGCATGCACGAAGTTTAGTGTTCAAAACCAAAAGAAAAATTGCAGAGTGCAGTCACTGCATGTACCAACACTAGCCCAACGTCATGAAATATTAACCCAATGCTAGTTAAATTCAGATGGAATCCTCATAAGTTGGGGACCAACCAGAAAATAATTACTGACCTTTTACCTCAAATGTCCAGCAAAACAGAATAATACCAAATAAAAGGCAGTGGAGTAGAAAGGTAATTAATTTATCAAGATCCTCGGACACCAAAGACACGAGTTTTATTGATCCCACTAGGTGATCATAGCTAGCACAGTTGAATCCAAATAATACTTCTTGAACATTTCAAGTTCTTTAACAGTTAGGAAACAAAATCTCGCAAACGTAACCAAGAAGACCAAAGAGTATCTGCATTTCAGATTACTGCATAAGTAGCACAGCAATGCACCCAAATAACCACAAAAAGAGAGAACAAAAAATCAAACTAGAAACCGGGATAGACAGGCACACCTTCCGATGATCCCGTTGACCGTTACTACCAAATGCGACGGAGTCCTCCTCTCGCCGGATCCAACGCCGCCGTCTCCGCCGGCAGAAGCCGCCGGTTCGTCGGCGGCCTTGAAGCAACTGAGTCGCCGGAGGTATTTGGTGGTCTTCCTCCCCTTCTTTCCGCCATCTTCCACCATCGCCATCTCCAAGCTTCCAAATATTTCTCCCTCCTCTCCGTCTATTAGAAGGTTTAGATGAATGCATGTGGGTGGAGGTGATTAGGGTTTAATAATGGAGGTGGGCGATCGAAGTTTCCAGTGTGGCGCGCGGGTTTCAAGTTTCAACCCTTCTCGATCGCTGACTTCGAATCAACTTCTCTTTTTTTTCTTTCCTTTTTTCTTCTAATTTATTTACTTATTCAAGATTAGTTGGCGCCTTGGCGGTCTCCTGCGGACTGTTGAGCAGGGCTGTAGGAGACATCGGAGGTTTTGACTTTTGACATCGAACATCGTTTCTCACATTAAGATTCGTGCAAGTCGATCGGACGGATGCCGTGAGGCACGTGCCAAATGAGAAAAAGGAGTCGTGAGTAACATAATAATAATATTATTATTATTATTTCTTTTTGCCAAGTGTGACAATATTTTATTTTTTAAATTAATTACTTTTTCACCACTGAGCTATCGCTCTTTTTTTTTTCTTCCATAATGATTCATTGAAATTTTTTTAATACATAATAATCCTTTAAACTATTAAAAATATCTCACTTGACCCATTCTATTAGAGGATCGTTATGTACCAATAAAAAGTTCATTGCGTACCAAAAAAAAATTAAGGAGTTATTATAAAAGAGAATAATAGTTTAGGAGAAAAAAGAGGAAGTATTCTTTGTTTTTTTTTAGCCAAAAGAAAATTTTAATAAACAAAATAAGGAAGGCTAAAAGTTACAAATTAGTTTCGTTAGAAATATTATGTATTTAATATGAATATTTTATTAACTTTGAGCTCAGATTTAAGTTGGAGTCCATACATTATTAATGATAGAATTAAGAAGATCTCAAAAAGTATTTTAATATCATATATTCACTTATTAAAATAATGAAGAGAAGTGAATAAAAATTAGCTTTTAAAATATCGTGACAACGAAAAAAAAAATAAGTTTAATATAAGAAATATTAATATGGTATATAAATGTCAAATTTTTTATGAGCTATTTTTACCCACCGCTATCTTCAATCTTGACCGTGGTGCCCTTTCCTTCTCCATCTGCTTGCTCTGGCTCGTTCTCTTGCGCTTCCTCATCAACTTAGCCAGTAATGTTATTCCCTTCATCATCACTATGAGTGATGACTCCTCCTTTACCTCTGCCTATCGCCTTGCTGTCATTCCGATCTTGGCATTGTGTATTTTGTGAGAGTTTACCTTATTTATTTTTTATTTTTTATTTTGTCTTGATGAAAGGTTTTGTGAGATGTGATCTTTTATCTCATATATCTAACTCAAGATTCTCCTCCTATGTTTCTATAGGGGTCATTTTGTATTTCTTTTTTTTTTAAGTGAGTGTTTTCGTGTTTGATGTTTTGCTTTATCAACAGTGATATCTAAATTTTAGATCAAATTTAGGGCTTACGGCAACCAAAATTATTGGCCCACGTGTAAAATTAGCAGTGGGTAATGTCCATTAATAAAAGACCTCTTCTCTAAAGTCTAAACCATTTATTAATTGACCTCCAGTCTATTTCTAGAAGTCCTTCTGCCATTATGTAATGTAACAACGATATAAAGGAGATAAGACATAATTGATGATTTATTTGGACTGCTACGTGATAAGAAATTTGAAAAATAAAAGATAAAAAAAGAAGAAGAAGAAGAAGAAGAAGAAGAAGAAGAAGAGGAGTGGAAAAACACGGTCTAATGTTAACACCAACCATACTATTTTATTTAAATAAATTATATATATATATATATATAATATAAATTATATATATATATATATATATATATTGTATGTATACACTTAAAAAATCTCTAAATTAATATTTATATATTATTTGATATCTTCCCCGTTACTTTTTAAATTATGTCTCAATGATGTTTTAATAGATAAAAAGATAAAAATGCTCTTAACTAAAATGAATCCATGAAAATTAAAATAAAGATATTTTTTGTCTTAAGTTGTTCAAAATTTATCAGTGGTTCCCTAACCAGGTTAAATAATAAATATATATATAATTTAATATTTTTTAGATTGACCTTAATTTTATCTTAATATGATATAAATTTATTAATTTTATATCTTATTAATCCTCTCTCATCTCTCTCATTTCTCGCGCATCAGCCAACTGTATCAAGTTGTAGCAATTTGTTATGCCTTAAGGAATTATTAGTCTCCAAATTTTCCCTAAAATTTAAAAATAAAAAGTATATATATATATATATATATTAACTATTTTGGCAGCCAATCACAGGCTGCTATGTTCCACCTTCGAGATATATCTGGATCCAATTCCTAGGGTGGATTTTAGAACACATGCATAATCCTGATTCAATATAGACGGCTACAAGAGGATTAGATCCTAAAAGTCAACTGATTTTTTTTTAATAAAAAATCAAATGTTTTATAAGATCCTAATGTGACCTTTTCAAGTCGAGAATTACTATGGAATCTAATTCCATGATACATTTCTATGCAAGGTAAAAAAATAATACAAGTAAAAGTCAACTGTTTTGTGGCTGCTGGGATTCGAGCCCAGGTCTCTACGGCCACAACGTAGAATTCTTACCACTAAACTACAGCCACATTTGTTACTTGTATTTGTTCAACTTAATAACTATATATTTGGAATATTCTATGAATTTTCTATCGAAAACTAGTTATAATGTCTAATTTGAAAGAGTTAAGATTTTAGTGATAATTATGATATATTTGAAAAAAAAATTATGTAAAAAACCCACGACTTTAACATTGTCTACATCATGTAGTAAAAAGGTTTATATGCATTAAGAATCAGGAAATATGTGTTGTTTAATGTTCGTTTATTTGAAAGTTGAAACAGTACTGAATGCTGCATGCACCATAGAGATAAAGGTATATCAGAATTGATTATAAAGATACTCCTTTTAATTTCTTCTTCTCTAAGAAACAAATAACAAATAAAAAAGAAAAGGAACTCACAAAGAACAAGAGGACTATGGCTATATGTTGCACTAATTATGTTGTTCTTCCACTCCTTGTGGAGCTTGTGAGAATGCCAAATTCTATATGAATGAAAAGCTAGTGAGAATACTGATGTTGCATGCCATGCTTCTGAAGATTTATATTAGTTGTCATAACAAGTAATATGCAAGAATTAATACCAAAAATTACTGTCAGTGTTGGAGAAATTCTTGAAAAGGACTACTTGTAAAATGACAAATAGCAATGATCCCCATCAAGAAGGTGTTTATATGTATTGGTTTAACAAACTCACCATTACAGTACAAATTTCTCTTACTACCATGAACACTCCCATAAAATTAAGTTTCAATTATTTGTGAAGTAATACTAATAGTCAGACACCCAATACAAGCACCAACAAAATCAGGAAATTCTTGGTCTACAGATTATAACTCTAAATAATAGAACTACACACTGAAGTTTGCACATAAGATGACAAACATCTTTAGATAATTATACTTCATCGCTGCAGAAGTGAAAAAAATTGAGCTCTAAGCAAGCAAGCAACTAGTACATTGGTAGGTTATTTTATGGCATAAGCCTGTATAGGCCATCACTGCTGAAGTGCCCATCCATGTAGAGCGAAGCAGCGAATCGCATCTCATTGGTAGGTTTCCAATGTCGCTTCCTTTGGTTTATGAACCAGTTGTTGATTTGTTTCAACTCAAGGCCAGTGGATTCAGCTAAGGCTACCTTCTGTGTCTCCTGCTCAAGGTCATGACAGGGAAATGGTTCAACTACATATAAGCACCCAGTTCATGCTTAGATACAACTAGGATATGATTTAGAAATAGGATTTCACCAATCAAAGATCCCAATGATTACGAGATATAACATTGTGGTTTATAGGAATAGTTCAAGAAGTAATGTTTGTAATTTAACCACAACTATATGCAAGGATTAATCCACAGGACCTACCGATGGATATGGCCACTTGTAGTGCATCTCCCACCATTTGAATAGTTGCTGCCGAGCATCCTTTGGGAGCTTGCCTTTTTTCGTCTTCTTGGATAGCTCATTCCTGAGGCTGCTCAGATACCTGCTGTACTTCTTCAGAAGGTTGTTCTTCATCTCGCGGTCTTCACCACGTACATCGGTAGCAAGGAGCTCGGTTTCTGTCCCACTGCCTTCTTGATCCTCTAAATAAAAACAAGCTCCATAATTACTTAGTAATGCCTCTAACAGAAGCATAAGAAAATCTAGACTTCGACAGTCGAAAGGAAAATATGTATGTCTCTTAATCATGAACTTTAGTCACCTCCCGCTTTAATCTAATTAATTCTTTGACACTAGACCTTCAAAATTAACTACATTTATTTTCTAAGAATCATGGTGAGCCTTGTTTTCAAACCAGTCATATGGTAAAATCATTCATCAACTACCATTCTACCAACCATCCGACTAGATGGCCAGCTTTAAGAAAGAGTATAAATAAAAATAAGAAACCATTCATTAATTAACATGAAAAATCTGACTACGTATACCATGCATTAGGATGTATACATACATACATATATGTATATATGGTAGACAACTCCTTATCAACAGAAACTTTATAACCCTTGTGAGAGAAAAATAAGATCCAGAGTACCTTTAAGAATCCAATGCCATAGTGACAAAAGTGATGCTTTAACTTTATATTATCTAACTGCAACCATCTCACTACTTCAGGAGTTATGCTATGCTTACAAACACTTTACGACCACTTTATAAACAAAAATGATACGGCAACTTCTAAGATTTTGATATATAGTTTCTCTCTATCTTACAATCATCTCAACCAAAGGACATGATGATGCCACATAAACATAGATTATATAATGTTTATATAATGTATGCTTCAGCAACCACAATTAAAGGATATTGAATAAATTAGATATCTCATAATCGATATCATGCACAGTTTGGTAAATGAAATCATGACCAAGATAAATATTGAAGAGGTAGATGAGAAAAGTTTGTTTGGAAGATTGTCGCAGTACAAGAACAAGCAATTGCTAGAGTTACAACACTCTAATCACACAGTAATATTTGATTAATTAATACATTAAACTAAATATAGTTTAGTGAACTAGTAATTTTAAACAAAGTGCCATGATTTATACATGAGAGGCCAAAGAAATATCCATCTAGCTACACATTACAAATATACAAACTTGTTTGCACACACACACACACATATATATATATATATATAAAGCGTGCTATAACTAACACAATAATATTTGATGGTTTTATATCAAAGATCATAGCATAGCATGGTACCACTGAAAGGAAATAATCCATTTCTCGATTAGCTTATTGTACTAGTGAAGACTGCTAAATATTAGTGTTTTTCTTCAGGGCTGCTGGTCCCATTCAGAGAGTGTAATATTTAGTTTTTGTAACATCTGAAACTCTAAGCGCAACATAATGTGTAAAGTTCAAATAAACTTTGTAAGCAGACATTTCTATTTCATTTTAAGTGTTTTTAGTTCCATGCCTTTTGTTAGCAACAATGATATTTGGAGGCAAAAACCCCAATTCAACTGACCTAGAACTACTAAAAATCATAGAAAGTAGGAAAATTTTATATCTCCACTTTGGAAACCAGCATGTATAAACAACAGTAAGAACTGAATAATGTTTTACTTCCTGAAAGTAACAGTTGATAATATCTATTCTTATTGAACTATAAAAATTGTGTGCATGCCAATTAGTGATATAATTCTTGAGTTTTCTTGTCTAAGGACTGAGAGTCTAAGATTGACCAATAACATGCATGTATTTCCTACATGTTTCCAGATCATCTACGTTTTAGAAGTAAAACATCAACATTACGCACTATCTTGACGGTGATGAATAATATATCTTCTTTGGAGCCCAAGAAAATTATATGCGACTGCTTCCTTTCCTGTGCTTACTGCAAAACAATATTTTACTCTCTTTTTTATACAACTCTATCCTCGATTACATGTGCTTACTGCAAAACAATATATTGCAATCCAAACAAATTAATTAATGTTCCGATGGTATATACATGAAAAGAAAGAACCACTTTCTCGTTTATAAGAATAATGCTCTATAAGAACCTTAAAGAAACTATATAATACGCCAGCAGACAACTGGTACGTTATCATTTCATGTGCTTCAATATCACAAACAGAAGCCACAAAAAAGGATCTCAAACAACCAAAACAGACATTAGATCTTAAAGCTAAAGCTGGTCAAAGTAATAACCACTTTAAATATTTTTGGCAAAATGATCACTTCACACTCTAGAGTTCACCAAATTGCAGAAGATTTGTAAAGCCAAAAGAATTAAAATGAATGGAGTCCATTGCACGAGGTGTAGCAAGAGTCATGAAAGTAATGATTAGATGAATAAACTACCAGTTTATAAGAATAAACTTGGGAATATGAAAAGTTGGACTTCTTATAATAGAATGATAACAGTTAATTTATAAACAAAAGGACAGGAGAAAAAATGATTGATTTAACAGCTGCAAATTCGAAGCCATCTCCAACCACCTTCACAAATCTACAAGATATAGAAAGAGATTGTGCATCCACCATTGTCGAGGCAAAGTATTGATTCACTTTGGAACCCTAAAAAAGACCCTTCCCTTGCAAGAACCAAAAGAAGGGCTCAATCTTTTAGATAGATACTTCTTTAAACGTTGGTATTGATGGGTTTTTCTTTCTTTAATTTCAAAGCATTCCAGTACTACAACTACTACCAAAACCTCGTGAGAGGTCGACAGAGATCGATTAGGGTTATATTATTATATGGCAATAGACTAGTTAGAATTCATGATGGATAAATGAGATCTCTCATCTCTGGCAATTGCGTGACAGAAGGGGGGGAGGGTCTCTTCTCCTCGTAACAACGCACGTGCTTAGCTTACTGACATACGGCAGTAGTACTAGTACACACCTCCGTGTTGCACTGTCACTCTCCACTGTCTCAAAACCCTAACCTATACCCGTCTCTTAATTCCCTCCTCCTTTCCATCAAAGAGACAGTGCTAATTAGAATTAGTACCTGAGGAGAGGATTCGAAGGGAGAGAGAATTGAGCTGCGACTCCATCGTGTGAAAGAACTCAGTGGCTTCTTGCATTGGACTCGTTAGCTCTTCCTTGTATTTGACAAGCATCTCACGGTATGCCTCCTAATATATACATATATAACGACTCAAAACACTAGAATGGAGCTAGCACAACAAAGAAGAAGAAGAAGAGGAAGAAGAAACTAGACCTAAGACCCACCATGAACTGGTCTAACTCCGGCTCGGAAGGAGACTCGTGGCAGCTTAGTGGTGCGTTTAGCCTTTCTTCCATGTCTTGGCCAATTGTGGAGAGCCGAGCAGCAATCTCTGGTGGTGCTCCTACCTGTGATATTGAGGAGTTAATATATATTAATTGGTTGCTGGATTTAGTTAATTAGTATACTTGCCTTCTGGCAGTCCAGATAGGTAGCTAGGAGTGAGGAGTACTGGGGGTGGGAAAGGATCTTAGACTTCATGGTGTCCATATCAGGAGGAGGGACTTGAGAGGGAGAGGAGTCTATGGGCTTGGATTCAAGTTGGGTATTGTTGTTGAAGAGAAGATGAGGACTTGCAATACGCAGTGGAGATGCACCAAATACTTCAGTAGTAGTAGTGGAAGAGTAGACTAATCTCTCGCATGAGTTGCTTCCGAACTGTTGGACGATTTCCTCCATTGATCTACTCTTGAGAGAGAGAGAGAGAGAGAGAGAGAGAGAGAGAGAGAGAGAGAGAGAGAGGAGAAGGTTTATATCTATATGATGGCTTTCTTTTCCAGGTGATCAAATCAAGGGGAAGTGGGCTTTGCAGAAGATAATAGACTCCAAGAAACAAGAGAGATGAGTAATTGAGAAAGAAGAAGAAAGAGAGGGATGGAAGATCTAGCGGGAGGATGGAGGTAGTAAGTAATATGCATGTGGAGAGAGTGGAGGGCTCTGTCACACTGCTACTGTGTTACTGTTGTATATACTGTGTATTGTGTTCTCTTCTTTTTCTCCTCTTAAATCTCTTTCTTCTATGATGTGATAATGGGGATTCTTATGATGAGGGTAGCAGCAAGTTATCTCCAGGCCCTACCCCTCCGACAAGACTTCCTCTATATATAGTACTACTCTGGGAATACAATAATATTGGGAGATCTAGCTAATCTAGATCTAGCTAGCTAATGCTGCCTTTCCTTATTTCTTTATTTTAGAATGATTTATAGGTATAAAAAAATATTGGGTCTTGAAAGTTTCAACTAATCTAGGAATTGGGCTTTCATAACTCAATTCGACTATGGTTAATTAGCAATGTTCAACAAATAGAAGTAGAAAGATAATAAATAAACAAAGCAAACACGCAAAGCATTCACAAATATTTTAATAAAACCTTCTATCGACTAAGGGACAGAAAATAAGGGTAGAGATACATTTAGAGGACTCTCAAAATAATTGAGATCAGCTCAAGCTCAGCTCTAAAATGAGTTAGATTCAAATTTGATCAGAAAAACTAAATTAGTTTTGAAGTGAGCTTTATCATAATTTGGCGCGATCAAGTTTAGTTAGAAGTATTTGTTCTGTAGATTAAGCTTAAATTAACTCACTTTTGAGCGGAGCTTGAGCAAGTCTTAGCATTAAATCAAGCACTAGATTGCATATGACTAATATAAACTTTTTAGAACAACATCTAAAAGTTTATAAACTTACTATGTTAGTTCTTATAACTTTATCATTGAATCATGACTTATTTTAAGTTTGCTTCAATCCCACACCGGAAGCTCAACTTAGGTTTGAATTAATTGGCTTGAAATTACTTATTGATTGACTAATGTAGGCTTGAGTTCAAATTAAAAATATTTTAATTCAAACTTGATTATACAACTAGATTTGAAATTAATTTTAATTCAAGCTTGATTGGAGTGGGGCCTCAGGTCAGGTACCACCCTTCACATTTATGATAGGGTAAAATTCCAAATTTATAGGCATTAAAGTAGAAATTTTGTGTAATTTAAAAACTTTACCTTTTAATATATATAATTTTGCTATTTAACCGATTCAATATATGGTTGACATTACAAAGAGGAAACATGACAACTTTACACGAGTAATCGATTTTGCTACTTTTCAATTAAGAAGAAAATGACAAACAAATTTATTAAATTCAATTCTTATGTATAAATGTTCTCTCTCGTATTAATTTATTGTCATCCACTGTATGGTATAATGTTCGAGCATCTAATTTGATTACAATGGTAAATTACTTACTACATCATCACTTTATGTTTTCTTAATTGTTTTATGAAAAATATTGCTTGTCTTGAGATGTGTATATTTGCTTATTTTGAATTTATAATTGTGGTATAATTTTAAACAATAAAATCGTAAATATGAGCTAATTAAACGGCACGTAGTTGTTAAGTTCTAACTCTCTAAAAAGTACAGAAAATTAATTCCAATATATGAGGTCAATTATAAATCCTAATTAATCATTAAATTTTCTTAAAATTTGCATGATATATATATATATATATATATATATATATATATATATATATATATATATATATATATATATATATATATATATATATAACTCACATTTTTTTTTTCCTCCAAGAACGTTTTATGAAATTCTTTAACCCCTGAATTTGGAGTAACCTATTTTCATGTGATTCACAGAGTTCAACAAACAACCGATGATATTTCACGATCAAAGGTATAGTACTACTTGTAGTAGCGGTTAAGAAAAAATCTCTATTTGGTGAGCCTTCTTTCTATACCTATGAATTCCATTGGACCAGAAATGAGACATTAGAAGAGTCTTTTTATATATATATATATATATATATATATATATATATATATATATATCCAGTAAAGAATTCTTTCAGACCAAGTGTTTGATCAACTCTCCAACCTTGAAAGAATCTCCACACCTCTCTCGACGATCTTCGAGGGTTCTTAATCTCACGGAATGGTGGTCATGAACTTAGTTTCATTCAGCAGCAGCAAAGAAAAGAAAAAAGAGAGAAACAAATCCATCAATAGTTCTTTTCCTTTCCCAGAGAAACAGCAAAAATCCAATGTCAAATCTTTAGAAAAATCTACCATCATCTACTATTGGAACGTTCGAACACAAAGTCAACTTTCACCTCGGTTTGAATATACTTTAAACACAGACTGCACTGAGATTATTGCATTAAAAAAGTCTTTTCTTGGGTAAATTTAGAGTTGAGGATGGTTGGAGAAATTTAGACCCATGAAAAAAAAAAAAAAAAACTTCGATGAGAAACCAACTACATGATGTGTTTCAACTCTTATCATCTCTCAAATCTCTTATGTTCACTTATAACACCCATATCTCTTAAAACAACTTTATTTTTACATGAACAATCTTTAACTCTTGTTTTGTTTTGTGTAGATACCCCCTCAAATTTAACTAATTATTAAGATTCAATTAAACTATCTGCAATATAAAAATAGATCTGATTCCCATTTACGTGTATTCCTTTCAATTAAGGGTATTTTATATCTTTTTATTTATTAAAATACTAAGATCGTACCTTATATTTGTCGAAAAATAACCTAGAGGATGTCCATGCAGAAATCATAGTTTTTAAAAAGCATACAAAGAAATATAAGTCATTGATTAGTGCAAATCTTAATAGCTGTAAAAGATTAATTCATAATTAATGTAACAATTAATGAGATGGAAAATAAAATTTGTTGATTGGAATTTATAAGGGAATAAAGTTGCAGAAATGATATGGTGTAAAAGATGCTAAGTAGATCTCAATTTATCTTGGAATTTAAATGAGTATTTATCTCTTATCCTCGATCAACATTTGATTAAATAATTTGTGGTTCCTCTATCAAACAAGTTCTTTGCTTTTATATTTGCAATAAATAAATTGATTAGATGGGCTCAAAAATTCAGTTATTACAGCCTCTTTCATGGATCCAACCCAACCTCATCCAATAGTAGCATAACTTAATGCTCTAATCTTGGGACCTAATATCTAATCTCAGATCCTTGGCTTCTTGATTAATCACCATACCTTTTCTTTTCATTTCTTCCCCTAGACAATAATTACAACATAAAAGGCGAGATAAATCAGTCCATTCTTTAAAGATACAATCTCGGAGTAGCTAAGACTGGCTAGGATTTACAACTTCTTACATAAAAATTCTTGAGGTCGGGAAGAAGAGAAATCTACCTAAAGCATTGCTATATAACCGATGAAATTGGTCGAATTCATGCTAACACTGGACACAATTTCCAAATATAAATCGAAGCAGCAACTTATTTCTCTATGAAACCACTAAATTAGCCGGTAACTTTTAAATATAAGTCACTAAAGTTAAAATAGACCTTTGCAAAAATTTCTCCTCCAATAAAACATAGCAGTTTACTTAGCGATTTTTAAATATCCACGTAAATTGCTAAATTAGAAATCGATTTATATTTTAAGTTCAATGCAAAAGCTAGCTCGGAAATGGTTAAACTCATTTAAATTTATATTTGAATTTGAAAATGAAATAGAGGGCCTGAAAAGAGAAGAATGAAGAGAGATTTAGATTCACAATTTGCTAGCCAAGTAGGAGGTGCCAAATAGTAATGTTATGGAAAACAAACTATAGTAGAGAAAGCAGTCCATCCAACAAACAACATGGTATTCGTATAAAATAAACGAAGTTTTGATAGATTTGAAGGTCATGGAAACTTTTTCAAACTAAAAACTTCATCAGAAAGCAAACTCATCCTCCTCTTAACATGGCAATGGCAATGGCAAAGAGAGAGAGAGAGAGAGATGTCGGTTGCAAAAAAAGAACAGAAGAAACCTTAGACAACCCTAGTCGGCAGTGAGTTGCCCTTTACGATGTAGTTAACTTAAAACCTAGGATATTTTTAAACAAACAGACATTTTTAATGAGTTAGGTTGATAGGGGCGTCACAATATAAAATATTAAAGATTACTGTTTTCTAACAATGGTATAGTGAGTGGTATTGGATTAGAATATCTCTTGAGAAATATTTTTATAATTTTATTTATAGACTTAAATAAATTGTAGTATAAAGTTAAAGATAGTTAGTCAAAAGCATAATATGAAAATTATAAAATAAAAAGTACAATTACAAATATCTATCAAAGAATAAAACTAGTTTAAGCTCTTTCAGTATATCTCTTTCTAATGCTTCTCAGTATACCAAGAGTTAATTTTTCTAAAAAGTATGTGCATATAATGTTTGAATAAAAATTTCACTAAGAGTGTGTTTAGTTATAGGATTAGATAAGAGGGATAACATATTCTCTGAGATTACTAAGCTCATATTATACTTCTAATTTACCATTTAGTTTATACAAGACTATATATGGGATAACTATATAAATTTACATTGTTATCCTCAATAAAGAAAACTATTATTGAATATCGTAAGCTTAATATATATTAATTATAAAATAAGCACATTCAATTTAGAATATTCAGAATTAATACAAATAATATTTAACAATATAGAAACACTTTAAATAAATATAAAATACTAATAATTTTAAAATAAAAAAAATTGAGTAATTAAGATGGTTAGTTTTGTTATTTACGTAACTAAATTTATAATTTCTTATATAAGGATAACGTAGAAATAATATCTTTATAACTATTGAGAAGCATTAAGTAAGCCAGCTTTGCAACTAAAGTGACACTTGTTTAATGATGTTCATTTTACCCTCGATGGCTATTCTGCCTTTTTAAATTTTTTAACGTCGGTATATCTTGTAACTTTTTTTCCAATTAACTGAGAATCACAATCTTTTATATCAAATCTATTAATTTCATATCACACATGAGATTACGCGGGGGCTCATAAAATAACTAATCTCGTTAAATCATTAAATCCCTCAAACAAACGCACCCTAAATGCCATCACAGTGTCATGAACTAGGAGGATCCGAACTTAGGCTTAAGATATTTTTATAAATCAAACTTGCTCTTATACTAAATTAACTTGATTTTAATCCTTTATTACATTCGGACAAATGTACTAATGGTGTTCAGATGAGACACTAGTTAATGCCCAAAACAACGTTTCTCTGTCTCTACATGACCTAATTGATGTAAATGAGGCCCTTCTTACTTATTTGCCAGAAAACCCAAAATCACAACCCTTTACTGCTCTCTCATTTTTTGTCTCTGCCTCTCAAAATGTGAATAAAATCAAGGGATAATTTCCTTTTCACCCCCTGAACTATCACCAATTTCTACAATAACCCCCTAAACTTTTTGTTGGTATACTATGACTCCTTGAACTACTATAAATATTCAATTTAACCCCTTCCGTTAGGGTTCCGTTACCCATTTTCGTCCATAAGTTATCATGTACTAGTCACGTGACAGGTAAATGGTCAAAATACCCTTATATGCATGTGACAACTTAAAATAGATTTTTATAATAACCAAAATATCCTTAGATAGCCAATTAAAACCCTCTTCTTCTTCTCCAATGTTAGCTGAACCCGATTCTCCATTATTTTTCTTCCAAAGTCTTCTACATCTCATCCTCTTCTCTAATCTTTCCAACTCCCCACCTCCTACCTCTATTAAAATTTTTTTTCGTTCTTCAAGCTCCAATCTCCCACTTCCACACCCTACACAATGAAGCTTTTCTCCCTACCGATATTATCAATCTCTTACCTTCATGACACTTTCAAGCTCTCTAACTGGTAACATTGATAGTCAAAGAAGGCACTTTCCAACTCCCCACCTCCCACCTCCATTAAATTTTTTTTTCGTTCCTTAAGCTCCAACCTCCCACCTCCTCCTCCTATTTGTTAGGGTGAGAGAGGTCAGTATAAGAGAGGAGAATGGAAAAAAAAAAAAATTGGGGCAAAAGGGTATTACGGCAGAGGGCAATGATGGCATTTTAGAAAATAAAATTTATATTTAATTTTAGCTTTGTCACATAATTAACCTGCTATATTGAGTGGAGGGGTAACTTGGTCAATTCACTTATTCTGTCAACCGCGTCGGGGGGTAGGATATCTCTAACAGTTCAGGGGGTCATAGCGTACAAAAAAAAAATTTACGATGTCATTGTGGAAATGAGTGGCAGTTTAGGGGTGAAAAGAGAATTATCCCTAAAATCAATCAACATGCATACAAAGTTAAGCGCATTAAACTTATACGAGAACCAAACAAATGGACGATATTAAAATGAGAATATTGTGTTTCCTTCGTACCACAAGTTCATATTAATTTACTTCAGGCCTGTGGTAGGATGTTTCCTAGTAAATGAAAGGAAACAGAGTACACAAGGTTTATTTAGAGTTAAATATACTTTATCTTCTTGTATTTATATACTAATATACATAATATTAGTCCACCAAATCATCAAAAATGCCCCTTTTTGGGGGGTCAAATATAATAATATAATAAAATTATGAAAATTTCCAAATTATGATAATAACCCCTCAGTTATATAAAAACCTTCAAAATGTTCTGTTTCATTAGCGGTTTGGGTGATACTCTGTTTCCAAGTTGCACCGAAAAACAGAGACTCTGTTGTAACATGAAACCTCCGCAATCCAAGATTATTATTATTATTTTTTTAAAATGAAGAAGAAGAAAGAAACAGAGATGAGTGTACAAATTTCATACATTGCAAAAGAAAAGAAGAGAATTTTTACTATCTTTCAGATTTGCGTTCAGAAGACAACAATAACAACGACGGAGGGAACCACTTCTTAACCAATCTCTTCACGCCTCTCCTCGGCTCGTCGCCATTGCCGCCCAACATCACGAAGCTCTTCAACCTCTGCAGGGCGACGTCGAGAGTCTCCTCGCTCATGTTCGCGAAGCAGAGGCGGAACCAGCCGGGCTCGTCGCAATGGCACGACGAGCCGGGGGAGATGTTTAGTCCCACCTCGTACACCATCTTCTTCCACAGCTCCATCTCTGCATCAAACGAGTTACACTTGAGTAGATGCCTCGCGTCCACCCAAGCAAACAACCCCGCGTTGCTCTCGAGACACTCAATTCCGATGCCTCGCAATCCTTCCACGAGCTTCGCGTGCCGCTCTTTGAGCCTCCTCTGGTTCTCCACGATGTAGTTTCTCGTGAACTCCTTGTCGGAGAGGAGAGCGGCGAGTAGGTATTGAGTTTGGGAGGAGATGAGCCCGAAGCTCGACATCTTCGTGGCGGCGGCGACGACGGAGCCGTCGGTGGAGTAGACGGCGCCGACTCGAAATCCGGGAAGGCCGAGGTCCTTGGAGAGGCTGAAAACGATGTGGACGCGAGCGTTTGCATACTCTGCCACGCTGATGAACTCGGGCGAGTCGAAGTTGGTCCCCGCGTAGATCTCGTCACTAATTAGGTGGATGCCTTTGGCAGAGACGAAGTCGACAAGAGTGTTCAGTTCAGATCGCGACATCGTGGTCGCTAGTGGATTGGATGGATTGGTTACCAGCACTCCCTTCACCCGCAGCTTGCGTCTCTGTGCTCGTTTGTACGCGTCTTCCAGCGCCGCTTTCGTGATTCGGAAGCCGTTCGAGCTCGTGCAGTGGATTGGAACGATCTCCACTCCGGTGCGCCATTTGAGATCCCTATCGAAACTGTAGAAAAGTACGTCAATTGCATAGCAGTGATAGATTACTAGCATCTTCTGACCCATATCATACGATTACATACCCAGGGTAATACGGAGTCGGCAGGAGAAATGCGTCACCGGGCTCGGCGAGACAGAACATGAGGATCTCATTCGCAGACGTAGCGCCGGCGGTGAGGACAAGATTCTTCGGATCAAATTTTACTCTGTTTCCTCTTATCTCTCCCATAAACTCAGCCAATGCCTGTATAAAAAATTATGCTACTAACGTTAGCATTTGACGCACACTGGCATAGCTTAACACGATCAAATTAGCATACTATATCAAGATAGATCGAGGAACCCACAAGCTTGAAAGCGGGCATGCCATGGTAATCCTGGAACAGGGCAAGCTCGCGGAACACCGAGACGCCGTCTCTCTTGAGGCCGGCGGCGTCGGGGTGGCTCTCCAGCCACGACTCAATGAGATCAAACGAAAGCTGCAAAGAAGGAAAGACAGGAGGACTACATTACAATGTTACCAAGCTTTAGCTAACTCGAGTGACGAGAGAGAGAGAGAGAGAGAGAGAGAGAGAGAGTGAGCATATATACCTGGTTCTCTGCAAGACCCATTTGGATAATTCCTTTTGGATTGGAGTTTGGATCATACGGGTTCTTCTCATACTCCTGCCATCCCAGGAAGTACGAGGAGTCCTGCCCATGCGAGTTGCATGCAGCCTTCCTTGAGAGCAGACTCATCCTTTGAGATATGTTATGGGACACAGTAAGAAGAGAGCTGTTGATGTTCTTAGGAGTCTGGGATGTCTCAGGTACTATTTATAGAGACTTAGAACGTTTGACATTAGATTTTGGAGAGAGAGAGAGAGAGAGAGAGAGAGAGAGGGTAGGTCAAACCAAAGGTCAGCCAATTGGCTGCCGACATATCTATGGATCTCTACCTGACCATGAAAACTCTTACAGAGCTAATAAATATTATTGCCGGATCCAATTTCTATCTAAATAATTATCGTAGAAAAAATTATTTAAAATGACTTAGTGACTCCTGTATACATGGAGTAATAATTTAGTGACTCTTGTATACATGGAGAATTTTTTATTTTTTTCTAACCATTAATAATACAACTCTGTATACATTAAGAATTGTTAAACTAATTGAGTCATTGGAGTTGTAAGAATTTAACAGCCAGGCCCCAGTTGGTTATCATCTCCTATGCAAGTTGTATTTAATGCCAAGTAATTAGGCGCAAGGAAATGGACCTTTGATGGTGACTAGTGGTATAGTGCTCCTTATTAGAAGGGAGAAGAATAAACGTATTTATACTCTCTCTCTCTCTGTTTTTATAAAAGCCTATATTTTTACTAATTACTCCCCCCAAAAAACACCAATTAAGTTAAAAAAAAACCTAAAACTAGAATTTCTTGAGATTTTTATATAACTATTATTTAAAATATTAGAATTGCCACTAAAATCTCCTGTTAGACCTGTTATTATGGTCTATTTTTACCATAATATTTCTAATAAATTATGTTAAAAATAAATAAACACGTATAAGTGACTAACATACCCTCCTTTTAAAATTTTAGAGTAATTATAATTAATTAGATTTAACTAACGAGATGACATTTGTGGTAATTATAATATTTTAAAGAATTAGTGGCAACTATGTAGTTTAGTGGCAGTTATATAAAAAATTTCTTATTATATATTATATATTATTATTACTTCAAGAACAATAAAGTGTGGGCATATAGTTTATCATTTTAATTACGACTGCCTATCATTATTAATTCCCCATTATTATATGTTAGACATTTCCAAAAGTAGCGGGATGAAGGCCCTTGGTATTAATACACATGTACTCCTTTTTATCTCCTCCATGTAGAGATTTGGTTGGTGATTAATTCCTCATTAAATTTCTCCAAATGGAATATAATTATGTCCTAATCCGAAAGTAGCTTCCAAAGCCGAGTCATAATCACGTTAAAACTATTCAATTGGCGTTTTTGTTATACCTTCTATCCTTATCAAGTAAAATCTAAGAGAGATCTCATCTCCTTAATGAGTCTATTTGTCAACCCAAAACAAGCAACTGCCGCAATTTTTTCTTCTTGCGGCTTCCTGGTTTCAATCTCCTCTGACCAAATCATTCTTTAGTCCACATTCATGGCTTAATTAAAGTAAAAAAAAAAAAAGTGTTAAGGAGAGGATTAAGTGTGGGAAGTTTGACTTTAACTAATGAGTTATCTACCTTTTATTGCTGGCAACTTCTATAGGTCAGTCTAGATACGTCGTTAGATATATACTAACATATTAATCAGTTGCATCTGGATAGACCCACACAGAGCTTGCCTACATACGATTAACAACATGCGTTTAATTAAACCTTATAGTTTATTAGTTAAAAAATCAATTGATTGGGACATGAAGTGAAAGTGTTGGTACTATTAATTTTAGATGAAAAACTTAAATGGTCATACGTCTTCGAGTTTTTATAGTGTTAGATACACGTGTGTAGGTATATGGTAAGGGATATACGTGTATTTAATCTTACATTAATTTCATGTCAGAATGTCTATGTTCTCAATGAGAATGAGAAGCAAAGTGGTGGCCAATTCTCCCTCTACAACCTCTTTAATTTCCGAAATCCATAGAAGTAGATTTTGCTAATCAATGCCATCATCCTATTGTCTTGATCCCTAACTTTCGTCTTTGATACATTGATCCTAGTTCTTATCCCTAGTCATCAAAGTCCACAAACTAATTATAAACTAGGTAATTAAAGAGACAGTATCAAATGAGGTATGAAATTTATATATATATATATATATTAAATTATCCATTCAATGGCAAGTGGGTCAGAGAAGCAAGATACAATGGTTTCATGTTGGATTTGTCATGCATGTAGCTATTTATTCTCATCAAGGGTTGCCATTCATATTAGCAGTCTTTGTCACACTGTCACCAACTAGAAAGTAGAAATATAGTGAAAGCAAGCCCTCTCTCTCTCTCTCTCTCTCTCTCTCTCTCTCTCTCTCTCTTCTCTTCTTCTCTTTCACCACTTGCAAGAGGCTGGAAATCTAAAAAGTTTCTGGGACCATTTTTTTAATGGCCAAGAAACTGACATATATACTGCTCAGGTATTGTGAACTTCGCCGTTGTTTCACAGCATAGATGTCTCATTCACTAACTATCTTTTTAGTGTTCTTTTATTTTATTATTATTATTATTATTATTATTATTATTATTATTTTGCAGTATGTATGCATTGTAACTATATTTATTGAGTGAGATAGTTAATATTGATGACTAGGGTTTTTTAAGGTAAGGCCTGCAGTATGGATTAGGGATTATTTTATCTCTCTGTCGTTTGGCTTGATTTTAATTTATGGTACAGTGCAAATGGCTAAACTACTCTTGTTATCATGTGGGTAATTCATCTATGTTTATATGTTTAAATTTGACAACCGGTTTAGTGTTATCTTACAAAAGTCATAGTTACGGTGGATAGATTTTTTTTTTCTTCTAGAATAGTATTTTAATTATTTCAATTAATAAGAATAATTTTTTTTATATAAATTAGGATTTAAAGTCATGGAAGATAGCAATTAAATGAACTTAGGGAAAGAAGAAAAAAATGAAAGTGAATTATAGAATTATATAAAATATCTCATATGAATAATTTTATAGAGAGAGTAATATTAAACACAGAAGACAAAAACAATAAAGGAGGAGCGAGAGATGAGAAGAAGAAGTAGAAGAATAGTAGAATAATATTTTTTTTCATTACCACCTCTACACGTGGTGAATAGTAGTAGTACATAAACATGAATTTTAATAAGAGACTTGTTAGAAAAAAATAAATGAGTAAGAGATCGAAAGAAAAAGTATAAGAATATCTTAAGAAAATGAAAACTATGTGTTTTCCATGCAAATCACCCATATTTCTTCTATTTTAATTGATATATATATATATATATATATATAAAATAGAAGAAGAAGAAGAAGGCACAATCAATTGCCCACTTGTGTGTCAACATCTGTGCACTTGCAATACATAAGCAATTGGTTTATGTCGAACCATTGAATCTGATATCAATTAAACAGAAGATATTGGAGTCCCAATTAAAATGAAAGAGAAAGATATCCATACACAAAGCTAAGTATTGCATTGACCCAATAAGCTATATAAACTTCTTCTTCTTTTTAACCTAAAAACTCTTGTCAACTTGATCACACCCATGCTCTAAAAGCTTAAGCTCTTTATAGAAGAACAGTTATTTTCTTTAATGGTTTTATAACTGTTTCATTTCATCTCTCTTTCCACTGTTGGATTACTCTCAAAGGTTATCCATGTCCACATTAATCAAATCTGTTGACAGATTAATTTATCAAGTAGCAGCAGCATATATAGATTCACAGTGAATCCATTGCTGTCTCGTCCAATAGTGGGAGCCTTCTCTTCTCTATCCTGAATCTAGTCTTCCATGGCTGTAGCCAACTTGAAAGGTTGATACGTCAACAAAGAAAACAATTGATACCGAACGAAAAGGACTGCAATGCAAGCTATGTCATGCAAATGGTTGGGAGATTTTGACCCCAAGAGTTCAAAGACTTCAATTCTTGCCACTATCTGGCTCCAGTTGGAAGTCATGAGATGCCATAGTGTTCAGGTACTAGGTGGTTTTTTCTTCTTCTTTTATTCAAGGTACTACCACTAGGTGATTGAAATCTTCAACTTGAACAACTTATATCCTTTCTTTATTTTGCTAAAGAAAATTACAAATAATGTCCTACATTTTGACCATAGTATAGATAAAATCATCTCTTTTCATTATTTCTAAATATAATTCTCTATATGCTAAAAAATATATAGTCACACTTTAATAAGACCTCACAGAATGGAATAACTTTGTTTCTTTGTGGAATAAGACCTATTCTAGAATAAATATTCTAATTTTTAGTACAAGAGAAGAAAGCTAATATCGGTATAAAAATGTTTAGTTCAATACTAGTATAAGGAGTAATAATTTCATTTTATGCGATAAAAAATTGATATTAAAGTATTGAAAAATAATAAATTTATATTGAAAATTAGCGATGTTTTATACCAAATAACAAAAATAATCTTGATTGGATGTAAATTAGTAGTAGTAATATATATTCATCTAAAATTATAATATTTACAGACTTAAAATACTCTATATATCCACACTATGAGAAAATAATTATGCACTGCAGGGTAACGCAGGATTATAAGCCCGCATTGCAGGAAAATAACCTCACTCTCTAGATAAAATAACTATGCACTGTAAAAATATAACCCAACACTGTCGGGGTAATTTTAGATTAGATACGAGAAAATAGTCCCGTATTTTAATAGTACGCTTAAATATTACGGAGAAAATAATCATGCAATGCGAAATAATTTTAGACCAATGCGAGATTATAAGTCTGCATTACAGAAAAATAACCTCGTACCATGATAATATTTTCAAATATTATGAAAAAAATAACTACGAAGTGCATGCATAATAATTTGCTTGCATTTTTTTTGTAGAATTTATTAGTCAAAGAAAAAAGATCTAGAATTTTAATCGTAGGTGAAACAACCAATATATAAGAGAAAAAATAAAATAGTAGGTGATATTATATATATGGATAAAGCATAGCAATCAAACTACACTACTTTCAACTAAATTGTCTACCAACTACAAGTGATTGACTATCTCAAAACATTAGATGGTTAAGACATTGAACAAAGTAAAGTATGCCATTGTTCAAGAACTTTGTGTTATGAGTCAACAGGACCAAAACTTGAATTCAATTGCCAAATAAAATTCCCTTCTCATGTGATTTTACAACGACCAATTAAACCAATGCAACGGGTAAGGTTTCTCTATTCTTAATTTTCCTCCAAAACTTAGTAATTAGTATATATATATACAACAGAGTTGTAGAATTATTATGATTAATTTTGTCAACCTGACATGAACTTGTGTACTAATTCAACATCTTAACTTTTGATTATGATCAATATTTGCTTATCTAGTTTCATAGTTTGCTATAATGTTTCTAAATCATAAGCATGATTAATTTTATAATCATCTTATAAATTCTTTCTGCTTTACTAGTGTTATGATCATTATCCTTATTAATCTGCTCTTCTTGTTAAACTATATATAGTGGTCAACTTTAGGATACATTAATCTATTAAAACAATATTACCAACAATTAATTAACACATATCTGAATGCTTCTTTTTTTTGAAAATAAAAATAAAATTATGCTTTATATTTCTAGATTAGTTTACTGCAATAAATAACTTCCAAGTCCTACTTCAAGGTGGGCTCTAATTGGATCCAGGCTCACAAAGAATGAATTCTCTCCCTCGCTTCTTTTTGCCTTCTGGGTTAAGTATATTTGACCCTCCATTAGTTTGGATTATTTTACTCCTATGAACTTTTCCTGGAATGCATCTGTAGATGCCGTTCATGAAGATGATGAGATTATCTAAGAAACTTAGTTTGATTTCAAAAAGATATTAATATATATATTATATATCAATTGATACAGAAACTCCACGTAAACTGAATTTCGTTTGAAACTGTCAATATGCTTACATAAAAAGATTAACAATTGTTGTTTAACTAAAAATTCAAGAGCTTAAGAAAACCTTTACTCAGGTTTTGTTTTGTTTTTGTTCTTTTGTTCTTTTTTTATGGGGGCATTTGCACAAAAAATATTATTTAGTTTTCGAAATAACAAAAATGAGGGATTGTGTGCATATCCCATAAGACAAGTTCAAATAGTTTAAGTTTAGTTAAGTCAGATAAATTTTTAAGGCATGTTCAATTAAGTTATGTAAGCTTTTAGGACTAATTCTACTTAATCATCCAAGTAGTCAAACATCGAGAAATTATTGAGTTTAGCTAATTTATTATTCTCGGATTATCATTTTATCTTGGTCGTTAAGTCGTCTATCTTCATAAGAGTAGGTTTTAACCATAGAACCCTTTCGAGCTTCTGAATCCTAGCCACCGTCTTCCACCATGAGCCACCCTAATATTCAGCCTTTGCCACCATCCAACGACTGCTGCAACGTCAGATATCTTCACCTCTGTTCCTTTACTTTTCACTCTGACATTTGATTTACGTGAAATAAAAGTCATCAGAACCCTATCTCATAAGACTAACTCATAAAAATATCATAATCTTATCATGTCCTGATCTTTCCAGATCTAATCCAATATAACGAGCAAAGTGTACTTAAAAAAGAGTTTACTTGAAAAAGTCAAATGTCTTAATTCTGAGTTACAGAATGCTAAGACTGTAGTTAACAAATTCAATGATGGGTCCAGGAAGAAAAAGAGGGATAGCTTATGATGATAAAGAATTAAATACTCTTATCCTAAAGTGTAATATAATATATATTATTCGTCTTTTGTTAAACAAGCTTATCATGACTTATGTACTTCTCATATTAATTGTAAGACAAATATTAGGAAACGTGTAGAGAAGTATAATGTGAATGGTCGAGCAAATAAGAGTGAACCTAAGGTAGAATTCTTATTTCTATTTGCTTCATTGTAAAGTTGTAGGACATATTAAACCACATTGTAAACTTCTTAAAAAGAATTAGAGCATACTTTCTTTTATAAGGTGAAAAATAATTAAGTTTGGGCTAGAAAAAAGAACTTTATCTCACCCTTTTAGGGTGATGTTATTAAATAATCCCTTAGTGAAAAATAATTATTTATATATCTTAACAACATGTTTTTGTGTATCTATCTATCTATCTATCTTATTTTTGAGCTTTCTATAATTGCTTTAGTATTGATTTACCATTGTTGCTTTCATAATTTAGCTTATTTGGATTGTTTTATATTTCTCATTTTTTTGTTTTATTTGCATATTTAAAAAATAAAAAAATGAGAAATTTAAAATGAATGCACTTCTTGGATTAACATACCTACTGAGAGAGATAGGTAAGTTATCATATTACAGAATTCATGTTAGAGCTCGAATTATTTGCGTGAGCATTTTGTATATTGTCTCTAAGTATCTTATTCACGCTTAGATATATTTCGCTATCTTTTATGACTCCATTATAGCTAATGTGATTCGATCTTCTTAATGTGAGCATTGATTCACTTTAGACATTTATCTCATTAGTATGATCTTCATAGTTTAACTTTTTTTTTTTAATCTTAATTTCATCTATATAAAAATTCTTCTTTTTTTGTGAAAAGATTAATGAAAAATAATACTATGTGATAATATGAAATCCATCTTGAAAGTGATAAAGAGCTACAAAACCTATTTGTGTGAAATTAAAAAAAAGGAAAAAAAAAGAGAGAAATTAAAAGATGCACTTAATTGAAATATGAGAATGAGATCTATCATTGGTTTTGACTTTAATTTAATTTCTCCTTTTGATGTTCATTATATCTTGAAATTGCTCTTGTGTTTTAGAATTTTACTAAGAAGAATTAATGATATACTATAACTGGAGTATTCTATTTGATTATTCTATATGATCAAACCACTTAATGCATAATATGCTAATGTTAACATTTGTATATCTAATCCGATATAACCTTACAGTGTGTTTGATTCTTTTTCATTTGTTAATTTAAAATTTTTAAATAAACCAAAAATACTTGGAAAAGAATTTGTGAATTGAAATGATAAACTTTGACTGCGAGCAGTTTGATATATTGAAAACTTAAACTTTTGCAACACAAATTTCTTAAATTTTAAGAGAATTTCTGAAAGATTTTTAGGAATTTTTGGTCGAGAAATTATGTTGATTAGAAGTTATACTTTAAGTAAAATTTCTACCGTAATTTATGAGCTAATATAGATACGGTAAAAAAAAAATAGAAAAGAAAAGGAAATAAGCAGTCATCACAGATGCCAAAAGCGTCGGATGGAGGCATTTCAAAGTGTTAATAAGGAGCAGCGATCGATTTTAATTATAAGGTGAGTGATCGCCCGCCGATTAAGAAAGCGAAGAGCCGCCCCAACAGCTTAATTTTTAACCAAATATGGGTAAATATATTGGGCCCTTTTTTATTTTTAAAGTTTATCTCATCTTTTAATTTTTGTATTATCTTGTGGGTTGTTCTGTTCACTTGTACGCTTTATACAGAGACGCCGTCATCGAAAGAGAGCATTGCCGCAGAGACGCCGTCTCTCTCCCTATTCTTTTTGTCCTCCTCTTATCTATCAATTCGCGAAAGACGGCAATGGCTTCGCGATATCCTCCTCCTGTCGCATTTAAGGTTCATCTAATTCAAATTCGCTGCGACCCTTTTCTTGAATTTTATTTATTTTTTCTTATTTATTTCCGTAACCAGAAGCTTTTGTTTTTCTTCGTTGGAGGTAAAAAAGGAGAAACCTTTTTGACAGAGATTTCTTTCTTTCTTTCTTTCTTTCTTTCTTGTGGCAGATAATTCTGGGTTCCGCTTCAGTGGCCCGAAGAAATATATTAACCGAGATGGGATACGAATTCGAAATCATGGTCTGTTACTGGAGATATTTTACGTATATATATATATATATATTTTTTTTTTTTTGTTGATATTTGGAAGCTAATTTTACTTGTAGTTTAGACTGCAGACATTGATGAGAAAGGAATTAGGAGGGAAAAGCCGGAAGAGTTAGTAATGGTTCTTGCGGAGGCAAAGGTGTGTTGTTTAGTTACGAACAAAACTATTCAGAGTTCTTGAGAGCCAAATCTAAATTTCTCTTACTATATGCTATAAGGAAAGTTCATTATTCAATTAATCCATTCAGTTGTCTAGCTGTTTCTTCGTAGAAAAGTTTGAGGGTGGATTGTCGTGCTGATGTTTAGATTGGTGATAGCTCTTTAAAAGCTTAGATGTTGCATCTTCTTGGGTTGCATTATTAGAAATTAATGAGGGCCAATGATATGTTGCAATAGTGCTTATGCCAATATGTACTACTTGCTAGGGGCGTTATATGTGTGTCATAAGGTTTATTTATTAGGGCGTTATATGTGTGTCATTGAAACTTAGAGAATTCTAGAATTATCTTCCACAAGAAATCCAGAGTAATTGTTTGACTGGTTCAAAGTATATATGCGACTCCACTGACTTTAGGTTTTTAGGGAAAAAAATTTGATGAATACTATAGTCATGTTTTTACCTATATGAAATTTTGGTTTTCTTCAGGATTTCAAGATGTTTTTACTTGATTGGATGCTTACATATTGATAAGTTAAAAAATTAGAATGAATACATACCACTCCTCTTTCATCAGAGAGGTGATGCCCCCTTACTTTTCGCTAAATGCTTATATAATATCTAATAAGTCCAAATTTCAGCTTTGTAGCCAAAGGAAGTTTTCTGGGCCATGTGTGGACATCCTTTGCACTATGATAGTGAAAATCATGAGTCATGATGCCAATTGATTGTAAATTACTTTTTCTGTGGGGCTAGGTTTCTCCTGTTTTATAAGTAATTTATAGGGCACTGAAATTGCAAAATTAGCTCTTAATTTAGAAGAGAGTTATGTAACTTAATCACACAATGTTGTAGTGTTATCTGTAAAATATCCTGTACTCCACATTGCCTCAAGGTTGAAATTCATACTCAGCGCTTAATTTATGTTCCAGATAGGTTTTACCATTGCTTGATAATAGTTTGATGTCTTTTATGTTGCTTATGGTGACGTAGAATGTCTCCTCAGGCTGATGCTATCATATCCAGGATGAAGATTGCAGATTTCAGAGATGAAGGCACTGAAGCGACACTTTTAATTACTTCTGATATAGTATGTTTCAGTTTCATAGTTGCATCATCCCCTTTTGAACCATTAATGAGCAATTATGTTCTCTTTTCTTTTCTTTTTTCCTCTTTGACTTTTTACAGATATGCTTAGTTGAGCTTTGCATACTTATGAGTTAATGCAGGCTTGATATTTTATGCATCAGTCTATTTCTAATATGGATGTCCATATTGCGGAGTAGTATATACTTAACTTTAAACTAATTTCGCACTGATGTGACCCTAAAACAGGGCTTTCCACCTCTATGCCAAGATTGTTGTGCTGTAATCACCATGGGCCATATTCTATGAAGTAGTGATGATGTACTGATATCTTGCTTACTTCCTGCAAATAATGGAAGCATCTGGTTTCAAACTACACAGAAGTACGCCCCTTCTCTGAATGGGTCTCTGCATGCTATCTAATATACATTCAGATATCACGAGTTCTAGATACCTTCACGCAAACATCTAGAACCAGTAGATTGGCTGCATATGAGAGGAACGATTACTTTTGCAAATAGTACACATAAATGATAGTGTTATCACTTATATTACTGGTAACTAAAGATTAAACATATTTGTACTTCATAAATAAATTCTGCTAATGACGTGAAATGGTTAACATGTTAATCGAATGAGTCGTTTTGCATTGATATATTTTCTTGATTAATCTTGGAGAATTGGATCTCTTTTGCATTAGTATCTGTTCTTCAACTAACTTCTGTTATTTGTCGTTACTTATTGCTTTCTTAGAATTCACTTCTACACATTATATGTTAGCAGTTTATCACTTAAACTAAGGAAGCACGAAAAGGGTGAGAATAATTCTTTATACAGGCAAGAAAGGGTTAAATTTCATAAAAAGAAAAAGACACATAACTGATTAAGGATTTGAAATTGCTATGAATCTACATACGATTCATGCAGTGTGATGTTTTGTGTGGCTAATTACAATCTCTTGTTAGCTTACAAGCTCCTATGGTAAACAAAAACGAATTAGTAACTTTTCTTTTGTTCGTAGAACTGTAGAAGCATTTATTAGTATTATTCTTCTTACATACTGAATTATTATTAATTTGGAGGTGGTAGTCCATGAAGGGATAATTAGAGAAAAGCCAACCACCAAGGAAGAAGCACGCCAATTCCTGAAAGGTTTGCTTATAAGATTTACTCATCTTCACTTGCTAATCCAGTTGGCTATGGAATTAATATTCTTTGTGGTACTAATACTAACACGATCCACAGGCTATTCTGGTGGTCATGTATCAACCGTGGGGTCTGTAGTTGTTACCAATCTAAAGACAGGCAGGAGATGTGGAGGTCTGGATATTGCTGAGGTGATTTTGCAGGATTTCTTGCACACAGACTGTCATATAATTAATGATTATATAATATTCTTTTACCCAGCTGAAAGCCTAAAAGATGAGGCCATCACTGGATTTGGAGAACTTAGTAGTACCATGATTGATCTTGAATGGATGAGAACAATGAACTAAGGACACATTTCAACATGCGAAACACATGTTTTGTTTTTTAACCCGATATGAGCATGATTTTGTAACACTTCTGGCAATTTCTGGCAGGTATACTTCCATGATATACCAGATGAGATCATAGAGAGCCTGGTATCGTCCTCACTTGTATAAGACATTAGATAAATCTTAAAAAACTTTTTCCTTAGCTAATATTTAATGCAAATTGATTCATTAGAGAAAGAATCAACAGGATTTTGGATGAGATTATTGCATTACCTTCTCCTTTTATTTTTGTTCTAATTATCAGATTGACGAGGGTATTGTGTTCAATGTCGCGGGTGGCTTACTGCTAGAACATCCATTAACATTGCCATTTGTTGAACAAGTGGTTAGTTTTTACCTTGTGATAATTTCCTTCAGTAATTATTCTGGAATTTGATTAAACAAGATTAATCATACTTGGTGGTTTTGCAGGTAGGTGCCACTGATAGTGTGATGGGACTTCCAAAGGCTCTTACAGAAAAATTGATTCATGAAGCTCTTCTTCCTCATCCTAGTAAATAATTGAGTATCTTTCATTTGTATGTCATTTTTTTTTATTGAGCATCAAATGATTAGCTCCAAAAACCTTAAAATGTATGAATACCATATTTAAGGGCAACGAATACCCACATTGGCACATAGTTTAGACTTAGCTTCTTGTGCTTTTCGTGCTTAAAAAATTTGTTTTAGATGATGCAATTGTAAAGGTATTAAGTGATTTAATGATTAGTTCTGACAGATTGCTTGTCTGATGGAGGTTGTTGAACTCAAAAGCTATGTGGAATCACTTTGATCCACCAATTCTTTTATTAACAGGAGATTCTATTAAGTATGACAAGTTATTGCAGTTTGATAACTTATGAAGAACCAGGTTCATAAAATTGAGATAGGTGCTCAAATCTTATGGACACAATTAATGTGTCACATGAGCATGATTACATGTATACAAATACTGGTGAAGGTTGTCAACTTTGAGCAGCAATGCTTGAGGGCTCTGGTGTGACCTCGGGAGCTGAGTGCCCATTTATTACATGATTGAGATGGCTGGGTTTCTCATCAGATCCCCAAAATTTGGCTGTCTTCTTGTCATCCATCAACATCATCTGAGAGAACACCTCATGGTCATACTCAATCTTGTTCTTTCCTCCGAATTGCACAGGCAGTATCTCAGGATCGAAGTTCTTGTGCATCAACTTGATGCTCTCCTCATCCTTTATGTACACAAAGTTCACCTTCTTGAAGGTTTTGGGGTCCAGGAAATATTTCACAATCTGCATGAAAATAGTAGTGCATACGAGAGAGGATGAATGATCAATGAGAGAAAGGAAATCTAAGTGTTTGATAAATTGTATTCTTATGAGGTGAGAAGAAGTTGTGACTTCTGATACCATTTGTGACATATAAACTCTAACAAAAAGATTCCCTAATGGAATTATAGTGATGAAAAAGGTGAGGAGAAATCGTCGAACCTTCCAAAAGGCCTCAAAGACTCTTGGAGGATTGAACAAGAATGCACTAGAGAGCCTCTCAGGATAGTGATTCTGCAAAATGTTTGCAGTTTCTCTGGCAGTCTTTATAGGCACCGAGTTACTTAATGACCATCCTGTGAAGTCTATCAACCATGCCATTTGCTCTTGACCCTCAGGTAGATTGATGATCGCATTCTCCAACAGATAGACCAGATGCCGGAGCTGATTGTCTTGCGATGAAGTATTCTGCAAATTAAACATTTTATAAATTTATCCATGGCTAAACAAACTAGATATGGAAGACATCCAGGAGATATTTCTTTTCTTTATTATTATTATTGTTTTAATTATAATTATTATTACGACTATTTTGAGTTTTTTGAATATCAACAAACCCACCTATTATTGTCTTACGAAAAGCATATACCTTTTTGAACTTTGAAGACTTGACTCATATTTTCAGGTACATTTACAGACAAAAACAGGAAAACAAAAAGAGCGATTCATTCATAAGGAACTGTGGTAATTTTTTTTTTTTTTTTACTAAAAATGCACTTGAGGTAGTTTTTTTTGCGAAGATGGGTAAAGCATTTTGGTCAAAAACAGAACATATTGAGGTAACTGAAAGGTGGCTTGTTGAAAATTGGCTCGAAATTAAGAGAACTGTTTGAATGGGTTAACAACATTTGAACCGACGCTTCTTACAATTTGCTGTCGTTCCAGTTTTGTATACCAACGAACAACGTCCATCCATTTGAACGTGATGGAAGCGTTAGAACGATGTTTAGACGTTCGAATAACCGAGAGTTTAGAAAGTCACAGTGTTTGAAAGGTCGAAACATGTTACCACTAGCATTCGAACGCTGTCCACCTGTTCGAACAGTTTTGCTAGGCATCTTTGTAGCGGTGCACGGATGTTCGAACACCATCTACCCGTTCGAACGGCCTGTAGAATGTGTTTCTAGCATTGCATGGGCGTTCGAACGCCATCCATCCGTTTGAATAGCCCGTGGGTTTTCTTCAACCTCAAGTCAGCCCTATAAATAGAAATGTTGGGTTTTAGGATTTAGTGTGGAGCAATGTAAAAAGAAGGCTTTTGTAAGGGGGCAAAGGACTTTGAGAGAGTACACCTCTATTTGCATCTCTATTAGATTAAAGACTTAGAAACCCTTGTATTTAGATCTTGCAAGAGTGGACATTTTGTAAGAGGGAAAACTTAAGAGAGAGTCACTATTATATTGAGTGTGATTAGAGTTGAGAGAACATTTTGTATTTGAATATTTGTATAGTGGATTGAAGATTGCTTCACTAATGGACGTAGACATATCACCAAACCACATAAAATCTCTCTCTCTCTCTTTCTCTCTCTCTCCTTCTTTGTGATTTGCATTTGAAGTTCTTATTTGCAGTTATCTTGAGTGTTTAAAAATTCTCTACATTTAGCACCTTGGTTAAAGATTTTCTCTTTGATATTGATATTAGTTTTGCTAATATTTGATTTACCGAAATCTATTGCTATAACATAGGTATTATTGAGGGGAATTGGAAATCGCTTCCGCTAATATCTACCAATTCGATATTTAGCACAACAATTGGTATCAGAGCACAACATAGCTTTAAAAATAAACATAAAAATAGGAGTAGGACGAATATGTCAAAACAAAGAGGTTTTTCATAATAAGATTTAATATAATTGGTGATATGCAAAAAAATAAGAGGAGCTTTCTTTTTATTGCAAACCTGTTTAGCTGGTGTCATTACAATAACTGTTCTTCCCTCCTGGTCATGAAAATTTGCTCTGTATACTTTACCAGTTTCACCTTCACTGGCAACCTCATGCTGAAAGAAGCAAATGACTACAATCAATATAAACAAAAAGCCTTTAATTATCTATAAGTGCATGAAACAAACAGGCATTTAGAGCTTACCCAGCGAATTTCCTCTGGCTTGTACGTCGATCTCCACTTGAGACTCTCTTCCAACATTTTTTTTGATTTTTCAACATTCCAGTTCCGAGCTTCCAAGTATCTTTCCAGGCATGCTTTGGTGCAGTACTGTGAGCTACGTCCAGATAGTGGTCCAATAGCAGCTCTGAGTTCATTTATCTGTTTATAGAATCAATAAGTGCACATAACTCAAACAACCATATTTGTTATATCATGCATTTGTCACATATATTATCTACTGCGACTAGAATATTATGTACATATTCTACCAGTAGAATTCAATGGAATTATAGAGAATTGCACATGTTAAACTACCTATTTATCAAGAAAACGAGTAATTCTAATGTTACAAGAAAGTAATTGTTGATTAACAGTTGTAGTGAATCAGAAGATATTGACCAATAATTATTCATTGTTTTTGTTAGAGAGTTAAGAGGGCATAACAAAGTGTGATGGTTAGGCTAGTCTAAACTCACTCAGGTGGTTGTGGATTCAGACCACAGAAAAAGCCTCTCAAATTATGGGCGTTAAGGTGCAGTGTTACCCTCCCCAGACAGGCATAAATGGAAACCTCACACAAAGACACTCTTTACTTTAACAACCAAGGACATCCCTGTTTCATCCCTCAGAAGTTGTAAAAACAGTCGGAAGCCCCATATAGGATTTTATCACCAGTTGGCAACTATAAACATTACAATTATTCATCCAGATTGGTGTACCAGTTTTACAGATGGAGGACATCTTGATGTGTCTCAATTCCTGCAAATATCATGTGGATAATTTGGATATAAAATGAAAGAATACCATACCTACAATTGAACCACAATGTGAATGTTATTCTGAAAAATTCCCATAATGCAAAAGAGATATTTTATTTTATGGTAAAATACTAAAATCCAGAATTGCATGACCTTGGATCAGTGTGTAGCTCTTTCAGATACCTTTGTTTCTTGCTGCAGAACATCATGCTCGCCATGACTATGAGAGCCATGTTTCCTACGAAACATAATTGCTCCTTACTCCACAATCAAATCCACAGTCTAAAGAAGGTAGATGCATTAGCAACAGATCATATTAGGTGAACAGTGAACCCTCTATACTCAAGCATGGGAAAATTTAGTCATACAGTAGAAAATTTAATGAGACAAATAAGCACACATATTTCAGTGTCTGTGATGCGTGTATCACATGCGCATGTCTTGACATATCTATGCCTGCATGTATATGTACCCTGTGCATATGATACTGCTTGAGATGTTTACCTCATTCACAAATTTTTTACTTCAGTCAGTCTTGGTGACAATGAAATGTTACAAGTTATAGTGCACATATCACATATCCTTTATTGTCCTTGACGGTCTGGGACTACAAGTATTATTCTACTGCACTCACACTTCTAGTTTCCAAACTTTGATCTAGCAATTCTGCATGAGCATGTACTTTATGCAGGCTGCATAGAGGATATCAAAATGCAAAATCACCTTTCTTTTGTTGCAATTTGATGTATTTATAGCTACAGTTTAAGAACTATAAATGATTAGAAATTATAGGTAAAAATTAAAAAGAGAATTTTATACTATGTTTGAGTGATTTGGGTATAGCAGAACTCTAACAAGGAACTGACAGCAATCAAGCACAAATTTAATGGTTTTGTCTATAATATTGGATAGAATATATTTAAACTACAGAGGACTGAGATGTAGAGATTTTAAGCTTTTACTAGTTCATTAAGTCACTTCGTTAGTAAATCAGATAAGCAGCATTTAGGTAACATATAAGTAAGCTGCTAGGAAGCCGCCTTCTTCAGGAAAAAAGACCTATTGAAGAGTTGTCCTTGCAGTGTCAAGGCAGATAATACATTTACTCCAATCGCGAACAAGCATAATCTATTTACTTCAGTGTCTGGGAGTTAATTATGCACTTCTGTTCAGCCCATCCACAAGTAGGATTGCTTTAACTTACACAGCACAACTGCTGGACACATGTCCATATCTGACCACTTAAATTGATGAGGGATCAGCAAATCCCAATCGGGATCGGCCATTTCAGGTCCGGATTGGCCGGTTCGGGTCCGGATCCAGCCCTCTTAGTCTTCCTTTTCTTTCTCTCTTTCCTCTCTTTACTATAACTATTACTTTTCCGACATAGAGATCCAGTTCTAGCGAACTCCAGCAATGTCTCAGATGTGACTTACTTTATTTCTTTCTTTCTCTCTTTTCTTGTTCACTGTAGCTTTTTTTTTTCCTTCTCTCTTATTCTTCACTGTGGCAGAATTTTTCTCTTTTCATTTTTTTCTACTATCTCTCTCTCCTTCTTCTTCACTATAACAGTTTTGAGTAAGTTAATATTTTTTTTAGTTTTTAGGATTCATCTGTGAGTAATTCTTTTTTTAAAAAAAATCTTTTTCTAAATGTTCTAAAAAAAGTTCTGCGTTTTTAAATAGTATCTAGAATTAAAAAATAATCTGATCCAATCCGAGCAATCAATCCAGCCGATACTTATCATTTTTTCGGGAAGCCTATTCGGATCTCTATCTCGACTTTTTAAACCTTGCTTAAATCTATCAATTTGATGTCAAGAGTAGTTCCTGGGGTCCAAGGAATGGTAAATCATATAATATTCTAGGTTTAAATTATCACAGGAAATCACAGCATGATCAAGTGTTAAGTGCAGCTACCTAAACAAGGTCAAGTAAATTATTTTAGAAAGCCTTGCTTTAGTGATAAAGAGCCAAATGTGATATAGAGATTCCTATCTATATCATTAATGTAAACATTACAAAGATGACAAAGAAAGAAAGGCAAACAACTTTTGATATGTAAGATCTAATCAAATTCTACTTAATAATAAAATATTCTACTTTTCTTTTCCAATTTGGAGAGGTCCATATCTACTAAATTTTATTTTCTCAAAAAAAAGAACACAAATTAGGTAGAACAAAGTGATAAATTTCTCAGATATAGAGTTCAAAGCCACACACTAAAAAAGAACACAAAGGTCAGGCAGTTCTGGAATAGATCAGATGCATAAATTTTCATAATCCAAAATCTAGAAAAGTTACAACAGTACAACTGTCTCAGGTAATGTAGAATACTTGGAAGTCAACAACTAATATTAGCCTGTCTACACTTGGTACATTAAATGGTAAATTACAACTTCAAAAGAATTACAACAGAGGAATAAGCATCCAGCGCACATGGTAGATTACAACTAATGCCAGTTTGAGCATAAAAGAAGAGTTGATGAGAACCTCTAATGAGTGATGGATTGGTTATTGGTTGATAATACGGGATAGACAACACTCCTCAGACCAACTAGTCTGTTATAGAGATGAGAAATAAGCGATAGAAAGATAGAGAAGAAGAGAAGACAGCAGGAAATAAGTGGAGAATAGTATAATTGGAAATCTCCGAGATAACAACTCTTTCTGTTATTTATATGATGTGGCACTGCTGGAAGTCCTACATAGGGCTTAATGCATATGTTGCAAATTCCTGCTTCTGCTTTAGAGATTAGACTAAATAGGTCATCATAGTATTTCCAATAGTTTAAAAGCAGAACGATCTCCTGAAACAACTGCTAGGGCCAGGCAGTTATCACTAGGATTTATCTACAAAGAACATCACATTAAAGTGTAAAGTTTTTCTATATGGAATCCTTATATGTTCTACTTGGGACAGCAGAAGTGTTGCCATGAGAAGAGCATGAACCAGAGCAGTTTGTCAGTATTTGCAGATTATAATATTGGGAAGCTAGAAGATCGTGAACAAATTGGTAATGCACAATTGTGCTGGATCTTTACATCTTGATGGTACTATCTAGAGGAATGCAATTCTATGTGTTGGCCATATGAAGATGTGTTTCCAATAATATGGACATCTGCACCATGTAAAGATTGCAACCCTCATGTCGTGGAGTTAAGATGGAATATGAAATCATCAAGCATGGTTAACAAAAGGAATCTACTATAGTGGCAATACCAAGTTCTTTTCCTTCTATAAATCTGCAGCAAGACCTGTGGAAACAAAAAATAAAGGGCCGATTCAAATAAATTAATCAATGATAAAAGTATAAAACAGCTGTAACCATTATCTAAATTATAAAACCGGCTTCATATCAGCTAAAACCAGATGAGATCATGGAGTTAACTGAGGTGAGGCAAACATCAAGCACAGTAGATAAAAAAAAAATTACTAGAGTAATCGTAACAGATGTTCTTTCTTATAAACTTTGGCATTTAATTCCTCTAGGAAAATAAAAAATCAAGGTCTGTCTCCAAATCAATGAAATCATGACCAGGTATAGAGCAGATGTAATCAAGATCTGATTCAATGATCAGCTCCATATCAGCTACAAGTCAGATTAGACCATAGGTATCAAGGAGATTCCTCAGAGAAGTTAATACCGTCGCATGAACAGCCACATAAAAGCCTTCGAATCAGATGTGGTCCCCTGCAGGCCTCCTACTTTTCCAAGCACATTTACTAAAAGTAATGATATGATCCCAATATATCCAATAAAAGTGGCAAAAAGGAAAGAAAAAGTCCAAACATTTCCCCACATGGGAGCTGAGACTGGCAGTAGCACCTAAATCACCTCTTGAGATATCATAGATCCAGAGATCCTCAACGGAACAAAGGCATGACTTTGACATCAGACTAAAATATGGAACAAAACGGAAACTACCACTAGCTCCTACCCCAATCAAAACCTTAAAGATCAAAAAGATGAACCATATTAGCACACAAACACCAACAAAATGAAAAATTTGGACAATTAGACAGAAATCCAAAGAAAGAAGAGCAAAGACCCAAAAACAAAACAATGAAAATCAACATAAACATGTATTCAGATATATAGACAGACATATAGAAAGAGAGAGGCCATACCCGGTGGTAGGGATGAACAAGTTCAAGACAAAGACCAAGACCAAGCTGTAAAGAAAATAGACGAGGAAAGGAGAGAGAGAGAGAGAGTGTGTCGTCGCAGCCTCCAAGTGGTGATGGGTGGGTTTTTTCCGCTTCTCTTCGTTGTTTTAGGGGTCAAAACAACAAAAGTTTCTCGTCTTTTATTCAGGGTTTACGTTGCAGTGCTTAGGAAAGTCGAAAAGGAGAAAAGGAGAAGAACGTGGCTACTTTCCGTTAGTGGCTTCCGCAGGAGAAGATTGTCTCCGACGCTCCGGATATAAAAAAAAGTAAGGACTCTTCACCCAGGAGTTTTTGACCAAACTAGCCCTCTCCTAAACTCCATTTACGGAAATAGATGGCACCACAAACTTAATACCTAGATATATATATATATATATATATATATATATATATATATATATATAAACTTTTTACTATAGTTGTTGATAGAACACTATGAACAGTTTAATATTTTATTAGCTAAAATTATATAAAATTTAATCTAAAATTTGAACATCCTCCCTTTAGGATTAGTGTTGTTTGCCGTCAGAAGCTGCAATATCATTCCAATTCATAAATTTTTAATATATTTTTATAACGATATATTTTATGACCAATATATATAATCGACATAAAATTTATTATTTTTAATAATTAGATGCTTAATTGTGATGAAAGCAAAAGAGATAATGAAGATAATGATGGCGTGTAGTTGATCTGTAATTTAGAAATGAAGAAGAGAAAGAAGATGATCGCCCTTAAAGAAAAAGGGGATCGACAAATGAGGAAGGAGGAGCTAGTCGACAACTAGGGTTTGAGGGAGAGGGGAGAAGATGGTGTGGGGTTGATCTATGATTTAAAAAGAAAGAAGAAGAAGAAGAAGAAGATGATCAGCCAAAAAGAAGAAGGGAGGTTGACAAATGAGAAGGAAGGAGCTCGTTAACGGCTAGAGTTTAAGGGAGAGGAGAGAAGATGGTCAATCTTATTGGACTAGAAGGATCGACAATCGAAAAGAAAAGAAATGGTGTCGACTTGATTGCGTCAATATTCTATGGGTGTAAACGAATCGTGCCTCAGGCTCAAGCTCAACTCAAAATTACTTTCGAGCCTCATAATTTTGCTCAGGCTCGGCTCAGCTCAACTCGAGTCAAGCTCGAGCTAAACCTAACCAAGCCCGAGCTGAGCCAGAGCAAAGCTCGAGCTTACTTGATTAGAGAATAAGGGGGGTGGCGATGTGGACGGTGGCTTGCCGAAGGAGTCGAAGACGGATGGAGGAGGTGGCGAAGACAAGGAGATGGTGAATAAAAGAGAAAGAGAAAACCGACAGAGTGGACGAAAAAGATGACACCAACGCCGAGGAGACGTAGGAAGAGGAGGAGGCTGATGGAAAGGAGGACGTGGCGCTGTGGTGGTGGCTTGCACGTGGGGTGATGCTATAAATGGTGATCGGGTGGATGATGGTGAGGGAGGGGCGGGTGAGGGACTTAAGAGTGATGGGTGAGGATAGGGATGGTGACGTGATAGGTAAATGTGGGGTAGGTGAGGGTGATGGATGGGTTATGGGTGAGAGTAGGGTAGTGAGGGATTCGTGGCAAACGAGCTGAGCCTGAGCTAGTTGGCTCAAGCTCTGGCTCGGCTTGATATTAATTTCAAATCTGTTACAACAGCTCGGCTCAGCTCTGACCGAGCTGAGCCAGTGCTAAGCCAGCTCATCAAGCTTGACAGCCCTACAATATTCTTTCATAATTAGAAAATGACTATCTTCCACATATTTAGAGGCTAGCCAGAAACTAAAAAATATTTAAAAATTAATCCTAACACAAAATGATATCAACACTAGGCGTTTAAATGGACTTACGGGTGCTCGAATGCTTTGTCAAAAACTTCAAATTTATACTATCTGGCTTGGGAGTTCAAATGCCATTAGAGGAAGGCTACTCTCGGATTGAGACATTTGAATACCGTTGGATGGTATTGCTCTTAGGTTGGGTGTTCGAACACTTCGACGAAAATTGCTTTCGGGTTGGGGCATTCCAACGACATTAGTCGGGTGTTTGAATGTCTTGATGAATGCTAAACGCTAAACTAATCAGCATTTTTATCGCTAGACAATTTTATTCATTAACTGCTGAAACATTAAGTTACATTGATTATATATATAAAATACTAAATTGATCATGATTTTAGGACTAGATAGAAACGATGCACTGATTAATATTTTTACTTAGAGATAAAATACTAATTAATTCAGTATTTTTATTAGAACTATAATAAATGTGAGAAATAGTCTATTTCTTGGAACAGGACTAATTAGGTCAAAATCTCAGGCCATTTATGAAGGAATTAGAAGCGGATTAGTTAGTTGGTTTAAAAGTTTACGTGGCCTTTTCTATGTCCACATACGATCTCATGCAGCACGAACGCGTTGGACGTCGTGAAGTCTTATTATTATTCTATTGTCGGTGGAGAGATTCCTGCCGGCTTTGTAGCGATATATGAAAGCGTTGGTACGACTTTCGTTCCTCGATGCCATCAGTTAACCGGGGTAGTTGAGAATAAATAATGTACTTTTTTTAAATTCTTTTTATTATCGAAGAGTCTCGAAGACTAGAAATTGTACCTTTTATTTAAAAAAGAAAAAGAAAATGGGAGATGATCGGATTATCTGCAGTACCACATGTAGGAATTGCTCCATCCGACTTCGCACCCTTGAGGAATGATGTATATGTTTGTATATAGTGTTGATATATTATGTATATAATATTCAGTTTTATTAATAAAAAATAACCATAAGTATAAATTTATTAAATATTAAGACTTTTTAGGTCTAATCAAGGGTATTTTAATTATTTAGTACAAAATTTCACTATTCTTTATCATTTTAATATTAATATTATGTCACTTCAAATGTAATTATTATTTTTTAAATTATGATATGACTAATATTATGATAACTTATATCAGCATTAACTTTATTCCTCTAGAATCAGTACAATTTCACTATTCTCCATTATTTCAATATTAAATATAATTATTATTCTATGGTTAAATATTATAATAACTTAATATCAGTGTAAGCTTTATTCTTTTAGAATTAGTCTTATTCCAAATGTAAACATACCCTAAATTTCAAGGTAATGCTAAAATTGTTCACCATTTTTCTTGATATGTTTTTTCTACAGTACTCACAATTCTAACTTACAAACTTCTGGCACTTTCATATCGGATGCAAACTCGATAGAAAATAATAAAAAATTTAGTATTTTTAATTAGAACAATCATTTATAATAAAAATATGTTAGATATTTAAGTATGATTCTTCTAACTCATATTCATACTCGGATGAATTATTCGGGTACACATATGCCAATATTATTTTATCTACTTTTACTACACTGAGAAGTAATTTTGAGCTTTTTTTAACATTCATGATCCTGAAGACTAGATATGAGCTGGATAAAGGACTAACCATCTATAAATATAAAGACACTTAGCCATATGTGTTGCTGAACAATTACTTCAAACTAAATACTGTCAAGACCTATTCCGAGCTGTCGCGCTACCGAGCTACTCTTCTAAACTAACTGCACTATTGAGCCATCAATCAAATCAACTCAAGCCACCGAAATACTTACCAACTCTAGTAATTTTGAGTTTTGATAGCAAATTTATGTATCAAAGCTTTATATTCTTTATTTATTATGGTGTAAGCCACTTTATACTAGTATAACAAATAATAATACTTAGGTCTATACTAGTACAGTAATACTCACTTTATCTTCTATCTTCTCTTCCATCCAATATATGTGCATTTACCAATTATTATTTTACTTTTAAAAAAATGTCACTTTAATTAACTACTATCTTAATTAATTATTATTTTAGTTACTAGATTTTTTAATTGCTTTTTCTCTCTCTTATCCTTGATTATTAATTATAAAAAGAATTTAGTCATTATTCAAACTAAAATTTTAACTTTATATCACATCAAATATAAATTTTATACTAGTATATAACTAAATACTAGAATAACTTATACCGATATAAGCTCTCTTACACTGGTAGAAGAAATTAATATAACTATACTAGATTACTAGAATTGATCTTTGATAATAAGACATCTCATGGTCACAAAATAGGGGTGTCAAAATAAACGAGCAACTTGGGCACAACGCGACTTGAGCTGAGCTTTGTTTCTAGGCTAGATTTGAAATTTGAGTCGTGCTTGAGTCGAAGACCGTTTGCTCAAGTTCAACTCGATAGGCTTAACTCAAATATAATATTTTTTAATATTATATATATTAGATAGTTCTTGGCTTTACCTAAGGCTTGGCACCTTGTGCTTAGGCTAGCTCAAGTTAAATAATAGGCTCAGCTTGGCTTAAATTCGGCTTAATAATAGGCTCAAGCTAGGGTTCGATCCGGCTTGAGTGAATCCAAGCTGGTTCAGAATCCATATACCTTCTCATGGACAAGCACATTTGTAGTTTGCAGGAGTATTAAGGGCAAAAATTGGTTAGATTAAATCTGATCTGATCCAATTTCATATCCTAGTTTGGAATTGAAATTTTTTTAAGATTAATTACGTTGACACCACTTGAACTATATCCGGTTTTCATAGAGACCCCTTAAACCTTTTTTAGGTTATATTGTCACTCTTAAACTTTGGGGTAAAGTGAAATAGGTAACGATAGTGACAAAAAATACATAATGACTAACTATACTCCTAATTAATATATCATAATATGATTAATTTAAAAAATAAATTAAAATATTAAAAATCTTACCATCTTCTCTCTCCTTACTCTCTTCTCTTTCTTTTTCTTCTTACTCTTTTCTCTTTCTCGCGAACTCCTCTCCCATGCTTTCTTTCTCCTTATTCTCTTCTCTCTCTCGGGGCCTCTCGTCCCATGCGGCTCAACAGTGGAGCTCATCGTGGCCTCCTCTTTCCATGCAGTGCTGCAGCGAACTCACCATGGCCTCCCCGTCCCACAGCCTCGATTGCTATAGTTATGAGGCTACTCGGCTCCTTACCAATGCACATGTTCAAGCGGTCGATTAAGAAGTTGGTGAAGAAGTCGAACCTAAATGACTCGGCTAGCTCGGCCCTTGCCCTTGCCTTGCCATCATCGCATAAGGAAGCTCTGGGATTGGATCCACTAGCGTTGCCCTTAGCTGATGCTATTAACGGTGAGACGGGGGAAAGGGGAGTAGGGCAGGTCGACGATGAGGAGGTTGGCTGGCTGGTTCCTGGCTATTGCAAGCCAACGACGGGGAGGCGATGTTGGCGGTCGGCGATGGTGAAGGGGTGGTCGGCGAAGGTGAAGGAGCTGTCGGCGAGAGTGAATGGAGAAGTAGCTGATGATGGATAGAGGAGGAAGATGTAAATTTTGATAATATGTTAAATTTAATTATAATACACATCCTTTTATCTTAATTTAATTAAAGGGCTTACGAGGACATATAGGTCATTTCCAAGAAATATGAGTACCACGTAAGTTGACTCACCTAATTTTTCTGACGGTACACTAATAGAAGGGCGACATTAAAATTTCTTCAATATTTAAGGGTGACTGTAACCTAAAAAAGTTTAAGAGGCCTCCGTAAAAACCGGATATAATTCAGGTGGTGTCAGTGTAATTAACCATTTCTTTTTATTTGTCTTGGTATGTAAATTAATATTAGTATCCAAATAATCTACCCTTACATGGATATGAATTTAAAAATAATATCAAAACTAATATTCACACATCATACAGTTTAAAATATTATAAGAATTAATTTGTATTGGAATCTTTAATCTACTATTAATAAATATTTATTGATTGTCTATGGATTCCAATAACTACATAAATAAATTCTTCTAGATTCAAAAAAAAAAAGAAGAAGAGTGTTATCCTTATTCATCCATTTAAAAAAAATTATAAATACAACTAAAATTTTACCACTATTCTATTAGCATTCAATCCGTAGCCGTAGTGAGTATGGACCACAACACAAAAGTACCTGGATTCTCTAGTAGGAATCGTTTGCATTATTACCTACCTGACGTCCGCACGGAAGTGGGGTGGGGTGGGGTGGAGGGGGACCAACAAGAAATGTCCTTACACAATTATTATGTGAAACAAGAGGAGCCACCTGTGAAATAGTGCAAACATTTAGGAAAATTTATAGATAGTATCATATATTTTTTACTATTTATAAATCAGTCCTCATAATTTAGTGGATAGCTGTGAAAAATATCTTGCTATAAATTAATCATACTAAAAGAATTACAAAAATATTATCAGTTAAATAATAATAAGGATATTCTAGTTATTTTAAAAATAAGAGTATTCTAGCTATTTTAGAAATAGAATGTTTTCTACTTAACAGAATATTTTTAAGGTGTTAGTTAAAATCTAACTCAAGATATTTTTCATATATATTTATTAAATTATAAGATTCGAGTTATAGATAATAAAAATATAAAGTGTAAATTATAATTTCATTAAAAAGCAAGGAGGAGGAGGACGTATGCTGCTTAGCAGCTGCACTAACTTTCTGGGCTTATTTTAGGGTTAGATTTAAATTTCAGCCGGGTCTAAGCTTATTTAAAAAAATTAGGGTTAGATTTAAATTTCGAGCCTAGTTCGAGCTTGAGTGACTCGATAGGCATGTTTATACTATTAGATTTTGTAAATATTTAAATATTATATTCATACATTAAATCTTATATCCATCGTCCATTAAAATATTTAAATAAATCAAACGGTAGATCTCAATCTCATAGAATTAATTATGGGAATTATAATCATAAAGAGTTTCAATAGTAGACTAGCTATGGATTGAGTGTCAGTAGTAGACTTGTGTGGACTAGCTATAGATTGTTACTTACTAGTGAGCTCTTTCTCGAAAGAGAGATCTATGGGTCGCAGAGGATATTTGTGACATGATATCCATGACCTCATCAGCCGAAAGAGATGTCTGCATGCATGGAAAATTGTGCAAGTATTGATGGTGATCTTCCATTAGAGTAAAACCCAGCTGCTCCATATCTCAAATCTGCCAGGAGACTTGGACATAGAGAAATGGTGTTCTGGCCGTCTCCTCCTCCTCCGTCGGCCTCCTCCTCCGGCCTCCTTCGTCCGTCGGCCTCCTACAACTGGGTAGGTGGCATAAGACGTTTATGTAAGGAATTTATCACCTAAAACACAGTGAGCATAGCACTAACATATTTCAGATCACAAAGAATGGACAAGGCAACCAGTATGATTTCAGCTGCACATGTGTATTTGACTTCTAAGTTCATATTAACATTGTTTTGTACAATATCTAATTAAAAGTAACAAAAGAGAGACTAGCTACAATGGTGGTCATTAAAAAGATAACCATATACACATTTTTGACATGGAAGGATTGATGATGTAGTAGTATGGATAATACACTACCAAAGGTTTCGAGGTTGCAGAAAGGGCAAGCATCTTGGGTTATTCACATAACAGCCTGTGTGAACCTAAGAATTCAAGTTGATTCCAGACCGGTCGGCCCGCCTGAACCAGGTCTTGAAAGCTGCAATCAAGTGCGGGCAGTCATCGACGTTGCGAGTGGAGAAGCTTAGGCACTGTTGCAGCAACGCTTGAGCATCTGCTACAGGCAAAGTAGATATAATCTGTAGAAAAGTCTCCTCCAATTCCTGGAAAACAGATTTATGACCACTCGGCATTGGCGACACGATATCCCTGCAAACATTTAGCACTGGAAGCCAACCTTTAACAAGCTTCATCCTGACCTGAGACAGTGAAATGATCAAATAAGATTCCATGTTGTCTACAATCGAAACAGTAGAATAAAAATAATCCATTGCAGTTCTACTACATCCATGCAATTTTACAAGGACGCATAAACATCAAGTGTCTAGTTGACCAGAAGAATCTGATAAATGAACCTTAAGTCTTGAAGCCTTTTGCAGTAGAAAAGCAGCCATGCTACATAAGGACATATACATGTAAACGCATAGCACATTAAATCTATCATACAATAATGTATCAGTTAGAACAATAATTTTGACTCTGATGACATTAGTCAAACATGTATTAAGCTCATGCATGTAAAAATATTCTGAAAGACTGTAGGTGCTAGATGGCTGACAGAGAACTGCTCACAGCCTATGACCCAGGTGAGCGCAAGCAATTTATATGGTAATGGAAAAAGAGTACATCATCAGGATCTATCCTTGACAACAGCACGTTACTAATGCACAAAGTTGATGTGAATCCAGCATCTCTACCACATATTGGTGTCAAGGAAGGGAGGCTAGTTGCTCCTCAAACAACAGAAGTCGTGTTAAATGATGTGATAGAGCTGGAAGGATGACCGACACAATGGTTAATTAAGTTACATTGGATAGTCACGTAATTGCAGATATCCAATTCATTAGAGAAACTAAAGATCTGATGCTCATCGGATGCTTTGGATATCGGGTAAAGTGCAGTTTGAAGATCAACCGAAGGAACATAAAGGCTCAAGTTCCATAATTATCAAGATTCTCATCAAGCAAATTATGACTATTGATACAGATATCTGAAAACTACATGTCATTAAAACAATAATCAGCATGCTTATTCTTGCATCCTTGCCAATATCTTAAATGTACTCCATATAAAACCAGAGGAATAATATCAAGCTCAATAAATGCAATCTCTCAACAGAGGCCCTATGAACTAAGGTCCATATAAGATTAGATTTTTGAAACACATGCTACTTAAACTATTACTACATGGGGATCTGTCAGACATGAACAATAATGTTCACTTTTGGCACAATCCATGAAATTGGTAAAGGACATGTAAACATCAGCTTTACATTCAGTAATCTATCACTCCTAACAGCTAGAGGAAAAGATCTTTAATCTGATAGAAGTAATGACATGCCTACTGAACTCATGCATGTAGAAATGTTTTAAAAGACTGTAGGTGATAAACGACAGACAAGGGATGGCCCAGTTTCTATGTGATAAAGTTGGTGCTGAGGGCGAAAATGCCTGAAGGTCAAGGTAGCTATAAAAAGTAATGTACAGAAATAAGACTGACAGAAACAATACATCATTCCCATAAATAAAAGATTATAGTAACTACGAAAATATTGGCATCATGATTCATTAATTAAATCGAAGTGCTGTGTAATTTGCAAGAATGCAAAGAGTCAATTCCCAAAACTTCTTAAAGCCTTCACAAGCTTTGGAGAAAGCTATCAATGATTAAAGGCCACATGAACCCATCTACTTCATCCAACTTATTTTGGGTAGATCCTCACTCAAACTAAGGAAGCTATCCTTTTATTAAGCCAAACACAAGAGCTGACATGATCAAATGCCTGGTTTGTCCATCCATGCATTTAGGTGATCAGAATGTAAACAGTCATAAAAGAAAGATGATCCAGTTGAGTGCATTCTTGGTATTGGTTCATTTTCATGGTTGTCTCAAGACTCTCCACAAAAGAAGTATGACAATACTCAAGTTACCTAACTTAACTCCTTTTTCTATGCTTAGGCTTGGCAGTTAAAAAAGATTAAATACTATCATTCTCTTTCCAATTTATCTCAAACCATCATGCCACTAAAACGAGAACTAATAGAAAGAGCATGCCTTTCTCCCAAACCCACGAGTAGTACACTTCATTTTGAGGCTGAAGAGATGGAAAAGCTGCATCTTTCAACAAGAAATATGATAATTCTTTTAAGGATGAGAGGAGACCAAGAAGTTGCAAACTTTTCGCAGCCAGAAAGCAGATATCAGCAAATGAATAATATCTTAAGTGTCAAACAATAACAAGAATCCCAAGGATTTGCAACAACGGTGTGATAAAATTGGAGCAAGCAGAGCATTTCTATACGCATGCTTCATATGAAAGCATCTAGAACATTAAACAGAAGCTTAAAGATTACTAACCGATCATCCTAAACATAGACAGACATAAACCACCAGGCATAACAAAACTACTTGGGATTAATTGGTTTTAGTGCCATGGTAGAATCACTCGTATCAAAGTTAACACCTCCAAGGCAAGGCAGCAAATTCTGCAACTTAAATTCTTTTTTACTTCACTTCTCCAATCCTATAGGAGGCCTACTCTTGTCCTTGCAGGGTAAATTCTACTCACATGCTACATTATATCAACAATTTATACCAAGAATATCGGATAAATTTACCTGCTGAGGAGCCAAAGTAGAGCCCGAAGCAACTGCACTAGCAAGCCGAAAAGTGCAGCGTGTTACGAGCGATGGCAACCCAGGCGCGATATTCTTCCATGCATCATCCCTCAAAGTCTTCTGCAAATCCGCCGCAAGTGACGTCTGTTCACTCCACTCCTCCACGGCATTATCCGCCACCCGGAGCTCAATCATCCTCTCAATCAACCAATACAAATGCTTTGCATTCACCACCGCCGCGTGCAAATTCAACCTCTGTATTGCCTCCCTCTCATCATTATCCCCCGCGACTCTCAGATCGGGGCTCGCATACTTGCCCATCAATTCCTTCACCGTCTCCAAGCATGACAAGAACGCCATATCGAGCACCATCTGGACCGAATCCTTCGTAGGATACTCCCGCAATAGCTTTGCGACGAAGGCCTTCACGGTGGCGACGTTGGGGTGGGAGTGCATCGCGGAATTGATCAGGTCATGGAGCATGCCCTCGGATGCGGAGGCGTCCGCTGAAACCCTAGCGAGGAGATGACGGGATTCGTCATGGGGGAGCAAGGGGATGATGGAGAGGATGCATTCTTCCTCCTCCTCGGTCCATGGGACCGCCTCGAGGAATCGGAGGCAAGCTTGGATGAGCTCGTCGAAGAGGAGCTCGAGGGCGATGGGGAGGAGATCGATTGCTTCGGAGGCGGAGACGATGGAGCCGCGGAAGTCGAGGGTGTGGAGGAGGCGGAGGACGGACACGTGGCGGTCGAAGGGGCGGCGGAGGACGGGGACAGAGGAGGGGATCTTGAGGGTGATGCGCTGGGGGGAGGTGATCGTATCCCAGCGGCCGGAGAGGAGGACGGAGAAGTAGCGGGAGCGGCGGAGGGCGGAGGAATGGAGGTGGAGGTCGAGGTGGGGAGGAGGGGGGTGAAGGTCTGGTTCTCCGCCGGAGCAGGTGACGGTATCGGAGGATTCAAGCTGGAGGCGGAGGACGACGTCGGCGGTGGAGGGGTCGTTGAATCCGCCGGGGATGGAAGCCGGAGGAGGAACGGAAGAGAGGTCCTCCATTATGGTTCCATCCGGGGCGGAAAGGCGGTTGCTGCTGCCGGAGCGCTGCCGTTTGCGGAGAGACATCGAGCGGCCGTTAGATCTGACGGTGGATGGACAAAGAAGGACATATCACATATGACTGGTTGCATAAATAAGATTTGGATAAGCTAAGAGAAATGTGCGTCCTAATTATATTTATTTTTATTTTAGAAAAATCTTATTTAACTCCTCCAGCTCTATGTATTATTTTCGTTTATCCTCTACTTCTTTCTAGACTCGAATGCCTTTTTCTCTTATCTCTAAAAAAACTATCTCAATGAAAAGGAGATAAGTTTCTATGAATAAGAGGGATAGAAATAATATACTAGTCAATTTGACCACCTTCTTTTCTCCCTCTACCTTTGCAAGGGTTTTCCAGAGAAACCATTCTTTCTCTCTTGCCTCTCTCTTATTCTCTTTCACTATTTCCTTCAACTCCATTTGGTGATCTTAACTGTTTCTCCTGCTTCTATTAGCCATGTTACCCCTCATCTCTCTTAAGTAGCCATTGTGGCTCATTCCCCAACCCATGCACAACGAGAAGGAAATTCTATGGAAGTTCATCGAGATGCTGAAAGTGAACAACGCCATGGAGGAGTCTATCTGACAACACCATCTCAAGCCACAACCTAAGTCATTGTCTGATCGGAAGATTTCTAACCAACAAACCCTTCAATGCGGTGGTTTGAAAGCCTCCCTTGGTATGGAGTTCATTGAAGTGGCTAGAAGCACCTTCCTCTTGACCTTCGAATGTGAAAAGAACAAATGGTATATTTGGACGGGCTCTTCTTGGTCCTTCAGTTGGGATCTATTTGTCCTCAACACATTCAAATCGGACCTACCGATAGACAGTTGGACCTTTGACCACTCGGAGTTCTGAGTATAGTTTATGGCCTTTCTCTAGAATATTTGTCTTCCTCCACATTAAAGAGGTTGGCGCCTAGAGTGGTGGTTTTAGTTCCCACACTCTTGTTGGGGAAAAATAAATAACCAAGATTTATTCGAGTGCGTGTGAAGATTTATATTATTGGAGCAGTGCATAACTTCTTCCTCATTGTCAATATGGATAAGGGTCTCAATAAATCAACCATTGTCTTAATTCACAAGAAATATAATGCCATAGGGGTCAGTGATTACAAGCCAATTAGCTTGTGCAACACTGTCTACAAATTGATAGCGCAGTTATTAGTAGTAAGGTAAAACAACACGTGACCACTTTCATAGCCCCAACTCAAAATGTTTTCACCCTGGGCAAACAGATCGTAGACAACTAAATTATAGCTCACGAAGTGCTTGGCTATCTCAAAATCTCTCAAAGCGTAAAAGACTATTAAACGCATTTGATCACATGGAATGGCATTTCATCGGAGATTGTCTAAAACTATATGGCTTCTTGGACAAGTTTATTGGTTTGGTTATGAGTTGCCTCTGCACCACTACTCTAACCTTGGATGTAAATGGTAGCGTTGACAACTGTTTCAACCTCTCCAAGGGCTAAGTGTCCACATGAGTTCGTTGGCAGCAAAGGTGTGCCCCCTATCATCGTATCTATTTATAATCGGCTATAACATTCTATCCATTTTCCTCGACTACGAATTCAAGCTCAAGCGATTTATCGACATCGAAATCTCTCAAAGTGCATGACCTATCACTCACCTTATGTTCATTGATGACCTCCTTCTATTCAGCAATGCAACTCTCAAAGACTCCATAAACTTGAGAGAGGTCATTGACCTCTATTATCAATCTCAGGCCAAACTATCAATTATGAGAAATCGACAATCTTCTTGAGCACAAAAGTTGACTCCAACCGAAGAAGCTATGCATTCTCCACCCTTAGGCTAAAACTTTTGAAGGGTAGGAACACTACCTGGGGAATCCACTGGTCCTTCCTTGATCGAAGTACAACGCCTGTGAGTTCGTGCTCAAGAAGCTTAAGAAGCGCTTAGTAGGCTCGAAAGCTTGGCAGCTGTTTCATACTAGACGAGCTATGCTCATCAAAATAGCCATAAATAGTATACCAGTGTATTTCATGTCAAGCATTCTCTTTCAAAAATCCCTCACAAAACTATTGGACTCTCTCATGAGAGATTTTGCTGGGGCTTTATTAATGGCAGTAGGAACCTCTATTTAAGGAAATAGGGTTTAATTTGTAGACCAACCATGCATGGGGGGGCTTGGTATGAGGAGCATGCATCTGGTGAATCAAGCACCAATTATCAAGCTAGCATGGAGATTCCTAACCGATGAGGGCAACATCTACGCAACACTTTTTAAGGCTAAATACCTCACTAGCAGATTCTTTTGGAAATCCAAACTAATTGGAGCATCTTGGACATTGACGATCCATCCTGAATCCGAAGAGTTCGCTTAAGAGGATGGTTAGGTTCGAGATAGGGGATGGAGAGTCGATTTCTATCACCCACAACCCCTAGCTACCAACATTTGATCTCAGTGATATTCCCCTCTCGGCTCACATCATTAAAGTTAAAGACCCGTTCAACAGCCATTCAATGGGGGTAGGACTCTATTCTTGTACGCCAAATATTGTTGAAGGAAATTGCAGATGCAATCTTGAAAGTCTTTCTAATTCTTGCTTTCGCAAAGAGAAAAGATATACTTTGCTCGATATCAACAACTAGCGGCACCTTTAGTGCAAGGTTAGCTTATAGTGCAAACCACTAGGGATTAGGAGGCAACACCTTCAAGTCCGAGCTTGGACAGTATTTGGAAGGTTGTTTGGACAGGCATCGAAGCCATATGAAAGGTCAAAAATGTTCATATGACGCTATTTGACGGATGCTATTTCTGTGCGAATGAAGCTCAACAAGAGAATGCCCCATGTTGAAATAACGTGCCCACTCTACCTAAGCAGTCAAGAGACAGTTGAGCATGTAATCATATATTGTTAGTTCTCTATAGCAGTTTGGTTTGCGGGTGCTCTAGGGCTTCATCAGGTCTTGAATACTAATAGGTTTGATGAGTGGGTGAAGTTTCTTAACTCAAAACTAACTAAAGATCTCTTAGGGTATGCTTTCACCACGATGTGGTTCATCTGGAATGCAAGAATTACTATTGCTTTAGAGAATGAAAGCCCTCTAAAAATGATTTCACAAACAAATTAGGCTTTCTCTAGGGTTCAGTCCGTTGATTCCTCTAAGGGAAGCCAACCAGTCTAGGTCTCTAGGAAACTCCGAGCGACAAAAGAATTTACTTGTTGGGTGGACATGGCTGGAAGGGATGTAACGATAGTGGGTTGGGCATCTTTATAGCAAGTTCAATTGTACAAAAACATCTACCTCACTAACTGTGGAAATGCACTCGTTAGAGAAGCCCATGCCCTCTTACTTGGTCTATAGGAAGCTCTGAAGCTAGAAAATATAGATGGTGGACTCATCTATAGTGAGTGTCTAAAGATTTCAATAAAGTGAACATAAGCAAGGAGGTCACCGATTGACAAATACCTCCTGTCATTCATGAATGTAAAAGACTGACGAAAATGTCTTTACTCATCAAGATTTCCTATTCGAGAAGAGTGAACAAACTTGATTGCTCACAACCTTGTCGGTCTAGCTATCTAGAATAAATGTTGTAAGGAACGGACCAACTGTATTCCCTCTGGGGTTTAATGGTTTTACATGAGATGAATATGTCTATGGACTATATAAATAAAAAGAGGGATAGAGATTGAGAGTTCTTAAGAAGAATATGCTACAACACTAACCATTGCTTTGCCATTAAGAGCTTTGAAGAAGAATATGCTACAACAGTAATCATTGCTTCGCCATCTTCCTGCGTACACCACCTCCACCATACTAGTGGAGTCGAGGCATTGTCTCTGCTCTCTCCCTCCCTCCTCATTTCTTCTTGAATCTAGATATCATTTTCCTTTACAAGTATTACGTGATTACCATACTAGTGGAGTCGAGTGTTATGTGTGTTTAGTATGTTATGTTAAGCCTATCATATATGTTAAGTATGTTATATTAAGTGATGTATATTAAAAGTAGTAGTCATTTATTGGTAAGTTAGCTACTATGTCTCCGTCGTATTCTTATATTTATGTATTTTGACTTATTCAAGAGGATGATCTTTTTGATGACAAATATTTCTTGTATTTTCTTTTACTTCAAATAAGAGAACAATAATTTATTTTATAGCAGCAATATAAATCCATTGTCGTCTAGTCCGGTTAGGATATCTGGCTTTCACCCAGACGACCCGGGTTCAAATCCCGGCAATGGAAGAAAATATTTTTTTTCTTCTCCTTTACGTACCTTTTCTATTATTATTATTATTATTATTATTATTATTATTATTATTATTATTATTATTATTTTGAAAAGGGTGAGGATTAGCGGGATAGGTTAATAATCATCAAAGAGAAAACAAGATAATAGAAATAAATATTAGATTTTCCCATCCACGTCCTAGAGAAAACAAGATATTAGATTTTTGTCATCAAGAGGCAAAGGATGGGGTGATCAGATGCAGTGATCATTGAGGCAAGTTAATAGAAATAAATAAATAAATAAATAAAGAGAGAAGTCCTAAAAGTTGAAGGATAAGTCTCCTTGTTCAATCAAAGACAAAGGACATATCATGGTAGAAGCCAACATTAATATTAGTAGGCCATTTGTCAATATGAACAGTAGAAAGCAAGGCATCACACATAGGGTGCATGAAATTAAAAAAAAAATAAAAAAAACTTTAACCCCAAGCATAGTTTGTGGGCTTAACCTTTTTTTTTTTCTTTTAAGGGTAAGTGTGGTTGTATTTATCAAGGACTAAGGTTGTCCAAGAGTTATTAGCCTAATTTGGACCTTTTCTTTTTGCAACAAGGGATAGTCTAACCGTTCATATATCACTATATTGTATGAAATTCATAATTTAAGTTCTAACAATAATTCACAGTTTTTAAGTATATATTATAATTTACTTGTAATATTAGATTAAGTTATATTTTTAAAATATTAATTAAGGAGTTTTTATTTATTTAAACTAACTCTAATTTATTTATATGTATATTGTAATGGTGAAATATATAGACTCTGCAATGTGAAAAAATAACAAAAGTTGTTATATTTACGAAAATGACTAATTAGAGATATTTTTTCTATTCAAGTCTCTCTAATCATTCTTTAATTACTACAGTAAGAGACTAATTAGAAATAGTTTAAACTACGAATTTTTATCAGAATTTCATACTTAAACTATAAATTCTTCGTTCCACTGTAAATATATTTCGAATATATACTTAAAAAATTATTAATTATTGTCAGAATTTTATACTTAAACTGCGAATTTTTTTATCAAATTCTTTATTTCACTATAGATAAATTTTAAATATGAAGAAACTCAAAATACAAAAGTTCTAGATCATGATGTCACAAATTTTATTTAATTAGTTTCATATTTTTTGGATTTTAGATGCATATCTTCTTAATATTTTGCTAAAATTATATTGAATTAGAATTTTGTAGTTTAACTTTAAGTAGAAATTTTATAATTAAGCTACGAAATTTTAGTTATGCACAGTTTTAAAATGATATTCATAAGATAATCATTTGAAGTCTAAAAATTATAAAACTAGTTGGATAAAATCTATGACATCATGATCTAGAATTTTTTTATTCGGAGTTTCTTCATATTAGAAATATATCTATAGCGGAATAAAAAATTATAGTTTAAGTACGAAATTCATAGTTTAAGTATGAAATTCTGATAAAAATTCATAGTTTAAACGATGAAGAAGAAAAAGAAAAGAAATTAGTAGCTAACATATGAAGTCGAAGATGAAGATGAAGATGAAGAAGAAGATAAGTACATGTCATTCCTCTTTCTTCCTTAGTGTTATATTAACATTTAGACAGAAAGAGTAAAATTGGAAGAAAAGTAAAAAATAAAAAACTGAAGTGCAAGAAAAACCTAAAATGACACTGGCCTATCAAATTAAAAAACCCTATATTTCGAGAACATATTGGTAAACCTATAAAGTAAAAATAGGATGAATAAGGGTGCAAAAATATAAACTACAGTGAAAAAAAAAACTACGATAGCAAGATAGGTGAAGGGAAGGTCAGCCCATTCAATATTGAGGGAACTGTTAGTGTTAGTGATAGTGTTAGTGCTGTGCTATCCCAATTCTCGAAGGTAAGCTTCTATCTCCGGCCACCATGACTCCTCTCTGCCTCTCTTCGACCTCCTCCTCCTTCTTCACCTCCAAATTCCTAAACCTAAACCTAATCCCTCCTCTTCCCCGCCGCCTCCATTTCAAACCCCACCTCACTCCACAAACCCTCTCCTTCTCCTCTCTTGCTCTCCGCCTCTCCTCCCCCTCCGGAGCCGGTGGCCGCGCCTTCCTATCCGCCGCCTCTGCCATACCCATTGAAGACCTCGTGGAGAGGGACTGGTCCTTCCTCGACTCCGACCCCTCTTCCTCCGGCGACGACCGGGCCAAGAAGGCCCTCCGCATCATCACCGCAGCGGAGATCTCCGCGAGTTCCAAAGTCCTCATAGTGATGCCCACCGTCGGATTCGTCGACAGGCTCGTGGAATCGTCACCCTGCGATCTCCTCGTCGCGGTCCACGAGTCCCTCTTCGTGCTCGCGATGATCAAGGAGGGCCACGACCGGGTCCGGTGTTGGCAGGGCGATGTAACCGTCGTGCCGGAGAAGTTTACGCCGTTCGATGTGGTGTTCGTTTGCTACTTCCCTGGGATGGGAGTCTCGATCACCCAACTCCTGAGCTCGCTCGCTCCCAGATGTTCTCCAGGTTAGATTTTTTTTTTCCATGTTCTTCTTATTCCTTGTTGAGTAATTTGTGACCTTAGTTCTTCCTTTACGTTGTTTCTCGATTATAATTTAATTTGGTCTTTTGAGATAAACTTCTTGCTGTGAGTGAATAATTACTCAATTTTGGACCTTATTTATTTGGTTCTCACATTTCGTGGCATGTAGAGAGTAAATTTGGGGTTGTGATGCTTAAGACTGTTTCATAGCAGTTGTTGGTTGGGAATTTATAATTGGAAGGTATATCTGATAATGCATATCTAAGTTTCTACGATTTGTAGCATATCTGCATATCAAATTGTTATTGTAAGAGGCAAGATTAGTGGATACATTAGCTTAATAGGGAGTTTCTGGTGTAAGTGGCCTTGCTTTAAAATGGTTTTACAATTATTAGACTTCTTAGATGAGGATGAAAGTTTTAGGTTTCTGGTGATAAAGTCTATGAATGGCAAAAAGTGATTGGTTGGCACTTATAAAGTTGAAAATTTTGTTTTGCCTTCTGAGATATTTGAATGCTGACTCTATTTTTTAGTAAGTAGAGGTTCAAGAAATTTATTAGTAGAAGGGATGGTTTAGGAGATGCAGTTTAGTGCATTGCAAAGTGCGTCTAGAGGTATGTGGAACTTCTGTGATATTGTTGGAAAAAGGGTTTAGCTACATGGAAGATGGTGACTTAAGTGAGTTGCATAACTAGGAAACTTTAAACAATAAATAGTCTCAATTGTCATAAGTTGGTGTTGTCAACCTTTAAGGATGGGATGGATAGTACAAACATTGTTGTATGTTTCAAATATGTGTTTGACAGAGAATTTGCTGCACTATCATGGGGTGATATAGTCTGGGTGGCAGATCCATATTGGAAAAAACAAAGAACTCAGATAGAAAGCAAAGGTAAATGACAAAGATAGCCCTAAAGAAAATGAAGGTATATTCTAATTTAGAAATGGCTAGTGAGGTCAGCTAATGTATTTGGTCTCATATATTTCAAACTTCCAAATATTTTTTTGTTGAGTTGATTGTCTAGCATCCAAATGGTGATCTTCAGAGTATCGTATATTTGAGACATTGTGGTCGAGCTGATTTGTTCAAGTGTTGGTAGTTAGATTAGATGAAAATTTGATTTTGGGTGGAATTGGAAAATTTTGAATGGTGAAAATTGTTAGGTGATTGAAGAATCAGGAGATGGGTGATCAAAACCTAAGATAAAGATTAGAGAGTGTATTCTTTTATTTGTGGGATAAGTTACTTCTTAGGAGTTCATTGAGCTCTACCAATTTTTAATCAGTTGAATTATGTCCATTCTCTGATGTTGAAGGTAGTGAGGAATGGTTCTGGATATGTCTTAAGTTGAATTACGGAAAATAAAGCTGTTGCTTTGGGATGTTATTATAGAGTGAATTGGTTTGCTAAAAATTCTTATTATCACTATGAGGAATTCAAGTTGGTACTCTGCCATCCTAGTTGGTCAAAAGGGAGTAATAGTTTTTGTTCCCTTTATGCCCTTAAATTCTCAAAGGTATATAAATAAATTGTACTTTCTTGGTTTCTCTGTTTTCTGTCTGACAAATATCTTGAATATTCATGTGATATATCTGCTTAAAGTAACCCATTAATTCTAGATCAAAGTCTACCAATGATATCTACAAAAAATTCTTACACCTATGCCTTTATAGAAAAATCACTATACTACTAAATTGCATAACATCCTGACTTCCGCCATCCTCATCTATCTTGTAAGTGATTGGAAATAAATAGGTTCCTTAAAACAACTTGACTATCTTTTCTGTTCAATCTTGCTGTGACAAACTTTACGCTCTTTTTTAGGTGCAAGAGTAGTTATCTGCTTTGATCAAGGGAGGCAGATTGTCGAGCAAAATCATCGTCAACAATATCCTGATATGGTAACTACTGATTTACCTGATAAAGCAGTCCTGGAGAAGGCTGCAGCTGACAACTTATACGAGATTACAGAGTTTATTGATGAGCCTACCATTTACCTTACTGTGTTGAGATTCTGCAAATGAATAATGTCCAACTCGAAATTTTTTTCCTGTAAAAGTTGCCTTAGGCTTCAACTTATTTCTGCTTTATGGAGAGTATCATCTAACATTATTTTTTCTGTTGTAAATAGTGGATCCTTCTATATTTTTTTTTCTTCTCTATTCGCTATTTCTTTAGTCAATTTAATGTCATCAAGCAGTCTTGTATGATAATCTCGTCTTATGACAAGTTTGAACTATTTATTTCACGATTAAGTGGTTGGATCTTACAATTTTGACTTGTCCAGGCCTGTACTGAAGTGATCAATGATACTTCCTTTGTTGCTCAATGCTGTAATTCACTTTGTTTGAAATTTTCCTAGACCAGCTTGTATTAAAGTTTTTCTTGTGTTCATGAGATTATACTACAGAAACAATGCCCTTCCCTCTTGTCGGTATGCCGGTTATACAGGGACTGAAACCCTTAGAGAAGTATCAGGTGACTATTATCTCTTCTCAGAACTTTCTCATATTGTCTCTAGCTCTGTAAACCTGTCACCATCTATATACTTCAATTTTGCTGCTAAGGGCACAAATGTTTCAAGATTGTGAAATAGAGTATATGATTTCAGGTTTACTGGCAAGAACATCCTATGGGAGGCAGATTAGATTGGAGAAAAAGGCTTTAATTTAATTTTCCAAAATTCTTCTGACATTTCATGAAAGGCGGCTATATACAACAAGAATGAGGAAAATGTGAAGCAGACTCAGTCACGGCCTTCTACTAGGGAGAGACGTGAGCAGCCATCAATCCATAGGTGAATCTACCCAAAAGTCATTGAAAAATATAATCCAATGCTCAACAATATATGATAAGTGGATATACCAATACCAGACAGTTTATCTCCTAATAAAAACAATAATAAAACACAAGTAACAACAATACAAGTAATAAACTAATGATACTCAAATTTTATTGTGCCGAACTTCTCAATCTCAAATAAATGCTATATTTTTATTTTTGGTTTGTGCATGTAGATGCACATCAATTGATAGTCACCCTCGAGACAGCACTAAGATCTTTTCCTTTTACCTAATCTGACTAAAATTATTTGGAAATATCATTAATTAATAAATGCACAATGTCTTTACTTTTAACTATCGATAGAGATTAAAGCCACTTTAGAGATAATTTTTGTTTAGCTTGGACTATTTCATAATCCTGCGAGAGTCATCTAAATTGATCATCATATGACTAGAAAATCATCGTAGGAAGATTTTTAATCTAACTTAAGATTGTCTGTAAAGTTATACCTACTCATAGTCCGATATTCTAATGCATGAAGATTAACACTATAATGCACAAACTATAAAATGACACGAAGTATAATAACGCAAGTAGATTAATATTGTACAAAGATAACATTATAAGCGTAATGGTATGAAATACGAAGATAACACTATAACATAATGGTGTGAAACATGAGATAAAAGAAATATGTAAGTGATTCTGCTCCCACAGGTGGTCCACATGGAATAGTGTATGTAGAGTTTTTTTACTTGGTCTTTGATAGTTTAATTGTGAGGTATTTTGATAGTTTAGGAGTCATTATGTACCAAAATTAATTATGGAGATTATTATAAAAAAGGGTGATAATTTGGGGGATGAAAATGAAATTATCCTTAAAAAAAAATAAAGATGAGCTTGCTAGCTTAAACAGTTAAATAAATGGTTGATCAAACAAAGAGAGAACTGAGATAATGTTCTTGAATTTTAAGACCATAGCAATACCATGTTTATAGAGAAATAAAGATTGGTTAAATTATTTTGTCCCCTTAACTTATGCACAAAATTATTTTATTCTCACTTTTTTTTGTACTAAACCAACTCTTATATAGTAAAACTATTAGAATTCTTGTCCCACTTAATAGATCCCTAATTAAGTTACTAAAAATACCTCTCTTTTTTAGACAAATTGATTAGGGATAGGTTAATTTGGGCATTTTGGTAATTAGATGTTATAACCGAGCATTGTGGTAATTTGAGTGGGCACTATTAATTTAGATACAAACTATAATAATTTTATTTTAGTCATAAATACATAGACTAATTTGGTACCGAAGATTGTATAGCGGATAACTTAATTTTTCATATAAATACAAAGAGATAAACTATATTTAACGAATAAAGATTTATGACAAATATTTACTAATAGTTACGATAAATATCAAACATAAATATAATAGAACAAGAGAGCAAGTACGACGAACAACAACTTTATTCATAATTATTTTGAGTAGGAAAAGAAGTTCCTTCTTATCTTCCACTAGATCCTCTCCTGCTATGAGTAAATGCTCATGCTCTAAGAGTATAAATACTCTTCCCCACAAATGGGCTGACGAATATATCTTTTGTATTGTAACACAACAATCTCATAGTGGGCCTCTCATTTCATAGTTGTCACGGTTTCACTTGTCGAATAAGACTAATTCTAAAAGAAGTATTATAAGTTATCAAATATTTAGTTGAATACTAGTATAAAAAAGTGATAATTATATTTAATACGATATAAAATTGATATTAAAATAATAGAAAATAACAAAATTGCATCAGAAATTGGCGATAATTTATACCAAATGACCAAAATATCCTAATTTGGATTTAGTAGTACTAATACTTAAATTTATCTGTAATTATCATATTTATTATTAAAAGTGCAGACTATATTCTCCACGCACCCACACAACATGGTAACAAAGAGAAAATATTCCCTGCATTATTGATGAAAAAATAATAAGAAAAGTTCTATGCACGAGTTCATTAATAAAACATCAAATTCTCCCAAGTAAAGTATGTATTGATTTAATTGATCATGCCAAAGTGGTACGTTTTAATGTATCATTCTAGTTATGTTAAATCCGTGACCGCTTAGGTCGTCGCTAAGTTGTTCATTGATCGGAAAGGATGACATTCATTGTCTTTTCTTGTTTGCTCGGAGAGCTAATCTTGATAGTAATCTCATGAGTTGGGGGTTGTCCTTTTTGCTTCTTCAGTTTTTAGCCTCCCATCAAAGTGAGGCATTTTGCAACCATGGGAGCTAACTTATCTTAATAGTACCTTCTTCTTCTTTTTTGAAAAACAAGTAAAAATGCTGTTTTTTTAATCCCTAAGTTGAAACAAGAGAGACGGCATAGGCAGTGAAAGCATCAATATATTCATAACTGAAGACATCTTATTGAATGTTAAACTCCTGCTATCTTCATAATATAACATCTAGTTCTTCATATAAGCTCTTGCAAGAAAACGGCTCATATGACTGCAATAAATACCACAGCTAGATTACATCTTAATAGAGAACCTACCACACTCAGGGAAAGAATAAAACAAGCTATGCCTCTCACAATCTCTTTTTCTCTACACTCTGAAATGATAAACCATAAAATGGAAGCAATAACCAATAAGAATATACTAACTTGGAGAAGATTTATTTTCCTTAACGAATGCAATTACTCACACGTTCACAACTGAAGCAGAGAGGCAAGCACAAAGATGGATCTGTCCTGAACCAGATTATGAACTGCTCTGTAAGAATGAAAACGTAGCCCCAGTACTACCTGAAAACAAGCAGTACTCTTGAACACTCTTCTCTTCCTTTGAGCAACTATGAGCTTGAGCTGCCGGAGAGTTGGAGGCTAAGCCTCCATTTATTTCTTCTTTGGACAATGGGGTCTTCGGTATTAATCCTGAACCAACACCAGCAATTGGGCCCCCAAAGTGAAACAAAGAGAAGGAAGGTTTTTCATTATGTTCTTTAGCAGCATTCTCTGCACCACCATTTTTACCCACTGACTGTAGCTTCAAATGGAGCTGTCCACTTGGACATTCGAGAGGGTGCCTATTGCTAGTGGGCTCAGCTAAAGAGCTAACATGTCGATTTCCACATGAATTTCCACTTCTATTTTGCTCCATGGAACTTTCAGGATTGAAGCCAGCAACATTTGTTATGTACACATTGTTGTATATATACTGTTGTGGTGCACCAAACACGGGGGCTGTTAAAGGCTGTAGAGCACTGTAATGCGAGGAGAAATCTGCGGATCCAGATTGGTTTGCTGCTGAGCCATATGCAATAGGAGTTGGGTATACAAAGTGGTTGGGTTGGGCAAATGGCAAAAATCCATTTGTACTAGTGAAGCAAGAAGCTACCCTTTTACTATTGTACTCCATAGTTGGAGATGGAAGAAGGGGAATGAACATGCTTTCATGCTGCATCGGTAGCATATATTGCTGTGATGGAGCAATATGACCTCCAATTCGACAACTATCAGTGAACTGGACAGCCTCTGTTGAATTTTCTCCTGAAAATAAATATTCCTTCGCTGTTGGGGATCCGGCAGCAGTTTTCATTAAATAGCTACCTGCACTTGAGCTATTTCTTTCTGAAGTTTTTTCCCTGATTTCACAAGCACTGCCAGTGCATGTGGAAGTGTACCTGCCATCAGACTGTTGGCTAGCATCTTCTGAATCTGATGCTGAAGATGTTTCCACATTTTGATCACTTGAAGAGCTTGTGCTGCTGTCTCCCTCACTAAGACATGACGAACAGTTATCTGAACTAGAACTGTTGGTTATGGAGTCAGAGTTATTGCTCAAAGGAAATGCAGACATAACCACGCCTGCATTAACTTCCTCCTCTCCACCATTATTTGAGTAGCACTCTGACTTGGTTACCAGGGAAAGTCCATGCTGATAATCACTATCATATGTGCCTAACTGACATGTATTCTGATTCTTACTGCAACCCTCATTGACCTTATGACTGCTCAAACCATCCACTTTTCTAGAACTTTCAGGATGCGCTTCAACAAGTGACCCAAGTTCACTATGAGAATGACTTCTTTTTATGTCTTTGCTAACTTCTATCTTCTCAGATGGATCAAGTTTGACAAAACTTCCCAAGGTAGCACTTGAACTGCTTCTATTACATTTTTTCCGAGCATCAGTTGGTTCCCACACCTGCTTTATATGAACATCTTTGTTAAGTGGATCACCAATATAGTTTCCCTTTTTCATGAGAATATTATATGGCAAACAACAACCACTATTGTAATTTCTGATGCGGTAGAATGGCCTAGGCATATCCAAACCAGATTCTATTTTATTTGCATTCTTGATTTCTCGGCCTAATCTAGCAGTTGATACATGATACCCATCCTTCATCCTGTAATCTGCTTGACAAGTGCACCTACAGGAGCGGAAGTTACACATATCATGCATTCTGCTGTTTGAACAGTGAAATTTTGCACTGAACTTCATGTCGCTATTTCGAGTAACGTTCCTTACAACCCTTTCTTTAGACAGCCGGTGCAGAACACTCATGCTCTCAAAAGGGACGAATGTATGGGCACTCGTATCATTGCTGATGATAGAATGGCGACTCTCATACCAATCATAAGCCTGATTTTGATGGGAACCTTCTCTATATCTCAGCTTCTGCTTTGATGATTTTGATTGCTCATTTGTAAAGGATCTGCCTCCGCCACTAATAATATAATCTCCCTCAATGGGACATTGATGCACGAGACTGCCAATTTTCATGTTCTTTTTATTAGCATCCCCACATAAAGACTGTTCATCAGTGATAGAAGGAGAAAGAGGCTTCGCAGACATAGGAATCATATCTCCCTGTTCACTTACAGAATCTCCAGTGTCAGGAGTACGAGGTGAATCATTATGAGCACTTGTAAGAGAGTCATCTAAAGATGTCACAGAGATAACAGGAGATGATTTTGATTCAATAAATTCTCTTTCCCTCTCCCTTTCCTTTCCTTTCAGCCTCTCCTTTCTTCTTATCTTCTTTTCTCTTTCTTTTGCCCTTCTCCGCTCCTTGCGCTCCTCTTCTTCACGCTTTTCTTTCTCTTCTTCTTCAAGAAGCTTGGTCTGTAAGATGATCAAAATAGGAGAAAGTGAATACTAACCCCCCCAATCACATTGGTGTAATTTTAGACGTTATATCAGATAAAAGGACAAACAAAAACAGCATAGTACCTGCTTTTCTAATGTAATAATTTCTTTGCAAGCAACACGAACACGCTCCTCCAGCAATTTTAAGGCCAGGGAAACAAATACACTGTGTGCATTTTGTCGAGCAGTACCTTCTCTGAAAGCCTTTTCTACCTGGGAGACCTCATTACTTAGCTCTAACTTGCTTGGAATGCATTAAAAATACTAGAACAGTACAGAAGTAATTATTAGTATTCTGCTTTATTCTAATTTTATGACTATATACTTTATAGTGCGTAATGCTCTGGGGTAATCAATAAAATGAGGATGCTAGACTGTACAAGCTGAATCAGGCCTCCTAAAAGTGAAGATGCTCTTAATGCTATGAAGGCCTAAAAGACATTCAAGTAGATATACAGAAATTCAAATTTAGGAAAAGAATGCAGAACATGAAATAAGCAGGGAGATATTATGAAGTACAAGCCCATTGCATTCTTCTAATGCTCACTTTCAACTCCCAGAGTGAAACATGCACAACATTCTATTTTTACAAATGTGAAGAAGTTCAATGTCTATAAATCTACATCTTCTTGCTCAAAGTTTCGAAACTCGGTATCGGGGTTGGTTGTTAGAAAAAAACGTTATGTATCATCTGTGTCAGTTGTATCGGTCATATTAGTCGCCCGTATCAAAGTGAACTATTTTTAATTCGTAAAATTATAAATATTATTTAAAAAAGTATTTTTCTATTAGAAAAAAATAATCATATATGAAGCCTAAAAAGTAAAGAAAAAAAAAAACTAACTTAAAACCACGATGAATTTTGACTTGAATTTGATAAATGTTTATACTCGTACACTACTATTGTAGAATAACGATGAAGTGAGAGATCTCTCTCTTCATTGTTGTTTTGTAGCAGTAAAAAAAAAAAGTAGTCAAAGAGTGAGCAAGAAAAAGAGAAGAGAAATGAGAAAAATAAAACACTCACTTTACGTTTACCAACATTACAGAGTAATCGGAGGGGCTCACCGAATAGACCGTCGGACGAGCTTGATGAAAAGTGAGAGTGGGAGGGGAATGTGTGAGAGATAGAGGGTAAAAACTAAAAATTAAAAAAAAATACCTGATGACATCAATTACTAATATCTCCCAAGTTAGATACATTTAGATTCTACCTAAATATTAAAAACATTTAGTTACAACCAATACGACCAAGTTCAATTGATACGATGAAATTGGTCGAGTCAATTGTGATGGGCATACAATTTCTTGCCTATGGTTAAATCTTTGATGAGCTGCAAAAGATTCAATTATTATGTTTAGAGTAAAGTTAAAAATGTGACTTGAACCCTCTCAAAATTCCAAACATGGTAAGTTGCTAATTAATTTCGTTGAGAATCAAAACTAAAAGATATATGTGAAGTAGCAAAAGGTGAGCAACAAAAGGATAATAAATCCTTTTAAATAGAAAAATCAAACCCATGAATTTGCTAATGACCAACATATTTAAGATGTTGAATTGGATACAAAGGTAGTGAGCTATTTCTCTTCATTTGCTGCTAAACCCTGGGGATGAGGTTTATATGTGCAGATCTATTAAAATGAAGTACCCATGTTTATGGCAATGTTGTCACTGATATATTCTCCAAACCTAATCAGAGAACAGCTATCTTAATGATAAGATATTATAGAAAAATTTCAAAGTATAGGAGAATGATGAGATGTGGGTGTAGAGCAATTTGGTGCTATAAGAAACCTGCTCTTTGAAGATAACCGTTGCAGCATCCAAAAGGAATTCTCTTGCAAGCTCCGGGCTCTTGGCATGCTTCTGTGGGCGAGGACCATCACCATCAAGTTCATTCCCGTCCTTTTCCATAGCATCGTCATCCTGCTCTTGCAAATCATCAAAATATTAAACATAGATTGCAAGAATATCATACACTTTCAGTATTTGTCAGCAGAATAATATTTCTGCTCTAGGAGAGAAATAACCAGCAGATTTGTACTGACACTTACATCTTCTTCCTCAGCTTCTTCTGCATGCTCGAAGAACCTTCTGATACTTTCTCCCTCTGTTATTGTTACAAAACCATCTCCTACTATCATCCTGCGATGGACACACGCTTGTCCTTTCAATGCATGTGCTTTGACAGAGAATTCAGTGCAAGAACCATCAAGCTTCCAGGCTCTCAGTGTAATAAAGCAAGCATTCAAACCACCAAGATCAAGTCCATCCATGTGGACCTTTCCATTCATGCCGACATCTTCAAAGTCCAAAATATTAGATTTTCCTTCTGCTGTTCCAACAGCCCATTCAAAATGATGATACGATCCAAATGTATCAGTGAAGGACTCACACCAGTCAGCTTGGATAGTGTTCTCAGATACCTGAAATAGACAAAACAAGTCGGGACATTTAGAAGCTGATATACAAAGTATCCTTTTATAGCAGTTAGCGTTATAACTAAGTGTAGCACATAATATTGCAAGAATAATGGAAACTATAGTAAATCAAGGAGATAATAATATATCTCTAGCAGTACTTAGAGAATGCAAACCTCATATTCAAAAGTTGCATCAGATACACAAAATGAACTAGTGCAACGAGGTTCCCTTCGCATGCGCCTAAAATCTTTCAGCTCCTTGAATTCACGAATGACATTCTTTCTGCAGTCTCTACAAAACCTCTTGCTGTCGAACCTGTAAAATCAAAGTCAGATATAGAACATTTAACTGACTCTAGCTAATAATAAAATCAAAAGAAATTGGTCCCTCCATCCATGACAGCCATAATAAGCCTATGGACACTACTGAGTCTTGTCAAATATAGACGGGCAAAATTTAACCCATTATACTAGAAGTATTTTCTCCATCCATGAGAGCCATAATAAGCCTATTGGCAGTACTGTCTTGTCAAATATAGGCAGCATCATTTAACCCATTATACAAGAAGCATTTTCTCCACCAATGAAAGCCATAATAAGCTTAATGGGTGCTACTGTCTTGTCAAATATAGGCAACATCATTTAACCCGTTATACTAGAATGTTATAGTAACCAACACAATCAACAGCCTAACTTGAAGCCATCTTTCTATCCAGTATAATGTGCTCAGTCAAAATCCTCTTTCCAAAAACTGATGATAAGACAATATAGTATATTTTATTCATCTTAAATTTCACAGTCCAAGATAAAATTGGCCCATCTAAGTATTAAATTCCACAGACCCACTGTAAAAACCTCAAAACTCAAAAGGTCAATGACCCCAATTATACTAGATTTAACTTCTGAAGCTTGGGGAGCTCACTTATATGACAATGTCTAGTAATTACAAGCTTATGAAGAATGGTATTCTATTTACTACCTGTACATAAGCCTTTCAATGAAATCCTCCTCCTTCATCCGTAGGAGAGATGATCTAGTTTCATCACCAAGTGCGAACCAGAAGTCCACCAGTGTATCGCATGTAAGCCTGGCAGTATGTAAAGCACAGGTTTCTCGTGTTGTGTGCCCTCTACCATAATTAGTCATTGCTCGGCTAATCCATCCTCTGCCTTGACCACCACAAGCATCAGGATAAAGCAACTCTCGTTCATGTTCTCTTGCTCGTGCACTGTCAAATACCTAGAAAAAACAGTACAGAATTTAGTGAAACACTATAATAAACATACAATTGGAATATGTGTGAATTGCCAACTGGAAAACAAATAGGAAACCAAAATCTTCAGGATGCAACTTAACAGAGCCATGGAGGAGGTTCGAACAATAAATCCAAAATAAAGAGTGACTTAGAAGAGATTTTCTATAATATGGAACAAGGCAAAGTTGTGAAGTGAAAGAAAAACCAACAGGCGTGAAAGAGGAAACCAAAATGTTATTAAAGAAAAACTTGGAGAAAATATATTGCTGCAAGATTATGAATGCATGCAGTAGACAGAATGAAAAGTACTTGCCCTCTGGAGTGCCTTAAGTGACTTTGCACATATGAAGCAATCAAGAAGCGTTAAAATTCCATCCTTAGTTGTTGCCAACCCTCCCCAGGGATGAACACCAGGGTCCTGCGCCTCATTAAAATCCCCATTTTCATGAATCAAAGAGGCTCCTGATTTACTCAGAGTGCGCATTCCAAAACCTTCGTGTTGCAATGACTTGCCATACATGACAATCTGTGTGAAGACTTCAAGAAGCAATCCATTGCACCTGGAACAGTAAAGATTCTTGCGAGCTTGCTCAAAGAGAGTCTGCTTATCTATCCTCAGAAGCTCCTGCCGGGCCGGAAGAGGCAACTCACTCCAGAACTAGAATGCATACATCAAAATCCAAAAAAATAATCAGTTCTTTTTTTTTTTCTTCTAAAATGCGACCATTTTGAACAAACACAAAAAAAAAAAACGTATCTTGGACGAATGGAATAGATAAATATCACATTCTAAAATATATTTCTCTAAAACTAATCAATTCTCCCTTATTTCCAATATCCATTGGCAAGTTTCAGCCGGAATCGGATTTAACAAATTAAAAGAAATGGTTCCAAATCGTGAAGAGCTGCAATTACCTTCTGGAGGTGGTCGAATGTGATGTCTTCACGACGCCGCGACCAGATTCCACCGTCAGAAGCGCATCCTGCGGCAGAAGCATTGTCGAATTGCGAGGTCCTACGCAAGAGGCCGGGCATCTTGATTCACCTCTCAGAAACCGATTGGCGATCGTTTCCGTCTCGTGATCTCCATCCAAGGAAAATCCGCGGCGGCGGGATTGATCGAGAGTCGTCGGATTCGATTCGGACGGTGATGGGAAAGGCGATCGGATTGGAAAATTTTGGCAGTGGTAGGAGGTGATTGGATCGGCGATGTGAGAGAGAGAGAGAGAGAGAGAGGTATGGGGGGTTTTGTTGATGAGATTTGGTCAGTTGTCCTTGGAGTCTCTTTTATATATAGTGAGTGAGAATTACATAGGACCAAGGGGTTAAAAAAGAAATGAAGGTTACTCTATTTCTTTTATTTTAATCGATGATGTTGTTATTTGGTAGATTTAACGAGAGAAATTAATAATTTTTTTTATCCTTTAAATTATTATTATTATTATTATTATTATTATTATTTACACTATAAACTTCTGAACTATTAAAAATAATAAGATAACAATGTTTTTATTATGATTAAAATATCTAATGGTTTCTCTTCTTGCCCCCAAAATAGTCTCCATTTTAAGATCAAATGATCAATCTTAAACTAACATAAACCACAGCACAATTAAAAAGCAAGATCAAAACTTCACAGTTACAACATCCAATACTTACTACTACACCGGCAAGAAGTTTTTGGGAGAGTATACACGCAAAAGATCTTTTTCTTTGCATCTTTTCTGAGGTAATATAATTGTACTTTCTATATTTAGCAAAAGGACAAATGTCAACCGAACCCCGAATGTCGGAATTGGATTGGTTGGAGTCGAACCCGTTTACGGTTTACCCGATCCCTAACCCAAAGTCCTGTCAATTAATTCAACCTCACCACGTATGTCGTTGAGCTTCGTTCGAGTCGACTCGTCTCCTCGTGGCAATGGAGGAGGAGAAGACAGCAGCCGAGCTCGCCGGCCCACTTGAGCTCTTCCCTCCGGTGGATTTTTGCTGCGCTTATGGCTCCTCTCTTCTTCGCAACAACCAAGACAAGGTTATTCACTCTTCCACTTCTCTTTCAATTCAAGAAGCATCATTCTTGTTACTCATTTGGGTTCTTCTCTTCTTTTCTGATGAATTCTTAGACTTCCATGGTGGATTATATCTTGGGTGTTGCAGACCCAATTCAATGGCACTCCGAGGTAAGATTGTTCTCGGTAGAGCTTAGATGAATTTGTTTTTTCTTGTGGGTCTTTCTCTTTTTCCGTCCCTTGACTTTGTTGGTTTGGGGAAAAACCCAGAACTTGGAAAGGAACAGGAAGCACTACTCGAAGTGGATGGCTCGTCTCGGCCCGGGAGTGGTTTGATTCTTTGGAATGCTCGATTTCTTGATTTGGATATGTGGGTCTTGCGAGTTTTGGGAGATTTTGATGTATGTTGGGTTTTGATTTTTGTGAGGGCTCAGATTACACGGGTCGCTGATGGTGTTGGTGCTGGTGTGCACTTTAATCCCTTTGTGGAGTGGAGAGACAAGGTTTTGCTTCCCCCCAACCCACCCTCCCACTTTCATGCTTGATTTTTTTTTTAAATTTGTGATCAGGATTCTTTGATTGCAGATGATAAAGTATGGAGTTGTGAGGATGCATGATTTAGCTATGGATGTATTGACATGGGAAAGGTTCTACCTGAGTGGTCGCTTGCAGAAACCTGTATGTTATTGCTTGAGGTGTGCATTTAGATTGATAAACTGATCATAATATTGAGATGCTGCATCATGTCCTCATGTTTCTTATTTCTTTTAAGTTTTAATCTTGTTGGAATCTTTACAATGAAGTTTCTGCTTTTAGTTTCTCTGAAGCCTAAAACTTATATCTTGTTGCCATGTTCTCTTTTTTAAAGGTTTGAGGCACTTCAAATCAGTCCTATTTAACATTGCTAGTGGTTAAGAGCTAAGATAGGTGAAACCCAGTTGTGATGGACTTGAAGTGTCCATGATTCGTAGTTACCTACTATAGTATTTAGGCCCTTAAGAGGTATACACTCTTCCATTTCTCCAAGTTTTTATGTATTTGACATGATAGGCTTATAGTTATAATGCAACAATCAATAAATTAAAACCTTGCTTTAGACAACTTCTTAGGGATTCTTTCATAATATTTTTAAAGCTTGGATTTGCTGATCACGAGTCCAATGATCCCATAATTGGCATCTTCAGATATTAGGGACCGGAATCTAACCACAAGGATATGGAAAATGACTTTTATTGAAGCTAATGCTTGTGGTTTTTCACTTTTTGCATTGTATAAATAGGGAAATAGAACGTATCCACAGTTTTCCTTTCTCAGTCGTATGATCTATGTTTGGAGTGATACCCTGTATATGTCTAAATTTCTTTTATCCAGCATTGTTGTTTCTTCGAGATACTTCTAGTTCCTAATAATTTTTTATACCCCATACAGGTTTTTATTCTTAATGATAACTGGGAGATTCAAAAGGTCAATATCATTAACTTAAAATCAGCAATAGCTGCTTCCCTCCTCCTTTTGCCACCTGGATTTTCTGAGGTCTGGTTGAAGTTTATTTCCCTATAACATACCTGTTTCTATATGCCCCTTTACGCATTGCTATATTTGTTTCAGAATTTCTTTTGTGATGCAGGATGATTTATATGCTAAAATCTGTAGCCTCTCATACATGGGTGATCTCAGGATGCTTTTTGCAGAAGACAAGAATAAGGTTAGTTTAGTGTGGTGCCTAGCTATCGATTAACTGGTCACCATCTAGACATTGGCTGCAGGAAACATATGAGGAAATCTCATATGGAGCAATTTGGAATAATCTTAGTATCTAAGTTTGAGTTTGATAACTTATCATTTAAAAATTTTGATAAATTAACTCTGTTTATGGTATCAGGGAAGTAGACAAGTAGACTGCATAATAACTTCAGATTTTCATTTTGGCATACCATTGAACCTAGGTATAATGGTACCGTGCTTGTTTGTTGTAAGTGCCTAAACTTAACACACCTCAAGGACCTGCCTAACACATAGATGGGGCACCTTGGTGGCCCCCCTAAGGCAGTAACTCAGGCAATAGGTGGTTAGGTGGTTTTTTATCTTGTGAGCAATTATAGTACAATATTAAGTATAAAGTACTATTCCTAGTTGGTCCCCAAGCCTACCTATCACTAAAGTTGTAAGAGGTTTTTAATTCCAATTAAATGGGAGTTTTTCCCATAGTTTTATCATCCTCATCCTCTCTCCCTCTCTTCTATTCTTGTAAGGATTAGGAATGATCATAGTTACAGGGAAGAGCAATAGCTAGAAGGTTGTTACTAGTTGCTACTACTCTAAGGCTGCTCTTACAGTGGCAACGATGACCATTGCCACTATGCATGAAAAAAACAAATTTTGTTGTGGATACGTATGAATATCTACATGCTAGGTAACCCTCTAGTGGCCCACCTACCATCTACAGTCTTTTAGAACATTGCTTAGCAACAACCTGATTTGCAGCCTTTTATCTTTAATGACCATTTCTTGTTCTTGTTTTATACTATTTTCCTATTGTAATACTACTAGGTGAGAAAGATTGTCCAGGGAAGTTTCCAACTATTCAGATCAATGTATAGGCCACTACTAGAAGAGTACACTTATGAAGGGCTGCTGAAAGTTTCTTCTCATGGCCAGCATGAAGTATTTAAGCAGGTTTGTTCAATTCTCACAAATTAAAATATTACCATTGTGTATATAGCATGATTGAACTCCCTACTCAATGTCCTTTACTGTAATCATAAAGAAAGTCTGATGTTCTTTACGAATGACTTATGGTCATGATCTATGAGTTCGGCTGTAGTGTGGTAAATCTCATGCTTTGTTTCTTCTTTTGAGAATCAAGGATAGGTTATTTCTCAATAGCTAAAAAGGTAAGGATTCCTGAAATTCAAACAAACACCGAATCCTTTTTCTTCTGATTTATGAACCGGTAATTTGTTTGCAGGACTGTGGTTCAGCTGCAACAAGCTATCTCTTTTCTACTCTTCCATGGACAGTCCAAAGACTAATTGGACGGCAGTATAAATTAGATGAGGCAGGTAATGATCTCCCTCTCCTTCCTGTGATCTCCTCATCAGTTAGTAAATCCACTATAGTTACTGATGATTATAAGCTTCATAGGAATAATAGCACCCCAGATTGTCATTTCTTCCAAGGAGGAGGCAGCTAATTGTGTCCGAAAAGCTTTGAGACGTCGGGTTATGATGTCAAGTGCTAGGCAGGCAGTATCTGGACTACTTGCTGCCGGTGGGATAAATGCTGTTCGTTATCTTGGGAGAAAGATATCAAAGGGCTGGGCATCTAGGAAACCTTAACATGTATACACAACTATAATTTTTTTACTTTGCTTTGATGCTATTATAATTGGTCCCTTTTTTCTTACTATGGTTGTAATTGATCATCTGAACAATGTCAAATAAAAATTACTGAAATGGAAATCAACATGCTTCCATTACATTTCGCTTTACATAATGTGCACCAATGACACAAATGGCTTCAGCAAATTGACATGCATAGCAGGAGTAAGTGGGAGTGCTAGGAAAGAAATGACAGATGGAAATCTCACCATCATTTAGGAAATCTCTGACAATTGTAGAATAGTAATGTATGTTGCCATCCAATTTCACCTGAGTTATAATAACAATATGCCAACAAATATTTCAAACATTTGATCATTGTCCTCTAATTTTAGGTTGCTAGATTGGCAATTAATATTCCACTGTACGAATACTCCCGTGAAATAGCCACGAACTATACAAACCATAAAATTGATTTATCAATAATATGAATAATTCACTCAAATATCGAATAAATATAAACCCCAACTAAGATGAAGATAGTTCGATCTATAAGACAACCAAGTTCTCATACCTGAAATGTGTAAAATTTCGTCCAAGAATTTCTCTCATCAAATACATTAAGAGCTACAGCATTATTAGGACAGATTTGGCATGATGATCAAATTTTCTTTTAACTTATAATCACTGATCTTTGAGAAAAAGACGGTGAAAATCTTTCATAGGTGTGGACATTGGAGCCGCCCAACGAAGGGAACAATATAATTGACTAGAACTTGCACTTACAAAAATATAACCTATGGATCTCAAGGCTGGCTGCTGGGCAGCTTGCTAAGAATCGAGTGTTCGGGCTTGTGGTCGCATTCAAAATCAAGATGAACAAATGCCCGCTCAACTTCTGGAAGATCCTCGATCTTTATCTGCAGTGTCTCTCCAATGGCATGAGCTTCTTTCAGAGGTAAATCTTCCGGAAGTTCAATGTCAACCTGTTGTTGAATAAGAAGGTAAAATGAGTTATGAAAAAAATTCGCCTGTCAACTATAATCCGAGATAACAGAGCAAGCAGCCTAGCCATAAAGGAACTCTCTTACTATTAAAAAATAGACAGTAGACAAGTATAAAGACTTATATCAGGTGGCAAATATTTTTCAGAAAAATATCTTCAGCAATACTGTTAATGTACTTTCCTGTATTTTAAGGAGGCTTTTAAGCTTTATTTCTGCTTGGAATCAAGCAAAAATATGATTGACAGTTCAACAGTGATCAATGTAGGCATGGGAGATTAAGGGAAGCACCATAAGTAAATCATAAATCATAACGTTTGGTCATAAAAGATGAGAGGCTAGATTCACCTATACTTGATAAGTCTCTTCTATTCACCTATACTTGATAAAAGATGAGAGTACTATAAACGATGAGAGGCTAGATGCAGCCCCTCTTAGTTGATAAGTCTCTTCTATTCACCTATACTTGAAAGAAACAAGATACTAACCTCGACAAAATAAAGTACTCCAAAAGTATAAGCACGAACAGTGTCGACACGCTTAATTTGAGGGTCGTGTCTTATGACAAGGTATGTTAGTTTCTGCAGCATTTCTGGAGGGGCTGCTTGACCAACCAGTGATACTGGATCATGCAAAACAAGAACCATACATTAGCCAATAAAGCTTATATAGAGCAGAGGAACAATTGATGTAAAGAAGTAGTATCAGATACATATATTAGGTCCATAGATGGGAAAAGTATTTTCCTAAAATTCCATCAAAAGTTGATGGTATATTAAAACAATTGTGAACAACAAGAAAATGAGAAGGAAAATAAAACCTGCATTTTCCCAGACAGTTCCGGACCAGTTCGAAATAGTGTAAATTGCAAGAACTATAGCCCCAGATGGGTCAATCCACCAGTAAAATTTGTCACCAAGAACAGCAGCAGCTAGGCCTAAAATATTTGTTACAACATCGAAATAATGATCCTGGATAGTAGCAATGTTAATTAGCTTCTCTAGTAAAGAACATTAGCTTTCCAATAAAATAGTTCATCAAATAATCCGACCTTCACATTAAGAGAATCAGATATATACCTTGGCATAAGCACGGACAATATCATTTCCTGAGGTTCTGCAATAAAGCCAGAGACCCAGTTTCACCACTGTTGCAGACAACATGATTGAATACATCCACACCAGTTGTGCTGAAGTCATCTTCTCAGGAACTTCATTTTCTATCAAGCGTTCAAGGGCTTGAATAAAAACTTGGAATCCTTAAAAAGGAAGAAACAGACTTGATGAACCTTTTGATTAAGGGCTTATTAGAAAGATCTATAGAAACTGAAGTAATTTAAGAACAATAGAAGGCCTCTCTAGCATGCTTATCTTGGTAACGCTCAAGCATGAAACTTCAAATTTCCCAAGAAAAAAAGGAGCACAGGAGGTCTCTTGAAATGTGATTTCTGTGCCTACTAGACCATATGCAAAAACACGACCTTTTTAATGTTATTTTAATAAAAACTATATTCTTAATAGCAGGTTTAAAGGAGTTAGATATTTAAGTTTCTCTCTCCCTACGAAGCATAGTGAACAACCAATGTGGCAATGGTGTAAAATTTCCGATTATAAACCTAAAACTTGGAGTGTTTTTAAAGATGCTGAAACTTTCAGTGTTTTCTTTCAAGTATGTATTCCATATGAAAATGCTGAAATTTTATATATAATTTGGAGATTGAAAGTTTTAGCATCTTTAAATAGGACCACCATACTAGCGTCGTGATGGTTGTTCTCTCTCAACATGGGGAAAGAGAAACTTAAATTTGTAAATATTTTAAACCCCTTATTAGAAATACATTTTAGTATTTTTATTGAAATAATATTGAATAAAAAAAGTGTACAAAAACAACTTTTCAAGTACTTCTAAATTATGTCTCAAGGTCTACTTAGTCTCTCAACGGCTGTCAGTTCCTAATTCATTCCCACAACTTCTCCATGTATTAAGCGATACATCGATGGTCAAGATTTTTCCTGTCTTTCTACATAGTTGAAATTATGATGTGTACATGTGTAGGTTCCCAGATTTGCCAACTTCACACAAATTTTAAATACTCCAATACTTTGAAGTTTGAAGATTATATTCTGGAAGTCCCCGGACTTCTGAGTCCACACCCTTGACTAGAATGAGGACAGAAATATTATTCTTGTCAACATAGCATTCAACATTAGACTAGTCAACCATAACATGGTAAATGCTACCAGTTAAACTCACAGATCGGAAAAGAAAGCATACCTAGTTGGGATTTTTCTTAACTAAGTGATACATCAATGATCAAGATTTTCTTATGTCTTTCTACATACTTAGTTGAAACTATGATATGTACATGTATAGGTTATCAGAGTTGCTAATTTAAATACTCCAATACTTTGAAGTTTGAAGGATCTTCTGAGTCCACGCCCCAAATTTATGACTAGAATGAGGATACAATAATCTTCTTGTCAATATAAAATTCAACATTAGACCAGTCTACCATAACATGACAAATGCTAATATATTAAATTGATAGATGGGAAAAGAAAGCATACCTAAAGTAGCCATAACAGCAGCAAATATAATAATGCCTACTGGCTGCACACGCAATTTGCCAATAGGGTATTTGTAGACATTAATATTCTTCATCGACAGATGAGTAAACCAAAGAATGCCGCCTGCCATAAGATCCAATAAGGAATCAAGTGTCGATGCAGCAATAGCAATGGATCCACTTCTTATCGTAGCATAGATCTGCAATTTGAAGTACTCATTTACTTATGAACTGGATATTACAAATATCTCACTCACATTAAAACCAATAAGCTTATGTTAATACCTTCAAGGCCAACAGAAGAATATTTGCATAATTGGATATCCTCATGGCAAATTCACTCTGCCTTTGCTCCTCAAGATCTCCAGCTTCATCAATTTCATTCAGTTGATTTAATGACTCAACTTCCTCAAAGGACTTGAGGGTCGCAAACTGCTTTTCATAGTAGTCTTTCTCCCCTGTGAAAGATAAGGCAGTCATATGCAGAACAATATGGACAGCTTAATATGGATAATCCTTATGTTATCAAATTCTTAACCACAGATCTATGTTATATTAAATAATTATATACATAAAAAATTAAATCGAAAAATTAATATCATAGAAGTATCAAGAACAACCAAGTAGCTTAAGAACAACATTGTTTAAATTTTACGATTCAGAAAAGGAACAAATTGCTTCAAGGCATGAATTAGAGAGAGCACCAAGATAACAAATCAGAGTGTTTAATGGTGCAGAAGAAATTCAAATTGACCCAAAAGATTTGACTTTAAACGTAGATCATCTATAGACACAAGCAAATAAATGAGATCAAGATCACAAGAGAACATCTAATAGATCACTAACTGATCAATAAACAAGACACTTTATGTAAGATTTAGAAAGCCCAAGTAAAACAATGTAACATCTTAAGAGAAAAAATCTCCGAAAGAAGACAAACCCCAAGTAAAAACAAAGAAAGAAAAAAAAAATGCGCTCAAAATCCCCCCAAAAGCCAGACCTTTCCTCCAAAATCCACCCCAAGATCCAAATTTTCGTCCAACTAAGTCAGATCGAGACTCATCGTCTACCTTCAATCAATCCCCTGGTCCGGGAGACGTCAATGTGGAATGGTCTCTCCGGGTCGACCCCGTCCTTAACCTTCTCCGGCAGCTTCGACACGAACTCTCCGAGCATCGATCCCACCGAGTTCTTCCGCAGCGATCGTCTCTCCTTCTCCAGAAGCGGCGCTCTCGCCTCTTCCGATCCTCCTCCTCCTCCTCCATCCATTCTTCTTCTTCTTCTTCTTCGTCTTCTTCTTCTCTGGGTGTGTGTAGATGTCTATCGAGGAGCTATTCTAAGGTGAAGAGGGTTCCGAGGATCTCATTCCGAGACGAAAGAAAGAGCCAAGGGAGAGGAAAACGTTAGAGGAGGGAAACGAGGGACGACAAAAGACGTATACGAATTTAGAACGCTCTGCTCTTCTACAGACGGGGGTGTTACGTTGGTTCCCTGTTAGTTGATATTGTCACGCTCGATTTTTCATTCTCTCTTTCATATGTGTGGATAAGGATAATTCTATCACACTTCTAATAAATATATAAAAGAAATAATACTAATAAAATAGAAAATAAATAAATAATAAAAATATTGAACTATCATGTAGTTAATATGGGTTGTAAACGTAGATTCTCAACTAATTACTTGCATCAGTACTTGCGCTAAATTCATACTCGTATAACTCTGCTGTCTCTTCGTCTTACGAGAAAATAGAATTGGGGTTTCATTTTTCTTCTAGATTTTTTTATCATTCCCCTTGTGCTTCCCATACCCAAACTAGAGTTATTGTAAATGAAGTGGACATTCCGGAGGAGCTTTCCGATCCTTATCTCAAGTTGTTGTCTAAACCAAAATTCGTCGAGCAAAGAAAGTTGCTCAATTATTCCTCCCTTGGGAACCATCACCACCAATGTGGTTTAAGATAATACAAATGTCTCTTTTGTCGGTCGTTCTAAGATGGTGGAGTGTGCTTCATTATCTAACAAGCTAATTATGCTCCTTTCCTAGCAGAGTAAGATGCGTCTATTTTGAAAGACTTGTATATGAGAATCATTCCTGTTTATTAAGCTCTCATGTGTCTTCACAACAGAAACGTTTCTAATATCTGAATAGAACCTAATTCCCTTTTGCTTGCCAATATTATCAATAGGAACATTCAACCTTCTTAGGCAACAGACTCATTAATAGTATTATTAATCAAACTCATAATTGTAAAGTTATTCGTACTTTTAGTTATGGTTATACCTGAGATAAAAAAAAAATTTAAAAATTTGTTTAGGTTTTCGTCTCGGACTCTAACAAAGTATTTAGTTTTCTTTGCAATTAATCTATATAAAATCTCCTCTTATTTTTTATTTTTTTAAGATGTCCTAGATGTTAGTATATAAGATAGAAGAGAGCCTTAAAGAAGTAGAAATAGAGGAAACGTTGGGTGGGATTAACAAGATTTTTGTTTCAAATCGAAGATATGCTAATCCGATATCTAATTCCGAATTTATTATATAGCGCTTATCGGAGTAAATGCCACCGAAACTGACACGATCCGCAGATTGAAAGATGTAGCAGGAAATAATGATTGTATAAATTAAGTTGCAAACCACATGGATCACAACTATAAAAATAGAACCACTAGGATTAGTATTATTAAGCTTAATTACATTTCGGTCCGGAACTTCCGAAGCCTTCTACTTTTCTATCCTACCTCTCCATCTCACCTTCTCCGGGATCTTCCCATGCATCCCCGTAAGACCCCCTACCGTCAACCCATCATCATTCTCTTCTTTTATGCTGTTTCACTGTAGATTTTCTTTGAGCTAAGAGGGTTACGGAAATGAGATGACTCTGCAATGTTTTAAGATTAAAGAATAACAAATTGATAATTACATTTAGCCCTCACGAACTATCACTGTTTTTCACATACACTCTTACCCACATAGAACTTTTAAACTAAAAAATATACCCGTGTTAACATCTCAACAGAGGAAAAAAAAAAACTATATGAACTTTCTAAACTAAGATTTTTTATAGATCGGAGGGTCTAGGTAGCAAAAAAATATATATCAGTTGTGTATCCGAATAATAATAATAATAATAATAATTCAAGGAAGTTAAGTGATAAAAAAAATGGGTGAAGAAAAAGGCTATTGTGCAGTATTTAGGAATAAATAGAAAAGTCCATGGAGATAGAGAGAGACTACATGTCCAATCAAAATTATCCCAGGTAGTTTGGAAATTTAATTGAATCAACTACTCAGCCCAAGAATCCCTAACATTCTCTCTTCAACTATAAGAGGAAAATATATATATATAATGTTACAATATTTGTTAACAGCATTTAAAAGAAATCTTTGTATACTTATGGAGTTGATGTGCATGGGAGCAAATTGCAATATAGCCTTAAATTTTATATTCTCTCATAAAAGGACAAGGATTTTTTAAGTGGTGAAGCATTTATTTCCCTTCTCTCCTTTCCCTGTGCTTAAAAGAACAAAAAAAAAAAAAGATCTTCTCACATGGATGTTAACTTATATATATATATATATATATGCATATGGGACAAAATTATTGTTGTCCATGACCTTCAATCAATGCTCATTGGTATTATTGGTGCCTTTCTTAACTCATCTTGGTAAGATGCAGATGATGTAGCATCTACTTTATCAGAAAGGTACACCCTTAATTGTGCCATAAATTTGGGTAGATTGGAACTTTGAATATGTTTCATGTCTCTCATATTGTAGATGATGATGTGCAAAACATTCCAAGTTGAGAGCAGTAAATTTATTCTACCACCCTATCTTATCATTTATCCTTATGAAATTTATTTTTCTATCACTTTGCTTCTTTGATTAAATTGTAATTGTTAAAAAAACTAAAAGTTACTTTATTCTTTACATACACTTATTCCTGAAATTAATTTGTTATCTCTGCTAAATAATGTTAGTGCTTCTTGTATACTGTTAAGTTTTAGGAAGTAAAAGTAATTTTTGGCCCAAAATAAAGGGATATACTTAATTTTTTTATTTATTTTAGAGATAATTCTAAGTGTCACTATTTTTTGCATACATTCTTCGAATTATTTTATTACCACGTACATCCCTGAACCAATTTTCTTTTTCTTTTTTAATTTAGTGGTCTATATAGTTAATTCTTTATTTTTTAAGGCAAGAGTATATATGTATTTTTTTTCTTAGTTTAAGAGATGTATGTAGATATTATAGAGATTTAGAAAATATATATGTGAACGGTGATGGTGATTCTAAGTAGAATTATCTCCTTTATTCTAGGACGAGGACTAGTTTGGATGCATCATGCATCATAGAATTCCCTTGGAATCATTAGCAAAAGGAATAAGGTGATGCTAATAACAGAAAATTTTATATGGAATTTCCCCTTAGAAAGGCATCATTTTTGTTGTTTAGCTCCATAAAGTATTCTATAGGAGATACTAGAGGCGTCGAAAGTAAATTAGGGTTTAAATATATTTTACCCTTATGTACATGCGGGTTTAAATTTCTCTTTTTATTTGTACTAACATTTGACTAAGTTACAACTAGTAAATTTTTCATTCATCCAAAGTTAAACGATGTTTGTCTTTCTTATCTTAAAAAGAGTTACTAATTTGAACAAAATCACTTTATTCCTGTAGACTTATTTTGTGTACTATTAAGCTGCTTTAAATTTTCTCTTAGAATACATATTTATTTAACAAAAGTAGAGACATTTAAGTTATTTATTCCTCAACCAAAAGTTCAGATAAGATAGACATACTGATACAAAACAAAGTTCAAAAATGTATAAATATTTTTTGTCGAAAGTACTGGAGGCAAAATATATTTATAACCTAAGTATTATTATTATAAAAAAAAGTAAACTAAATAAGCAGGAGAAAGGCTCCAACTGCAGTTATTTCTGATCATTTCTAACAAGTTGACTAAAACTTCTAGCAGATTAAAAGTAGATACTAATGGAACAGTGTGAAAGAGAATACTAAAGAGATGGATACTTTGAAAAACTAAGTCAAGAGATCTTGTCAGGTCTTTGGGTGCAAATCACATGATAAGAACGCACAGAGTTAATATTGACTTCCAATTTGAAACTGTTACATGTAAATGCCATCAATTGATCAACTTCGCTAATGACTTGTTTACAAGAACTAGTAGAATACGATGATAAAAGAAAGAAAAAATAAAAAAGGTAATACAAAGAGGATTACATTCTGAAATGATTTTGGGAACTAAATCTCTCACTCTAGAATATAAAAGAGAAAAAGTACTTTGAAACAATGGAGCAAAATAAGAATCTTTTCTCTTTCTTACTCTTTTATATTTTTTTAATAGATCATAAGCTCTTCCTAATGTATAGATTAGATAACTGAATTGACCCATTTAATCAAGGAACCATAATATGGTGATTTAATAATAAAAAGTTCTCAAATATTAATCATAAAGTTTACAAGGAAATAGAATTCCTAACTTCTATTATAGAGTAGAAGGACTCAAAGGTATATCTCTATTCCAAGAAAAAGGGACATTATGCCTTTCACATAGAATAATCAACAAAACCTTGCGCAAATAGATGACATACGATTCTGTGTGGATTGCAAACAGTAGAAGAATTATTCAATATTTCAGTGTCACCCTTGATAAGACTATCTTTGTTTGCTCTATAAAAAGATTCCACAACAAAGGCCCCATTAGCCAGTGGCAACCAAGCATTTGCTATCTATCTTCCCCCTTCCCCCCTCCCCCCTAAAACAAGAATAATATGCGCCCATCAACATTATTATTTTCTTGAATAAGAAATGATGTTAAAATGTATCTCATTTGACCAATCAATAACTTTTCACAATGGCTAAAGATTAGTCTCCATATATTAAGATCATGAAAGAGAAAGAAACTCCCACGTCCCAGCCATTAAGGAACGGGTGTCTTAATTTTGGAGAAAGGTGACTACCAAAAGATAGAATCATCACATCTATTAAACTTGGTCAGAATTGTGGATTACAACAAAAGCTAATCCAAATTGAATTTATTTAAATCAATACGTATACACATCACAGGAAGCTTATTTTAGCTATAACATTTGAACAAATCAAAATGACAAAGTAACATTTAGAAAAGCAGATCTGTAAGACAAAAAAAAAAGCTTGTGTCTATTTTTTCTGATGTGTAGTTGTAAATGTTAAATGAACAATGCAACAAAGTAACTAAATCGTGTCCTTCATATAATACTATGTAGAATGAAACTAGAATTAAATGAATCTTTAACCAACAGTTAATCCTCTAGCTGATTAGGCAAGGGTGTCCACAATAATTTGTGCATTTTCACTCCATTTTTCCATGCCACATCATCTTATTCTGCCTTTGAATAACCACTTTGCTTCTTTAACACCACCATCAGAAAATAAAATCTACATGCAGAAATTTGCTGAGACCATGCAGTGTCCTCTTCAACTTATTGGCAAGCATATGTCGCAGATCATTTATTTGAGAAAGCAATGCCATGAACTCTGAAAAGTGTATAAAAAATTAATGTTTAATCTATATGAAATTTACTTGACTGAATGCAGAAAAGTACACAGTGAGAGACAAAAGGGGCATGCATTAGCTCACCAAGAAGTACCATCAACTGAAAGTAGCCCATATCTGCTCTGACCTTTGCAAGTGCATGCTTGACTGTGTCTGAAAATGAGACCAAGATTTACAATAACTAAATCTGGAGTTAATTCTACAGAACTGCAAAAACAGGGAAAAAGACCAAAAAGAAAAACTACCAGACTCTGAGTCGGACTTCTTTTCAAGACCATATATGGCATATTTTGCATATGCAAGAAGACGTACATGACGTGGTGCCCCCAGTTTGCCGACTATGGACCTCAACAATCCACTGAAATGAGAGTACATCTATAGGTTACCAAAGGAAATAAAATCAATAGAGACATCTCCATGCTTCAAAACAAAGGGTTGATAAAAAGGTTTTCTTACTCAGTTCGCAGAATAGAAAGAAAGTCAGGAGGTAAAGATTCCATGAATGATGATATATCTTCCATCCTTAAAGAGTGTAACTCGTGCTTTAATCGTCTTTTCTCTTCACCAGACATTTGTGTTCCAAGGATGGATTTGCTGATGGAAATGCAAAAACAGCACTTTTGCATGAATTCATCAAGATGAACAACTACAATAAACTTATAGGAATTGATAAATATTAGAGCATAATTAAGTTCTATACATTATTACATTTATCTCATCAGACAGATTCTGCAATCGGTTGCTTTTGTGACAACAAGTGAGATGGAATGGTTTGAACTTTGAACTTCCTATTTCAGTCAGATATTGTTTTTGACCACTGAAAAAAAAAATGAACAATTTAGGCTGGAAAAGATTGGTGTCAAACAATGGTGATCTGAAACCAAGGTCAAAAACCATTTCCAATCTTGCAGGTTTTAACCCTAACTATTGACTTTTAGCCTATATTTTCAATAAATTCCAGCAGGCACTGTTTCATCTCAAGGCCAAACTTCAAGCCAGCAAGGTTGCATGGAGGTGAAAACATGAGAGTAAATGAATATGAGGTGATGTATTTGTTAATTTAGGTTCACAATGTAAACTTTGGACAGCCCTATTTTAAAGGAAATATTCCACATAGTTTCTATTCTCTATGGTCCTAAGCAAACATTCATGACTAATTTATTGAGGTACAAGCATATCTCTGTGGTCTCATGGTTTGTAAATATCAGAATGTCCAACCAGCACTGAAAGCAAACAAGTTTGCCTGAACTAAAGAAGGCCAATACTCTCAACCTGATTGAATGAAGTTTAAAAAGCACCGTGTATGTAGCCATTGAACAATACTAGCGCAAAAAAGAGAGGGACTCCAGATGAGGCCAGCATTATATTTTGGGCATTCAAAGAGGACGATGAAGGACAATGATGACTGAAGCAAATCGTAAAGCCTTTGGTTTTAATTGAATTTAATATCTTTGGCTACATAAATATGACAATGACATTTTGTTACATGAAGATATATCGACTTTTCTGAGATGAGTGTGAAAGAAGTACTTAGATGTCGGAATAGAATAGTAGGTATCTATTTTTCTTTCAAATTTAATTTATCTCAAATAGCATTAGAGATTATTAAACATTTTAATGGTCCAACAAAATACTATGATTGAACCAAACGTAGAACTATAGTAATAATCAAGAATTGTCGTGCCTATCTTAGCTCGGCATAGTATATATCGTTAGCACATGTCACACAGAGCCATTGTTGATGAAACACTAAATAGTCTTAACAATGTCGAAAAAAGGAAATCTTTTAACCTTTCTGAGGTTTTAAAATAGGTTTTAGGGACTAAAATAAAGTCATTCAACAACTAGATCCTAATCTCATTATTTTTTTCAAATTTTTCTCGAATCTTCTAAATTGGGGAAAATAACTTTGGGAAAACTTAAATTTTCCTTTGATTTCTAAAATTTGAAGCATAACCTATATAGATCAAGCATCACAATGCAAAGAAGTATCAAAAGAATGAAACAGATCCAAATTAGGTTTGTTAAGTAAGACATGCCCATTTAGATGCGTCAGCACGAACAGCCGTAAGGGAATATTGACATACTTTCACCATATTGGTGCCGATAGTTCACTAGCATGATATGTATCAACCCATGCCAATAGTCATAGCAATCCATGGTAAATAATAAGAGAATGATTGCCACAGATGTAATGATTGAACTTAAAGAACTTCATTTACCTTTCTATAGTTCTCCCAGTGAAGATAACAGGGAAGTATTTCGAGTACTTGCCAACACCAAACTGTTCACCTAGTTGCAGTATTTTCTGGGAATCCAACAAAATGAGTGCCTTCCACAGCTGACAATAGTCCAATCTGAACTTTTCATCCAACTCTCTATAAATTCCATGATCCAAAAGAACTGTATAAGTGGGAACACACTATAAATTGACTGGGAGGAAATGGAATAGTTCAATAGGGTAAGTGTCAGAATAAAAAAAAAAAAAAAATTGGGGTTGAGAGAGGAGGGTGCACGTGCAGCCCCTCCCCTCTCCCTCTCCGGCACGCGACGAGGCGCAGATAAGGGGAGATGTCATATAATCCGAATCGGATTAGATTTGATCCTCTTCTAATCTATAAATTAAAACCCTAATCTCTTCTTTCTCTCTGCTTAACCATCTCAGCCCTCTCTCTCTCTTCTTCCTCCCCTCTTTCGCTTTCTTCTTCCTCATTGTCGGAGTCGTCGCTGTGGGATCGGCCCGCCGGAGCGCCGCCGGAGCCATCGGAGACCACCACGCGACTCGTTGGTAAGCCCTCTCCCACCCATAAATTTTAATTAAAGTTTAATAGGGTAAATCGAAAATACCTAATTTGGGATTTCGACTCCACCGGCAAATCTGGCCGACTGGCGGCTTCAAGTCACTGCCGCTCCATCTGGAAGCATCTTGCCGTTGGCCTCGTGCCGTGGGCGTTCACCGTTGGAGCCCTCGTAGCTCCGGTCGCCGTCGGTCATGGGATCGATCGCCGTTCGCGGGTTCTCCTCCACCTCGCGAGGACAACGGCACCGTATGGGTATTAGGGAGCTGAGGGTGCGGCCGGCGAACCGTCGCCGCGGTGGCCGCCGACGTCTTCCTCTTTCTCTTTGCCTTTCTCTCTCTTTTCCTCTCTCTTTCTCTCTCTCTCTTCGGCTTGGAGAAGACAGACTCGGGTAACCCGAGTCCGGTCTTCTCCCTTTTAGTGTTTGGATTCGGGTCGGGTTGGATCTGAATCCAAGGAACCCGACCCGGTTCCATTAGCTAATTGGATTGGGCCTTGGCCCAATCCATTTAGGTGATAGTTGGGTGGGCTGCGGGCCAACTGCAGCCCAGCCCAACTGATTTGGGCTTATTTTAGCCCAAATTAATTATTTTTGGGTTAAATTGTAGAAATATTTTAATATTTGTTTTAATTAAAAATGTTATTGTTATTTGTTATTAAAGGTGGTCATTTTTTTTAGCACGTGAGCTAGATATTTGAGATTTCGGTTGTCTTGCCTAGACTCAGGTGAGTGGATTCACTCACATATTTATTTTATTATATTTCGTACCTTTATCAGACCATGTAAATTTTCTATGTGCAAATTATTATTTCACTCTTACATGCAAAAATTTAATTGTTATATTTGCTGTGTGCATTTAATCATTATACTCAGTGCATCACCATACTTCGAGCAAATATTAAAATTTATGAAAAAAAAATGAGACTAGTATTGGTACGACTTAGAGAACAGTCCCGGTATAAATCGCTTGCGATTTTCCGTGGTGACTCAACTCTATCTGGAAGTCCAGGGGAAAGTCCTAAATTATTTCACTGCGGTGACTTTCTTAGGTGACTCTGGCGGGATTAGGGAACAGTTCTAGGATGAATAAGAAAATTTCCTAGGTAACTCTAACTTCTCTCAACGGTTAGAGGAAAAGACAGAGTGTGTTGATCACAGGGTGATACCATCTGATGACCCTAACCAGATCAGCTATGAAGAAAAGTCTCGAGCGTCATCTCGAGGTAACTTCTAGTTGATGTGGATCCACAGGGTTTAGACCCATTAAGACATACGACAGTATAAATATTAAAAAGATGTTAATATGTTGAAAACGTGCAAGGTTACAAGTTGTGACATCTCTCTATTGTTATCATTGTTATTATTTAGAGAGCATGCCTATTGCATATTGTTATGGATATTGTTGCTCTTAGTTTAATTTATTCAGCATTAATATGATTTAAAATTTATTTAGTTTTCGAGTGGATTCCACTCACTGAGCTATAGTTGTTGGCTCATGGGTTCTATTTTTTGTATTTGTTTATCTATTTCAGGTAATAGTCAGCGGGGCGACTGGGCGAAATATACCCAGACTCCACCTCCACTTAGGATTCACCTATTTATTTTTCCGCTCTTTTAGATTTTATGCTTTAGATTAAAAGTTTTATTTATTTAGTTTAGAGACTCAAAAACATTAACATTGTTTTATCTTTATTGCAATTAGTTTTAAAATTTAATAAAGCACATTTTCATTTTATTTATTTATTTTGCCATCGTACACGTAGAGAGTATTAATAAGGCTTCGTGCATCTCAAGCATATTGAGATGCATGGCCGGTCATGATTCCTATTTTGGGTCGTGACAGTAAGTAGAAGATTTGTTACCTTATCACAAAATAAGAATAACCAAATAAGGGGCATACCTAATGAGAAACCACGACCTTTTGGAGAAACCAATATGTTTCCAGGGTGAGGATCTCCATGCAGAAAACCATGGACAAATATCATTTCAGCAAACATTTCCATTAATGCTTTAGCTACCTGAGATCACTCATAAAAATAACAGTATAAAATGCAGTTAGTATCGGTTAATTTCATACTTTAAGACTTGGATGTTAACTAATTCAGATAGACCAAATCGACTTATCAAGGAAACATGTCAGTTCTAAGTTCTAACTTGGGCAAATTCCTAATAACAGGAAAAAGAAAGAAAAAGAGGACAAACTTGAAATTACAACACATAGGACAATAATAATATCACTTCCATTTTCACACGTTTCATACATTTTTTTTGTAAATCAGGCTTAACGGACTTCCAGATCATGTTATCCCCTAAGAATCACAGCTGACCAACAGATATGAGGTCATAACTAGTAACTATAAGACATGAGAATATTTTGTAACTGACTATAATGTGATCTCAAGTTCTCAACCCCCTTATCAGTAGGCAGATTCTGAGTCAAAGATAATTTAGCTAGAGAAGGGCAAACCATCAAATCAAATAGGCTTGAATGGCTAAAACCAAATCTTGTTTATCTGGTACTAAAGGATTTGCAACCATGAAAAGACTTAAATATTTGTCAGAACTCAGAAGAATTTAGGAGCTGATTTTTGGCACCATACAATATGCGGATACCCAAATCTTGGTGAAACGAGAAAAAAAAAGAGTTCAAAGTTCAAACAGACATTTTAAAGCTAGTTAATTTTGTCTGTTTAGCAGAAATATCAACCAAGTCGTTCAGCCGGCCATTGTATTTTTATTTTTGTTCCAAATTTGTAAGTTCAAAAGAACAAAAGGAAACTTCAAAACTAATCATATAGAACCATGATATTTGTGGAGCTTTACAACTAATATATGAATGGCGAGGTAGTACAACTTTAATAGTACACAGGAAACATATATTGTCTGAGTGAAAAACGAACCTTCGCAGGACTAATACCTGCATCCCGAAGAAAATCCAAATCATCAACCTACACAGTTGAGCAAACCTTGTTAAAATTGAACATATATCGTCAGCAATGTTTCACTTTCACGATTACATAAAATTTAAATGCCAATAACCCCAATGCCATTGTGATAGGAACATAGGATCTGATCCGACAGACTTATCAAGTTAACACAATAGGTTTAATGGATAAAAAGAGAAGAAATCGTAACCCCCTACTTAGACTTGAGAGCAAGGTTTCAAGTCTCGGAAATAGAATCGGGATCAAAATTGGCCGTCTGAAAAAACAATACGTATTTACCGTATCAACTGTATCGATTTGTATTTTAAAATAATTTTAGATACAGAAAAATAATAAAAGTTTTAGAAAAAATAATAATAAGATATAAATATAAGTCTATCTCCTATTCATTTGCGTCCTCCTACGCTAGTTGCTTGTTGTCATCTCCTCTAATAAGTGAACGAAGCGGTTAAGACCATCCTATCATTCCCCTCCCTTTGGAGGCGAACCTTATCCTCAAGGTTGAGATGCAGAAACCATGGCTTTAAGTCTTCAAAATCTTCCCATGTAGCATCCTTCCATGTTAATTCATCCCACCTCCAGGTTACACTCCGGAACAACCAAACCGCCTAACCCGAATCCCGTAGGTTCCATGCGGCTGTTGGTGACTCGATTGGAGTTGTCTCTGTCATCATTATCAAAAAAAAAATGTCTATTCTATGACTCATTATCCACTGCATCAAGTCCACTTTTCCTATCAAAAGCCCGCCCCTCCATCTCCTTGCAATCGGTATTTCTTTTCTGCCATCTCAAACTTCATTGTTAAACTTCCATCATCAAAGAAGACCATCCCAAATTTTGTAGCCACTACGACCTCAAAACAATATTAGAAATTTATAATCCTAAGTGATACATATAGACGAAAAGTAAGAGTCCTACAATTGGACATCTGCATTACGACAAAACTCCATGTACTCCATCCTATTTTCATCAGCAATGAATACAAAAAACAATGTAGCAGGCTCTATCTTACACCGAAGCTTCTGGATAATCGACTTACTCACAAAGTTATATGTGCTTCCACAGTCAATTAGGACAGCACGGACATCGACTTTCCTACTAAAGACCCTACATCCATAGAGTCCACAGCTTCACACACCCGAATAAGGCATGCTAGGTAATCTACTAATCTTTGATGGTTCTACCACGTCTTTTAGGGTGGCTCCGACCGTCTCCCCATCCACGGTGTCATTGAAATCTGATTCAGCTACAAGAACGAGCAATTGTTTTCCTTTACATTGGTGTCTGCGAACAAACTCCTCATCAAAGTTAAAGCACAAGCCTTTTTCTCATTGCTCCCGCATTTGCTCATAAGTCAAATGCCCAAAATCATTACTTGGTGGAATTACAGGTTGTGTCCCATCGACAAGCTGAGCCTCCGATCATCGTTGACCCTAGGGTCTTTTCAGCACGAGTGGCATTACAATCAACCTTGCAGTTGCCGTAGACAAAAGCCCAACCAGCCCTAAATCTGCCTCCCCCTCACCAGTTGATCCTCGTGCATCCGTGCCAAATCCATGGCATGAGCTATCGTCTGAGTCTTGCAAGTTTTCACTTCCGGTTGTATTTTCTCCCCTAGTTCTCAAATGAAGCAACCCAATTGTTGACTCTAGTCATCCATAGATTCTCAAGACCAATTTCTCGATGTTAGGGATGCTTGAAAAGCCCATGAGTCCAAAGCCCATTCATGTCCAACCCAATAAAATCATGTCATAGCTCCTCCCAACCCTGCTTTAGACTCGGCCCGGTTCGACCCGAAAGTCTATTGGACTGCTTGGAGTCAAGCCATGTCCCAGCCCGACATGGCCCGAGCTTGTCGCACCCAGCCCATCCATTAAGGCTCATAGATAATGGCTCGTCTTTTAAGCTCTAGCCTGTCCGCCCGCAATTAGTTTGGCCTATGTCTATTAGATTTGTATTTAAATTCCTTAAATCTTATTTAATTGTTTATATTCCCTAAACGTTAAATACATGTTCCTATTACTGTGCCCATTAGGGAGCATTAGCAACAATCACAAAATTTAATTGTGACTAACTTAGTCGAAATTAGAAACAATTATGGAAATGAGATCATTTAGAAAATTTTGAATAATATAAAAACATTCTTTCCAAGCATTTAGAAAATTTTCTACAATATAAAAACATTCTTTTCAAACATTTAGGCCCTGTTTGCTTTGAGTTCCCTAGGGGTTCTTGATGTGGTTCAATGAACCATAACCTGGTTTAGTAACTAAACATTAAATTATCTTCTTTTTTTATCTAATCTAGTTCAGTACCCACTCCCCAAATCTACTAATTTTATATCTTATCAATCTTATTATCTCTTTTCTCTTTTCTCCTCTCTCTTCCAAAATATTCATATTTTATATTATAAAATATACTAAATCATGTTCAATCAAGTCTCTTCTCTCTTTACACCATATAAGCTAGCAAATATGTACTTAAGCTCACAAATAATTATTATAGACACTATAAACCAGCAAATATACATTTAAACCTGCAAATTAAACACCATACAAGCCAGCAAATATGTATTTAAGTCTACAAATGACTATTATAAATACTATATAAACCAACAAATATGCATTTAAGCCCGCAAAATACATATTATAATATTAGTATATTATAATATTTGTATGCTATAATATTATAATATTTGTATTTTATAATAATAAACACTATCATGGCATGAAAAGAGTATTTGTCCATCAAATATCCCTTCAAACTAACATTATTTTATTTTTTCACATCACATCATAAATAATAAATACACTCTTAGCCTAGTTCAGAACCAAACACTAAATTACCGACCTCCCTTCCAACCTAGCCATCATCTCCACAATGCACATCATTTGCTCCTTTATCTCCTGTATGTTATTATTTATTATTTGTATGATTTCTCCATGCTCCAATTGTTTCCTTGCTTGTTGATAAAAAGTTAACTCCAACATATCAAGACAGTCCTCCACCGACATCGCCCATGTCTTTAACACCCTCCACAACCTTATGATGAGTTGAAGAATATTTTTTGTCAACTGGCCATAAAAACTCTGATACTAATTGATAGGATCTGACTCAACAAATTTATCAAGTAATACCATAGTAGTTTTAATGGATAAAAAGATAAGAAACCTTGATAATACCATAATGGTTTTAATAGGAAAAAAAAGAGAAGAAACCCTAGCCGACTAGCTAGACTCGAGAGAGAAGAGAAAGAGAAGAAAATACTTTATTGCTTACTTAACTCAAGTAAAGTGGCCTATAAATAGTATCCTAATCATATTAATCACTTAAGAAAAGAAAACAACCCAAAACAAGTCCTAACCCAACTTAAACTCAAAAAAATAACTTAATTAATGTAACTATCTCATATTCGGTACTCCTACGCTCCATTCGGGTTCACCATTAGGTGTTCAATTTGCAAGAATTAGGCATTTGAATGCTTCACAAAACTCCACACTCAGAAAGAAAAAAGAAAAAAAAATCATGGACTCAGTTTGAACGAACCAGGCGAAACATGGACCAGACAGGCATTCAAATGCTAGTCCCGGGTATTCAAATGTCACACTAGCCTTCAACAGGTTTGCATCCTCCTCCACTAGCAGCATGTTGTCGTCTCCTCTAATAAGTGAACTAGAATGGATTGGTTAGACCTCCATTCCTGTCACATTGTCAAACTAAGTGCAAGTGAAGCTCACAGACAGGTAGGCTTTCCCAGAGGAACAACAGTTTTTTTTCAATTATTTGAAGTTCCACTCACTAAATAATCGTGATATAGAAACAAAAAGTTCTATGAGTACCGGTTCATGCATGTGAAATATAAGATAGGAAAGGTCAAAAGCAATAAACTGTGTAATGTATGACTTTACCGAGAAGGTAACCAAAAAATAGTTGTAGATAACACAATAAAAGCAATTCATTGGTAAAAGAAGAAAAAGATTCTAGTCAAAGCAAATAAGGTTTCAATCAAACACCTTGTGTCCATCACAATATTGCATTGTCAAAACTTGGCTGGTTGTTAGATCCTGAAAAGAATTTTAAAGATTGTCACAATCTGCAAATGAATTACCATCATCATATATCTGCTAATGCGGACAGTGTCCAAGATCTGTATATAAAAAACTAGAAGCCCACTTTGCCGATGAATCATGTTTAGGCATTTCTTGTAAACAAAAGCAACTGTTTTAGATAAGCTTCATACCCAAAAAACAAGAGGAATTCTGATGATGTTATTTTTTCTAAAATTTCTGGCTGTCCTCTCAGAGTTCTTTGCCTCTTGCACAAAATCTGTACAATATTGAGAGCAGAATTTTCCAGTAGACAAAGATTTACTATTAAAGTATAAAAGCTAAAATTGAAGGATTTGAAAGTTAATGTATGAAACTATTTCAGAATAATTGGAAGAAAACCGGCCATACATAATTTTAAGAATAACCTAATGCAAATGTTCTTTATCATCAAAAAACAAATCTGAATAATTTACATCTGCTATTTTATTCTAGCTTTAACCCTAGCACAGATTAGATAAGACTGCACACACTGAATGACAAATTTTTCACCAAATGCATCTAGAATTACAAGAATTGCAAACCCACCAAAAGAAAGCAAAGTTGAAGGACCATTTTAGGTCTAGAAAAATGGTTACTTTTGTTGTATCATTATCGGATATGATATCGGAGATACTCATCGAATACTTCTGAATACATACTTTCTTAGAGTATTAGAATTTTTAAAAATGAAATTAATATTGTGAATACTTCTCAGATACTTCTTAGATACTTTCGAGATTTCTACTAATGGAAGTCAAATCAAAGGAGACTAAAATCTTTCATTTCTTATTGGATCTAGAAGATTTCTTTTTGTAACAAGATTAGGTTTACTTGTTTATTTTATTATCTATATTAGGAAATCATGTTACAATGGCCAATTTCTTTTGATTTATAGATTGCATTACTTACTTATCTTACATCTTAGTTAGTAGTAAACTATGTAATACTAATTCTTTATTACGAATGGTAGTTCTTTTAATAAATTAAAATTGAAGATCCCCTTATATAAACTATCATACAAAAATAATATAGAATTTCTTATTTAAGAATATGAAAGTACAGAAGTTCACTAGTTCATATGTGTTCCACATATATATATATATATATATATATATATATATATATATATATATATATAGGAGCCATATATCCTACACGTATCGATCTTTATTTTTTAGGATTTGCCATATCAGCTATCTATATTGTATCGTATCGTAACACGTATATGTATCTGTGCTTCATAATTTTGGGTAAATCTCAGATATGCGAAACAGTAATTGATCACTGAATATTTACGCTGATTATCATCAAATTTCCAATAACCAGCTAGTTGGGTTCACTTTTGCCCTTATATTAAGTAAGTTTCAATATTGGGCTAATTAATTAACGAGGAAATTATCAATTTTACTGGGCCTACAGGTGTTATCCAGACTGGCTGCAAAAATTGAATGCCCTAATCAAATTAGAAAAGGCAGATATTGCACAGTGAACAAAGTTTTGCAGTTTCTGAAGGTGTTGAATGCCCTAATCAATATAATATTCTACCATATGCTTGTAAGCAATAAATCACTTATATGACAGAACAATAATTTTAATACTCCAAATGTCAGAGCAATAAAGAATAGTAGAGGCGTAAATAGCTAAATCAAAGAGTATACAAGGAAAGAAATATATACAGATCTACTCAGCTAAATAAATAATCTATGATGACACGAGATAACATGCTAAACATAGCAGCTTAGTTGGTCACCATGTGTCACCTAAATAAGCAACTTTTAGCACTCACCAAGTTCTAAAGACATGGCTCTCTCAAATTCGGACAACACACGCCCAAACCTGTAATCGGGAAAAATCTGTAGAAGTAAAATAATGCATCTTAAAAGATAAAAATTACCTCTTCAGGTCAATTTATACATGGCAAATGTAACTCAGCATTATTGAATCTGTACTAGCTCAACAGGCAAGAACATCAGTACTCCTAATTAATACCTTCTCAAAATTGTTATTTTAATAAGCAGCCAGAGATGTCATAACAAATGAATCCTAGTGATTAGTTGCAAGAAAGTTTAATTTAGTTGATTATCATCTTTTATCACTCAAATTCTGGTATGACCCCGAACTGCCACTGTTATGCAGACCAAGCTCATTTTGCCATACTCCTACGTAGCAAAAAAAGATTAAATGTATAGCCTGAAATTTGTTGGCTAGTCTTAGTGCCAAAGTTGAACAGTCTTCATTAGGGAGGTCGTTTCGTAGCTTTTGCCCATTGTTCAAATATTCAATTTTGGTTTCTGTTCCGTTAAGAGATGAAACATTTTGCTCAGTTTCAGCCATTTTGATTCTACTTTCACTGTGTTAGCTCCGGGCTTCTTTTAAAAATGAAGTTCAAAAATTGAAAAACAATACCAGAAAATAAGAAAACATAAAAGACATAAAAGCAATAGGAACAAATTTGAGAGACCCATATAACATTATGAAACTAATCAAGATACTGTTGGCCATAGTCCATGCAAAGTGAACAGATCAAATTCATGTCAAATCCTACCTGGAATAAGGGAATCTGTGTAGCTACATTTCTTTATCTTATTTTAAGGCATTATATCTAACAGCATGTAAGGAATGGGGCTGATACTGGATCAGATACAAGTCAAATCTAGCAGAATCTGAAAAACACTTGAAATTTTGTTATTAAAGATATTTTGGCCAGATGCTGGTTTTGAGGCTAGTTTTGGATCAGATGGTACTGAAAAGTAAACTATATCAGTTTTGGATGATACTTTAGACAATGGTTTTGCCTCAGAATAGCTAAGGAAACACACTTAAATATGAACACAAACTAATCTTTCAGTTTTGAAGAGAAGTAAGAAAGGATTAACCGAAGGAAGATAGCAAGAAAATAAGGTAGCAATTAAAAGAAAGAGAATATATATATATATATATATATATATATGCATGGAATTATTTGGTAATGAAACTGAAACAAGGGCAACATTCTCTGAGTAAAATTTGAGTCAAATATCTAACCAAGATTACAATACAGTTGGTGTTGGATCAACCCAAATAATTTTTCTTTCTTTCTTTTTTTTTATATTTTTTTTCTTCCACCTACATTTGCTGTTATCTGCAGAAAGAAAAATAAAAAGAAATCATATGGTTTGATGTTTCTGGTTAAATCAGCCTCCTTATGTCTCATTCATTGAAAGTGAATGATGCCAAATTAATGAATTTATAATTATATTAACCGAATTGGTGAATTCCATAAAGTACCATCCTCAATGGTTTGATTGTGATTTGACTGCAATTGTAAGCCATGTGATAATCTTATAATTAACAATTGCAGGACCATCCAAGTAATATCTTACAGCTTGCTTCTACTCCCATTCTACTTTCCAGTGTGATAATTTATCCAAATCTGGTATACATCGACAGCCTTAAGTACAGTCTGATATTTCCTTTAGCTACATCATTCTGTTTAGGTCTTGCTATTATTAGCCTTTAGCAGCACCTAATAATTCACATCTAAAGAAACCTCCAGAGGGGCAATAGAAGAGTAGAAGACAATTGGAAATCTGTAACCAAGACAAGCTAAGATAGATTCAAGGGATATTCAAATGGTTATAACTTATAATTAACATTTGCATATATATATTCATAAAACCAATACTTCTCATACCCAAGAAACTGATTTTGATAGGATGGCCATAGTCATCATATCCATCTTCATCCGCTGCTCTAGCCCAGGATACTGTACCTAGAGTCCATGAATTTTCCCAATATCAGAAATATCACTAATGATAGCAAATTTATTTTCTACAAAGGGCATTCAAAATGATCTTTTACAACACATCTTTACAATAGATAGTAGACCAAGTTCATGAAACTTAAGTTAGACACAAAAACACAACAAAAATAAGATCTTTCTATTAAACAAAAGAACTTAATGAGGATCTAGACCACTTTTCTTAGACTTTCCACTATTTCATATTTGTCATGCTTCTGCAATCACTGCAGGGACCACCAAGCCATCCAGTACAAACTCTCCTAGGGTTGTGGGGTAGCAGATCCTCTTCCTCCCTCTGCCCCCACTTATCTTTCTATCTTCCCTCCTGCTTTTTAGTGTCAAAGGCACAAACCAGGCCGTTTGGTACTCCCTCATCCCCTGAGGATCTTAATCCTCACTGAGCAGCACATAGGTATATATGTATATACCTCACATTTGACTTTCAGGCAGTCAAGTATTAAAAATGGGTGGAGTAAAGTGATTGTCAACTTGTAATATGTTGTCTCCAGTTTTGTTCCTTAAGCGTTTCACAGTGAAACTTTCCTACAATGTAAGCAAACAAGGAAAGGAATTCCACCCATTCTTTACAGCAATGAGAAACACAGTGGATTAATAACTAAAAGCTTCTTGAGCAATATGAATCTATATTTCATAGTTTATCTTGAGAAAAATTTTACACTGAATATCAAGCTACCCAACATAATCTGCCTTTATTTGGGATTTGGACTAGCTATCAAAAGATATTATAGTAAGCACATAGACAGCATGGAGGATCTTATATTAAATTTAATTGAGAATCTTACTTTAAATCATGGTTCCAAGTTTCGACCGATCCCGAGTGAAATTAGCTAAAACGGATCAGGATCAGCAATCCATGGTCGAAACCAGTCTAGTTGTATCGACCAGATCAACCATATCGGCCAATTCCGCCCAATACGGGCTCTCCCTCTCTCTTCTCTCTAATTTTTTTTCATTTCTTCTCTCACCGGTGCCCCATCTCTCATTTCTCTCTACTCTCTCCCTCTAGCATCCCCTCTCTCTTCTTCTTCCTCTCTTTCTTTTCTCCAATTTCTTTATCTGTCTGTCTGTCTCTCTCCTTCAATTTCTATTACTACAGTAAAAAATCTGCTGCGGTAATAGAGAGTGAGATAGAGAGAAAGGAAGAGACTGCGGGAGTAACAGAGAGAGAGGAAGAGATTGAAAGGGAGAGAGAGAGAGAGGGGGGGAGGAAGAGATTGAAAGAGAAAGAGAAGGGAGAAAGGAAATGAAAAAAAATCAGAGAAAAAAATTACCTTACGATAGTAAGAGAGAGGGAGAAAGAGAGTTTGAGAGAGAAAGAGGAGGGAGAGAGAAGAAATAAAAAAAATTGTCTTGTGGCAATAAGAGAGGGAGAAGGTAGAGAAAAGAAAGGAAAGAAAATTAGAAGAAAAAAAATTTTGCCTTAGCAATAATAGCTGAAAGGAAAGAAAAGAAAGAGAAAGGGAAAGAGAGAGTCAACTAGATATTCATCAAAATTTTGAATAAGTTAATATAATTTTTAGTTTTTAGACTTCATATGTAAATAATTATTATTTTCTTATCATTTTCTAAATTTTTAGATATTTCTTCGTATTTTTAAATAATATTTAGAATTTCTATGATTAAAATAATAGTCCAATCTGATATGGGGCGGTTGATACAACCAATACAGCCGATACGACCGATGTGTATCATTTTTCCGAATGGCCGATCCCAATTCTAATACCAAGTTTTGAAACCTTGCTTTAAATAGAGTTGAACAAAATGAAAAGGATCCATATAGCCGAGACCAAGTAGTTGGGTTGTTGCAGTTCACAACTCATTTCAACTAGTTGGTAAACTAGGTTAACTCCCAACTACTCTTGTGCCAACCGTGTTTTGCAATTCAAGAACAATTTATAGGAGTTTCAAAACAAGTTCTATACAAAATTTGATTAGATATAATTTAATAATGGAGCCCAAATATGCATGAATTTAATAAAGGCCTACAATTTCTCTCTTCCATTCAAAATACAATCTGCTGAAGTGTAAGAAAGTAGAAATACTATAAATGACCAACAAGAATCCTACAAAGAGTCTTATTAGGTAATTATCACATACATTAAAAATGCATTATTTTCTTTTTCCCATATATAATGAATATTTTCCATTTTCTTCTTTTGATTTGAAGATCATATCCACTTCTTGTAAGAGAAACTTTTCCTTAAAGATAGACAATAGGGGAAGGTGAAATCCAAATACATTAAGCTCAATCTTGGTACTAAGAAGCAATGACAACCTCATCAGCAACCTTTGCTCAAGATGGATAAGAAATTTAAGATTTTTGAGATATAACCCTCCATAACCTTTGTATGTAATCCTCAAGAAGTGATGACAAAAAATATGTCTAACCATATAATCAGTGCCATCAAATAATAAGGACATGTCAATTTCCAAGTATTTATCTATTTGAGAGTCAAATAAAAAATTCCAGATTTTATGCAGTAATTATGTAGACACATAGTTATATAGATACATTGACACCAATACATAGATACACAAATACAATGTAACAGTTCTTTTATAGGGTTATAATTATATGTTAAACAACTAAGGTTATTTAAGAGATAAAAGGGTCCAAGCAAATCTACACATTTTTCTGTTAATTCATTTCAATGGGCATCTCAGCATTCCAATAATAGTGAAGAATGATAGTTCTCAATTAATCATGTCTTCTTTTAAGAAGGCTAAAGAAATTCACCCATAAGTCCTAGGAATATGCAAGATGTGAGAAATATAACGTACTTCACATTTGCAAAGTAGAGGCCCTTGCAATATTGTAAAACACTCACTTATAGGCTGCGAACATAAAATTATGAAAAGTCTAAGTAAACAATCTACCATGTTGATCAATAATCCCCACCTTGATAGCTACTTCTTGTTTATCCTTCAGCAGTCCTCGATGTACCTGGGCAATTGATGCAGCAGCAATCGGTTGTTCATCAAATTCCAGGAATCTGACAACAGCAAATAAAAGCTAAAGTATTTCTCAATTGTAATTTTTCTGAGATCAACAAGAAGGGGCAGCATTTTTTTCTTCTTCTTCTACTGTGACAACATCTACAAATAACAAAGTCCAGATTATAAAAGGCAGACACATACAGCACCTACTTGACCACACCTATGAGTGTGACACAGCTCCACCATGTAACTGCATGATGCTTTCAAGAACCCTCATAAAGTTATTTCAAGAACCCATTTAAAGCTATTGCTACCAAAGTAGCTGCCAAGATGCCTAATGCCGCTTTTTCATCAAGGCAGCCTACAAGTCTGTAGGACATGAAACATTTTTCAATAATTGACGTCTTTTGACTTTTTCTACAAACATCGATGAAGAATTTTAATTCTAATTTCTAAAGTCCTATATGAATCTTGCCATAGAAAAAACATTCATTTTCTAGATGTCATTGGTGTTTATATTGTGCTTTTCTGTAATAGTATATTCCCCATTAATACTTTTATCTTTTTTCTTTTTTCTCTTTACGACCAGTTGGTGTAGAGTTTTGTTTTATCTCACAGAGGTCGTGAGTTTGAATCTTTTTGGCAGAAAAAAAAAATTATACCAAATTTCTTTTGGAAACAAGTTGAGCTTTTTCTCGGCACACAGAAAGAGTGAATCCAACTGCCTTTTTCAACTGGTCTTTAGCTCAACCTTAGCCCACTGCCAGCCCCACCACTTGGATCTAGAACCTACATGCTGATGCTCATGGACCCAATTGTGCTTACTGGTTGGAATTTCACCAACAAATACAAAAACTTGGTTCTCCCCAAAAAAAATTCTCCCAAATTAGGAAGTGCAAAAGAATTGAGAAATCAAAATTCACCAGATTGGAGTCTGAACAGTTCAGAATCCAAATAGTTATACTCCATATGGTTATCTCAACCAAAATTGCAAATTTATCAGTTGAAGTCATATATACTAAATTAGGCTTTTTTTCAACTTTTCTGTACCAAGCTAAACACAAACTTGAAAAAAGAAATTGGAGATAATTGGACTCTAAACGGTATATGATCCAAGTAGATCCACTTCTTAAGTATCAATTTACTTCAAATTACCATAAATTTGTCCTCTAATTTTAGTTATGCAAGTTTAGCTTCAAGACTACTTCAACGATGAATCTCAACTTATACACATAATTAGATATATTACACAAATATCTAGGTCAAAAAGAGCTTTAATTAGCCATTAAAAGTTAATTTATGCTTAGTACTATGGCATAACTATCAACTGTAGGATACACAAAAGGTTGTGCCAATGTGCCAGTGATTGAATCAAGAATTGCCACTAGCACGGCAATTCTTGATTCAATCATTCTAGCTCTAAGTATAAGCATGTTAACTTTGGTGCAAGAAAATACAAATAATAGTGTATTTGGAGTAAATGATACAAATTTGAGCCTATTGAGAATCAATGTCAGAGTAAATGTGAGTAAGAATTAAGTGCTTACAAATCTGACAAATCCTTCTGCAAATTTTGTTCTATTACTCCTTTTATATCATTGAAGTGGTATGGAATCGCCTGATGATGAATAAGAATAAATAGAATCATGAAGTAGTCTCTCATATGAAAATACTAGCAAGCACATAGCAAGTAATTCACAAACCTGGTCTTGCAGAGATGAAAGGGTTGAAGAGTATTCTTTTGGAACTTGTCTCAGCAATGAAACAAACTGACCAGCTTTCACATAAAACCCTCTATTTGTTTCACATAATTTAAGTAACTTCTTGGCCGAGCGTGAATGAACCTATACCTCAAAGAACTAAAATATCAATATTGATCATCATATCATCATTCTCCTTGTCTATAATCTTTTACCAACCTCTAGCTACACAACTGGTATTGGAAATCAGGAGTTCTAACAGCATACGCATATACAAGTACAACGAAAATACAAATTATATGTCATGTTCAATGTGTCATCTCATGACAAAGCAAGATTTCCCAGTTTGACAAAATAATTCCATGGTACAGGAAGCGTGAACAGACAATAAGTTGTCAAAGAATGAACTAAGAGTGGTTGAGTAATACATGTTTCATTCAAAATTGTATATAAAATTATGTTGGCAAAACAATCCGCTGACAGCACTAGCCATGATACCATTTTTGGTTGCTTACTGAAGTACTAGATAGCCTCTTTCTTAATTCATGTTTTCGACTACATATTATTTTGATTACTAATCAACCTCTTACTAACAAACATAGAACTCTGTTAAAATCAGGGAAAAGGCCAAAAGAGCTTTCCATGAGTACCTTGTCATCAAAGTTAATTCCCCTTTCTTTTCTTACTGAGAGTGCTTAAGCTTTGAACAAATTTCATATTAACAAACATATGTAGTGGCAACCAGCAATTATCATGTCATGTTGTTGTTACGAACTAGATCTAGACCGATTTATCATGTCATGTTGTTGTTACGAACTAGATCTAGACCGATCTTTTAGTAGGAAAATTTGTGATATTTTTATGACTAGTAGCCTCAAGAGTTAGGATTCTTTGGCTTTGGTTTCACGTGATTCCTAATTTGGGGTGAAAAGAAAAAAATGAAACGGTGAAGCAAAATCAAAACTTGACATAATTATAAATATCCAATGTTAAGACAGTCGTCGAAGGGTGGCAAATGTTAAGGGATGGTGGAAGTTGGCCGTATGAGTGGATGGCTCATGGAGGAAAATGGTGGCTAAGGTTAGGAGAGAAGATGGCCAATAATGGAGATGATAATGAAAGATTAATTTACTTCTACTCTTAGTTTACTCTTATGACTACTCCTATGCTACTCTTACTTTTACTCCTAAAATGAACTAAAGTTAAAACATAATTCTTAATTCTTCAATGGATGTTGGATGATTAAACAATGGAGACTGACCTCTCTTATATATAGAGGTCAAGTACAATAAGTTCTACTAGGATAGCCCTAAAAATTTGCACAATTTATTAAACTTACCTTAAAGGCTCACACGACTTAATTGTACTTATTCTAAAGACTCGTATGACTTAATTGGACTTGCCTTAAAAACTTGTATGACTTAATTAGACTTGTTTTCAAGGGTTAGTGACTTAACTAGACTTGTTTTAAAAACTTATATAAAAAATAAACATGAATTAATTAAAATATAAATAAACTCGATCCAACGAGCCTAATGTCTTCATGATATGATCTGACCTGATCTAATTCGCATCAATTATGGTATTTCAGAATGCAAAGATAAGTACAACTGACTAACTGAACAAATGACATGATAACTTCGGTTATTCCTATGTGTATGTACATGTAAGAGATCAAATACAAGTGTCCCAAGTAAATAGGTGGCCCCTGCAGTATTTGACTGATTAAATAGTGCCAACAACATTTAATACAAACATTTTCTAGATCAAGAAGGGCATAGACTATGATCACCAAATGAAAACCTCCTCAAAATTGTTGTCTACATTGTTAATCTTGTTACATAACCAATTGAGCTAAAAAAACTAAGCTATTAGGTAGCAAACCTACAATGTACATCATGTCTTAAAAAAGACTTCCACATGTGACCTCCACATTGCACTATAACAGATAGTGGAAATAGAATCACAATGAGTAAGTAAGGTTCTAACTTGAAATCTTATGAAAAATCTACCTCCCATACCATGTTAACTAACCAATTGGCTCTAATGCTTAAGCTGACCATCAATGAGTGCCGCACCTAAAAAATATCTTCTCATACACCGTAAAGTGGCTTCTCATGAGGCTTTAAATCTTACATATACTTACCCACTAAACACTAAACTAAACCACCAGTATTTATGATCGTCAGATACAAACTGTCAGGGTTTCAAAAAGGAGTAGTAATATTTATAGAGCATAAAAATTACTAAGCACAGAGTTACTGAAATGGAGGAGAATGAATGGATATAGCAAGGTATAATTATCATTTCGCTTAAGGTGACCGGAATTTGCTGTAAAAGGATGTCCTTATCTCTGTAGTATTTGATTTGGCAACTTCCACGAGAACAGGAAACTGGTTTCAAGTTCTATACAAATTATATTCGCACACTTCTATCCCTACGGAAAAAGATAGATCAAAGACAGAAACTTTTGAGTAAAATTGAGTTACCTCCGACAGCTTACTCCGGTACTCGCTAGAACTGGGAGGCAAGTTACGCAAAGAGTATTTGTAATCAACCACGATAAAACCGATCTAAAGAGAAGAAAAGACGAGAGTTTACAAAGTTCTTCAAAGGAAACAATGGAGAAATGGGCGAAGCAGAAGAAGAGAACGAACGGTGTAGATCGCCCGAGAGGATCGGGCGACGCCGTCGAAGGCCGAGGCAATCTTCCCACCGGAGGAAGAGAGCGAGGAGTCGGCGGCGATGACCTCAGCGCCGGCGGCCACAGCCACGCCTGCGACGGCGATTCCGGCGACGAGGCGGTGGGGGCCCTTCCCCTTGCTGGGGAGCTTGAAGAGACGAGGGAGGGCCCCCATGGCGGGTTCCTAGGGTATGGTTTTGGAGGGCAGCAGAATCGAGAAGAGAGAGGAGACTGTCAGACTGTAAACGCTCCACGTTTGGGATAGAAAGAAAAGGAGAGAGGAAAAGCTTCCGTTTTGGTGGAGAGAGAATTAGTGAAAGGAAGACTATTCTTTTTCTTTCCCTTTCCCTTTTCGCTCCAAAACAAAAATTTCATCTTCCCGTTTAATTTTATTTTATTTTATTTATCCAAAGTCCAAACTTTGTTTTCTTTTCTCTTACCTTGTTTTAAAAATCAAATTAAGTCTCAAGATTTTTTTTTACCAAATTATAAATTTATAAGTTAATTATTCTGCTAAACAAAGAGAGCAATGTCTCTGTATATAGATTAGACAATTAAATCGATCTCCCTAAAAGGAATTTAACTTACGAACTATTCTTTAGCCTAACATATGTATATATATTTTTTTAACTACCGAACTATTTAGCAGTCAAGTCAAAATATGATCCAATTTTTAGAATTCGGTAAATGGTTCTTCCTATCTATTTCTTGCATTTTTCTGGATTTTTTTTTTTATTTTTCACTAAAGAATATTATGCAATGGCATGAGAATCACGGAAAGGGAGAATGTATTTGGTCCTGAGATGGTGACCACTAGACTGGTAACGATCTGGTTAGATGTTGGATTAAATTTAAATGGAATTTAGTTTAATTTGAACTAAATTTGAGCTCAAAATCCTAGAAGAGCTTCAAACCTACTTTCGAACATTTATTATCAAACTTGAATTGAATTAAATTTAATTTAGACTTGAATCAAACATTAAATAAGGCCTAATTTTGACTATAATTATATAAATATGACAACCACTTTTGATTATCTAACACTAGTTAGTTCACTAAAATTCCATCAAAAGAAGCCCTATAAGACATGGATCACAACCAAACCTTAATGAAGACAAGAAGAAATTAACACCATAGACAAATCGAATTGATCAAAAACCTATTGTAGGACTTGAGATATTCCAAGCTTACACCAATAACTCAAGATTCTCGAGATATGATAAGGCAATATTTTTGTATCTACCAGAACTTCAAAGTGAATCATACCATGCTTATATATTTATTGATCAGATTTATCAAGAAGCGAGTAAATTTATGCAGAGAAAGTGAGGGATTGGAGAAAAGAGCCAAAGTGGTCTGGAACTAGAGATGGAGAACTCAAGGCTGGTTTGGGACTTCGTATTCTAAGTTTCTAAGCCTTTCGAAATTCAATCTAACAATTCATATCACTCATATATATATATATATATATAATTACTATTTTGATTAATATCGAGGTGACCTTGTTCGAGCTAAGCTCATAATCAAGCTCGGCTCAAGATTAAGCCTATTCTAGAGATCAAGCTCCTGTGGGCTCGCTTTCAAGCTAAGCTTGATCGAGCTGGTTAAATTATTTTGACAGCTCTAACAACAGAAAATATAATAAAGAATACCAAACAATAGTACAATGGCCCATTAAACAAACCCCCTCAACCTAGTACAACACACATTTTGGCAGATGGAGTCATTCTACTCCAATTATACAAACACTTCGCAGGCAACTGACAGGTTCCTGCGAACAGTGTACAAAGATACATGACTCCTTTCATATCACTGAACAGATATATAGATCACAACTCACAACTAGATCCGATACTCTATATAATCCATCCATCTGCCATCAGAAACTTAGGAGTTTGGATCTTTGCTTGATCCCTCCTCACAAACAAGGACTTGGAACCACATTGTAGGAGATTGACATCAGTTCAGCAGCAAAAAATTGCTTAGACTATACTGTGGAGACTTTCCAACCTTAGAAATGTGCACAGCTAAAGGTTGTATTAGAATAAAATATCACTTATTTTTAGGATATCTACTTACAAGTTGGAATGCAGGAAAAACTCATTTGCTTCAGCAGATATAATAATAATTCAGCAACATAGCTAATCAGCTTACCTCCTCCAATTTTTCCATGTTCAAGTATTTGGCAACGATTTAATGAGCTGGATGTCAAGTTAACAATCAAAATTTTCCCAACTCCTTCCTAGTCTTCAAAATTTGGCAATGGCAGATAAAGACCTCGATCTACATGGTAGCCATGCATACATGGTTAATTAACCTAGGATGTAATCATGATCTTTTTCATACATTACCTCAATTCAATCATTATTAAGGTTATTAAACAAGCGTTAGATCGTTATCTCTAATTTATCTTTCGTTAGATCATGTTTAAGACCTGCATATACAATTCAGAACACTCGCATGCATATTTAAACACCATCCGTACAGCTTCAAACAATTGATTTATTTGCATGCTGATTTATGTTTATACAAGTAATCTGTAGGTTTAGCTGTCCATAAAACTATGAGAACCTATGTACCAGATTCATAAAAGAATTAGCATCCTTGATAAAGAGCAAGTTGATGAGCTTGTATAAGATAAAGAAATATTTCAAGAAAAAGTGATTGTTTTCCAAGCATTCTCTTCAAAGAAAGAAAAAATTGGCTCTAGTGTGATACGTGAGTAGAAGGAAAATATAACTCCATCAGACTGGCATGGTTCTTCAGAAGTGAGGAACCTAAATCGATTACAGCATAATTCTAATTGGTGAAAAACATTTGAGGAGCATGAAGGTTGAAATATAGAAGGATTAGTAGGGCACCTAAAGTAACTCACTTAAGTCTCAGTCCACAATGAAGTGAACCATTAACATATTCTCCTTGTATAAGTATTGCTTTCTGAACTAGGTGCTATGAATCCTACCCATTGTTGGACAATGTTCAATGTATTATCTATACTAGGTCTTGCTGCTCAATGTACATCTAAAAACTTCCAATAAAGGCGCCAAATGATTGTACACTACTAGATTTTCATCATCTGATACAGCTTAGACCACAACAAATTCACATGTGGAATTTGTTCTGATCAATTTTTGCACCACCTCAGAAATCCCACACCTATCAACCAAAGGTAATGAATAGACAAATCTAAGAACAATGTATAAGAGGACAGGTGAGCCTTAAATCAAATTCTTCCCCTTGGACCCGAAGAGAGATGTTTCAACGACCAAATAACAGTCCAAGCTCTTGGATGCCAACCATACCTACCCATCATACAATATCGGATAGTTGAATCCATACACCTAATTCTGACTCAATAGTTGAATGGCCTACATGGAGTTTCTGAAAGAAATGTATAGTATACTGATCGTAGAACTCACCAGATTCACTTACAACAAGTTATGAGCTACAGATCACTTGAATGGAATAATTTAGACATAGAAACATATTTGTTCGACATCTCCAAAATTCCAATACTGGCTTCTATCAACTAAGTTCACAAATAAAAGAAGCAAACAAAATGAAGAAAGCTACAAATTTTTTTTTTTTTTCACATCATACAGAAGTACAAAGCTATGAGAAGGTAAAAACCATCAAGAAAGCTCGCACCTTTCCAGCTCCGCTCCTCTCCTCTCTTCACAAGCCGAAGCCTTTGAGATAATTAGAATCCTTACTGGCCCTCTCCTGAAACTTCTTGAACCACCGGTCCAAAATATCCATCGGCACGATGAGGCGGCTGCCGTCGACGCCGCAGAACGACTGCATGAAGTTGAATAAATTCTCCCCGACGCGTAGTGCGAGCTTCTCCGCTCTCTTCTCCGCACCCGCGTCCGCCACCGGCGGCAGCGCCGCCAGATTCTCCACGGACAACCCGATTTTGGCCGTCGTGGCCCCCGGAGCCGCCGAGACGGCGAGGTCCCCAGCGAGGGGGTCATCGGCGGGGTCGGGCCAGGGGAGGGAGAGGACGGCGGAGGGTCGGGCGGCGTGGACGGCGCCGCAGAAAAGGAAGGGTCGGTTAGGGGGCTGGGCATAGACGGCGAGGGCCTTCTCCGGCGGGAGGGAGGCGGCGGAGAGGAGGAAAACGCAGATTTCCTTGAGGTCGTGGTAGGAGTCACCGACGAGGGTGGAGATGTCGAGGACCCAGTGGAGAGGGTCGATCTGGGAGAAGGTTGAGGCATCCATGGGGAAGCTGCGGTCCGGAAATACTACACCGAACATGGTGGGAATTCTTGGAGTATTCTTTTAATGTGATTGGGATTCTGGAATCGTGCGGTTTGGGTTTCATGGAGGAGATGGGGAGCAGTGGAGAGGTGCTGAGATAGGAAGACGAGATGGGGGCGAAGAGAGAGAGGAAGAAGGTTCTAGTTGCATCTCAAGGATTCTAGAAGGTGGGGAGAGTTTGGTGAGTTGTTGATCAAAATAAATTTATTTTTTTTATTTATTTATCAAAATAAATTACTCTGAAACTTAAATACTAAAATGGATCAATTTTAGCGTAGTATTAAGTAAAACGCATAATTATTAGACATTTACCTAAAATACTGAAATTATCAAAAAAAATTAAGACTTTACTTTTTTAATATTATAATTAATTAAATCGATAATATCTACTAGAGATTAAAGATCTACCATAAGAGAGAAAAGAGAAGTACAATATCGTGGAAGAAGTGTCAATCATTGTGTATTACTTTTTATTTCTCTTATACAAGAGATTTTGGTCGTTATCTTTTTTTTTATCAACGTTGCACTTTCCTTGATATTTATTAATTTTTGAGGGATTTATAAGATTTATATATCTTAGAATAATTTTTTATATCTATTGACTTGTATTTGATTTCTTCAAAATTTATTAATTGAATGCCAAGATAGAAAAAATATATATAATAAAATATGAGCGTATTAGAATATTAAATATGAAAAAAAAACACATAATTTGTTTACCGTCTTTGCACTCCTTTTCTCTCTACTTTTGGGGAGGAAACAAAGTGACCATTCTTTTCTCTCATTTTTTACTTAAAAATTTAATCCATTAATATTTTGTTAGAAATTAGCTTTCTTTTATGTCTACTTACTAAAGGCATTATAGTGCATCTAATATTAATAATATTAGAAAAAAAATGGCTCTGAATAAAACCTCATAGCCAAAAATTATCATAAATTTTGATTTTTTTAATTTTAAATTCAATTTATGTTGAACATCCTAATTTTTCTTCTCTCTATTGATGCTGACAAATGCGTTCAACATGTTATAGCTATGCTCAGTTGTGGTCATAATAATCATTAGCATTGCCTTCATCTCCGTCACTAAAGTCCTAGCAACAATAAAGATGTCTCCAACTACTATCATCATCTCCAACAAAGTTCTCTTCAAAATCCTTGCCATCTCCACCCTCAGTTGTCTTTGGCTCCTTAGTGACCTCCCTCACTTCATGTTCCTCAACATCTTTGCATTTTATTTCCTAAAGAAAAATAAGATTTGCTTCTCTAATAAAATAGAGCTATTACAAACTGCTTTCTAGAAAGATGTTTATTTATAAAAAAAAAATATCATGGTATATTAGTATATCTAATAAATTTATAAAAAAAAATTTGAGTAGAAGCTATCATTAGCTTAGATAAGAATACTCCAACTAATAGACTCAGCTAAAGTATCAAAAGTGAGAATATCACAAAGCTAGTAGGAGAGCTCCTTAGTAGGCCCTACACAACAAAACCCCAAGGTTTTCTAACCTTGGTGCCCCGCCCAATCGGCCACCCGGTTAGCCTTTTTAAAAATGTGGTCAATCTTCACCTCTTAAAATACTTCAAGCAGGGTTAAGCAGTCTATCATGAGTACTCAAATGTGTTGGGACTAGTCGTTCTGCCTTTGTAAGAGTTGCACCAGCTATAAAGAGTCTAGCTCGGCCTCTAGCTTCGAGCATCCATGCACCTTTGCTACTATGAGGCCTAGCAAAATTATTGTTGCCTTAGCCTCTAATGCATGTTCCACCGCCACCAGCTCCTAAATGATGGCTAGTAAAGACCCCACCTCTGATTTCAGGACCGCCCCTACACCTCCCTATCAATTGTCCACCATGTGCACCCATCTGAATTAACTGTGCATCACCTCAACTTCGAGTGCTACCAACTTATTTGGACGTTGGTTCTAACTTTTGGAGTTATTCCACCTCATTGCCCGTATTCCATAGCTAGTTTGATAGCCTGATCAGCCACTACCTTGGCATGCGCAACCTCCCCTCCGAAGGCAACAACATTGCGATGTTTCTAAATAAGATAAATGGTGGACGCAACGACCGCCTTTACGTGCACATCGCTGCTTCTATTAGCTCACTGCATGCACATTCAGTTGGAGTAGATCTTATTCATCAGCCCTAAATCCTCTCAGATGGCATCCTCCTCCTTCTCCCAAACCTCATTACTATACTGGCAGTCGAACAACAAGTGCTCCACTATTTCGGTGTGCAGTCTGCAAAAGCAAAACGAGTCCACCGCTCCTCTACTCGGGATGCGGTGTCATATAACTTTCCAACATAATGTTTTAATCCAAGGCATCACTTTTTGATGGACTCTAGTGTATTAGTGCTCGTGCAATCAGACCCATAAATTTTATAAAAATTATTGTGTGAACGAAAGAGTACGATAATTTTGAAATAAATTTTAAAAAATGTAGCAGTTTCTAAATTATTTACAGGTCAAAACTCGATAAAAACCGCTCAGCTTACTTAAGTCGAGAAATTCGACCACGGAGCCTAGCAGCGAGAATTCGACTGCAAACGAAGAGCTTTTCTCCGCTCTCTTCCCGAAATGCCCCCGTTTCCAAAATACGCCCGCCCCTTCTCCCATCTCCTCCACCGCTCGTTCGCCTGCTCTCGTCCACCTCCACTCCCTTCTCCTTCGAATCGACTGCGGCCTCCTCCCACCTCCTTATGGCCACCCCCTGGTGCGCTTACCCCTATCGGCTTCCAGTGCCGCTACGCCTCTGCCTCCGCCTCGGCCTCCACCACCGCCCGAGATCGGAGCTCTCGGAACATTCTCATGTACCTTCTCGCGGTGGTTGCCGCCATGGTCGGCGCGTCCTATGCCGCCGTTCCCCTCTACCGCCGCTTCTGCCAGGCCACTGGCTATGGGGGCACGGTTCAACGCCGGGAGGTAATGAACCAGTTACTGTGTCTTTCTACCTTTTGATCGATTTGGTTCGATTGGGCATTTGGGTTTCTCTTATTTGAGGTCGAGGTTATTAGTTTTCGGTTCAAGATTGGATTTTGATGATGAGTTTTTATTGAAGTAATGAGGTCGTTCATGGTTTGTGACAAGGACTGGGTGTCTGCTGCAGAGTGTGGAGGATAAGATCGCACGCCATGCACGAGATGGGACGACTACTTCGAGGTTAGAACCTTATGTTGAATGGAAGGAACGATTGTACCTCATAATCTTTTCTTATCTCTCTGGATCGTAGTCTTGGATTAGTAGCACAGATGATTATCTAATTATTTGCTATTATACTTTTGATGTCAAGGGGTATGCCTATTCTTCTCACTCTCTTTCTTTTTGAACTATTTTAATTTGGTGTTGCTATCCGGGTAGCATGATATTGTACACACAAAAGAATAGGTCTTCCATTCATCAATTGTTTTTTAAGGTTTTACATGCAGGCCTCTTGTCCAGAGTTTGTCACTGGAATCGGGAAGCTTTTTTTATGTGTTGATACTTTGTCACTGCTACTTGCTAGTGTACGCATCATCTTTGTTGTACTATGATGCTTGACTATTTGTCCTGAAAGAGAAGGGTGAAATTCTTGCAGGATAAGGAAGCCTCAATTTTGGTTGCCCATTTCTGTTTATTTGAAGTGCATAGGATACTGGATCTTCCACCGATATTCTTGAAAATCATATATGAATTGATCAGAAATCCTCTCTAATAAACTAGAATTGTGGTGTTTTTATGTACATTGAAAAATAATTGATTGACTGGACAATACAATCTCCTTTGGGAAACATAACCTAGAAGCATCACTAGAGACAGAGACTGTGAAAAGAGACAAAGCAAGTAGAAGTACGTGATTAGGAATGGTAATTAACGTGTGCCCTTGGTGTTCTATTCAACAGCATTAACAAGTAAGTTGTGGTATTCTTTCCAAAAGGGGATGTTGTTACACTTTGTAAAGGAAGGTGCCAAAACCTAAAGATGTGCATCGCTACAGTTTGGACAAAAATCATACAGGAGAAATCTTGAGGAGGAAATATTGAATCTAATGTAATTGTACCAGATTCATATTAAATAAAGCCAGAAAGATTTTGTCTACTATGATGTACCAGTTTATCTGTTGAGGTTATGTAATATCAATTTCTATATGAGGCCTGCTGGGTTGGTGAAGCTTTAGTTTTGGTAGTTTCAGTTATATGATTATATCATATTTCAGTTCTAAGTTTAGGGAATACAAAGTCCGAATGCTTAATGAAAAGGATATGGAAATAGAGGCAACCAGAAAACATAAATCTCAAATGATTTGATACTTCTAAGTGTGATATTTTAGACTACTTTTATCTGAAGTATCCTTTTCAAGTTGACATCAATTGTTTCTCATGCCCCGTTGGAAAATATAAGCATCAATTTTGTTCAAGATGCTGGATTGTATATCTTGTTCTGCAGCCTGATTCTACTTTCTTATGCATGTGGAGGCATTTGAAAATATTGAGCTATCAATAACTTATGAGAACTTAATGAAAAATAAAATTTTATCCCATTTTAATGAACTTAGTTTGATAGGTTAAATTTGATTACTAGTGGCTGAAATCAGCTAAATTAACTAAAACTACATGGCTTTATTTGAACCCACTGAAAAAAAGCAAAATAATGACATAATTGGCAGGAACCAAAACTTCTAAAATTCTACTGAATGATCTCTTTCAGTTGATTTTGATACATATTGGAAGGGAAAAAAATTGTTTCTATTTGATGACCGCATCAACACTGAAAATGAAGCAATGGATAAGTTTGCTTTAAGAAGCAAAACTTGAGATAGCTATTTTCAGCGTGTAACTTTTCTAACTTAGATGTGATACATATTTTTGATGTGCTCAATTTCGCATGTGGAACTTCCAAGCATGGTAGATAGAAAATGCCAAGATGGGTCGGTGGTTCAAAATTCTGCTAAAAGCTAAATATCTCATAGTTGATCTTAATGGTGGTAGATCTTTCATGGTATGTTGTATCATATAATCTTGCAACTTCATCTCATGTTTATGTATTCTTACAATTTTCCTTCACTTTCTTTGACATTTATGCTGCAAGTTGTACTGCCTGTCTTAGATGATATACTATGTCCAGATCTTTGGTGTTTTATGTCACTTATATGCTAAAGAATTTTCTAGTACTTTTACAGCGTTTCCTGATAACGATAATGAACTGCTTAGAAATTTCACTATTCTCTTCAGTAGCTTAAGAAGTGATTGTGAGTGAGGTCTGTCTCAGCTATTTTATTTTCGTGTTAGGTCTGAGTGTGATTCTGCTTCCATGTTTGTAGAGAAATTGTTGTGCAGTTTAATGCTGATGTTGCTGATGGGATGCCATGGAAATTTGTGCCTACACAAAGAGAGGTTACTTTATTACCATCTATAATATGCAAATATTGGTTTCCATGATTCACTACATATCCTCTTATTATTGCCATTCATAGGTAAGGGTTAAACCAGGTGAAAGTGCTCTAGCATTTTACACAGCTGAAAATCGTAGCTCAACTCCGATAACTGGTGTTTCTACATACAATGTTACACCTATGAAGGTACAAGTCTTATCACAATATGTAATATGGATTACTGGATATCTAAGTCTTCTGTAGCACTTAATTTAGTCTAAAATGTAGCTTGCAGGAAAGATAATTCTTGTGCCTCCAATGTTTGTTGGTAATTTCAATTATCTCTTTTTGAATGAGTTCAGAAGATACATATCAGCAGGGTTACTACTTTTGACAATTTAAAATGTCCCTCCATAACAGAATTGAGATCTCAATCCTAATAGGTAGACCTCAACAATGGCACAATAATGGAGGCTATTATATACCAAATATAATGGTTCTGATCTTTGATATCAATTGGTTCGCAGGGGAAATGCTAATAGCTGAGTGGATAATTTGCAATGATGATAATCTGTTTGATATATCTTGGAACAATAAAAGTCCCCCAAAATTTCACATGTATGCATATATGTATGTATATGAAGGCATGCATTTTTAACCATCAAAGTGGATCACCCCCAGGCATTTTCATACAATGCATGTGAATACTAGATTTGAACAGCACAACAAACAAAACAATCAATATTCAGTGTCTCATGATAGCTTCAATTGCAGGCTGCTGTTTACTTCAATAAAATACAGTGCTTTTGCTTTGAGGAGCAGAAACTTCTTCCAGGCGAGCAGATTGACATGCCGGTAATGACATTTGTGACACCTGCAGCTTCCGATCCACTTTTCATTCATTCATTATATTAACAACTCTAGTGGCTATTTACAGGTCTTCTTCTATATTGATCCTGAATTTGAGACAGATCCTAAGATGAATGGGATCAACAATCTCATCCTCTCATACACATTTTTCAAAGTTAATGAGGACTAGTGACAGCCAGGGGGCTTTGATTCATTTCAAGAATTTATTATTTATGTTAATTGCAAATTTCTGTTAGAACTACTTTTGGTGGTTGTGTTACTCCAAAAAAGTTTCAAGGTGCTCTGTCGCATGGAAAATGGGGCGCTGCTGGTCATAAGTGGCTCAATTATAGTGGTAAAAGATGCTCAAAATTTTACACTGTATGATGCTATCTAACCTCGGCTGTCAGAGGTGTCTACCAACAGCTAGCAAAGCTATACTAAATCTCAATAATGTTGGGCACTTTTTACACAATATGTACGATGAATCTGTATCATTAAAATGAGACATTGATCAAAGAAATCCTATTATGGATTATGTTTCTTCATCTTCAGTTTTTTTCTTACTATCAGCTTTGATTAGAATTTCAGATATGGTGTACAATTATGATATCTGTGACATTTGGGTGTATTTCTTGTTCCAAGTAGTTTGCATTAATATGATCTTTACTGCCTCTGCCTCAAGTTTACTGTCACAAAGCATTGGAGTATTATTATCTGTCTGCTTTCATTCTATCCAATTAATGTGAATCTTCTGTGTCTAATGTTTCTTCCCAAGTACATGGATAGCTTGTGAATGAAATAATTGTTATCCATTGGAAGAAGAAAATTATAAACGCACTGGTTGCCAAGGGACTAATCCCTCGTGCTGACTCTCTGGGCAATCTGAAGGGTGGTTTAGTAGCAAACAACTAAACTGCTATTAATGTTCTAGAACCCCATTAGTAATGTCTGGACCCAAAATAATTATTATCTTATGAAACCATGATTTGGCTAAACTATAAACTTAAACATTGAATCGTTGCTAAAAGATGCAACACTTTTCTAGCTATTGAAGGTAACTCGAGATCCACAAAACTCTATCTCCCAAGGCGAAATGGCAAAGAGCGTTTCTTTTCTCTTTTGACATTTTGACCAAGCTGGCCCTATTCTAAATTTTATATACTAAAATTGACGGGGCTCGGATTTGTTTCACGAGGAATAGGGAGCGTAAATGAGCGGAGTTTTAGCGAGCCGGCTTTAATTTAGGCTTAGCTTAAAAATTAATTTTAAACCTAATTTAATGTTTAGGTTTAATTTGGCTCGGCTTGAGCTCATCGAGCCCCAACTTGATTGGAGGAGGATGATGATGAAGAGGCCGTAGCAGCTTGCTGATGGAGGAGCCTAATTAGGTAACACTAACAAGTTTAGTATTTCTTCTAATATATAAATTATTAATTTGATTAGCATCTCATGCCTTATGGGTGGCCGAAACCAAAAAAAAAAAGATAGATTTAGCTGAATTTATTAGTATTTCATCTTTAAGATTCTAAATAAATCGATGATATATTCAGCAATATGGATATACAAATCGCTATAAAAATTAATATTTTATTTCGCTAATTTTTTACTGATATAAATGCTGAAATTGTTGACGTTTCTATTAAAATGTACCTAAAAGTTTATGATTTCATGAATGCAACACTCAAATAAGAAGCTCAGGATTCAAAGCTGCAGTAAGGTTTACTTTTGTAATAGGAAGCAGTTGATCACAAGAGAAAATAATTACATATGATGAGTTTTTGATCAAAATAGGCTTTTAATTTTTTTTTTATCGAAATAGATTATCTTCAAATTTATTTATCAAATGGGATCTAATTTACTGTATTTCTAACAAAAATGCTGAACTGATTAACGTTTTTAAAAACACTGATCAGCTCCGTATTTTTATTGCCACACAATTTTTTTCCTAGATTGCTGAAAGACTAAATTAATAAGATTTACATGCATAAAATATTAAATTAATTAGCATTTTTATTATGACTAAAGAGAGAGCCAAAAAAGGATCTTTCGTGTATAATCCTGCATAATCTCGAATGTTATCAGTTCCGGTACGTAGACCAAATACATAATGCTTTCGACGAAAGAACACATGTGACGAGACCCGAAGGCGACGAGATTGAGGATCAACACTAAGCCTTTTGTTTGCCAAAAAGTTTACCGGACCTCAAATATCTGAATGAATTATCTCAGACGGGGGCAGGAGCACATTGAACTATCTATATGGCTGAGAGCCCTCACAGCCCAGGCACAACGACGCAATTATCAGGGGCGCGCTCTACCACTGAGCTAATAGCCCGTCGTGTGGGCCTCCCATAGTTAATTAGACCCTATCTAGTAAAATAAGTTTGAGAATAGCCTATTCCAATAAAGAAGTTTTAGAAAGGTGCTAGCTTGGTCACACTCACATAAAATACCAAATTTGAGTTACTTTCTCACCATATATGATAAGAAAAATCTTCCCATAACTTGTGGAGAGGGGAATCAAGTCCTTCACCATATATTTGCCCAACATATTGTTATTATTGATGTATAAAATATCATCGAAGGCTCTCTACATATTTAAAAGTTAACCAAAATTTAAAATAACCATACTACAAGATAATCTCAGCGTCGAGGCGTTCGAATGAGCTGCACTCTCAGGTTAGGTGGTGTATAGAGTCCTTATCAACATAATCAACATCTATCTCCATGATCTTCGATTCCAGTTACAGATGATGTCAAAGAAGAATTCCAAGGCACAAACCATTAAAATTGAATCTGCACTTCAGTCATGCCTTCAATAAATCACAGACTCGCTTTAAAATCACACAATAGATTACATAGGCAGCCCATAGATTACATAGTCCAAGCCATTGAAAAGAAGAGATGATGATGATGATGATGATTGGGTTGTCTAAAAATTCTTTCAACACTCAAGAGAGAGAAAATGGAACAGATTGAAAAAAAAAAGAAAAAAGAAATGGAAGGAATGCTTTCATATGCCTCAAGTTGAAAAGAATTAATTGAGGATATCCATGGATCAATAGTTGATGGGTAACCTGATGAATTGTGCCCAAACAGATGCAATCAAGAACCCCTCACCCAGAGGTTGGAGGTCTGGCTTCCAAGTTATCAAGTTCAACATGAGGCCATGGAAGGAGTAGGGTAGGGCCCTCACAGTCCAGACATTCAATGTAGCATCTTCATTCTATACAACATGCATCAAGTAGAGCAAAAGAGGCAGCCATCCTCTCTGAATCTGAATCTCTGGCTAGATTTGAACCTCTCGGGATCAATAGTGAACGATCCAGTAGATAGCAACCTAGAAAGATGTCATTTTGCATAACAACAACTACAAAATTGTTGGCGGTAACAATCTGATTCCAAAGAGTCACAGAGAGATCGATCGAAAATAAATAAATTAATTAAATAAATTTACATATTACAGAAAATAAAATTCTATATAGTTATTTCTGGTGTTGGACATTATATCCTTAAGCAAATTGAGTCGGGCCGGACGGCACGCGCGTGTGAGTTAAATTGAATAGTACTCCTCTTACAAAATAAGTATCTCATTTAGAGTCCAAAACTCATAAGAAGTTTGCCACTTATATACCATACTAATATTTCTCAAATATCAAATATGGTATCAAATTCACTTTTATTTATTTTTCATTGTCATGATACTCACTTTAGAGTCAATTTTTATTCAATTTTCTTCATGAATTTAATTAAGTAAATATATGACAATAAAGTACTATTTAAACTAAATTAATTTTATAATTAAATAATTATTAATAATGTGTGAGCCTCACTTAAAATTTAGTTCAAAATTAATAAAAATTTATGTCAAGTACATAAAATCACCAACAAAAATATGGAACTAATCAAATTCTACAAAACTAACAAAAATGAAACACCAGTGAACGATTGACCATCCCGATCATACGAGCCCATGAGATCGGATTTAAAGAGGAGGCTGAGGAGCAAAATCCGTCAGAGAGAAGGAATGGAAGAGAGATGGAGGAATAAATTGCTAAGAAATGTCCTTAAACAACAATAAAGATTACTGTTATTTTATCCAGAGATTTTGGTTGTCACTGCAAGTCGCCCATTTATAACCTCATAAAAAATTGTGATATTACTCAGATGGTGCAATGGCTGCTCAGAATTCCCACCATTTCACAGCCTGCCCATGTTTGCTTTTATAGTTGCAATCGACTTACCACTCTATGATTCATTGTATATGTATCTTAAAAAAACTGTAAATAGACCTGGGATTAGGATACTGTGAAACATTACACAAGCAGAAGCCCACAAGATAGGAAAGGAAACATCAAAATCATCCTCATTAGAGCACCTTAAGAACAGACAGCTGCAAAATTTTACATTACAAAGTCACTTCAGACAGTTGAATGTAAAAATGTCAATTATTCGAGTAATGATACAGAGGATACCCAGAACATATACTATTCAGATTCTGCTCTGCTACTTATTAATGTATATCAGCCCCATCATATCATAATGTACATTGGCTTGATGAGAATAGACTTGGTCAACAGGAAGTGCGACTTGCGGCGGGCTTCAGAATATGATTTTCTCCCACAGCACATTAATTTCATGCCGATGATTGATTTAGCTGGATAACCATCTGTGCTTCTTAGCTCTTGGGTTGGTTCCTCACTGTATGGAGTGTAATCTCAAGAATCTGATACCAAGAATTTTGCAACTGCCTGATAAAGTTGTGATTCTTCGAAAGGTTTGGAAACATAACCATCCATTCCACATTTTATGCATTCCTCATAGGTTGCCTGGATGACATCGGCTGTCATAGCAAGGATTGGCAGATGCCACTCGATCCTCGAGGAATTCTCTTCTACTAAAGTTCCTCCATTCTGGGCCTCTTCATTTGTCTTGCTCTCCATCAAGCGTATTTGCCGAGTTGCCTCAAACCTGGCATGTAAAGAACACAATTTCATGATACCAAATGTCATAAGTGAGTAGATCTCACTATTAAAACCTTAGAAGAACAATGCTACACCAATGCCCACAAAATGAGAATGAGTACTAGCTGGTGGCATGACTTTATCAGCCAAATTTTAATGGGAAAGTAGAAGATGACAAATGCTGATAAAAATGAAGTTGTTGGGGGTCTGTTTTTGATAGATAACGTTGTTCAGTCCTAATGTTCCTGAACTTCGGAAACTCAAAGCATAGGCACTTCAGTATTTCGCAACTATTTTAAAGATAAGTCACATATAGAAAATTATTACGTAGATTTGTCAGTGGTGATTCATATCATTTAGGTATCTGCAATGTTATGTAGGCACCTAAAGAAATGATAGAACTAATATTGTTTACTAAAAATATCTAGGAACTATTGAATGAAATATTGCACCGAGGTATCTACAATAACAGAGATTCTGAGCATCACAAAACTAAAGCAGGGCAGCCCGTTACTGTTGCAATATAGTCAAATGCCATGGTGTCGTGTGACTAAGTTGGCATTTCTAATATGCTGTAGCCACTGGGTACTGATAGAATGTAGAAACATTAGAAGAGGCTTTTCTACTTCATAGGGGTTAATACTTAAATAGTAATATAAAGAATATTGTTTATGAAGCGTACTTGCTGCACTATAATGGTCATTAACTAATCTGCAAAGACCCACTTGGCTAAGTATTCTTTAGAACCACACAATTGCCTTTAGATCAGCATACAGCACATAATCAATGATTTTGTCACCATCATTATATTTTATATATCTGTACTTCCTTCACAATTTTGAAAAATTATTGCCATGGTAATTAGATTACTTATACATTGCAAACAGATGATCTCAGAGACGACAGCTTGTATTAGTATTCATCTAAATAATGTAATAAATATTCAATTCCACAGTCATATATTCAATAAGTGTCTTTCATGTCTAACGAAATAATACTAATCTCAGTTGAATATGAATTGCTCAGTTGGAGCAATTAAAAATAAGAATCCAGATGAATTCCAGCACTATGCGGTGGATATCAGCTGTCCATTATGGATCAGATATGGGTTATACATGACGCATTTGTGTTTCTTTCAATAACAGCATTTGTTCAAAAGTAGTAGCAAAATAGCTCCGTAACTAACAATTAGGTAACATTCAGAATTTTAATTTAAAACAATAGGAGCCAAACTTACCCATCCATCTCTGGCATCTGAATATCCATGAAGCAGGCATCAAACTTGTGTGGCAATTGAAGGAGAGAAAGGGCATCTTTGCCACTCTCAACACACTCCACCTTTGCTCCATACTTTTTTAGGGTACCTGCGGCCACTCTGAGATTAACCTTATTATCATCGACGACTAATATATTCTTTCCAACCAGCAAACTGCAAAGGAAAGCCGATCCATTGGGCTTTTCTTGACTCGGATATTGTGCAAATCCTAGCACTTGTTGAAAGCAAGCAGCCACTGTGCTTGTTCTCAAAGGCTTCACGATCACACTATCAACCATATCCACTCCATTTGTTTTGTCAGATTCAGAATTTGCCAGAAGGATCACCTTTGGTACTTCAGGTATGGAACCGGTTCTTTGCTGTTCTAGTAATTGATTGTGTAAGCAAATAACCTCTTTAGAACACAAAGAGTCATTCTCAATTAAGAGTATGCACGGTTCCTTTCCATACCTGTTGTGAAGTTACAAAGAAAAATAGTCAGAGGAACTATACTGCAATGACAAATAACAACTATTTTAAAAGTAAAACAACACTAATAAGATTTCCCCTTTATTTCAATTTTCACAATTTTGATATGTTATCTTTCTCTCTTGCAATAAAAAGGAAAAGTGAGGGCGAGCCAACAAAGTCATGGCAATTCAATAGAAAGGATATAAATGGAACCTGTACATTATCGCCATTTCAAAGTTTAAGAATAGCTGTAATTAATAGCTTCAAAGCACAGAACTTAGGGGTGAAAACTTATATTAGGGTTAATTCAAATTTGTTTGGTATCATATGATGCTTATGGCAAATAACAAACTCCAAACAATAAAGCATTACAATCCACTACTATATGTGCAAAAATATGTACATGTATACATGCAAGCACACATATCAATAGAAGGTTTACCCAGATATAAAGCTGCCATTTTTTCCAGACAATGCACTAACTGCCAGATCAATATTACTGACAACTTCAGCCTTAACCCCTAGCCTCTGCAGATGATATTTTGTGACAGCACCTCGCACTGGCCTTCTATCAATTAAAATTGCTTTCACTCCTTTAAAACAGGTAGGTAGAAAGCAATGTGGAGGTCTCTTTGTATCACCATTTGTCCTTATCTGGCATCTTTGGAGGACAGCAGTGAATGTGAATGTGCTTCCAATATGAGGCCGGCTTACAAAGTTTATCTGACCCCCCATCAGTTCAACAAGACATTTACTGATGCTCAAGCCAATTCCTGTTCCCCCATAATTCCTTGAAGTTGAGCTGTCAGCTTGCATAAAGGGAGTGAAAACTCGCTCTTGGGCATGTAATGGGATGCCAATCCCAGTATCTTCCACGATTACAATCAGAGTTACTTGACTAGAGTCATTCTCATATGGCATCTTGCTTTGAGATGTACACATGGATGCCTCATTAGATAGCAACAGCTTGAAATTTTCCCAGCTGTTTCTGCTATCAGCAGCTTCAAAGCCGCTTAAAGTATTAAATGCAAGGTTAGTAGACATAACACAAGCTTCATTTTCATGTCCAATCAAACCTTCTTCAATTACAGCATCAGTAGCCTGATTTGAATGGGCAGCCAGGTGAACTTGGACAAATATGTGGCCACGTTCTGTAAACTGCAGCAAATTACACACAATTACATATTTACATCCTATGATTGCCAAGGGCAACAACACATCCACTAATGACTGTGGATTGAAGATATAACATTTTTCTACATCAATAAGCCTCTGAACAAAATCATGTTGCTTCAGAAGTAAAAACTGAACAAACTAAGCATGCAGGGTATGCTTATCTTCACTATTAACAATTAAAAGAAAGTGACAAAGTTAAGCACAATAGGAAAGTAATAGGAGGTTAAGCTGATAAAATGATACATACTTTAATTGAGTTTCCCACCAAATTTGTAATTATCTGCCGAAACCTGCCTGGGTCACCCAAGAGAAATTCAGGAACTCTACTGGAGACATACACAGCAAGCTACACTTCAACAAAAACATAATCAGGAAACTAGGAAAGTACATGGCCTACTAACATATCACAGGATATATTCTTTGTTAGCTTAGGCAACATAAATTGAAAAACATAGACTAAAGAGGCACTTTCTGTACATGTCAATATCTTGTCAGTTGTCATTATTGAAGGAAGCCAAACACACCTCAATTCCTTTTTCTCTTGATTTTGCAGAAAACAAAGAGATGACATCATCTAAGATAGACCGCAGGTCAAATGCCACTGACTCGAGCTCTAGCTTGCCAGCTTCAATCTTTGCCCGGTCAAGAACTTCATTAATTAGTGATATCAATGCCTTCCCACAGACTTGAGCAGTTTGAGCATAATCTTTTTGAGTTGAGTTAAGGGTTGTATCTAGTAGCATATCTAGCATACCTGCATTAAAAGAATAACAATAACAGATCCCCCCTTTTGCATCTAAAGTTATCATTCTTCTACATAATAAATTAAACTAAAGCACAACAGAAACATGAGATTACCAAGGACACCATTCATGGGTGTTCTGATCTCATGAGAAACAGTGGCAAGAAACTGTCATTGAGAAACAAAATAGTGGATCAGATTATGCACCATACTAGGCAGGAGTTGTATATATGGTATTAGATGAACTGCGTACCTGAGATTTAGCAACATCTGCGGCCTCTGCTTGCTTTTTCAGCTCTTCCATTTTTCGGCAGTCTTCCTTGACATTGTCATAGCGACTCCAAGCAGCATAAAGTATGTATCCTGTAAGCATACATATGACAAATACGCCAGAAGGAGTAGTAATGGCTGACAATGGAATGGGAGGTTTCTTACTATACCTGATCAAGGAAACTTCAAACATTATTCTATAAGGAAATGAATGTTTTACTCCATAATTAGTGGGAAAGAAAATAGCATCAGCTAATATATGCTTACCTACATACCATCTGGTGCTTCCTGAAGGGATCTCCAAAATCAAGCATGCTAATGTGTGAAAGTGACACAAAATCATCAGGGAGTTGGGGTCCATACATGATAAGGGGATTAGAAATATTAGTGACATCATACACATTAACCAATATATCCTGATTGCCTGCGAGCTGCCTCAGCAAATTTTCCACAAGTGACTCAACATCAAAAGCTCCTCCGAGATACCTGGAGAAAATAAGGAAAAGGGTTCACAAGATTTTCAACATAAGAGAGCCAGTCAATGAAGAACTTGACAGAAAAATATAAGTATCACTTGAAACTACAAATTTACTTCTATCACAACAACGGGTGATCTATCTCGTGACTACAGCAGCTCATGGATATATCAACGCATCAAGCTAAGAGCCTGGCAATACCATTAAGTTAAGGCATTTCCACCTGGTGCACAAAGTGAAGTCAAAAATATGAGTCATCAAGCTGAAATTGCCAAAATATAGCATGCAACCCAGCATCTGTTTGCACTTTATAGTCCGGACCACGCAAGCTGGTGATGATATAATGCTAGCTTCCATCATCTATCTTATAGATTAGGATTAGCCATTTTAACTTGTCTTAGCCTTTTCCTCTTGTAATATCTTTGGCCAATCATAAGTGCTGAAAGCCTTGAAGTAAACAATTATATTATGTCCACCTATTACTACTGCAAGGTGCCAGAGGAACTGCATTATACAGACTGAAATGAACGAGAAAAGCTGCGGCTTCTGAACTGGAAGAACCAAAAGTAACATCAAAAGGAAGAAATAGTTCTTTGAGGTCTCTGTTCAGAAGGGAAGGGTGAGACCTAGGTACTATATTACAGATTGATACATTCATAGATTCCTAGGTTTTCCTTCTGTTATTTTGTTCTTTATGACCATCAAGCTAATTAAAGGAGCAAAGAAAACAATGAATCTTCTGTTTATCTGACACTAATAAGTTTTGGGATAGTAATGAACAGTTGGAAATCTGACGCAAGAATAATAATCAGTAGCCTTATTCTCTTGGCCACTACCTTCTAACTTTTGTGTGGAACTTATTACCTGATTGAAACAAAGAAAAAGATATATCATGCAATTTATGTGACCAATTTTCCAAGGGAATTAGCTCTATAACAGCAGGCACAGCATCAAGACACTAGAAAGGATGAGAGATCTAAATTTGCATATCTCACCCAGCAGTAGCTTCAACACGCTCCTGAGACGTCGCATCTCCGGAAAGATCTGCGCGATAAACTGGAAACGTTAACACCACCCCGAGATGATTCGACTTCAGCAGCCTAAACGGCCTCGTAAGCACAGCTTTGCCGGTAGTTCTAGCCTTTATGATGTTTTCTCGATCCTCCTGCAACGCGAAGATCGCCAGATTCACAATTTAAAAGAAGGCAATCGAACAAGCAGGCAGGTGGAAGGAGAGAGATAGGGGTACCTCTCCAGACATCATATCGATGGATTCGATGTAGGACACGGTCTCCTGTGAGAAAATCACAGGCGCATACTCGTCTTGCACCGGAGATGGCTCCCGCTTCATGGTTTTGATCATCCACCCTTGCTGGTTCTCAAAATTCTCTCTTTCGGCGTGAACAACCCTTTGCGCATACGCAACTCCGTTCAGCAATGGCCGCTCGAATGCCGTCCCCGCCGTATACTCCGCAAATGTATCCTGAAATCATACGGCAACCAGGAACAGACTATAAACATCAAAATTATAGAAGGAATTCTAAGAGAGCTACATGGACGGTTGTTGTTGGAGGACCTGATCAAGGGCGGCCGGGTGCTTCTGGTAATGGAAGGTGGAGACGAGGATGGCGAGGGCGTGGACATGGTTGACGCTGACGGCGAATTGGTCCTGCAGCATCCGGGCGCGCTCCTCGCACATGCTCACGAGCCCTTCCTCCGCCTTACGGATGCTCACCACCCTGCTGTACCAATGCAAGCCCACCAAGATGGCCACCGACGCCGTAATCCACACAACCACCACAGCAGTCCGGTTCAGCCACCACCTCCTCTCCCCTCCACCGCTTCCGGTCGACCCCGAACCCATCTCCCAATACCACCTCAATTCCCTTTCATACCAACTTTGAAGCCTTCACCTTTGCCGCCTTCTTCGACATCTACTTCCAACTGCAACCAAAATTTGAGCCCAAATTGGTACTCCGGTTCCAACTAAAGAGGAAAAACCGAAGGACTACCAAAAGGAGGGAAAAGGATAAAGCTTTCGTCCTCCTCCTCCCCTGAGCTGATTTTTAGAGTAAGGGACTTCAAGAAATGGAAGAGAGAGAGAGAGAGGGGGGTGAGACAACATCACTTTCTCTGTCTCTCTCTCTCTCTCTCTATGAAAGGGAAAGGATAGGGAGGAGATATCCGGCGCAATGGCCTCTTTTTTCTCGACTCCAACTGAATCGAATTTGCTGGATATCGCAAGATACGCGGCGAATAAACTATTATTTTCTTCCCCTCCTGTCCTGTTGTTATCCCAACCTCTCCCTTTCTTGACTATTATATTCCCCTTTGGTCTCTCCCCCGACTTCGGCAGCTCAAAACATCTATAAAGTTCCAACCTTTTTCCATTTCCACATTCCCGCCGATCGACCCACGACATAAAAAAAAGAAAAAAAGAAGCCCGATCTTTATAAGGTTTCTCGAAAACGATTAAAACCTCGTAGGCGTTTCTCGTTTATTTTGGGGTTTCCCCCCTAATGTACTTGATCATCCCTCCGACGACGTCGATGATGGGCTGGTGCTAGGGTTAGGATTAGGGTTTTAGGGAGAGACGCAGGAGTAATTAAACCCTAATCGCTGTCCGAGGAGTCCCGGACGGAGGAGGACGCCAGTGGTAGAGTACACAGAGCTGGCAGGTAGCAGCTGCTGATAGCTCCTTATTTTACTTGACTACCCCCCGTTGCAGGACTTTACTCTACCAAACTTTCTCACACTGGAAAGGGTAGTCTAGTCATTTCAGACAATCAGTTAACCTGCGGAGCCTTGAGGGAAAGCAGTTGATCCGGAAAGTGGAATTCAATTGGACCGATTTATCCCTACAACCTTACGTTTTATTCTCTTTCCACGTGGCGTGAATGTCGTACCCAAGTTAATGGATATATTTTTTTAATTAGTTAAATATATTTTATTATCAGTAGAATCATAACTATTTTTTAATTATTTAGCAATATTATCTTAAAAACTTACATTTATTGTCTAAATTTAGTTATTTTTTACTGCTTAGTTAAATCTAATAGAAAATAAACAGTCTTATTTTAATTACAAGTACATAAACTAATTTTAAATATTTTAAATATGAAAGAATAAAGTGATTCTGAGTATAAATATAGATGCATAATTAGCTCAACTCAGAATATAACTCTAGCTTGACTTCTAGGATGGAATTTGTGTTTTTCTTTCTCTCCTTTTCTTTTGGAAGAGAATGTTTGGTACATTCATGGCAAGTTTGGGTAGTTCACATGCTAATCATGAAACATATGTAAGATGTAAATGCAAGTGGTTTATTTATCTAGAAACTAATTATGTTACATGAGTGATAAATGAGTTCAGTTATCAAGGGACACAATTTATTCAAATTTATATAAATTATTATAGTTATAAATATTTTTTTTTTGGAGTTACGAATAAATTATTATGGTTATAAACGAGTCAATCTGGACTGGCAAGTCAGGTCATAAACAGGTTAAATGAGTTAAGATAATAAGAATAAACGATTCATTCAATAACCAAGTTAGATAAGTTAACATATTTGTGATATGAACCCAATTCGATTAAACTCAAGTTCATTTAAAAGTCAAGTTACAGTGTCGAGTTATCAATAAAGTCAACTTTTACCACTTTTACTGTAATAAGGTAAAAAAGTGAGTATATATAACAGTAAAATCTACTGAAGAATAAAAATTAGAGATAATTTCATTTAATTTCCTAAACCATCGTTAAGTCTCATGTGCACTAGAATGAAGTTCTTTTAGGTACATATAGACCCCTTAAACTATTGTTTAAGAAAATCTCTGCGTCCTCACTCCCTATCTACTAACAAAAAGAGTAAAAAGATAAAAATCTCCTTTTGAATATATTAATAATTCTTTTTATTTCCTCCAAAAAAAAAGTATTATAAAATCATAAATTTATTCATACGCCAGTTATACGACAACTTGTAGATATAAAAAGATAACGAAGAGCTAATGGAATTGAGATTTGAGAGGTTCTAAATAGTTTACGGAGTTTATAGAGTTTGTGTACCGAAAATAGATTAGAAGGTCTAAGTTAAATTATCCCTAATAATATAGTAATTTATTTTTCGTATGTCGCATCTTCGTCCTCTATACTTATGCTTAAAATTGAACTATCCCACTAAATTTTATGTGTGTTTCCTTTGCATCCCCATCGACTAGATTAACGTGAAACTATCATATTTTTTTTATTGAAATTTATAGAAGAATGTAACAAAAACTTTTAGCTAAAATTTTCCCACCAAAATAGACATTAAAATGTTAAAATTATTCTTTATCTTCTATTAATATTTACTTAATCATTTCTCGTTCATTAGGCCAAGCCTTAAATCTTATCTAGCATCTCTCTGTCATTATATATCTCATCTCAAATGCATGATCATGGAATAATATCCCGTTAATCTGAGAACTTGGGTTGAAGATTCATTGTCGATGAAGCTATAAGATAATTAATATTACAGCCGTCTTATTGCAATAATGACTTCATTAACTATGAGAAAAATGATATTTTCGGCTATTTCTATTCATAGAGTTTTCGTATTTCCAAAACTCTTGTTATTCTTGTGTGTTCTGTATGAGAGACCTGTTTGTACCTGATAGTTTGTCTTAATGTCGTTCGAACTATTTTGATCATATTTTAAGTATGAGACTTGTGTTTATAACTCTTCTTTTATTATTATTATTATGGATTCTTACAAATCACACTCTATATTTTATTTATTTTATGACTCACACTCTGTTTTTAAGGATTTTGTAACCTGACACTCTAGGTTAACTTAGATGGTACTAGAAAAGACACATTCTGTTATAATATACAAAATGATTTGTAAATACATAAATTACTTTCGTAAGAAGAAAAAAGAGGAAAAGGAGGAGGAGGAAAGGCGATGTTGGTGATGGCGATTGAAAAAGGTAGGTAAAAAAGATGGTGCAATGATATAGAAATAAGAGGGACTAGTAGGGGTATTTTAGTAACTTGGTCACATCATGGTGTTAAAATAAAAATTAAAAGAGAAAATAAGGAGTCGGATTATAAAATCCTTAAAAATGAAGTATGTGAATTATAAAATAGATAAAATATGCGGTGTAATTTATAAGAATCCCTTATTATTATTATTATTATTATTATTATTATTATTATTATTATTATATATTAAGGTAAAATTTTAATCGATCGATTAAAGTAATGATGGGATACTTTCTTATAGAATAAATTAAAAGAAGAACAAAAATCTAGAAGTATAATATAGAATATCCAAAACTCCTGTTACTACAGCACAAACCTTCCAACTTGCACTCTGCATATATAATACTAATAAATTAGGAAGAACAACTCAGGAAAAGATTTGAAGAAGACAATGAAATCCTTGACAAGAAATATTCCACCACCATGAACAACTCTCCCTCCTTACGTTCAAGGAACCCATCATGATCCTTTGATGACAAAAAAGTTTGGACCCCACCACCTCAGACTGTCTTCCTCCCCAACTTGAACATCTTTACAAGGGAGAGATGGAAGTCATGTGAGTTCCATTTTGCTCAAAATCTTTGAGGGTTGTACTCAGAAAGCAAATAGGTAGCTGTTCATCAGTCAAATAACAATTGAAGTAGAAGTAAAATATATCATATAAATGAAAAAGGAGAGGGTATTGGTGTTAAGGGTGATATTTTATGTAGTTATTTTGTTTGAGAAGAAGAAGAAGCAAAAGAGCTAGATTGTGCTGACCTGGAAAGACTTAAAAGAGCATAATGAATATTCTGATGTGCTATGAGGAAGTAAACATTATCTTAGAGAACTATGCAATTTAATATAAGATGGTTGGCACTAGTGAGTTTGTACTTCTTTTTTATTCTTTATAACATTGTAATACTTTAATTGGAAAATTGTGAGGTTTAGGTTATGCTTTGAGTCTTCCTCTTTAGATGTCTTTTTAGTATCATGCATCTCAAGATCCTGCACATATAATGTTAATCACACACTCAAGAGAGGGAGAGAAAGAAAATAATAGCTCATATTTGTTTCAATTATCCCTTGAAATTTCTAATTAGATGATTTCTTTTGACTCGTTCGTGCGCATTGTATATATAAATTATGTGTATTTTATGATAATAAAATGTGTATCAACTATAGAAAATATATGTAATTAATATACTAAATAAGAAAATAAAACCCTATTTGTCTCCATTCAATTCAAAATCTTAGGCATCCAAATAGGTCTTAAATGATTGACACAATTTTCTTGATAGAAGATGCCATCTTATCCTAATCTCCTCATGTTATTTTAGACAAATGAGTCACCTTAATAAAACCAACTAATAAAATTTGTGTACTTGTTGTTGAGATTATGTGCAAGTAGATACTTTAAAATCATTAATGTGAACATAATGTGAACATAAAAAGCATTAATGTAAATATACTTATTAACATAGCTTGTTTTCCTAGTAGAGTGATTAACCTCCTTCATTTACTATTGTCATACTTTAGACATCCTACTCATACAAGAGAAGTGATGTCTAGAAAACAAGAAATAATTCATAATCTTTTTCCTTTTAATGCCATAAGAAGGTTTGCTCTTATTATTAGAAAATTTGCATATAACACTGATTCTTGACAAAATTATGATTTACACTCTATATTTTTTCTGTTTACAAATCGAGCTCTATAATTTAGTGAATATGTGCAGAAAATACGTTGGATTAAATTTGAACTAACACTCGTAAAAATATTATGTCAAGTAGATATACTTTATTTCTAAAATAACTAAAAATACTCTTAGTATGACTTAGTTGAAAGTATTTTTATAATTTTTCTTATTATAGTTAATTTAATTCAGAAGTTTTAGTTAAATTTAACTACCAGATTTAAAAGCAAAGTATTTTCTACGTATATTGGTCAAATTATAGTGCCATAAAATACAGAGCGTAAATTATAATTTTATTAAAAGACAGAGTATTATATTATATGCAAATATAATAGAGATACGTATTTTCACTTCTATTTCAAAAAGTAATAAATTATTCACTATTTAAAATATTAAATATAAAATATACTGGTCCAATAGTAAATATCCATATAGTAAATGATGATCAAAGCAAATGTTGAGTGTTTTAATAAATTCTGAAAAATAAAAATAAAAATAAAAAGAAAGAAAGAAAGAAAAAAAAGGACAATGTAGTCCTTTCATACTTCCTTATCTGCTTAAGTGACATTGACAGACACCATGGCCTTGGGTGTGTGTGTGGCCATACCTTTCACCCATATAATAATTGCATCTCCATGGAAACAGTTCACAGAGTTGCTATCAATCCTCTTCCTTTCTCCCCTTTCTCCCTTTCCCTCTCCTATGTAGTGCAGGCCCCCCCTCTTCTTATAACTCTTTTATAGAGAATGACCCTACATGTTTATATATCACATTTGTCCACACCTAATCTGCAGTCCCACAGAACATGACATTGCTTTCTAAGTTTAAATTTGCAAGGACATGGATTCTCCAAATCTAGTAGGCATTAGGTTTGATTCCTTTCAACATATCAATGAGGAACATGTCCACTATATATGGCTCAACTGCTTCTATCTTCCTTTCATCTCTTAACTCACCAAAGATTCCTATACATGTGTAATCTGGAGTTGGTCTGAACACAAATGATATGGCTGTACATGTTTGATATCAGCTAGGATTTAGAAACTGTCTTTATGCATTAGGAGTCTTGTGCTTAGCTAGGATTCTCTTATCTTGCCTTCTTATAGGACAATGGGGAAACCCATGGAACTTTAAACTTATTTATCCAAATGGTTCTCACTTCCTAAACTTAATACTTAAAAAAGTGTCTAATTTAGATGCATTAGCTATCAACTCATGGGCCCAATTGGAAAACGAATATATTAGTGTTTTACATTATAATAAAAGTGCCGATAAGTTCAGCATTTTACTTGATGTATAAATAATTGATTTTGTCGTCGAATGCTTAGTATCTATTAATGCCTAAATAATTTTAAAATAAACTGTTAATCTTGTTGACACTTTTATTTTTCTACCAAGCCTACAAAGTGATAACTAATAATCCCATATTAGACTATTTTAAGGTAATAAAATTGGAGGATGGAGCATTCCAATAAATAAGTTTCTAAGGAGGCTTATTTTGGCCAACTATATATGCCATCTAACAATCTAAGAAATACCTAGTATAAGGTCGTGACCATTGGTTTGTTAGTTGAAGTTGGTAGCCAGCCTTTGAACATTACATTAGAGTTATTTGGTGTTCATAGTAATTGATGTAATTGTTGATATTTGTCAGTCTACACCTTCTCAGATTGTACATTTTTTGAGGTTTTGAAGAACAACAACATAATCTATCATGAAGAAGAAGACTTGTGGAGTAGTGGTTATAGATTCTTTTAAGCATTACAATTGACCTTCTTACATCATTGTAAATAAACATGCACAAGTAATGGGGCTATCCTTAGAGCTTTAATCTATATAGATAGTGAAGTATGTCACTAAATTAATCTTTGACTGTGATAATATCAGGACAGTGATGAACAGGTAGAATAACATGAAGTTGATAACAGATATCTAAAAGTAAAGCATATTTAGGATTATCTCTAGTGAGTTTATGCCAGCAGTACAAGTTAATCAACTATAGAAGTTAGATTTTCTTGCTGTTAAATATAAATTATAAAGACCGCTGCTCTCTAAAAGCTTAAGTATTGGTATGAGATCTATCTGCTATTTATTTGGATCTATCAAAATATCTCAAGTCAGAATATATTAGAATATAAAATGTAAAAATTAATATTATTTTATTATAAGCCAAAAACGTTTAGAGTAGATAGTGAGTTAATAACTTGCAGTGCAGTTTATGAGACATCAGGAAAGGAGCAAGTGAACAGAGGGGAAGATATCCATAGAGAGGTCTTGATCTTTCTTGGACTGTGAAGCATGTTACTCCTTTGAGCATTTCAAGAGATGATTTGCCACAGAGAACCTTCTAAACAAACTAAGGTTGGTAATGAAAGTTTGTGTGATGGTTATAATGCAGGCAGACCTAAACTTTAGGGCACAGAAGGCCATCATGCCAGAAGAGGAGTGACAAAATCACCATGAATGACACATGATGATGACAAGGATGATGGTACTCCTTGACATGATGGATGTCTTAGATGTAGGCCATCACTGTTCACTACTAGTGAATAGTTTTTTCTATCAATTTGTCTAGTTATTGATCCTGTTAGCATATAAAATTGAGTACATGTATATTTTTTATAGTCTATGCATATATACTGTGTACACTAAAATTTATTATTGTAAATTGAAAAACTAGATATAATCAATTGCAAAAGCCCCTTAACTCCAATCAACAAGTATAATTTTAAATGATGCATATTTTATAGTACTGATAGAAGAGTGTGATAAAGTAAACTAGCTGTCTTCCTCATGGGAATAGATATCTCTACTAATTGAGCCATTGAATTGAAACACATATTGCTCCACAATAGACTCCTATCTTTCTAACCATTATATCATGCTTTCTGAAACACCCTTTAAAGAATAATTTCCACAGAGTAGCTTATGATGAAACTTCTATACGAACGCAAAATAATGGTACATTTTAAGCATATATTGTTCAACTTCAAAGGAAATGAAAGGTAAAGAAAACTGAATCAGGAGGTAGGAATCCAATTCTTACATGAAAGTGAAAATTGAGGCTGCTATTGTACATCTGCAGAGAATGTAGTCCACCAAAAATAATGCCTAAAAATTTGGTAACCATCATGGAGGTGTATGACAAAGCAAGAACTTGTCAATTAAGTCAATAAAAGATCATCTTAGAACAGAATTTAATTAGAGATGGGACTTTATGTTAGAACAATGAGAAGCTCTAAAGTTTCCTAACCATTTAAAGCACACCTGGATCCGAGAAACCTTATCACAAGATAATTGTTTCCCAACACAAGCCGCAATGAAGGGCTAGAAAAATGTGAAATTTTTTCTAGAGTTTGAACATAAAGAGTTTCTAGCCCTACTCAATTGATCATAATAGCCTTCAGATTTATTAAGCTTTACTAGCAAATAGAGTTACACCTCTACAGAGAGAAAGGGAATAAAAGAAAGAGTTATTGTAACTTTGCATTGTGCTACCTTAATCTTATGGCATTTAGTATTATCCGCCTTTAAGTTTCCTATAGTACCTTAAACTAAGTGTTACTATAAAATTTATGAATCGCGATGAGCAGACAAATTATACAGGAGAAATTTGCAGTTGGCCTTATGAAGCTCATTTGCCAATCTATGAACAGAGAACATTGTGTGAGAGTGATGCTCACTTATCAATCCATGAACAGAAAGCATTCTATGGAGATGCATATCATGATTACTACACAAACTATGACATCTTAAACTAAACTTTTAACCATGAACAGAGAGCATTCCACTTTGGATGATTCAGAAGTTCGACATGTGTATCACCTGAATATATACTAAGGATAGAAAATTACACATCAACATAGTTAGTACAGAATTCTTACAGATGATAAATGCATTAGAAAGAAAAGAAACAAATAAAATCATGCATAAGGCAAAGACTATACCGGCCGCATTGGCTATACCCATGTTTTCTTTGTTGCTTCCATCCTTTGCAGCAAGCTTGCTATCTCAGCTTGCATCCTCATCTTCATTTTGTGGTAGTCGCAATGGGAGTTCTCGAGCATTTTAAGCTCCTCCAGCTTCTTCCTCCTCTTCTCTTCGGTCGCCTGTAAGCACAGGTTTGCTAGCTTGGTCTCGTACTCCTCCTCCAGCTTCTCAGATTTGGCACGGACAATTTGGAGGTAGCCCTCCACCTCCCTCCTAGCATCATCTGCTAATCTCTGGAAGAGCTTTGCCTCTTCTTCCTTGAACTTTACAATAGTCTCCAGGCTCTGGAAGTCATCCTCCTTTGATGGGATGAAATGATGCTCAGTTGCAAAAGGTTTTATCTCTGTTTTGACAGAACAAATCTGTGTGTCTAACATCGAACTGGTGGGTTGGAAGTTGAAATTGGAGTTCAATGGGGTGATCATCGATGGTGATGCAAGAGGAAGTGCATCTGTAAGTTTACTTGCTTGGGCTGTAAATATCTTTTTAGAGGTACTACCGGTAACAGAGAACTCTGTGACTCCATCTGCAATGATAAGACAATAAAATGTCAAAGATTAAATAGAACTGGAATTTTTAACTATAGAAGCCGCAATATGTAGCTTGATACTGTGCATTCAGGCATCACATAATAGTGACATGGCAGCATAAAAGATAAGCACTGATTTTGTTCTATTATATGCAAGTACAATATATAATCATCAGGCAATTAGATATACTATATTGTCTATATATGTGTGCCCTAATAAAGTTATTGCATTCTGATCACATACCACATTGACAAAAATTAGATGCATCATGCAAGTTCTCCCATAGCAACTCATGGAGAGAATATTCTGGTACTTAACAGAAAATTAACCAATTCAAGAACCTCATCGCTATGATATAATAAATTAATGCCTTTTGATTGTATACTACGTTAACAATAATTAGATGCACCATGCATGCTATTCCATAGCAACTCATGGAGGAAACATTCTGGTACCTGCACAGAAATTAACCAATTCTAGAACAGTACTGCTATAATAACAATGATAGCTGATACGAGCACGGTTAGGAAAACAAACTTCCTTTGGCTTCACTTGCATATACCATGTGACTTGCATATTTTGAAGAGGAAAAATTTATACAGAAGTTGCAACAGTTTTGTGCTAATAACTAAGAAAAATCAAGAACTGGACAGAAAGTTGAAGATACCAAATGTTTATGCCATGTACTACATCCAAGTTGCTCTATACCCAAACTATGTTGAATAGATAAGATGATGTCAGAGAGTTTTACATGTATCAACTGGATCACAAGTAGGTTCTACTGGTGAATTGTAACCATCCTCCACAATTTGGCTTAAAAGTGAACAACTAGAGCACCAAAGTCAGTGAATGGCAGGTTTTGCTAACAAAACAACAGACAGGATATTGAATAGATATGAAATGCAAACCAATATGGGATAGAAACTGCCAACAGTTAAGAGTCACACCCAAAGCATGTGTAGCATCAAAAAACAGAGGGAAATTCTTTCTCCATGCTATATGGGACTAAACTACTAAAGTAAACTAGATCGATATTTTGCCCTAAATTGATGTAACATGCTCAATAGATCCCTAATTGAACAAACAGTAGCACCTTTTTAGAGAATCTTGGGAGATCAATCAGCTGAGCTCTTCTATGAATAGCTACAATCTTTTGAGATGTACCTTATAGCTAACATACTGCTTATGCTGATGATGGCAACAATCGTTTAATGCTTTAACACTAGACCTATATCTCATGTGATAACTATTGTTCCCATATAGATCGTTGGTTCACTATTCATTGACAAGAACCACAACGAGTAAAAATGTGTATCTGTTCTGCCTTATATAAACTGTAAGTACAGCATCAGTTTCTTTCACATAATTCCTTATAGATTCGAACCTTTAATGAGAACCAACATTTGAAGTTCCTATTTCACAGAGACTAAATAGCCTCTGGAAGAGAGGACCTTATTCAAGAACTGGATCAATATTACAGGCACTGGATGAAAATCGTGCATTAAACATATGAAAATTATTAAGAAGCAGATCTATACAGCAGTCCATCACTCTATTGTAATAGTTAACGCAAAATAAATGAGTTCAACAAGGTTGTATAAAGTGTGAACTAAGATCTTTCTTCGATATCATTGATTAGGCGCTGACAAAACCATGGCAAAATAATGTGCCTAGCACCACCTAGTCATTACTTAATGCCTACATATTGCTGAACTTCTAATAAGAAAAACTGTGCTTTTATTTAGAAATTAGGATGCACCCTTTTTCTTGCACTTTATTAGATAAAGGAGGATGTGATAGAACACTAAAAATAAAATATACTAGATGTTATGATGATATGGTTTTAAATATGGCATCAAATGTTTCTTATACTTTGTTCTAACACTTGTTTTGTGAAGTAGTAGTTTCGACTTATGTAATGCTTCATGCTATCACACTCCACACAAGAAGCAAAGCTTATTAAAAATGTTCACATTACAAATGGATATCTGTTTTGGCCCAAATAAGTTAAGTTCTATTTCTTGGGCTTCTCCCAAATTTTTTTTTTCTTAAAGCTGTTAGGATTCTTTCAGTTCACTGCCTGTCACTTACGGAGGTCTCTGCATGGCTACTATCTTGCTGGCTTGATAAACTTTATTTCCAAACCAAAAATGGGGACTTTTTAACATAGTTCGCCTCTGACTCAAGTGTTTGTTATAAAACGTATGGAGGTCATAAAGCTTGCCAACTCAAGCCTAGGTGATGATCATGAACTTCTGTCCAGAAAGCTGCATCTTTCTTCTTTGTGCACTCTTTCTATGTAGGGGAATTACTTGAAGTTGATTTGGCAGAAGACCAATAAGGTTGGACTTCGTACCTGTCAACTTTCCTAGATTTAAAAACAAGCACTCAACTAATAGATAACTGCAGTAGTATATAGAGGGTAAATATTCCCATTAGATCGTGAAACCTGTCCAAACTTTACTCAGAGCCTTCCCAACTTCAAGTCCTGCTTTGCCAAGCACTTCTTTAATATGAAGAGCATTGGATAATAATACTTGGAAACTTTTATTTACCCATGAAAAAGAAAAATACAAGCTCAGAAATGTGCTCATCCATCCACTGAACAATGGTTACTCTCTTATTGAAAGGGAAATTATGGTCAATCCATTCGTTATCTTTCCCATGAGTTAAAATCTTGCATTGCACTCCACAGTACAAGTTGTAGCTCCCATAAAGAGAACAACAAATATATATATAAAGCATGCAAAATGCACCATGTAAACTGATTGTGGAATTGCAGACATATTATTAGATTGCTAAGAATCTGAAAGTACATGAATGCAAGAGAACTCAACATATTCAGAGTGCAATATACAGGAAGAAAATTAAAAACACCTAAAGGAACACGGGAGTAGAGAATTTCCTAATTCTTAATTTGGGAAGCACGCATTTTGGATAGAAAACAGTGATGATTGGTAGATCAACTTACATACCAAGTTCCTAATTCAAATAGAAAAATACATGCATACTAGATGGATACTAAAGTTTGTTTGCAGTTCATACTTCTGCATTGATATGAGTACATGAATTAGCTACCAGTTTTACCCATAATTACTCTAAATGGATATATACATCAATCCAATACCAGCAATCTTAAGACTGTAACATATTATAGGAGCATATTGAACAGACCAGCAAATTTGAGGATAGACACAGACCTTGTAGCCAGAAAGAAGCATCTAAAGATGATGTGCAACAACCCTTCATAGTCAAATCATTTATAGTTTCAATAATGCTCACTAAAAATAATGTGAAGATCAGTTAGGAAACTTACATCTGAAAAACTGCAACATGCTGTCACATGCATCTGAAGGGGAAATCACTCTTTTGCTGAGCTTGTTGAGGGCCTCTTCAGCCTTTGAATGAAGCCCCTTCCCTTCAAAATCCTCACTAGCACAGAAGATCTTCCTAACACAATCCAGCTCCTTCATCAAGGTCTCAAGGCCCCATTGTTTTGCGCAGCAATTAAAAACTTCCTTGACAAATCCAAACATTTCAGAGGTATGCCCACATCCAAGGCACTGAAACTGCATTTCAGTCATACCAATAGGTCCTTTTGGGCTTTGTCCTGGTCTAATTAAATTCTTTTCAAGTCCACAAACAGCATGACACCAATGGGAACAAACATCACATCCAACCCAACTACATGTATTGGAAGCACAATCAAACTTTAGACAGACAGGGCACATGCACGCGCTACAGAATCCTTTCTTCGTGGTGCATATCTTGCATTCACAGTCATCAATAGGCAGCAAGTTCTTGCAATTCATGTTTTTGCACCTCATGAGCAAGAATATCTCAACCAACTCTGCAGATGGAAGCCGGGTCTTCCCAGATACAAAATTTGTGATACCCATCTTGATGGCAACCAGAATTTCAAGCTGCGTCCTATGGGACTTTGATAAGGTTTCAAGTGTAAGATCAGATCTCCTCTCAAGCTTTCTCTGCAGGCTAGCAAACTCATCCTTTCTCTCAGGCACATCTATAAGCTGCCTTACAGTTTCCCTCAAAGCTTCTAGTGATTCATTCGAAAAATCGTGGAGTATCTGCGCCATTACGGGGACGGACTCGGAAACAATTTCCCTCAAGATCCTACCAGGCCACGCAAGCATCACATTCCTCCCACTATCGGAACTTGTGAACCCATTAGCCTTCATCCGTCTCATTGGCAACTCCGACGGGAAGAATGAAACATTCTCCGAGCTATTACCTCTACAAAGGTTGCTGCCCAACTCCTTGTGAGTAAACTTACTAGGATTCAAGAAGGTAATGCTATTGCCATCACCCACAGGCTTGAACCTACTATGCACAGACCCGTTGGTCCCCTCGCCACCATACCACATTTGGTCGTTCTCCCTCGAAAGATCGCAGCTTTCGCTAAAATTCTGCGTTAAAGAGCAACTGGGATTATGTGAAAAGGGCACCGAGCATGAATATGATAGTGAGGCGGCACCATAGTCGTCGGAATTCACAGTCCCGATATTACCACTACACGACCTCTTCGCCGGTTTAGATGAATTGAGAGAAAGCGAGAGGTCCGGCAGACTGAGGGAGAGATTGAGCGGCTCCATTTTGACCTTCTTCTCGCGGCAATCGGCATTGATCCGGTCCGGCCAATCCCGCTTGCCTCCGGCTAACTGGAAGAAATCCCTCTCGATCCACTGCTTTTCCTCGTCGGCTGGCGAATCTGATACGATTTCCTTCCCCTTGGACCGCGATTTCTCCATTGTGGACAAGAGATCGCCACCGGAAGGGCCCTTGTCATGAAGATTTAGCTTCGGGTTCTCGCAGAGGTAGCTTAGGGTTAGCTCCTGGGGGTTGGGGGGTTCGATTTTTGGGGCGGGGACAACTCCATCGGGAAAAGGTCGAGATTTTGGATCTGGATTTTTGAGATCGAGGGGCTTGGGGTTGGACTGGGAATTGGATTCTACGATCATGGTGGAGAAGATTGAAAAGAAGCAAACAAAAAGGGTTGTATGAGATCAAAAACTACCGCTCTGGGGTTATGGATCCGACATAAAGGATACGACGATCTTAGGCTCTCCTCCTCCTCGTCGTCTTCTCCTCCACTCCTCGTCGATTTCACCGTCTTTTGGATTCCACTCTTGTTTCCTACTTTCCTCCTTGTGTGGTATTTTCATTTGAGTACCTCACAGAGTTCTTATTTCGAAAACCCAGTCATAAAAGTGGACAGTTCCACAAGGGCTAATGTGAGAAAATAAGAAAATAGAAGGTTGAATTCGAAATGTTTTTGGTATATTGGGTCAGAATATAATATGCACGATTACGCATGAAAACCAACACAGGTCAAACATAAGGAGGAAAAGAATAAATTGGCATAACCGATAAGACTACTACTAATCTCTCTATGCTTCGCATTTGAATTTTTTTAATGATTAAGTAGGTCAGATTAGATATTTCAACTCAAGTCTAGCCCACAATAAACAACCAAACCAAATTAGGTCATACAATGATAAATAATTCCAACTAATAGTTTTATATAGATGTGGCATTTATTTTGTGTGCACGTGTGTGCGCCCATGCACCTATCTTGTGCACGTGCGAATAAACAGTACACATCCTTAGAACTTTGTTCCCAAGAATGGTCTCCCATTGTTCTTCCTTACAAGATGATAAAAAGAAGCCCATTGATAAGTGATCAATGTACATAGTCTAGTTTAGTTCCTCCGTAGGGTCAGTTCCCATTTCGGATCTAGGTAAACTAAATAGGTAATATATATTTTTCCTGGGGTATACCAATTTGGTTAAAATCTCGTTCTCCCATAATTCTTGACACGTGGATTTCACGTGGCCCCTCTGATTTTACTTGTCCACCGAAATTGGGAAGTTAATTTTTGAAACTCCCACGAACTGATCGAATTTCCCGCTGGCTATAAGTATCCCTTCATCCGACGTGGTCGTGGCCACGACAATTCCTCTCTCCCTCTCTATTACATACATCTCCTTCATCCGATCCCAAGAACTTGGAGTCGATCCGGAGCTCCCGCCGCGGCGTTTCCATCTCCGATCTCGTTGAGGTATCGCGAATCCTCTTCAAGAATCTCCAAATGGAGGTGAGCGTCGAGGAGTTCTCTTCGATTTAATTGTTCCTTCCCTCTCTTTTGTTGGATGATGACTTCTCGTTGCTAGGGTTAGTAGATCTGAAGCAGTTTTTTTTTCTTTTTTTCTTTTTGGATTTTCTTAACCGTTCTTTCGTGGATCTCAAGTGTGTTGCGACTAGATGCGAGAATACCTAAATTAAGATCCAATTGGAGATGTGAACTATTAACCAACTGCTCTACGAGGATCTAGTAGCGTTTAGCAAGTAAGAACTGATCAAATTGACATAGTTTTCTCTCCACGCAAATATTCTAGCATTTTAAGCAGGTTTGGGAAATGATTTACAAATGTTGTTGTTGTTGTTGTTGTTGCTGTTGTTGGGGGAATACTGTCTGCATTAATGAAATGACAAAAAGGTAATGAGGAAATTTTGGGGTGAAACAAAAGTAAATAAAGGAAATAGGAAAGTGCTCATGGTGCTGTAATGATATCCCATTTCCCATGGATAAAAGGATGTTCAACAGAACACGACTCTCTCAAAGTTCATCTCAAGAATACCCAGATTTGTGAGAAACTCAGAGGACTATAACATGTAGAGCCATATTTCACAAATACTGTTTATATGAAATTCTTTTGATTTTGTTGTGTTGGTTCAAGCTCAAGATTTCTTGTGCTTTTGTAGTTTAATCCTTATTTATCCTCTGACCAGTTTGTTTTGCAACCAAAGATAGGAGTAAAACAAACTTTTTCTTATATCTTTGTGCTTCCATTCATTTCTTATTCCATCTTGGCTGTAGTAGTAATATCAGTAACTTAATCGAGTTGGATTATTTTCAAATTATGGTGTATAGTTATTGACATCTTAAGAATTACTTGCAGGGAAATTTTCCTGTTAAAGCAATAGCAATTTATGACTTTATCATGATTTTGACATTTTTGTCTAGTAAAATTGCAACACTGGGAACTACCCTTGGTCCCAATTTTAAGAAGGTACTTGTGTTAGTCAAGGTATTTAGAGTACTCTGTTAAAAATGCAAACAGAAGATCTAACATGATATATTGTCAAATCTAAGTGTGATTCTAAAAAGCACGGTAACAATGTCCAGTGAGATAAGGAAAAACTATATATCCTTTTGTTTTAAAAAAATAACCAATGAGTACCATTTATCTCCCATATATGGATTACCACAACTTCTAAGATGTTTAACTTTCGCATGCTTCTTTACAATATATGTGCATCACCATTTACCTACAAGCCTGGAAGCGTTTAATGAGAAACCTGCACGGTTGAATGAGGCAAAATAAGAAGTAATAAGCTTTTTATAATATTTATCTGTTTGAGTCTTTCATTATATCTGCTGTTGTTTTGTAGGTTAAGATTGTGGTGTATGTACAGCAGGGCTGAATTACTCCTACAGGGGAGGTAGGATGTAATGCTTTCAGGTTTCATGACTGAAATAGGGTGGTATTTCACCTTTTGTCCAAAAAAAAAGAAACTTTGGTAAAGTACTGATTTAGTGGAAAATCTTTAATCTCAGGAAAAAAAACTTCCATTTATTTATTGAATTAGTAGAAGTTTATATTTATGTCGACATTGTGTGATTACTGTTCATATAGTTCACAGGGGAAAACTAGCCATGCAGTTTCAAGCTATTTTGTTGTCACGATGTAGACAAGTTCATGGCAAGAGTCTAGACAAGTTTTTATATCAAAGTTTCATTATAGTAACATGTAAGTTCTTGTGGTCTCTGCATCTGCACTACAAGATGTTCTCTAAAGGATACAAAAACGATAACTTCGAAGTTCTTTTTCTATATAGTGAAAAAATTGAGGAATTGCAGCTGGTTGTTTCACTGTCTCATAAAAATTGTCGATTGTGATAATTTTACTTTCACTTCTGCAGCACTTTTTTGAAACTTATAATGAATGATAATCTGAACCATAGTTTTCTGTATATTTACCTAGATTTTACATGATATTCATATACCTGAAATGTAAGTTAGGTTACAGATAGAATTCCTTCGTATATTCTTACTTTTGCAGAGTGCAGGATATCACTTTTCTCAGGACTTCCAGAAGTATCTATTTGTTGAAATACCTGAATTTTGGGTTGATTCCATCCTACTCCCTAATAATGAAAAGGAGGCTCCTGTCTTAATTGCTCGTAGATTTTCGGTTTCCTTTGTTACAAATATTCCAAGCTAGAGGCACCTTGAGAAACTTTTCATCTCATTATGAAAGCTTGTGATTGTTCATCTTGAGCACTTCTTTTCTTTATATATTTTCCTGCTCCTGCCCTGTACAGGTCCCATTAGACAAGGACTACCTGAGAATGGGAGTGGATCCCCAGTTGAACATATCATCAAGTTGGACTATTGATGTTTCTGACGTGAGCTTCCTACGGTAGATTAGTGACATTAGTATTGCTTAATTATGGCAGATCCCTTGAGTGATGGAAGACTTGTCCATACAGATATATATCTCCTTGTTTGTCTAAAACTGCAAGGGTTGCAGTAAATATTTCATGGGACTTTTTGCACAAAGAAACTCTTAGGTTTTGGTAATAATAAGATGGATTATTGAAACTGAGTGTGTCCCAGTTTTTATATAGATGCACACCTTTCTATAATAAAGTACACACAAGGGCTCACTTTTGCTATTTTGAAAATTAAAGGTTTTTTTTTCTTTGGTGGCAAATGCCCCTATTTCATGTGTATTACATTCTTCTTTTACTAGTCTTCTAGCATTTTCTGCAGCATTTTGCTGTGGGGTTGCCAATCTTATTCATTCTGAGTTAACATTTTCAATTGGATTTTAAGAATATTATGCACTTCTAACCTCTCACCTTTACAGGTGAGAACTGTGAAAGTAAGCAACATTTCTCTGGCCTCGTCTGAAACGGATATAAGAGAGTTCTTTTCCTTCTCTGGGGATATTGAATATGTTGAAATGCGAAGGTTATTTTTCCTTCTTTTTCTTAGATTATTTGTTTAGTATGTTATCTGACAAATTTTGTTTTTACGTTGAGCAGTGAATCTGAGGGGTCTCAGGTTGCTTATGTCACCTTCAAGTATTCACAGGGAGCAGATACAGCAATGCTTCTCTCAGTGAGTTCGAGCATCATAACATGCAGCTTGCTCTTATGTTTCTCTCCTTCAGAAACTGAATTTGTCGGAAATTCATAATTTTGCAATTTGCAAGTTGGGAAATTTTGATGTGTTTATGAAACTTCAGTTTCTTATTTTCTTCAGGGAGCAACTATCGCTGATCTTTCTGTCACTATAACACCAGTTGAGGATTACCAGCTACCCCCTGAAGCTTACAAACACATATTGGTAATTTCTGGTAATCCTTTTTATCTTTCCATCTTTTCATTCTGCTGCTAAATTTTTTTTTCTTTCCTCATGAATCAGATTTTGCCTTCTAAACTTAAGAGGGACGAATTTATTAATAATCTACTTATATATATTGATACTAGTATAGATTTTTGTATTAATATCTTGTGTATTAATCACTACGAAAAACTCACTAATCTTTGAATTAATCTTACTAAATACAAAGTTTTCTCCCCTTACAACTCCCTGCTTCGTATAAAAACACTCTTCTACGCATCCTCAATGTGCCTAAGGGTGTTGTTTCCCTTTTAAATATCTTGGAGTAAAAAAATTGCCTAAGAGATTGCTCATCCATGAGCATAAGGACTTTCTTGCAAGAGTTAAATCCAAGTTAGCAAGTTGAAAATGCTCTTCGCTCTCCCAAGCGATACAAACTACTCTCACTAATTGAGTTCCCTATTCTATACTAGGGGTGTTAAAATAAACGAGCTGCAAGCTCGGCTCAATTTGGCTTGAGCTGAGCTGAGCCGGAGCCTTATTTTTTAAGAGTCATCTCGCTTAAGTTCGCCTTGATAGAATCATTTAAATATAATATTTATTAACATAATATATATATATATATATATTTATTTATTTATTTATAACTATTATATCTTTTATCCAATAGCTATTATTATCCTATCCCTATATAATTCTAATCCTAAATCTTATCCAGCCTCTTTCAACATCCTCCTCCATCATCGTTAGCCGTGACGTCAGCCTCCTCATCTTCCTCTTCTGTTGCCTCCTTGTCCTCCACTTTCACCTCCTGGCCTCCTCGTCCTATATTGGTGTGCCACCGCCTCGTTGTCTCCTCATCTTCCTCTTCTGCTGCCTCCTTGTCCTCCTCCACTTTCACCTCCTCATCTGGCCTCGTCGTCTCCTCCTCTTTCACCTTCTCATCCAGCCTCATTGTCATCCATCGACAAGCTGCTGTCGCCATCTTTTCCTCTCTATTAGCCCCATCCTCCTCCTTTGGCAAGCCATTGCCTTGTCGTCTCCTCTGCCTCATCTTTCTCTAATCAAGCTCGGGCTCGGCTACTCGAGCCGAGCCTAGCTAAGCCTAAATATCTTTAGAGGGCTCGAATTAATGAGCTTAGGCTCGGCTTGTCTACACCCCTACCCTATACCCAATTATCTCTTGTCTTCCTCATGAATGCGTCTTGCTGCGGTCTATCGAGTGGCTAAGCTATCAAAGTCATGGGCTTAAGTTGGTAGTTCGGGATATGGCTAAGCTATCAAAGTCATGGGCTTAAGTTGGTAGTTCGGGATAAGGACGACAAGTCCCAAAACGAGGGTGGTTTGGCTATTCGGGCATGCGGAGAGTTTGTTCGTCTCTTGTTGCTAAGAAGGTAAATAACCCTTGGACCAATTTATAATATCTAAGTATGAGGAGCTGCACCTCTAATGCTCTACGTGTCCTAAGCAGTGTGCTTGGAGCTAGCGTTAAATTTGGGATTCTCTGACTGCTACCTTGATTGGTTTCCTGAAACTACTTTGGAATGTTAGATCCAGTAACTTATGGTTTCATCCCTGGATTTCCAGGGTTCCTTCGATATATTATTTGGTGTCAAAACTTGGAATAGTGAAAAGAAATAGAGAAAAAGTTAAGCCCAATCGAATGGCCCACCTCCTCTTGTCTTTACCTTTATCTACTACCTCTGCCCTTCTCCTAACCTCTTGAAAAAAAAGCCAATGTGCAAAGCTTCTTCCTATGCAGATGTGAGAAGCTGAAAAAATAATAATATAAACAATCCTATCTTAATTTCTAAATGCATGCAATCACCAATAATGCTACATATTTCCCTCCATATATCCTACATCCATCCTGCAATACTTGTAGCTATAGTAAAGAGGAATTAAACCTAGAGCATAGATTTCATGAGATCTATGGTTTATTATTAGGGTGCAACTTTTTTGTCAGTAAGTGTTGTTCAAGCTCTATTTGTGGGTATGGTTACCAATTCAAACTTGAAATACACTAAAGAACGAGCTGGAAATGACTAGCTTGTGTTTAGCCTATAATGATTAGCCTACAAGGTCATAATGCATCAAGAAAAGAAAAGAAAAGAATAATATTTCACTTCAGCAATCACAATCTATACTGGAGATTGAAAGTGATTGTTTCCCTACACTACTATGTAAACAATGCAAGCAGAATCTCTATTGGCCTTTCAATTAGATTTTACAACCTCATCAATTAGCCCAAAAGTCCCTTCTCATCTGTCAGCATTTTAGAAAACTCATTATATGACTTGCCAGAGTTCACAACCAAATCAGTGAGAAGGCTAAGCACATCATCTCAAACACAAGTTCTGGAAAGCTTCAGCAAATAATTGACACTTGTAGTTTGCAAACAAAGGAAGGCACTTAAATTTAAGAACAAAGTAGGAAGATACATTTAACTGATACAGTCTATTCAGATGAACAGAACACACTAAGGGAAAAAAAAGGACACAATTAGGTATATAACTGTAGGCTCCCTCAAAAAAGGATCTCCTCTGAACATCTGAAACAAAGGCTCTGTTACTAGTCCCTCGTAGTCTAAAAATAGCACCAATTTTTTCTCACAATGATGGCTTTTGGGAGTAGTGATGGTTTGAAAGGAAACAAAGAGGTAGGTTTGGAAACTCAAACCCTTTATTGGAAGAAAAGGGCAACATAGTAGGGGGAGAAAGTAAAAGGGTTCTGAAAAGGTTTGCCAAACTCCCCAACAATACAGGCCCTAAAAAAGAAGCTACAATTTCTTTTCACAGGTCTAATCTCTCTAAAATAACATAGTTGACTATTAACTCAACCATGCAAAAAAGAGGTAGAGAGAATAGAGAGAAGAGAGGAAAATAGTAGTAGGAAAGAAGGATAAAAAACAAAAACAAAAAATTCCATGCAGCAAAAGCAAGTGAAAATGGGTGTTCTGGAAGTGTGGGGACAAACTAACAGGCCTTGTTTAGAAAGAGGAGGAGATCAAAAAAGAGAAAAAGGGAACTGCTATTGGCAACCATTAGCCCTAAAAAGACTAAGGGGAATAAAAGGAGAGTGCTAGCTTTCTCACATGAACTGCTTGAAAGCTATGCTGAGCTTCTTGACAAGATCCTTCACAGTCAGAGTGAATTCCTCTTCAACCTGAACATAACAGAACAAGAATTAATCATCAATGCAAGAAGTACTGCATCATATATGCACTGGGAAATTGAAGGCTAACTCGCCTGAGCCATTACGGTTATGTCGAATGAAGAATTCGCAAACGGCACTACGTTTGTGTTGATGATGGTAAGATGGAGCTTCTCAATCTCAGACAGTGCCTTCACTAATACACCTTTGTGATTCTCACAGTGGATCTTAATTAGCACACTTTTCTCAGACATTCTGGCCTCAATCTCTGGAAGTGATTCCCCTTGTCGGCGTTCGTCGAAGTTCTCGTCGCAGGAGGAGCTGCCATCGTCTGCAGAAAGTTGCGATCTTCTGACGAGAACCGCAGACTCGACGGTCCTCTTCGCCGCCTGATCCTCGAGAGCCTTCACCTTCTCTTGCAGTTGTTTCAGGTACTTGATGGCATCACCAAGAACAGAGGCCTTGTCCATCTGACAAATAAGAATTATTTGGTTGTGAAATAGAATTCAAGCCATCAAAGAAAGACAAATCAATTAGCAGCATACCTTCTTTAGACCAGGAACAATTGCCGACAGTGCTATGAATCTCTGGCTGAGCTTTTCTCTTCTCTTCCTCTCTGCTATGATATGGTCCTGGTTCTGAAAAGCCGGCCGGGTTGTGGAATTACCGGCCTTCTTAACCCCCTGGGACGCCATGGCGTTGTAGCTTCTCTTCGTGCCATGAGGAATTGAGAACTCCAACTCTTCCTTCATCTTCACTGCAGTCCCAAGGAAGTTGCCATACTGCTGCTGCTTTGGCGACTCTGGATTGCCAAATGAGAGGATGCTAGGCGACGAGGCGTCGGGGGCGAGGCTCGAGTTCTGATCAGTGATGATAGAATCCCAGCTGGTTGTCTTGAGGCTCTTTCTGGGCCTCTGGACGACGCGGTTAACGTCGGCGGTGGATGCGGCGTTCGATGCCGGCGGCGGAAGGTATGAGGAAATGGATTGGTGGTGCAAGTCTTGCCCAAGTGCAGCAGCGATTTGTTGTGCAGTGACTTCATCTAAACAGTCATCTCCCCATGGATGAAATAAACTAGATTCATCCATCCCCTGTTAGTATTATTATCAGATAGATGATCATCATAAACTTTAGTCGTCGACTCATTTGAATTAATGTAAGAACAAGAAGTGCAACAAATCTTACGAACTTACCAGATCAGAGAACCAGCCCCCCGCCGCCGCCGCCGCCGCCGCCGCTGCTTCCATATGTATTAAACTTATTCTTCCTCTTTCAGATGAACAAAAAAACCCTGAATGATGTAGAGAACATGAAAATAGGAGTCAACCAAGATTAGAGAATATAGCTTATGGTTAACAAACTTGATGTGAGAGAAGATGCAAGTGGCAAAGACCCACAATCATATGATTGTTTTAAGAGTGAGAGGAGAAGAAAACTAACCAAGTGGGATATAGAAAGTAGCGTCTCTCTCTCTCTCTCTCTCTCTCTCTCTCTCTCTCTCTCTCTCTTCTTTTTCTTTTCTTCAAAGAAGGAGAAGTGATAGCTTTTTATTACTTCCAAATTGGTAGGAGGAGGCTTCTTCTTCTTGTAAAGGCCAAGGAAACCACCTGTCTTCCTTCAGTTGGACAATCGTTCCAATAAGAAGTCATATTAACTGTGATGACTTACATGCTGACCTCAAACAAGCCAATGAAGCACAATAAAGAAAAGTGCAAGCCAGTGTGAGTGCTAATAATTTCCCTTATGGTGGGCTATCTAGCTATCAATTTGCACAAAGTTGGTGCATTTTATTTTTATTTTCTACTATAGAGATTAATTTTTCCCAGCAAATTAAAGCAGATCTCTTATCAAATTGGATACTGTGAATTGGCCTCAACACTCAAGAGAAGTATTTATGACAGCAAAACAATGAATCCATTTGAATACTTGAGAGAAACTTTAGGATCTCTTCCCCCTTTGAGTGAAGATCTAATTAATGCAGAACTTATTTTATCTACCCACTACACAAAATCTTATGTCATATTATTTATACAACAGATAAGTCTTACGAGATTAAACCTCAAAACCTCCTATTTTATGTTATAATAACTCACTGCCTTCTTTAAAGGCTCCAATTAATATTAATGGTGACAAAATATCTACAAAACTGTATCTGAAAGTATGCAGATCCAGCTACCTGCAAGCTTTCAATAAAATAAGAGTAGCCAGAGATCCATTATTGAGACCTCAATCCCTGACTCTACTAGTCGTTGGCTTTTATTTATGGCACATGGCAAATAATCAAGAGGATGGGACCCAGAAGAATTGAAAAAGAAAAGGAGAAACAAATCTCAAGCCAGCAATATTTGAGGGGAAAAGTGATACAAAGTTCTAAGCTTTCTGCAGTCCCAATCTACCTTGTGTGGCACTAAATGTTTAACTGTCACCAGGTACAAAGAACAAACAAGAGAGACAACAAACAAAAGAAGTCTGAGATGGAGTAAGGTAGTGTAATTTATAAACCACTAAGGCTATCTTTCTTTATCACCATAACTTGTTTAGAGAATCTGGTAGCTTTTATTTATTTACAGATGCTTATAATCCTTATCCTCAAAATTGAATCAACCAAGAAAGCATCTTTTTAGGTAGGAAAACTGGAAAAGCATTGGAGGAAGGACTATTATTTAAATATGAGTGAGTATTTGTATGATAATTAGCATAGAAAAGAAGACTCTTGAACTTAGATTGTCAGGTAACAGACTAATAATAAATACATACCACACTTTTATGATTATTTAAACTCCTTTTATTATCTACAGATTTCTAAGATGGTAAATAAGGAATTCAAATATAAAGGACTGTCGACAAAGTGATGTATAACTGGATTCAGTTAGTCCTAGAAAGTAAAACTAGAAATGGGTAAACCTACAGAATAGAAAATTATGTAGACGTAAAAATAAGACTTGGAAAGTGTCAATAGATAAGATAATGCCCCATTAACATCAATTGAAACTTACAACTATCAGCTTTGAAGCAATGTGGACTTATCTCCCTTGCAACCATTGACCATGTGATGAGTTGACCCAATTCAACATTCCTTAATCCATATTCCGGCTACCAATAAATCCTCTTGGGTTCACATCGACTCACTAAAAAAAAAATCTACTGCTACAGATTTTTTAGAGGATTAATTCTGGATGAAATTCTTGGGTTCACACATAGAAAACATTTGACGGCATGCACTACTTTTGCCAACAAAATGTTTTGTTTCACACTCCTTTTTTTCCATTATTTGTAATTTGACCTTTAATTGTTTTGCCTATATAGATAGACTCTCATCTTTTTTCTTCTTCATCTAGTTATTATATAAAAACACATTGAGTTGTATTTAACATAAAATGAATATTATTAGATAAAGAAATATAACGACGGTTAGGTTATCCCAGTCTCACGGTGATGGTGATGATAAGATAAATTTAGATAATAATTCAATAAAGGAGAAGAGAAGTAAAAAGTTTACTCTCGATTTATTTTATTTAATGAGAGAAAAAAAAGAGAATATAATAATTTTATAATTATATCTTCATCTAATATTTAATTATTAAAAGAAACTAGCATGAGCTATAATATATATAGTATTACTCGTTAAAATAAATAAAGTAACATAGACAAGCAATAATATCTGCACTAGAATATTCAGCATAAACTATAATATCTAATATTTAACAATTCTCTTTTTGTTAAACAGAATCCTAAGAGATCAAGTAAATAGTGTAATAAAGTAAGGGTATATTTTGAATGTTAAAATATAAAAAAGAATATGTTTTCTTTATCTTCTTTTCTTCTCATCGTGAGGAGCGTTTGAACTAAATCAATTTTGTTCTTGGAGAATAAGTCTCTCTGGTTGAGGCATTTGAACACTATAGAGGACTGTTTAAACACCCCATTCAAATGCCTACAAATCAGTTGCATTTATAGAGACCTTATTTTGGTCGTTTAAACACCTCATGACGGAATGAATTGTATTAGGGTTATTTCGCTTGTTTTGGTTGTTAGGCTAGTCTCTAAATATTGGTAGGCAGCCTCATTAAAGCTATTGAAGATTTTTGTATTAGGCTAGTCTCTAAATATTGCATTTTTCCGATCTTCTTCTCCCTCTCCTACCTACACCAGCACTAGGAGGATTCGACGTGCCAACCATGGCAATTCATTTTGTACACCGGTGATGCCAAGCTTTGAGAAATGGATCCTTAGGAGAACGTGGAAGAACCGATGCCTAGATGTCCTCCTAGAGTTGCTGGAGGAGATTTTAGGGGGCAAAGACCATTACCTCAATATGAAGAGCACCAAACCAGAGTACAACCTGAAATGGTACACTTGCATTTTTTAAAATTCAATGGAGGTGATCCACTCATTAGATCTACCTCGCCAAGCAGTTTTTTCAATACCAACGCACCCCAAAGGATTAAAAAGTACTATCGACCTCTTTTCATCTTGATGAGTCCGCAATTAGGTGGTACCAAGTAGCCAACGAGCTTGACCATTCTAAACATGGATGATTTTGTGAGAGCCCTCTACACATAATTCGGTCTTTTCGGAGTATGAACACTTTCAAGCGGCCCTTACCAAGCTGACCCAAAGGATTACGGTGAGGGTCTATCAAGAAGAGTTTGAGCATATTAATAATCAAGTCCGGTGGTGGTTGAATTCTGTGCTCAAAAGCACCACCTATATTAGCGGGCTTCAACATGATATTCAAGCCGAAGTGAAGGGGCCAAACCAACAACTCTTTTAGAGGCCTTCTCCACCTCCCAAATGATGGAGGAGAAATTCTGAGAGTTGAGGATGACATCTAAGGCTCACTAGATCGCAGTGGAGCCTAGATTCCAACTAAGGCCACTGGTGGTTATTGGCGGCACATTGAGAGCGCAGCACATGATCAGGTCTTGGATCCCACTAAAGCCAGCTACTGTACCTACATAAACTAGGGCCTTCTGACCCTTAAATGCTTACAATAGCAACCCTAACAAGTGGCTCACAACTGCCCAGGTGGAAGAAAAGCAAGCAAAAGGCACAAGGGCACCGATGATGAATGCTATGTACCCGAGCACAAATGCGCAAGGGCATCGATGACTATCATGTTCTTAGAAGAAGCTGAGGAGGAGCTTGAAGGAGAACTAATATAAGGTTAAGAAGAAGAGGAGGAAGAGTTCCAAGGACAACATAAGGAAGAAGCAGAGATTCATGTTGAGATTTTGTTGCACGCCTATTCGCGTTAAGGACGTTGCCAATGGAAGGAATCGTGAAGTAAAATGCGGTTCGAATTCTTATCGATTCAGGAAGCACTCACAACTTTCTAGATGAGAGGATAGTGAAGAAGCTAGGGCTAACCTCTAGCTCTATACCTACCTTCGATGTTGCTATCGGAGACAAAACGATGCTACAAGCTGGAGAAGTGCACTGCAGTGTAGGGCTGAAAACTAGGGGCATGTCTTTTATGTGGTTCTCCGTCCATTGGTACTCAAGGGAGTTGACATTGTGCTCGGCATACAATGGCTCTAAAGCCTAGGACAAATCACCTTCGACTTCACTGACATGTACTTGATCTTTCAGAGGAACGAGCGAGTAGTGCAGGTAGATGGCCTTCGACCCGGGTCCGGTGAAGAGCTCTATAAGATTTAAATGGTCTATTTGGGCCTAAGTGTCGAGGAATCTTGATGCAATTGGTTCAGACTAAATTGGTGCTCGAGGAAAGCGAGACTATACCCACTGGTTTGAAATTGATCTTGCAAGAGTACATCGATAATTTTACCGAGCCACATGGACTGCTGCTAGCAAGGGACCATGATCACTGGATCAAAATAACTCTGGGAACAACACTCAACAAATGTGCAGCCTTATTGGTACCCATATGTGCAAAAGGAGGTGATTACCAAGAATAAGGCTGTAGTGCCTATTCTTCTCTGGTGTTGCTTGTAAGAAAGAAGGACGGAACATGGCACTTCTATGTAGATTATTGAGCTTTTAATGCTATCACTGTGAAGGACTAGTACCCCATCTCAGTCAAAGAAGAGCTGCTAGATGAGCTAATGGGATCAACCTTCTTCAGTAAGCTCGACTTAAGGTCCAGGTATCATCAGGTTCAAGTTCGTCTAGCCAATGTCTATAAAACGGTGTTCAAAACTCATGATGATCACTATGAATTTATGGTGATGTCATTTGATCTTACTAACGCTCTAGCCACCTACCAAAGACCGATGAACGACATCTTCCGACCATATCTTTGTCAATTAGTCTTGGTCGTCTAGCCGCACATGGGTACATGGGTTGAACACTTGGAGCATCTACAAGTTGTCTTGGACACCCTAAGACACCATGGACTCAAGTTGAAGGAGTCCAAGTGCCTAGTAGGGACAATCTAGGGTGGAGTACCTTGATCACATCATCTCAGAAGCCGGAGTGGAGGCCAATGTAGCCAAAATTGCCAACATGATGTAGTGGGCAATCCCAAAGAGTCAACGTGAGCTAGGCGTGTTCCTTGGCCTCACTAGCTATTACTATTGGTTCATCAAAGGATATGGAAAGATAGTTGCCCCTCTCATAGGAGAATTTCAATGGAGTGTGAAAGTAACTAAGGCCTTTGAAGAACTCAAATTAGCCATGAGAACTGCATCAATTCTTGCTCTACTGGACTTCACCAAAATATTCGTCATATAACGTGACACATCTAGAGTTAGAATTGGGGCTGTGCTCATGCAAAAATGTAGGCCTATCACTCACATGAGCAAGGCCTTGAAGGGGAGATTTTTAGCTCTCTCCACATACGAGAGGGAGATGATAGCCATCCTCCATGCAATGATGCAATGGCAACCGTATTTAATTAGATAGTGATTCATTATTTGAAGCAATCAACGAAGTTTACTATATTTTATGAGCCAGAGGATTCACACACCAATTCAAGAAAGATAGATAACTAAATTCCTTGGGTATGATTATGAGTTGGTTTATAAGAAGGGATGCAAGAATGGTGCAGCCAATGCCTTATTGCGACAATTGGATCAACCTAAGCTGGCTTCATTTTTGGTCCCTTTTTTCTTCTTTTCGTCAGAGTTAGAGAGTGACCTATTTAGAAGACCTAGAGATTGTGGAATTTATGGCCAAGTCAGAGAAGGAATCAATAAACTATCCTAAACTAGAGTTAAAGGATGGACTAGTATTTTATCGAGGTTGGATGCGAGTTCCAGCTAAATCTGAATTGCAGGACTTCTTGATCCGCCACTTTTATGACACACCAATGGTGGGACATGAAGGAGTATTCCAAACTACAAGCAGCTCAGACAGAATTGCATTTGCGCGGGGTTGAAGAAAGAGGTGCAAGCCTACATCCAGAATTGCGTGGTGTGCTAACATGCCAAAGCCGACTAGACCAAGACGATTGGATTGCTGCAACTTTTACCCATACCAAACCAAATTTGGGAGGATGTAGTGATAGATTTCATAGGACTCTGTTTGATCAAAGGTTATTCGGTTATCATGATGGTGGTAGACCATTTAACCAAATATGAATACTTTTTAGCTTTGGCGCACCCATATTCTACAAAAAGATGGTTGAAGTTTATGTGAAGTGCGTGGCCAAACTACACGGGACACTAAGGTTAATAGTTTTAGATCAAGACCCCAACTTTAAGTCAATTTTGGCAATAATTCTTCAACCTCCAAGGTACAACCTTCAAAATAAGCTCGGCTTATCACCCACAAATGGATGGTCAAACAGAGGTGCTTAATCAGTGTCTTGAGCAATACCTCTATTGTTTTGTAGGAGATCGACCTAAGTAATGACTGAGCTTCCTCCCTCAGGCAGAGTGGTTGTACAATACGACTAATCACACATCCATTATCATAAGTCCATTTGAAGTTATGTATGGACATGCACCAACAATTCTTAAGAGCTATGATGAAATAGGAATCACGGATCACATCGAAGTGGATGTGGTGCTAGCAGATTGAGATGCCCTACTAATACGACTCAAACTTCACCTAGCCTCAACCTAGAATCAGATGAAAAAGCAAGTTTATGACCGAAAACACCAAGAATGAAACTTTGAAATTGGCAATTGGCTCTAAGTTCGGCTCCAACCATATAGGCATATTTTGGTATGCATAATTTAATTGCGAACCAAAAATTGCAAACTGCTACTTCACTCCATATCAAGTCCTAGAGAGAATCAAACCAATACCATACCAGCTAAACGTGCCTGAGAAGTTAAAGATTCACTCAGTATTCCACGTCTCAAGATTGAGAGCTAGGATCAGATCGACTGAGCCGCTGGCTACAAGTTTATCTAAACCGGAACCAGACCAAACATCACCCAATCAACAACAATCTTGGCTAAAAGGCAAATTCGACAAAATGACACTTGGGTGGCAGAAGTCTTAGTGGAGTGGTATGGCAAAACTTCAGATGAAGTATCTTGGGAGCTCAAAGTGAATTTTAAAGAATATATTTTTGATTTTTCACTTTGAGGACAAAGTAAGCAAAAGCATGGTGGAGTGATATAGTCTGGCTGATAGGGTCACCTCATAGGGGACATTGTGATAGGGATTGGACCTGACCAACCCGCTTAGAACTAAATTATTTTTATTTTTAAATAATAAAGCTCTTTGGCTGAGGCGTTCAAATGCCTACAAATTGTTTGCATTTACAAAGGCCTTATTTTGTTAGGGTTATATTTTTTACTTACTTTGATTGTTAGGCCAGCCTCTAAACATGTGGAAGACAATCTCATTAAAGCTATTGAAGATTATTGCCTTTTTCCTATCTTCTTCTCCCTCTAGCCTCCTTCCATACCCTCTCTCTCTCTTATCCTCCTTATCTCTTAATCTTTCGATCTAGGCTGCCGTTCTCTTCAAGGACGTCGTCCTCCCTTCCTCCTTATTTGCCGCACCTCCCTATACCTATATGGCCAGCCCTTCCTCCATCATCTTCCTTTCTCATTTTTCTAAATTCACCAATACCACCCTCATCACCACCATCGATCAATCCGTTGTAACCATCCATCCACCACCTAATCCATTTTAGCCGGTGACAACACTTCCTTTTTCTCTTTAAAAAGTTCAATCCAAATAAGGAAAAAATATTTTCTCTTCTCTCATCTTCATCCTCTCTATCCAAACACGGTGAAATAGACTAATTGAATAAAATTTTTCCAAAAGGAAAAGTAAAAAAATATGATTTGTTTACAAGATTCTTTTACAACCGCTTAAGCTTTTAGGTGCAACAATAATATTGAAGCTATACTATTAAAATCATAGATTACACAAGTAACAAGTATTTTTTTTTAATCATCACACTAAGCCTCCCCTTGCAATCTCTCATAGATCTCATTAATATTACTCCTGATTATTCTTAGAAGTACTTCTTAGTGATTACATAGTTAGAGAATTTTACAAAAAAAAAAAACACCCTATAATTTTTACTTTTATCATTTAAAGATATTCTGAGTTAAATTTAATCGAACAGCTATTGACAAAATAGGGAATGTTTTATTATTTTAAAAATAAAAATAAAATTAAAGTACCTAAAATTACCTCTCAATAAAACTAAGATTGGCAAGTTTTACCATCCCAATTGTTCTCATAAAGAATACTCCTAAATTCCATATTTTTCTTACAAGTAGTCCATCTTAATGGGAGAAGACCTAATTAGAGGTGCATTTTAAAACCATTCAATCTCCAATCCGGTAGATATCACGTCACTCTAGACGTGGCTTGACGTGTCGATTTGGAACTCTAAACGAAGCATTTGGTATATGAAGCTCAGATCCCAGAAAGATGGGACTTTGCTAATATAAAAGTTGCAGATGAGAGTTGGAATAATTTGGACCAAGCTGTTAATTATAAGATAATAACAAGTTGGAGCATAATATCTTTTAAGGACAGCAAAGTTTATTTGGAGGTTTAAGTTAGCCATGAGGGATTAAGTTATTAAGGCTAATTAGTAGATGATGATGACAGATCATTTAAGAGATTGGGACAGCTAATTTGGTTATTAGAAAGCTAATAGGAGAGTTAAGTTCCAACTAGACTGTGATTAATTAATTAATTAATGGTTTTGGTGTAGGTTGGTGTGGGCTATGTCAACATACATTATTAATTGTGCACAAAGGATCGAGTAAAAAATAACAAAAAGGTAAGCAAAAAATGCAATGACTATGTGCTCAATGATTTAACCTATTTTAACCGAAACCGATCTATCTAGTTGGTCACAGGTTGAAGAGAGCTCTACTAAAGATAGCACACCAGTTCACACCTCGCTTCCTGCTAACTTAGGTTTAATATCATGTTGAAACACTCTTAACCTGTCACGTGCCCTTCACGTGAGGTTACTATGTGAGGCTCACATGTAGGCTGAAAGAGCTAGTAACATACACATCGTCATCAAATAAGACCAAAATAATGGAAACAATAGTAAGCGGTTACAATAAGTCTATCAATGGTATAAAAGCAGCTACAGCCCCCAAATATGAGAGTATATATTAAAAGTAAGCTATAACCAGGGGAGAACATGCCTGTTTATAATGCTACTACAAACTAAATAATACAAGAGTTCTAATGGCCTACTAAGTAAATTGCTACGAGAAGCTTCTGTTGTGACTATAGTCAATTTACATCATGCATCAAATATAAATAAGCCCAATCGTCAGCGAGCGATATTACTATCTCTATCATAAAGAATCGCATAGCATAATACAGTTTATTACATTTACATTGAACATGATAAGTACATTAATAGCGAAAGAAAATATAAAGCCAAATAATCTCAAACACATCACCATGTTATTAATATATTCATACTAAAAATCAATATAACAAATAGAAAATGGATAATGTACTCATCCTCAATCGTCTCAATGTACAACATAAAAAACAAGCATCGATTTATATTAGCTAGCATAATTTGACTTCCATGCATACTGACTTGCACTATATTCACCAGTCTTGTTATTAGGCTTATCAACCTACACTCATACTACAATCAACACTAGGCCCTTCGGCTGACACTCATACTACACTCGACACAGGCCCTCTGATTGACATCCGTACTTACAAATGATTACTTATTGATTTAATCATAATGAAAATGATCTATAATTTTTAATCATAATGATCTCCATTTATAGTTATTTGCCTATATTATATTTTCGCGGTAGGCTATTATTCCTTAGATTAGGTTAGCTTAAAATATTTAGTCTATAATAAGCTTAACCGGGCGGCTAGATTAGAGGTCATGCATAATATAGGGTTTAATGATAAGGGGATTGAATGAATAAGAGTTTGCATAGAATCATTTTTTGCTTTCTTGAGAATGGGCAAGATTCTTCCAAGATGAAGGGATCATGTGGTTTCATCACGAGGACCTAATTTATTCTATGAGACGAATTATGGTCGTATGGATGATTTTTGTATTTCTAAAAATGTCAAAATTTATCATAACATGTTTGTTGCCGATATTTTAATTATAACTAAGACAAGTACTATTAACTGTGATACCTATCATTGTTGGGGTTTTGTGCAACTCATCCTTATACTCTCTACACGGTTAGATTGTAATCCTTAAAAAGGCCATCCTCAAAGCAAAATTGCATGATTTGCCATTCACCATTATCGAATCAAACCTCAAGTGTCGATTCACGCTCTACCTATCCACTCCTTAAATCACTCTTTTTGAAAGGCTAACCACCCTGCCAATTAGTCAATTGCTAAGTCTCAAGCTTTTTTCTTCTTTCTAAGTTGAACTTACCCCTCCGTGTGTTTTAGATTTATTGATCAGAGATATTTCACATATCTATACTTTTTATTCTCACTTTCCGAGGTAATACGCTTTACCTAACTTTTATTTGAAAAAAAATGCCACCCTCTTTCTAGATCTCACCGTAATTGCCACTAATTTGTTCTTAAAATATTCTCTAACTCCTACCGAGTAGATTCACGTCATTCTCGACGTGGGTTTCACATGTCAGTTTGAAAAAAGAAAAAAGAAAATGAAAGAAATCAACGCTAAGAAAGCTGTGATTCCGGAAAGATTGGAGACCAGGATTATAATAACTTCGGTTGAGTGTTGGAATATTATGGACCAAGCTATTGGTCATAGACATTCATAATATAATCCATTTAAATAGAGCATTAGTGCAATTAAAGGAGTAAGTGATGATGATAGACCAATCCTTCTGTTGAGATCTGGCCAGAGAGATGAGTTATCCTCTATCTTGACTATTATTAATTATTCGTTATGATAGAGATTACCGCATACTAAGTCAATAAGATTCTTTCTTAAGCGTAGAATTAATATAATTGCTAGGTCACGAATGAGGGCTTCGACGATCTCATGAACTTCTTAGTCACGGAAAAAAAAAAAATACCTACCAACTCTCCTAGAACTCGTATCAAAATTGCTTGCCATATTATTCTATACAATCTTCCTCTTGTTTTATTCCATCTAAAGAAAAGCTATCTTTTGGTAGTAGTAATATCTTCGTAGTCATTATCTGTTAGCAGTAATTAGTTTCTATTATCACCATTCCGAACTGTACGGTTTAAGACTAAAGGAATGGTGAGGCTTTCTTCCAAGTGTTAATAAGATTCCAATTGTGCAGTAATTGATTGTGACCTCAGAAGAGTACATTTGGAATCTTGTGGCGAATCCAAAAGTGATGCATTCTAACATTGGGTTTGATACACGTATCGTTTATCGATGATCTTCGCATCTTTTTCTTATTGCTTATTCTCGGGCGAACAAAAATATCTTAGAATTTCTTTTCACTCTCCAGTTTGCTCAAAATTAATTATCTCTAGAGAGTGAAAGGGATGTAATGATTCATATAATGTTTGTTTATTTTGGGCCACTTAGTTGTGGGATTAAAGAAAAGAAAGGTGAGATAGAGGGATGATATCCTCTCCCCATTTATCTCTAAGATTGTATTGGGATATGGAACTGGGACCAAATAACAGAGCACCACATGGAGTTCATATTAACCATTGACTCCTATTTGAAATGGAAAAAAGAAGTGTTAATACGAGTAGGTAGCCGTATAGAGCCAATCTTTGTTTAAGCTTAGATTGAGATTAGTTTCTGACCTAACTTAAAATATTAGATTCAATTCAAGCTTATTTTGAACTCAAGCCCAGATCGAGCCTATTTCAAGCTGCTTGATGAGCATATTCAATCCTAATTCAAGCTTGCATCAATCTTGACTTAAATGAAGATTGAATCAAACACAATCAAGTTTAAACTTGTTTATAATTTATAACATATAGTAGTTATAAATGTAAATCGAGCCTTACTGAGCCAACCTATTCTCAAGTGCGGCTTGAAATTAATTTCAAGCTTGATATAATTAATCAAGCTAAATTATTTCGACAGCCTTACTAAACCGATAGCATTTCCTTTTGCACTGTTGGATAGGTTGAGAATATAAAAATAACAAACAGAGATATTACCTCCCTAGAGAGTTTATTGTCAAAATAAATAAACAGCTCAGGCTTGGCTCGATGCTCGATGACTCGAGCTGCGTGAAACTTGGAGTCAAGCATAAATAAAAAAAACCATGATTCGTTTTATGTGTAAATGAGCCGAGTCTAAGCTTGAGCCAGCTCGGCTCACTCACACCCCCTAATTGTAACCCTCATGCTGCTTGAAATAAGAACACAAAAAAAATGATAATTCACTCTAAAACAGTTCAGTTTGACATTCAATTCTATGCAGGCTGCTGTACAAGTTTCTTATTTTGTTCCGCCAAAATGAAATGGTGCATGAGATAGAGTTTTCCTTCACTCTACATCGATACATAGAGATTTAAATAAAATACTGCAACCGTAAGTACATTCATTTTCTACATCACACGATAAGTTAAAACCATCAATTGTAATTGAAATGATCATGGTCCGATCATATGTGGTCCAGGGAGCTGCGCCTTCATATATAAACCAGCAAACATCCAGTTGAACCACATTTGGACAACTATGGTCATCAATATATGTTTCATTAACCTTGGGGTGTAAACCTTAAATGAACGACTGCCAAAGTAACACATCTAGAGAAAGGACCTCAAAGTGATAGCCGGATAATTGGAAAACCCATAATTCTACTGCATTATTTGCTGAAGGGATGGCCAAGCAATTTCATCATCATTGCTATAGCCCTGAACCAAGAAATCTGTACAATTCCGACGACAACCACGGTTATAAGGATTTCGGAAACGACCATCCGGCCCTCGAAGATAAGTGTAGCGAGCAGAATTTGCCAACTCGTTAGTAGTGATGTTCTGTGCTATCTGCAAGTTACAAAAGGATACAGGGATTTAGGAGACGAGCAAAACTTGCTAGCCAGAGGTTACAACAGCCATTTAATTTCCACAATCTTTTCATATTCCAAGTGCTTGTTTTGCTTTGACATTTTATTAACTACCAACCTTTTACAAAAAAAATAATAATAATTTCCTATAACCTTGGACAGGTTTTTCATTTTCTATAATTTTGAAGAGGCAGTTGCGGCAATCATACCAAGTGAAGCAAGAGATGATTTTTAGTTGAGATCTTGTATGAAAATATCTAGTTTATGAAGAACAAATATAGGTCTATTTTGAATTTCTATCCCATAGACCAAATAGCAGACATGATGGCACACTTGGTCTATGGATTGTTGATCAGAAAGAAAACAAAAAAAAAAGAGATAGGATGGAAACACGAGGTTTCTTGCTTGCATGAGCCAACGACAATACACCATACAGGAAAAAGGGTCTTCTAGGAATTGCCATCACGAAACTAGGTCCACACAATAGACAACCATGGACTAAAATACACTAACAACAACAACAAGAACCACAACAAAAGCAAGCCCTTATTCCGAACTATTTGGGGACCATTATTTTGACCCGTCTTCTCCGTTCATCTCTATTTAGTGTATCAGTTTATGTCAAATAATAGAAGCTAAAACAGAATGTTACATTAAAATAATTAAAAGTATTGAATTAGTTTCTGGATTATCAAAGGGTATGGGAATACTATAAAAAAGAGTTAATTGTTCATAAGGGCTTGGATTTTGTTTGCATTTAAGAAACTAAATTTGAAAATTGTAAAGATAGGATGCTAATGACTACGGGAGGAAGTAGGATCAAATGTTGGTTACCTTCAGCAGGTGCACCTGAGGGAATTCTCATTGGTGTTAATAATAAAAAATTAACAACATTGGATTAGAAGAAAGGAACTCATGCCAAAGATAGCTAGGTTAAGTGGACCCTAACCAATGTGTATGGCCCTCATGAGTGGAGGGATAAAGAAGTTCTTTGGGATGAGCTTAAAGATATTAAAAATTAGGGTGGAAATTATTGGCTGCTAGATGGTGATTTTAATGCCACCAAATTTGAAAGAGATAGAAGAGGACAAAAATCTAGCACTGAAGAGAGGAGAATTTTCAATACAATTATCAATAATTTGGAAGTCCTTGAGCTGAAACTTTCTAGAAGAAGGTTTTCTTGGACTAATATGAGAGAGGACCCAGTATTTGCTCTTCTGGATAGAGTTTTTGCTTCAATTGATCAAGAGAAACTTTATCCATTGACAATGGTTAAGATTTTACAAAGGATTTATTCTGATCATGTGTGTTTGCTAGTTGATACTAGGGCAGTGGGGCTCAAATCTCATCCTTTCAGGCTGGAACATTTTTGGTTTTGCAAAGTGGAGTTTGATGATCTGGTGAAAAAATGGTAGTCTTGAAAAACTATGGGGGCTTCTACAATTGAAGTGCGGACTGAAAAGATAAAGAAAATGAAGACAAAGCATAAGAGGTTGGAGTAAGAACTTAAAGAAAGAGGATCAAGCTAAAAAAAACAACACTTTGCTTTAGATTGTGGACCAGCTTGACTTGTTGGATGAGAGTAGAAAATTGAATTATAAGGCGCAGGTTAGAGAGAATGTTGTATTATAATTATATCAGTTGTATAAAGTGAAGAAGATGAAGTAGCAGCAGAAGTCTAGGCAATTATGGTTGATTGTAGGAGATCTTAATACCTCATTCCATAAAGTGGCTAATGGGAGGAAAAGAAGGACTAACATATTTCCAATTCAGATTGAGAGGGAGCAGTCTATAGATCAGAGTAAGATTAGTGAACATATCACTAACTATTATAAACAACTATTTGGAACTATAATTACTTGGAGATAAACTATGACTGAGGATAAATCGGGGCTGGATAAAGCTGAGCTTTTAGTTGCTCCTTTCAATGAAGAGGAGATTCATCAGACTGTTTTTAATATGGCTGAGAATATGACTCCTAGGCCAGATGGTTTTAGTATGAAGCTTTCTTATCATTTTTGGGACATTATTAAGAGGGAAATCTTAGAGTTGTTCACTACTTTTTATAAAGGAGAATGCTTTCAGCCTATGCTATGATTAGCCTGATTCCTAAGAAGAGTAGGGCTGATAGAGTGGAGAACTTTAGACCTATTAGCTTGTTGAGTTGCAACTATAAGATGATTACTAAAGTTCTAACTAGCAGATTTGTCAAGTGATAATGATTTGATCACAGATTACTAGAGTGCCTTCATCAGACTATTAAAGTGCTTCATTAAAGGTATATATAATATTTGATAGCATGCTTAGTGCTCATGAAATAATTTTTAGAGTTAAAGCAAAAGACTGAGTGAATTATATTGAAATTGGACTTTGAGAAGGTTTATAATAAAGTGGAATGGGATTTTTTGGCTGATATTCTCAAATGGAGGGATTTTCTATAAAAATGGATTGCTTGGGTGATGCAATCTATCACCACTGAGTCTTTTGTTGTGACTTTAAACGTTGAGCTGGAAAAGTACTTTAAATGTAAAAAAAGGTTGAGATAAGGAGATCCATTATCTTCTTATTTTTTTGTATTGGTTGCAGATGATTTAAATAGAATGTTGAACAGAGCTAAGCAATATGGATTGATTACTGGTTTAGGGACCAATATTTGTGAGAAGGATATCATTAACCTTTAGTATGCCAATATTTTGTTATTTTTGACTGCTGACAGTAGAGATGTAATGGTTTAAAGTTCTTGCTCTATGTTTTGAAATTGTATTTGGTATAAAGATAAACTTTGAAAAGAATTTATTAATTTATTTGAAAAATAACATAGAAAAAAGGAATGACCTAGCAGCTTTGTTAAATTGTAGAGTTGAGGAATTACTGATAAAATATTTAGGACTTCCTTTACATGATAGCAAACTGAGGAAAAAAGATTGAATCCCTGTGATTGAGAAAGTGGAGAAAAGACTCGGGTGGAAAGAAAAATTGTTGTACTTGGGTGATTGTATTGCACCTATCAACTCAGTTTTAAGTGTTGTTCCTATATTTCTTGTCTTCTTTAATATACCTGTTTGGGTGCGCAAGAGAAGTGATAAGCTGAGAAGATATCTGGGAAGCTCACAATGGCAAGTTGATAAAGTTCTAAAAGGATATCTGGGTTGCAGAATGCTCTCTGCTACCAGATTTCCTAAACTATTTAATAGAGTTTCGGATGAAGAGGTTATTGTGCAGAATGTGTGGCTTGATTGGAGGAGTTGGAATCTACAATACCACAAGATATTGTCAAAGCATATGCTAACGGAGGAAGAGTAGCTAGTTAATTTTGTGTTTGGTAATTGTAATCAAGAGAATAATGAGAATGAAAGAATTGTTTGAAAGTTTAAGAAAAGTGGAATATTTACTATGAAATCCTTATACCGATTTCTTAATAATGGAGGAAGGATTACAAAGGATTTGGCTAAAATCTGGCAGATGAAACTTCCTCTAAAAGTTAGAGCTTTCTTATGGCTAACATGTAATAACTAGAGATAATTTCATGAAACCAGGGTGAATTGGCAGCTCAACTTGTGTGTTCTGCTCTCAAAATGAGTTGATAGATCATCTTTTCTTAAGGTATAAGTTTGGGAGCCAGTTGTTGAGGCAAATGAAAAGAAACTTGGATATAAAGAAGCATAATAAACATGTGAATGATTAGTTCAAACTGAATTTACAATTGAAAAAGAAGAAGAACAAATGGTGGCTTATTTGTCTTAGTGCCTTCTTGTGAAGTTTGTGGCTGAAAAGGAATAATCAAATTTTTAATAATTGTGTGTGAATTTATGATTTTTTTTTACATAAGGTGACTATCTTGTTTTTCTACTGGGCAAGGATCCAAGGAGAGGAGATAATGAAGAAAGCCTGCTGGTTGACTCAGGAACCTCAGGTGGTCATGGACTTGGAAGAGTGATGCTGATGCTGGATGGTGTCTTCTGGATAATTTCAACATCTTATTAATCTTGTGATACAATTATGGTGTTTGTTCTAACTTTTGACATATATCTGTGGTAAGGTTTTGGTTATATGCTTGGTTGGTGAATGTTCTCTCAGGTTGTGGATGTTAGTGATGTTTAACTTCACTTGAGGTGGGTGTAATTGTTTTGTTTTGTTTCGTTATGGTTAATCTTAGTGGAAGATTACCAAGTTCTTAAATTTCAATGAAACAGGGCCTGAGTATTGTTGCTAAAAATGAAAAAATTATTGAAATATATCCACTTATTAAAAGGAAGACCATTCAACATACATGATAAGGAATCCGGTTAAACAGAGCAGACATGCATTATACTACTCTCAAGAAACATTTTGAGACCTAGTTAACCTCAGGTACCTGTATCAGGAATATAACATCACCCAAATAAATAGTAGCTTTCAAAGAAATCAATTTTTAATCTATAACCAAGTAAAATTTGAGTATGCAGACTACCAGTTGCAGAGTCAGCTTAACAATAGAACTGCCTAGAAACCATTACCTGTGATGCCTGTGCGGTTGTCAGGATTAAAGACCCAGATAGCAATAAAACATCCAAAAAAAGAAATACTGCAGCCCCAGGGTAATTGGTCACCATGTAATGAAGCCATGTCTCAGAAGATGGAACCATCACAGGTTCTGTCCAAATCCCTGTTGTTAATTACAAAGTTAGTCATTGTTAATGTGTAAATTCTGGATAATGGACTGGCGTTTTAGTTCAGACCAACTTTAAATTACTCACTATATAATGCAACGACAGCACCAATAGATGTCGTCAGTGTTCCCATACAAATTAATACAAAGAAGTCCCACTTATTTCTCTGCAGATAAAACCACAAAAAGATTAAAATGGAAAACTCGCAACACACTACCATCAAATAGGAGCATGGATGTCACTAAACCAGGAATAATAGTAAACAGAGATACCTTGTGATATCTTTCCTGCCACAACCAAAGTCCTCACATATTCCATGGACTTTAAAAAAAAAATCCAAGTGTCTATTGAAATTAAGCCATAAAATAAATTACTACCTTTCCGACGCAGTTAGATATCCATGGGCAATGATGATCAAACTGCTCCACACAATGCTTACAAGTAGGACAATGTTTCGAACGCACAGGACGGATTATCTGATGAGAAGAGTAATATTGGAGAAACTTCAATAAATCCTTTGCCGTGATTCTCAGTAGAACTATCTTAACAAACAAAAGCATGCAAGGACCGGTAAATGTCCAGTGTATTATCAGAAGATTAGCCTAATTATCCAACATGTTACTTATGAAGAAAAGAAAAAGAAATAAACTCCAACACTAATTGGTCTACCTCTGACAGTACTCCTACATAATTTTCCCTACCTAATCCTTATTTATTCTAAAGAAATGTTGAAAATACCTTGCAGGTAGGACAGAGTTGAGACCAGTTCCCCCTCCAAACAGAAGAATTGTTAAGATCAATGTCTAGTAAAGGATCCTGTAAAATGAAGTGCTGAATAATGAGCTAATTGCAGATAAAAATAACAAAAGTATATTTAAGCCAAAAGTGTAACAGTCATGTCAAATACAACTGATGAATAATCAATCATTCAGTTGAAAATAAAGTCAAGTGAAAAATGCATATTAATTTAAAGAAATAGTCAAAATAGAAGCTGTTGATGGCATCATTAGTGCAATGTTTAGTTTTTCCCTTTGGATCCAAGAAGCCATGAGTTCAAGTGATGGAAACATCCTCTTTGAAAATGAGAGTAAGGCTGCCAATGTGATTTGTGTACTAGGACCCCCTCTTTTATAAGAACATAGGCAATTTATCAAATAGTATATATAGGATAGGTAATCGAATTTCAAGGCAAATACTAGAAGTTTGAAATATGAGACAAGAAGCAATCTAAAATTCTATGACAATTTGAACTCTTTCCAAGTTAGAAAAATATAATAAAAAGTAAAACATTCCAAGCTCACCTTCCAAAACCACTAGATTTAGTTTTGCATAGTCTATCTACTAAAAATTAGTCCAGCTGCAAGACCTTTTTTGAAAAAGAATATTATATAAACTTGGTATACGAAGTAGCAGCAACAATATATTGGGCAAACACCTTTCTTAAACATTGTTAGTAATATAATTTGTTAGGAAATAACAAAAGAAACTTAGGCAGCACCAATAAGGCAGGAATCTCAACTCTCATGCTTGAAAACTTATTAAAACATATCTAACAACACAGCATCTAAAGCTGGATAACTTCAAAAATTGTTGTATTTTTACCGCTATCCCAGCTCCCTGTGAAACTAATATAACCAACTTCAAAAATTAACATAACAAATTCACTAGAATGTTGTAAAATTTATTCAGTGACAAGAAAAGGTAGGCAAAGAATCAAATTTGTGCCTGACCCCGAAGAATGGTCCAATACTTCATATGGGCACAAACAGACAATATCAGCATATGAACTTGCTCTTGAGTTTACTAATCCTTTATAGGAGAAATTCATTGCCAACTTCCAGTTCCATGAGAGAAGGTTAGTAATGTGAATTTTCAGAGATTTTTAAAAGTTTCAGTACATTTCCATTTGAGATATCACAAGAATCTGCTAGAAGCAAATAAAGATTCAGCACATACCTCTGCACCCACAGGCCTCAGAGATACTCCAGTATTTGATTGGATATAGCCCGGATCCTTGCTGTAAATAAACCAATATATGAGTACAGTTGCATAATGAAAAGAGAGCATACATGAAAACATATCAAACCACCACATGTATTTCATTGTAACATCATCAGCTTGAGGGCAGCATGAAAAAGATACTACCGGCTTTTTCAGAACATTCCACTGTCAAAACTCAGAAGACACAATTGGCTAAGTAGCACTTAAACATTGGAATGTGCCAACAACACACACAAACAGATACACCATTTCTCCATCTGAAATATTTTTCTATTACTAAACTCACTTTTTCCATCAAAAGATGGGGACAACCTGCACCTGCCAATGTAACAAAAAAAAGAGAACAGCACCCGCCACCACGCCTTTAGCCCCAATTATTCTAGCATGGTTTATGGACCCTTTTTTTTTTCTGTTGAGATCTGTTTTTCCCAATTCTCTGTTGAACCAAGTACTATCGTGTCTTTCTTTGTTGTTATCTCTTAAATCAAAAGGTGTATTCCTTTTCTCTCGAGGCACCATCTTCTTACAAAAGTCACTCCTCAACACTGATGCACAATTGGTCTTTGTTGGACATGTTATTCAAGCCATCTCAATCAACTTTTCCACAAATTTAAATTCCACAAGTGCTACCTCTAATTCGTGTCTCCCACAATTACATTTCCTAATGAGCCAAATCATTTATCTCAACTCCTGAAGAAACTCAAACCATTGTTTTGGTCTTATGGGAGCCACCTAGGCACCATTTAGGACTAACTATGCATCCCCCTTTTTTCATCATTTAATTTTGAAAGTAATAAGGTGTTGCCATAGTGATGGATCCTAATACAAAGTGTTTGGTTGTAGGAAGTGAGGGAATTGAACTGATTTTGGGAAGTGGAAGTTTCTAGGAAACTTACTTCAAAATCTCATTACTTCCCAATGTTGGTAAGAGAGAGAGGAACTGTTAGCCTTTTACTCTCTATTGTTTAGTTGAGAAAGATGAAAAATGAAAGTTAGAACATCAAAACTAAAATAAAAAGATTTGTTTGCATTTATGGCCCTTTAAAATTCTTTACCTATATGCATACCAAGGTTTCCAATATCAGGATCGAGATCAATATCGGCCGTCCAAAAAAATAATATATATCGACAGTATTGATCGTATCGACCGCTCGTATTAGATCAGATTATTTTTTAATTTTGTAAAATTTTAAATATTATTTAAAAATGCAAAAAAGTTTTTAAAAATTTAGAAAAATGAAAGGAAAATAAGAAAATAAAAATTACTCACATATGAAGCCTAAAAACTTAAAAAATATATTAACTTACTTAAAATTCAACTTTTGATGAATAGATTCCTCTCTCTCCCCTCCCCTCTCTCAAAATTTAAAACTTACTCAAAAATTACCTACATAGACAAAGTTCCCATTTTTTTTTACTTCTTCCCCTACCCCCCCTCCTCTCTCCTTTCCTCTCTCTCTCTCTTTTAGGCTCTCAGCAACTGGTGCTGCTGTGGTGAAGCAGCAGCAACAGTAGAAGTCGTCAGATTTACTCGGTGCAGAAAGAGAAATATAAAGGGAATGAGAGGAATTAAAAACTAAAAAAATAATAAATTAATTCCTCCAAGGTCACGGGAGGCGAGGTCGTCGAATCTTCGTCGGAGAATGTCGCTGGAGATCTACTCGGTCGTCGGTGGAAGAAGTGAGAAAGAAGAGAAAAATAGAGAAAAAAAGAAAGAAAGAGAGAAAGAGAGGCAAGTGGAGGAGTAGGGTCGGATCCCACCAATTTCAGGCGGGATCGACTGATAACCCAGTCGATCGAGATCGGCCGAAACTGGAAACTATGATGCATACCCTTTTAATTTTGTATTTGCGTGTATATATCCTTTAAAAGTCATAGTTTTTACATAGATTCCTTATAAGTTAATTTTAAAAAAATATAAGTTAAAATCTTTAGTACTTACAATACAATATAAAAGACATAAATATTATTAAATAAAATGAATGTGAAAAAAATAAAAGGGTATTTTTGTCTTTTAAGTCAAGTTGATGAATTATTAATGATTAATTAAGTTTGAGGGTATTTAGAAAAAAGAATTAATAGGTATCCATGTGAAAAACCAAGGGTTTTAAAAAGAGATAAATATAAATATTAATTTTAGAAGGATATAGATGTAATAAGACATATTAGAAAGGTATACATGTAGGAAAAACTTTGAATGGATTTGGCCAAAAATATAAAAGTCTTATAGTTTAGAGGATGTTTAATTGCTAGAAAGTGGAGGAAAGAAAATAATTGTTTTCAAAAACTTCTCTACTTTTAATATTTAGTTATAGAAAATAAAATTAAATAAGTAACTTTCTTACTTATTAAAAGTAGCTCCACCTTTTCTTTTTAATCTCTTTCCTTGAGAGGTGAGTCATTTTAGTGAACTCTACTTTCTAGCAACTAAATACATTCTTAGGGGAAGTCGAATGAGTTATTTTCCAACTCACTGTCTAAACCCAAAGAATAAAAGGTGGGGCAATTCTTAAAACCAAAGTTTAAAAAATTAGAATTAGAATCGGCCTTCCTAAACAATGATACAAATCAGCCGCATTGGCCATATCGATTGCCTAGATCGAATCAGACTTTTTAATTATGTAAATTATAAATATTATTTAAAAATACAGAAAAATTTCTAAAAATTAAGAAAAATAAAAATAAAAAAAGAAAATAAAGTAAAAGAAACTATACTGCAGTGAAAAAACTAAAAAGAAGAAATTAGAGAGAGAGCGAGTAGAAAAAAACTAAACAAAAAAAAAAGAAAAACTTTGATGTAGTGAGGAAAAAGAAAAGAGAGGAAAAAGAGAGTGAAAGAAATAAAAAAACTTAGACAAATATAAAGAAATAAATTAAAAAGTTATATGCCGAAGTTTGTCGGAGTTAGATCTACATCGCCGGAGTTCACCAGAACTAGATTTCTCTATAAGAAAAAAAATGGCTATATGGAGAAGAGAGAAAAAGAAAAAGAAAGAGTGTAAAAAAAAGAGAGAGAAAGTGAGAAGAAAGAGAGATAGTTTGGATTGAGCCTAGATTGGGATCAAGCCGATCCTGCTAACCATGCCTAAAACGACCAATTTCACTTCCCTCACTTTTCTGCAACCAAACATGCCATTGACGTATAATTTTCTTAGTTCAAGTAAATTTCTTACTTTATAGAAATCAGATTTTTTTTTCTTGCACATGATTTCTCTATTTTATTTTGGCTGCCTTGAATTTGGGGCATCCATATAGCACCTAGGCATTGGACTGTCCCTTTGATATCCTAGCACCTAGACCACAAAAAGCATCATTTTAAGGCTGTCCCAAGCTTCCCTCGCTGCAATATTTGCTGGTTGATGTTCTACATTAAGATAACAAAAATCTTTTTATAATTCCAATAGGGTAGAGTAGACCAAAAGGCAATGTCATAAAAAAGTGATCCAGTCAAGACTAAAATTGTAAGAATTGATAATAGAAAATTAAAAAAAAAACAATCTGAGGACACGTGCACTGCACATGCGCACCCTTCACCCTCTCCCTCTCCAGCACCCAATGAGGCAATCATGAGTGTTTTGCCCGAATTTGAATCAAAATCAAATTTGGATTCTCTATAAATAAAACCCTAAATCCCCTCTCTTTCACCTCCAACCCTTTCTTCTCTATCATTATTTCTCCTTTCTTTACCGTCGAAGTTGTCGCCATAGAATCAAACCGTCGAAGCAATCAGAGACCAACACATAACTCGTAGGTAAGTCCTCTTCCACCCCTCAAATTTAATTTAAGTTTAATAAGGTAGATTATAAATAGCTAATATCCTTGGTGTTGCCATTTTGTTGGCTTCGGGTCGTTGTCGCATCTTCACTGGAAGCTTTGCGCCACCGGGTTTGTGTCGTGGATAGCCCTCGTGGCTCGGATCATCACCTGCTTTGGAAAGAAAAGTCGTCGACAATAGCTACCCCTGACAACCTTCCTCTGCCCTGTGAGGTCGCAAGGTCGTGGCATTGATGAAGGGGACCTTTGGTCCCGGTGATCGTCAATGGTTCTCTCTGTTTCTCTCGTCGGTCTCCTCAAGGAAGGAGATGAAATTAAGCATAGGCTTAGCACGAGTCAACTAACTCAAATATGGGTTTGATTCTGGATTTTGGATCCAAAAGACTCAACCCAAATAGTGTTAAGGAGTGGGCCTTTAGCCCAATCCATTTAAGTGGATTCTGGGTGGGCTACAGACCAACTATAGCTTAACCCAATCATTTGGACTTAAATTAACCCATTTAGCCTAGCCCAATCTTTTTGGGCTTAAATTATTCCATATAGCCTAGCCCAATTCAATGGGCTTAAATCAACCCATTTTAGTCATTTATTTAGTTGTAAAATTTAGAAATTTTATTAGGGATTTAAAATTATGTTATTTCTTTATTATCTAAAGATAGTTAAATTTAGCATATGGACTAGAGGTTAGAGATTTCAATTGTTTTACCTAGACTCAGGTGAGTGGGTTCACCCATATATTTATTCATATTATATTTCGTGCTTTTTCTCAGACTATATATTCGTATGTGTAAATTTAATTATTATATTTCTGTGTGCAAAATGTATGATTCAATGTATTGCTATACTTCGTGCAAATATCAATTATTAATAAACAAGAATATTAGTGAAAAATATAGCTAATATTAGGTATGTCTTAGAGAACAGTCCCGATATAGATCATTTGCGATTTTTTATAGTGACTCAAGTCTACTTAGAGGTCTAGAAAAAAATTCTATTTTATTTGAGAATTAGAATGGAGCTTAATAGGAGACTTTAGAGGATGTAATTATTGGCTCATAATTATTGAATGGATTTCATTTACTGAGCTATAATTATTGGCTCATATGATTTTCCTTTCTAATATTTCAACAACCGATCAACCTAGCGACCGAGCGAGATGAACTGAGACGTCATTTCCATTTAGCATCTACCTTTTTTATCTTTCAGTTCTTTTAATCTTTATGTTTAAATTATCTATTAGTTCAGTTGATAAAAGGCATAGTAGTGGTGACATTGTTTATTTTATTATTATTGAATTAAATTTATCAAAGTCAGATTTTTACATAAACTTTTGCCATTATGGACTTATAAATTATTAGTTAATGCTTCGTGTATCTCAAGCGTATTTAAATACATGGCCAATTTCGATTTCGAGTCATGACAGAAGTGACACACATGCCAAGTAGAGAGAATTAGAATGGAGCTTAATAGGAGACTTTAGAGGATGTAATGAAAACTGTTCAACATCATAGGCTTTCACAATAATATGTATGTGCCATAAGTATAGCCTCCAAAATTCTTCATAGTTGATACTAAGATGCATCATTTATTTATGAGTCCTACTCTCAAAATGGCATCATGTGAAGATGAGCATGCATATGTGCAAGTAAGTAAGTATATCGTTAGCCAAAATTAATAGGGCTTTTAAGAGTCGAGACATATTTTATTGATCGACTTGCACCACAAGTCCAAAGGAGGTCTTTTGTTAGAATTTATGAAAAACTAGAAAGTTCAGTGAACGCGGTAGACTCCAAGAAAAGTCAGAGGGGAGGAGGAAAGAAGCTAGCACCTACGAAGTGGTTAGGTGCAAAAACCAAACCAGTTCGCCAATTCTTTGGATGAATTAGCAAGTTGAGTGGTTTCCCACAATTCTTTTCCAGCCAAATTATAGCAGCTGATCCATACTGGTCAGTCAACCAATTAATAGGTCGGCCAGTTCAATTAATGATCTAATCCAGGTTTATAAAAAAGCACTCAATTGATCAACCAGCAGTGAAGCCCTACCACCCAATAAGATGGGGTCAGGAAGGCACAATTCAGATTTGAGACGGCCCAGATAGTAACATTTTTTGTGATTAACTACAAACTGGCTTTCAGCCTTCTAGAAGGTGGACCTGAAAACCTAATGAAAGTAAAATAAGCAAAGAGATTTGTTATGATAACTCTACGGTCAGTTGGCAAATAGAATTATATACCTTGGTTTTCCAATTTTTGACTAATGTAGCCTTGTTGGTTGCACATATAAATTACGATGGTCCCTTTCTTGTCACAATATGGTCATCCTAATTCTTAAGGTCCATCAATTTATGCATGGAGCCGATTCTCCTGCTTCTATAATCACGAGTGTTATAGATGATAGATCAGTCCTCTTTTAATTTAGCCATCAACCATCTAAATATTAGAACTCACCAGTGAAGCACCAGCGCACCTTTAAGGATACGACGGGTAGCTACATATTGCACATGAAATTAAATCCAGTACAATGTAAGCTATCTAAGATAAGGATAAAATAATTAGGCACCAAGATCATGCCTAAAAAACATCATGGAGTTGTCCTGCAGTAAAGCTACAGAAGAAAATTCTACCATCATGATAGGGGAAGTTAAGGTTGTGTGTTTGTTGGAGTACCATAAAGCTAAAAGAAGTTGTAAAGTCATTAAAAAAATATGGTGTCTTTGGAATTCCTACGAAAGAGAAGTGCTATAATAATTTTCCTACATAATTTTCCACCAACAGAAGCTGGAGATCATAGAACAGCATCTGAATGTATATTGTTATAGTACAAAATAGAAGTAATAGTATTGCTAACACCAACAACACAACTGGAAGCATGTTCGCCATATTTATGAGTTTGTAATGAGCTAAATGTCTACAATTCAAGGTTTACCTGCTACATCGGTAGAGCATCAACAATGAACCAAATGCAAGAGAAACGCCAGTCCACCCCCATAGTCCAACAAAAGCAGTAATTCTGGAAAAATTAGGAGCTGGAAAGAGAGATGATATAAATAGACGTGCAGTGTTCATTGGATAGTATACTCAATTTAAAGAAATACATGACCAATACCTACCGAAAAGAATTGAGCTTATAAAAAGGACTGTCAGGACAATCATCAGAGAAAATAAAACCCAAGCATATCCAATCTTCCCGATCCTTCCAGCACAATATTTATCTTCCCAGCTCTCCTTTGTGGCATTTGACTAGATATGCAAAAGTCAACCTCACTTCAGTAAAGTTCAAAAGGACCTTGAAAAGATATGATAATATTTAGTATATTAATCCATATTTTCGACATTTCCCCAATGTGGAAGTCTAACAGGCTAAAAGAATAAAAGAAAAAAAGCCTATCAATGTCAATCCAGAGACGATATGAAATACTTCAGGCTCGCAGCCACATCAGATTTTCAGAAAAAGCTATAGGACAACACAATTAACTTTCTCTACACAGATTCAAAATTAAATCTTCTACCAGGTGCATCTAAACTATACTTGAGCTTAAAAGAGAGCAATTTAAAGTGCATATAAGTACAATAGGCTCTCAAGAAATACTTACAAGGATATAGGAAACATGCCGATGACCTTTATCAGATGCAAGCTGAGCAGGAGTTAATCCATTGTTATCCTTCACCATCAATTCTGCCTTAGTGCCTGCATGTACAAGCACCATGCATCCTTCCATATTGCCTCTTAATGCAGCCCAATGTAAAGGAGTGCAGCCTACACAACATGATTATTGTTGCAGAGCTATTATAATCTTAATTTGTGTTACCTTTTCAAAAATATATTGAAGTGACTGCAGATACTTGAAAAGCTTCTCTTCCTACAAGACTTAAAACATGCTTATGTGAAACGTTGTTCCCAAAGGACATACATGGAAATAAAAAGATGCTATTTTAAACTATGTCCACAAGTGCTTAAACTTTTTGTTCTACTGTTTCAGTGCTAGAAATCTTTATGATTCATATAGAAAAATTGGACTAGGTCCGCAAATAGTTAATAAAATTTGAGACTCATGTTATATGCACAATACCGAAGCAGAAAACAGTGACCTTTTGATGTGGGAATATTCTAGACATGAACTAGACAAACACTTTTCTTTAGTAATTAAAATTGGACAGAGCTTATTCAGGCATGGAGCTTGTTCACATGGTTACAACCTTAGATCATTATTAGATCAGCAGATTAGGAGTATATTAACTCAAGATTAGGCTTGTGCAGCCACAAAGGATGTAAAAGAGTTTGAGAATATATAATACTCTAGGCCAACCCATCTATCTTTTATATTCCTCTCTCCAGTCTCTACAAACTGATATTCTTCTCTTCCTCTACTATAGATACTTCTTCTCTCCATTCCTCTCTATGCCTGCTAGTGCCTACTTCCCCCCTTCAGCTCATCGCTGCTACTGCTGCCCCTTTTCTCCTCTTGCTGGACCAACCACTCTATCTGCTCTCTTTGATGCAACAATTCTGGAATTCATCTGCTACTACAGGTATTGGTATTGCTTCTACTCAGATTGATAGTCTTCATCATCTCTTGATGAAAATATTGAAGTTCCACTGGTTCTTCAAGTGTAGTCAATGCTGTCTACTGCAGATCTAAGAAGGATTCCAGCAGCAGATCAAAAGGTCATCTGCTACTACAGGATTCCTTGCTTCTATACTTTGCCTACAACTTATTCATTATCCTGAGTACTAGAAATCTAGAACTTCATTTAGTTTAGTCCTAACTCCTGATTACTGAGTAAAATCTACAAGGATCTATCATCAAGTTGTTAGTTTTCATACTTCTTTCAGATCAAGTAAAATATATAAATTGATCTGATTTATTTTGACGAAGTATAAATTGATAACATGATATGTCAACTGTTGGCTGGTTTAAGTGATTGATTATCCTCTTTATTATTGCACTTTAAGTTGGAGTTTGCTTCCCGTTTAAGACTCGCAGTCTCCAATTTAACATGTGATTGCAAGCTAGTATGCATCAACCTTCGATCATTAGCATTTAGCAATCAACATTCTACGAGTAATGAAAGAGATAATTGCAGTTTATAAATTCCTATCACATTATTTTTGGGTAGAAAATATATAGCAATCAACATTCTACAAGTAATGAAAGAGGTAATTGCAGTTTATAAATTTCCTATCACATTAATGTTTTTGGTAGAATCAAACCAACACTTCTAGTTCACCCATATGTCATGAACTTAATTATGACTTCATCAGCATGTATATATATATATATATATATATATATATATATATATATATATATTTGTGTGTGTGTGTAGCTATATATTACTGCATATTGTCTCCTATCCATAATGCTCCTGCTCAGATCAAACTAATGGTTCTGGTTCTCTATATACAAAAACAAAAATCTAATGAGATTTCATCTGCTTACAGAAATATTAGTTATCCTTAAGACTGTTGTGCTTGGTGGAAAAGAAGCAAACAAAGGTATGCTAGTTTGCTGTCTTGTTCTGGTTAGTCAAAGCAAAGAAAAAAAGTATGATGAGGAAGAGTGATCTAGATGATGTGACCTTGTGACATAAGATGCAATGACCTAGGTGGCAAGGAGAAATGCTGGGCAAACTTCTAAGTGGCAACTGCATTCTTTCCAGGAAGTGTAAACACGTATATGACATTGTAATAGTTCTGAATAAAATTCTGGATCCCATGGTTGTAAATCTATGTAATTATCTGCAATCTAATTTAACATAATTTACTGAAACCAAAAAGTTGGACATGTAAATATCATGCATAACAGTAAAGAGAATTGAGACTTGTGATTCTTCGGTCACATTTGGTAAAATGGGATAAGGGGGTTTATCCGAGATATATATAATAGTTTTAAAATATTACAATTTATATTTAATTATAGACCTATTTTCCATCATTCTCCACAAAAGAAATATCTATTTCATTAAACAAGGAAAAAGACAATAAGGTTAATTTTGATAGTTTTTATCTCTTATCCTAACTATCACAACCAACACTTTTTATCCAACACTTATTCTAATTTTTCAAACCAAACTCCCAAAAGAGATTGGCATAAAAACTACATTTATCTCGAGATAAGTCCTAATTTTATCTCTATCCTAACTTTTTTTTATCTCATTGTCAAATGGGTCCTAAGTATTCCAAGGAGTTTCAAGCTTTAAACGGTCAATAAACAGAAAATTTGGAGTGAACAGCATTTAGAATATCATAAAGCTAATCATGCAGCCAGGAGACCAAGATAGTTCATACCATTTTTGTCTTGCCTCCCTTGATATGCATCCCTAAAGAGTAGTAACCTAACAGTATCAGCATATCCCTTATAAGCAGCCCTGAGAAGTAGCATCAGATTTACAAATGTTCAGTTAAGAAACCCAAGAAACCTGAATCTTAACTAAGCAGAGAATATTCATAATATGTTCAAAAGATTCATGAAATAAACTAAATCACCTAGAATAGAAAATACGGCAATACTACTAAAAAAAGGAAAGGTTCTCACAATCTAAAAGAACTGGATAAGACCATGGATCAAAGGATCGGCCGATCCCAATCCTAGTCAATCGACTGGGATTGGCTAGTTCAAATTAGATTGTTAGATCTAATCTAGATCCGACCTAAGTACATCAGTAATTAATTCCCCCAATCTCCTATTGTCTTCTCTCTCTCTCTCTCTCTCTCTCTCTCTCTCTCTCTCTCTCTCTCTCTCTCTCTCTCTCTTTCATTCTTCCTCTCTTTCTTGCCCTACCATAGTTATTGCTTCTCCGACACAAAGATCCAGCCTAACAAACTCCAGCGACGCAGATTCAACTCTGGTGAATTCTGGCAACCTAGAATATGTGATTTTTTTCTCTCTCCTCTTCATACAATTTTTTTTTCTCCTCTCTTTCTTCTTCTTCACTACAGCAGAATTTTTTTTTTCTTTTCGTTTTTCCACTTTCTCTCTCCTTCCTCTTACTGTAGCAGATTTAAGTAAGTTCGTACTTTTTTTTGTTTTTAGGCTTTATATATGAGTAATTATTTATTTTCTTTTTTTATTATTTATCAAAATTTCTAGAAATTTTCTAGCACTTTTAAATATTTTTAGAATTTCATATTAATTAAAAAATAGCCTGATCCGACCCAAGCAGTCAATACGATCAAGTGTATCATTATTCCAAGAGGCCAATCCTGATCATTATTTTTTTAACCTTGGATAAGACTGCACGGTTCACATTCTAAATAAATTGGCTGAAGGAAAACTCGCCAACCCCCCCCCCCCCCCCATTTCTAACCGGTAGTAACTAAACAACATAACAACATTTACTATTTATACTAGATAAGAGTTAAGACATTAAAGAGGTCACCTCAGTTCAGCTTCCACTTTATGGTTTATATTGGATGAGGAAATTTCTTTTGACTAGGATTAGGACCCCCAACCAAAATTTCTATATTATCTCAGGTAAAATAAAGTACACAATGCTGCATACCAATGCAATGCACTCCTTCCATCATTATCTGGAGCATCGAAGTCTGCACCATATCTTGAAATAATGTGATTCAGAAATCCTGTTTGTCCATACTGAGCTGCAACATGCACTGCCTGATCCAATAGTGCATATGGATTAATTATTTTAATAGATTCAGGCATTCAGTTAATAGGACACATCAACTATAACAAAAGTATGCCAGGGAATAGGAAAAGGATAAAGAAGTAATTATCCAATAAAGACAGATTTTCAAAGAAGTTATGTCAAAAAAAAATTTCTACTTTTCCAGAAACAGTGCAGATTAAAAAAAGATCGTATGTCAATAATACCATAACAAACCCAAATGCAGAGCCAACATATCAGTTATCAAAGAGCAATTAGCAAGTCAGTGAATTAAGTCAAAATGTTATTCTAAACAAAAGTTGTTAAAGTAAACAAAGAAAGATTTTGTCAATTTTCATCTTTTGGTTATGCTTGAAGAATTGGAGCAAAACAAAAGCAACTAAGGCTACTCACTCACTAGCTTTTTTCCATGTTCGAGAAAGAATCTTGTAGCTATAATAGAAAGCTGAAAATTCTTTTGAGTAGGAATAGGGATTTATGTTAATTAGATGACTATGAACGATCCAAGTTTTAATTTTTTTCCCCCAAAAAATTGAAACCTTTCGGAGTCAGCCAGTTTCGCCAATTCAGCTTGTCTTGACATTTTTGGTTTTGGTCTTTTCTTATAAAAATATCAAAATAAATCTAGATAAAAACAGAAATAGTAGCATAATAAATAAAGAAATTTTATATTACTTGTTTAACACAATGAAGAATAGCTCAAACAGTCAAACCAAGTAAATTTTTTATGTATATCATGCAATATTACAGGTAGCTGCCACTGATATTGTGTGGCAAGTCTTAATAACGGTAGCAGCCACAGTCCCACACCAAAGGGGAAAATTTTAGGTCACACACTATGTGTTGTCAGAGTTCATAGCCCATTGTTTTTATCTTTTACAAGCTAAGTTCCAGCCATCTATGACTATCCTCCATCTATATTTTATCTCAATTCTATGTACAGAATCGAATTAAACCATTAAGGTAACCTTGGATATATTGGAAAAACCTTGAAATACAACCCAAGAGTTAAAAATCAAACTTAAAACTATAAATTAGTCATTCTTGACACTGTATATCGAAACCACTGAAACCTATGAGTAAAACTGCCAAATTTGGTGATCAAAACTGCCAAAACTGGTCGACTTCCAGCCAAAACCAATAATTACTACTTTAGGGATGGTTTTGGGTGGAATATGGATGAAACAGATCCAGATTGACCAAAACTTCAGACAATGCTGCCTACAAATAAGAGTTTATAAGAAGTGCTAAATGAAACATGATTTATAAATGATTATTGAAAGATGAAAGGTTTAGTTTATGTATTCTTCAGCCTAATCTCCCCCTTCTAAGTTCTAACTACTCTTAACTTCTTCTTTTATCTATTCCATCTTCTTTTCATCATGAATTAAACTCCCTTTAGCTTTTCTTCTATCCCACAACCTAACAAACAATGTTAAAAAGTGCATGCTGAAAACATGTCCATCAAGAGGATTCATACCATGCAGCATATGACATGTGCCTTGTTGCAAACTATGAACTCAAGGCAATGAAATCATACCATAAAGAGAGAATATAGGAAGAAGGTTTTTGGAAGATATGAAATGAAAGAAAATGCACTGGCGGAATCAAATTGAGGGAAAAAAAAGAAGGAAAGAACGTAGAAGAACAATTATTTAATAAAAAAAGTAGATAACACAAACAAAAGAATATACAAGTATATATAGATAGTGGACTTGCCACTAATACACTATGGTAAACATAGGTGAATGCTAATTCATACATAAGGGTGCTCATGGGCTAGGTCAGGCCTGGCCCAGACAAAATAATATCGAGGTCAGGCTTAGACAAGGTCTAGCCCAGTCCATTCATAGATTAGTATTGGACTGAGTCCGAGCTTGGGTCAGGTTAAGTATTCCAGTTTCATCCATGCCCATGTTATTAGGCTGGCCTATTGTGAGTGAACGGATATATCATGTGTAATTGAATCTAAATGTTTGGAAACAAAATTATTTTATGATGGAATATTTTCTAAAAGCCTAAAAATAATGTTTATATGATTCAAAATTTTCTAAATGTTCTAACTTCCATAATTATTTCCAATCTCAACCAAATTAGTCACAATCAAATTTTGTAATTGTTGCTAATGCTCTCTCATAAGCACAATTTAACATTTAAGGAATATAAGCAATTAAATAGAATTTAAGAAATTTAATTTATATCTAATAGACATAGGTCAAACTAATTACGAATGGACATAGCTTAAAAGACGAATCATTGCCTATGGGCCTTATGGATAGACTAGGCATTATGGATCGCAAAATCGGCCGATCTGGATTGGGACTGACCATAACAGATCCCAATTAGACCGGTTTTGATTCAGTTTCGGTTCGATTTCGGCCAGTATCGGCCATATCAGCCGAAAATAATAATATTAGCTGAAATTAATTTTTTTAAAGATTCAAGTCAAATTTAAAATGTATCTAACTTAGGAAACATTAATAATTGATGTCATCAACTACTTTTTGTTTAAATTTTTAGTTTTTTACTCTCTATCTCTCACACATACTCTCCTCTCACTCTCACACTTCACCGAGTTCATTTCGTAGCCATTCTAGTGAGCCCCTTTGGCTAATCCACACTTTAGTGAACTCGAATGAGTTCTTTTTTTATTATTCTTTTTCACCAACCTTTTAACTCATCTTTTCTTACTACTATAAAACAATAGTGAAAAGATATCTCTCTCTTCGTATTGTTCTGCAGTAATAATTTATGAGTATAAAAATTTGTCTAATTCAAGTCGAAATTCATTATAGTTTTGAGTGAGTTTTTTTTAGTTTTTAAAATTCATATATGATTAATTTTTATTTCTTAGTTTTCTATTATTTTTTATAATTTTTTAGAAATGTTTCTACATTTTAAATAATATTTATAATTTTATATATTTGAAAATAGCCTAATTCGATACGAGCGGCCGATAAGACTGATATGGCCGATACAGTCGATACGTACTAACGGCCAATTCTGATCCTAATACTGAGTTTCAGAACCTTGCTAGGCAATACAGGCTCGGGCTGGGTTTGGAGACTTTTGGGTCGGGTCCAAAGCAAGCTTAGGACAAGCTATGGCAAGGCACATATCCATGAGTGTGGCATATACACGGTTATTGGTGGTCAATATGTGGGCTAATATCCATATGCAATCATCATATGCAGCTTACATGCAATCAGCTGTATAAAGGACCTCATGTTGGCTCATCCCACCGTTACCACCTATGTGGCCACATATGTGGTATATGGGGTCACCTTTCAAGAAAAAGTTAATTACAGTCGCAGTCATTTACTTCCTAAGGCCTGACTGGCATTCACTTCTTGAAGTTGCTAGTATCACTGAGTCACAGGTGTAACCTTTTTTCCTGCAATACATGCAGGAGGAAATTAGCATTGAATTACAGGAAAGTGGAAACCCAAATATTCACTTATTTAGTAGGATCTAAGAGAGCCATTCATTCCTTCTAGTATCATCAACATAAATATGATTCATCGCTCATTGCTCTAAATTCTGTTCTCCAACTGCTCTCTCAGAATAGCAAGAATTGAATCAAATTTAGTTATAAGTTACAGGACGTGCAATTATTATCGGGTCAAAACAAACAAAGAGAAAAAGAATAAGGAAAAAAAAAAGAAACCATATCATCCAAAAGTAATATTCTCTAAGCATAATTCTATAGGGATGAGCCAAGATTACCCGGTACCCATTGATGTCAGGAGCCTCGACCCACGCTCCATTCTGCAACAACACATCAGCCACCGTCGTCGACCCACGGACCGCCGCCCAATGAAGAGCCGTCTGCTGACCGAGGTCCGCGGCATTCACATCGCCGCCATGCTGTCCAAACTCAAACTTTCAATCTCAAGAACCAAATCCACAAACTTCTAAAAAAACCCATAAACCTTAATCGAGTGTTCCACTACCTCAACTATGTATTGAGCTATATCAGGGTAATTATTGAGCGCCGCCCACTGAAGGGCGTAGTAGCCGTTGCCGTCGGGCTTGGAGAGGAGTTGCCCTCCCTTCTCCACGAACAACCGGAGCTTCTCGAAGTCGCCGTAGGCGGCGGCGGAGTACACATCGATGACGAGTTTTGCGGCCTGGGAGCCCGGATCCGGATTAGGGTTAGGGCTGGAGGTGCCGTTTTGCTGCAGTTTGGGATCGGAAACGATGGCGATCTCGATATCGGTATCACCGGGCGGCATGGCTCCGTAACAATCGAGGGTTTTAATGGGATTGAAGATAGGAGGAGATGGCAAATTAGAATTAAGGGGTTAGGGTTTTATTCTACGGACGGCGAGGTATTGGTCGACGACCACGAGTGACCGGTGGAGTAGTTTTAGGTGGTGCTTCCTGGAAGAGGGGGGAGTTCTACCAGAATCCAAGCAGTAGATACCAAATTTACCCCTAGGAGGCTGCGAGCCTGCGACGGTACTAGACCTTCTTTAATCGTTCTTATTTGAATGAGTTCATTGTCAAATTTGGAGCCTAATAAGTGCCTAGGCCGTTGGCTTTTTATTAAATTAGCCCTTACTCCTTACTCCTGACTCCTTACTCAGACTATTTGAAAAAAAAACTCTTAGAATTCTAGTAATATGCACTATTTAGTCTTAAATTTGGGGCTGGTGGTGGCAAAAATTAAGGCTGTGAGATAATAATTCAACTTTTAAATGAGTTTAGATTTAATCTAATTGAATTTAAGTCATTAATATATCAATTCATTTAATCGGATTAATAATTAGATCGTGTTCTTATTTATAACCTATGTTTATAATACAATACCCTATTATAACCCAAATGATTCATTTATAACTCAAATAAATCTATTTATTATCTATTTAAATTTATTTAAATAACAAGTGTCACCCAATAGTTCACGTAGCCCCATCCAACCTAAACCCGACTAACTCAATCTGCTTGTTATTGTGCATTTATATTTTTAAGGTGGCCTAATTTGTTCACACACACACACACACACACACACACATCCCCAACCCACTGCAATTTCAGCAGAAGCTTTCTTATTCACACCTTCGGAACAACTAAAATTGGGCGTATGGTGAGAAGAATATAACTCAATGCAACCTTTTCTACTCACCAAGACAGAGATCTCCTTCCAGGCACATTAAGGAAGACCAAACGAGTGAAATGCCTACATTATGGAATGAAAAGATTTCCCAGTGAGCTCCGATAAGAATAATGGATTAGAAGAAGAAAAATGCGGTCGTCTACATTAACAACGATCATGTCCACACAGTATGCTATGCTTGATGCACTAGCACCAATCCGACAATTCTCTGACCTGGAATATATAAAGGTAAACGCACTGCTCACCTCCCTTCAATGCTTATGAAACTGGAACTCTAGCTGAGGCGAGAACGAGCTCTATCTCCCAGTACGATAATTAGTACTTGATCAGTTTATCACAGAAATGAATAAAAATGAAAAGACTCAAAAGTGCAACCTGCTTAAAATCTGAAGCCATCAAAAGATGGCCTTATCTCATTTGAGGAACAATATAACAACAGTTCCACAAATTACTGCAATTACATTATCCCGTTGTACAATATTACAGTACACTCCCAGGCAGGCTAAGGATTGGAAACCTATGATTCTAAAGAACATAGTTTTCTCGAGAAGTATCAAACCTGTAGCAAAGAATAATCCCCAGTTCTGCCAGTAACAGTTGCAAGTATTGGTGCCTCCCATCAGAGTTCCATGAAAGACTACTTCGTCCAAAGGGCTTCTCAAGTAGAATGTTTTGTGGGAGCTCGTACCTCGCAATCAATTTGGTATGTTCAGTTCTCAATTTTGTTGAGCCTGTCAAGAACCATCACATTAGAAACTGTAAATAAGGAGAACAAATATGGGAATCTAAGCAAAGAAAGTTAAATATGAGACAGCATAATCTTTTACTAATTTATTGGTGAAAGTGCTGCAAAGAACAAATTATTCACAGGGCACAAGGAAGATTTAGCATTATTGTACTTGGGAAATACATTATAATCAAAGCAACTGGGTTGCATGATGATCACAATAACACTTCCATATTTTATAAAATGAAGACTGGATGAAATTAGGCAAATCATTGTACACAAGAAAACTATGGTCTTTAGAACATACGTACTGTTCAGCTGCTTTTTCAGCATCTGAAGTGCAAGAGGGCCTCCATTTCCTATCAAAAGGCCCATAGCTTCTCTGGACAACGGTTTTCTGGTCATTCAGTTTCTCATCTATTAAAGTCAACAATTCTTGCAAGCCAACTCCCATCACAGCAGAGGTTTTAACATGGCAACTTGGTGCTGTTGGCTCTGTTACCTCCCAGACCTTGGAACTCGTAGATTGCTGGTCATCAAAATTTTCCAAACACTCTTCCGTTGACAGTTCAAGAACCATGCTATCCTCATCTACAGGCTCAGCAGATGACAGCTCAGATGCCATTTCATCAGAATTTTCAATACTTCCTTCAGACAGTTCCCCAGAAGCCATGTCATCATCATCTAAAGGCTCACCGGATGATAGCTCAGATGCCACGTCATCCTCTCTCTCTGAAAATGCTCTATCCTCTTCCTCTTTGCCTTCAGCTAGGAATTCATCTTTGTCTGGAATTTCATTAACTCGGTTCTCTTCTAGAAGATCGATCTGACCAAGTCCAAAATTTACCATCTTTCAATCATTTTGACTCTAACTAATGAGCACATAACCTGAAAGTAATTCAATACAAAATCATATGCTCAGAGAAATACTTTGTTCCAAACTTCAATCATATTTTGGATCTTATCATCTGATACCCCAATCTGTCGCAACACTTGAAGTACAGTTGAACGATGCTCCTCAAGATTCGGTGCACTTGAGTCCAGCACATGCTACATCCATTCATCAAAAAGAGAGAAGAAACAAAGAACCAGTTATTAGTACAATGGAGCATGAATATTTCTTCTCAAAAGATTAAGGGATGTCAACAGTGAGGAAATGCACAAACTGCCATTCTTACCACAATACAAGTATTCAACGAATCAACATGAGAAACATTCTACTTCAGAAATATTTGTGAATCTAACACCACATTGCACAGTGAAGAGATCTAGTTAAGGTCATGCATCCACATACAAACGTCTAGGAAAGAATGACCCAGTCCGCTTAAAAGTTATAAATGTTCTGTTATTTCATTCTATTAAGTATAAACTAGATTAGCCAATCACATAAAAAGAAAAATAGATGGTTTTATAGCTAATCCAATAAGCAGTTGTAATACATAGTTACATACATATGACCAAAGGCATATCAATTTAAACCAGATGAAACTATACAAGCATGGACATAGGTTTAGTACTATGTGAATGCATAGATAATGGGTATGATTGACAGTTAACCATAAGCAATATACCTATCCCAATTCCAGCCATATACCTCGGGCAAGCACCAATTGCTAAAACTTTTTGAAGTTATAAGCAGCATTCAAAGTTAGCTGCAAGCTCTCATCAAACTAAAATACATAATTTCAATCAAATGTGACTATGGAGTTGCAATACAGGGGAAAAATATCAAATGTGTCTCGATCAAACTTCTGAGCAGTATAACTATGATCTATCTCATAACTTTTTGTGCAATTGATTCAAAATAAATCTTGTAACACTCCTTGCAGCTACATGCAGATAAATTCTAATTAAATGGGCAGCTTATAGTACAAAAACCATAATTTGTTATATTAAGTGCCATGACGGCTTAACAAGTATCCGATCTAGATTGTGTGGACATGTTGAGAGGTACTACTGCATAATAACTGTAGATTGATGCGAGAAAGGTGTTGCCCCCTAGATATGTATCTGCAAATCATACTTCATAACTAATCCATTCCAACTTCCAACTTTCGAAGTATCTAAAGCTCCTAGAACATAGAAACTAAATATGGCTTTGCTGTTTATTGGCAAAATTTGAGGTCAAAAGCAGCCATCCTGAGAACGAAAAAAAAAAAAACAAATATGGAACCAAACCATCATGGATCATCAAAACACCACCTCAAGAAACTGAACATCTACAGCAGTGGCACACTCTGCCTGTGCTCCAGCCAAAGGGTAAATTTGTAAAAGAAAAGAAAGAGAAAACTCGTCATAACCAAAGCACAGTTGTTGTCTCATTCTCCTTGTTTCCGAGTCACCAGACAACCCATGCTTCAAGCATCACTACAGTGGTCACTGCCACTCTGCTCGGTCACTACTCCAGCAGAAAGAGAATCCCTCTGGTAAACAACATGTTACCTGGACGTTTGGTAGAGAGTAGAAAATAGCATGCCACCATGGAACTGAGTCATAGGGCCTCAAAAACCTGGCGCATGTCAGGAACCCACAAGGAGTAGGACATAACAACATATGTGGTAGACTAAGTCTAGCAGCATATAAAACCAATGAACACCACCAAAGGTATACTCAATAGAGAAATCTATTGTTTGGTCAAGTAAGAAGATGTCATTTTTCTGTGTACCGATGAAACTTTCAGGACTGAATTTTTCAGTATACATTATTCTCTTTGTAAACACTAAAAGTTCTGGCACAATACTATAGCTCTAAACATTATAGGACAAATTTCATTGCCCATTGACTAGACCAGAAGAGCTATCAGTAATTTTATATCTCTAGCGTTCAGCATGATTAGACCTATATTAACCATAGAAAGTCTACTTCCAAATTCATCTTCATTTTCTAGAAGTCACTAAAATAAAGACGACATATCAAATGAGTGAAATATGCATAACCATTTATACCACTAACAAGTCAGCTTCGACAACTTCTTCCAGGGTTGCATGGAAGGCTTCGACTAGCTGCAGAAAAATAAACAGTCAAAGAACAGTTTCGGAATGGATTATAAGTTAATAGGCTTATAAATCTTACCTGTATAGGCAAATCTGAAATGAAACCAACGGTATCACTAAGAATTGCTTTCCTCCTGAGTAACATTTGAACAGAAAATCTTACACCCTAAATTAATATTAAAGACCTCCATACTTTACATTTTTCAAACACTTTTAGAAAGACAAAAACGGTAATATATTTCTTTTACCCTGATGGAAGAACTACACTTCTTAATCGAGGATCCACTGTTGCAAACAACCTGTATTGATATGAATAGATATGAGAGTACTTTCAGTTGTATACTTTTAGTGGAAACAAAAGACTACAGCTCAGTATGACTATTTACAGAGAGAAATGCTTGTTGGAAGATTACCGATCATCACTGAATAGATCAGTTTCTGTGAGTGCACTGACTAAAGTAGATTTTCCCTGCCATTCATGCAAAATATCAGGAGTATATCAAATTGAACCTATTATATTACAAACAAAGCTAGAGTTTTCTGAACTTAATAGATGCAAGTAAGATCATTTTATATTGATCCATAATGATATGAAAATGAATAATGTAATTGACTTTGACTTTATAATGGCAAAATACTATAGCAGAACCACATACTGCATTTGTATATCCAACAACTGCTACAGTTGCTAGCTCTTGACCATATGAACAACCATGCCTTCTCCGAGAAGAACGTTGCAAAGCTCGAGTTCGACGAACTTCCTCAATTTGGGCTAACAAACTATTTCGGCGCTCACGAATTCTAGATAATTGTATGACACAGGACTTTGTGAGAGAAATAATTGGCAAAGAAAACAGTGGTGAAAGAGGGTGCAAGCATGGACTTCTCATTTAGAAAGTATAAGATACCACCTTCTTCGCTGGAGCTGAAGTTCTGACTCTCCAGCACCACTAATGAAACCTCGTCCTCCACTCCCTCTCCTGTTGAAAACAATCATAACGTGAAGCATCTTGTTGGGAGGGATACTATGAAAATTAGGCACCTTCGAAAACATATTTCAAATTTGAATAAGAAAAATAAAAGAGAAATATAATTCTTCTATGGTTCTTAAAGATTCCATGCTAATGTAAGCTAATATTAGAATTTAAAATTGTTGCAGCATTGTAAAATTCCTACAAATACTTAGCACATGTTAACTATTTGGAAAAAAAATACTGCAATTAAATTTCTACAGTATATAGGGAGTTTTATGCCTAAAATGTTCATAACCAATATGGTCACAAGATGGTCACATATAGTACGTAAGTGTAAAATGTTAATTATAGCTAGCAGCCTAGCAAACAAAAGGCAATTTTCAATAGAAGAGAGACCAATGGCACTAAACATACCCTCGAGCACTAACAACTTCGGCTTCTCCACTTGGTCCAAAAGTAAGTCGTCCACCTGGACCACGCACACGTACAAGTCTAGTCTTCTTGTACATCAAAGCTGCTAATTCTGACTGAAGACAGAAACAAGAAAAGAAAATAAATGAACCAAATGACCACAATCACCAGATTATTTTCTATATAACAGAAAATAGAGCATCCTAAATGTAGAGGATACACCAAAATACAAAATACCCTGCAAAGGGTGGAGAAAGAAAATCATATTTTTATGTCACTGTATATTGGAGCCAATGGTATTATGACAGAAGCAATCTACTAAGGATTGGGATGAAAAGTGATCATGAAGTTACAATAAAGATTAAGACCTGTAACTTTGCTTCTTTTGTTTCAGCATGGGCATCAAATATCTCTATTATCAGACCGACTCGATCCAGAACTGGCTTTGCCCAAGCAACCTGCCAATTGAAGTTGCAAAATAGACAGGTGTGGGTTATGATTCATAAGAAAAAGTGAGAAAGATAAGGCACAAAGTTAAGACATTTGCAACCATTCTCGATAAAATTCCAGGAAAAATTGCTGCGCAGACATACCTCCAAATTGCGCTGTTGAATCCCAGAAAGAATTGCATTGACAAAAACTGCATCTATTCCACTCTGTTATCACCACAAAAATAAAAATATAAACCATCCTCATGTATGATGGCATTGTTTTGCAAGACCTACTGAAAAAAAAAAATAGAAAAAGATATAACAAATGAATAAATCACATTTGTTCACAGCAATTAGCAAGATGTTCAGAAAAGAGAGGGAGTAACATAGATGCACTTCAATGGTGCACTTTAATGCCAAGAATATAAGTGTGATAGACAGACAATAAAACTAGCACAGAAGGTAAGGATACTAAAAAAAACATCACATATTTGTAGTCTAGTTAACTCCTTGTTCAGGTTCAACAGCAACTGTAGTCAACTATAAAACACTAGAAACAGAATTCCAGAGTTTCCAAATCCTTTAGCCAATTTGATGCAAATAACTTTTTGTTACCTTCAATCCAAGGTTCGTCAAATCAGCCTATCCCGATCGGCCAGGATCGGCAACTTGATTAAACCGAGCCAGATCCATTATGGATTTGACCCGAATCAAACCTAAGGATATCAATTATTGATGTCTTTAGGCCAAAACTCTCTTTCTCTTTCTCGCCTTACTCTTTTTATTCACTCTCTTTCTTTCTTTCACTTATTTATTCTTTTCTTCTCATTCTCTCATTCTTTTCAATAGAGAGATCTAACTTTGACAAACTACAGCAAACTTCGGTGACGCAGATCTAATTTTAACAAACTTCAATATATAATATTTTTATTTTATTAAATTTTTTCTATCAGATTTTTAATTTTTTTTTACTCTCTTTTTTTTCTGTCTTTCTTCTTCTCCTTCACTGCACCATAATTTTTCACTTTTTTTTATTTTCTTTCACTCTATCTCTTTCTCTAATCTCTTCTTTTTTGTGAAAGTCAAGAAGATTTTTTTTTCTTTTGGTTTTCTTCTCTCTAATCTCTTCTTCTTTTTTCTTCTCTTTACTCTTATTTTTTCACATAATAACTCTCCAAAATCCAAATTGTTCTTTACTGAATTTACTAAAATTGTGATTAAATATTTACTAAATTATTTATTTTGCTGAAACTAAGATTAAATATTTGCTGAATTACTTAATTTTCTGAAAATATATTTTTAATTTTTTCTGAATTATTTAATTTGATGAAATTGAGATTAAATATTTACTGAAATTGTATTTCTATTTTTTCTAAATTATTTAATTTGCTAAAATATAGATTAAATATTCGCTGAATTATTTAATTTGCCGAAGAAGGAAGCCGACGAAGAGGAGGGGACGGCTTGCCGATTGAGGAGGAGGCCGACGGAGAGAAGGTGGCAGTGGCTTGCCGATGGAGGCCAACAGAGAGAGGGAGGAGGTGGCGGCGGCGGTTGCCGATAGAGGCTGACGGAGAGGAGGCAGTAATGGCTTGCTGATGGAGGCCGACAGAGAGGAGGAGGTGGCGAGGGCCTGTCGATAGAGACCGACGGAGAGGTCGGATAGGTGATAGTGGGGTGAGAGCAAGGGTGATGGGTGAGGGTGGGCCGGTCGGGTGGGGTGAAGGCTATGGGTGGCAGATAAGGGTGAGGGTGGGGTGGGTGAGGGTAATGGGTGAGAGTGATGGCCTGATGGGTGAAGGTGATGAATCAAGAACATAATGTCTATCAAGCCTATTGAGCCAAGCTTGAGCGAGCCAGCTCCGACTCAAGCTCAGGCTCGGCCGGATATTAATTTCGAGCCGGTTTCAGCAGCTCAAGCTCGTCAAGTTCGACAACCCTAACTGCTGGACAAATATTTATAATAAAATGACTATTTATATTGGACATCATATGCAACACATTATCTTAATCTTAAGTTGGAAGATATTGCCTAAGATCCTGAAATTAATATAGTTATATATGAAGATTAGAGGTTGACAAATTTTATATATAATCATAATTGGATTTTTAATTTACTTAAACAGATGACTAGTGGTAGAGAAATTATCAGACCCGGCCTCACTAGATTTGCTACTCAATTTCTAGTATTGGAGAGCATAATACGATATAAAGATGAGATTATACGAGTATTTACATCGACAGAGTGGTTTACAAAAATTAAGAATATGAAATTTAAATATTAAATTTAGTTGAAGCTTTAAAAAACATGACTCTTGAAAATGCATTTTGGCATAATATTACAATTGCCACCATAATATTTGAGCCTCTTGTCAAGGTATTATGATTTGTAGACAGTAACGACAAATATGAGATGGGTTTTTTATACGAAGCTAGGGACTCAACAAAATAGTCAATAAAAATAAATATGAAAAAAAGTTATAGAAAATGGTGAAAGTCGATTAACTCCAGATAAAACAAACTACATAGAGATATACATGCTACTAGTAAGTATTAGTTTAATTTATTTTTATTTAAATATTTTTAAATTTGAATGCTTACAAATTTCTATATGATATTTTCTAAATCCAAGATTTTAATTCTTTATAAATATTCATAATAATACTGAAGTATTGTTGAGAGTTAGAAAAATAATCAACAGAGTATAGCCTGATATTCATAAGTAAATCATTTGCGATAGATAAGTGAGTTATTATTCAATTGAATAGTTTTATTATTATTTGTTTCAAATTTCAATATAATCAATTTCTTATAAAAGGTATTCAATAATATATTTCAGATAGAGAAATACAGATAGAGAGCTAGCCAATTTAGTACTACTAAAGTTGTTATGTGAACGAAATTAGACTATCTTTTCTTTGATCTACACCAAAACACGTAATCGATTGACAATAGAGGGATTAGAGAAATTAGTGTTCTGCCATTATAATATGAGATTATGAAAGATAAATTTAAAAATAAAGATAGAAAATGATCAGCTGATTGATTTAAATCATGTTTTTAATAAAAAAGACCCCCTGACTCCATAGATCAAAAAAGTGGAGAATAGATTATTAAGATAACTTATGGTTAGATGAGGCATTGGAGGAGACCACGACTAGAACAGAAACTGGTACAAGTCATTCGGCATTGAGAAATAGTATAAATACTAGTACCACCAATAATCTTAATGATCATAATGATCCATCTGGTGGTAAGATCGTCTCCTTTATATTTGCTCAAAAAGTCAAAAAGGCATAAAGATTGAAGGCAAAGAAACTGAGGATGTACACATATATCAGCGACGTCGTTATCAAAATGTTGCTTCCTATGACTGTTTATCAAGTATTCATTATTTGGAGTCATCACATGATCCATATGCTTATTATTATCCTTTTTAATATTCTCAAATTTTTAGATACAAGATCTACATATTGATTATTATTCTCCTTAGAAACAATAAGATCTATTTGATATGAATAATATGATACAATTATTCTTTGGAGTATCATGCTTTAGACATCATTATTTACAAACTTATAGTGATTATGATGACGACCATAGGGATTTACGAGAGCCAATTCGGTATTTATCTAAGTTCTAACTTTTGAATAAGTACTTTTTAAAATTTTTAGGGCTCATATGTGAATAATTTTTTTTTTTTGTCATATTTTCTAAATTAAATTTTTAAAAAATTTCTTATATTTTTAAATAATATTTAGAATTTTATGTAATTAAAAAAGTTTAATCCGATCCGAGCGACCAACATAGCCGATCAGACTGATACGTATCGTTTTTTCATAAGGCCGATCTTATTATTTTGAACCTTACTTCAATCTAAATGCCTCAATTTCACAATAAGGCTCATTGTATGTTCTATTAAAGATTGATTAAGATCTTCCGCAAGCACAAAGTAGGAAATAAGTCACATGAAACATATATGGCGCATTATAGACCAAATTCCTATGGATTCAATAACCAAAGTATAATAGCTCGAAAAAAAATAACAAGGAAAGGAAGAAGACAACTTGAGTAACCCTCCATCCCTAGGACTTCTACTACAAGTTGGAGGAGAAACTCCTTGGACTCTATTAGAGTAGGAAAGGGCCATTGGAATCCTCATCCTACTAGGATTCTACCTATCCCTCATTTATAAAAGATGGAGGGAGGTAAGGGAAACTAAAATCACCAATTTTCAAGTGGCTTACAATGAGATTCTCTAGAGAAATATGAAGTTTTTCTTCTGGTGGCAAAATGCTATTCAGTAATGGTCCTTATTTCTCCTTACCAAAGAGTATCATCTATCTATAAGCTGCTTTTTTCTCTGCTAAATATGATAGTTGTTAGTCTGATTATGTTATCTCACCTTCTCACAGAGAAATAAAGAAGTTCTTCCTTCAATTTATCTTCTTTCTCCCTCCCCCGATTAGTTGGAACAACCACCAATATAGTGTGCTCCGTCACAAGTGTTAACTTGACATGGCAAGAAGACTAGCGTCTATCTAAGCAAAGTTTATACTATTTGTAGTTTGTACCATAAGTCATTTGTGAATGAGTGGTATTAGGTAAATGATTGACCAAGAAATGGTTATACCTTATGACGAAGTTTTTCATCAAGGTTCTGAGAATCGGGAGCAGAATTGGCCGTTTTGAAATTGGACTAATTTAAATTAAAATTTTAAAATCTATAAAATACAGATAAATACTAAAATTTTAAAAAATATAAGAAAATAAGATAATATTAATTACTCGCATATGATGCCCAAATACTGAAAAAAAATACTTTCCTTCTCTCTAGAACTCTCTATATTTCACCCTATCTCTACTCTTTGTCTCTCTCCCCTTTCGCTCTCCTCTCTTACTACCTCCCTCTCTTCTTTAACTTCTCTCTCTCTCTTTCTCTCTCTCTCTCTCTCTCTCTCTATTGTTGCAGCAATTGTAGGGCTACTCTAGCAGAGGACAACAGAGAGAAGAGAGAGTAAGGGAATAAGAGAGAGAGAACATAGAGGGAGAGTGCGAGAGAAGGCATCACAAAGAGAGAGGTGAAAGAGAGGAGAAATTGTAAATAACAAAAGAAAAACAAAGAGAACCAAGAACTCATCAGAGTCACCAGAGGTTGCAAAAGCTATCAAAAACAATCACCAAACATCAAAGTCATTGGATCTACCGATCACTGTCATAGCAAAGACGAGTGGGAGAGAGAGAAGGTAGGAAGAGAGCAAATGTAGGGACATCAATTATTGATCCCACTGATTCGTGCCTAAAGACACCAAGTTTATGCTAATCCTAGATCAAAATCAGTCATTTGACTGGGATCAAGGTTGAATTAGAGTCGGCTATGACTAATTCTGATCCATTTTAGCCGATCCTAATCGAATCAGCTGAAACTACAAGACATGGTTTCCATAATTGGTATTAGAAGGTAATTTTTTAGTAGAATGTTAGTCCTGATTTTAAGTTACATCATCTATCAATGTGCCATACAGCTGGTTTATCATTTAAGGTATGAACAGGTAACCAACAAAAGGCTAACTATGTTACCTATCAATCTATAAGGTGGCAAATTGCACCACATATTTCCATAATATGATCCCAGAAATTGAGTAAGTGATCTACTAATCTCATATGCAAAAATCCTATAGCATCCTTGATTCCTTTCTACAACATTATCCAATATTGATTTCAAGCTCCTAATACCTCAAAATTACCCACCTATCAATCAAGAAAATAGGTTATTGTCAAGGAACCTATCTTCCTGAACATATTGAAATTATTGAGCTTTAAAAAAATTAAGAATCAGAATTCACAAAACGGTTGATGCAACCCATTGAACACTCAGATACTGAAAATTGTTAACAGAAAAATCTACAGCTAAGATTTATATAAGATGTAAATGCTTTTGCATCCATGCTTCAAGAAGAAACTGAGATTTTTGCACGACTCCACTAATTAAAAGCATGTCACACAGCAAATGGAAGATGTGCAAAACAAACCTGTAACTCTGATTCCAACCCCTTGATATGGCATTTGACATTGCCAACAGTTCCTTGTCCAAAATATGTATCTGCCACAAGCAATACAAATACCCATTATTATTTCATTTTGGCTTAACAAATTAAAATTTTCGCCATGGTTACACATCTCTTTTTTTATGGCTAATTGGCTATATAATAGACATCCTTACTTAGAAGAGAAACTATTTTCTTTTCATCTATATAATAGACAGCTTACAGAAACCTCGTTTAACAGAAACACAAAAATGGAGAGAAATTGTCATTTCTTTTTGGGTTAGGCTCCTTTTTTCTAGGTTAAGAGGCCTGGAGAAGAGATTATCATAGTAAAGAACCAATCTCTTCATACCATTTCCTTCCTACCCAACATTTATCTCACACACCCTTAAGTCGTGCTCTGTTAGACAATCAATTAACACAAAATATTAAACTACTAGGTAATGAAGCAGAATTCGTCATGCCTTAATAAGCTCCCCTATCCAAATAGCTCCGACCAATCATTCAGAGGGTCATTTCATCAAACAAAAAGCATAAATATCTAAACAAGAAAACTAGAAACTATAGATAGAAGAGGAAGATTCGAACCGGCGTGAGCCCGAGCCGATCGGGCGGCGGGATTCTGCACGACAAGATGCGGCGGCAGCTTCTTGGATCCGAACTCCTCGGCGTAGAATCCATCTCGGGGCTCCTCCAAGGAGTTGGCTAGGTTGAGTGCCTCGGAGAGCTTGGAGTCGAGAAGGGTGTCAGGGCGGAGACGTGGCTGCACCACGAACAGCTTCGGCGGCCGCGTGGGGTCTCGCTGAAGCACGAAGAGGCCATCCACACCGTTGTCGTCGTCATCGCCGCCAACGTCCTCAGACTTCTTCTTGCGCCGCGACGAGGTCGAGAAGGGAGAGGAGAGGAGAGAGAGAGGAGGAGGAGGAGGAGGGAGGGATCGGCGCACGGGAGGGGTTCGTAAGCGAGATATGGCTCGAAGCATAGCGAGTTTCTCTCTCTCTCTCTCTCTCTCTCTCTCTCTTCCGTCTCTAAAATTGGAAGGGACGAAGTCTTCGACTTACGAAGGTACGGCTTGAAGTGGATGATTAATTCGAGCTCAATTTCGAGACAACGATGTTCGACTACACTTAAAAGGTGACATCAGGCGGGCCGAGCCAGATTCGGGCTAGGCTTTTCGGGCCGATAAAGCTTAAGTATTTATTTACAGTTTAACCCATCTATTAAAATACTATAATCTATTACCACCTAGTAGCTCATGACATAACGGACCTAGCTTAAGAGCTAAATTTAAAAGTTATTATATCTTATCGAGTCGAGTGTAACGGGTCTCTATGAAAATATTTTAATTATTTTTTATAGGAATATATTTATATATTGACATCTAATTTTACTAAATATCCCATATGGGACTAAAAACTATAGGAAGAGGCATGCATAATAGGCCGGGCCTTGAGCGTGCATAGCGGGTCCGGCTTTCAGGCTAGGCCAGCAAGAAAAGGCCTAGCTCATGTTGTTCATTACCGTCTTGAGATTGAGTAGGACTAAGTCGAAACTGAGCTCAGGCCGAGCTTAGCCTAGTTAAAACTAGGCCTAGGCGAGTCAAACCTAATGATCATCTCTAACTACACTTATATTAACAAAATTTTATTAACAGTAAATTGTATTTTACTCGTTTACTCAATTTCATAAAGTCCTCCAGTATTTTTTTAATTTAAACACTTAACCCAAACATGATCTTAACTAAAACATGATCTTAGTTTTCTTGATAGGTGCAATTACTATGGCTCGGCAATAATAAAGCCTTAGAATGATTTAAAATTCATAGAATTTTTAGTTAAATCTATCTACCGCCAATACTTTCTTTTGTTGTGTAATTGTTCTATTTTAATCAATTGAATTGGTTGAATTGTTCTCATCATATTGTATTGTTCTCATCATATGACTGTTGATACTTTTACCACTGAAGGTATGGCTCCATATTATATAGTTCTGATCATGTTATATTTGGTAGTGACTAAGAGTTAGTTATTTCTCATATCGCAATTATTTCCTTATATTTATCTCTTTGTCTTAAAAAAGTACTTATCATTCCTTTTTTATAAAAGAATTTACTCTCATTGTTCTTTAGAGACAATTAATGTTTCTTCATGTTTTATCTATTGGGTTTTACTATTAAGGACATGCAGACAAGGAAGAAACTACTATCCAGGCCTAGTCGTGGGGGCCTATATTACATCCCTTCCAATAAAGTAGATCCTCTAGTAAATGTTGACTTGCTGCATAATAAAGTTGGTGGCGATCTATGGCATGCTCATTTGGGCCAAGCATTCTCTCATGCTTTGAGGACACTTTCATCTTCTTTTTATATTTCTAGTTTTCTAAATAAACATGTTTGTGACAGTTGTAAGTTTGGGAAATCCTCCAAACTACCTTTTGAATGATATCATTTTTATTACAAAATCATTTTGCATACTTTTCATAGGGACGTTTGGGGACCGTCGCTTATTATATCTTTGGATGGATTTCGTTATTATTTAATCATTGTTGATGAATGCTCACTGTTTACATGATACTCCACTGCATCACAAATATGAAGTTGTTGATATCTTCATTACCTTTTTTAAGCTTATTCATTGCTAACATAATACAAGTATTAAAGTTGTTCAAACTAATGGTGGTGGTGAATACTTGAACTCTTCTCTACAATTCTTTTTTTAAATCTGAAGGAATCTTTTACTTGATGTTCTGCCTCAGCACTCCTGAATAGAATGGTCTTGCCGAACATAGGCACCGTTCTATTGTTGAGACCGCTCTCACTCTATTAGCTCATTCACATCTCTCGAAGGACTTCTGGCAATATGGTTTCTCTATAATTGTTTACTTGATTAATTGTCGTCCTTCCAAACTTCTGCATGACCAGACACCATCTTCTCTTATCTTTAGGAAACAACCATCTCAAAGTTTTTTTGGTTGCACTTGTTATCCTTATTTACAGCCATTTGGGAAAGGCAAGCTTAACTTTAAGAGGGTTCGGTGTATCTTCCTCAACTACTGTGGTCGCTATAAAGAGTATCGTTGTCTTGACTTGACTACCGACTGAGTCTATGTTTCTCGCCATATTTCTTTTGCTGAAGATTCATTCTCATTGTCATCTCTCTTGCCTTTGTCACCATCATCACCTTTCAATGTCAAGCCTTCTCATTTCCTTAAGACTTGGCACGTCCTGATCTAGTTCAACCATCATTAGCACCACATCCTATTGCCTCTTCTCCCTTTGGTACCATGACTACCAGCCTCACTATTGCACCTACTTCATTGACAGAGAATATGTCTACATCCACCAATGTCACTCTTCCTCCTTCCTCCACTTTGCACCCCCTCAATCTACAATCAACACTCATCCTATGATTACTTACTCTCGTGATGGCATTTGTTACCTCTAAATTTTTTATGCCCCTCGCCACACTATTTCTACTGCTTTTATAACAGCTTCTCCCCCGCATCTGATTGAGCCAAGCACGTATAACCTAGCTACAAAGGATTCTAGGTGGGTTTCTGTCATGCAAACAGAATATGAGGCATTAATTTGTAATGCCATTTGGTCCTTGGTTCATTTCCATCCATCTATAAAGATTGTCGGGTGCGAATAATTTATCGCATTAAACTTGCTGCTGATGGTACTGTTGCTCGTTATTAGGCTTGGCTAGGCACTAAAGGTTACAATTAGCAATTAAGCATTAATTATAATGAGACATTTAGTCACGTTGTTAAGCCTAATACTATTCAGCTTGTTTTTTTCTCTTGCTATTTCATTTGGGTGGTTGTTTCACTAACTAGACGTTACAAATACCATTCTTCATAGTGATCTATAAGAGACGATGTATCTTCAGCAACCACCTAATTTTCTTGATCCAGCACATCCAACCCACGTGTGTTGGTTGCACAAGGCACTTTATGGCCTTAAACAAGCGTCACATGCTTTGTACCACAAGTTCTCTTCATGTCTTCTTTCTCTTTGTTTTAAATAGTGCCAATATGACACCTCACTCTTTGTCTGGCATCATGATATACATATTATTCTTCTATTGCTATACTTTAATGACCTTATTCTTACTGGGAGTGATTCTTCTCTTGTACACCAACTTATATCTCAATTATCTAAAACATTTGCTATGAAGGATTTAGGCTCTCTACACTTCTTCCTCAGCATGCAAGTTTATCGAATTACATCATCTCTAATTCTTTCCCAAACTCAATGTGCCCTTCAATTCTTACAGCGATTTAATATTTCTAGTTTTAAGCCTACCAAGGGCCCCCTTGTTGCTGGACTACATTTGTCTACTTATAGTTCTACTCCTTTTAAGGACCCTTCACTCTATTGCCAAATGGTAGGGTCTCTTCAATATCTTATTCTTAGTCGACCGAATTTAACCTTTGTTGCTAAACACATTTGTTAGTTCATGCACAAACCTACGGAGTCTTATCTTGAGGCCGTTAAACGTATCTTTCATTATATTAAAGGCACTCTCTCTCTCTCTCTTGGGCTTCAATTCTATAAAAGTAATTCTTTCTCTTTAGACTTTTTCAAATGCTTATTGAGCTAGTTGTTGATAGTCGCCGCTCCACTACAGGCTATGCAATTTTCTTCGGCTCTAATTTTGTGTCTTAGGGAGCTAATAAACAAACCCACCGTTTCCCATTCTAGTTCAAAAGCCGAGTATCGTTCTCTTGCCTCCACCACAATAGAAGTGCTTTGGTCTCTCCACCTATCTTATTTTGTGACAATATTAATGCACTTCATATATCCGAAAATCTTATTTCTCATAGTCATACCAAGCATATTGATATTGATGTTCACTTTATTCGTGAGCATGTTTTCAACGGGGTGATGTGTTTACTAAATCGTTACCAACTCTACATTTCCTTGATCTTCGACGCAAGCTCACACTTTGGGATATCCCTCCTTGAGCTTGAGGGGGGATGTTAGAGATATTAGTTATTATTAAGATAGCTATGTATTAGTTAGAGATAATAGTTTTTTACTATAAATAAACATGTATTAGTTAAAGATCTAACTACTTGTAACAAACTTTACATTAGTCAAAGTCGTTGTAACAACATTGGAATTGTAATATATATATATATTAATAAAAATAGTAAAGGGAAATCATCTAGCTTTTTGGATTTCTTCCTAAACCTTTACCGAACCAACCCAATTCAATTGAACATGCTTTGTAGCTTTCTAACTTGTACGACACTATATTATCCTCCCAAATATCCACTTATGAATATCATATACCACCGCAAAGTGCAAATTTAATTACATCAGATTGGAGTCTTCATATGGTCACTCTATTCAAGATAGTACTCACCAGCCTAAGGTATTATATTTCAATTAACACATCTTTCTTTTCCTATTAAACCCACCTCTTATAGTATTGTTTGCAAAGATCCACACTAACGACAAGTAATATAATAGAAATTCAATACTCTTATTAATAATAAGATATGGTCTCTTGTTCCATTTCAACTAAATATGAATATTGTAGGATGTAAATGAGTCTTCAAAATTAAGAAAAATGCCAATAGATCCATCGAAAGATACAAGACTTGCTTGGTGGCTAAGTATTATACACAAATATACAAGCATTACTATGGTGAAACATTTAGTAGGGTTACTAAACAAGATATTATTTGACTTATTCTTAATCCCACTCTTTCATATAATTTGATATTGAGGCAACTTGATGTTAGAAATGTCATTTTATAAGCCGAGCTAGAAAAATCAATATTTCTCAAACCACCAGACTTTATCCAATTTATCATCATCATGTATGCAAACTATACAAGGCACACCTTGTATAGTTATCATCACATATTATATGGTCTTAAACTAAATAAGCAAGTAATCCATAGTTAATAATTAGTTGAAATAGTAGGTGCTATAGCAAAAATAATTGCAAAAGAAAATAAATCAGCCATAAATATTTCATGCATGATATTATAAGTTTAACTCTTAATGTCAAGTATTATAGTCTAGTGGTTGAGTCCTATCAGCTTATGACAGAGGTCGTGGGTTTGATTATCTTGATATATCTACAGATTTTTCACTTAAGTATTGTATATATATTATTTTTGCTCAAATCAAACAATAATAATAATAATAATAATAATTAATCTAAGTGAAAGCTTCTAATACAGAATTCATAATCAATTAATTAATCTAAGAGACAAGCAGTTCTATGCTATATTGATTGTGGGCCGTGGGCCGTGGCCCACCTTTAAATTGATCTAAAGTGGACCTTGAGATCAATGGTGCAATCAAATTTGATGATCATCATCATATTCATATTTTGCTTTTATTTCTTCTTCTAGTTTTGATTAAATTTTTATTTCTTCATAATACCATTTACTTAATGCATCAACTAATAATGTTTCATAAAAAATTATTCTTGTGTTCTGAATTCTAGATTATGCAAAAGAAAAAGGGCAAAATTGCGAAAGAAGAAACCATTTATATATATATATATATTTTCCACTGGGACTTTTGAATTATTTCTCATTTTTCAAGTAGATCAACTCATTTGTTTTCGTAGCCTATTGGTTCCCATAATTCTCTAAACATTTCACAACTTTATTAATAGAAAATATTAAATGACTATTTTACGTTTTAATTTTTATCTCACAACAATCATGTGATATTTTTAGACACAACTAATAAAAAAGGCATTTTGGAGGTTTTACATATATATATATATAGCTAAGGGGGTCAAAATTATCTCTAAATGTTGGTTTAGTTCAGTAAACTAAGTAAAAGCCAAACCGGCATCCATGAACTTGTTATTTAATGGCTAATTTCCAAGGTACTTCTTTGGATTTAAATACTTGTGGCTATGCATTTTGTCATCACTAGTGGTTGGTATTTAATTTGGTTATATATAACGTAAATCCCAACTCTAAGAACATGCAAGCAATACTTTACATCCTTTAATAAAGGATTAAGCAGTGACTAATCCTTTAAGTAATCATTCTTTTCATCTCTTTTGCATGTGAGCTAACGCATGCATAACACCTTGGTTAACGAGAAACGACCATCCTAATTAAAAAATCGAAACAAAGAAGGGTAGTTAAAAGAGAAGTAGGATATAGGATAGGATAGGTATCCATTAATAAATTTTGGCAACTATTTATTAAATATATATCTATACATTATGTTTTTCCCATCAATGAACTTTTCATAATAGAATAACAATAGAATTACGATAGAGATTCAAACTTTCTTTCTTGTAACCAAAAATTTTAAATGACGAGTATTAATACTTTTCATTATACTAGAATCATAGAATATTCATCATTCGATCTTTATATTTTGTTTTTATTGCTCCTTAATGATATAATTAAATAAGTTAACGGTAGTATCCTTGTGCAAATTAATATGCCTTACTTACTTTTTTGACAGTATTATCAACCTTCCAATAGACAATCTTAACTAGGTCTTATTTTTTTATTTTTAAAAGTAACAAAATATTCTCTATGTCTTAGCAACTATTAGGTTAAATTTTAGGGTGTTTCCCGTGCAACAAAAACAAGACAGCAGTCGAATAATAAATGGACCATATGATAATTTTTAATCATAATAAAGAAAGCAAATAGTAGGATAATTTTTATAAATTTTTTAGAATTTTATGTTAAAGTACTACTTATATTGTTAATACATTACTTAACAGCTTATTTTTGTAGATCAACTGAATATCTAACATTGATATTTGTGGCTATATTTTATCTCTATTTTTTCTTATCTATTCTCGTGTAGAGAGTTATATGTGCGTTAGATATTGTATTAAATGTTCTATTATCTAACCATTCAAGATATCATTTGATTTATACGTAAGATTTTTTTAATGATAATTTTACATACATTTCTTAATTGTAAATAAAAATATTCATAACTTCACTCATATTTTATTGTTCAGTTATATAATATAATGATTACCTTAAGTAAATTTATATAAGAATTTATATTTAACTATATTAAAATTTTTACTTAGAAAATGTGTATTAATGTTATTGCACCTCTTAATATGTGATAAGATTTTATATATAACTTTAACACGGTTGTTATAGATTTGACAAAAAACAATATATAAGTAAGTATTTAATTATATAATACATTTAGAAATAAAAACCTACTTCATAAATAAGTACACGCCACCTAAGCTGTTGGGTCTAATAGTTATCTAATAAAGTTTCATATCTTTTCTTTTACTTTTCTTTCCTTTTATCCAGATTGGGTGAGTGGCATCTCTGATGTCTTCCTAGGAGTATGTAAACTAAGTGAGGCACTGCCATAACCATTGGGTTCCTCCCCAAGATCACACTTGCAAGACTTCTCTTTTGTTCTCTTCTGAGTGCCAAAACACAATGGTGTGTTAGTTTAACTTCCACCTACGAGGCTTCCTGGCATTCTCTTTACCAATGGAATGATTCCACTAATTATTATTTACTAGTTAGTAGTTTCCCAACTTCAAGGGAGGGAAGTGCCAAGATTGATGACGAGTTGATGCTGGGAGTTGTGAGCATAGTTTAGACAACTTGTGATAACAAATTCTTGCAGGCTACCTTCGAGGGCATAAAATAGATGGCATTTAGGCGTTATAGAAATGATGTAATGTAATGAGAGACAGTTATGATCTAATCACATGCACTAAGTTAGCAATCCATCTCTTTGGCGTAGATGTCGAGATTAATGTCGAGCTTGAAATTTGACCAGATATAATTAACAAATAACAACCTTGGTCATGGAGAAGTCTCGAGATTTTGACCAAATTAATCCTCCTAAGTTTTTTCTTTTTACTGAGAACAAAATCAATAAATTAGATAACAATTTTTAAATATAAGTTACGTTTCGATTTAGCTTACTTGTGTGAAAATTTAAAAGTCTCTGAGTAAACTGTGTTAAAAGACATAAATTGTTGAACCAAAAAGTGATTCATATGAAAAAAATTCATTCCTAAAACTTACCAATTTACTTAGAAACTTTTAAAATTTCTCATAATTTGCTAACTCCAACATAAACCAACTCCGGTGTAACTCATTAGAAATACTAGAGTTTATATAGACTATTGGGCTCTCACTTAATAGCGTAAGTGTAGTTTTGAGTTGAGGTTAATTCTATAGTTTATATCAAATCCTTTTTCATTTAGATTACGACAATCTTCTTCCTAACAACTAGTATATAGATAGTGTGATTGGAGAGCTAGGTTACACCGTGGGATTAAGCTCAGCTATGTAATACTGGCGTGCAAGCTCGATTACACTCCATCAATTAAAGGCCTCTGAAGTCTTTCCATAAACCTCTTCCCTAGAGTGCTAGACACACACACGCAAAGACCTAAAGCAAAACAAGTGCATGGAGGGTTGTGAACTAGCTTTTGGCATGATGAAACCCTAGGATTACTGGGAACTTAAACCAGCCGCCACCTAAGAAGCCCAAGAAAGTTTTCAGTTTATGTAATATCAATGGCAAGCACACAAACCCAAATTAAGCGGTGAGAGAGAGAGAGAGAGAGAGAGAGAGAGAGAGAGAGAGAGAGAGAGAGAGAGAGAGAGAGAGAGAGAGAGAGAGAGAGAGGAGAGACAAACATCTAAGATTTGCAGTACATTAATTCAAAGCCTATAGGATGTATACATGAACTCTACTAGTTAGTCTTATGAGGCAATACTGGAAGGGCGTACTTTGATATGCATGAAAACTAATCTTGTCCATATGACTTTAGACGAAACTACAGTATTCTTTTGTCCATATAAGCTGGTGATCAACATCTATTTGTAATAACTATCTGTGACAAAGACTACATATACCTGCAGCCAACTGCTACCAATAGTCCTGAAAACTGTTTACAAACATAGCATATGATCTACAAGAGAGACAAGTAGTGGCTTCAATCCTAAGGTAACATTAATATATATCACCTTGGAAATATTATTGTCCTACTCCTCTCGTCTCCCCATGCATGCATGCATGGATGGATGCAGACTTGCTGCTCTCCTAGTAGTTTCTTTAATCGTTGAGCCGCAAGCCAAGCAGTGGGAGGGAGACATGAACACCCCTAGCTAACAAACAGACAAAGTGTTTTGTCTCATGGATTAATTGTCTATCTCCGATGCTTGCACTTCCCAAGGCACCAGACATGTCTAACTCTCTCTCTTTGTGTATGTTGGAAGTTGGAACCCACCGCATGTCTAGTATGAAAAATCTTAGCTAGGCATCCTCAACTAAAAGGAGGTGTCTTAAATCTCAATACTTAGTTTAATATACTACACCAAGTATGCCCAAGTTATCTCATTGAGGTCCATCTTCATGGGAGAGTGGCCTAGTTATTCAATTTAATTATCTCCGAGTGCATGGCTCAAAATTATATTAAGTGTATATGTCAGAGTTAGTTCTTTATAGTTTATTTCTATTGGAAAATTTGATCCAATTGTTCAATCTAATTACAGAGACTTAGTTGAGGACTCAAATTTTTGTGATGACAAATTATGTAAATTGTATATCGAATTTAAGATCCTCGTTACAAATAAAATTATAGAGTATTAAATGAGTGTTCTAATGTATTTAAAATAATATTAATTAAATTTTAGATAATAAAAATATGATAAATATATTGAATATATGTACGTTTTATTATATTTTTGTCATTTGTAATTTGATATATATTATTTTTGATAAGTTAGAAAGCATATGCAAATTAGATATGTAGTGTGAGCAAATATGATAAAAATAATAACAATCTCAATTTGGATAAAATCATAAAAAGGTAAAATAACACAAATAAAATTATAAAAAGATGAAGCAAATTTGGGCCTAACCACATAGGGATAAAATATAATTTTTTCTAATTTTTACAAAAGATAGTATATTTTTCAAAACTCTCGTTCTATCCAACTAAAATGTCATAACTAGATAGGGGTTTAAATAAGCCGAGCTTAAACGAGCTGATTTTAGATCAACTGTGCTCGAAATTAATATCAATTTATCTCCTATATTGTCATATTATAGTTTATACTTAGTATAAAACTGTTATATGTTCATCCAAACTTAATAGAAATGTATCCAAAATAAAAATTTGATAGAAATCCTAGAGAGAAATTTCTTTTCTTCATAATTGTCATCCTACTTTTAATAAATTAACTCACCGTATCCTACTTTAAAATTTAAAATAAAATATGTTTTCTTCCTCTTTTATCATCTCCTACTCAAGATTACTAGACTCAAATCTTAGCCATCATCTCCTTTTATCACTATATACCTCCAGTAAAAATACATATAATGAAAGATCTCAATCATCTTACAATTAATATAATAAGCTCAGTGGTCCAATTAATATATGACCTATAATTGAAGCTTGTAATGTATGTAGGGTCTACCTCCAAGGCTACCTTACAAGCTTCACTCGTATCTCACCAACAAAGTTACCGAGATTCATTGTCCATTAACTGTGTATTATAAAGAGATTCGAGATATAAAACTAACAGAATAATATAATGTGGTCAGACTAATTTACAGAATATAAATTTTACATAATAACAATAATATATATATGATTAATATGCGAATAAAATATAAAATGGGTCTGACTTATAAAACTAAAAATGTACTCTGTTTTCATACTTACTCTACTTTGTCCCTAATATTATAGGAAGTCAAGCTACCAACTAATACATATAAGTCCTTGCAGCATATGAGTGAACAGATAAAAAAGTACTTAAAAAGCAGCACCTATCATCTGCACAGAAAAAAAGAAAGAAAAAATAAAAGAAAAGAAAAAAAGAAAAATGGTAACATTCTCCGAGGGGTGAATATAAGCAACCGCTGGTTCCGTTTACGGTTACACCCACGAAATGCCACGTGGAGGAAGCAGATGTGGCCCCGCTCTTCGCTGACACGTCGCTGTCGAAGCGTCGCTGTTGGGCGCTGTACGAGCTGGTAGGATGACGACAGCTCAGGATGCCGTGTTAATCGTACCTCGTGATTGGGATCCAGCCGATGAGTTGTGTTGGATAGCCATTGAGTAAATTCCTCGGTGATGAGTTTGACGTTGAATCTTTGTAAAAAAAATATATGCTGTCACATGTTTGGCCACCCAGTAAATTCTAGATGCTAGAAACTCAATCCAGCTATGCCATCTAATTATATTAGATTTTGTAGAAAAAATATTATTCCCTGGTTTTGTGGCTCAGCTCGGATCGATCGGGTCGAAGCAAGTCTTAACGGTATTTAATTCGGAGTAATTATTCGACGACGTATATGATTTAATGTCTAGACTAGATAGTTTACTATATTAGCTAAAGTTTCGTATATTCTAAATGTTTTGGAATGGACTAACGGCACGATGATTTAGAAAAGTCTCAATGGTATTTAGTTCAGAGAAATTATTCGAACGTATATGATTTAAAGTCTAGACCAGGTAACTTACTATATTGGCTAATGTTTGGTAAAGTCTAAGTGCCTCTGTATGGGCTAACAGCACGATAGTTTAGAGCATATCTCAATAGTGTTTAGTTCGGAGCAATTATTTGACGACGTATATGATTTAAAGTTTAGACTAGGCAACTTACTATATTAGCTAATATTCGGTAAAGTCTAAGTGCTTATGTACAGACTAGCGGCATAATGGTTTAGAGCAAGTATCAACAGAATCCTTTTTTTAAATTTTATTTTATTTTTAATTTTATTCTTATGGATTAGGCCTGCTTTACTCTTTCTTTGCATGTTTGATTTCTTATTTGAACTTTTTCTTTCTAACTCCACCCTTGTAGAGTGAAGAGAGTGAAACCTGCTATATATTTAATATAGTCTAAATTCTTTAGTTCTAATACTTTTGCCTTACCTTACAGTAATAAATATTTGCTCTCTCTCTCTCTCTCTCATATACATATTTACATAATACATAAAACAACTACAAATTTTGCATATTAGTTTGATTTTTTATTAAATGTCTTATTATGTCATTTTTGTCTCGGAGTAACAATACATGTTTACTGACTAATACCAGTAGAACTACAAATTATGTAAATTAAGTAAACTAAGTATGATTTAGAAAAATATAAGTGATCAATAACTGTGAGTTACGAAATAAAGCTATGAAACAAAATATTCAAATATTCAATAAGTGTGAATAATATAATAAAACTATAAAACTAGCAAAAATACAAATATTCAATAATTATGAATTAAATAATAAAATTATAAAATAAAAATAAAAGTGGTTAATAACTATGAATTATATAATAAAACTGTACAACTCGTAGAAATACAAATGTGAAAGTAATATACATTAATAGATATAAAAATTGAACTAACCGCTAAATAGAAATATAGAAACCAACGGCCAATTTTAGGAATCACCGATGGGATAATTTGTAACTTATTAATTTTATAAAAGAAATTGATACTTCTATGGTTACCGAGTATTGAATATCATATGTGAGAGTAAGTCACATATTTAAAGGAGAAGGAAAATAAATTATCATATAGACTATTAGATCCTCTCAAATAATTTTTTGGCCGGAGTTTAAATTTAAAACTAGGTACACATCGAGATTTAAAAATTTGCATTCACCATAGTATATAAAGAGAGAATATTCTCTATCTTCACCTCGGATTAGTTGGATTGCAAAATTCATGAAATGTGTTCCAACTATGCAAAACAAGTTGCATATGTTTTTAGACGTGAATGAAACTTCACCTTGTGTGGTGTTTATGTACATATAACATATGCTACTGAGGGACATTACTTTCATTATTTTATCTCTGGTAACTACAGACATTCCAAATATAGGCCTTCTGATGACCTTGTATATTAAAAAACCCAGTTGGTGGTTGTATTTTTGCCGAGGGTCCCTTTGGTGTTAGTAGTGCTGCTCACCAAGGATGGGTTTACAAAAAGGTTTGGGAGCATGACATGCAGCATATAGTTCAAAGTGACTCTCAATAATTTGATTGACATTGTTGGGAAGGATTTGGATAGATCTTGGATTATACACCACATTATTGAAGATATTGCAGAACTTACTTTTAGTCATATTTATAGGGAAACCACTCTAACTACTGTCTATGTTCTTCTATATTAAATAATAATAATAATAAGAAGAAGAAAACTATAGACATTCTAAGTCATACGAAATATATGGTAAAACTAGTCAAATCTATGACATAGTACTCTCTCTATCTCTCTTATAAAAGGACATGATGGGTGGTTGTATGTATGTCCCTCCATGTGCATGCTACACCAAATGGTGTGTGCATGCAGTAATTCCAACATTCTGGAAGATAGCAAGCAGCATGTTGAATAGTTCATGGATGCTGCCTTTAAACTTCCAACTCATCCACCAGTGTTTTAAATGCTAAAGTCTCATGCCTGATTGATAAGTTTGCAAGCATAGCCCTTTTTTTTGACCAATTAGTTTGGAATCTGCCAATGGCCAATAAGTTGCTACAAGATTATATTATATACTTGTAAGTTATTTGTACAAGAAATCCATTTTAATAGCAATATTGCTCAACAAAAGTGCACCAAATTGGTGCACTTGGCCACATGAGGGAAGACAACTTGCTAATTGGCACATGCTACCGTTTAGCAAATGAAGGATCAAAGATGAGGGTGATTTGATCCTCCTTGCATGGGCTAACCAAGTTTGTTTATGAATTCACTTTCTTGTGGTTAAATAAGCTATACATTGCTTCAGCAATTTGTATATATATATATATATATATTATTTTGATAATTTAAGAGTACTTTGTTGGATATAGATAAGACAGTGGAGTTAGCCCTCATTGATAATTAAATTAGGCAATTAAGTCAACCCTCCTACAGAAATGAGCTACAATATTGAGTGATTTAAGCTTCTTATAAAGAATATTCTCACATCCATATGGGGCTTTGAACTCTCGGACTCTTGTTTGGAGAGGTATAGCAACTATTTGTGCTAATAGTTGGACTTAAATTTGAACATTTCTTTTTATAATATATAAGATATATTTTACTACTAAAGTACTATTTAGTGGCAAGATATCACTGCTAACAAGTTATACCTTTGAGTTTAATTTCTTTTAGTAAATGCACTGGTATATATATATATATATACATATATGCCCCCATAGCTTTTCAAGATCCGTAAAGTGATCTAGTAAGTCTGAAATCTATTTGAGCCTACTTTAATTAATAAAAATGATTTCTTTTATAAAGAATGGTTTAATATATTAAAAGAGTTAATGAAACCAATTTGGTTCTTTGTGGAAATAATAAAACCAATTTGTTTTTCTTTCTAAAATTGTTGCAAGAGAAGCGGATACAATAATATTTTTCTTGTTAACAATACAAACAAAGAAGAGCTAATTAGCTTATTAATCTCTTTCTTTTTTCCCAAAAAAAGAGTGTGAGCTAAGAAATCAATTGTAACTTATAAATCGGTCCAAGCAAATATTGACAGAGCTGGTCAAAAGAATAGAGGCTAGCTTCGGAGGTACGAGGGATATTGCGCCCTAAAAACACACCTCAATGTTTGCCTTCGATAGGTGGTTGCTTAATCAGCAACCATATTCTCTTTTCCATAAATGAAGTATCCTTTGATGTTATCCCAAGAATAAGCACATTTATGTGTGAGGTGTGGTAGGAGCACTCCCAGTCTGTGCAATTCTCAACCATAAGATCCCTCAAATTGATAGTGAGTGCCCTATTTGCAACTCCCATGTCGAAATAGTGGAACACCTACTCCTCCACTGTAATTTCTCATGAGTTGTCTAGTTTGCTGGAGGACTAGGGTTGCATATGGAAGATTTCAAAGGAAGCTTAGCAAGATCTTGCATTAAAGCACCAAGTTACCAAAAGAGCAGTTAGAATATGCTTTCATCACTATGTGGGTTATCTAGAAAGCAAGGAACAACCATGTGCCTACACTCAAGGATTTCATTGGAACCCCTCCGGATCGAGATACCAAATTTTGTTTGGTTGATACTACTTGGAGAGGTGGAGCATATGGAGGCATAGGTATTTTTATTTCTGGATCTTCGAAAGGACTTAATGTCTGCAAGTATGGGTTTCTGGTGCACAGGGAGGATGCTCTAGTTGAAAAAGCCCTAGCTCTGCTATCAAGTATCAAAGAATTACACAATCAGGGAGATAAAGCAAGGGCCAATATTTTTTAGTGACTGCTTAAATATGGTCCATGCTTTCAACAGGAATGCTTCTGAAGTTAATTGGTGTATTCTCCCTATTATTCAAGAGTGCAATAGGTGGATTTGACTTTTTACCTCTTTGAAGGTACTTTACTTGAGCAGGAAAAATAACATTACTACTCACTTTCTAGCCAGTCTTGTAATTCAGAAAAAATCATGTAAGAATGGACTGATCCACTATTGGATTAGTTGTTTCGGAAGTTTAGTAATGAATTATGTCTACGGACTTTCACTAAAAAAAAGTGAAGTATCCTTACAATTTGAAAAAAGACGAAAAGGAGAAACAAGCAGAAAGCAAACTATATGCCAAAGGGGGCTTTCCTCTCCTCTAAGCTTTTCACAAGAGGTTTCCAATTTGACTCGGTGATGTTTTGTTGAAAATGCCCTTGCACCAATTTTAGGCTCAAGAGCACAGCTTAGACTTCACAAAAATTTGGAAAAAATCTAGAAGTGGACTGAACTACAACCCACAGTAGATCGCCCTCTTCATTTCTAATGACACATCTGACACTATCTTAATACTGGTTATGAGCCTTATTTGACATCTTTCACCAAGAACCAAGGGTATCCAAAACATCGTGTACAAACCAGTAGGCTATCAATGCTCTTTAGCATAGGTTACATGAGCTTCTTACGAACGCGGTCTTGAAGTATTCTTTCTTTACAAATTTCTCAATAGAAAAGATGTATTTTATAAATTCAATAAAAATGATTTGGTAAGATAATTCCCTACAAAATTGCACTAGCCCTAGCAGCCCCTTACTAGAGTTTTCTCTATTCTCCTTTACTACGAAATGCATCTCGCCGTGTTACTAAAGTTCTTCCCCTCCCTTTGTCGCTTTGTCTAGAAGGAGGAGAGATGTATTCCTCCTCGTGAAACCTATTTTTATTGATCATTTTTGTTCGTCAAACTTAGTGGCATGTTTCTTTATTGTAATGTGTATTGTAGCTAAGTTATAAGGGCCAATTCAATGGATTGGTTGCATCTCTAAATTATTAATGCTTGATACCCTTTTCTTTGTTAAGTTGCCTGTTATAGATTTTCTTAAAGCTTTGTAACTCTTTGATGTTATATATGAATGAAATTTTGTCCATCATCTTTTCTCTCTTTAAGAACAAAAGAAGGAAAAGGAAACCCAATTGCATGCTATCTATCACATTACATAAGTAGTAGGAAATAGCAATATCCTATAACCCAGCTTGTATGTAATCCATGCCTTAGAGTAAGGGAGCACGCATCTAGACATGGCTTTTCCTCATTAAGCTTATGTTACGAAATTTCCATTAAAAAAAATAAAAAAGCTTATGTTACGAAATGTATCCAAATACAAACAAGCTATGTATTATACTGTCGCCATTTCTATCAATCCACGTTGGGGTTGATACAGTTTAGGCTCACTGTGGCCTATTTCCTTATGCAAGGATTGATTAAAACGATTAACCTATGTATTAAAAAAAGTTAATATATTTGTCTTAGTCTATGATTACTCTATGAGTTTATGATTTATGAAAGAAAAACAACAATAATAAGCAACGTAAACTGCTCTTGTGAGCTAATAATATTATGATTCTAAGTACAAGTCGCAACTCTTCTCAGAGATTTATGAATAAATTGGCTAAATCCAAGTACCAAACTTTTCTTAGTTTAATTCTTGAAAGATATTTTGCATGCCCAATAACTGCAATGCCCCCAAAACTCCAAAACAGAGCACCAAACTTTTGCTGGCATCTCTCTCTCTCTCTCTCTTTCTCTCTCTTCCAATAATTTACTCCCAACCAGCCTCTAAAAAGAAAACCACTCTGGTATTCTGAGCTCAAGCCCAAACCCAAAACCTTCCACTCTCCACCAACCATACCAGAGAAATGCTGCTCCTTCTGCTCCCACTCTTCTCCTCACTCACACTTCCATCTCATGAACCCAACTCCCCACTCCTTGCCATTTTGTTCACAAAACACACAGTTAGTTAGGGAATGTTGGTAGATGAGATGGAGTTGGGTGGGGTGGTAGCCATGGATGATGGGTTAGTAGGTGCGTCCTCAGAGGATGGTATTGGTATTGGTATTGGCTTCTCTTCCTCACTGACCACCTCAGACTCTGAGCTCAGTTTCCTCAAGTATGGTAGGTCTGGTGGAGAACCAGAAGGGCATGACTGGAGATTCCTAAAGATGGCCAGAACTGAGCCAATGCTGTCACCTTCCAGTACAAAGGCAGCTCCTTTCCTCCTCAGATCCAACTCCCACTCTCTATTCTCTGATGGAGAGCAAATGCTAAGCTTCTCTTCATCAACCAAACCGGATGCCACCATGATGCTTACCAGTGATGGGACCTTCCCTTGCTATAGCCATCAGAACTCATTGCCATCTTCTTCAGCAAACTCTTATCTTAGGAATGCGGGTATTCCTAGCAATTGCTATCTCCTTTTGTGTTGATGGGTGATGGCACTTTGCATCTCTTGGATTTTGGCATGCGGTTCTTGGTTACTTGCTGGTCTCTCTGATTCCAGTAGTGACTGGAAGATGATCTTTTCTTGTCAATTTTTACATTCATTTTTCTGTCTTATCAAGAAGAAAAGAAAAGTTTTTTCCTTTTCTCAAATTTTCATCCTTTTCTGCCAACTCCTGGATGGGTCTTGTCGTCAAAGGTGTGGTTTTGGAGATGGTTTTTTCATTTCTTTTCCCTTTTCTCTTTGGTTTCAAAGGATGGAAAGAAGGTCTTTTTTTTTCCTCTTTTTTTTCCAGCTCTACTTTTGGAGCAACTCATGGTTTTGTGTATCTCTTTCGGGGACTTTTTGTGGCTTTTCTTATGTCAAAATCTTTAGATGCTCTTCAGCCATTGCCTCTCCCTCTTTTTTTCTTTTCTGCTTTGTTCAGTATGGATGGGTGGAGTTTCACCTTGCCTTTTATGCTTACTTTCTTCTTCTCCTTGGGTTTTGTGGTTCAGGGTTGAGTTCTGGAAGCTCAACTGTAAGCATGAACGGGTTGCTGTCAAGGGTGCGGGGGCCCTTCACTCCATCTCAGTGGATGGAGCTAGAGCACCAGGCATTAATCTATAAATACATTACTGCTAATGTGCAAATACCAGCCAGTCTGCTCATCCCCATCAGAAGAAGCCTCAACCCATCTGGGTTCAATCCATTCTCAGCTGGCTGTTTTGGTTCAAGTACATGTAAGCCTCTCCCAGAAATTGCAAGAGAATATTAGTGCAAACCATTCTTACATTTGGTAGTACAGAGGATAACTTTTCCCGAGAGAATAATGATCGTTATCCATTTTATGATCTCATAAGTTACATAGTTGCTCTCTCTGTTTTGATTTATTTACCTGGGTACTTTTTTAACGCGAATATGTTAAGATCCTCCTAGCTCTGTACTTCAAAGAGTTTCCACTCTATAGATTGAATTCTGTAGAAAAAAAGTAAACAGGGAACATATTTATATACTGAGATGTTCCTGACCGACAAGAAATTTGTCAGGAACATCTTCAACAGCAACCAATGACAAAGGCTTAGCTGTTATTGGCTGTTGCAGATGTTGTTGACAAATATCCTGTTGATTTTGGATACTGAAAGATTTACATTTTAAGAGAAAAGAGTATTAGACATCATAGTGTTGACCTTTGATAATGTTTGGTAGGATATATGTATTGATTCAGTATAGAGTGTATTTTGAATGTTCAATTGTTGTAGTGGGATGGGGATCTTTCCACCTGGGATATTCTGGAAATGGAGATCCAGAGCCTGGTAGATGCCGTCGGACTGATGGTAAGAAATGGCGGTGCTCAAGGGATGCAGTTGGTGACCAGAAGTACTGTGAACGACATATGAATCGGGGCCGCCATCGTTCAAGAAAGCATGTGGAAGGCCAATCTGGCCATGCCGCGAAAGCGACGTCTGCCATTGTATCATCACAATCAGTTTCAGCTGTTTCTGGCAGCAAATCATCTGGTAGCCTTACCACTGCACAGCAGCAGACAAAAGATTCTAGCTTGAACTTGGCAGATCCCTGCTCCTCACAGTTCAACAGGTAGAGACAAATGATTCTATCAGTCAGGTCTTCTTTCATGCTCCATAATGATCTTAATCTCTTCTATTTTGTTGCACTGCTATCTTTCTAAGTTTAGTGAAAACTGATGATTAATTTAACAGTAGACCTCTAGAAGTTGACCAAAATGAGATGACAGTTGTTAAAGTGATCAATAAGCTTTCTCTTAAGTGTTAATCTTTGACTGTGGAGGCATGTTATTTTCTTAGTTGCCCCCACATGTGAGTGTGTGATTAGTTGATATAATTTTTCTATTCTCTGGCTTACATGGTCATCCTAATGACCACTGGTGATCACCCTTTCTGACTAAATCAAGTGTCTAGAAACAACATCCACATTCTATCTAACTATCAATTTTAGAAACAACAACTTTTGACACTTTAGTACATTACCGACTGCTTAATCAACAGCTTCCTGCAAATAACAGTGCTATCATTGGCAGGATAGGTTTGGAAATCCTTTTTTCTTTTGGGAGAAATAATGGCTTTGTTAGATCCATTAATGGTTGAACAAATAATGGATTCAACAAGAAAATTTTCTCTAACAAAGTTCATCACTTCATTTTACAGTAGGTTTTCCACCATCCATTCTGAGATCAGCGGATGGAGTCTCCTAAATAGCCCCTCCAGTAATGGGTTAGCAAAAATTGTATTGATTTCTCCAAATTCTGCATTAGTGGAAGCCTTATGCAGTAGGGAAAGATCTTTTGAAGTCTCTAACCTGTCAACATGTTTTAGTGCCATTGCTTCATTGTATCACCTAGTTCCAGAGACAATTATCTTTATCAAAATATTGTATAAATTGTTGTTAAAATGCCTAAGTGCTTTCATTTTTCAGTAAGCTTAAAGTGTCATATTCAATACTTCTGCTTCTATTCCCTAAAATATTATCCTTCCACAGAGCAGCTGATGGATAACATGATTAAGCAGTTGCATGTTGTTACTTGTTTAAATGCATGAACACCCTAAGATATTGACTGTGATTACTGAGAGCAAAATGTCTTTTCAATTTTTTTTCTTAAGTTTAAAATACAGTGACAATTTAATGTATGAGTTTACCTAGAGAAAGTATGTGTAAGAACTAAGATCCCATACTTGTGTGCACTCACTAGGGAACATACTAGATACTTGTCTGAATATAAATATCTATGTCTCTATAAGTCCTCTTGCCCTTCCCTGTGACACTATATGAATGATGCGTCTACAAGGATGGATCTTCAGTCTTATTTTTATATCTTCTCACAGTATTAACTTCCCACTGTATGTGATCTTGATGACCTCTATGGCTGTCTCCTTTCAAAGTCTCATACTTAGATGAAGTGGTATTATACTATTATGCGCTTCGGAACTCTAGTAATATGGCTACTTAGTGGACTAATTAAGAAAAGATGAGCTTCTATAGGATTTTCAGAAATTTTTATCAAATCTAAATAGTTTATAAATTGATATTTTTCTGCTAAAATCCTTTTGTTTCCTATGATTCAAATTTACTCGTTAAGTTTTGGATAGCAGACCATATGTTGACTGCCTTGGGAAAAGTTTCATACATAATGTTCATATTATTCTGAAAAGATTAAACTATCAAATACCTTATCCTTTCCACTTACTGGTGATGATAAATGTTCTGCAGGATGTTGACCAGTAAAGAGAACGTAGATGATTTTGCAAAGGACTCCCACAGCCCTTCCTTGGTGTCTTCTATGAACCAGAAAGCCATAGATAGTTTGTTTCTTGCCTCAAAACAACACAATCCTTTTGAAGAAGCATCTTCAAGAGTAGACTTTGGACTTTTTTCCACTGAATCCCTCATGAACTCTCCAAGATCCTCAGAGATCACCAGCTTTATTCCTACACCTAAACTCAACGAACAGTCACAACCTCATCTCCTTCGACAGTTCATCGATGACTCACCTAAAAGTCAATCTGACCGTTCAAATGCCAGACCGTCGGAGACAGAAGAAATGCAGTCTGAGAGAACCCAACTTTCCATATCTATTCCCTTGGCTTCCTTAGACTTCTCATCCTCCACTTCTTCCCCAGATGATAAGCTAAAACTATCGCCACTTAAGTTATCTCATGAGTACAACCCCATTGAGATGGGCCTGGGAGTGGGAGGAGGCATATTAACTGAAGTTAGCCAACGGCAAGCAAGTTGGATGCCAATCTCCTGGGAGACTTCTGTAGGTGGACCTCTCGGGGAGGCCTTGACAAGCACTAGTAATGCACCAAAGGATCAAAGCAAGAATTGCTCATCATCATCAATAAATCTCTTAACAGACTGCTGGGATTCAAGCCCTCGGTTTGTGTCATCCCCAACAGGTGTATTGCAGAAGACTGCCTTCGGTTCAGTGTCTAGCAGCACCAGAAGTAGCCCAAGGCCAGAGATTTACAAGACTCATGACAGCACCGGCAGCCTGTGCGATGACCTCCTTGGCTCGACCCTTGTAAATCTCTCAACGATCCCCTTGTTATAAGATTTTGACTGACCATCAAATGTGATGACCGAAAGACTGCATCAGAAAAAAGAAATTGCAAACAAGAACGACATAAAAACTAGATATTGTGCGTTGAACATGAGTTGTTTTAGGCAGTAAGTTTAGCTATGTTTGCTGTCACAAAGGATGCAACTGCCATTTACTTCTAGCTCAGTTTCATCCTTTGAGGTTCTTTCAACTTTCTTTCTTTGTTTTGTAACTTGTTCTGTCTAATATGCGAAGGGATGGCCTCCCGGAACAAAGTTAAGGCCTTACTACACTTGATCTGCAGCTATGTAGAACAGGAGGATATTTTTACGTTGACATGATTGGTACTGTCAATCTAGCAAATTCTTCTCCTTACTACAATCTTAGATTTGCAATTGATAAGTTCTTGAGGTATGCAAACATATCCAAATATTGTATAAATGCTCATCACCTTCTTGATACTTTTTTTACTTGGAAAGGTCTCTTTTTCTGGCTATCTTCAATGCAATTAATACACTCCTGATATTGGAACATCTTCTAAAGGCAGGATTCTTGGGCTACACTCACTAGATTGCCTCAGAAAAAAGAACCTATGGATTGAGTGAATGCTATCAAAAGGAACATGAATGGATTCGTTGTGCGAAGGACAGGTAGGACTACCCAGACCTTTTCCCTGGTGATTGCTTCTAAAGAAGCCTACAGTGAGTTAGTGGATATAGATGTGCTTGGAGGTGACTTGCACTATGGAGTATCTACTTTCTCTAATCTGGATATCAATAATGTTGATAGTACCCACAGGATGCCTGAAAGTCTATACGATGCTCATTCTCCTATCACACTGCAAAATCCATTTCCCAGATTGTCTAAAGAACAATTACTTTGGAGGGTATGAAAGTTGTGGTGGTGGACAATGAGTGTACGCAGAAGTGAGGCGATCCAAATGGATTATTATGAGATTGAGGACTCGATAGGAATTATATAACCAAGAAAATTTATGTGGTTAAGCTTATACTGTATACCCACGGGTGGAGAAGACAAAGAGTATAGGTGGAGATAATTACTCAAATCCAAACTCCAAATAACTTCACTTTAATACAAATGAGAGGATCCAATGGGAAGAACAAGCTGTTCTAGATTAAGATGATCCTCTCACAATATTTAGAACAAGAAGGAATAAGATTTGGTAGACAAAATACCAAACAGTGAGATAACTCCAATTCAAAAGCTGCTTCTTAGAATCTATGCAGTAGCCCTTCTCCTATATTGAGTAGCTTCAATATCCAACCCCACCTGTTTGTCAGCACTATTCTCCTTTTCTATGGATGCAATAATCTTCATTCTTGGGTGAAGCATGATAGATTCATCAGAGGTAATATGTCTAGTGATTACAACCTTGTCAAACCTAAACGCCAAAAAATCTATACCCCTTAATCTGTCGAGATAACCGAGAAAAAGAAATTTCTGGGCCCTAAGCTCTAGCTTCCCATCACTAACATGATAATAAGCAAGACAACCAAATATTTGAGATTTGAATAGGAGAGTGGATTCTCCGAGTAATACAACATATTGATTCTCCGAGTAATACAACATATTGATTCTCCGAGTAATACAACATAGTCTCTAGTTCATCCGCTCACCAACTCTATTATGTTATGGAGTGTGCCTAATTATTTGATGATGTGCTTTGATACCAGTTTGTTACGATGAACACTACTGTATATAAAAAACCAAATATAAGTAATGTGAATAAGAAAATTTATGTAATTTGGCTTAAAGCCTACATCCACCCGCAGAGAGGATGAGAGAATCCAGTAATAATATACGGGTCGAGATAATCATTCAAACATAATGCCAAATTAATAATAGTCTCAATCTAACACAGAAGATGTCATCTAATAAGGAGAAGAAGCGATCAAGATGATCCTCTCACAATATTTTAGAATTACAAGAAGTGAGACTTGATAAAGAAAATACTAAACAGAAAGATGAATTCAATCCAAAAGTTCTTTCTTAGAATTCATGCGACAACTCTTCGCTTATCTATCTCATCTTTTATTATGATGTAATGTATCTTAATCGTAGAAAGAGTTAAAAGGTATAAACATTATTTTCAAATAAGAGTTCATGCAAAATTAGATTCGATTCCTCCAAGACTGTGCCAACACTCGAGGCAAAATAACTATTTCTTTGGGAGTGGTTTGAATGTCCTTCACAACCCTAAACACAAGGACTTTTAATAATATCGTTCGAAGCCCCCCCTCGAAACTTTTAAGTGCACATGACATCACAAAAGTCTCTATATAAAAGTACCTATGATATAAGAGTAACCTACAAATCAACCATTGTATTTTATTTTTATTTATTTATTTATTGGTTATAAGCTTGTAAGTATAGACTAAGAAAGAAATGCTAACCCTCTCTATGATAAATATATTATACAATTTGACTAACCATCTCAAAAAGTGAGCCATAATAAGTTTTAATCATGGGCATATAACATTAGAATGTAATCTATCAAATATCAACCCTAACGTTTAAAAACTCAATTTCTAAGGTATGACGGTGAATTCTTCGGGTGTTTTTTTAAAGGCAGTGCATTTCTTGCTATTATAATTTTTTTTTATAGGTACCAATTAAGAAAAACATAACCAGTTTTTTGTACTTTTAATTTGACCCTATATTTTCATTAGCTCACCAAAAGCAACATACTCGAAGCATTTTGTGGAAATATAAGGACAAAATGATTCCTATGATTTAACAAAAAAATAGGAGGGCCAAAAAGATAGAAGGTATAAACACTAATAAAGACATCAGCTCCAAAGTCTTACCTCCGGGGTTCTTCGCACCTGGGCAGTAACAAGGATGCAAGAGAGATTTAAAAACAAAAATTGCTTATTGGTTTAGATTTTTAGATGCAACATGTGTATATGTATGGGTGCAAACGACTGAACCCTAAGTGAGTCGGTTCCAACTCAAGTTCGGCCAGAATTAATATTGCACCTAGTTTGGGATTCAAGTTTGGCTCAACTTATCTTGAGCAGAGCCTAACCCCGAATCGAGCCTATTTTCAAGTCGAACTAGATCGATCGAGCTAGAACTGAGTCTAAGCTTAAAATTAGATAATTTTCAAGCTCGCATTAAACTAAGCTTATTATTCTAAGTCAAGCTATAAACTTTTCTAAACTGAACTAAAAACTTTTTTTATATATATATATATATATATATATATATATATATATATTAAATTTGAGTCGAGCTTAAGTAAATTGGCTCAAAGATAAAGTTCAAACTCACCTCAACTCAAGTCGAGCCGAGTTGAACCCAATACAACCAATTAGATGACTCCATAACGTGTCTCTATTGCTCACCACCTAATGTGTCTCCAGCAGTACTTTGTAAGACAAACATAAGACTGAAATGGATATACTCTCAACTCAACCCTGCACAGAATTGTGTATAAAAAAAATTCACAATTGGATTGGGTCAGTGTTTAACCATCTTAAAATTTCTTACAGTGGTCTATTTTGCCAAGGGTTTCTGACCACTTGTCACATTCTATATAAACAAAAATATAATCAAAATCTATGCAGGATTTGTTGAACAATGAACACGACGTGTATTAATGGTTAGAGATGAATCCAACTCAAACATTATCATCTACAGCCATACAGTTGACAAAGTTACAAATGCAGTTAATGAAGCCTTCAAAAACCATGTAGCTGATGAGTGATGATGCTTTCACAGCAAACTATATATATATATATATATATAAGTTTATGAGGCTTTAATGAACAACTCCGGCAACTTTAGCCTATATCCCATGTGACAAGGTTTCCAACGATTGCAGCTTTATTCAGCAACTTGTTGTCCTTATTATTATTATTAAGATTCAAATCTTATAAGCTTGATATACATAAGTTTATAAAAGAAAATAGAATATAAACCTCTTACAAGCCCCAGTACTTAGGCACAAACATGATGTTAGTTTTTATAACTGCTAAATTCATGATAAATTAAAGTCATTCAGAATGAAAGTGTCCTAGACTTATTTGTAAGAACTGTGGCACAGTACCTAATGATCAACAAAGTAAAATGAAGAAACTCGAAGCACAATAGGTTAGATGTATGAAGAATGGTTTATTGGCATAGAAATTTCAAGTATCGAATGTTTGAAGATTGTTGGAATGAATTTGGAACGTTTCTATCCGCGTAGCAAAGTGGTCGAAGTGTTTGAATCTCATTTGAGTAAGTATCGAATAAATTTCAACATAATCAAGAAGTGAACCGAACGACAATCAACATTCTAACATGGTACACAATTGGATGGCTTACTCCAATCGGGATTGAAATATTGTAGAATTAATTTCTTTTCTTTTTGGATATGTAGAAAGGAAGAGCTGTCTCGAGGGGTTGTTATGGAGATAAAGGTTAAATCCAAGTCAAATTAGGTATCATGAAATACCATATTTCGCAAAGTTTTGTGATCCCGTTCAATCAGCCTGACTTGAGTTCCAGGTACGTTTCAACGGTCAAAAATCTGTTTTTGTATCTTGGAACGACTTTGAATGATCTTTAGGATACATTCTAACGGTTGAAAATATGTTTGTATATCTTTAAACATTTTTCAAAGTGCATTCAAATACACTGACTTAAGTGTTTTAAAATTTAAAAATCAAATTTTAAACTTATAGATATGTTTATATATATATATATATACTTAAAATATTTTGTATACACCTGCTAACACTAAAACCCAACAATATCAAAAGAACTTGTATATATATATATAGTTCATAGACATTCCATTTTATCATAAACTTGGCGAGTTTCACATACAAGGTGGATTAGTCTAAATATAAGTAGATCTATTACTGATAGCCAGCAATAGTGTTATTTACTCTGCTGCTCCTGTACAAAATTTTAATATTCAAAAACAACCACGTCTAATGCATTCCTCAACAATTGGAAATATTCTTCAGTTGACTTCATCTGCTCATAGAATTTAAGTACCACTGAACACGAAGCTTCTTTATTTCTTTTTTTAATTAAAAAAAAAACACCGATATATAGATGGGTTTTTGCTCATCTGTAGACAAGCCAAAAGCATTTGAAGTAAAAATAAATAAAAATAGTGAAATCCGACATCTACTGGATTTGTACTATAATCCGACATTTAGATTTGCCCATATCTTTAACCTATCACTGTTTAGATTTGCCTATATCTTTAGCCTTTCACTATTAAGATTTGCCTATATCTTTAGCCTTTCACTATTTAGATTTGCTCTACTTGCCTACCACCGACCTCAATAATGTTTATACTATGTATCACTTCCTGGTAATTTTATATTTTAAAACAGATTGATAGGAAAATGCTGGGCCTTCAAAATAATCGACAATCAAACTTAGACTTAATATCTAGCCGAGTTTGATCATGAGTCCGCTCGATAAAACTCAAAAATAATAATATAATATATAATATATATAAGTTTGATTTAGACTTAAATTGATGATCATAATTGTTTATTTATTGATTGTCTCGTTTAGATTCGAGCACAAAATTAACTCAAAATAAAACTATTATAGTTCAAGCTCAATTAGAATTTGGCTCTAATACTATGATAACTTAGTCTAAGTTATCTATTTGGATTCATCCCAAATAGGATATAATTACTAAGCTTAGAGAATATAAAAACTCACAAATAAAAACTGGATACAATTCCTGGATAGCTACAGACATCAGAGAATAGTACCAACTGCAGACAACCTCTCTCCTCTTGGGAATAACTAAAGGAAATCTTCTTCATTAAATAAGCACACTCAATTCTGACCAAGGGATTAATTTACAAAGGAAGAATGGAATTAGAATAAATCCCTAATCTCAATCCATAGTGGCCTAATAATGATGAGGATATTTTAATAGAGGCTCTTTCATAGTTGCCACTGAAAATCTTTTAAACAAAGATAATATAATTAACATTGGAATCTTGCTAAAAAAAAATAAAAAAAAATTCATTGTATTGCATCAATTGCATGATTGGGTTCATAATTTTGATTTGTCATTGATTCCTTCTACTTGAAAGGAAGTTTGTTTTTTGAGAAAAATTCAAAGGAAGTTTGTTGAGCACTAAATTATGTGTGATCTTAAAAATCTCATATCCTTTTGAGCAAAAATAAACAATGGCTTAGTTTGGATTCTTTGCCCTTGATAAGATGGACATCCAACTACCTACCACATGCTGCTCTTGTTCATGATTGTGACAATGAAATGGTCTAATATCATCTCATCATTTCTCTAAGTTTCATTAGAAGATAAACCTAGTAGTTAAATTGCATCTGTTATAAAGGAAAGATATATATATATATACACACACACACACACATATTTAACACCATGTAATATTCTTTCATTCAGAAAAACACTCTTTAAGTAAACCATTATTAAGGAAATATTTCACTACAGGATGATTTTAGAACACTCTCTTTTTGATATCTTTTCATCGATTTTAGTGTGCGAAATGAAATAAACATGGCTTGAACCATAAATTCTGTAGAGATAAAATATAACTCTTGTCAAGATAGCACCTAGATAGTTAGGTAGAGAAAATGTAACTATATATTTATCAAGATAGCACCTAGATAGTAGATAATAGTGCTACCAAGTTCTGCATGGTATTTTATGTGAGAGATGATGCATTTCTCTACGTAAAAAAGCACATCGGACAACAAATAGATAGGAACCTATTTCACTAGTAAATACAAGAATGGGATTGATTGAAACACTATGGCAACATCAAGGAAACTGTAACCATCCATGCACTATTATCTACTACTATGTGACTCATTATATATATATGTATAAGATCACCCAGACGTGCATATCTATGTCAATCCATTAACCCTTTTTGATTATGATCATATGCAATTAATACGTGCACATGGTTTGGTGGAAGAAGAGAGAGTGACATGTAACGCAATGTTGGTTCCAACCAAGATATATATAATAATACTAATATGAACATTAAGTAGAATATGAAAAATAAAAATTTGGTGACCACCGATCGCTAGCGATATTAAGTTTTTAGAACAACCGGTGAGTTTTAAATATTGTTAGACATGCATTGCCAATTAAATTAGAGAAATATATATATTATCTATTTTCATATGCTTTTTTCTATTAGTTAATTATTTTAAAAAATTTCTCGAAGAACCATTTTGTTATTAGTTTATAAAAAAAATTAAGAAAATTTGAGGATTTTCTTTTTTAATCAAAGTTGAAGATAAAATAAACATTTGGTATGTTTTGTTATCATAGTCAAAATGTCATAAAAAATAAATTTAAATATTTGAGTGTGGTTAACCCATTAAAAGAACTGAGCTTGTCCTCTTACTGTTGATGTTTCAAGAGCAATCCGTAATAATAATAATAATTATTATTATTATTACTTGTTGTTTATATTCGTCACGAAACATGCATGGATATGACAGGTAGTAATGTATATCCAGTAGTAGTTTTATAAACTCATACCTAACAGTGATATAAGTTAGATATTTAGTACTCTAAGAAAAATATTTAACAAGAAAATTAAAGTTTGTTTATCAGACGAAACTTTTGGACTTAGAAGCCGTATCTAAATCCACATCTGACCCATTTTGGCTTCTTGCATAATAACTTTGCTCTTCTATTTCAACAACAAAAAAAAAAAAAATCCAAATTTGGTACTCCTCCAGCAATAATGACAAATAGGTGAGAAGCATCAGGCCCATTAGGTCTAAAATAATTTTAGATATTTAATGAAGTAGGCCATGGTATAAGATTCAACCATATAAATGCCCTTATGCAACTTGAAGTGACAAAAAGAAGAAGAGTTTTTTTCTATATAAAAGTAAACTAACAGTTAAATTTTGATCCACTTAATAGGTAAATGACAAACAACCTTACTTTGAGTACATTTTTACCAATAATTAAGGGCATCTTTATCTTTTCATCTATTAAATGATTCAAGTTTTAATGTATAGTTATCAAAAAGTAATTAGAAGTGTATTCACCCATAAAATACATTTTTGAAGGGCATGTACACAGATACAGGTTTTAGAAGGGTATACAGGCAAAAGACCCAAAGGAATATTGAGTATATGTTAGTCTTAGAGCCTTTCTCCATTCATGAAGCCATTGAAGCTATTGAATATGACTATGATTTTATAGTTATAAGTAGGATTAACATCTCTTTGCTGTACAATTTAAGTCTATGATGTCTAACACTGCTTCTTCCCTGAGTTGTTCAAAAATGGAAGCTTCAATCTTAGTTCCAATCTCCCTTATCTGAGGCTTGAATTGGATCCACTCCTTGCTGGAGTTTGATAAGTCTGAAGCTATCAACTGGCTTATCCAGGCTTCATCTGCTTCCTGGCTCTCCCATGAAGGAGCCTCCTCGCAGAAGAACTTCTCGGTCTTTGTGGGGCTCGAACACTGATGCTGATCCCAATTCCTCCCCTCCACTTCCCTCACACAATCCAAAACAAGCTGTTGAGGTTGTTCCAACTCATCGCTTTTGCTGAACTGATTGAAAGCAGGAGTGTACGCTGCCTCAAGAAGCTCTTTGAAGATGTCTATAACTTTCTTTGGAGAATCTAGACTTAAGGTTCTTGATGACTTCTCTTCTTTGTCTATAATCCAAAAGGAAACACAATACCGTAAGGACACATGATTCTTCTATAAAGGATTGGATCATATCCAAAAATAAATAATTAAGCTTAGTATCAAGGAGGGAAAAAGAAAAACTCACTTTGGATATGAACTGGAGAGCTCTCATAGCAATGCAGCTCTAGCACTGAGACAGGGCTGAGCTGCTTTGGGTCCTCCTCCTCCTCCTCCTCCTCCTCCAAGCAATTCCATTCGTGCCCGGCGTCCAATTCATCAGTGCAAATGCCTCTACAACACGAAAGCTGGTCCCGGGTCTTACTTCCAGTTTTAGAGAAGCACTCAGCCAAACATGGACTTCCAATCTCTGGAGCCATAGAGTTCCAATTCAAGGCCTTCCTCACATGCTTTCTGTGCAAAATCTTGGACAGTACGCATCTCAGCAACCCACCTTTCGTCCTTTTGAAGCCATTGCTTGTTAGCCTTTGCAGCCTCCTGCTTGCGTTGCCAGGCCAACACATGTTTGCAGCCTGAGCTTCCAGCATCCTCGTTGAATACCCATTCTCTAGAAGATAAACATCTAAGAAGAAAGGCTCCTGCTGTTCTTCTAGTAGCTCAGACAAACGCCTTCCTCGTGCCGACGGCGACGCGGAAAGACACGCCATTAGACCTCCAGTTTAGAGGTTCTGAAAGAAAAATGAGCAAGATAATTCAAAGGAAATTAAGGGGAGATGAGGTGAGAGGTCTAGACTGGTTTTAAGGAATGAGAGATGGGGAGATAGAAGAGAGTTAAATAAATATTATCCAAACTCAGGAAGAGAATGCAATGAATGAAAAAACAAGCAGTTGACATAGAGGAGAATCTATTGTACTGTTTAAGATTTGTTTGGTTATTGTGCATGGGTCCTTCCTGGAGGGCAAGACGCAGTAAAACCAGGCTACATCAAATCATCAGGTGAAAACCCATTCAATAGTTGAATGGTGTCCTATGAGAAATTAAATGATGGACCAGGAATAGCCAAAAGAATACCTCACCAAAAGAATCCTTTGGTTTCTTCTGCAACTTTTTCTTCAAAAGCATTGTAGTTTGATTGAAACTCTTAGCCTGATTGGTTGCTTTCAGTCCTCCCCCATGATTTGGCTTAGAGGATTTTTGGCCCCCACTTTCTTTTCATAGTAAACAATGGACCCCAGAAATTTTGTCATGCACTTGGAGCATCCATGTATCCATTAGCATAGAATTTGATCTTTGGAGAAGGTGGTTTGGCTGCTGCTATCATAGTAGCTCTCCTTGTCTTTTAGCCCTCTTCAGTGCTCCTCTACTTACAGTTTACATCCAATCCCTTGCCTTTGAGAAACTTAAACAATTGAACAAGATGCTTCACCCCTCTATATTTTAAACTCCCTTCTCCCTTGTATTTGTCTGCTTGATGGGTTGAAACCCTTTAAAGAATCTGCTCCTACCTGGGGACCATTTCATGTTCACGAATCCTTGGATTCTAGTGGCAGAGGTTCCAATGTAGTAAAAGAAACAAATGGGCAATAAATATAGCAGAGTAATGTTGATGAACCATTACTACCATTGCCTGCAGAGACTCGTGAGTGAGTGTACGTGTTATCTCCCTGTTCCAACTTTCACAGACCAACAGGAAAGAGAGCTTCAGTACTTCACTTCCCATTCATCAACTTGAAAGATAAAGTGAGATCACTATTTTATTTGCGCTTAAGAGAATTACCAATTAAACTCTTTTACAAAACCAGGATAAACACATATAGTGAATTCAAGTATCATTATACTCTCGAATGAGAAAGCGATTAATGTTATCAACTGAGATAGATATTCAGTGTTACTTCAGACGGGCCATAAAACAGAAAAGAACACAACATGATCGATTGATCAAATACAGAATACATAGCAAAGCTACTTGGTTTTTTAACAATCATAAGCTTCAGGTATGGCAACTTGTGAGGCTTTGAGGTTTTCTACCATAGCCTTAGATTTGGTGTAGAGGGATGTGAGCAATCCTTCCCTCTGAGTGAATGCCATACTGAATAGCCGGATCTCTTCTTTAAGATCCTTCATCCTCTGTTTTTCCATGTTCAGCTCTTTCAATAAATCCTCCTTTTCACTGTAAAGGATTTCTACGTCCTTCTTGGACATAGAGAGATCTTGAATTAAAGAAGTATTTTCCTCTCTCAACCGATTGCATTCCTGTTCCAGCATTGAGCATTGTTCTTTTGAGGCCTCAAGCTGTTGTCTGTCAAAGTTGCACTCATTTTCCGATCTATGGCATCTCCTAGCATTAGCATCTTCTTCCAAACATACATCCTTTGAACAGAAAAAACAGATGCAAGTCAGCTAAGCTGATAAGGCCCCTCATTTCATCCTAACAATCTATGAACAAACAGACCACTGTCAAAAATATCTACATCAAAAAGTTCTCAGCAAATGGTATACAGCAAACATGTTGGCAATATAGGATAAACAACAGTCTCAAAACACATCTAATGATGGCAAAGAATCTATCAATGATTGCCAGATATAAAAATGTTAATTTTAGATCTAATGATGTTCAAGGATGTAAGATAAATATTGATCCAATGAACAGCCAATATGTCATATGATATTCCTTATAAACTATTTTCCCCTGAAAGTTGATCAACAGTCTCATGCCACAAAAGTGTGAAGAATATGTTTAAAGTTGATTATTTTGGATCCATGTTTTCTATGAGACTATTGGATTAAGTCCTAAAATATCCTCAATGTTTACTATGTGAGAGACTATTTTATCAGTGGATTATGCTGCCATGTGGCTTGGAATGTTGAGTTTTATGAGATAAATATTACAAATGTAGACCTTGTACACATCGGATCACCTATTTGTACAGCCATTTTCATGTGCCTTGCATGTGGATCTTGGGGAATGACAATTGGCAAAGACAAGTCACAAGGAGGCTCATGAAACCATATATTATTGGTGAATGCTGGATGAAGATTCATCAGATTGGACTTCTATCATGGCTGTATTCAAGCAAACACACACAAATAGGTACCCGAATAACCATCTTTATGTCTCGGAGACACCGAATACCATCGCATATAGGAATCATATCTAACCAAATTATGAACTCCTTACAGTAAGTCGATGAGGTTCTAGTAGTGACTCTTGTATAACAAATCCAACGGCCCAATATTTCCCATATAATACATGTTCATTTTTCTTGACCCTTCTTAGTTTTATTCTGCAACTTTTCAGGATTTTATTGGCACAGGAGTTATCCTACATTTACCAATTTGGATATCTTCAAACCTATCACGCATGAAAGAACCCTAGATTTTCTAAATCAACCTTTTTACCCTTGTTCTATAAATTTTCTAGTCTACATTGAAGCTGGATGTATTCTACACTTGTCAACTGAGATAGAGCTTTAACTAACAGTCACAAAGGACTTTAACCTGAAAAATGTATGAAGAACCAAAAGACGTGTTCATGGAGCCCAAGGACAGCAGATTTAGGCCTCATAACTAACATACTTATGTATTAATGTATTAAGCAAGTCGCCCTTTGCTATGAGCTGCCAATAGGCGTAAGTCAATATAAAAGTTAATTATATCAGCAACTACAATAATGATAATTATAATGATTCACTAAAAAAATAAAGAATCAGCTGAAAATTAATGCTAACGTGATGTGAAATATAAAGGTGCAGTGTCAAGGAGTGATTTAACATGTGGAACCACCAAGCAAACATCACATTCTGCTATTGCATAAAGATGCAGCCCTTCAATATCATCTATGTGATATTTAAAAACTTGTGTGAATTTGCACAAAAACGTCAATCTAAACAAATACCATGTGCAATCAAAAGATAGTAAACAATTTTCTATAAGTAGGACTTTTTGTGAACTTGATTAAGCATTCACATCTTTTAATGACAACTTAATGATTGCACAAGTGCAACCAAGTTTTTTTTTTTCAATTAGCATATAATAGGCTTTAAGTTGTGAAAGAACAAGAATATTTGACATGACTAGGCAGTTGTATAATCTCAGGAGTGAAATGGAGGTAAGTTAACAAACAAGGAGAAAAAGTAAATGCAAGGTATAACAGAAACAAAATTATGAAGAAAGTAATAACATACATGCACATGATGCACATCCATAGGAGAAACATACTGATGAAGAAAGTTGACTTACATGTGATATTTCACTTAACGAGAAGGATTGACATTTCACATTAGGTGTCATTTGAAGCATATCAAGATCAGTTATGCATCCTTTGTTCAGCCGCATCCACAAATCTTCATCAGCTACATTTGCAAAATTTTCAGGGACGGGACTAGAATCAAGTTCCTTTGAAAATATTGACCGTTGCACAACAAAACCATTTGACATTTGCTTTAGATTTGGAGTTTGGAACACATCTGAACACGACATGCTTACTTCATTGCATATACTCTTTAGACCGACATTTTGCTGCAATACATGTATGTATAGCTTGTTATTTACAGCAGCGCCATATGTTTGCCATCCAGCAGTGAAGTCATGCAAGAGAACAAATTCTGTACATGCTTCCACAGTAGTGTTGCCTATACTTATCTTCAAGATAAATTACCTTAGCAGAACTAGTAGCTCGATCTTCTGATGGAGTAGCAATACTTAGACTGTCTATCTTCTTTTGTTGTTCTGCTATGCAGTGCTCTAATGCCTCGCGAGATTTTCTTTCTTCCTCAAGTTCCATGGCAAGCTTTTCACGCTCAAGTTCAGACTGACATCAGGACAAGGAATATAAGGGACTACATTTCATAAGATATTATAGAAAAGAAATTGCAAATTTAAGTCGTATATTTTTGGCACTATGCAAACCATAGGATCAGATCATTATCCACCTTGTGCATGTCATTCCGCTGTTTTAAAATCACTTGTTCCAATACTTCAGAATGAGATCCCTGAGAAACAGAAAATAGGTCAATATTTACTTTATTGTTCTTCTACCTGAGATTAATGAAAAAACAACTCACCTGAAGTTTTCTTCGAAGTTCTTCTATCTCTAGCTTTTGCCGTTTCAATAGCGCAGCATCAGTTAGAATCTATTAAATGACCAACACTTATTAGAGATAAAGCAATAAATTCACTGTATAGATAAGGATGTAACAGAAAAAAAAAAATTGAAATACCATAAGATAATAAAGATTAATATTTAATAGTTAATACATTTAAAGAACCTTGATTGTGTTTATTAATGTCTCACTTCATACAATCATTCAGACTACTAAAACAAACAAATGGATGTATGTTGCAACATTTACCAATCATTTGCTCGTGACAAAAATAATCAAGTTCAATATACGCCCTATATAAAGTTTCTTGAGAGCATCACCATTTGCGATGGTTAGGGCTTGCCCCAGGCCTCGTTGGCCTGGATTCAAGTTACAAAATAACCTCTTCGATAACAGAAGTAAGAACATGTATAATACTACAACTTGGTCCTTCAATGTCACTGCATTAGCAATTGTCATGTGCACCGACACATCTTCATTAAAAATGTGAAGATGTTTTATTTTCCATTTTTACTATTGTTCTCGCAATTTAATGGCATGAAGTCAGAGGATTAAAACAGACCTCATTTACTTGAGCACAGTTTGTAACACGTTTGGCTCTGCTTGCAAATTGAAGAGTCCCTCTTGTTTCCTCAATGTGAACCTATAAATTTCAATCAGACAATAAAAACTACAAAGCAATAACCAAGAATAAGAAGCAAATAAGCAACTAAAATATCTAAGACCTACCTCCTCCGGTGCAACAGTACAGATTACTGAAGTCTTGGCATTGCCACCAAGTGCAGATTGCAGTATGCGAGTCAATTTACTATCACGATATGGAATATGTCCCCTACAATGCCATTATCTCTCGTGTCAAACTAGTAGATCATTCATACTTTATCACATAACTTCATATTTTTATACTTAATGATAGGATCAAATCATCAAAACTGCATAGAATTTATGAAGAAATCCAGGGGCTTTCATATGTAAGCTCATTTCAATGAAATATAGCAAATAGAAAGTAAACTAACATAACAAAGTTGTGGATGTTGTATGTTGCTGCACTGCATGAAGAAATAAATTGCTATCCTCATTTTCAATTGTAATAAAAAGAAGGTCAATATGGTTTGAATGAAAGATAAGGACTTGACTGACCTATAACCCATTAGCAATAAAATTTAGAATTTTAAATGACTGTTGGTGCTTTCTGATACGGAACACTAGCTAAGTTCGGAGAACAGAAAAAAAAAGTCCCTGTTGCGAGCTATATTGTTAAATGGAAATTTGTAATACCTTTGTTTTCCATTTTCACTTAGCTTGTTGATGACATTACCAAGAACCATCAAGCTCTTGTTGATGTGCTTCCCTTCCTTCAGACGTACTCCTCCAGCGCCCGTCTTAGCAATCCGTTCTGAGCCAGCTAAATCTACCAAGTTCTACATACCAGAGAACCAAATTACATCAGAGAAAAACATCAGCTATTTTCAGCTATTTCAGTTATTTAAATGGTTGCTAGAGGAAAAAAGATATTACGAACCAATACAGATACGCGTATAGCATCTGCATCCGAAATATTGTCGGAGGAGATCAGATCCTTTGCACTGCTTTCAATAACCTATAACCAAGAAAAGACATTCGTTTCATTTCAAACATTATCAGATGCCAATAGTAGAAGAATAGTATTTGTCAAAGAAAAGCAAAAGTGACCAGAGATTAGAGCATGTACCATCCTAAAAATGGTATGCGATCTACTGCTCCTTGCATTCATATTTGTTTCCCCAAAATGCCTATTTGCTGCAAAATGCTAGTTTCTAAGATCAATTAAATGTGGATGGACCAAAGAGGTAAGCCAATTATACCTTCCCCGAGCTTAAGAAGCTCGAGCACTTGTTCAGCACTATTCACGATTTCCTCCCTGAGTCCAGCCACATAAACCCCACGCTGCAATCACAAATAATTCATGCTTAAAACCATTATGCTCATCAGTGATTGTCCAAACTCTCACTTTTAATAGCAGGAACTCACCTCCAAGCTCTCATGGATCGGAAGCTTTTGGTTCCCCAGCGTCAGCAGATCATTGATCTCCTCGTTATAAATCTCCATATATGAAACCCTAATCAAGAACTCCCTATCCGCAGTCTGCTCACAGAAACCCAAGATCAAACAAAGAAACGATCATAAAACTGTCAGAAAATCACTACTTTTTATTGAATACCATATGGGCAGTGCAGAAGACATCTTTAACTGCTAATGGAATTATTCCCGCGTCCTCTTCGGAGCCATTCATGGTAAAAGTCTTGCCGCTACTCGTCTGCCCGTAGGCAAAAGCCGTTCCTGAAGGCAAGAAAAACAACCACAGGATGCAAAAATTTCTTGGAACAAGAATCAAATCAAGAAAAGGTGGAAATTTTACCGTTGAATCCATCGACGGCGGCACGGATCAGGGACTTGATGAGGAGATCGTAGACAGCGTTGTTGGTGGAGGTGTGGTCGAACACGTGATCTGACAGAAAGGAGACGGGAGGCGTGGTTAGAGAGGGGAGGAAAGGGTGGCGAGGTGGGAAGAGAGAAAGTTACCGAAGGCGAAGGAGACGCCAGAGATTGGGGTCCCGAGAGGGCGGTGGAGAGAGATGCGGTTGTCGTCGATCCTCCATTGGCGTTCGCAGATCGAATCGGAGGCGACCGAAGGGCGGAAACGGACGGCGACGGAGATCTTTTCCATGGAAGAAGGGAGATTTAGGCTTTTAGCTCGCTCGCTCTCTCTCTCTCTCTCTCTCTCTCTCTCTCTCTCTCTCTCTCTCTCTCTCTCTCTCGTCTCCCTTCTCCGGGAGCGGGCGGGATTATCCTTTGAGTTTGGTTCGAAAAGATGGTCTGGACACCGTCGGTGAGTGTTAGAGGAATGCCCTCGTCTCAGGTCTGGCCCACTGAAAGCCCAAATAAATCTAATTATAGACGGCCCGCTAAGATTATCATAAATATTATGGAAAAATATAGGGAAATTGATAATAAAATAAATACCTGTATTTTGCTTTTATTATTATTTACACTCTATCTTATGGGTATTTATCATTCAACCCCTCTATTTTGGGTTCAATCATCAAAAACACCCCAATGTTAGTTTTTTCAACTGAAATTAATCATATACACATTAGTTAACTTAACTATATATAAAATAACCAAAGTGTTTATCACTACCGAGTTAAGAAAATAATAATAATAATAATAATAATAAAGTCAAAACTTAAGATACTTTTATGAGGGGTAATTTAGGCATCTAAATTTTTATATTTGTAAAATTAATAAAATATTTTTTATTCTGTCATGTGCTGTTAGGTTATGAACTATAACCGTCTAACAGTGATAAATGATCTAGTATAAAAAGAGCATAATGCCCAATAATAAAATAGGTTTTTTTTATTATATAAAACTCTTCAAGTCTTATAATCTTTTCATCTCGGATCTCTCACTTTTATAGTCAAGAGTAACACAATGCAACTTTTTATAGAAACTTATTTTTACTTTTTAATTATGGATAAATAAAATGCCAACTCTTCCTTAGTACATAGGCACTTAAGCACCACTAAGTTTTTAGCAAAATATATAGTCATCCAATCTAAGCTCCAAGATATTATGTTGTTGAGCCATTGCTCCTAACTAATCGTCACTGATTATTACTTTAAGCCGCCACATTGCTCCTCTAAGCCAACACGCACCACCGAGCTAATTGAGCAAAGTCAAATTGCCAAGACAAATAAATATTGCTTGGAGTTGGACTTCAACTTATGGCCTCTCACATGGATATCCTCCCAACTTTCTAAAGTTTGGTGATAATTTTACTGTTAATTTTGGGAGAAGGAATTAAAGATTATACGTAAATTAATATATGATTATATATGTATTTGTCTCTTAGTTTAACTTGTTAACGAGTTAAGTGTATCTCGTTCAAATGCCCTTCTCATGTTGAAAATATTTCGCCATTTGGAAAATTTTGTTCAAACTGATTTTCCGCATTGGAAATATATTGCTTTTTGGAAGATTTCATTCGAATGGATTTATTTCCTTCGTACAGAATTAAATTTCGTTTGAATGGATTTTAAACAGAATTCCTACAACACTATTATTTAAACTGAAATAGCTCCAATTTAATTACCAAATAGGAAGAGGTTGTACAATTGGTTTTTACAATAAATCTAAAGAGTTTACATTATAAAAAAACTTTGCTTTCTTACAAACTTGTTAATCACAAAAATTAATAAACTCTCTACTTTGACAATTTGGTGACAAAAATAAAGTTATCTTACAATCAATTTAGTAGTTTAAAACACAACCAATTTGAATAATAGGTTCTTCATAATATGAAACACCACATACATGCGAGGAAGATTAAAATAAAAGATAGATAACTTAAATATAGCATGTATATATATTCTTTAATAAGCAAACATGTTAGTTAAATATTATTTTAATGAACTGAAATATATATGCTCCTTTTGTCACAAAATTGACAAACAAATCTTCCATTTGTATCACAAAAGATAAATCACATAACTAATATTATGATCACAAAATTATGCAAGAGAAGAAAGATTATGTATGTTTAAATGCCATGAGAATGCATTCGAAATCCAGAAATAAAGCCAATCTAACATAATTAGAAATACACATAAAAGACACCCGATAAAGATTTTTTAAAAACAAATTCACATGAACTCACATATGAAACAAGACCGGTTATGTAAATTCATTTTTAATTGCACAACAATTCTAAAATTAAAAAAAAAATTGTTTTTTTTTCAAATCAAACATATTGGTGATACTGCCTAAATCTCTAAGTCTCTCAATGTTAGAATATAAAATATAAAAACCATCATTCTCTAATAGTTTAAATTTTTAGAGCAGTTTGTGAGTTAATAATATGATATCAAAGCTAGATGTTTAGCTTTGATATCATATAAAAACCATCGTTCTCTAATATCATTTTCATTTTGCTTAAAAATATAGAACTCTATCCATTTAAATTAAATCCACTTCTTGGGCCTATCAAAATGATTTAGCTTACAAGTGGGAGACAGGTTGGCTGGGGGACAGCTGGAATTTTCTATGTGAACGGGTACTCACAAGTCAAACAAATTTCATAAAAACATTTCAATTATCATAATTACCACCATATTATTTAAAATATTATAGTTGTCATTGAAATAATTGAACTCTTTCAAAGAAATCACCTTAACTATACAAAAAATTTCCGCAACACTTCTAAGTGTAATAGAAATAGTTCAAAATACTTATTTTAGCACAAAAATTATCTAAAACATTTCTGTAGTACTTCAGAAATTATTCTGATCATCTATATATGCAATGCTTGTTGCCTAGGACTGTCAGAAAAGCTCACTGGCTCGCGAGATTCGGGAGCTTGGCTCAAACTCTAAATGAGTCGAGCCGAGTCAAGCTAAAGCCAGTTCAGCTCGAGTATGCTCGATATATGATATGTGACATGATTATATATATAATAAATTCAACATGGTTTACTTCCTCACATGCTCCATTTATTAATAAATATTTAGTGTTTAGATAAAATATCAAATAAATAAAGTATGCTATGAATCTTACCCAAATTGGATTGTTTAAAACAAATTATCTTAACTAATTGTGCTATATATAACTTATAAAGTTTATATATATATATATATATGTGTGTGTGTATTTGTAATCATCTCACATATTATATATCAAGCTTACTTGAACAAACAAACTATTTTGACAACCCTACGTATACTAAGGAGTGATAGGTATGTAATGCCATAGAAAAATAATATTTTTATAGTTGATAATAGTAAAATTTTATACTGTATGAAAAATATATTTTTATTTTATCTGAGAACATGTGCTAATTAATATGTTTAATTATACTTTACCCTTTTGTACTTTGACCTAGTATTAGTTTACCCTTGTATACTATAAAAGCGTACAAATAGCTTTCTAAACTTTTGAAAAACTATAACTAAACCTATATATTAAGCTTTCTATGAGTTAAAACTCACATACCAAGCACGTTAATAGTATGTTTTTCTGTTAGATAGGCTAAATTACCCTCATGAAGGTCAAAAAAAAATAATTTTTGGACTTATTATCTCCTTCCTTATGTTGCCTGCCCCTATATTCTTCCAAGAGGAAAATAAATTTTTGAACAATTATGCAGAAACCACCACGATAATAATGGTCTTGTTCCTGGTGGCGTAAATGACCCAGCTTTGTAACTTCTTCATGGCTTAGATGGAGAGAGAGAAGAAGGGGAATTGGAAGGAGGAAGATGGGGTTTTGGTGAGGGAAGAGATGGAGAGGGATGAGGCATGGAGGGACGGAAGGAGTTGGGTTTTAGGAGAGAGGGAGGATGGATGAAAGAAGATGTTGGGAAAATAACGAGGAGAGTGAGAGGGAGAAGATGAGAGAAGGTGTAACTAGTAAATCTTGGGAGAGATGGAATTCGTGGATTTAAATTTTACTTTATTATATAATAAAATCTAGTATTTATTCTAACTATAAAAGGATAAAAAAGTAATTTTAGGGTATCTATTAACAGTGTTACGGGTTGTAGTTAATAAAAAGTCTAGAGAGATATTTGTATGCTTTTATATAATGGGGTAATATAATAAAAGTATACGGGGCAAAGTATAATTAAGCCTTAATAATCATATTAAAATATTTACACTTTTATATATTTATTTTTTTTCTAAATTTCTTATTTTATTATTTAAAGAAATAAACATTCGATTAGGTTAATACATAGTAATGTATTATTTTATCTTTGAATTTGATTTGATAATAATTGGTTTACTAATATTATACTTTTAATGATCTTATTACATATAAAAATTATTTTATCGTATTTTTATTATATCAAATTAAATATTTATTATTTTTTAATATTTATATTAATTTAATAATATAGATATTTGAAAATAGTATTTAATAATAATACTTTATAATATGTACTTATTTTTCATGGAATATTACATCTTTGGCATTTATAATTTTAAGTTCAATTTTATTTTTTAGTGTAAAACAAAAAAAAACAAACATTACATTATATATATATTTTTATTATGTCCAACTAAATATTATTATTATTATTATTATTATTATATGAGATGTATTACATATATAAATAAGTGTTTGAAAAGATGTTTGAGGAATGATAGATGTGTGATGAATTATGATAAGATATTTTAAAAATTTTATAGAAAAATTAAGGGTAACTTAGTAATTTAGTTAGCGTATGATACAAGATATAATTTTAATAAATATTATGTATATTTTAGAATAGTGCTATTTTAATATTTATCCGTTATTTTAGAATAAGTAGTTGTATTTTAGTATTAAGAAAAAAAATATTTCGAAAGTGATAGGATAGATAACGAAGTAAGGAGGACACAAAGTATAGAGTCTTCCATATTGCATAATTTGGCACTTAATTTGGTCTTCATAGAGAGTCATGATTCACATGCACAATTTGAGCCCATGCTTGAGAGAAAATGACAAAATTAAATGTAGATTTATTACTCTCACACTCATAAATGAATAAAAGCTTTCAAAGTAATCAATAACCTAAGTCACCAATTCTTTCTTAGCCCATACTCAATTGGTACAACTTATGGACCTTTGGTAGCTTCTCAAATTATGGGCAATGTTCTTTCTTAACTTTATTAGATGGCTATAGGAGATTTTTAAGCATCTTGCTCTACTTAATTAGATAATGAGGATTTAGATCCTACTCAATGGATTATTAGAGAGCTCAAAATGCTAATTAAGCAGCCTCCCCAAATTTACTCTTTATTAACTAATTACCACAATGAGTGATAGTCTTATTTATTCTTCCTCTTCTTTCATTTTCATGAAAAAAGAGTAGTTATTTACTTATATCATTTATTATGAAGTACAAGTTGGAACTCTTTTGAGCCTAAGTTTTTAGCTTATAATTTTGTTAACAATATATATATATATTGTCTCCCTAGGGTGTATGTACAATTTTAGATGTTCAAACTAAATAAAATTGTGTTTTTTGAGAGGTATGTATACAAGAACAAAATTTAAGAGGGTTATACATATAAATAAGATATATAAAGAAGAAGAGAAAAACTTTTATAGAATTAGCTGTAGTATCGCCAATGCAGTAACGTTAAATGATTCTAGAATTAATATTAAGCTAAATTAAACTAGGCGCCATGAATTATGACCTAATACCACTTATAACCATCGGAGAAAACAAATATGACATTAAAAGTTTAAGTTCCCCTAGACTGTATAATCTTCATAGAGGATTATGTTATTGTTATGGTCCGATCGTATGGGTTAAGTTAGTCTAGTCGGTTGAGTCGAGTCGAGTCAATTTAATTTAGTTAGTTACATTTATCTTATTATTTTAAATTTTAAATAAATTGAATAATCAGCATGTAGCTAAGATTTTTATTTATATAAATATGAGTGGACATGTGTGGATAATAACTTTTGAATGAATATGAATTTAGCAAAATTATTTCTTTTAATATTTATCTTTTCATATAGTCATTAGATCGTAATCGTAGAAGCCTTCTAATCTTTCAAATCCTAGCCATCATCTTCTTTCAGCGGCCACCATATTATATGGTCGTCCACCACCACTCTTGGTCATCTATCACATCGACGATCACTACAATATCAGATATTTATTATTATGTCTTGTTCTAAACTTTTTCCACTTTTTTATTTTTATCTTTCATCCTAATCTCCAATTTAGGTAAAACTAAAGCCATTAAAACCCTAACTCACGAGATTACCACCACCTAAACTTTCAAAAAAAAATTACGTCTAGATCAATCCAGATCTAATTCATAATAGTTGTTGACGAAAAATATAATTTTATAAAATTGCCTTTCACCATGATGCATATTGATAATGTAGGAGAAGGGATGGAATTTTAATATAGACTGTGAGGGAGAAAAATTAGGAGGGTTTGAGGGGAAGAAAAGTAAAAACTATTAGGAGAGGGAAATAGGAGAGTGAAAGAATATATATATATATATAATGAAACATCTGAACATTATTACTTTTAGGAGGTTTTTGGTGTCACATTTATTTTTTTCATCAAAAGATCTAAATGACACTGGGTCATAGCTTAGGAAGTTTAGGTGTAATTAAGCCATAATATTCTATATTCACATGCTACAGAGAAGTCAACTGAGCATCTTATTCAAAAAAAAAAAAGTGACCATGAACTGGTCTATGTTCTTGTTTGTTATACTCTTTCTTCTAAAGAGACAAATGTTAAATGGCAGCCAATGAGTGGGACGCTTAGCTACTCCACCCTTCAGCAACTTGCAACTATAATTAAGAAGGTAGCAAGAGGTCTTCATATTAGTATCCTGGCCTAGTCTTCTACCATGCAAAATTGATCAAAACACCATATGGATGAATTAACTTAATGATAATAAAAGTAAAACATAGGATGATTTTGATTTACAGTAAAAAAAAACCTCCATATTGGTTCATATCTCCCATAAAACTTTATAGAATTAATGCACATAAACTACAGGACATGGATTTCAATCTTGCAAACCAATACTTCATGCTCTATTATATCTTCTCTCTCTCTCTCTCTCTCTCTCTCTCTCTCTCTCTCTCTCTCTCTATATATATATATATATATATATATATATGCATCTAAGTCAAAGTACCTCTTTCTCTAGACAAAAGTACTCATTCAAATATGCAAGGTACTGCTCAGAGAAAACATAATGAACAAACTCAACTAGCAAATATCATAGTTATCCTATAACAACTTTGCTATTCTAACACAAGACAGAGTTAAGAACAAACACATGGAATATATAAGCAAAAATTACAAATATATATATATATATATATATATATTTCTAGTTGTGCTTGTTCTGGGTATAGATGTAGTCAGTGCTAGCAGCCAGAGTTCTCCTAATCAAGCACTCCTCTTGACCCTCTTCATGATCACACCCTTCATCCATCTTCTCAGAGCTAGTCTGATCCTCAAATCCCTACAAGCAAATAAGAGGCCTCATGGTATACTGAAGTAATAGATCAAAAAACAAATTAAGTGGCTTTAATCTTTTGTTATCATAAACAGATTGGATGATATATTTATATATATATGTGTGTGTGTATATATATACCTTTCCTTGGCCATTAATCCTTTGGTCAGCTGGCTCAAGTCTCCTCGCCTGGCTAAGGGAGAGGAACAGGAGGAGGAGGAGAAGAGATACAGCAAGGAGGGAAGTATACTTATTTGATGACATGATTGGCTTTAGAGAGAAGGGGAGATATGCAAAGAGATTTTGGTAAGTGGGGAAGAGAAGAGAACTGGAGGTCTTAAATAGATGCCATAAGCGGATAAATATATATAATCCTTATACGTTATTTATGTGTAGGAAAATTTTGGTAGGCCCGTAGCTAACTGTTCTTTCGATATAGCATATAAAATTAATTTTATACTTCTTTTTTTAAAATCCATGCATATTTTGTTATATATATATAGAGTGCATGTAATTTATATCTGTCCATGCACACTAAAATTTATTATTCTAAATTAAATATAATTAAATTGTAAAAGAGCTTTGATAGCTAACTGTATGACTTAGTTGCATAATTATTATTATTATTTTTTTGCATGTTAACCGCCTTCTAAAATTTCTTATATATCCTTCTAAATTTTATCTCTCTCCTATAACTTTTAAAACTCATTGTTTTTGTATGGATATCTTTTAAGTAATATTTGGCGGTTATAACCTAAATCTTAATAATTTGTACTGTGAATCGAGCCAAGGTGAGTTTATTTGTAGACATGGTGATAGTAATTTGATAGTGGATTTAATGGATATGATGAGATCTATATAATGAGAGCGGAAGGATAATAGTGATGATGATGACGTCAAATAAATCTATAATTTAGAAAGAAATAAGAGAGAGAAGATTGTCAGCCTTGAAGAAGAAGAAGAGGGATCGACGAATGAGGAGGGAGGACCTAGCCGGTTGCTAGGGTTTGAACGAGGAAAGAGAAGATGGCCAGTTTTATTGGACTAGATTAATCGACAGTCAAAAAGGAAAGGAGTGGCGTTGACTTGATGGCCTTGGATTTAAGAAGAAGGTTGAGAGATGAGGTAGGAGATGATAGAATGTCAATATTCTTCCATAATTTCAAATGGTTGACTTCCACATATTTAGTGGCTAACCAAAATTTAAAATAATTTAAATTAATCTAACATAATGATTTTAGCACCAAACGTCCGAATGTTGTTGGATTGGCATAAAAATGTTGTTGGCTACACTGTAGTCTCCGATTCAGGTGTTTGAACGCCAGGCTGTAGTCGTTCGAATGCCAAAATCCAGGAGCACAATAGGGTTATGGCATTTGCACGTTGGGCTATGGCCGTTCGAATGGTAACATTTGAAAGCATTTATTCTCTCATGGAAATGTTGCATTTGAATGTCGAGCTATGACTGTTCGAATGCCAAAAGCCGAGAGTCTTATTTGGGGCTTTGGTAATCGAACGCTATATAGTATTGTTCAAACACAATAGCTCGAGATTATTGTTGCGGAAATAAAAATTCTAATAATAACATAATTCATCACAACAAATTCAATGTCCCATATGAGTTGATCCAATCTTACCCGGATCATATCAATTCGACATAATTAAATAGAATTTATATAAATAAGAATAGAAGGCATCTCTGACTTTCATAGTTACCTTAATGAAATCTTAATGATAGGTTCTGTTTACAAGACGTCTATACAAATTAAAAACAAAGGTTTTGATGGATATCCATGCAAATATCATCTCAACAAATATCACAATATTTATCCCTATTAGATATTGTCTATTGCCATTTTGGCTTCCCATTTATTATGTTTATGTTTGTAACTGTTTGTTTGGTTTAAATCATAGTAACCATCTTTTAATTTATTATATTTAATCCCTACAAATTTTTAATATAAAAAATAGACTACTCTTTATTTAAACAAAAAAAATTAATCCCTAATTTGCTTGTTATTAGCTAACTCTAAATTTAATAATAGTTTGGTTGTTATGCTGAATATAATAAGAGAAGCAAAAGTTGAATTGGTTAGTTGATAAGATGGCGTATGGTTGCACTCAAAATAGTAGTAGTGATAATAAGAAGATGAAGAAGGAAGGGGATATAAAATATAAAATTATTATTTTTTCGCTTAAGTTTTCAGAATAATTTGTGATTTAATATAATATCAAAGCAAACATCCTAAATCCAAATTTTGTGTAAGAATATAAAACATTCATCCATTTAATTCGAGTCTAGTTCTCGAGTCAGAAGTCGATTAAAATACATCTAAAATTTGAGCTTCATAAGCGTTGTAGCTTCGTATGCGATGAATTTTCTTATTGGAGAATTATACACATAATTTGAACTCGTCGTAGCTCTAGTCTAGTATATATTTAGTCTATGAACTCTATTGTATATTTTTTATTATCAATCACAAGCTCAAAGGCTATAAGTTAGATAAATAGACTAGTTCTTACCAATATATATGTTGGATAATTATGTTAATTCTTTCAAGAAATGAGTCAGAATAAGTTCAAATCATACATATATAGGGCTTGAAAAATAAATGAGTAGCTCGACTCGAATTTAGCTAAGTTGAAGCCGGCTTGCTTAATCTTAGCCTAATAAGCTCGAATTATATATACAAATAATAAGCTCGAATTATGTATAATTTACAACCATTAGATAGAGTTGGAGTCAAAATCAACTTATTTAAGGCTTAATAATAGTCTCACCTCATTTGCAACTTGAAAATAGACTAATTTAATGCCCGATGAGCTCAACTCGAATTGAGATTAGCTCATTTAAAGTTTTAAAATAGAATCAATTGAGCTGAGCCTGGACAAAATTTTTGGCTCAAAATTAATATCGAGCTCCTAAGCTGAAACCGCTCGCTCAAGCTTGGCCAGTTGTTTACACCCCTATTCATATATAATCTTAAAAAAAAATTTAAACCCTTAATCTGCATGATTTGTTGATAAGACTCAATAATTAAGTATTACAGGGTTGATCTACACACTCTATTATACTTCAATGGTTGATGTATGGCTTGCAAAGGCTATTTAAAAGTTCAGAGGGGGGAGTAGGTTTTGACCATCTTTACAAAATTGCATGGCTTGTTTTTGAAAACAGTGACTATAAGATGATTCGAAAACCATAAACATCTTTTATTGTTTCTCTTCCTAAATTATTTCGTACATATACGTGCCAAAGATAAGAACAAAATTTTCTATTGGATCAATGCATCATTGTCAACGCTTTATATTCAATTAAATCGAGCAGTTGAAATTCAAATTCGAAATTTCTCGTAGAAATTTAAATATTATGTCACATGAGAATTCAACTCCAGGCTAAGATTCTTAAAAACTCTCGCTTACGATAAAAGAGGAGTTCTAATGGACGGCGACACGAAAGTATTTTACTTCTTTCTTTGTTTCTTGCATTTGACTTTTAAAAGGGAACGTAAGCATTTACGTTTGTTCTCAAGTAAAGAAAGAAGAAGAAAAATCTAGTCAACTTTGGAATCGCTGACATACGGTGATTCATCTTTGCATGTTGATATTAGTAAAGAAGACATTAGATATTGCCAACTTTGATGGTTTAAAGAATTTCGGATCGAACCCGATCTATATATAATCTCTTTTAAATTTCTTATTATACGAAGGTTTGGCTCTATTGCTCATGCCATATAGTACGTTTGACTCTTGAATTATATAAAAATAGTTTAAAAGATGCTTAATTATTTTAATAGTACAAGTAGTATCCAAAATATATATATAAAAGACACCATGCAATATTGAGTTCCTGATTTGTTATTATTTATACATTGATTTTTGGACCATTATTCCAACCCTACCTTTTAATTTAGTGGTTGAGGAACACTTTCTATTTGGAAGAGTATATATATATATACATACTTAATTGTATATGATTTAGTGGTTGAGGGAAACTTAATGGTATCCCATTTAGATCGGTGCAGTTAGAATTTAAACATGGGCATACTCTATTAATTTTTGTACCGTACCGATAAGTTTCTGAGAAAGTAAATTCTTTTATAATGTAAACTCTTTAGATTGGCAAATATCATGCTCATCCCCAACAAAGAGAGTCCAAAGGTGGTTAGCGACTTTCGTCTTATCAGATCATGTAACACAATTTATAAAATTATTGCTAAACTTCTCATCTTGAGGATGAAGCTGTTGTTGAACGACATCATCTCTTTAGCTCAAAAAGCCTTTGTTCCTAGCCGGTAGATAATGGATAATCATGTGGTAGCTTAAGAGATATTGCGGCACTTTCAAATCTCAAACAATCAGAAAGAATCTTTTACGCTTTAGGCAGATTTATCCAAGGCTTTTGACCGGCTAGAATAGAGCCTCGTCAAGGATTGCCTAAGTGAGTATGGACTTATCTAAATTCGTGGACCTTATCTATGCTTGCATCTCAGTTGCAACTGCCGTGGTAGAGATAAATGGTTCAACAGATGGATATTTCAACCCTATAAGTGGCATAAGACAAGGTTGCCCTCTCTCGATTCCCTTATTCTTTCTAAACTCAAATGTCTTCTCACTGCTGTTAGAGGATGGAAGGAGGAAAAGGAGAATCATTAGTATTAAGGTTGCAATGGGAGCTCTCCGTCTCATCCTCCCTCGATCAAATGTGAAAGCCTATGTGTTTATTGTTGACAAGATTTAGGAAAAGCTTTCAAGGTGGAAGACCAACTCTCTCTCACATGCAAGGAGACTTATCCTTCTTAGATTAGTCTTGGGCTCAATCCCTCTCTATTTCATAGCACTTTATATCTATCCCAAAGAGCTGCTCTCAAAGTTGAATCGTCTTATGAGGATTTCTAGTAGGGTTTCTCTGGCGAGAAGAAACATTTATATTTGAAAAGCTGAAAGAAAATCTGTAAACCGAAATATGCCGAGAGACTTGGTGTTTGATGGTTAGACATAGTTAATCAAGTGTTAGTTTTGAAGCTTGTGTGGCATTTGATCAAGGATCTGATGTTGGACTAGGCTTCCTTTTTGAAGGATTGCTACTTTGAGTATCCTTTTGGCAAGCAAGATGGAAACCTCAAGCCTCTTGGACGTTGAACTCGATCCTAGGATTATGTAGCCAACTCTAGAGAAGTGTCATATGGTAGGTGGAAAATGGCCAATCAATCATGATTGTTATAAACACCTAGATCCCTCATGACCTAATAGAGGTGCAACTCCTATTTGACATAGTTAAGATAGCGGACCTGATGAATGGAGGCGAATGGGACGAAGGCAAAATCCATGCACTTCTTGCAAGTGAAGTAGCGATGGCTAGTAAGAAGATTTTCATCAGCCCTCATTAGCCCAGCAACCACCGCCGACCCAGGATAGATTGGTATGAAAGCACTCCACTCATGGAAATTCTCTATAAAAACCACCTTCAACTTGCTTTGAAATAGAGACTAGTCCATCTCTTTCTTTTGTGAAAACAAACATAAGTTGTGGAAAACCTTATGGGGATACAAGAAGGCAAGGTTAAGAGTGCAAACTTTTCTCTAGCCCTGCTTGAACGGAGCTATTGCAGTTGGTGAGGTCATAACAAAGTGCTTACCTCATGTGGATACCACCTATCTAGTATGCAAAACTGCTTCGGAGAGCATCAAGCATCTTCTTCTAGGCTGTGACTTTGCTCGTACTACATGGTTTGCAAGCAATCTTGGGCTAAGGATTGATCGCATACCAGACCACTTGGACAGATGAATCATGCTTATTGACAGAGCGATTGAACGCAAATGATCTAGCTTTGTTCACTTTGATATGGGAGATTTGGAAAGTAAGAAATGACAAGGTCTTTAGAGGAGTGGACTGCACTCCCATCTCGATGTGAAGGGCTGCTAAAAGGAGTACATCCATTGCAAATGTTCAGCATGTAGAGAAAACCCCCATCGTGCCATGCTCACAACCTAAGGACACAACCCAAGCAAATAATTTGGTCAACTAGGTAGATGCTTCATAGAGGGTAATTGCAAATGAGAACTTGGTATTATACTCCACAAACATCTGAACTTGTTTTGCGTGGCTAAATGCATCCACCTTGATCACTGCCCCAACGTTTTAGTTGGGGAAATGTTAGCTTTGTTCAAAGGATTGGAGACAATGGAAGGCTTTTTTTGTCAAGACTACTAGATTTTCAGTAATTCTCTTAGTGTGGTGAAGGTTGTTAATGGGTAGATTGATAATGTTAATTGACATCTCTACTCGTTGGTGATTGAATCCAAATAGTGGATTTATACTTACCCTAGGATTAGGGTATGTTTTACGAGTCATGTAAACAATGGGGTGGCTTATAAGCTAACTAGTCTGGATTCTCAAGTTTGTATAACTGGAGTTTAGATTGATCTACTAATAGATGAAGATTGTAACATATTCCCAAATGAATATTAAATGTTTGACCTTATTAAAAAAAAAACTTTTTAGATTTATTATAAAGATCAATAGCACTTCTTTCCATTTGGCAATCAAAATTGGAGTTGTTTTAGTTTGAATATTACTGTTGTTATTCAAAATTCGTTCAAAGGAGATAAATTTGTTCAAGCATAATTCTCCAAAGAGCAACATATTTCTGTGGGAAATTTGTTTGAACGGAATTTTTCAAAGAGCAATGTATTTCTAACGTAGGAAAGACATTTGAACGAGATTTTCAAGTAGCAAAATATTACAAACTGTGAAGGGCATTCAAATGAGATTTAACCTATTTAAATGGAGAGCAGAAGATTTCTCTTTTTCAGTTTGAGTTATCTTCAAATCAGGGCTTTTGGAGAGACTATCTTTTGAGACCATAAAGTTTTGAAAAAAATAAGATGCATTCCTCGAGACTATTACAAATATTTGTGAGAGCAAAAAAAGAAAAGTTGGAAGAGTTAAATGATGAAGTTTTTGTACCACATTTTGGTGGAGCTCTAATAAATTCAAGATTATGTTTGCAATTGCCTTAAAAATCACAAAGGCAGGTCTTCAACTTTAAGAGTCACTAAGGTTGGGTACTAAGCATGAAAAACGATGTATTGAGAGAGGAGTCAAGCAATTCAGACATAATTGTGGGTAACAATGGATGGTCTGTAAGTATATTATAACTGTTGATTATTATAATATTTAGTTTGATCCTAGATAAAAAATTCTTTGTTCTTTACCCTTGTTCGGTAAAAGATTTTTCTACGTTAAAAAATTGTACTTATATGTCCTCTTACATTTGTTATTTTAGTTTTTATTTGACATTCTAATTGGGAAGACATCTTCTAGCAAGTAAGTAAATATTTTTATTTGGTATCATAGTAGAACTCTCGCCTTAGAGAGAGATCCTTTAGAAGATAGAACTTCTTAGAGAAGGATTATTATTAATCTTTCATTACTTGATGGATCAAACTATCCATACTAGGAAATCAGGATGTGAGCATTTTTAAAATCAATTGATTAATGTGTTTGATTTTCTATTATTTGTGTTTATAAATCTCCTAATGTTACCGATGAAAATAGAAATGTTATTAAAAAACTATTTCTAAGTGAGTTAAGATTGATTATGTAAACTCTTGCTTTAATAGCAAAAGAATTAATGTCATTTTCAATGGGGTCACTCATAACAAATTGTATCGAATATGTAATTGTGAGATTGCTAATGATGTATGAGATATATTTGAAACTACCCATGAGGGGACTCTCTTTATTAAACTTTCAAAACTTTAAATGTTAACTACTACCTTTGAGACTCACTATATGGAGGAGGATGAAACTTTTGATGAATTTTAGTCAAGCCATTTGAGAGAATTTTAACCTTTGTGAGCGGATACTTGAGAGAAAAATCCCCAAATCTTCTTTTGAAAGATTTCAAGCAAAAGTGACTATTATAAAAGAGAGTAAAGATGTTGACTATCTTGAAGTTGAACAACTTGTAGATAATCTTCAAACCTATGGAACCACTCTTCGATCACTAAAAAAGGATAAATAATTTGCCTTAGCGTCCATCAAGAGGGATGATGATGAGTTTGATGATATATTTGATCTTGAGATGATGGAGCTTATGAAAAATTTTAGGAAATTTTTTAAAAATTCAAGAGATGCTATGAGTAACAAGTTCAAGACCAAAATCCTAGAGAGAATCAAAATTATAGTGAAGCCCTACTATCCCTATTACTAAATGCTCAAAGCCTAAGAACAAAAGTCAAGTGGGAGAGGTTTAATATTATGCTTGTCAAGGTTATGATCACTTTGCTAAAGAGTTTGTCAATAATAAGAGAAGAGAAATAAAATTATAAGCTACTTGGGATGATACAGATGAATCTAAGGATGATGGTCATAATCTCGATCAAGAAAAGTTTATTGCTTTTACTATAACGTTGTTATCCAACAATAGTTTTGTGAGATGTCTATTACAGGTGAATAAAACAAAAATAATAAAAGGCAGTGACAAATAAACAAACTAAAATGGTAAAGCAATATTAAGACATTATGAATGACTCAGAAGAGGAGAAAAACTAAATTCAAGAGAAACTAGATAAATTTCTTTCTATCTCTCAAACTTTAACTTATATATTATTTTTTACTACTTGATAAAAATGAATTTTAGGAAGTGGATCTACATGAGCGACTTACCTTGCAAGAAATTTCAGTTGAAAAAAAATTAATTTTCTTTAGTCTAAATTACAAAAAGCTATAAATATGTATAAATTTGATGTAGGTTCAAAAAGCTTGAACCAACTACTTAGAGCTCATTTAGAAGGGCCGAAGAGGCAAGAGCTAGTATACAAATGTAAAATTTCAACTTTATCATCTCTAAGAAAGCCTTGTAATGTATCTGTATCTTCTTAGCCCTCGTTTACTTATTGGAATCGAAATAGGCTTATTCTAAAATAAGCCTCCTTATTCTGGTATAGTAACTAAACAATATCTTACCTTATTCTAGTAAACTAATTCAACATTCTCTCTTATCTTATTCTACACATCTTTTAAAAACTAATTTATTAATACCTTAAAATTATTATTTTACCCTTATGAGTTGACAACACTAATTTTTGGTCTAATCAGTTGTAGTTATATTTCTCTTTCTCTCTCCTATTTCTCTTTTATCGAAAGGCAGTCATGTCCTTCTTCATCGAGCCTAATGCTGAGCACTCTCAACCTTTGCATGCTTCTCCTTCGATGAAGCACTACGAGCAGCATGTTTCCCTCTAACAAAGCACTCTCCTTATAAGAGCACACTTCTCCCATCTCTCCGATCAACCAATAAGAGGGAGGCTCTTGCCATGCACCTCCTGCAAGCTACTCCGCAGGCGATGCACCAAAGACTGCATCTTTGCCCCCTTCTTCCTTTTCGATGAACCCTACAAGTTTGCTATCATCCACAAGGCCTTGGGCGCTAGCAATGTTAGCAAGATGTTGTAGGTGCAGCACCTCTTGCTAGCTCTATAGCTACCTACCTACCACTCTCTACAGTACTAGTTTTATTATGAAAGATCTAGTCTTAATATGCTGCATAGATTTAGGAGGAGAAGAGGAGTTCAATTATTACCACCAGACATGCAACTCATGATACTACTATATATATCTATTATTAGTTCACATTTTTCTTTGAGATATATTTCTATCATTTAAAGTGATATGCCTCGATGCGAATTTCTTTTTATGTGAATGTGGATTTATACTATGGTGTGAGGATTTATAACTATGCTCCCATGATTTTTTAGGTAGTTAGTGCAAATTTATTTTATGTAGTGCTTAGTATTTATTACTAATAATATCTAGGACAGACTTATTTTATAATTTCTAAGTATGCATGCATAAATTTTTTGGTAGGTAGTGTAGACTTATATTTTTCGGCAGTGCGAACTTATTTTATGTAGTGCTTAGTATTTATCAATAAAAATATGCAGTGAGGACTTATTTTATGATTTATAAGTATGCATGCATGAATTTTTGGGTAGTTAGTGCATACTTACATTTTCCTACCGTGCAGACTTATTTTATATAGTGCTCAGTGCTAAGTATTTGTTGTCCTTTGGATATAATGTAGATTTTATTTATCCGTAGTGCAAAGGAATATGCGGGTACCAATAGTGCGGCAAAATACATGGATATTTACCTATAGTGCAAAGGAATGCATGGGTATTCACTAGCAGTGTGGTAAAATACGTGGATATTTACTAGTAGTGCAAAAAAAAAAAAAAGCATGGATATTCACCAGCAATGCGAAGAAGTAGGGTTTGTTCAATACGTGTCTGTAAATTTTATTTTTTACAGAGGGAGCAACTGTTAAAAGAAAATTTTGATCCCAGAAATGCGGGGAAGTGCCTATTAAATACAAGAATTGTGAGTATATAAAGTTTAGTAAGATCGCAGTTGTAATAAAAAATCATAGCCCCGGTGTGTGAGGTTATTTTTTTCGTTGTGTGAACTTATAACCACACATTGTTCCATAGTATATGGTTATTTCATTGCAATGCATGATTATTTTGCATAGGGTGCGGGATTCTTCTTTGCAATGTGAGCTTATAATCATGCATTACCCCGCAATGCAATATTTTTTCTTTTCTTTGTGGGTATATGAAGCATTTCAAGTCCACAATTATAATAAAAAATATTAAAATTTTAGATAAATATATATTACTACTACTACAATAAGCTAATCAAGGGTATTTTTTTGTCATTTGATATAAAACATCATCAATTACCAATACAAATTCATTATTCTTCAATACTTTTGTATCAACTTTATCTCACATCAAATATAATTATTACTCTTTATACTAATATTGAACTAAACATTACAATAACGTATACTAGTATTAGCTCTCTTCTTTTGGTATTAAAAATTTAAATACTTATGCCTATTCCACCCTTATTCTACAAGTGAACGGGAGCTTATTTTGTAAAATCTAATATTGATATGTATGTCCCCTTGTAAGAATGATGTTAAGATTGCTATGTATGATTATGTGAAGCATAATATATCTAGAAATGATCGTAAAACTAAATCTTTTATTCCTATTTATCACTGATGTCATATTAAGGGTTATATTAAATCTCAATATCACTTACAATATGGCAACCCTTAAACCACACAAACCATAACTCACCTAGATATAATAACTTTAAAAAATGATGTGAAGTAAAAATAAAGATTGTGTTGATCAAGAAGATTAATCTTTTGGCACCCTTTCAGAGTGGTGTTATTGAATGGTCATTTAGCATGATATGTTAGCCAGGGGAGCTGGTTTGTTTATTTTTTTGCCCTAGTCATGTGTTTCAGTGCATATGTTTAAAAAAATTGTTTTCTCTTTTTTTGCTTCATTGGTTTTATATCTTTTTGGTTTTCCCTTCAGTTTAGGATTAACAAAATTTTATTTTTTTTAGAAAAAGTTGACATTTGATTGATCGATACTAGTTTATATCTAGAGTCATCATATATGTTATCTTCTTAGTTGTTAATTCACTTTCACATGCATTAGATGTATATTGTTTAGGCAAGGTGTTTATATATTCATATTCTTATATATATTGATTTTTATTTTGTGTTCTTTAACGGATAGCCATATACCAATAATTTTTGGCATGCATGGATGGCTTTCACACTATGTGACAGGTAGCCTTTTTCTTGTATTATTTTTTTAATATTTTAAATGTTAAATTAGACATTAATTTCAAGATGACTTTCGCATTAGACAAGTTAACATATTTTTAATAAATTAATGTTAATTAGGTTGAATGGTCAAACAGAGTGAAGCTAAAAAAATGTCAAAGCATGCCACAAGCACTATATCCAGATCAATGCGTGCGCGCACGCATGCAAATTAAGATGGTTTGATGTTGGACTTTTAGGTCATTTGCATTGTTACTCGTGTAATTTTGAATCATGTTTCAAAATAAGTAGCGATATTTTGCTTCTGAATATGGCTTCACTTATTTTATAGTTATATTGTCATCTATCAATTGTATATATATATATATATATATATATATATATGTGTGTGTGTGTGTGTGTATGTGTTAGGAAATCTATTCATACAAGAGATTTCATCTCGTAGGTATTAACTCACGAACTACTCTAAAAGTTAAGGCCTTATTTGGTTTGAGGCTAAGTCCTAAACTTGATTAGTTAATTTTATTTTTTAGTCTTGATTTAGGTATCTTAAATTAGGCTAAAAAATGTGATGTTTAATTGTGAATTAGACTAAAGTGTAATTATTACATTTGATATGATATCCGAAAGTAAAAATTATATTAATTTTAGAGAAGATTAAATGATATATAAAATTAATGGACCAAAATTTCCTTTAACTTGAAGGATAAAATTTAAAAATATTAATTAATTAATTAATTAAAAGTTTTTAAATACTGATTTGCTGGTTTACATACTATATATAAACCTGTAAAGCATAATAAGAGATTAGGAAAAAGTTGGTACTTCTATAAGAAAGCGAACTCATTGAATTATTATTCATCACTATTCATATTTTAATTGTATTACTCCTTTTGGTCATGATAACATGGTAACAACTGTTAGATTTTCTAAACCACACTATATTAACATAACAATAGCCTATTATCTTTTTTTTCTTATTACTTTATGGAGAGCTCTTGTGTAGTTATGTAGTGTCTTTTTAAGGTTGAAAATGGATTGAATACAAATGTAACAGTATTCAACTCACAACCGAATTTATATTTTTGGTATGGATATAAATTTAGATACAGATATTGAATGAATAGAAAAAAATTTAAAATATATTTTAACTAAACAGGTAGTTTTTGGATAGAGAATCAGATCTTAAACGGAAGTTGATTGAATATTAAATTAATTATGATATTTATTTAGAGACAATTAACACAAAAACATTAAGAATTTTACAAAAATAAGTTTCTTGCACGTTAAATACATATAAAATTAGCAAAATTAATCTCTACAAATAATATATAACATATCATTAATAACAATATCAATATTCACTATTTAAATAAGCAAACTAAAAATTATAAATTATTAAAAAAAATATGGCGGATAAACGGATATATGATATCCGTAAGTCTAAAAATTATATTTGAATCCCTATCATATTTTTTTCTTTCAAAAATTCTATCTGTATCTGGGTTGAATAAAAATCTTTTATTCGAATCGAATTAGATAGTGGGTCGAGTCAGAGTTAATCCTTACTTGTTTTCACCCATACATCCTTTCTATTATGAGGAAATGTTCTCTTAGGTTAGATGCTAAGGAAGATAATTTATGCATTTGTCGTCATGGGATTAATATGTTGGTGTTTGATTTAGGTCGAGATATGAATCTACTCTCGACCTCTTGCGATTGTTTCTTTAATTAGTAATTTAGTGGACAAAATGCTATAGATTCCTTTAGATTTGAATGAAATCTAGGTTAGCTTGAATGAAAGTATTTTTATTTTTTATAGTTAACTTAATCAAATATTAACAGTTAGTTAATCATTACATTCGAGGGTTTAGTTAATAATTATATTCAGAGGGGTATTCATATGAAAAGTAAGGGTTTTTAACTTTTAAGGGGTATCTATGGAAAGACAAAATATTTTGAACCATATATATACAAATATCACGGGTACACATGAAAATACCAACTTTTGAGGGGGAAATCATGTAAAAAGGCCCAATTAATTATTTAATCTTATCAGATTAAACTGCTAATTACGATCATATTCTGGTCCGGTCTGTCCGGAGAAAGCTAAAACTGGGACTGAAGGAGGACACCGCTCGACTGAGAGAGAGAGAGAGAGAGAGAGAATGGTGCACCCATCGAGGCTCACCTTCTCAGCCTCGGCCGCGAGGGCCGCCGCACGCGACACCAACCTCGGCGATCTCGATGATGACGAAGAGGAGCCCGGCGAGGTGATCGAGTCGGCTCCTCCGCTCCGCGTCGGCGAGGAGAGGGAGATCACCGCTTCCGGCATCAAGAAGAAGCTCCTCAAGCCAGGCCATGGCTGGGAGACTCCCGTCTCTGGAGACGAAGTCACAGGTCGATTGACCTATACCCACGTCAAGATTTCCCAATTCTATTGCAATTTACCATCTCGATCTGCAAAGTTCTGATTTTATGTGTTTGCGAATCCCAGTTCACTATGTGGGATCCTTGCTCGATGGGACCAAGTTCGTTTCCACCAGAGACAAGAGCGAACCGCTCACGTTTACGCTTGGAAGTGGTGGGGTTTTGCTCACTTTTGCTTGCTTTTGTTATCGTCACTCAATGCAGCAATTTGCCGTCGTAGTCTGTTTAATACTTTGCATGTTATGGTCCTACTGCATCTCTCATCCTCATGCTTTGCTTTTAGAGTGTTGGTTTCTTCAAAATTGTTCCCTCAGAATCAGAGGTTACAGTAGCTCCTTTACCATTCAAAATGTAATGCCTGTTACATTCTTTAGATGAAGCTAGTTATCATGATATAACTTTCTTGGATAAAATTTTGAAGCTTTTCATAACTTACCAATTTTTAAGATGAAGAAGAGCTTCCAGATCGCCTTTCTATTCATTGTTTTGTTGGCAAAACTTGGCTTGGCTTGAAATGGTGGTACACGTGGAAGTCCTAATCATGTAACTATATGGTGATGTAATCTGTCAATAGAATTCTGCGTTTATAGAAAGCTAATACTATCAAATTGGCATTCCTGCACATGTTAGATTGCAGCAGTGTCGCTTAAGACAGTAATCCACAAAATCACCAACTCAGTCCTGTGCTTAGCTAGATGACTGCTAGAAATTATCCTATAATATACTGTAGTTCTAATTTTAGTACGCAAGACCTTTCTATCTAGAGAAGGACAAACTCTTCATAAGCTCTTTGTGCACTTGCTTCCTAGGTGCTTCGTTACACTAAATCTATCTGAAGTTCTTCATCCATCCACATAGTCTTGCTTTTGTTTGTGGTGACTAAAATTCTAAAAATCTAGTTGGTCTTCTATTCGACTGAAACTATAGATTCCAAACTGCAAAATAATTAAAACAAATAAAGAGATAATTACATGAAAACTTGCCATAAAATGAAGCCGAGAAAGAAGGTAATTTGTTTGGTGCACAAATCCTCCCACTGAGATTCTATTTTCAAGTGTTGAAACTGATAATCTTTATTTCGTTCATTAGGAGAGGAAGTTATTGGATTGGATCAAGGAATAATAACTATGAAGAAAGGGGAAGTAGCGCTATTCACATTGCCCTCATCTTTGGCTTATGGAAGTGTTGGTGCTGAAGGTGTTCCTCCTTATACTGATCTTAAATTTGAGGTGGAACTGATATCGTGGCTGACAGTAGTAGACATCTGTAAGGATGGTGCATTAGTAAAGAAAATTTTGTCAGGTGGGGGTGATAGGCAAGCAGGGGATCTGGATGAAGTTAGAGGTATTATGATTTATGAAGACAACTATATTTCAATCTTATTGCATCTTTATTTTTGAAATTAAAAAACTTTAGTGCTGATTATCAATTTTCTACTGCTTATATTCTTAAAATAATGATGATTCTTCTTATCCAAAACAGTCAAATACCAAGTCAAGATACTTGATGGGTCAGTTGTCGCAGAAACTCCCGAAGAAGGATTAGAATTTTATGTTAATGAAGGTACTCTGTTCTAGTATCTCCTGAAGACAAACTCATACTTTATAGTGCTGCCCTTGATGTAATTTACTGTTGTGCTTCTGTTACATAAGGATTACGGATATCCAAACTCAAAAGATGCACGTCTTTTTGCTTTTATGCCATGAACAGCACTCTAACTGATCCTTTACAGGGCATCTGTGTCCAGCATTGCCAAAGGTGCTGAAGACAATGAAAGTAGGAGAGAAGGCTGTTGTAACTACTCAACCACAATGTATGTCTCACTACTCCACCATTTACTGATATTTGAAATTTGGATGATTTTACCAGTGTTCCATTCCCTGATTTTTCTTCTTCTAATCTATGACTCTATGGCGTACTCTGTAAGATCTATCTCACATTCCGAGCAGAAAATTTAGGGGCTTCCGTTGACGCCTTACATATCAGCAGAGAAAGAGACAAAATTGAGACAGTTGCAATTTTCTTGATTGTCATGGTTATGGGAAAAGAACTTACGACCTAATGTAATAGCTGTAACAAAATTAGATGCTGTGGTTGCAATTGTGAATAAGTAAAAGTTTTGAAGAATTCCATATCCCGCAGAGATATCTTTGTACAAAATTTAGAGGAGATCAGAAGGACCTGATATTTTCTATGTACAAAACTCACTAATCCATCTTTATGCTTTTTTTCCTTTTTTCTCTGACATATTTATATTTTCTGTGTAAAGTAAAACAAGAAGAGTCAAGAGACTATTTCTTTTTTTGCTTGTACTATTCTATGTTTGGACATAGAATTGCATTAGCTGAAATATCATGAACCCTGTCTGTTGGTAATAGAAATGGTATCCTTGAACTAAGAGGTTTCCCAGCGACACCGACCATATAGTGCTCCTATTCTCAGTCTGAGAAAAAGAGAGGCCAGCAATGTATTATAGCTGGAGAGTGGCACAGTGTGGAGGGAATACCAGCTAAATCCATCAAATTCATCTAGTAGTCACTCTAATGTCCTCTTGACTCTTAATGAGCTCATCAACGTCTAATGTATTACGGAATCTATTTCATTACATGCCCTTCTAGACAGAAAAAGTTGGACAGTAATTGAAATGCCTATTCCCTTTATCTACCCATTTTAGTACTATCTTTGTATCTATCAGTTTAGTTGATTTATAAATTATATGTTTCTTAAGTTGCTGAATGTGAGAAAATGTTCTCCCTATATATCTTCCAGTTGAAACTTCAGGATCATTCTTCTTTGCCTCATGCCTCCCTTTATATTGTCAAAGTTCTCTTCCTTAGGAAATTAACCTCACTCTGTGACAGTGTTCTGCAGATGCATTTGGAGAAGAGGGTAAAGATGCTCGTGAGGGATATCCTCCTATTCCCTCGAATGCCACTTTACGCATTGATGTTGAGCTGGTATCTTCAAAGCCTGTTGTTGATGTCACAGGAGATATGAAGGTCCTAAAAAAGATAATGAGAGAAGGTGTTGGTACTCGTGCGCCACATGAAGGGGAGACTGTTCGTAGTAAGTATTGCTTGATTCATCTCATATGTAAGGAATATCACTGAAACTCTGAAAGAACTTCTAATCTTCACATCTATTCTTCTTCAGTTAGGTACAGGGCCATGTTGGAAGATGGAATTTTGTTTGAGAAGTTAGGCTTTGATGGAGGACTTTTTGAATTTGTTATTGATGAAGGTCAACTTATGTCTTTCTCATGTGACCTTATATTTTTCTTGAGCAGCATTTGTTCATATAATTTCATACTAGGGCATCAAGATTTGTATTTCTGTATGTTATAATTACACTTCTTCTTTTTTCCCTTTTGTACTTTCAGAACAGGTAATTTCTGGATTGGATCGTGCTGTAGCAACAATGTTAAAGGGCGAATATTCTCAAGTAACTGTGAAACCGGAGTATGGGTTCGGGAACGATGTGGTTATACGAGATTCTGTGACTATTCCTGCATGTTCAACCTTGATGTATGAAGTGGAGCTACTTGACTTTACAGAGGTGATGATATAACTGATATATTTACTTATCCAGTTCATATTCATTTATTGACTATACCTTTATGTATTTGACAAGGAAAAAGAAGAATGGGAAATGAGCACTTCTGAAAAACTTGAAGCTGCAGAGAAAATAAAAAATTTCGGAAACGAGCTATATAAAATAGGCAAGTTTCAACGAGCTGCAAAAAAGTATGATAAGGTAGTGGAATTAGGGGTGGTAAATCAAGAATTTGTTTTGACTTTACAATTAATACTTTCTTCATAATGAATCAATATGCATTCTCAATAGACCTGCACTAATTTCATTATTTTCAGGCTGTAAACTATGTTAGTGACAATGAGCCCTTTGAAGGTGGTGAAGAAAGGCTGGCTAAAACTCTGAGAGTTTCCTGCTGGTTAAATCATGCAGCATGCTGTCTTAAACTAAAGGATTTTCACGAAACAATCAGGTTCTGTTCAATGGTAGGTTGGAGTCTAAAGGAATCCTTGTCATAGTTATTCAGGATCATTTCATATATTACATCCTTGCGTCCACAGGTGCTAGATGTCGAGTTCTGCAACGTGAAGGCCTTGTACAGAAGAGCACAAGCTTATATCGAATTTTCTGATCTGGATTTAGCTAAGATGGATATCCTGAGAGCCCTTGAACTTGACCCACAGAACAGGTGAGGGAGCAGGATAGTTTCATAATTAATATTAATTATTACGTGATCCTAATATTGAATAGACAATTTTCAGGGAGGTTAAATCACTACATATGACTCTAAAACAGCTTCAGGCTGAGAGCAATAAACGGGATGCTAAGTTGTATGCAAGTATACTTGGGCGGATGAGCAATGACACAGGTGTGGCATCAAAGGTGATATGTTTATTCCATGACTTGCAAGGATAATATTCTTCGTAATAATTAATGCTAAGGCCAGAGGTTGCATAGTATCTTTTGATACAGTGGACCTATAAATGAAGCCAACGATGGCCGTGCCGTAAGAAAAGGAGATAAAAAGGTAACACCTTGGCCGTCACCGCTCGCCGTTGCCGCTCGCCGTTGCCGTCCGGATCCGCAATTTAAGTTTTAACCGATAAACCCTCTCTCTCTCTCTCTCTCTCTCTCTCTCTCTCTCTCTCTCTCGATCTCTTTCTTTCCCTCCCTCGGGCTAGGGCACCCGACACGAGCTCGGGCGATAGTGAGCTCGACGACGAGGTTGATGGCGAAGCTATTAGGAGGGGAGCCGTGCGGCACCTCTCCTGCTACGTGCCGGTACACCGCCGGCACAATAAATGCCCAGTCGGCACAGCCATCCATGAATGAAGCAAAGGCAGGAGGGTGTGGATGCAAGTATCTTGTGCAGGTATATGTGGATCTCTCATCTATCCATCTAGAGCGCTATATATGGAGAGGGAGAGGTAGGTGGACATGTAGGTTACGTGAAACGCAAGTGTAGTGACAATCAGGTAAGGAGTGGGTTTGAGGATGGAGTGGCAAACTTTGAGAGCAACAAAATTAGTGAAGTGGGTGAGTGGGCCAGTGCTACAGGTGTAGGTAGTCGGAGTTGTATGCTCGAAACAAAATTAAAGCAGTAGTTATATGTCAACTTGCCAAGGAATTAAATTACACCCTTGATAATTATTACATTTGTTAAGAGGTTGCCTAGAATCTACATGTACTCTATCGTATGTTTGAAATTTGTTTGTTAATTTCATTATTCATCCAATGGAAAGTCAATTGACGTACTAATCAGTCTAGATATTGTAGTATAAGAAAACAATTTTGAGAAAGTTTGGCTTTATGGCTAGAAATAAGATTGCCAACTATATAGTGTCTTTTGATGGCTTTCTAAAGTTTTAGGATATTTATAATCATGCTTGATAGAGATTAACATATAGAAGCAGAAAATCAATTAGAGATAACCTTCTCTTATATAACCCCTGAAAGAACAGAAATGTCTTGGTCATTTTCAATGCCTTTTTTTTATGTAATCCCCAGAGGTGAAGGTTCTTGATAAAACAAATTCCGACAGGATTTATACCTTTGCTCACACACAAGCACATAATTATCTGTTTTATTTGCTTGGTCTATGGAAGTTGCAGGTTATAGTTTCTTTCACTTTTCTTTGTTGATGTAGAAAAGTTGTTTCTTGGTGCACATTGTTTAATTGGCAGAAAATTGATGAAGTATATTGATCTCAGATAAATTTTGTGGTGACCCTGAAAGCTACTTTATTTAATCTCAAGACTCATCATTGATACCTCTTTCACAGAGGCCCAAGTTTGAAAGGAATGGGAGTGATGAAGGGGATGGCTCCGAGGTTCAGGCAATGACCAGTGAACACCAAATGGTAATCAAGTTGGTTTCCATCTAACCATCAAGCATTATCTGAATTTTTCTGAGCCATGAACTAGATGCGATTTTAAATATTTTATGTAGGAGCATGAGTTTGAGAAAGCAGAGGAAAAGGTTAGAGACGTGGAGGCTTGTGCGAGAGAAACAGAAGCCCCTTTGGCAACTGGAACAAGATGATGGAAAAGGATGTGGTGTCATTTCATCAATTTTTGTATATCAAATGCTTCTCTCTTTTAACATGGTGGTTATGATGGAACAAACACTGAAACACTTATGGAATCATACACTTTGTATTGAGATTCTAGTGGCGACTCTTTACTTGTCATCACTTTCCTGCATTTGATTGTGATGGTTGATCTTTGAGTTGCACGACTTTGTGATAATTTGAGATATGCATGATCCAAGATGTGGCAAAAAGGAATGCGCTAGCGAGTTTAACCTACATCTGAAAGATCTGTTCCAGGTCTCAAAGCACCAAATTACATTCTTTATGTACATTTCTTGACATTTCAGTATATCCTAATTCTATGCTCCAAAATGTTTGTCTATTTTTTATCTCTTTCCATTAGCTGGATGCTTGTGTAATTCTATTTTTCCTCAATTGATGTCTGATGCTGGAAGTTCCTATAGCTCTCTCATGTGATGTTACCTGCCATATACCTTCAGTAACAAGACAAGGCATCTATTTTCCTAGACATCTTTTAAGCTGTTTCAAACTGCATAGCTAGGAATATGAGATGCAAAGGTATGTATAAGCAAATATTAAGTTTAGAATGGTATTATATGTAGGGGACTCTAGAGGGGCATCCAAATCCAGGCAAAGCAAAGAGAAAAATAGAAAGGGAAAAATTCCACAGGTTATTATATTATTGTCCTTTGACTAATATGTTTCACGCACTAGGTTCAAGAACTTCAATCTTATTGGCATTTATGGGAGTCATTTTATCCAAATTATGCAGCAATTGTCTTTCTTATCTTTTTCAGTTTATGTAAACTGGATTATTGCAATTTAAATGTATCTGATTTTTTTAATTTATAATAATAAAGTCTAGCAAATACAGTTCATTATAATAAAATGTGCATCGACTGTAGAAAATATATACATCGGCTATAGAAAATACATACAGTTAGTTTTATGTACAGTCCATTGTAAACTATGATTTTATATGAAATTACCTTAATCTAAGATAGGAATATCACAAGACCTATTTGATAAATGTGTTTGCTCACTATATGAAAATGGGTATTCTTACATAATTGTCCCTAAAAATTTTGAAAATATCATAATAATCGCTGCCTTTTTTCAAATATCACAATTTATTTTTGTAAGACAAAAAGAAAGCCAATAATAACTATTTGACACTTTAAACTTCAATAAAGAAGAGTATTTTAATCATTTAGATATATTTGTTCATCTTAACAATTAATTATCTTTTAGAAATATTCTGTAAAAAAACCAGCCATAATGATAATTTTAAAATATAATTATGATATTTTAAAAAATCTATTGGCAATTATAATATTTTAAAATTTTTGTGGCAATTATGTAAAATAAAAAACTCATGCAAGTAATGCAAAGCTTACAAGGTAGAAGATGATAGCCTGATAGGGCATCTACAGTATGTGCATTTGTTTAGAATACTTTTAAGATTTTTCTTTATAGATGTGTTAATTATATATAGAACCCTTGAATTATTATGCGTTCTTTTTAATACTTTTTAGTCCTCTTAATTATCTAACGCTTATAAATTTAGACCTAATATTTAGGTAGCGGCAGCGCATGGTAGATCCTTGGGGGTTGAAACCGTTTGGAGATCTACCGCAGCTAATTAGGTTCGCTCAAAGATTTACCTACTCCTAATTTTTCTATCGTGTGTTCCACTTCCACTTCCACTTTCTTCACTCGAATTTACATTGGAAGATTCCATTCTCCACTTGCCTTCTCTTCTCTTCTCTTCTCTTCTCCTCCCCCGGATCCGAGATGCGGCAAAAGCACCGGAATTTGCTTCTCTAGATGATGCAGATCCGACCCTTTTCGCACTTTTTGTTCTAAAAGTGCGATCTTGGGATCGTCCGACAACCAAATGGCCGTTTTCCTTTGATTTCTCGATCTGAAATCAGTGTCAAATGGAGAAAAACATCCGAATCTAGAATACCCGGAAGCTGAAATTCTTGTCTTTGATCTTTCTCGGGTGGTAGAAAGATGCAGCCAAGAGTCTCCTCCATGGAGGACGTCAGAGATTCGTTGCAGAGGACCCAGCCTAGGGTTTTGAACTTTTTTCTACTCAAGATCTTTATGCTGTTCCTGGTTCTCGGCGTTGGGTTCTTCGTATTTAGTATGTACATGGCTCGGCATATCGGGGTTCAAAGTCTCGTCTTGCAAGCGCATTCTACGTTCAAGCCATGCGGCGAAGAGCTCAGCGGCCTCGAGCGCTGGATCCGGCCGCCGCCGAGCTTGATGCACACGATGAGCGACGAGGAGATCTTGTGGCGCGCGTCGTTCGTGCCGCAGGTGAAGAAGTATCCGTTTAGAAGGGTTCCTAAGATTGCCTTCATGTTCTTGACCATAGGGCCTTTGCCTCTCGCGCCGCTCTGGGAGAAGTTTTTTAAAGGCCACAAAGGATTCTACTCGATCTACATTCATGCGCTTCCATCTTACAAGGCTAATTACAGCTCAAGTTCGGTTTTTTATGGAAGACAGATCCCTAGCAAGGTTGGTACCCTTCTGTTCATAGTTCGTTTGTTAGTTTTTCTTTTTTTTTTAGCCATATTTGCTTCTACAAGTTGACTGTTATGTGACTGTCATTTTAATACTGTTTAACATAAACAGGAAAAAGACAATCATACAAAGTTAATTTGGTCAAGGCTAAACGCATTCCAGCCTTTAGGCAAGGTTTAGTCCTTTGGTTCATGTGTACTATCGAGGACTAGATGAGCTTTTCATCTTGACCGGTCTAAGCTGCTGCTGACATTCTAAACAGTTATATTCTTATTGCATGATTGCCTAGATCTTAGAGTCCTAGAAGGTCCTTGAAATAATTATGGTTACTTGCTTCGTCAACATTTATCACGTTTGTATTTGGTCTGGCCTCTTTCATTGTCTATATGTTCATGAAAGAGTACCCAGAAATTTCTGTGCCAAAGGTTGCGGAGAGATTCATACCTTTACCCTTACTTAAATAAATATTAAGATAACGAAGGATGATAATAGCGGGAGTTTTCTTAGGTTTCATGAGCTTATACTACGAGGAAATTTAGACAACTTTACATGACAAATGACCTTTTTAGGTTTCATGGCAAGCTCCTTTCTTCTCTTGTGCTGCTTTGTCTGAGGATGAGGTACTGATTTCTGGAGAGTGGGGATTAGACGATAAAACCAGTAGATAAGTTTGTTAACCATTCCAGTGGAGTGTTTCTTAAGTTCAACCATAATCTGGCCAACTTCCTAGTCTTACTAACAATATGCTTGTCAATTTTGGAATCCATTTATAGGGTGAACTAAGTGAAAACAATTTTCCTGAGAAGATCTTGTCCCTCTGTTCCAATTGCTTGATCATGTTTTTCTGCAAGCTACATTTGGGTTGAGTAAATTTCTTTTTTTTTTATTTTTCTCTTTGCTGAAATGTCTTGATGGTCAGCCACCAGGTTCTGCATTCCTAGATCATTCATATTTGTCTTACCAAAGAAAATGAGGTTGATAAAAGGTTATTCAGTGGAATATGCCTCTCAAGAAATAAGTGTCTGAAATTATTTGTTGATGCTCACCACCATTGCTGTCTGTGGTAGCTTGATTCTGTATAGTGGATGAAGTAAAGGTTGTGGTGAGGTTGATGGATCCATTGTTGGAGTATTGGGTGGTATGAATGGAGATTTCGGAAATAGAGGTAAAATTTAGATTTTAAACTCCAACTGAAGATGTTAAATCTTCTAAAATCTCTTCGAAGGGACTCACACCCTCCTTCTGAAATATCAGATTCTATATAAAGTTGTTTTGTGGCGCGATTTCTAGATGACTTATAATGAATCACATTGGATTTTATTGCCTAGAAAGTGTATATAATTCCTTTGACTAAACGGTTTTTCATAGAGAACCTTATGATGAAAAGAAATTATAATGTCATCCCCCCTCCCCACCCCATCAAAAGAAAAAAGCCACAGTTTGCTCTCAACCTAGAGTTGAAAGGAAGCGGACAAAAGTGAAAACCTTTATTTTCTTTTCTTTAGCTTCTCTCTCTGTTGAACTTTTGATTGATACCACTATGTTCATCATCTCATCCATCTCTATTTGAAGTGATCGCTGGGCCCAATTTTTTTTTAATTCTTCAATAAGTCACTTTTTTGCTGCTTTTCTTTGGAGTTAGTTTGTGTCTATGAATGAAATCAGTAGTATTAGAATGATGGGAAGGTAGGGTGTTGATTTCTTGAATTATTGAGAGGACTAGCAAATTTTTGTTGGTCTGTTTTACTCCCTAGTGTTTTGTGTTGTCACTACTTTGACCTACTAGAGAAATATAAGTTTGCCCATTCTAACAATAGTAATGAGGGGCTCAATGGTCTGGGTTGGTTGGTTGAAGTTCCTGGGTCCTTATTTGTGATGTGGAGATATAAGGATCCATGTGGTTGAAGGACAGGGAAGAGAATGACAGCAGTGATGCTGTTGCCAGTAGCAATATTTGTAGTAATGCTGGTGGAGGAGGGGATCTGATTAATTTTAAAAACTGTATAGAAGCAGTTTTATTTGCCTCTGTGCTTCCTATTTTAGTCCATAATTTTTGTGAATAAGGAAGCCGAAAACATGTAAAAGCATGTTCTGGATGGCATGATTATTCATTAGTAAACTTACGAAATTTTTTGGATAGTACAGCACCCTACATTAGAAAGTGGGGTAGGCTAGGGTGGGATGACTTAGAAAGTGTTTAGTTAGTATGTTTTAGATTAGAAGTTTCTTCAAAAGGTATTTTAATAATCTAATCATTAGAGTTACATGAACCATAGACAAGGGTAATGGCAGTTAATCAAATAACAGTAGAGTGTTAGATGAAAAATATAGGGAAAAATGATGGATTAGGTTACAAAATCCTCAAGAACCATCGTGTTAATCAGAAATGATGGAAGCTAGGGTGTTATTTATAAATTTCACATAAACTTATGATGTGCTACCAATTGCACTAGTGTTGCTTCAATGTTTGTGTAGCTATAGTATACCAAAGCATGAACTGTTCTCTTATACTTATCTGTCCAAATCTTTCTCATTTCTTGTCCTTATGCTCAAAAATTATTATCTACAGGTGGCTGGCTGGGGTGAGATGAGTATGTGTGATGCTGAAAGACGTCTTCTTGCGAATGCTTTGCTTGATCTTTCCAATGAGCGGTTTGTTCTGCTGTCAGAGTCATGCATTCCTCTACATAATTTCAATGTTACCTACAAGTACTTGATGAGGTCGAAGCAAAGTTTTGTCGGAGCAATTGATGATCCAGGCCCTTATGGAAGGGGCCGCTATAATTTTAATATGGCACCTGAGGTTAACATCACACAATGGCGCAAAGGTTCTCAATGGTTTGAAGTAAACAGGGAACTTGCTGTTAGTATTGTCAAAGACACCATTTATTATCCCAAGTTCAAGCAGTTTTGCCGACCACATTGCTATGTTGATGAACATTACTTCCCCACTATGCTGACAATTGAATCCCCACTTCTCCTGGCTAACAGAAGTATTACATGGGTAGACTGGTCAAGGGGTGGTCCTCACCCAGCAACATTCGGGAGGATTGATGTCAAGGAAGTATTTTTAAGGAGAATCCTTGAGGGACATACTTGTCCATACAATGACCGTAACTCATTAACTTGTTTCCTCTTTGCTCGAAAATTTTCTCCCAGTGCTTTGGAGCCTCTTTTAGAATTAGCGCCTTCAGTGCTCGGATTTGGGTAAGACAAAACAAAACATGGTAGGAAGACCTTTCTCGAGCATTATTTGGCTTATGTCAGTAGTGATGTCCAGAATACTATTTTCACTGCCATAACTTTTATTCTTTGTACAGTAAAACACAGCATAGGGATTTTATTTGCATTGCCCCCCACCCATTACAGACATCTGAGGTTTTTCTAGAATTTTCTTTTTCTCTCTTCTGAGCTGTACTGAGTTCCGAGACATCTGATCTTATCTCATATGACTAGCCAAAACGGATTTCTTTTTCCCTGCATCTTTGTTTATTGCAACATATTTGTCTGTTAAATGTGTAATTTGGTTTGATATTTCTTCTCAAACAGAAAGTTATCAGATTTTCTTCTCGAGCATTTGTTTCATTAATGATCTTCGGATGCATACATTGTAAATTTAACACCAGATTCTTTGTTTAGTTCTAGGCATCAGCTTGTGACTCAATCTCTACAGAAATTGTGGTTTCTCCGACCATGTAAGTCATGTTTGCCACTTTCATCTGGCCAACAATGAATGTGAAGTCCACTCAGTAGTCAGGATCAAGCCCTTTTTTTGTCTTCTAAAATGATTGATAGTGTTTTAGACACTATTAAACCGGTGTTATTTATATAATATGAGCCTCTTTAATTATTTGAACACTATACATGGAAGTATAATAACTTAGTCGGCAGTCGAAAAGGTTGAGGTTATGACGCCAGCACTATACATCGAAGTATAATAACTTAGTTGGCAGTCAGAAAGGTTAAGGTTAAGACGATGTTAAGTTATAATAACCTTTTCATTTGAAGCCACTCCATGGATGCCACTCTCAGATTTCCAGAGCAGCTCCTCTTCCATTCCAACTGCTGAATGTTTTTTTTTTCCTCTTTAATACAATGAGCCAAATGTTGTCATGTGAAAGTTTGAGCTAACAAGCTTGTATGCTAATTTCGCATGCTTCAAGAACTCACTAATCAGTAAATAAAGCATACAAATTTTATTCTACTAATTCTTCTTGGGAACAAAGTCTTTTATCAGATATACAAGAACTCTTATGTGCACATCAACTAACCAGCCACTTGCACTGCTGATATGGACTTGTTCTTAACGCTGTTCGGCTCTATTTTGGATCAAATTGCAACTTAAGCAAAGTTCTTCAGACTTCATAGCATGCAGCATTTCTAACATCCTTCTAAATCTCTCCACTTGAGGTAAACCAGGCCTGCATGATAGTGTGTATATGCTCCAGCAACAACCAACACATGAAAGAGCTGATGACTGTGCCCAGCAATGTCGAATTTTCCCGGCATCCATCTTTCTGGAATTCGAGCGGCATACACCAGTGCTCCTAGGCCATACAGAACTCCCATTAAAATCTCATACCCAGTTGTGTGCACTGCCTCGGGCCGGTGACGGAAAATAATGAGCTTGTGGAGAACAGGCACCACTCCTGATACCCCCATTCCGAAGAAGAGGCTGGCTCTTATAGTTCGGAACTCGGGGTTCTGGAAAACAGGAAAGAGCGAGGCAGCGATGGTCGCAATTCCTAGAATGGTTATGACGCTAAGGTAAAGGTTGCAGAAGAAGGGATGGCACATGAAAGAGTAGTATACAGGAGGATAGAAAGAGGTGGCAATAAGGGCAGCAATGCCTGCATAATCAAGCCGAAGCATGATGTACGCAAGGCGTCGAGAATGGCAGGAAAGGAGGTGGCAGGTACTGCTTGCAAGAAGGCAAAACATGGCACCACCTAAGAAAGCAAAGAATGGCCAGCGCGATATTGGCCTAACCAGCAATGGTGCTATCATGTTAGCCATATCGTCCTTCACGCTCCGCTGCATTACAGAAGAAGAAACAAAAAATATTGAACCAAGGTTTCAGAAAATTGTAGGCAGTAGACAAGACAGACAAGGTATCACATAATTCTGAAATTAGGCAGGTATCCAAGGCGATTCAAATATTAACAAATAAAAGAGAATATAGTTAAAACAACAGATGTAACTGATACATAAATTCAATAGCATGCATCATTGCATTTCTACTAAAACCATAATAAGCTATTCAAAATTTCAAATCCACAAATCTAGTATCTCAAGATCAACCTACATAATGGAATATGATATTGTGCCTATTTTCTAATTTGGCAACTGTTGTTTTAAGGAAGGTCATACATTTCTTTTCTTTATCCGATACAACTGAAAGTGTAATAACTTCTTGCTTTCACATGACAAAATTCAGAGAGAAGTATAATTGTTTGTAACTAGTATCAGTATGCTTATCTCAGAAACAACATTTTTTTCTCTTTTTTTCTCTTTAGGTAATTAATCTGTAAAGCAATAGAAAAAATTATCAGGTTCATATTATTGATTCACTAAATTTCCTAACAGTAACTGCAGTACTCTACTAGGAATCAAGTTAAGATAGTGAGAATTTACCAGCATGCATACATTAGTCTGATTAGTGTGGGTTAAACTCTGGGGCAAACAATCTGAGAGAAGCTCCAGAAGATGCCAACCGGATAAAGACGGAAGCATGTCAATAGAAGCCAGGGAGGTCCTCAACTCATCTTTCAATCTATGTAAATCAGATAAGTGAGGCAACGAAGGGAGACAAGCCACAAGTTCTGACTGAATTTTCTGTAGATCAGTTTTTCTCAGCACATCTGGCAAATGCTGTAGTGACTGGAAGTCTACAACCTTTGGGACCTTCATTGCAGTGTATATGGTCAGAGCCAGAAAAAGAAAGAATCCAATCAAGTGCCTGATAGAAAGTGCATTAAGTGTTAGTAACAAGAAAAGAAATCAGGTCTTAATTGGGGTATAATCCCCAGTCTTTTCTCAAAAAAAAAAGAGAAAGGAAATGAAAAGAAATCAGAAAAAGTTTGAATTCTAGTAATTGGTACAAGAATTTGTAAACATTTTAGAAGGATAAGGAACAAAATTTTCAAATAACTAAGCTAACAAAAAAGTAAAGAGTAGTGAACAATTTGAAAGATGATATGAACTTTGTCATCAAATATGAGTCATGAATATTTGTTTAATTCCCATATCTGATGACTTCTTAATAAGAGAAGAAAGATAAGTATGCTGATGTTGATGAAGGATGAACTCAGTCCTATTGACTGTTAGTGGCATAACTAATATAAAGGATTCTAGCCACCCCTATAAAGAATCCTCTTCAGCAATACCTTAAGTGAGTCATCTCAATTGATGTAAAGTTCTTGTACTTAAGTACAAGAAAAAAAAAGAACAAAGAAATGAAGAAACATATACTAGTTTAAAACCATAAACTATCCTTGGGAACCCTCAGAATTAGCAACAAGTCAGTAAGTAATCCTACAGTCAGAAAGATAAAAAGCAAATTAGGTGCATGTAGATTATAGAAATATATGGAAAAGAACTGGAGCCAGAGACATCCATCCGCTCTTGTTTCAAATCCAACATTAGCTTATGCTGCAACAGAGATCCATAAGCTGATTAAACCACTAGAGTGAAGCTTGAATCAAAAAAAAAAAAAAAAAAACCACTAGAGTGAAGTCAAACAAGTATTTTAAACATAAGTAACCTAAATCAACTGGAACATTAGTTAAATCCTCTAGGATACATCATCTGATTGGGTTTACAAAGTTGGAGAAAAATAACTGAAAATATTACCACCACAAATCTGATGCCATATGTAAGAACAGCCGCATATATTGGTATAATTCAGGACTAAGATTTGAACAACTCCTCAAACAATTTATTGTCTGTGACATAGTCCATAAAACAGTTCCCTATTTTCTTCATATAGTTTTGCCAACTTCCAGAGCATTTCATCTCCTACAATAAATATTTTCTGTATGGCTGCTGGTCAACTGCTTAGATATTGTTGTCCAATTATAGCCTTACAGGTGGAGGAGAAATGTTGTTTCTAGGACTTCTCAATATCATGAAAGCAACTTGATGTTAGATCAACACTCTTAAATTTTGTTCCTAATTTCTAGTCAAAGGATAAACCAAGTCAAAAATAAAAATAAAATAAAAAATTATACGCAAAAGAACTGTTTGCTTACTTATTTGGATATGGTTTGTCTAATAGTGATTCCCCTGTTTGTCTACAAATCCACAGCTTTTTTTACATATAGTAGTAACTCTAGTAACTATAAGAAATTAGGACTAAATGCAAAAAATTGGGATCTTTTTGGTACTGCCAATACATAAAAGCCAACAGAAACGGATGCATCTAAATGGTAGAGAGAAGCTCAGATTTAAACGACGATATCTTCTCCCATCCTTAACACAATCATTTCATTTCATAATTCACGAAAATTCTCAAACCAAGAACAAGATTCCACCGAAAAGATTCGATCTTTCGCAAATGGAAAGCGGTAAGCTTACGTCCAAACGTTGAGGGTCTCGTTGTGGATGGTGAAGATGCTGAGGAGGATCTGCTTCAATGGCCATTCCGCTCGATAGTGGCGTAAGATGTACTCGTTGTCTTTGAGGTATCCGGGCAAAGAATGGTACTCCACCAACTGGTACTTCACCTTCTTCCATAACCTCCTCCCCTTCCCTTCAGAGCGAGAATCCTCGAAATCGGCGCCGGGCTCGGTAGCTGCCGAGTTATCGCCTTCCATCGAATCAAGGGAGAGGAGATAGAGAGAGCCAAGAAGCTCCAAGACCCAGAAGGGAAAAGGGGTCGAACTGTAGCTCAAGTCCCAAAATTTGGAAGAGAGAGAGAGAGAGAGAGAGAGAGAGAGAGAGAGAGACGGAGAGAAAAAGTATCAAAAGCAACGTTGTGAATCGTGATCTCCGTTTTTGGTTTGTTTCGTTTGCTGTCGCTTCGAACAAACCGGAGCTGTATGGACTTTGTCGATGGAAACAGGGAGCGGATCGTCTACAGAATCGGATGCAGGAATTTGGTAGCTAACTGCCAGAGTGAGTACAAGTGGGACGAAAAGATTCCCGGAGTTCGAGTTGCAGAGGATCCTCTGTTTTCGCATCGGGATTCGGGTGAGTGATGATGATCTGGATACGTAATACGTACCATAATTAAAAAGGATTAGTGCTAAGTTCTTATGTTACAAGTAGACGTGGCAGTCTGGTCGAGTCTGGTCGAGGTCATGCAAACACGAAGATAATATATTTATTAAATAGTTTAAGATTTCTAAACACGAATTTGTTTGTGTTATACACAAATTTTATTATGTTACAAATAAATTATTCAAATAATAAACATATTATTTAGTTCATAATTATATTATCGTATTATAAATGAGTTTTTGTGTTATTTGGGTTGTCTGCCACAAAAGGGTTAAACAAGTTAAAAGAGAGATATTTTATATATTTTTTTAATATATAACTTGCATGCCCATTATTTTTAAAAACAAAAGAGGAAAAAAAGTTCTTAAGATAGATGAGAGCATATAGAGATTAGCTCACTCTTTTGGAGGTCAGTCCGGAGTGTCGTAGATCATGTAAAAAATTATAAATTTGTGAGGAAGCACAATAGTTTGAACATAGGATGCGCCAATAAAAAACATAATGATTGAAATTGATAGGCTTGAGCTTAATTTCAAATCCATGATCTTCTTATAGAGCATTTATGAGGAAGACGAGCAATGTTAAAAAAAAAGGAATAGATATTTTGTCAATGTTTTACTGATGAGAAAAGAAATATATCTTGCTAATGACTAAGGAGGTTATGAGGAACTCCAACCCCAAATAATATTGTGGATAAGTTGTTTGGTGGTTGGTGGTTTAGTGGCTTAGCATTTGGTTGATAAATCAACAGTGCGGTTAGCTTAAAAGAACAGCTTAACAAGGAAGGTCTCATTTTTCTTGGGATGGAAGTCAATTGAGCCTTCTCCCTTAAGAGTAATTTCAATAATAGCATTTCTAGCTTTGTTGGCCACTGTAGGAGTGCCCTTCATGGAGAGGCTATTACACTACTATTTAGACTTTTTTCTAGGCTGTGGACTCCAAATCGGTCTTTGTAATTTCGTTCTCTAATATATTCCGAACTACAAAATTCTGATAAAATAATTGAAAATACTTCTATGAATTAATTGACACTCGTTGACTTCTCAAATGTATCACATTAATCACTGCTTATGTTAATAAATCTACCTTATATGTATTACCCTTCTAACAGTGGGTCGACTTAGGAGATTGCTAGAAAAGAAGAGAAGAAAGTAACCAGTTTTGACTTTTCTATTTCAGATATTTGATGATTAAAAATAAATATAAAAGTGACTTTCTTTACTTGCCCAAAGATAGCTTAACTTTTCAACTTGACTTTCTTCCTTAAAAGAAGAGCATCAAATCAATTCATTGAGATCTTTTCTAGTTTCCAACTACGAAGTGCATGTTTTTTAATTTTCTAGAGTAAAGAGCTAGAGGGAGCCACTTTTGTTTAGTATTTTATATAATTTTGTGTGAAAAGAAGGACCTATATGCAAGATATCACAACAACTTTAAAATTTTAACCGAATTACTCATAACAAAGAAGGTCATGAGTTCAACTCCAATTCCAAACAATATTGTGGAGAAATTGTTTGGTGGTTGGTAGGTTTGTGGCTTGGCTTGATTCGGTTGATGGCTCGACAGTGCGGTTAGCTTTGAAGAACAGCTTGGCAACGCAACGGTTTGGAACAGATTTCGGCGGCGTTTGATTAAAAGCAATTGTTCGGCGACGTATATAACTTAAAGCCTAGACTAGACAGCTAAAAGCTCGGTGAGACCTAAAGTGTCTCTGTATCTAGGAAGGGTTGTCCCTTTGTCCAGTTCATATCTAGCCTTCGGACTCATAAATGATCAAAAAATATAAAACTTCAAATGGCATGCCCAGACTTGCTTCTATATATAGGGTTAGAAAGTAGTGATAGTGTTGTGGAAGTATAATTTATTTATTTATTACAAATAACCTCCTTACCAACCGTCAACTTCTCGTATAAAAACAAAACAATTTATCTTTTCTCCATCTTCCAGTGCCGTCGCTGTCGGCGTGTATGTAACGTAATTAATGCAGACCGAGTACTCCACCCACGTCCACGTCTTATATTCGTGGAAAGAGAACAAGTCCACTACGTGACTCGTGGGAAGAGTGGCCTTACACCTGTTTTGAGTTTTTTCTTTTTCTTTTTTTTAAAGTTAAATTAAGGGTTAAATATATTTTTTATCTATATTTATACTTAAAATTATTTTACCTCAGGTATTTCAAAACTTTTCGAGCATTACGACTGAAGTGAAACAGTTAATTTTTCTACCCAAATTAAATATTTTAAAAATTAAATAATGGGCTAAATTATCTCTATTTTTAATAATTTTTTATGGACAAAAAGGTCTTTCTTCTCTTATATAAAGTATTTCTTTGTAATGCTCACATATTTTATTTTCTTACTTTCTAGATTATGTGAACTATATAATAAATTTTATTAAACTCGGGACTTTATTATATGTGGCAAAAATTGACTCGACCTGATAATCCGACTCTTAATCGAGTTTAGGTTTAATCTAATCGAGTTCGAGTCATATAGGTCAACCTGTCTAACTCGATTAATAATTGGGCCGTGCTCGGATTTATACCATTGACCCGTTTAAGTACATGGGTCAAATCGAGTCAACCTGTCAACTCGCCAACCCACTAGCCCCACTATATAAATATTAAACTTCTAAGTTATAACCCTAACTCACGCCCTAACCCTCACACCCTCTCTTTCACCAATTGCTCCCACCTTCTTTGAAATCTCAAAGCCCATCCATCACTTATGCCCGTCCTCCCTCTCGCCTCCATCGTCGCCCATGATAAGCTCTCGCCTCTACTGTAGCCTTTCTCTCCTCATATCTTCGACGAGCCTCCCACCCTTTCACCCTCTACGAAATCCCAAAGCTCTAATCTCCTACAATGAGCATCTTGCCTCCACCACAGCCCTTCTCCCCTCAAATCTCCGACGGGCCTCCCACCTTCTCACCCGCTTTGTAATCCCAAGGACCGATCTCCTCTAATCCTCCTTTTTGTGGCCTCGCCTCCACCGCCGCCCTTCTCTTCTCATATCTCCGACGGATCACCATCATTCTTGCACGCCCGCACCATCACCGTTGTCGTCGGTCAATCGATCTACCTCTCCTACACTCGTCATCTTTGTCTCTGTCTCTAATCTCCGTCCTCGAGGTGTACGTTCCCTCCACGGACGAGTGCTAGTTCGTGGCCGACATTGGGATTAAACTTTAGTTAATATTAGTTGTTGTTGTTACAGTTGTAATTATAAAAATAGATTTGTGTTAAGATTTGTGGGTTAATGGCTTGTATAACTGAGAGTTTATTGTATAATGGATTATATTTGTGTTAGGATTGAATGCATGGTTAATGGCTTAATGCTTAGAATTATTATTTTTATATTGTATAAATTTTGAGTTGAAAATAAATTATTATAAAATATATTATTTATATAGGGTAAGTTAGTAAACATTAATTTTTATATAAAGTAAAATAATAAATAATTATATATTGCTGGGTTATTTGGGGCGTATTAATACAATTCGTTTATTAAACGGATTACATGGCCGTAAACTTTGATGCAAACTTTATAAAAAATTGCAAAGGCCCGAAATATTTTCCAATTTCATTAGCATACTTAATATATAGAATAGGCAATAAAGAGAAAATAAATTAATCGAAGTAGTACATGATAACTCTAAATCAAAACACTTAGTTCCAATTAAAATGGTTGCTGGAAACTTTGCATCAAAGTCAAATATACTTTCAACCGCCAGCATAGAAATTTATATAATGGTATGGTATGGCACTGAATTCTTTGCATAGAAATTTATACCAACTGCATTAGATGGCAAACTAGTATGATGGTATGGCACTGAACTCTTTGCAAATTTGTATCTTATATTTTTGCAAAAAAATTCAAACCAAGTTTGCCAATTTCCAACTATGGTTCAAATATACTGAAAAAAAACAAAAGGATCACCACTGGAGTATGGTAAGTGATTACTAGCTCATGACAAAAGTGATAAAGTTCAATATTCCTGATAAATTTTGCAATTGATATTTAGTAAATTTTCTCCTATACTACCGTATGTTTCTATAATTAAGACTTATTGTAACTCATTTATTAGAGTATCTCCAACCGGGCTCCAAAACTCTAAATTTGGAGCCCGGTGGAGCTCCAATCTGGCTCCAAATTTGGAGCCAATTATAGTGGATCTTTAAATTTGGAGCCCCATCTAAAAATTTGGAGCCCAGTTCTAATACTATTTAATTTTTAGAAATACCAATTTTGCCCTACAAAAGTTTAATCTGAAAATTTAAATTCTGTCTGTATCCTTTATTAAATAATCTAATTAATTAGACAAAATATATAATTATTTTTGCTAATTAATTTTTAATAAAAATAATAGCATTAGAATGCTCCCATCGAGATTTTTAAAAGGAGTCTAATATTAAATTATTTAAGTTATTTAAAATGTTTTATTTTTATTTCATGTAATATAATTTCGATGTTTTTAATTAAAAAAATAGTAATTTAAAATTATTTATGAAACTATTGAATATTAGTCTTATTATAAAGATATCAATGAGAGTTTTCTAATTATATATTTTTTATTAAAAATAATAATATTAAGAAGACTTATTAAGTGATTTAAAATATAATATATTAATATATATATTATATTAATTAAATAATAAATATACAGCCCGATACATTTGAGTGCACCTGGTTGTTGGCTTGGCTCGAATTATAGAGCCCTCCCTTAGAGATGCTCTTAAGAGAGTTAATTTAGTTGCCAAATCTATATATATCTGGAAGACTTTATCTGACATATGATTAGCCTATTAACTCAAAAACTATATATAAAAAAGTAAAAATAAAAGTAAAAAAGAAAGAAAAAACTATAAAATATTGGCGGGTCTTTGTAACCTTTATGACAGAGGTTATGTATTCAAATCCTCCCATAAGTATTAGATATAAAATGTAATAGATTTTTCACTGAAATACTATATATGCATGATTTGAGTCCAATTCTTAAAGCGTCAGATCTTAGTCCAATTTTATATAGGTGAGAGAGTCTATCTCTTTGCATATATGGTAGGAAAAAAGAAGGAAGAGCTAAGTAATTTCAGACTACTAGTTAGATCAATTCAAACTAAATGACATAGTCTATAGGTGCATTAAGTTGCAGATCTAAGGAAAAACAAGAAAAAGAAAGAAAGAAAAAAAATCTTCTAAATGGTCCAAAACCTTAACTTAGCTCTACAATGTTCAAGTTTTCTCCCTAGAAGAAATGTATCTTCAACTCCTAAATGGCTGAGAAATTTCCTTTCAAAAAAGACATAGTAAATAATTACACAAATAACATATGTGAGCTTTAATTTCTACTTTGTATCCACCAATGATCTTAAATATGCTTCAAGAATCATGTCCAGCACTAACATAAGGATAAAACCATCTCATTATTCTCATATGTGTATTCTTTTTGCATAGATTAGGCGCAATAGAAGTTTCTATCTTCTCATGCCATACCTTGTATTTTATATTAAAACTTTTAGTTGTGTGTTATTATTGTAGAATCTTTATTTGTTTTTCCAAATAGAAAAAAAGTTATCTTGAAATTTCCTCAAAATTAGGTAGGATTAGTTGGTCAGGAATCTATAACATCAATTGTGAATGAATGACCTTAGAGTTTAATTATTTTCATATTCCTTAAACAAGATTTGACTTAATCCACCACCATTTAGCAGAGGGGAAACCTTCAATTTTGATGAGCTTTTCATAGTAGGAAACCAATGGCCAACACCCATAGAACTCCTCAAGAAACATATGTTCTTTCAGTTAAGAGAAGAGGTCAATGACCCCTTACTTTTCTCACCACTAAGATCCAGCTCATTTACTTTTCTCTTCCAAGGCCTATCTCCCAGAAGAAACCCAAATGGCTTCCAAATCCTTCACCTTTCTCTTCCTCCTCTGCTTCCTTTCGTTTCCTTTTCTACTTGAATCCCAGCAGCCATACGAAGGCCTAGACATCACAGACTGCACCAATGAACACAACTCCACCTCTCTCTTGGGCTACTTCTGCAATGGCCAATCCAAGTCCTGCAATACTTTTCTCACCTTTCATTCCCAACCTCCATTTAATACGGTGGCAACCATCTCTGCTCTCCTGGGCTCTGACCCATCTAGCCTCTCCCAGGCCAATTTAGTCTCCATGGATGCAACCTTCTCCACCAACACCAAGGTGCTTGTCCCTGTCTCTTGCTCATGCTCGGGTGAGTACTACCAATCCAACACCTCTTATCTGGTGCAAAGTGGCGATATTGCTCTCATCATTGCAAACAACACCTTTCAAGGACTCTCCAGTTGCCAAGCTTTGCAGAAGCAAAATCTTCAGAATTCATCTTCTTTCTTCCTCTCTGGGAATTACATCAATGTTCCTCTTAGATGTGCTTGCCCTACCAGAAGCCAGAGAAGCAATGGTGTCAACTACCTGGTGAGCTACTTGGTGGATTCAGGAGATACTGTATTCAGAATAAGCCAGATGTTTGGGGTGCTGATGCAGAGCATCCATGAAGCTAATGAATTAGACAGTTCAAATGACATCTATCCCTTTACTACCCTCCTCATTCCTCTCAAGAATCAACCAAAGGTGTCTCAGGTCACATCTCCTTCGCAGCCGCCGCCTCCTTTTCCACCCTCTTCTCCTCCACCTGGAAAGAGTTCAACACACAAGGTGGTATACATTGTGATTGGAGTTGCAGTGGCTGCTTTAATCCTAATTGCCTCTGTAGTGGCTTTTGCCTTTCTGAGAACTAGAAAGGAAGCTGCTACTCATGCAATTATTCAGGCAAGTGACTCTAAAACACATGGGAATTCAGGCCTTACCAGTGATTCCTTGTTGCCAGGAGACATTGCTGGCATTGGGCTCTCTGTGAATGTGTACAAATACGAAGAACTAGCACTAGCTACTGGAAATTTCAGCGACGAGAAGCGGATCGAGGGCTCGGTCTACCATGCCATTTTGAATGGAGTTCCTTCTGCTGTCAAAGTGATCAACAGAGACGTGTCTGCGGAAATCGATATACTGAAACGGATCAACCATTTCAACTTGATTCGGCTTCTTGGTCTGTGCTTTGATCAAGGACACTGGTATCTCATCTCCGAATTCGCAGAGCGTGGGCCTTTGAGCAATTGGATATTCCACAGAAGTGGCTCTATGGTTTTGAATTGGATGCAAAGAGTGCAGATAGCTCTGGATGTTGCTGACGGACTTGACTATCTCCACAGCTACACTGAGCCTGCTTATGTGCATATGGATATTAGAAGCAGCAACATCCTTCTAGATGAAAGTTTCAGGGCTAAGATCTCAAACTTTGGCCATGCAAGATTGGCAGGAGGGAAAGAAGGCGAATTCGCGTTAACTAGGCATATCGTCGGGATGAGAGGCTATACAGCTCCGGAGTATTTAGAGCACGGATTGGTTTCTGTAAAGCTTGATGTCTATGCTTATGGTGTTGTGCTACTTGAGATTGTTACAGGACGAGAGGCCTCTGCAGTACTAGTAGGGAATGGTATTGGTTTTGATGCCTTGAATGCTTTTGTTAGAGGAGAGGATGTGAAGGAGAAGCTTGTGGGATTCATGGATCCATTACTGGAAGGGAGTTATCGCATGGATTCGGCTCTGATGATGGTTAGATTGATAGAGAGATGCTTGAACAAGGATGCTGGGAGTAGGCCAAACATGGGAGAAGTAGCTCAAACTCTGTCGAAAATTTCTGCCGTGCCTCTTAGTGGGCAGAATCCGTCAGAGTCTTAAAGCTTCAGCATTGACAAGGAATCTGCTCGTGTAGGAGAGCTTGTGGCAGATCAAACTATTTCAGTCCGAGAGTTGTGGTTTCTTTCTTTCTTCATATTAATACCAAAAATAAGACCTCAAATTTAAGTCATACTGTGTGAGAATTTTCTGTCTCTAATCCAAATAAATTTTCATAAGTCTAGAAAATTTATTTGGATGAAATAAGTTGTCAAGTATTTCAAATCTATCTAAATTTCTCAGGACTGCACGCACCGCTTCGATGGACAAATGGTTAGTTGCAAACTTGCATAATTTCAAATGGAGATGCTGATTTTGAACCGATGATAAAATTAATTATATGATTATGTTTAATAGGATAAAGATACATGTCTGTCATCCATTTTATTTCATATGAACAACGTATATTCAACATTTACTATTATATTATGTATTAGAAAATTATACAAGACAGATAAAACAAAATGATTAAAAAAGAATACAAAATCAGCATAAGTTGTAAAAAGGAATCTTAGGTGGATATTGTTGTGCTAAATAGCCCAATAGGTGAGAGAAGTGGAAGCAAAGCTAATATCAATATTAATATGAGAACTCCAATATTAAGATGCTAGTTGTAGAGATATTCTAATACCTAAGTTAATCACAAAAGGGAACTCCAAATTAATGCAAACCAGAAAGAGAAAAGAGGAAGAGATAAGATTTACGTGGTTCGGCGATATGCTTACGTCCAAGGGTGGAGCAATCTTCAATCCACTATACGAATCACCAAATACAAAGAGTTTACAACTCTAATCTCACTTTAAACAATGATGGCTCTTCCTTATAATTTTCTCTCATGCAAAATGCTCACACCAAAACTATAAAACCCAAACATTAGTATTTATAGGGCATACTCAAATCAACTGAAAATTCTGCTTAGCATTCGAATGTCCGAGGGTCCCATTCAAACACCAGCATAACTCTAATTTGAGCGCAAAAGGGCATTTAAATGCATGTGGGATCGTTTAAATGCATGCAGAGTGTAAATCCTCTCGGAAAAACTCGTTCGAACGCCCCCAGAAATTGTTCGAATGCCTGCATAGTGCAAAACTTCTCTGGACTTTGTGTTCGAATGCCCTAAGGGACCGTTCGAATGCCTTTCATGTGCAAAGCTTCTCAAGGCTTTTTGTTCGAACGCCCCAGCACCATAACTAAATAAAACACTAATGAAAACTGAGTTTGAGCTAAACTTCAACAATTCTTCACCTTCGCAAAGAACTCAACATTCTAGCAAATCACTCTCCACCACTGCAAAGCAATTGCAAATCCCATAATTATAATGCTTGCAAATTTGTGTCGAAAGACACCAAATCCAAAACAAACAAATATTGCAAGAATTTCAAAACACTTCAAATGGTTTTCACCGTTGCAAAGTGTGTGCACTATTCTAAAACCCAAAGGCAACTAACCATGGTGAGACTTCAAAGATCCCAAACAATTATCTCCACCAATGCAAAGAGTGAGTGAGTGTACCATGCCAATTCCAAATAATCAAATATGCAAATAATTGGTCAAGTCCAAGCAATGTTGGACCTTACCATAGTCACAATTGTACTGTTGTCGTGAACAACCAAAAGTGTATATGTCATTCTGTTAGAACACTGTGCAAACTCCTGAGTCTTCCTTCTCGATCTACTAACTATAATTAATTTTTCTTTCTGTTAAATTTTCTAAGTTGAGGTCTTCACCTTATGCATACTTGAGTCTTATACATCCAAATTCTCTACTTTGGTAGACTTTGGCGGAGCACTAAGGATTTCATTCTCCATCTGCTGTGAAAAATATTTGCTTATGCCATTCTGTAAATGCTTTTGATTCATAATAGAAGACTTTCCAAAAGTTACAACTCTTTTAGAAACCTCATTTTTCAAATTTGGGCTTTATGATTCATGACCATGTTTGCCTATCACAGTCTTGCCCTGCAAAAAATATAAATTCATTTTTCAAAGGCCTTTTATCACAACTCGAGTTCCCAATGCAATTTTCAAAATTATGTCTTTCATTATGATTGTGAAGCCTTTGGATTCCAATGTGCTTAATGAGATGAGATTCTTTTTTAAATTATGGACATATAGAATCCATGTCAACTCCCTCACTAATCCATCGTACAATTGAAAATGAACTGTACCAATTCTTTTAATTTTACAGGTATTATTACCCATAAAACCTATGTCATTGCTCAATTCTTTAAAAGTGCAAAACCAATCTTGATGATAACTCATATGATAAGTGCAACCCGAATCTAAAATCCACTCATCTATATGACATGGTACAGATGAACTGCTAATTGCAATATCCAAATCCAAATTATTAAACTCATCTTTAAAATTGGCCACATTTGCTTTTTCCTTTTGTTGATCCCTGCCATTCAAAGCCGGACAATCTTTTTTTCCAATGCCCTTTGTTGTGACAATATGAACACTCATCTCTAGCGGGAATATCTCTGCTAGACGATAGACCCCGCTAGCTAAGCTTTCCAGTTTTGACCTACTACACATTATCAAAGCTTCAGATAGAGAGTCCGTATGAACCTACTTATCCATCTTGCAATATTCATTATTTATCAATGTATTTGCAATATCATTATAATAAATAGATTCTTTTCCATATAGTAAGGTAGTAGTCAAATAATCGTATACATCGGGTAACGAATTCAATAACACCAAAGCTTTGTCTTTATCAAATATTTTTACATCCAAATTTTGCAAATCCATAAGTAACTTGTTGAAGGCATTCAAATGCTTAGCCTAGGCGTTCCAACCTTGTACTGAAATTAAAAAAAAAAACTTCTTAAAATAGACCCTATTCTCAATGCTCTTAGTCATAAACTTGTTTTCCAATTTCTTCCACAAGCTCTTTATCGAAGTCTCCTTCATCACAAAGTACTTTTGATCTTTCACTAAACAAAGCCTAATGGAGCTACAGGCTTGCCGATTCATTTTCTCATAATCCTTATCTGTGATTTCTTCAAGCTTTTCTTCTAATATAATGTCAAATTCTTGTTGAAACAAGAAGTCCATCACTTCACATTGCCACATCTCAAAAATATTAGTGCCATCAAATTTCTCTACTTTAAACTTTGTAATTGAAACAATTTTTTCTGATTTGGATGATTCAGACATATTTGCAAATCAATGTTAACCCCAAATTCAATGCTATCCCTAAATTCAAGCCCTAAGTTGGAACATTTGGCTCTGACACTAAGGGAAGTGGAAGCAAAAACTCTTCACCCTCAAACACATCCAAATGGGATAGCAATAATTAGGGCAAATCAAATATTAATAAAGCTAATATCAATACCAATATGAGAACTCCAATATCAAGGTGCTAGTTGTAGAGATCTTCTAATACCCAAGTTAATCACAAAAGAGAACTCCAAATAAATGCAAACCACAAACAGAAAAAAAAGAGTTTACAATCCACTATGCCTACGGGCGGAGCAATCTTCAATCCACTATGCGAATCACCAAATACAAAGAGTTTACAACTCTAATCTCACTCTAAACTAGGGGTGTCAAGCTTGTCGAGCAGCTTGGGCTCGGCTCGACTGTAGCTCGAGTCCGGCTCGGCTCGGTCAGAGCTGAGCCGAGCCCGAGCTGCTAAAATAGGCTCGAAATCACTATCAAGCCGAGCCTGAGCTGAAGTCGGCTCGCTCAGGCTCGACTCGATCGGCTCGGTATAAAAGTAAATAATAAAACCCTAATCCCCAAATCTCACCTTCCTTCTCCAAAACTCCTGTCGGCTGCCGCATCGTCCTCCTCCCGCGAAGCTCCGCCTCACCTTCCTTCTCCAAGTCGTCGCCGTCGCGTCGTAGCCTCACCATTCCTTCTCTAAGCCATCGCCTCACCTCCCTTCTCCAAGCCATCGTAGCCTCACCCTTTCTTCTCCAAGCCGTCGCTGTCGCGTCGTCGCCTCACCTCCCTTCTCCAAGCTGTCGCCGTCGCGTCGTCGCCTCACCTCCCTTCTCCAAGCCGTCGCCGCTCGTAGCCTCACCATTCCTTCTCTAAGCCGCCGCGTCATCCTCCTCCATCGACCGGCAAGAGGTATGATTTCTCTACTTGTACTCGTTTGTAGTATTATACTTTCTATATCATTTTGATGTTAAGGGCAGTTTAATCTTTCTATATTATGGTATTTTAGTCTTTTTCCTCTTTATTCACCTAGATAAAGGTTTGTGATGTTCTTATTTGAGGAATAAGAACTCAAAGCTAATTAAAGATCAACACTAGCTTCATACATGGGAATTTTAGTATTAAAAAAGATGGCGTCCTCAAGACTGTAAACTTATGTATGCCATAGCTTGGAGGAAGCTATGTAGGATCTCTAAATAGCCGGCTTCTTTACCCAAGCATGTCAAAATTCTCTAAATAGCTTATTGAATGTGAGTTATGTATACATTCTTGCTGGATGGATCTTAGATGCTTTGTGAAAATTTTTAATGTTTTATTTTGTTATTCAAAAGTGCTACTTGCCATTTGGATCATCTTTTTAGCTGCTCCTAAAGACCTAAATGGGTATATTTTACAATAGTTGAAGACTAACTAAGCGAATCATATATGTTTGCATATAGTGCTTGACTTCTATTGGAGCATATCAGAATATATGTTTTCATATAGTTCTTTATCATGCTCTTGGAAAGACTATTCCTTCCTTATGAGGGGGGTTGAAAACCTTATACCATCTTTAATCACATTTTTCCACTCTATTCACATTCCAAGTGATCTTCTCTGTACATCAAATAGCATCTTTCAGTAGCTTTTATGTACTATGTTTTAACCAAGCAAACCATTAACTAGTAGATAGACTTAAGGGTGATAGTATTCCTAAGGGTGATAGACCAAGGTGCATGTGGAACAATTGATTTGGTAAATGCCCATTGCATTGCGTCCATCTCAATTTTCTAGGGATTTGCACTGCCTCATTAAACCATGTACCAAAAGAGTTCTTTTTCTTTTCTTTCTTGTGGTACTAAAGAATAGGAAATGGCACTTCTATCATGGAACAAGTCTTCTTGGATGTTTAGATGCAAATATATATTTCAATGACTCTATCCCTTCAGATAGTCCTTTTGTTTCAGCTAGTAATAATTTCATATTTATATTTGAGAATGATAAAGTAGATAAAAAGTTAGTATAACTAAATTTAATTAAATATCAATATTTTGATGTCATCTTTTGGACAAAGGGTATGTCCTTGTAGATGATTTGATATGATGTTTCCCTTGGCGATTAACTGTATCCGTCACATCTATTTTTGTTTTTACTAATTAAGTATTATAAAAATTTAAGTAGTATTTCTGTTTTTGTTTTTTGTTTTTTTATGTAGATGTCAGAGTCGGTAACTAAGAATCTTTCTGATGCTGTTAGTGAAAATGAACCTATTGAAATTGATATTGGTGAAGAGGAAAATGAAACTAACAAGGAAGAAGAAAGTAATAGTCAAAAGAAAGGGAGAAGAAGAACTTCTGATGTATGGTTGTATGTCAAGCGGGTTAAGGTGAAAAAAAATGGAGAAGAGTTAGAAAAGTATCGATGTAATAATTGCCCGTCATTATTTAGTGTTCCTAAGCAAGGCACAACTTCACAAATAAAAAGACATGTGAAATTTTGCATTGGTTTGATAGGCAAAGGACAAAAAAAAAAATTCCTTTTGCTTCTGCATCTAGTGTTACTGGGACTTCAACTATAGAAGAAAATTATCTCAAAACTATTTTATCAGGATACAACCAAAATGTGGTGAGAGAAATAATGGCAAAAATGATGATGGTACATGAGTATCCTTTTAATATAATTGAGCATACATGGTTCAATATTCTTCTGAAGATTCTTAATCCACGTTATGAACAGATTTCTAGAAACACAATGAGAAGTGATGTTATGAAAGTATATGAATCTGCAAAAGAAGAAGTGAAATTGCTTTTGAAAGGAACTAATAGAATTAGTTTGACTTCAGATTTGTGGACCTCAAATCAAAATATTGGGTATATGTCTTTGACTGCTCATTTTGTCGATTTTGATTGGACTTTACAAAAACGATTATCAACTTTTGTCAATTGGAACCTCCACACACTGGAGTTGTTATTTCAGATGCTATTATTGATTATTTAATTGCTTGGGAAATAGAGGATAAAGTATCAACTATTACCTTAGACAATGCCTCCGCCAATGATGTTGTTGCTAAGACTATTATGAATAACTTTCAAGTTAGAGATAAATTGTACTTCAAGGGGCTTATTTTTCATATTAGATGTTGTGCTCACATTTTAAATCTAGTTGTTCAAGATGGGATCCATGTCATTCAAGATGTCATTGAAAATATCAGATGCAGTGTTACTTACTTAAAAAAGAGTCCTTCGCGTATGTACAAATTTGGTGAAATTGTAAGACAACTCTCTGTTCCTACTTCTAAGGGTTTAGCTTTGGATGTTGTAGCTCGTTGGAATTCTACATATGTTATGTTAGAGCATGCTTTTGTGAACCAAAAATTTTTTAAACAATATGCAACGAGAGATGCAAATTACAAATGGCTACCTTCAGAAGATGATTGGTTTAAAGCTGCAAAAGTCTGTGAATATTTGAAAAATTTTTATGATGTTACTCAAATTATATCGGGAAGTTCATATCCTACTGCAAATCTATTTTTGATTGATTTATGGAAAGTGAAAGAAGCTTTAAATAAAGGATGTGAAAGTGAATTCTACTTTTTGAAGGATATGGCTATAGAAATGAGAAAGAAATTTGATAAGTATTGGAAATAATGTGATATGTTATTGGCAGTGGCAGCAATATTAGATCCCCGATACAAAATGAAGCTTATTAATTTTTGTTTTCCAAAAATATATTGCTTTGCAGAAGCTCAAATAAACATGCAAAGGGTCCACAGAGTGTTGTATACTATTTTTGAATCATATGAACTTGAGAATGCATCAGGTGAAAATAATAGAATGAATGATAGATCTCAACTTGATAAGAGTGATGACTTGATTGATGCTAAAGGATCAGAAGATCAAGCAGAGTTTAAAAATTTTTTGGAATCAACAAATGCAGTTGAACCTCTGAAATCTGAATTAGAAATATACTTAGAGGAGCAGACTACAAGTTTGATTGACAAGTTTGATGCTCTAAAATGGTGGAGACTAAACATGTTGAAATTTCCTATTCTTTCCAAAATGGCTCGAGATATCCTTTTGGTTCCTATTACCACTGTTGCATCTGAATCAGCTTTTAGCGCCGGTGGTAGAGTTCTAAATGATTTTCGAAGCTCTTTATCTTCCGAGACAGTGGAGGCTTTGATATGTGGAGGAAATTGGATTAGAGAATCATTAAAAAAACAAATCAGCTCTTCTAGGGTATGTGTACTATACTTCTTATAATAAATTTTTTTCATTTTATGCTTTTATAAACTATTGCTGACTTCTTTTTTATAATCTTATTTTCTTTAGGTACCGACAATGGATAATGTGTTTGTGAGGATTCCAAATGTAGTTTGATCTTTAGATATCATATATTGTATGTCTTTTCCATTTGTATAACATTTTCATTTGCATAGATGATAGAAAAGGCAAGGGATATATTAAAAAGTATTATTTGACTTAATTGGTATGCCATGATCACTGAATATTTAGGTTATACATATTTCTTAGTTTCTTGTGCATAAATAATGATTGTAAGTATATGTGCCAACCATTAGGCCAAACTAAGATCTTTTCTTTTTATATGTTCAGTGATCATGGCATACCAATTAACAACTGAATTTTCTGAATTTTCCTATCATTGTTTGTTTATACTAGTTGCATGATGTTTAAGCTGCAATTAACTTATTTCCTTTTTTTTTTTTGCAGTTATAGGATGAAGCTTCTTTTTAGTGTTAAGACTTGAGAGTGCCAAATAAATTTAGTTATAATATTTAGCATGTTATCAGATTTTATTGTAATATTTGGCAAGATATAAGTTAAGTACTTATATTGTAATATTTTGCAAGTGATACACTTATGATTTGGATGTCATGTCAAAATTTGGATTTGTTTTGAGCCAAATTTTGATGAGTTACCATATGTTAATATTTTGTAATTGGTGTGATAATTTGCTTGACTTTAGTAAATTTTGTATAATTTAAGTTAAATAATTTGGTTGGCTTTTGTTATGTTTACTAGTAAAATTTTTGAAATTGGTGTGATTATTTTGAGCCAAATTTTGATGAATCTATGTTAATATTTTGCAATTGGTATGATAATTTGCTTGGCTTTAGTAAGGTTTTGTATAATTTAAGTTAAGTTCATTTGGTTGGCTTTTATTATATTTACCTGTAAAATGGGTGTGGTTGCTAATCAGAGATTAATTTTAAATTTTATAGTCAATTTGGTTGGCTTTTATTTTATTTACAGATAAAATTTGTTATTCAATTTCAGCTTTTTTTCACTTTAAATATGTTGTGGCTCGGCTTGGGCTCGGTCCAGCTCGAGCCAGCTTGGCTCGAAATGAGGCTTGATAATAGGCTTGTTTCAGACTCGGGCTCGGCTCGGGCTCGATCAGGCTCGGCTCAGGCTCGGCTCGAGCTGAGGTGAGCCGAGCCTGAGCCCAATAAAGAAGCTCGAAATTAATTTCGAGCCGAGCCTGAGTAACAGCCGGCTTGCTCAGGCTCGGCTCGTTTACACCCCTACTCTAGACAGTAGTAGCTCTTCCATACAATTTTTCTCTCATGCAAAATGCTCACACTAAAGTCCTAAAACTCAAATATTAGTATTTATAGGGTTGACCCAAATCAGTTGAAAATCCCACCTGGCATTTGAACGCCCAAGGGTCCTATTCAAATGCCAGCAGAGCTCTAATCTAGAGCGCAAAAAAATGTTTGAACGCTTGTAGGGTCATTCGAACATCTTCAAAGTACAAATCATCTCGGTAAAACGCGTTTGAACGCCCTAACGACCCATTCGAATGCCTTTGATGTGCAAAGCTTCTCAAGGCTTTTTGTTCAAACGCCGTCGGGGGGCGTTCAAACACCCCGACACCTCATCTCAAAAAAATAAAAATAAAAAAGAAAAGAAAAACAAACTGCTGAAAACTGAGTTTGAGCTAAACTTCAACAGATATTCCTTCGGGGAATGATATGAAATTAAGAACACATGCCGGAATAGACAAGAAATTAAAGAAACAGTGTAGAACAAGTGGAGAGATCACTTCTATTAATAGAAGAATCAACTTAGATTCTAGATTATCCTCAAAATAGGAATATTAGCAATCTTGTGCCAGTCCTCCCCTTGCTCCCTCTCGCATCGACTCGCTAGAAGAGGACAATTCTTGATTTCCAATTCCTTGAGTGAAATAGCGCGTTGCAGACTTTCAGGCAATGTCGCGAGATTCTCGCAATCTTCAAGTTGCAAATACTGGAGGGAGGTGAGGCATCCCAACCATTCGGGCAGTGTCGTCAATCTGTCGCATCTTCCTATCTGCAGAAGTTGGAGCGTAGTGAAGAAGAGGGGAGGCGTCTCTTCCTGTCTATCCAGATCCATTCCCAGTGATGTGAAGCTTGGAAGTTTCAAAAGTTGCGTTCTTCGGAGGGAGGGGAAGCGATGCTCGATGATGCTTGCCGGAAGCCTGGCCAGCTCTGGAATGTCATTAATTGTCAACTCTTCAAGAGCGGTAAGGAAGGGTAGTCCATCCCAACCATTGGATTCCGACAATGTCAGCTGGCATCCTCTTATATGTAAGGTTTTCAGCTTTGACGAGTCTTGTAGGCTCTTCGCCGACAATACTTGAAGATTGCTTTCCCAAATTTCCAACGACGTTATCGCCGGCGGAAGACTCGGCTGAACCTTCAACAAGGGGCATTCCCAGATAAATAATTTCCTAAGGCGGGGGAACGTCGCCATCTCTGGTGGTCTTTCTACATCCACCGTGCACCAATTCTCCAATAGAGGCATCTCTTTCAAGGTAAGTTCCTCCAGAAAAGGAAATGAGCCTCCATCCCCGTAAAACCGGCGTCCAATTTTCGTCACGGCAGACATTTTACTTATCCAAAGATACTTGAGATGCAGCAGGTTGCCCAGCGGCGGAAGGCATTCCCACCTCCATAGACCCACTAGTCTCACATCCACTAGACTCTGAATACTTGTCATCCAACTCGGCAACCTATTACCATCATAGCGGATGATCTTCAATTTTTCCAGACAATGAGGAGGTTGCAGGCTTTCGAGCACATCGTTCTTCACGTCTTCTGTGTTTCCAATCTGATCATTTATGTACCAATCCAGAGTTAATGACCGCAGCCTCGTCTTCGCACTCAAATTTGCTAAATTTGCTTCTTCTGCATCTTTCACTTTATTGAGACACCTGATTTCTAATTCACCTCTCAGCAGATTTAGTCGCTGCAACTCAAGAATGGTGCATCCAGGCTCACTGCCAACCAAGAATAATGGAAGCGTCTCAAGTTTCGTTAGTCTGCCCATCCTAGGCGGCATTCCGTCCAGCCTATTACAATTTGTGATATCTAAGATTTTAAGGTTCGTCATCTTACTCATGCCTTGAGGCAGCTTTTGGAGATTCCAGCAATAACTGAGTTTCAATATTTGCAGACGACGAAGTCTAGTCATGGATTCAGGCAATGTTTCTATTGGATTACATGACAGGTCAAGGTGTCTCAAATGATTTAGTTTAGCAATTGAGCTAGGTAATTCTTTGATCCAACAACTTAGATCTAGCACACGCAAGTACAAATGCTGTGATAGTATATTTAAGTTTATGTAGCATATTTTTTGGTGCACTGAGATGAACGAACGCAACTTCTTTGCTTTATCAATGGCATCCATTCTAACCATTGTTTCAGAAGGAACACTGAGATCCACTGAAACATAGCGCCATTTATCCTTATTCTCCACCATTCTTCTTCCAAAGGAGAATTCAGGCCCTGCAACATAGCAAGCAAGGTCATGATTTAAATCATGCATTTTGCATGATATTACATCGCCAGCCTTGCTTTTCCGTTCGTCCTGAAAGAAGGATCGTTGGAGAAGATATTTGAAATCGCTGTTACCAGTGTCCTCAGGATACATGCCTATACTCGATGAAGAAATAAAGCCTTCACTGGCCCATAACTGAATTAGCCTCTCCACATCGAACACATAGTCCTTCGGAAACAATGAGCAATATGCGAAACATTGCTTCAAATGAGATGGCAGATGCTCATAACTCAATCGTAGAGCTGGCAAAATTTGAACTTGATTATACTGATCATTCTGAGATAATTTCCAAATTTCACTGTCTCTAATACCAAGCCACTCATTTTCCCTCTCTCTTGAGCCCATCAGACTTCCCAAAGCCTTGGCTGCTAATGGTACCCCTCCACACTTTTTGACAATCTCCTCTCCTATTTCTACCAACCTTAGGTTCTCCCTTTCTGTCCCAATTTGGAATGCCCTGTGGCTGAACAATTTCCAACAATATTCAAACTCTAAAACAGCCAACCGATGTGAATTTGTGGCATGAGTTATTCTTGCAACCTCATCGCTACGTGTTGTTACTATTACTTTACTCCCTGATCCAACACAACTGATCAAAGATTTTAGCCTCTCCCACTCATGAAAATTTTCATTCCAAACATCATCCAACACAAGTAAGATTTTACTCCCGCCAATTAAATTGGAGAGTCGACTTCGCATGACTTCAATAGTAGAGATATCGCACTTTCCTTTAGTAATACATTCAATGATTTTACGTGCAATTTCCTTTACAGAAAATTCTTCTGAGACACAAATCCAGATCGGAGGTAGATTACTTGGAGGTTGAAAGGCCTCCTTAACCCTCCCATCCTTTAAGACCATTTGAACAAGTGATGTTTTTCCGACTCCTCCTAAACCGACTATTGGAAGGATAGATAATCTTCTATCATTGCCTGTCTCAAGTAAGAAGTTTATAATCTTCTCCTTGTCCTCATCTCTTCCATATAACTCGTCGACCTCATTATCATTAGCCAAGAAAGTCTCCCTCTCCGAGTAGGACAGTATTCCAGTGTTCACGGAAACCTCATTGATCAATGGAAATTGAAATCTATTCTTGTTCTCATCTATCTCCTTCATCCTCTCATTAATTTTCTTAATCTGTTTGCCCATTTTATAACGGAATGCAAGTTGGTTGTCAGCCGAGAAGAAGTCGCGTACCTTTCCTGCGATGGGATGGTCATGGCCGCTGCGCCGCAGTGACTCGACTTGGAAGTCATCCAGCACATCATCCGCGTCGTAAGCCAGATCCTTCAGCTCCTGCAGCCATTTTCTCACGCTTGCATCGGTTACAGACTTCTTCTCGGCAGCGTGGAGCACGTTGTTGATATTTTCAAGTATTCCCCTCAGCTTGTTAAGATCTCCATCAAGACCCCACAGTAATCCGAGCTGCTTCCAGATTTCAGAGCTCAATTTCTCGATCACAGGCTTCAAAATGGCAGAGGCAAGAGCAACTTCAGCCATGATCACTCTTCTCTCTCTCTCTCTCTCTAACCAGAATTGGCGGGTGCAATGGCCTCTCTCTCTCTTCCTCCTGTATTGTTTTACTAATCTTCAATAGAAATGACTTGTTCAACTAACTTGATATGCCGTTGACATCTAGCAGCATATTTCTCAGCATCTTAGCTGTCCAAAATTGTTCGTGGAAAGCCACTAGCAGATAACATGGCCTTTATATATATATTCATAATATAAGCTGGCATTGTAGCTTTCTCGTAGTGGAAATTTTTAATACGAGGAATTGTCCAAGGACTTGACCGGCTATGCCAATGAGAAGAATTGGCATTGCAGAAGTCTTTCATTACAAGGAGGAAGAAAGAACATTTCATATCTTCTGCAAGCTTCTCACTAGAAAAAAAATGAAAGACTTCTGCAATAGCCTCTTTCTTCCTCCTTGTATCGCTTTACAAATGCGATAATGAAATGTTCAACTAAGATTGGCTCTTAAAACTATGTATCATAAGCTAACTTGTTTATTTTTAAAATCCCCCAATTTCTTTCCAAGATCCTTCATTAGCCATTCTTTTTTATTTCATCCTTATCAACTTTGACTATAAGAAATCATTAACTCTATATAAATATATGAAAATAGATACTTGAGGATGAAACCATTATATATATAAGAGATACAACCTATGTCTCACATTCTTTTTTGTTTTTATCTAATGGCATTAAATTTTATTTTTAAAATGTTAATGGAGCATCGTAACTATTTTTTTATAATTATACTAAAAAATAAGAAAATTTTGATCCACTTATTTTATTTAATTAATTATATTCGTTAAATTGTACATTCATCAACTAATCCCATCCGGATTAGACCTCTGTCATATTTAGTACTCTTATTGACATTATTTTTTAGAAAATAATAAATATATTAATTTAATTATTTTTTAGTTTAATAATAAAACTTTTATAAAAAGAATGGTAAATAAAGTACCTTAGTTTGCTATAGATTACGGATCATGAGATAATTGCTCGTCATTATAATTATTTGATCCATATCAAGAGGTATTATTATGAGCTTGAGAGCTTCACCGATCAAAGTGAAAAGGATATGATAATTAGTTAGAAAATAAAGCTTCATAATGAATGTTGGGTCATCAGAATGTTTTTCCATTGGGACTCTAGCAGGATCTACATCAGTGGTTATGTAGTCTTTACTATTAGTACACATCACAACAGATAAATACTTCGAGGTTTCTATAACATCAAAAGAAATCTTCTACAATGGTCAAGGAAATATTTGAGATCAGAAAGATAAATTAGATTCAAATAAACATTTTCAAGAGTTTTATCAGTAGAAATTAGAAGTTGAGCATTTTTTTGGTCCACTGGATGCAATGCAATCATTTAATGCTCTCAAAATAGCTGACTTTTGTCTACAAATTGTTACGACCCCATCACTACGGAGTTTACTAAGCCAGATGGTTAGCAAGAGGACCGATGTACAACTACTCGATACAGGACTTACAAGGTGCATGATAAAATATTCATGAAGAACACAAATGTGATGAATTAGCATAAGCCACTAATGAACATTAAAGCCTGGGGAGTTCATAAAAAATTTGCTCAATTGATTGGAAAATTCTTGATTTGAGATATATATAGGTTGCTACCAAATTGGAGAAGAGGAATTGGGGAAACTGATTATGATCTTGATCGACTAATTGAACGACTAGGATTAGTTTAAAAATTAGATATGAAAATTGTGGATCTTTCAATCCGACGACACTATATTCCATAATTCCTCTTAGCATTTTAAATAGACGCCACTATATTACCAATTTTTTTCATAAACACCACTATACTCCTTAATTTATTGTGGCATTATTTAATGAGTGTTAAGATAATCTTCGATTTTGAATTGACATTTCATTAAACACCACCATATATGCTAGAAGAAAATGATGAGCATCACAATATATTTCGTGGAATTCTCTCCACTAGCGCTAGTGGCTCTTTCTCCCTTCCCTCTCCTAGTAACTTAGGCTAAAAGAGGGAGAGATATTTCTTTAGAGAGGATATTTCCTTCTCCTCCTTCATTTTCTTCCTCCTCATCTTCTTCCCTTATCTTCTTCTCCTCTCTTTCCCTCCTCATTGTATGTCATCGTCGTTGCCCAATCATTACTTTTTCTATGCTGTCGTCGCTCCCTTTCCCTTTATATAGTCATTGCTCTCCTTCTCTTTGCCTCCGTCCTCCACGGCACCATCGTAGCCACTTTTTCCCTCCATTTTACCTTTACGTACTCTATGCTCCCCTCCTCTCCACCACCATCAACGTACCCTAGGTGTCGTTGTTGGATCCATAGCTGTCTAGGCTCGTCAAATCCGGCAAAACACCTTTTTTATATTTCTTTTCTAGTTTGAATAGGTTTGCTTCTTGGCTAGCTAGGATCCACAATGATAATGAGGAAATAATCAGTTGATCTTTTATATCCATATAGCAGCTTGAGCAGAGTATTTCCTTTATTTTTGTGTGATTATTTTTTCTTTGTGTTGTTACTTTTCGCCAAGTAATTAGGGCTAATTAGGGCTTGTTAAAACTATCTTCCATTTTTCTTTATATATTAGGGTTGTAATAATCTGATCTCAATGGATGATACAATAATAATTATTCAATAAAATGGGGGAAAAAAAATGAAATCTAAGACAAGGAATTGACACATTAAGTTTTACCCAATTAATTTAACTCAAACACCTAAAATAAATTATCAAAAAAATGTTGAATGACATGCAGCTTTCTAATCAGTGGATGGGTACTGTGGTGCCCCAGAAGAAGAAGAAAAAGACATTTTAGTCAACAGAAGGTTTGAACTAAGACATATATTCACCATCTGAGTAAACAATACTAATGTTAACATAACCTGGGGGCGTATTATATAAATATGTAGTAAGAAGCAGGGTGCAATTTCTAAATAGTAAGATACAAGGTGTAAATTTCAAATAAATAAATAGAAGTGTTAGGCTGTTAGCTCATTCTCTATTCTAAAACTTATATTTAAAACCATAATTTTATATTCTAACAAGTAGCGTGTTGAATGCAAACTTCTCTCTTTTTATTATGTAGATTCTGACCACTTCAGCATGATGGAACATCTATGATGTCACGAATCACCAACTCATCATCCACCAAGATTATATGCTTCTAAGAACTTTCCTTGGGATTTCCTTGCAGCCCACGACTCGTCCTTTTTTAAACGTAAGCAAACTTGGAGAAGAAGGAATATGGCAAAGTATTTGTATCCACGTGTGAATTGGACTGAGCCTACTCTCAACTTTTGACCTACTTTTATGCAAGTTGAAACATAAGACTCCAATGATCATACTGTTCGTATATAAGATCGTAACACACCAAGCTTTCCTCGTCTCCTCCTCCAAATCCATAAGGTAAATAAGTCCCCATGGCAGGATCCCATGACAACGCCATGGAGTCATACAAGAGGACGTTTGCCAGTGTTGCATCTTTCGCAGCCTCTGCCATGCTATTCCGCAGTGTTATCCACGAGTTCATCCCCCATGAACTCCAGGACTACATCTTGTCAGGCATCAACATGCTGCGCTCCCGCTCGTCGCCGCTCCACACAATCGTGATAGAAGCGACCGAAGGGTACGCCAGCAATCAGATCTTCGACGCGGCGAAAACGTATCTGGCGTCGAGGATCGACACCAGCGTGCCGAGGCTAAGGGTGAGCCGAGTTGACGACACGAAGAACATACTTATTAGCATGGACGAGGGCCAGGAGATGACCGACGTCTTCGAAGGCACCGAGTTCAAATGGCAATTGCTTTGCAAGGATAACACCGAGAGTTCGAAGGTTGACCGGTCGTTCGAGCTCACCTTCCACAAGAAGCACAAGGAGAAAGCACTCTACTTTTACTTGCCATTCATCTTAGCCAAAGCCAAGTCCATCAAGGAGGAGAATAGAACACTCATGCTCCACATGAACCAATGGGACTCATGGGAGTCCATAGACCTCCACCACCCTTCGACTTTCGACACGCTGGCGATGGAGCCGGACGTCAAGCGAGGCGTGATGGATGACCTGGCGAGGTTTCTGAAGAGGAAGGACTACTACAAGAGCATTGGAAAGGCATGGAAGAGGGGCTACTTGCTCTACGGACCACCAGGGACTGGCAAGTCTAGCTTAGTTGCTGCTATGGCTAATTACCTCAAGTTTGACATCTATGATCTGGAGCTCACAGCAGTTGATAGCAACACGCATCTCCGAAGATTGCTGATCGGAATGGACAACAGATCGATACTCGTCATCGAAGACATCGATTGCACGATCGAACTGCAGCAACGGGACGTGGACGAAGAATCAAACACGCCTAATTCTTCATCAAGAGATGAGAAGGTTAGTGTCGTATCATTACTATCTCTCATTTTCTCTATCTTGTAGTTTGTTTCTCACTATTGATATGTGTTCATAACGCCAAACAGGTGACTCTTTCTGGGCTGCTGAATTTTGTGGACGGGATATGGTCGACGTGCGGCGAGGAGCGGATCATCGTGTTCACGACGAACTACAAGGAGCGGCTCGACCCGGCGCTGCTGAGACCTGGAAGGATGGACGTGCACGTGTATATGGGCTATTGCAGCTTCAATGCATTCAAAGTGTTGGCTTCCAACTACCACGCCATTGATGACCACCTCTTGTTCCCAGAAATCGAAGAGTTGATCAGGGAGGTGGAGGTGACCCCTGCACAAGTAGCAGAGGCACTGATGAAGAGTGATGAGACTGATGTAGCACTTGGTGGTCTAGTGGAGTTCCTCAGAGAGAGGAAGAAGGATGTTAAAGGATCATGAGAATAAGAATCAATAATTATGTAGTTAGAGATGATGACGAGAAGCGAGGTGAAACACTTATCCTTTTGTAGCTCATGAGAGAGATTTTGGGTGATTTACTTTTTTTTAAGCACCCTTTTCTCAAAATGTAATAAAAATGAGTTGAAATTGAGAATTTTCCAAGCGCGTATTTTGATGGAGGTGATGTGACGAGAAGATTGGAGGTCAATATTTATAAAGACGCCAAGTTGACTAAATTAGTGTTATTTTAATTTTAACTTATTTTCACATATAAATCCATTGTCGTCTAGTCCGGTTAGGATATCTGGCTTTCACCCAGACGACCCGGGTTCAAATCCCGGCAATGGAAAATACTATTTTTTAAAAATTTTCTCTAATATCTTTTTTGAATGTTTTTTTCCCCTCTTTTCATGTTTTGATAAAGATTGGAACTAAGTAATAAACGAGTCAAAATTGATCGTGAAATCTTCGATGGATTATTAATATTAATTTCAACTCAAGCTTGATCGAATCAAATCATCAACACTTTCGGCTTTTGTGAAGCTTGTGCGATTGCATTTACGGCGGCGGAGATGGAGACGGAGGTCGTCGAAGCCCGTCAGCCGCCGGACGCGGCCTCCGCGTATCTTGACCCCCACTATTGGTACTACTTACCTCCTCTCCTCCCCTCCCCTCTTCTCTACGAGCTCTAATTTTCTTTTAACCCCCTCTCTTTCTTCTTATTTCGATCCAACTCCAAAAACAAAGGGATGCCCGGTTCTCCTCAGAGGAGCACTACGAGTGGTTCAAGGACTTCTCCCATTTCCGGCACCTCCTTCTCCCTCTCCTCTCCCCCTCCCTATCCGTACGCCTCCATCTCTCCCGTTTTTTTTTTTCTCATATTAGGCCCCGAAATGGCTGGAATTATGTTTGTAGTATCTTTTTGTGGGTTTTTGTAGGTACTGGAGGTCGGATGCGGGAACTCGCGGCTGTGCGAGGAGTTGTACCGCGAAGGCGTCACCGACATCACCTGCAGCGATCTTTCCGCTGTTGCCGTGGAGAGGATGAAGAAGCGCTTGGCAGAGCAGGGGATCAGTGGTAATTATGAGATATTTCTTTCTTCTTCTTTTTTAAATTTAGACCTCTGATGCTTGCCTTTGTTTGCAGGAATTAAGGTGGTTGAGGCGGATATGCTCGACCTGCCATTTGAGAAAGAAAGTTTCGATTTAGTGATCGAGAAAGGGACCATGGTAAATTCTAATTAGAATGTCTAGTTAAAGAATGTTTACTTCTTTTCTACATATGTTTGAGTATAAGATTATTTCTAATGAATATGTGCATATTAGACTTATTACATGGTTACGGCTTAATTAGCTTTGAGAGTCCATCTATAGTTAAGGTTACATGAAGCATAAAAGTTTCAGTATTGCTTTTTAAACATAATCTAAGAGTTAACAACTCATAAACCATGCTCTTTATCTAGTTAGTAGATTTTTGATAATGTAAAAGACTAAGAGTTAATAAGATTGGTAGTTCTTAGAGATTACCTTGTGGGACCTGCTATGCTAAAGTGGGAGAAACTCCATCCCTCTCTTTCCTTTTTACATCCAAATAATATGACATTGTTTTAGAGGTTTTAATGGAGTCGACATAGTTTGCCTGACAAAAAGCATATCACAGAATGTTTCCTGAAATTTTAGTTGAAGGTTTTAACACTTAAACAGATGAAGAATTTGAGCCCTGTGTGATACTCCTGGTCATTGCAATGAGTATCAAGAAATAGTTTGACTTTATGTATTCAAAGACCAATCTTTCTCGTGTGATGTTGATATACTTTCTCTCGATTGAGACTTTACTCGTGTATAACACGAAATAATAGAACACTTCTTGATAAAAGAATGCATGAGAAGAATTTAGGTGAAAAATATTAAGTAATAAGCCTGATTAGGAAATCGCATATGAGAGGAAGAATGTTCGCTTGACGGGCGCTGATGATAATAATCAAAACTGATTCTGCTAAAGAAGGTACTAGAAGACAAAACTTTCAGGGATAGGGTATTGAAACATGTGAAGCTACTATTTGTAATTCTGACTTTCCAAAGTGAAGTAACAAGCACCGTAGATGAAAAATCATTGTCGATGGATTGAAAAAGGATGGAAGCATAGTTTCCAAAATCGGCCGATCCCAAGTCTGATCGGTTGATCCGGATTGGAATTGGGATAGGCAATAATTGATCTCGATCTGGACCCAAAATCAGTCTAGTGACTAGTGACTAGTTTCGATCTAGGATCAGCAAATCTATATTGGCTGAAACTAAATATTTTTAAGGTTCAGGTCAAATTTAAAATGTACCTAAAGAAGACATTAGTAATTGATATCCTTAGTTACCTTTTTTTCAAGTTTTTAGTTTTTATCTCTATCTCTCACATACACTCTCCTCCCATCTTCATACTTCATCAAGCTTATCCAACGGTCGATTTGGTGAGCCCTTTTAGCTACTCCGCACTCTAGTGAACTTGGGTTAGTGTTTTTTTCTCTTTTTCTCACCAACTCTTTAACTCCTCTTTTCCTACTACCACAAAACAACAGTGAAAAGAGAGATTTCTCTATTCACTGCTGTTCTACAGAAAATTTAAGTTGAAGTTTATGATAGTTTTGAGTAAGTTTTTCTTTTTAGTTTTTATTCTTCATATATGATTAATTTTTATTTTCTTATTTTTCTATTATTTTTTAAGAAACTTTCCTGAATTTTAAATAATATTTAGAATTTTATATAATTAAAAATAGTCCGATCCGATATGGGAGGCTGATATGACTGATACAGTTGATACGGTCGATACATATCTTTTTCTTTTTTAATGGTCGATCCCGATCCCGATATCGAGTTTGAAACACTAAGACTTTACAATTTTCATATTTGTTCTTTTTTCCACAATTACTTCATTGGGAAATGGATTAGAGGAGAGAGGAATATAGTTATTAGAACTGGATCGAACATTGACTTGGTTAGGGGTCGAGTCACTTAGTTATTGGTTCAACCGGTGGTTCACCCGGTCGGATTATTGGTTTTTAAAAATATTTAAATAATATGTAAATAGATCTAAATAATCCTAAAAATAAATAGATATCTATAAAAGTAGTATAAATGTTATTTATATTGATACCTTCATGGTTATTTTCAAGTTATTTATTTAATATAAAAAGATAATAATACTATTAATTTAGAGAAATATGAAGACAAGAATAAGGATATTTTTGTCTTTTTATATTTAAATTGTTTAAATTTTAATGGTATTTTATTCCAAGTAGTATTCATGCAAAATATAAGGATTTTAAAAGGTATACGTGCAAAAAATTTATATTTTGAGAGATATATATGTAAATATAGACTTTAGATAAACATACAAGCAAATAAGGGACTTTTCAAGGGTATATGTGCAAAAAAACTAATTTAAAAACAACACATATGTCATAAATTAAATATGTTTAAATAGGACTAAAATACCATTGGATATAGAATAGAATAATTAAATACTAAGGATATAGTTAACCCGACCAATTCGCCAAAAATTAGCCGAGTTGTATAGTTCACCAGTTCAACTATCGGGTTCGGTTTTTACCGGGTGGATTGCTTATTTAGTCTAATAACAAAACCAAATTGATTTGTTGGTCTGTTCACCGGTTCGACCACCCGGTCCGATCTGGTTCTGATAACTATAAAGAGCAACATTATGAAATTAAGTGCCCCTTTTTTTTATTTTAAATGGGGTTCACATGTCATCTTCAACCAGTAATAGCATCTGTCAGAATTGAATTGCTTTAGGTTCTGACTGAGTGTATATACTAGCAATTTGTTGTGTAGACGTGCCTTGCCTGTTGCTTATTATATATTTCACATGTATGAGTTACCTTTGGTGGACTAAAACCTTAAGGAACAACAGTGTGGGAGCAAAATTTTGTGAATACAGTGAGTGTTTGAGAGAAGATAAAATGAAGTAAGAAAATTGTGTTGGTAGGATTAGGTATAAATATCTTCTTTAGACACTATATGGCTTTAATTCCCAGTTTCAGCAAAATAGGAAAAAAAAAACATACTGTACAAGCTACTTCTGGAGTTCTAATTAATTATTGATTGAGCCATTGAATGATAGTGAAATAAAAGAAAGAATTCCTTTGCTTTTTGGCTCACTGTGTTGGCCATGCATTGTAGTTGATGGTACATAAAGTGATCAAATATTGGTAAGATGCATCTTAAATACTATCTATATCCATCCTTTTAGATTCTTCCTATATCATTATCTTTTTTATTATGAGCAATACATGGCTTGGTTTTTGGTTTATATATAATCCAGCTTTGATTGTATATCACAGTAATCATCGCACTTTCTTCGCTTTCCTAAGAAAGAACTTTTTCATGATGTATGTTGTTAAAGTGAAAATTTAGGTAGTGGTTCAGTCTGAAGTTGTCTAAAATATGGAGAAACGAGAGTCCCTTTCCTTCTAGATATTAGTACTATTCAGTATGAATCTTTTCTTTTGTAATTCCTGCTTCGACTCTTATCATGTTTTTTTATTAAGACTACTTATGTGAAACATCCTCTTGAAAGGATGTATTGTTTGTGGACAGTGGCGACCCATGGAACCCCAATCCTTCAACAGTAGATAAGGTGATGAAAATGCTTGAATGTGTTCATAAGGTTTTGAAGCCAGAAGGCACTTTCATTTCCATTTCCTTTGGACAGGTAAAGAATATCACATTTTTTTTCCTTATTTTCTTTATCCCTTTTTAAGAAAAGTCAAATGTGATCTGCATCTTCTGCAGCCACACTTCCGCCGGCCTTTATTTGAAGCCCCAGGATTTACTTGGTCTATTGAATGGAACACATTTGGGGAAACATTCCATTATTTTGTTTACACCCTAAAGAAGGTTAGAGTCGTGAACTAATCTTCATCAGCACATAGATATAAATATGGGTTTATCTGATCTGGATATAGCATTGAATCTAGGAAGCTGCACTTCAATTGATGCACTGCATAACATACTTCGTTTTGCTATGTTATGATGCTTTTCAATCTCCAGGGTAGGAGGTCATTAGTCACTGAGCAAAATCAAAGCAAGAAACCTAGTGCACCTGCCATCAGTATGATGCATGAAGAGTTGGAGACTGAGGATTACATTTTTCGCACCACCATCGACGAGGTTGAAACATAGGCTGGAATCAAAGATGCTTAAAAGGGTGTCAAAATGCCCAACTACAATTACATGAATAACACTGAGTTTTATAGTAGATAGATTACTCTGATCTTAAGAGATAGCTGGAGGGCGGGGGAATATTGGATGTCTTTTATTGAAATTCTTACTTTTTGTAGAGATTAACATGTTCACGAACCATTTTGGATATGTTTTATTAAGGAAAGTTGTGGCATCTCCAACTTCGATAGTTTATACTCATGATGCGACGCCTTCGTACTATTTTAGGTAAATATATATATAATATAAGACAATCCTCTTCTAAATCTTGACAGATTTAGATTCTAAAGTCAAGCTGGATCAATCAACTGCTCTATATATATATATATACATACATATATAATCAAGTGGGGAAGTTAGCATTGTTTGATTGAAGGTCCTTCAAGGATTTATAGGCAATTGCTTAATGACTTCAGCTTGTAATCATTCATGATTGGTTGGTTGAGATCTTCTGTATCTAATATTGACACAATTAGTGCAATATCAGGCTTCCCTTTTGTGGTTTGCATTTTTAAGTAGTCACTAGTATATGAATGAGTTGGTTATGTTCTTGTTTGCTTATAATATATGAAGCCATCTGGTTGGCGAATATATGCTCTTCTCTGTTGTCATTTAGTCACACTTATCTTTTCTATTTCTAAGAGAACCTACCAGAAATGTAGCATTTCTTGAACTTTTAATATCACAAGCTACCATGGTTCTCTCTCTAAATTTATACACATAACAACACTAGTTACATAAACAATATAGCTCTTTGTTTACAAAATTTCCTTTATATATATATATATATATATTTCTTTTTTCTTTCTTATTTTTCAAGAGGGTTAAATGCAAATTTCAAAATTATCATTGTTGGATTGAGGAGGTTCCTAGTAAATGAATCAGAATGCAGATTATGAAATTAGATGCACTAAAATATTGCAGACAGAACTGTTCTCTTTTGTAGTCTCAAAAAACAATGAAGTCAGTGAGTAGTCCAGCAAAACCAACCAAACCTAACTCATCAAACTTTAAGCAATTGTCATATTTAATCAATTTGGATACTGGACATCTCTGGCTCTACTCCATTTCCTTTGGAGAAGTTTTTAACTTTGAAATTTAATCAACTCTTTGGAGTTATGGTTAATATGGATGCATCATGCAAATTTCTTGGTGGGATAAAACAGGGTTTCTTATTAGAAACAAATGCCCAATTTCTTGTAGATGTGAAGACCAGGGCTACTTTCACCAAAATGCTTCTAGGTAATAATAAAATTGAACATTTGAAACTGAGTGTATTTATCTTTTACGCTAGTTTATATACTGTTCTTTTATAATGAAGTGTACATAATTTACATAGAAGATAGCGCATATAAACTTATTTTTGTCATTTTGGAAACCGAAAAATTATTCTGGAAAAGGACTATCATATATTATTCTACACCAACTACACTATAGCAGAAGAAGGTAAGATCCTATTATTACCATATTAAGGTTTTGAAAGAAGCCAAGCTCAAAATTAGGGTATGAAACTTGCATTACTATCTCATCAACCACTACGTGGAAAACCAGCTTAATTAGCTGAATCAATTGCTTTTCTTCTACATGTCTTTATATGTGTGACTATTTCCATTAGTCCATGCAATAAGTAAGGTAGATATTGACATCTCAACCATTCTTCTCCTCTATTTCTTTCTCAAACTCTCTCTCTTTTCTTCCATCCCTTCTCCTTCTTGCCTCTCTCAATTCCATTCTCTAAACCGGTTCAACTCTTTCTTCTATCTACTTAGATACATCATTCTTTTTTATTTATTTTTCCTTCTACCTTGTTTTTTTTCCATGTTGAAACTAGCAAAGAGAAGAGATCTTGTGAGGCTAGGTGAGAGTGTGATGTTGGAATGGCTCAATCAAATCAAAATAATTTCTCCATGCAAGTTAAATAATTGCATTTGATTGAGCCGTGCCAATATCACAATTCTTGCTTGGCTTTGTCGCCCTTTGAAGCATTAAAGTGCTGCTATCTTCGAAAGGTATGTGCTTCTTTGATTAGAATTAGGCTCATTAATTAGCATGCTATAGTTAGCTACCATATTAAGGGAAGAAACTAAATTGTATCATTTACTTAGCATGAACTAAGCAATGAATATAGCATGATTTAAGCAAATATTTAAAGATTAGGACATAGTTACATCAATTTCTCTAAATCTGCTGTTTGAAAATATTAAGTTATGAGATTTCAATTGATTTCAGTAGATTTAAATAGATTTCAATAAGTACAGTGAAATCCAATGATTTGAGATTGATTTTTGAGTTCATTTCCTACCTTAAGGGTCACATTCTTATTGATAATTACTGGTAAAATATGAAAACAAATCAAACATGATGAAATTAATTCCTATTTCCTTCCATAACAATCAGATTAGATGAATTTCATTTTAATTCCATTATTTTAAAAAAAAACCTTAGTTCATTTTGAAGTAAAATAATTTGAATACGATTCAAATTAAGTGCATCTTCAATTCTATTCTAATAGTAATGCTAAATTTAGGGAAGGCAGGTCCCAACTGTAGAAGTTGCAACCACTCCATCATAGATATATAACATAAATAAAAAGTAGGCCCTCTTGGAGAGGGCACCTCCTTTAAGTAAGGTTTGATATACTCATTAAAATTCAAAATCAATCTAATAAAAGTTTAAACTTATAGGTTTGGGACCCTTAATTCTTCTGTCTTATATCTTATTGCATCAGAACAAAGCTTCACGACTCCCAAATATTATTATTTTTATATGATTTCATTCTTGGGTCAACAAGATATATATCATGATATTTAATTGAGCGAGGGAAGGATAAATGTAGTCCGCCTTAAATATTAGAGCATAAGTGGTTGGAGTTCTACTTAATCGGGCTCGAGTAGGTTTGGGTTGAAAGTGGGCTGAGTTGGACTTAATCAGATCGAAATTGGGCGGAGATGGGCCGCAGAGCAGATGGGCTTTTTGATCATCCCTTCTAGTTGATCTCATTCTTGATCAAAAGTTCTATTTTATCTAGAGAAAAAAGTTACAAAAGTATGATGTCATTAATGACCAAGACAAGATAACTGGTTACAGAAGTTTAACTCACAATATATTAATCGGTTGGAGTAGAATTCCTCATCTTGATTGCATAATAGAACACCCAAAATGAGGTAATTCCAAGCTAGCATAGCATGGGAAATACCAATACAACTCTCTCTCTCTCTCTCTCTCTCTCTACATATATATATATATATATATATATATATTAAATTTCCAGAAGCAATGGATGCAATTCTCTTCATTGCATCCGCCCACAGTCCAAAATCCAGTATACAACTATGCATGTCTTGTATAGCTGCGGCACATAGTTTTTGACCCAGAAGGCAACTTCCAATGCATTGATAGAGCTTCTAAGGGTTTCTTGCCCTTCCAACCCCTCCAAAGGCCATTTTATCTTTGATCTCTTTGCCCCCTTCTGCCCTGCTAATATTATTATACAATCTTGCATTCGACCACCTATATAAACCCCCCTCCCCGTTGCTCCACAAAATTATAACAAACAACTACTACAAAAAGAAACGGAGAGGAAGAGAAAGTTAAAGCTAAGGAGGTAGCCATGGCTCTTTCAGATGGAGGCTTCACAGAGGAGCAGGAGGCTCTTGTGGTCAAATCTTGGAGTGTGATGAAGAAGGATGCTGCAAACCTGGGATTAAATTTCTTCTTGAAGTGAGTAATCTTTTGTCATTATCTTATCTTAACTTCTTAAGCGTTATAATCAATATATTAACAAGTATACGTCTAATATAGGATCTTTGAGATTGCACCATCAGCAACTCAGCTCTTCTCTTTCCTACGTGACTCCGAGGTGCCACTAGAGAAGAACCCCAAGCTTAAACCCCATGCAATGTCCGTCTTCGTTATGGTACACATTCTTTTCTTCTTCTTTTTTACTTTCAAACTCGACTGCAAATTGGCAACTGGCAGGGTGTTATGTGGGAATACGCCATAGATAACGATGTATATTTTATGTGGTTGGTTGATGTCGTATTTTGCTTGCTCTTCAGACATGTGAGGCGGCTGCACAGTTGAGGAAAGCTGGTAAGATAACAGTGAGAGAAACGACTCTAAAGAAGCTGGGAGCCACACACCGTAAGTACGGTGTGGCAGATGGACACTTTGAGGTGAGAGGATTGCTCATCGTTTGTAGGATGTCTCAACCACTCGGATACCGATATTTATCTAAGACTCGTGTTTCAATTGACTTATATTTTTTTTACTGTAGAATAGATGAAGCTTTTAAGTCAATTAGTTATTTAACATAGTATCAGAGAGAGTCGCAGTTTATCTTTTGTTGGGTTATAGATTTAAACTTCGTTAGTGTACTTTGTTTTTAATCTTCAATTTTCTAAAAACATCTGGTAATTTATTATTTGTTTACGATATTAGAGCACACCCAGTTTAATAAACTATTCATTAATTAAGAGTGATTGAAATTTTGGTATAGGTTACAAGGTTTGCACTTTTGGAGACCATAAAGGAGGCAGTTCCAGAAATGTGGAGCCCTGAGATGAAGAATGCATGGGGAGTAGCTTATGATCAACTGGTTGCAGCCATCAAAGAAGAGATGAAGCCACTCCCTGCTGCATAGAATTGCATATATGCTTGTCCTTTTTGGACTTGATCATTGTGCTTAAAAGACACCATGAATATTTTTATGCATGCTTGTTGTATTAAATTTTCTCTTTTTTCTCGTTTGAGAATGTTTTGATGTCAATAAGTAGTCCCTCTTGGACTAATTGTACTGCTTTCCTATATTAAATTGACATGTCAATTCTTATAGACTTTATTCTCTTCTTCAGCTCAAAATTAATTTTTAATGCCAAGCTTGAACAGAGATCAGCTTGATAAGGCTCGATTTTGTGTATTGTAATATTTCGATTAGCTACCGGCGATTCAGAAGATTAGATTCTGGACTACTAGAGATGCAGCAATATGCATGCTGAACTTTTCAAGTTCTGCTTGCAAATTTTCTGACAGGTAAACAACTTGGCAATGAGATAAATATCGAACAAACCCGAAAACAAATTTTGACTAGAGAAGATCATAGACCTACATGTTCAACATTAGGTCGAATTCAAAAGGAAAACAGCAGGAATATTTTTAATGGAAATGCAACACCAAACGCCAGATTGGATAAACCAGAAGCAGAATGATCCCTAGTGAGTTAGATATGCCATGCCTCTCTGTGAATGAGTTCCTGAAACCGCCCGATGCTCGGATATGCTCTTGAAGAAGGTAGCAACCGATGGCAAGGCAAATGATAACACCAACTACATCGTTTCTAATGGTATGAGCAAAGAAGCCAGGAGCAACCACTAGAAGAAGAACGAGTGATCCTGGCAATTCCAACCAGTCTGCACCAAAGAGTTAATTTACCTCTCATTTACAGCAACTGAAGTCTTTAAATACAACAAAGAGAAATAAAAATGTCACTTGATTAAGGAGTTCAAGTGTAGAGGGAGTGAAGTCTGCAAATTTTTTACTTTTAGTTATGATGGATCAAAACTTGGTAATCAATCAACCCATATAGGCCTATCTGAATCTGACTGTACAAAAAGAAGCAATCATGTCTGACTAAAGAAGCAATTAAAATCTATAACCTTTCTTCTCGTCTAGATCATTCTTCTCATGTCGACAGAAACTATCAAAGATTTGTTTGCAAGAAAACTGCAACCACTAAGGTAGATGCAGATTCTGTCATGTCTATTGACAGAGCATCCTCAATTATGAAAAGAAAGGTATTGAAAAGCTCCTGAGAAAATATTACGGAGCAGTTAACCTTAATTGTTAGTATAGCTCATGACAACAATGGGTAAAATTTAGTTTGGACAAATTAATTCTCAGTTTGTACAATAGAAAGTCTGGAAGATACTACTTGCATCTATATGTGGAATTGATACACATTTATTTGTACCTGCAATAGTTATCATGCATAAGTTTGTGCATTTAGTGTGATCTATCTACACATTCAGATGAACATAATTGAGCTTGAAATCAGATTTAACATTGGGCTATTCTGCAGACTACAAATATATCAGGAACAAGAGAAATTCTCACCTGGGAAATGTCGAGGAAAGAAGAGCCGAAGCACAACAGAAATGAAGGCGATCCATTTCCCCACCTCACCTCTGTAGGAAAGTAGGACAAGTAGTAACTAGTACATACTTTGAAACAGAAGATCTAAAGGAATAACCAAAAGACAAAAACTAAGCTTCTGATTGTAGAAATCACCTCAGTAAAGAGAATAAAGCTGAAGGAAGACTGATGAATATATAAGGAACTAAAAGTGAAGTCAGCATGTTTGTCCTCCAATTTGTCCGATCCAAGACTAGTAAATATCTACAAGTTTTATCGATCCATGAATCAGCCAAATCAATAGCAAAATACAAGATCATGGTTGAGCTAAAATTCAATTAGTGACAATTAACCCCTTCAGTTCTGTAATTGTCTAATAGCCATCATTTTCAATATAACAAGATCAAGATACATCTTTTAGCATATAGTAATCAGTTGAAGAAATAGAATTTTAATACTACCTTCACATCAAACATTCCAAAAGGATTGAAGATAAAAGGACAAACCTTTTGAACGTTGACAACCTTCACAGAATTCCTCTTCATTGTTATCTTTGAACAGAAAAATTAACGGCTATACATACCTACGCGAACCTTAGCTCGACACGATATATACAGCTGACATATGCTATGCTGAGAAGGTGTACCATTGGCACACTGGATAGCGTTGACATGCCCGTAAAACATTTTAGAACTAAATATTAGTGTAACACATGAATTTCCCTATTTCACTTTGATTTCTAAAGTTTGAAGTGTAACTTACAAATAAATCAATCACAAAAGGCAAAGAGGTGTAAAAGTGAGTTTGTTTAAAGTAAGATACACATAATTCCTAATAGCACATCTCCAGATAAGTGGCTATATGAGAGTATCGTGATACTGTCCCTTATCGATGCTTAATAATTCATTGGCACAATATACATACCGATCGTGCACGGCAATCCATGATCAGACAAACTACAAGAAGCCTTGAAGTGTCACAAATGTAAGGAATTCAAACAAGAGTAGCAAGAAAAGAAAAAGGGTAGAAAACTGTGGGAAAACTGACATGGCTGCCATGGAGGCAAGGAACTTGAAGAAGGTGGTCCCGGAGGCGACGCCGCCGCCGACCATGACGGCGTGGTTGGCGAGGTTCCTCATGGCCAATCCGAGCTCTCTCAAGTCCGTCTGCATCACTTCCACGCTCGCCTCATCACCCCTGAGTGCGAGGTACCGAAGCTTATTTCCTTTAATTCCCATAATTCTAATGATCAAGTATATTTCTTCCTTAAACAAGAACGTGCATGCAGGAAGGAAAGGGAGAGGAGAGGAGAGGAGAGCAGAGAGAATTGGAAATGAGAAGGTAATTAAAATGCTTACGACACGCACAACTCGGATCTTGAAGTCATTTCCTGTGGAGGATAACTTGGAAGTTAATTGCGAGGGACCGGGTCAGCCGGCCTTGGTAGATCAAGGTATCATCGCCTGTACTAGAATGATAAGTTTGTCAATTTGAGTTTCTATAGTTTAGTTTTAAGCTATCCAGGAGTCAAATCGAGTTTAGCCAGAGTTCAATCTAGCATTCGAAAGAGGTAACTATAAACGAGATCATTGGGCGGGCCGAGTCGGACATTTTAGGCCGGTCAGATTTAAATATATGTCATGACTTGATTCACTGATTACTCGAGCCGGGTCGGTCTGTAATATTCTAATCCAATACTGCACACTAGTCTATTAGATATTAGGCTTAGATTAGACATCATAGGTCTAACATAATATGTTAAATATAAAAAATATTATATATTAATGGGCTTATATAAAGATATTTTAGTTCTCTTTCATAATAATATACTTATATATTGATATATAATTTATTAAATATCTAATATGAAACTAAAAAAATTATAAAAATATGCATACATTATGAGTTGGGCCATAATGGATTGGGCTTTCAGGTTGTGTCCGACAGGTAAAAGCTTAGCTTATACCACCCATTATCATCTCTAGCCCGAGTTGGGCTGGACTTAGCCTAATTAAAATAGGGCGAGTTAGGATTAAGTTTGGATGAGTCAGGCCTAATATGATCATGTCTAGCTAATTATTGATCATTTGGCTAGGTTTTAGATTGGGTTCAAGTTGGCCTGAGACTTTGTCCTCATAGGAGGACGCTTTGAACAGTATAGCTCGGTGATCATCTCTGAAGCCATGGCGATGAGGGAGACCCTCTTGTGCCTTTCTAGATTGAATCGAACTCATTGCTATTAGTCAATGGGATTGCTAGGACATCTTGTAACTCATAAAATTTAAAATTATAAAGTTAATTATAATTTTATAAAAGTTAACTGAGTTGCTTCAGTTTTTGGTCTTTTCGGTCTTTCTACAGAGTTTTTTTTTAAATCTTTCTTGTTTATAAAAGAAAATAGAAAGAGAATAATTGAAATTAGTATTTAAGTCATAATTGATACATATATAAAATATCGGATGAAAAAGGAGAGAGTATAGATAAGTAAAGCTCCTGAATATTCCAGAATTCCACAGGACTTAGAAAATGAAGAGGAAAAGAGAGCCATATCTAAAGCAAAATGAACGCAATCTGAGAGGCAGAGACACCTCGAATTTGTATCACCACCCTGAGCAATATCAAAATTACATCTTCTATATTGTAGCATACTCTGGATGCACCTCAATATTGCACATCACCCTATCTCAAAGTAAATAACCAACTACAAGAGTTCCTAACTAAATTTTGAAATCCATCAAAAAGACTGGAGATTGATCAACATATATATATACGTAGTAGCTTCTTCATGCTGGAGCAAAACGATCCATGAGCATCCATATTGTAGCTTCTGAGAAGGCCACGTCTCTCACAGCCTTGGGCTGAATAATAGATGTGTTTCTCTGCGGAAGAGAATTCCTCTCTTTCTCCTCTTCTCCAGATCCCATCCCCTTCTTCTTCTTCTCTCTGAGTCTTTCTAGCTCACACACCCAGATATCTACCAGGCTCGACATTGATGTATTTACTCCTTAGTTGTTTCTTCTCCTTCCTCTCTCTTTTTTAACTTCTTTTCAACTGTGATTTATAATGCTTTGCTTGTACATGGCTATTTATATAGATAGATAGATAGATAGATAAGTATGGGAAGGCAAGAGAGGAGTGTGCCTAAACCTGGGGGCTTGATGGTTTCAATAAACTAGGGGATGGGGGCCCCTAGAAAACTCGTGGTCACTTTTGTTTAATGGTTTGAAGGAAATGGGCAGCTCGGGCAGCCCACAGAAAAATCTTATGGTGACTTTCTTTGGCTTTGATGCATGATATTTTGTGTCCGACTTTATTGGATATGGATTTGGATTTACGTATTCTTTTTAATTCATATTTATATCTAGATAGTCTTGTATGAATATGAATATGAATATGAATGTGAATCAAAGAACACTTTTTAAAACTTATTTATCTAAATAAATTATACCTTAATAATACTAAATTATGTAAATTGGTGATAAGTTCAGCTTTTATTTTAGATGAAAATGCCCAAAATTTTGTTTTATAAAATGCTAGATTCTTTAGTGTTTTACATTTTAGAAAACGTTAAATAGTTTAAAATTTTATTAGATTTTTTTTAAAAAAAAAAAGAGTTAAATATATTTTATCCTCCCGCATTTAAGTTTAAAATTATTTTACTTCATATACTTTAAAGTATCTCAACCTAGTCCTTATACTTACGACCAAAATGAAACTGTTAATTTTTCTTCGAAGTTAATAGAATGCATACCGGATAATCAAAATACTCCGTTATATTTATTATGCAAAATAGATATATTTTTTTTATCTAATTTGTTTTAAATTTATAGTTATCTTATTCTTAGATGTTAACTAATTATTAAACTTTATAAAACTCAACTTTAGTAAAATTTACTATATAGTTAAACAATCTAAAAAGTAAGAGAATAAAATATATATAGATATTTTTTAAAGAGTATATAAAAAGGGTAGGGCATTTTTGTCCATAAAAAATTAAAATAAAAGAAATTCAGCCAGCCATTTAATTTTTAAAATTTTTTTAGCGCTTCGTTTATTTGAAAAAAAATTAATAATCTCACTTTAGTCATAGGTACAGAATTTTAGGCATAAGTATAAAGGGGGTAAAATTTATCTAATCCTAAAAAGAAAAATTAAAAGTAAAATTATGGTGTTGTTTTAGGATTTTGAGCCCGGTTGAATGCTGAGAATTATTATATAATTTCAACTTATTAATTTTATATTATTAGAATGATATATTTTATGATTAAAATAGATAATCCAGGATTAAAAAGGTTACGACGCTATAAATTTTTTCCTTTATATTTTGATCAAAATTATTATATTCGTTTTTTTTTATCTTCATAAATCACATCTGAAATAGATTATCAGTTAGAGAGTTATGATCAACGAAAGTGAGTAATTCAATCTTTAGATGTTGAATAATTTAATATTTTTAATAATTTAATAATTAATCTTTATTATTTTATATGTATTCTCTTTTCTTAATAAAACTAGTAAATATTTTTTTTTTTCAATACAAACATTAATATAATCAGTGTTTTACTGGAAAACAATACTGATATGATTAATATTTTACTTTTGGCTGGATAAAATATTTAACAGTTTAGTATTTTACTTAGTGCTATAATATTTTATACCTCTTTTAATATTAAATTTATGGTGTAATAGATTTCAATTAATAAAATTTAAAATAGGTATAATTTTATAAAGAAAAAGAAAACTCTGGTTCTTTTCTCTCTTATTTTTTTTTATCGTGAATTGATCATTCTCTTTGTATTAATATTCATATCAAGATAAGAACTTAGATAATTTACCACTCTACATCCATATCCGACCAAGTTTTTGTCACTCTGGATGCAGGAAAAGATGCTCGAAGGATTGCACGAAAGTAATAAGTGGATAATGGAGGGATCTTAAAAGAAAAGTTTCCCTTATCTCCATCACTCATCACAAAGGATTTAATCGACAAAGGATTGATTGCAGTCTAATCGACTGCACACTTGGAGGAGCACACAGGAAAGGAAAAAGAGGATCAGCTCTTCTCCCACAGAAACCCTCTCCCCTCCCCTAGTTTTAAAGCAAAAACTATCAAATTTGAGTCCCTCTCTCTATCTATTTATACGTAATACCAGCATCTCCCATCTCTTGAGAACAAAATCGAAGTTCTTCCATTCATTTCACTTAGCTCCCCATAAACGAGATGCCAAGCTTAGCTGCCGATTTCCCAAAGCTAAATAATGACACAGGCATGGCACTTCCGAGCAGTTCCAGCCCAAAAAATGAGCAGCAGAAGCAATATCCGCGAGAGGTTTCTTCGTTGGAATACCACCAGGCACTTGTGAGCCAAGAGTTGCAGATTAAGCACCCAACTCCACCGTCACTGTGCTCGGAAGCAGCTCTCGCCATGCTTGTTCACTGCTTCAGCCCTTGAGATGATGATCCTTTGGCATGTAAAATATTCCTTGGTGTAAATTATATATATATATATATATATACTATACCTCATGAGCTTGTGATGTTATATATATGTGGAGAAGTTCGCACTCCAGCATGGCTTTTTGAGTGGATTACAATATTACATAATGATGTTGTTTATATATTATAGTTTACATTCTAACACTTTTACCAATGAATTTAATTTAAATAGGTGAAGTAGCAATAATAAAATTTAAGCCATTAACCTCTCTCTGCTCTGTCGGATACCGAGGTAACTTACTAACTACTTTAAAAATTTAGATTGTCAGGCCTTGTTTGCTTTGACTTCAGAGATTCTTCTGAACTAGTTCAGCAACTTCTATCCTAATTCAGTAATTAAATAAAAAATAAGATAATTAAGTTTGGTACTTAGCCTCAAATCAAACAAAAATGTTTGAGAAAGGATAATTCTTATATTATTTATATTGTTAACATGATCCACATTGAGATGGAAATGGACTTTCCTTGATATGCCTTCAAACTCCACCCTAGATATTGAAGGTGATTTAGGTGAAAAGTTTCCTCATTCTACATGAGTAGACCTATATCTTGAAAGTTTTGCAATACATTATCTTTCTAAAATCTCTTTATTTATGTATATATGGACACCTGAAAAGTCTTTAAAAAAGATAGAAATACTTTTGTTCTTGTCTGCATATATTTCTTTTTAAGTAAGAATATTTATGTCCTTTTAACTACTAGATAAACCATAAATTTGGAAGGGCATACACCTAAATAGTTAATGAACTTCAGAGGGATATACATATAAAAACAAACCCTTTCAAGTGAAAATGTATAGTACTAAATAGGAACAAAATAATATATATATATATATCCAGTTATATTGGAGAGGAATCAGATATATCAATCTAACTAAAGATGAACATTTCAACAATTACTTGAAGCAAAAAGAGAACATGGTAATTAGATTCATGGGAGAAGGAAATAATGGCAACCTAGAGATTACAAACACAGATATTTAAAATAAACAGTTCAGGTTGTAAACCTCCAAAGACATTAAGTGGCCCAACATAGAATTGAGCGAAAAGATGGAGTTTTTGACGTAAAAATTTTCCTAAAAGAAAAGCATCCACAGTCTACATCTGGTAGTCTCTCCTTTATGAGACTGGCAATGGAAAGAGGCTTTGAGACACATCAAAGCTTAATTGAAGATAAAAAGGAAATGCACTTTCCCTCGCAAGATTTAAGCATCATGCAGTTTAATCGGAACTTTTTACATGCAAATTAGTATGAACATATGAGGTTTATGGAGAAACCAAAGTGGAGGGGCACATCGAAGGAAACACTTAAAAAACACTCACTTTCTTATAAATCACTCATAAAGTGCATCAAGTCCAGAGTGCCAGTATGCCTGCCTACACAATGATCTTGGGCCTAATAATTGGCTGCACAAGCACTGGTTTCATAAAAATTCTCCTTGGAGTACCACAAATCATAGGAACTCAACCAACTTTTCATACTGAAAGGGCACTAATTTTTGTGTTTTCTCCTCCCTCTCAATTGATTAACCCAATGGGTAGTATCTAAAGATAATCAGGAGATGATCCTTATAAAGCCCAGAAATTACCTGTGAAAGAGAAAACATATATAGGTCACAATGTCGCATTAATCTCTTTAAGGAACAAATTAAAATATGAAGAATTCTTAAGCAAGTAAGTCAAATAGAAATAGAGAAAGTGAACTAGAGACAGTTATGCAGGCACCACATCAGCAGCAGCGTCTTCAGGAAATGTTGTGTCCCTTGCCCAAATAAAATGAGCACTTTCCAGATAATAGGAAACAGATCAAAGAGCTTTTGTGCAAAAATGACTTTTACAATGCCTAGGCAACACCATCAGTGAGCTTAGAAATTTTAGGCAACCCATCCTCAAGAGATAAGTTGTTAAGATATCAGGAAATTGTATTTTGTTACTTAAAATATAGAGACAAACCAGTTGGGAAATGTATATGATGGCAGAAGCATCAAACTTGAGAAGATCAATTCTTACTTCCATTTCTCACAAGCATGGATGGCCGTGCCAGCGGCGTACCGGCATGTGGCACGAGAGGTGCCACACGGCACCCCGCTTAATAGTTCCGCTGCTCGTCATCGAGCAATCCGTTGCCAATCGCCATTGCCTCGCTGTTGCCCGATCTCGCGTCGGGTGTCCTAGCCCGAGGGAAGAGAGAGAGAGAGAGAGAGAGAGAGATAAAGTTATCGGTTAAAAACTTAAGTTGCGGATCTGGATCGAGCGACGGCGACGACAACGGTGAATGCGATTGGTGAGCGATGACGGCAATGGCGAAGGAGAAGGTGAGTATCCTTTTTTTTTTCTCTCCTCTTACGGCACGGCTGGCAAATACTGCGGCACGTGCCATGCCGTGCTGTGTTGACCGGTGATCGGCATTGTTTGTGCCTGTGGCACAGTCATCATTGCTCAAAAGACTAATTGGTGCAAAGTGAGTCTCTCACATATAATTACCTTGATTTCTAAGAAAGAAAATGTTCCAACAAACAGCATCTAATTGGCTTTTGAAATAAGTGCTAGGAACAGAGAATTTTTGAAATGTCAGTAAAGTTCCCAGCATAACCTAATGCGAAGTTCATGGAAGGTGCATGAACAATGATTAACTAGCAGGACATCCAAGATATAGATATCTTATTTAGGATAGACAAAAGAGAGTAAAAAGCTTGTCTAGACAAGTTCCATTCACAAAGTTTAGAGATATTTGCACTCCTTTTCCAACGGGCACATAAAAGATTTTGACCATGAAAACAGTTATTGCAGAAAAAAAGAAGTCAAAAATCAATCCACAGGGCTGAAGAAGGAAAGATTGGTGGTACTATATGTACAGTAGGTAACCTACCGTGGAATGTACCAAACCTAATTAAGCAGACATACATTATGTTATTAACAGAAACAGAAGCTTGTAGGCAGTCAAAACTTATTAGAAGTTATAGGCAGTTACCTTAAATGCTTCTTCAACAGGCATTATTTATAAAGCATGCTCTATACCATTGCCATTTTCAGCCTGTTGCTGTCTGGCTTCTTCCAACAAGGACTTGACAACTTCGTCAATTCGTCGCCGGAAGGTAGGCATCCTTGAAACTGTCAGACTGAAGCCCTGCAACCTGTTAAAAGGCAGAATCATAGGATTGGCAGTGAACGTCAGTTAACTTTAGAGGATATAAGAAAACTTCCGAGGTCAACCTGGAAGGTGAAAGAGCACCTCTGTTTTCTAACTGGTTATAGCCTTATAGATAAAGTGGCAAAGTGCTTCTCTTGATGACTTATCTTATAATCTTTTACACAACCATTGTCATTAACCAACAATACAACCACAGTACTACCTATTGTTTTCTTTTGGAAAAAAGCAACTTGTTATCTTTCTGCGTTTTTCAGTCTATATAATAGTTTAAACTGGCCAATTGACAAATAATCTATGCCTCAAACAGCAGCTACTTATGATATAGTATTTCCTTATGATCTTCTCTTGTTAGACCAAAATTCATATCTAAATAAGCACTAATATATACTAGTTCTGATTTCCTTCAATTTGGTGAACTATGAGGAATGCTGCCTTCTGAAGGTGAGATTTCTCAAACTAATCATCATCAACTGAGCTAACTTATTGAGTTGATTGATGCAAGCTCATCAAATTATGGATCTTAATTCTCGCTTTTCAGCATCATAATTCTTATGCAACCTCTTTACACAAAAAATAAACTAATTTAGGAGATGCATACAAAGCTACTATATTATGGTGCAACCACTTCTTGTAATGATAAGTTTTGTTACATATATTGGACAATACCAATCCATGTAAGGTTTATATGCATATTTAAGATCTAATTGAAGAGCTAAGAAATCTACCTTCTACTTAAACCCTCCAACTGAGCTCGTTTGACCTCTTCAGCTGGAGGAACCCCACCATTTTGCCAGCTAGTTGCTCTTTGAGTATCACCACAATAAAGGGTCAACTTGAAAAGATATGCTTCTTCAGTTGGTTTTAGATTTTCAGCTTTAATCTGCTCTTTCAGGATATGCATGGGCTCAAAAAGCCAGTCAAAAACTCTTCCCTCTGGCCTATTAACATGTGTCATCTCAACATTGTCACCTGAGAGAAGCAAACTATTAGAGTGAACTTTATCAGGCGTTTATCTTATACTATGCAATGAACTGCGATATCTATTCTTACTCATTATAAAACCAGTTGAGCCCTTCGCAATGGAACGAACAAAACACTGCAGAAATACACAGGAAGGAAGCCCTATGTTCACTATCTTGTTATTGGAAGTTTGCCACGCCTCCAGATCTGACAACAAAATAGCACCAGCTCCAACAAGCTCTTTCCCTAGACTGTCACAAGCCTTGAAAAAGTTCTCCCATATCTGTGTATCTATCGACACATTAGCATACCTAGGATTGCAATAGCATCAGAAAGCAATTTTGGATTCTTACCACCACTGCCTTCAGCTCCTGCAACTTCATTGAAGCAGTCTTTACCATTGGACGCTTCAAAGGAATTAAATCATGTTGCTCCTGGACCCGCTTTACTGAAAGTGACGACGAATGAGAAAGGACAACCTTACGATACTTCGGTCTGGCTGTCCAAATATCAGATGCTTAAGAATTCTCTACATATGTAACTATGTATAGTTAACATATAAAAATCACGGAAATGGTTTTAACTTTCAAGAAAAACAAAACAATGCGTCAAAAGTTTCCCTTCTCAATCAGACATTACTGCTTGAAAAAAAAAAACAAAACTAGTGGAACATTAAGATTACTATACAGACCTATTTATTAGCGTTTGAATGACTATGACGAGTAGGATGCTAAATGCAGATATCCTCCCACTTTATTATCCCCTTCTATTAGCTAAAGAATTTGATGAATATGATGTTACTTGCAGATATAAGTCGCACCATATTCTTTTTCCTTTTGATAGGTAAAACAATTTACTTCAGTACGGAAGTACAAAACAAGAATAACCGAAACATCAAAATATTTAGAACTAGTCGTTTCCTAATGTGGTACAAAGATCGCATACAAAAAGATAACATCACATAGTCCTACAGAGCAAACAAGGAAACAAGTCTGCTGGATATGGCTAAAGGTAAGAAACTGAAACTTATTAAATGGATCAGTGAAAATCTGCAAAATGCAAAACTTAAGATGGTTGTTGTTAATGTCTTATATTATATTCTCATACATAAAAGATGGTAGACAAATATATAATACATATAATATGTTAATAATAAGACAAATGAGACCAGGTGATCAAGCATACCTTGGGAAGCAGGAGCCTTCTCGCAAGTACAGAAAGTCATTAGTATATTCATCGAACATGGAAATCACTGCAGCAACATATAGTATTCCACTCATAGTACGGTTTTCCTGACATAGATAAGAGAAAAGGAGTAAGCTATGTAAACAAGTGAAAATTACATGTAAGCTCATAAGCAGATGCAAACTCATGAATGCTTATGTTTCCAATTCCAGAAATCAAATAAATAGAGCAAGTTGAAGAAAATCCTTGACTGAGTTATACCTGATATGCAACTGCAGCAGCATAACATCCAAGACCAAAGCTTGAAAGAATTCCTGCCATGGCTGCCAATACAACTGCTGTAGGCCACAATAAAATAAGAAGGCCAGCAAATGGAACACATACAGTTTCCAAGAATGGACCAGATCGGCCAATGAGATCTTGAATCAATTGCCGCCATCCTTTAAACAACATAATAGGAACTTTAAGAAGTACTAGAAAGCTAAGAACAGGCACATCAACTAGCACGCCTAAGATCCCTGCCATGACACATCCCGGTATCTGCAACAACCTACATTCTCCAAATAACATATTCCATTTATTCCAAGAAGAAATTAATTGTGAGACACAAGCAACATCAATATATATTACCTGATGTCCAGAATTGTGTCACCCTTTGCCTCGAGCAACCCATCCATGAGCGAGAAATACGTATGGAAGCATATGTCCTTGAAATCCCGCACAATAGTGCACCCTGTTTTAATTGAACTCACCATGCCATCCTACGCCAACAACACAAGCACTTATGATCTCATTATAAAAAAAATCCCAACTATGATATGAGGCAAAATAAGTGCCTGAATGATTACAAGCATCACTGTACAATCGGGATAAGAAAAAGAAATTCTCATCGCTTCGCACCTTCCCTTGTTGACTTATTCTTATTCAAACTCTGTCTTAGCATGTCCTAACAACACGGTACCAAGAAATGAATATTCTGTTTTGGTTTGAAGTTACTTTCCCTCAGATCCAACCATTAGGTCATCTTTTTTCACTTCAAATGACTAGTGTAGTATCTAGGTGAATGGTTTGCATTTGATTCACGTTAGATTTAGCATCTACTTATGTTCAATAATTTGGTAGGTATAATTATGTTAATTCCCTAGTATATAACCCAGACTAACATCATAACATTATTCGAATATTCTGTGAAAAATTGCAGAATTGAAATGAAAATATCTCAATGAATGTAGAGGAATTGGTTACAAGATCCACACCGTGAAGCATCGAACAAACTTATCATCTACTCCTTCCCTGACTGCCTCAAAAGTTCCCATTAATGGCAAGTAAATTGCAGATCCCAGAGCCATAAAGATAGTTGCCAAGAACGCCGAAATCGGCCATACCACAGCCGGAACTGGCATCAAAGCTAGTATAACAATCTTCAGCACCCACCCAAATTTCTTTGTCCTGCCACCCCACCAAATCCCTCAAAAAAAAATTTTTTTAAAAAAAAAAGAAAAGCCCAAGATGGGAAAGTAGTACTACTGACCTAAGTATGCAGTAACAAGTCCAAAGAAGGTGACATGGGTACATGCCCAGAATAAGAACAGTGTTTCCCACCAAGATGGTGACTAGAATAACAGGCCCAACTATGGCAGCTGTGACAATATCAAAATTACCACCAAAAAAAAAAAAACAATGAGATAACAGTTAGTGGTACTTAAGACTAATTCCAGACAACAGTAGACCACACCTTTGAGGATGCCAAGAACAAGTAGCAGTAGGAAAATGGGCAGGAATGCTATGAAATGGCGAAGTTTAGAGAGGACTTCTCTCCCCTGGGAACCCATTTCTGATCCCATCTGTGGCTTGGGCAGTGCCTTGGTTTCAGTGAGTTTTCTTGGTTGATAATTTTATTATGCAGTGGAGACTGGAAAGAGATGCTTCCAGTTTGGAGTGGGGGCTAAGGTTTGCTTGTGATTGCAGTAGTGGGGATGAGTTCATCGATATTATATTATCCTTGCACGCAATGTGTCGTAAGGTGGAGGAGGAGGAGGAGAAGCGGGGATAAAGGAAGCTCATTCTGTCATTTTGTTCTTCTTTTTCCCCCCCTTTTTGAGTTTATTTGCAGAATATTATCTGATTAGAAAAATATCTCCTTGTCTGGTGTTCACAAAATTTTAAAGTAAAATCCTCAATTATATATACCTCTGTTAGAAAATTCGCTATATCTAAACTCTAATATTGCTTGCAGGAGATTACAATAAATTAAAACTTTAATTTCTTTAAACTAGGGGGCTAGGGCTCGAATAAGTCAATTTATATGCTTTAAGAGCTTAATTTTCTAATATATAATATATATAGGATATATAACTTTTCTTGATACAATTTTTTTTTTATTGTAGTTTTTACTATATATTTTTATTATTGAGTTAAAAATTTACCATTTTTCTTAGATCCAATTTGTCACACATTTCGCCCGTGGGGATTGATCAAAAGAAAGCATTTAATTTCCACGAGATTCGACAAATGATGAAGTGGAGTGATGCTGACTGTTTCCAGCAAAGCAGCACTATCAGACTACGTTAAAGAAAATTGTTCTTAAATAGTAAAGAATGATCTCGTGCTAAACAGCCACGTGGCAAAAGCATTTCAATCATGTTTTCTAGCTAGTAATTAAATTAAGCTGCCAATTAATTACTAATGAGATGGAGAGTTCCAAGTTAATTGGCCACGTGGTGCGTACACATTAGCCCTTCTGTAACTTGAGTCTGTAAAACTTACCTCCAGTAATATCTAAATCTCCTGAGAGAAATTTGATCCTCAATTAAGTAAGTCAAACAGTAATCTACTTGGCTTTCTATTTGCTCCGGCTTTGAATTAGATTAGAAGGAATGGATTTGGAATTCTGGGAAGTTAAACAACTTACTTTCATTGCGTCCACACATACTTCACTTAAAGTTGTCTAAGTGCTTTGTCCTTTTTAACATCATATATAACTTTGGTGTCTTAAGTTGATATAACTTTGAATGCACTCAAAGGTAGACAGCTGGGAGAAAATTTCATGCCTGTGGAAGGCAAAAGAACCACGGAACCCATCAGTAATAATCTTGGAATGCAATAAGGAATGCATGTTAATTGACCATGAGGATCATGGGAAAAAGTTCATCTTTTCTCAGTTGTGGGTTAAAGAACAACTCAAAGATACGAAAGCTCTATAAATACAAAGAAAGATATAACTTTTGATTTAGACAGTTTAGTCAAAGAGACTAAATAAAGACTAGCTGGACAAGTAGAGATTTGCAAATAAAAAGAAAGAAGAGCATTCAAACAAGAGAAGCCCTTCCTTGTCAGCAGATTCTATTTTATCCTTTTCTTCACATTCAACTATCTCAGCAAATTCAGTTCACAAAACAATGGCGGTTTCATTTCATCCTAGTAAGACAAAATGACCAGAAAACTTGACGATTTATCAAGTAGAGCCAAAAAGCTGAGAGCCCTATATCAGGAAGTTGCACAATTGTAAGATTAGATGATTCCTATATGTAATTTTGTTACCTGCTTCAAGCATGAAACAGCAAAAAAAAAAGAACTGTCCGGTGTTTGTTCATGATCTGTTTTGCCGCTTCCTTAGCCTGTTTGCGATACAATCTTGGCTTCGTTCTAAAGGAGCAGCAGGTTCCATTGCCTTGTTACTCTGAGTTCTACCTTGTATGCTACCTTCTTCTGCAGCATTGTTGCTCATACGCTCATCTGAACTTTGCAGCAATTGGGTTTCATCCTTGCAGCCATTACTGTCCTTGCCCAAGCCATCCTGCAGGACGTTTTGTGGATCAGGAGAGCTTTCTGCTTCAGTAGCAGAAAGCAGCTTCTTTGAGGAAACTGCTTCAGCAGAATTCAAGTCCCCTGAGTTAGCTAGGGACCGCCGAGTTTGAATAAGATAATGTGCTACTGACTTATATCCCAAACTGACAATCTGCAAAGGAGAATCCCATGAATGTTATAACTTTCCTCGAAGTCCATGAATCAAAATATTTCTGGTATTATCTGGGCAGTGAGTGATAGGCTAGAAATAGTAATTCCTGCTAATACAAGCCTACTGAATCTCAAGAAAAATGAGGAATGTAAAATACTTTCTTGTACAGAGGGCCAGTAGGGATCCATCCTTTCTTGATTCTGCAAAGGCTGCAGTTGCAGATGCCCCGACAAACTGGACAGACCCAATCAGGATTCTTGTTGGCTTCCAGAACATTCTCACCATATCTGTGTTAAATTCAGATCATCAATGGTTGTTTAAGAAGCTAAAATTATGTAATAATGTATTCACCATGATTTGTCATATTGCCTTTTGAGTTTTGACATGACTGGAGGGCAACTAGAAACTTCCACTCTCAGAAAATCGAATTGAAAATGATGGCTAACAATTCTAGGTTCAAATAAAGGTGAGTGCAGTGTCAGAAAAGAAAAAAAGTAATAGTGCCCCTATGAGATTAAACATGCACCTTGACACAAAGTTCTAACTACATTGCCTTTGATAGTTTTGATGAAGAGAGTGCATGGTCCCATAAGAAGACGAAGTGATCAGTTTTACAAACTTACTAACAAATGAAGAAACCAGAATTTTCAAATGCAAAATTGCTTACCAGGTAGCAAGCAGGTAAGCTATTAGTATTGCAGATGAGTCCTAAAAATCACCTAATTGAATGACACATGTCCACATCTTCTAATACCCAACTGAAGACTAGATTGACTAAAACATTGTCAATATACGCACCTCATGTACAAACAATCTCCACAAAATTGTCCTTGTACCAGCTTGCATATACAACAGTGAGTACGACGACCAAGAGTTTTTTGCCTGCATAAAAAGTGATACTGATGTTGTGATTAATCAACTTTTAAAACAAGGTGTATTGGTGATATCAAGGAAAATACTTATATTTGCATATAATTTGGAGGATTTAGGAAGATAAAAACCAGGATCCAGTTCTGTATTTGCACTTATAAACCAGCAGAATTCGTTTTTGCAATTACAAGTTTACCTTTCTTATATTTGACATCTATAGAGACGGACTGTTTTGCTTACAATAAGCTGATGAATTACTATGAAACAAAATTTGCTTCTTTTGTTACTAGTGTCTTCCTGAAGAAACAGATATCAGTGTCAAAGTATTCAGAAATGATAAGAAGCACATTTAAGTTCAAAACATTTAAGAAGTCTATACCCAACAAACATTCCAGAATTATCTGATATAACAGAGACATATTAAAAATAAAATCTCAGAGAAGCATAAAATAATGCTCTGGTAGAGCCTTTCAACTTTATGTGGTGCTAAGTAAACAGTTAAGAAAATTCAATAAGAGGGCTGGATTTTGATAATAATAGTAATAGACTTTCCTCATCAAATGTTAGATCTGACAGGGAAATAACAGAGCATTTTAAGTTAAACGTGACCGGTTGTTTATTTCAAATTAAAGAGGAACATTTGATCTTCACAAGGGAAAATTTATCTGGTGAAAGAAAAATCTGTAGTCCAGACTTGATTGAAAGACATAGTGGTGAGGATATGAAGCATGAAGACCTTGCCAAAGTATCATTTTCTTATCCTACCTGCTTTATTGTGCATTTCACCAGAAACAAGTTCTTTCCAGAAAAGGAGTCATATTCTTGGGAATATCTGGCTGCATGCAATTTGTTATGATAAATAGATAGGGTTACCTAACATCCTAATCAGCTGATTGTCATTAATTTATCTGAGTTCTGATATCTCTGAAAAGAGATACAAAAATAAATAGGTAAAAGAAGGGAGGTGTGCACTGGTTGCTACTAAGAGAGTTGCTAGGCAATAATTTTTTGTAAAATGACTTGATCTTCTAAATGATATTACATGTTAAGAATTTGAGTTGAGGCAATAGTAGTGTGCCACTTCACTTTCTCCTAAAAGTCAGCTGCATTACAAAAACTAAGAGAGCATTCAGGTACCAAAAATTAAATGAATCATGCATAAATGAGGACACCATAAAAATCAAAACTGAGTTGGGTAGCCTACTGCTCCAATTAATTTCTCCTCATAGGAGAAATATCCTCCTTAAACAAGGGGATGCTGTCAGTGTCAGATCAATAGCAGTAACTTCTGTTATGCATCAATCAATCACCCCACAATAAGCCTAAAGAGAACAATATAAAACAAACTAGACAAAGAAGGAAATAATGACCCTTCTCTCCCTACCAACCATGTGCTTCTAGCCTCCTAACTAGCAAAGTAGGTGACATCTTAAAAAAAGATCTTTCTGTTTTATTGATACGAGAGGCGAAGGGCTGAAATATACACAAGTAGCCAATTGAGGAATCTTTCATCAATAAGCCAATGTGGGAGGAACTCAATTAAGAATTCAAAGCAACTATTTATCAAAAAAGGGGGAAAAAAACCTAGCAACTCCCTCTAATTTGTGTAGGGCCTCACCTCTCGATTCTTGTTATTTTAGTGAAAAGTAATAATGCGATGCATTTCATTACCTAGTACTTACCTGCTAGTCTTACCCAGAAATTATGTTGCTATTAAATTAAGCTGTCAACCAACTATCCTTTCTAGCCTTGCCTGTATCCTAAGTAAGCACTTGTACTATTCTTTTGCTGGGGAACCAACCAAGCAACCCAAAAGGCATGACAGGAAAAATGAATTTCAGTGAGTATCAAGTGAATATCGGGGCCCAGAATAGTGATGTCAGAGAGCAGGAAGTCCCCTCATATGGGCCATTATATGCCAAGCATTATCAACAAAAGATATCGCCCTCATAGGATCACATCTCTCATCAAATTGGCCTTTTCATGGTACTTAATATCACCCCTATTGTCTAGAGTATGACCAAGCATGAGTAAAAATTAGAAAACATCATAAACTCCTTGGCAGAGAGTCCAAGAAATGGATATACTTAAATAAAATTGACACAATATTTCCACATACATGCTCTCAATAAAATATGTACCAACACTGATACACATGAGACTAGTACACTAAAATATATGTGCTTCCTAAAGTCCAAAAGCATCTCCAACCTAGTATTAATAAAGTCTATTGAAATATTTAGAGGGACATGCTACAAGCCTACAATTGGAAATAACTATAATGTGCTGGAGAAAAGCTTACCTGCACTGATGGCACGTTTTCCCTTCTATATGATCATATATCCGCCTTCCATCTTTACCATATCCATCCACAAACAGAATCCAAGTCATCTCACAGGTACCTAGCAGTTTCTCATGCTCCTCTGTATAGACCTCTTCCCTCATACCTTCTTCAACCAAAACTGAACTATTTTTAACTAAATCATCATTTCCTTTTACATGGACTTCCGCATAGCTAACTGGAGTTACATTTTGCAACCTAAGATTAACATAAATAACGGACAAGAAGCATATCAATCTCCAAGACAAAATTCAGACCTCCTGAAGAGCTGATAAACATGTAATAAAAGATGGGCTAGAAAAAATTCTGCAAAATTTGACAACAAATTTCAGATAGGAAGCGAGGATGCAAAATATCATCTGCTTCTTATTTATCAATGGTTGTTATCCAATAGTCGAAGCTAATCCTTGCAAAACTCCAATCAATATGAGAAAAATGAGTTACATATTATAAGAAATTAATAACAAGTAAAGCAGACTGCAAGATGAAACGACAAGTAAATGGCACATTGATATTTAAGAAGTGAGTCTCGGTGAAAGGTGGACTGTCTCTTTCTTTTTTCAAAGAAAACCGAGTTGATTATTCTCTTGCTTTTTCAGAGAATAATGAGTTAATATATGCTCTGCGGAGAATACAATCAAAGATAGATAAGAACTAAAAGACAGGCACCAATAATACCCAGAAACCCGTGGTCATTCTGTTTTCCATTCATTAGTTATTTCCTCTAACTTAATGCTCAATTATACGTCACCAACAGCCACTCTGGAGAAGGACTAAAACTTCTGGCAATAATTGGATCTTATACAAATCCAAATTCAGATAAATGGAGGAAAAGGATCCATACAAGAGTTCTCATATATTTGAAATAATTGCCTTATCTATTGTTGTTGTCCTAGTAGCCTTTTCTTATTATTCGCTTAAATTAACTGAAAATAAATAGGGTGTGGCGTGCAGGCGCTAAAACTGAAGTTCATGAAAACTGAACACAATGATGCTAAAAAGAAATGGCACCAGAAGAACATGTCATACAGCATGATCCCTAACGAAAAACAAGAACTTTTCATTTTGCACCCTGTCTGGTTGACATATTTGGTCTGAACCCCGTATTTCTCAAAAATCTTTGCTCAGATAACATCCTTGGCCCAAACAGAAAGGTACTAAAAAACGGAATATCCATTTATTTTGAATGCTAATTATTCGTAATCAAATCACTAATGGAGATCGAAGCAAAGCAGTTCACATTTGATCCTGATCAAGCTAACTACGGACATTGTAGTAATTTTAATAATTAAAGTTAAGTTAATCAAGCGCCTGGTATTATTTGAACACTTCCAGAGAAATGCATGATTCAGAAAAGAACTAGTAGATAAGACGGAGATAAATGAAAATTTCACAAAAGAAGAACGAAATGAAACGTTGGGCACCAGGAACCCTTCCAAAACCCACATATCCGAACGATTCAAGTATACCTCGAGGATCTCCTGATCGGAAGAGATGGCTTAATCTTGACTCCATCGGACAAGGCGGTTGTTATCCTCCTCTTGGAGTTGGGGCTGAGGTTAGTGCTAGGGTTTGAGAAGGTCTTCTTCAGATTGAGGGAGAGATCGAGTATTCCAAGCTTCTGCATCCGCTCCATGTTCTCCTTGATCCTCTCCTCCCGACACTTCTCGTATCCCGCCTCGGGAGTGGTGGCAATCGCAGCGGACGACGCCGGCGGCGGCGGAGGAGGAGGAGGAAGAGGAGAGGAAGGAGAAGGGCTCCTCTTTCGAGGCCTTCCCCTCTTCGTACCGCTCGCCACCATTGGATTTTCAGGGGTTAGAGAAGCCGCTCTATTTCGCGTGATCACCATTTCCCTTCTCTTCCTTCTCTCTCTCGTTCCAGGGAGAAGAAAGAGGAAGAGGGAGAAGTGCTGCTATTTGCAAACGGTCATGTCGAGAGGCAAAAAGAAAAGAGAGCGAAAAAAAGAGAGGAATTTTTAAATAATTGCAAATTGAAAAGTATTTCAAATATCAAAATTGCTGCTAAACTGAAATTATTGGGCTTTGCGGATACGCCCTCTAATGGCTAAATGGTGGTGTGCGACGAAAAAACTGAACAGTGAACATGAATGAAATCGAATGGCTAGGCGGAGATATATTTATCTCTTAAATAAATTTGTCATTCATTTATTGAGATTAAAAATTATAAAAGAGGAATACATTCTTAGGATACAAGACTATCATGAACCAATATGCAATTTTCTTTTAGATTTTCTAATTTCCACATTTTAAAAGAACTTTAAAAGAATCATCCAAAGCGACAAACACACGCTAAACATTATGTGGATTGCATAAGAGAAAACCGATCAAAAACTTAAAACGAAGGAATGAATTTTAACAAGAAGAAGCAGACCCCTCAATATGTAATCAATAGGAGGAACAGAGCTTACTAGCAACGGTCACAAAGTTTCGCGTAGTCTCCGGAGCGGAGACGCCATCCTCTCCTACGTGCGCTGTCATGATCTAGAGATTTTCATTGATTATTAATGTTAGATTCTAGAGATTTAGATTCTTTAAAAGTTTATCCTCAAAAATTTCAACATCTCTAGATTTAATCATAACATTTGTATTCATCTCTAAAAAACGATATGTTTTACTATTGGAAGTATAACTAATAAAAACACATTTGGTAGTTCTTGGCCCCAACTTTGATCTTTTTAGATCGGATAATATAACATAAGCTAGACACCCCCATAATTTTAAATATCATAAGTTAAGTTTTTGATTAAATTATAACTTACAAAGGAGACACATTCCATTCCGAATGTATTATGTTAAGAATATGTATAGCCGTTAGGATTACTTCACCCTTTATATTGTTTGGATGACTTGAATGATCAAACATTGCATTGATCATATCTATTAGAGTTCTAATTTTTCTTTCGGCCACATCATTTTGTTATGATGTATATGGAACAATCATTTATGCATTATACCATTATTTTCATAAAATACGTCCGACATTATTAAAGTATTCGTCTCCCCATCACTTCTAAGCATATTTATTTTACCACTAAGGAGATTCTTAACTTCATATTTGTATAATTTAAATTTACTAAGTGATTCATCTTTTGTCCTTAATAAATAATTTAAACTTTCTAATGTTAAAATTAGGATAACTAGTGCATCTATTTAATTTGCCTACGACATAAGTAATGTCCAGACATGTGTAATACATTCCAAACATCAGACTTCCAATAACCCTTGAGTACTCAAGTTATGATACACATTAATTTTTATCAAACTTCAAACTTGAATTATAAGAAACTCTTGAAATCTTATTATATAATTGAGAAACTTTTTTTAAAAGATTTTTTTTTCATATAATGACTTTGTGATAATACAAGAGAGTTTCTATCTTTGTGTATTTTCATACCAAGAATAGTCATTGCAATATCCAAATCTTTCATATCAAAGTGGGATGATAAAAAATTTCTAGTTATTTTAATGCATAAATCACTCTTACTACAAATAAAGGAATTTATCCCCTTTATATATATTGGTCGAGTATAATGAGTCGTACTAGAACTAGCCATAAAGGCTTACACAATTTGAACTAGGATTTACCTTGAATGTTTATATAAACATAATTAGACTTGTCTATAGGCTTATTTGACTTAATTAGACTTGTCTTACTAACCCACATGATTTAATTGAACTTGCCTTATAAGCTTATTTGACTTAACTAAACTTGTCTTAAGGGCTCACATGATTTAACTAGACTTACTTTATAGGTTTATTTGACTTGACTAGGCTTATCTTAAGGGCTTATATGATTTAACTAGACTTGTCCTAATAGCTTACATCATGAATTAAATAAAAGAAAAATAAACTCGGTCCATTAAGTCTAATATCATGCTGATGTGACTCGATCCGACCCGGTTAGTATTAAGGAGCAAATTTGGCAACATCTTGTAGCGTCATTATCCCCTCGTATACGGTGGTGGTGTCATCACCGATCGACACACCTGACCAACACCCGTTCCAGACATCTTCTCAATGAATGCCAGATTTCTCCATCTTAGCACTGATTACACCCCAAACGGTGTTGTCGAAGTGGTTAGGTTCACGGATCTCGGTGTACGCCTGCAACATGCATGAACAATTAATAGATCATTAGTTCTGTAAATGGTTTTGCTCACTCAGCCCTTGATTGTACTGCGTGCCTTAATAGTTATAAAATATTAGAGTTTGGCCTCTTCATGAGTACGAATAGTACTTACTTTGCTTGAATAAATAATTCTATTTAACGGGTTGTCCCAAGCTAGCATCCAGTCACAATAATCCCTAGCTTGGTTCATGCCGCGGTACACTACAGCTGCACTTGAGCCAGATGTTGCTCCGGCAACTGTCTCGTGTAGAAACGCACCCCAATGGCCATTCTCTATCTTGTGTGGGTATAGGGAGTACATAATGTGGCCAAAATAATCATGGCTCGTGATATACGGTAGAGGGTCCCCAGTGGCATTGTATATAAGACATAGCGTAGCAACCCCATTGCCATACCTCTCTTTTAGCTGCTCCATGAATTGATCAGCATTCACATCTTTACTCTCTGCATTTTTCATATCCAGAGCAACTTTAGCTTTGTCTTTGCGTGTTATCGTCTTTCCCATGTACTCGCTTATTCTTTCCAATATTTCGGTGGTGACAGGGATTCCACATACGTCGTATGCCATTGATTCTATATATCAATTCCTACAAACACAAATAAATATGAGTGTTGTGATACGATTTGGACTTCACCGACGTCGTCTTGAGCATGGATTCATTTTAGGAGTGTATTTGTTTATTGCTTTAGTGTTTAATTTCCAAGAAAAATAAGTTTTCTGTAAGTCGTGTTCGAACGCGGGTGAAGTGAGTTCGATAGCGGTTGTGAACGGGGTTGTGAATGTGGGTGAAGAGTGTCCATTGTGCTTGAACGCTCGCATTGCGTTCGCAAATCCAGAGAAGTGGGAAACAGGCGCATTCGATCGCGCGTTCGAACACCTGCATCACGTTCGCAAATTCAGAGAAGAGCGAACTCAATGCGTTCGAACGTGATCGGGCGCGTTCGAACGTGGTCGGAAAAAATTGTATTGTTTAGGGTTAATTTTGAGTTGTTGGTTAGCCTCTAAAAGGATGTAGATGGCAACCAGAGGTTATTATTGACTATTGAGAATTAAGTTTTGCCTTGCCTCCTTTGTTTTCTTCGCTCCTGTTCTTTCAATCCCCAGCAACGCCGCTTCTAATCTTCTTCGACCGGCCAATCACCTTAGTCCCTTAGGGGCGGCCCTCTCCTCCTCCTTCTTCCAATCTATCCAACACTTGCCCTAACCCTTCCATCGACGATAACTCTTCCTCCACCACTTTTCCGGTGCCACCCCATTAACGTTGGTCGACCACCCTAACCTTAGTCCACTAATTGGATGATATCTCGAGATCCCCACATCCGATTCGCCTAAAACTAGATTTTTTGGAAAGCTTTTTTCTGGGGTTACAACATATAAAAATTTCATATCGATCCGACGACGGCATATTTCAGGATCTTATTTCAAAGTTCTATGCCAGATTCAGTCCAGATCAGTGAATGGGAAGAAATCGAACCTTAGCCTAATGGGAGATCGTATCATGTTGATCATAAGTTATTATTGTTGCATAACATCGCTAAAGCTGAAAAATAAAATCAAAGAGATGTGATAGAAGAAATTAAATAGAAAGTAATATCTAGCAAATATTGCTCTAAGGAGATAGAACGAAACCACATCAGAGTTCTCAATTTTTCACACATGCATGGCTTTGCTAACACATCTATATATAGAACTTTTCCAGACTCAAAGAGCGTACACTATTTATTTGGAAAATTTATATTTAATATTTTTTTAACAAATTTATAATTTATACTCTATATTTTAACTATTTATAATTCTTATATATATTTTAGCGAATAGGTATAGAAGTACATTGATAGAATATTAGAAAAACTATGACAATATCATTAGTAATCACGTTTTGCCGTAAGAGAGGAGAGTGGAAGACAGAAGAGAGATGGGAAACTAAGTGTATTTTAGTTATTTTTAAAAAAATATATTTAACATTGACGGAAAGACCGAATAGAAAGGACTTTATAACTACTATATAAAAAGACCATCCACAAAGTTTGTAGACTTTATTCACTTGAGCAATTTGATGGAAAGGACCACCCACATACTAGAATTAATAAATAATATTATATTTTGGAAATATTGTGACACTAGATATACTTATATACATTCTTATTTAATTATTTATATCAATCAAGATAAAATAAAAGCATTGGTCTTTATATAGATATTCATTGGTGAATGCATTAAATCCAAACAACCTTATCAATCAAAGATGAAATAAAAATATTAATACTGACGTAGATATTCATTTATGAACACACTATACCCGAGCGTTCTTATCGATCAAGAAAACAATAAATAAAAATACCAGTGTTGATGTAGACATTCATTTGTGAACACACTAAACCCGAGCAACCTTATTAGTTAAGTTAAAATAAAAATATTGGTTTTCATACAGACATTCATTTGTGAACGCATTAAACCCGAGCGACCTTCTCAGTCAAGATAAAATAAACACATTGGTTTTGATGTAGATATTTATTTACCAACATACTAATCCTAAGCAACATTATTAATTAAGATAAAATAAATACACTGGTGTTTACACTAGACATCTAATTGTGAACACAAAAACCTGAGCAACCTCATCAAAAGTCAAAAAAAACAAAAAAAAAAAGAATATTTGCTTGAAGTCATAAGTTGTTGAAGGTTCATGAGCCATCACATACCCAACCTCACCGACCTTATTAATTAAGATAAAATAAAACACCACCATAAATGGTCGAAGACATTGACAAAGTCCATGGACTTGTTGAGAGAATTAAAATTTTTTCTCTATGCACGGCGTGATGCACCACCATAGATGGATCTCTGCTTATAAATAACCATGCGATGTTCCTCTTCCTCATATCTCAAGCACACTTGTCATCCTCAAATGGATAGAGTAGTTATTCTCAACGATGACCAGCTTTGCAAGCTTGCTCTGATGATTTACCGCACAGAAGAAGATGCCATATACTCCATCAAATTTGGGTCCGAAAACGAGTGCGCCAATTACCTCGCGGATAGTAGGTCTAACTACGAAGCCGTGTTGGGTCTCTTGGATGCTGGCTCTGAAGTGAAACGCAAGTATCAGAATGATAAAGTTAAGGCTCCTATTGCTAATAACATCAATTCTTACATTGTCTACTGCGTAAATAATGCACTCCAAACTGTACCAAACTACCTTGTACGAATGAAATATTTAGAAAAGATCAATGAACACATCCAATCTCTTATTAAAGATCTGGATGAGGTGAGGCCAACAGCTTGGAACAACGACGACGTCGAACGTCTGGGAATCGAAGCAGCCAAGTGCGGCGACGCTATGTTGAAGTTTACTAAGATGTATAAAAGTAGCTTGTCACACGATTACTCTACATGGGTCAAGAGCACCGGCATGGAGTTTCATGAGCTAGTGGAGAGGTATGTACTCCAGTCCATAGATCTTCTGTTTTCATCTTGGTTTTGTTATGTTGAAGTTAGATTGGACATTGTCTCTAACCTAGCTAGATATTTGCATATTTCTCTCTCTCAGTACTTTATCGTATGCTTTAGTTTTGTTATACCAAGAAAAAGCACATAGATCAAAATTAGCTCGGGAAAATAGAATTTGCAACCAAATGTGGTTTGACCAAAATTTAGGGTACCTCCCTGCAGTGGTGGAGCGAGGGAGGTACCCTCTCTTCTGAGCCCACTGTAATTAATTTGTTTCCTATTCTATTTACTCTTTACTTATTTTCAATCAGTGTGCATCTCTAATAACTCACTTGATCACTGTAAGCGTTCTTTCTCCCTTCAATCCAGTCCATTTGACTGGGGTCTAAATATTAAATATTATTTCTTAAATGGGTCCATGGGAAAGGTACTTAGTTGGTTTGATAAATATATCAACTGAGATCATCAATGCAATCATTTAACTATTTAATTACAGGTTGGAAATTTTAATGTTGATTGAAGTCTTTATTTAAATTATTGCAATTAGTTTTTATTTAATCTTGTGACTTAATTTTTGTATGATCATATATTTATCTTGAGAAAATTACATAAAAATTAGTTTTAAATTTTTCCTCTATTATTGTTAATATTTTGTTTCTTTAATTAAATGGTAGGGTATGTTGGTAATGAAACACATATTTTTAAAAATGTCAACCACAAGGCAAGGTAATAATTAGTTGTTGCAGCTCAGCCTTAGTGACTCTTGAAGCAATCTCAACTGTTTTTACACTCTTACGAAAAAAATACTTTGCGGGAAAACCCGTCCGAATGGAAACTCTTCTTATACAATTCAGATAACAAGTTACAACTTATATGATTTTTCTTTTGTCACAAATTTGGTAATTACAAGTGCTAATATGACAGACATAAAATTTAATATAAAAATTCAGAAGTACCCTTTTTATTTTACAACAACTAATTAGAGAAATATTGTTTTGTTAAAAAAAATTGTTCTTTCTCTGTCTTTTCTTCATCTCAATCACTTTAGTTTTGATATTTGCAAATATTCCAACAAAAAAAAGCATAATAGATCAAAAGTTTCACAGTCTTAATAGTCAATTATTTGCACCGTTAATTTTAGATGGAAGAAATAATGGTTGCACATATATTACAATTACAAGGAGGTTAACTGATTATGATACAAATAAAAGTTCAAGAGACTTTGGATTTGAACTAAATATTAGAGGTGAAATATATTTTCTGCAAATTAGTAATACATTATTCTTACCATTTAGTACAGTGCTTCACAAGTATCAAACGATTTATTCAATGTTTAAGAGGCTAGAATTACGTTCTATACTCATCATGGTTTCAAATATTAAATTATGAATATGATGTTTGAATGGTGCACGAATTGTCCAGTTACCAGGTAGAGCTGGGATTGAAAGGAGCGTTTGAGGAGCTGGAAGATGTACAAAAGCTTAAGGTAATGAGTGATATGATTGAGGATTAATGTCTTGCATAATTTTTGATGTACGACTTTTGTTGATCACCTCATTTTCATCACTATACATTAAAAATGAGGTAGATAATTTGAGTTTACCCATTGTTAGTTGTTATCTCAACAATGTCACTTTAAAAATGAGCAACTTTACACTCCTGGCTTATATTTGAGGTAAATGAGCAACTTGAGTAGACATGATTATTAAGCCCGACCCGCCCAAACCAGCCCGGTTGTAATCGAGCTAAGCGCCTAAGCCCGATTTAGGATCGACCCGACCCGAGCCTGAGATAGTAGTGGGCGGCATGGGCTAAGCCTTTGTCCGTCTGAAAGCCCGATCCACTACTCTCATTTATGGCCCAACGCATAATGCATGTATATTCATATAATTTTTTTACTCTCAAAATGGATATTTAGTAAACTATATATTAATATATAAGTATGTTACTATAAAAGATAACTAAAATGTCCTATTAAACTCAACCCAATAAGATATAGTATTTTTATATTTAACCCATTATGTTAGACCCATTATATCCAACTCAAACCTAATATCTAATGAGCTAATGGATGGTAATGGGCTAGAATATTTTAGCCCGGCTCAAACCAGGCATGCTCGCCCGATGATCACATCTAACCTCTAGTGAGCTGGGCCTAGCTAATCAGCTCCCCTCAACTTGATGAGGACTTTTTCTAAGGTAAATCTTTAGGCCTTCTCTCACGGAACCTCACCGCCCTTATTCACAGTGCTTTTGATCTCTTCTGTGTTTTAAACCTGTTACAATATATCCATATGCACTGATAGATAACTGGCAAGTATCTTTCACGTTAATGCAAGCATGCAGGTGTACGATAGAATCCTCCAAGTATCAGGACTAGGAAGTATCGAAGTGGACGATGTGAAAACCGTCATACGAGGTGTGGGCAAACTCGTCCTCCTCTACAAAGCGGGCACACTGGTGTGGGATGTCTTCTCGGTCGAGCATGGCTTCCAAATTGCAACTCGTGACGCAGTGGTGGACGTAGCATCGTATGTTGGCGGTGCGCTGGTCGGGAGAGTTGTCACTGCCGCCTTGACTAGCGGAGCATTGGAAGGCATTGAGGCATCTGCTATGTTTGTGCTCTTGGCCGGGACAATGTCTAGCATAATAGGGAGCTTTCTCATTGGAGCATTTGTTGGGTGGTTGCTTGATTTCTTCATCAATTCTGGGGGGAATGACACATTCAGCACGGATGGGCATGTATGTTATGTGGCACCCATGCCTGATGGGGTTTCTCTTGCACGTCAAATTGCATATGAAGACAATCCTCCAAAACCTTAGTAAGGTTTTTGATGTGAACTCAGTCAGGTCGAATCACATCATAAGGATATTGGACTCGATAGATCGAGTGTATCTGTATTTTAATTAATTGATCATGATGTAAACCATTATGGTAAGTCTAGTTAAATCAAGTAAGCTCATAAGATAAGTCCAATGAAGTCAAATAAGCCCTTAAGAGAAGTCTAGTTAAGTCAAGTAAGTATTTAAGGCAAATCCTAATTTAAGTCGTGTAAACCTTTAGAACTATTCCTAATATGACTCATTGTACAATGACCTTTATTTATAGAGGGCTCTTTTGTTTAATTGAAACATCCAATGAAAAATAAATAATTACGTTTAGCCTTAGATCATTATAGGAGTAAGAGTAAGATAATCTAGGAGTAAAACTAAATTAATCATAGCTGTTTATTTTTTAAGAGTAGATCTAACTTAGAATCCTAATTCTACCTCTAAATTATATCCACCATCACCCTCGGTCGACCGCCACCCTCCGACGACCGCCGTTAGATAATTATCAACCTTTCCAATTCTAACATTCTTCCACTATTTTAATTTGATCTTTTCACTTCGATATTGGAATCATGTGAAACTAACGCCATTAGATCTGTGACTTCCGATGCTTCCTTTTATAAACATATCATAATCTTCTTACATTCAAATCGTTCCAAATCTGATTTGTAACAATTTTGTCTGCATAAATAATATTAAAGTTAATGAGGGTAGATATATGAGCTACTGTGATTTAACAACAAGGGTAATATACTCATCATATATGTAAACGATAAGAGATATGAAATCATCTCTTTTTATAGTTTACAAATGGAAAAATTATATTTTATCCTTTATAGTTAGGCTAAACTCTGACATAAATCTTGAAGTCATATTTGTGTCACTTAATCTGTATGTAGTTATAATCTTTTTTTTTAATATTTATAATTTTAAAACATAAATTAAGAAAATATGAGAAGAGAGAAGCATAACACAAGAGGATCTTTATTATTTTTTTAAAAAGGGTATAATTTTCTAAGTAGTTGTTATAAAACAAAACTTGCCTAAACCTGCCCAAGTGAATAGTTTATGTAAAAAATTTGATTGCAACTTCCACCAGTGATAAGGGAATATGAGTAATAACAAGAAATATAGTTACAAATTTACCCTCTCCACTTTTCAAAGCAACGAATATCTTTACAAAATAATAAGTATAATATCTCACTATAAACAAATAAATATATAAAATATGACTAGGTATAGAAAAGTGATATGCCCCTTACCAAAATAATCTTTAAGCACAAAAATAATTTTCTATTTATTATTATATAAGTATATTTTATGATAATAAATTTGATAATATTTTTGTGTTTTACCCAATATTATTTTTAAATACCAATATTACCCTTGCAAAACTTTTGAGAATATCTCTATATATTAAATGCTTGGAGATCTCAAAAACCTTCTTGCAATATGAGGTAAAAATAAAAAATATTTTGTAGTGCTCTTATTGAAAATATTACAAAAATTTTGAAAAAAATATTTCTTTTCCACCCGGAATTGATGAAAAAATATATCAACAATTGGAAAAACAAAAGATATCATCTGAAAGCATATCAACAAAATTTTATCTTAGACTATCTCCATGCTTATATATTTAATTGTAAATAAATAGATAATTATTTAATATATGTTGATTTCAAACATTAACAAAATATTCTCATCCTTAATAATGCTAACTTCAAATCTAGCATGGTGAAATTCTTTCTAATGCTTATCTAATATTATAGCATCCTTTATATGGAAAATAATTGTGGCATACCAGTGTAGAGGTCTAAAAGTATTACCTATTGAAGTTTCATTTGAGAGGTGAGGGAAAAAATTTATTAGAGAATAATGCAAAAGAAGAAGAAATATTTGAGTTTTTGTTGCTCGAATGAAAAAGAAGAAAAAAATTTAGAAGTTGTTATAATGCTGAAGGAAAAAGAATGTATTTTGTCAATTTACATATTTGTACTATCATTTCCCAAAAGGATGTCTTATTTACTAGAAAAAGGTACATAAAAATGACAAAAATCAAAGCTGCAGTTAGGCGATCATTGTAACGAATAGACCAGGGATGTAGGGCTGATCTTGTAGTGTGGATAGAGGAGGGGAAGTTTGGTGAATGAGGTGGAGAACGGCTAAGGGTTTGGATGGAAGTGGATGGATGGATTAGGGCATAGGGAAGGTGGCTAGGTTGCAAGAGAAGGATAGAGAGGAAGGTGCGCTGCTCCTTAGGGTCAAGAGGTATGGTTAGTCAAGGAGATGGTTAGCAATGGTAGATCATAGGAGATGGTTAGCAATGGTAGATCATAGGAAGATCTAGGTCAACCAATCTTGGAGGAAGGAGAAGAGAAAGAAGAAGAAGACTCCAAGTTCCTTTGATTAATTAATAATAAAAAGAAGTTGTCTTTCCACATATTTAGAGGTTAGCCAATCATTTAAAATCCTCGAAAAACCTTATTACGACTCAATTTTTCCGTCGCGTATTCGAACACACCCCGATCACGTTCGAATGCACCAAACAAGTCTTAGGATTTGCTAACGCGAATTAGGCATTCAAACGCCCAAAAATAACTCTCTAGATTTGCAAATGCGAATCAAGCATTCGAATGCCAACCATTTGCTTTCGAACTCACTTGCTAGAAACTATCTTATTTCCCTAAACATCTAGTAAGCAATTAACAAGACTTCAAGGTCTAAAAATGAAATACAATGCATAATTAAGCAAAAGCTAAAAATTAAGATAACAAGGGGCACCAATGAACTGTCATAACCCACTACGCTTCCCCCACCTTGTCCTCAAGATGTGAAGTCTAGTGTGGATGTGGCATCGTATGCTTCCAAACAATAGTACGCAATGAGGTGGTGGATATGGCATCGTACGCTAGTGGGGCGTTGCTAAAAAGAGTCGTTAGAGTTTTCTTATAGGAGCATTTATGGAGTTCTTGTTTGATCTCTTCATCAATTCTTGGGGTCATGACATATTTAGCACTGATGGGCATACATGTTATGTGGCACCCATGCCTGATAGAGTCCTTCCTACACGTCAAATTGCCTGCTTGGGGTATTTCTATGTAAAAATTTTTATATTTGCAATTGTCTTTTTCACGCTTTATTTTTAGCATATTATTATCAATAGCGTGTGATAGGTCCTATCTCCGAAGTTGTTTCTTATGTTTTTCACTCTCAAAGTGTAACGCTCTCGCTCGGCATAGGCATGTGCATGCCCACGTGCCCACACGGCACGCGTCGCGCATGCGACAAGTCGAGCTGGACCCGTCACGCACAGATACACTCATGTGCATATATAATCATGATATCATCAAATAATACTTGCTAACATATCCATGCTCACATAATCCAACACTAAATAAATCATACAATCAACCACATAAACCTATTAACATATAAATATCCAAGTTCACAATAATATACACTAGACCACTACATAATCTTGCAGGACCCACACAGGCCACGACAAACCATCAAGATACAACTAAACAACTGATACACGAGTATACTATAATCTAACATGTATTATACAAATCATCGTCTAATACAATAAAGTATAAATATAATAAACAACGATACAACTCAATTTCTATACAAATTATTATCTATACCATCTCGCACATATAGCTCACCTCATCAATCTAAAATATCTTTTCGGGATATCTCAAGTCGCTATCACGTACCACATATCTGAGGGGGTTAGAAAAAACATAAAGAGAGTAATAAGTAAAAGGTTTAGTGAATTGACCTTATCTCGAATCAGTAATGCCAAACAGAGAGTAAATCATATACTAGATAATGTGAATCAGAAAAAACATCATGTCATGAATGAGTATATGAATATATCCTCAATAATATATAAATAAAAAGTAAATAACATATCATAACTAATAAAAGTATATAATCATTGACAATAAATAAATAAATCACAATGTCATACTATCATCATAATTCTCTCAAATATGGCACATGATGTATGCCGATCATGACCATGCTACTATACCAAATTCAACAATATATGATGTATGTTGACCACTCGATAATTAGGAAATCAAATGATAAAAAAATCATATGCATTTTTCAATATCTCAGTCATCAATATTAGCTCTATATGTCATCATCATACTAGACCACTATACACAGTCAACACCCGGTACTCGATCTCAACATCATGTCTAAAGGCTCAAATATAATCATACCATGTACACTGTACACTACCACTTGCAAGGAGTATCTCAAGTATAATCATACCTTGCCACCTTCTAGGGTATCAACATCCATCTAAACGAGGCACCCTTCTAGCTGATAGAAACCTCATGAGGATAACTCGCCATATATGCCCTGACGAACGGCATATGTCTGAATATCTGCTGCACACACAGATTAACGACTCGGACGTAAGGCCACAAGATCGTGACTATATTGAGCGATCAATCATCCACCAATCGCGTCCTAACCCTCGTGCTCATTCGGGTATCCTCACGCCTTCTATCAATTATTATATTAATCACATTTCATGCTGTCTATCTAAATGATAGATTATATGCATATATCGAGTACGATAAAAAAGTCAATGCAAAACAAAAATTTAGGTGGAACAGGAATCAAGGGAAAGATAATGCAATGTAGTCTCCAACCATTTAGTCAATATATGCATACCCATGCTAATCTATCACATGCAAACTCATGCTACAGATCGACTGGACATAAAATTATAATAGTATAGTCATATCTAATCATCTCTATTTATCATCATCATACTCATATCCAAGATCAACATAATCACATGCATGATAAAAATATGCTCGACTATAATCATCTCTAGATAAAGTCATATAATCATGCTGGAGGCCAAAACATATATGTACATAATATATAATATAACCTAATTTGAGAAATGCGTCTAGGGAATAAAACTACTTACTTCTGATTAGAAGAATCAAACCACGTATCCCTCACATCCGTTAATCAAACGTTAACTCATCAATAAGGTCCACGGGGTCTCACATAAGAGGCTTCGGGATCTGAAAATATTTAAGTAGCATGAAGTTAGTCATTTATATAATTAGAATTAATTCAAGTAAAATATAAATGTTTATTAGGTTTAAAATCACTTCATTTTATTTTTGATTACATAACTAAATCTATATTATAGATACGATTAAAACACTATAATTATACTATTATCATAAAATGCTAGTTATAACATAAGGAGAAATGTGATACGATCTCCCCTTTTGGGCTAAGGCTCTGATACCAACTTAATACGATTTAGAAACTGTGGCTCTGATACCAAATTGATACGGTTTCGCCGTTTGGGCTAAGGCTCTGATACCAAGCTTGATACGATATCCCATTCGGCTGTGGAGCTCTTGATACGATCTTCCCTTAGGCTAAGGTTCGATCTCTTCCAATTTCCCGATCTGGACTAGATCTGACACGGAACTTTGAAATAAGATCCCGGAATATTTCGCTGTCGGATCAATGTGAAATTTTGATATGTTGTAGCCCGAAAAAGAGCTTTCTAACAAATCAAGTTTAAGGCGAATCGGAGTTGGGGATCTCGAGATATCGTCCGTTTAGTGGACGAACATCATGATGATCTGTTTAGGATCCGTGGATGGAGGCACGAGATCTTAGGTAATGGTGGTTGGTGGAGGACCGGCGTTAATGGGGTGGCACCGGTGAAAAGAGGTGGCGGAAGGGTTATGGTTGATGGAAGAGTTAGGGCAAGTGTCGGATAGATTGGAAGAAAGGGGAGGAGAGGGCCGCCCCTAAGGGTCTAGGGTGATTGGCCGGTCGAGGGAGGTTAGAAGCGGCGTCGCCGGGGATTGAGAGAATGGGAGCGAAGAAGACGAAGGAGGCAAGGCAAAACTCAATTTTCAATAATCAATCCTCACCTATGGTTGCCATCCACATCCTTTTAGAGGCTAACCAACAACTCAAATTAACCCTAACAATACAATTTTCACCGACCGCGTTCAAACGCACTGAGTTCGCTCCTCTGGATTTGCGAACGCGATGCATGTATTCAAACGCGCGATCGAACGCGCTTTACAGAAAACTTATTTTAATGGAAATTAAACACTAAAACATGAAACAAAAACACTCCTAAAGTGAATCCATGCTCGAGACGATGTCGGTGAAGTCCGAATCGTATCAAAATGTTTGTTTCTTTTTATTTAAAAATATTCTAAATATATAATTATAAAGTAAAAGCTAAATAATTATAAATAAGATATAAGTATAGATAAGATCTATTTTATAATAAATTTTTATAATTTATAAGTGTTTGGGACGGGTATCTACTTTATTTGAAATTTAAATTGATAAGCAAGTCTAACAAAATAAAAAATAACTTGACTTGACTCGACTTACTTAATCCATGTTCTCGTATCTAGTTTGTAATAGTGGCATTAGACTTAAGTTTCGATCCTAGTACCTGTGTGTTATGGGCCTAGGATCTAGAATGTAAGGAAATTATACTATTTTTATGGTTTGTGTCCTCATTAGTTACGAATCCAATGGTTTTGGGTTTCACATGATTCCGAGGGCGCAGTAAAAAGATAAAAATAAAACAATGGAGGAAGATCAGAATTATATAAATTGGTAATTATTTAATATTGCGATAATCATCGGAGGGTGGCGGATGACTAAAGGTGGTGGTGGATGGCCATAGGGTAGGTGGCTCGTGAAGAAAGGTGGTGGCTAAAGTTTGGAAGTTTAGAAGAGTTCTACGGTTAAGATCTACTACTATAAAGATAAAGACCATCTAACAGATATGATAAAACAGTAAATATGATAATAATAAATTAACTAGACTGGGTAATTTTTCAATGCTTGGATAATTAAACAAAGGAGTCTATCCCCTCTGTATATATTGGTCGGGTACAATGAGTCCTACTAGAACTAGCCATACGGCTTACACAACTCAAACTAAGATTTGCCCTAAAGGCTTACATGATATAATTTGACTTGCCTTATATACTTATTTGACTTAACTAAACTTATCTTACTAACTCACATAATTTAATTGGACTTGCCTTTATATGTTTATTTGACTTAATTAGACTTGCCTTAAGGGCTCACATGATTTAATTAGACTCGTCTTAATAGTTTACATTATGATTTAAATAAAAGATAAATAAACTCGATCCATTGAGTCCAATATCATGATGATGTGACTTGACCCGACCCGGTTCGTATTATGGAGCAAAGTTGGCAACATCTTGTAGCGTCATTATCCCCTCGTATACGGTGGTGGTGTCATCACCGATCGACACACCTGACCAACACCCGTTCCAGACATCTTCACAATGGATGCTAGATCTCTCCATCTTATCACTGATTACACCCCAAACTGTGCTGTCGAAGTGGTTAGGTTCACGGATCTCGGTGTACGCCTGCAACATGCATGGACAATTAATAGATCATTTGTTTTGTAAATGGTTTTGCTCACTCGGCCCTTGATTGTACCGCATGCCTTAATAGTTATAAAATATTAGAGTTTGGCCTCTTCATGAGTATGAATAGTACTTACTTTGCATGAATAAATGATTCTATTCCATGGGTTGTCCCAAGCCAGCATCCAGTCACAATGATTCCCTGCTTGGTTCATGCCGCGGTACACTACAGTTGCATTTGAGCCAGATGTTGCTCCGGCAACTTTCCCGTGTAAAAACGCACCCCACTGGCCATTCTCTATCTTGTATGGATATGGGGAGTGCCAAATATGGCCAAAATAATCATGGCTCGTGATATACGTTAGAGGGTCCCCAGTGGCATTGTAAATAACGCATAGCGTAGCGACACCATTGCCGTACCTCTCTTTTAGCTGCTCCACAAATTGACGAGCATTCACATCCTTACTCTCTGCATTTTTCATATCGAGAGCAACTTTAGCCCTGTCTTTGCGTGTTATCGTCTTTCCAATGTACTCGCTCATTCTTTCCAATGTTTTGGTGGTGATAGGGGTTCCAAATACGTTGTATGCCATCGATTCTATATATCAATTCCTACAAATGCAAATAAATATGAGTGTCGATTATAAGTTATTATTGTTACATAACATCGGTAAAGCTGACAAATTATATAACTTTATATAATCATTTGAAACCGAATAATTTAGCCCCGAATGTATTGCTGATCTTCGTACACTTGGATGCTTGATCTTATTACTGATGTGTGTATCCTATCTAATAATGTTATAACATCAGTAATAAGATCATGCATCCAAGTGAATAGAAGCAACTATTACACAAGAATATATGTTTCTAATTATTAGATTACAGAAGCACTCATATATAATAATCTAAAGGCCATGAAGAGGCTAATAGTTATTGCACCTCATCGTAAGCAGTGCATGTTTATAAAAGTTATATAAGATTACTTCCTTGCGAGCGAAGATTGCAAAGATCTCCGTCATAGGGGCTTTGCAGAGAGAAGGAGAAGCAAAGATCTCCCAAGTTTTGTACTACAAAGTAAAACTGTATGATGAAAACTAATAAGAATAAAGAAACGATGGTAGGATAATTAAATATATGATGGTCGAAGAAAGGGTGGAAGACTATATATAAAACGAAAAGACCAAATGGAGAAAGAAAGAAGTGAAAATAAAATCAAAGAGATGTGATAGGAGAAAATTGAAAGAGATCTCTAGCAAATATTACTCTAAGGAGATAAAACAATACCTCACAAGAGTTCTCCTGAATCTTTCAAAAGCATGGCTTTGCTAACACATCTATATATAGAACATTTCGGGCCTTTAAGTTCTATGCCATCTGTCAAGAAAGTGTTAGCTAGTGCTAGTGTAAATCGAATCAAAGATATTTTATGCACATAATTGTTAAAACATAGTGCAGAATTTCTAAATAGTAAAAAAGCAATGTTTAAGTCACAAATTAGTTAAAAGAAAGGGTGTTAAATATAAATTTTTCCGACAAAATTAAATAATTGTAAGTAGTAGAAGAAAGGATCGTTCAGGATCATCCACTTGTTATTTCGCTTGCTGCCGATCATTATTTGGGATATTAATTAATCATTATTTGGGATATTAATTAATCGCAAGGACTAGTTTATGTAAAAAAATTTCCCGACAAAATTATTTCGGGCATCAAGTTCTGTGCCATCTGTCAAGAAAGTGTTAGCTAGTGCTAGTGTAAATAGAATCAAAGATATTTTATGCACATAATTGTTAAAACATAGTGCAGAATTTCTAAATAGTAAAAAAGCAATGTTTAAGTCACAAATTAGTTAAAGGAAAGGGTGTTAAATATAAATTTTCCCGACAAAATTAAATAATAGTAAGTAGTAGATGAAAGGACCATTCAGGACCATCCACTTGTTATTTCGCTTGATGCCGATCATTATTTGGGATATTAATTAATCGCAAGGACTAGTTTATGTAAAAAAATTTCCCGACAAAATTATTTCGGGCATCAAATTCTGTGCCATCTGTCAAGAAAGTGTTAGCTAGTGCTAGTGTAAATCGAATCAAAGATATTTTATGCACATAATTGTTAAAACATAGTGCAGAATTTCTAAATAGTAAAAAAGCAATGTTTAAGTCACAAATTAGTTAAAAGAAAGGGTGTTAAATATAAATTTTTCTAACAAAATTAAATAATTGTAAGTAGTAGAAGAAAGGACCGTTCAGGATCATCCACTTGTTATTTCGCTTGATGCCGATCATTATTTGGGATATTAATTAATCATTATTTGGGACCTTCTCAACGTAAGATTTCTCTATGCATGCGTGATCCATATGCAGAATTAATGTGTGGTTCTTATTTTCTGTCCATAAATGCATTCCAATTGATATATTTTTTTTCTACTCATGGCGTGATCCACCAGTAGAGATGGATCTCTGCTTATAAATAACCATGCGATGTTCCTCTTCCTCATATCTCAAGCACACTTGTCATCCTCAAATGGATAGAGTAGTTATTCTCAACGATGACCAGCTTTGCAAGCTTGCTCTTATTATTTACCGCACAGAAGAAGATGCCATATACTCCATCAAATTTGGGTCCGAAAACGAGCGCGCCAATTACCTCGCGGATAGTAGGTCTAACTACGAAGCCGTGTTGGGTCTCTTGGATGCTGGCTCTGAAGTGAAACGCAAGTATCAGAATGATAAAGTTAAGGCTCCTATTGCTAATAACATCAATTCTTACATTGTCTACTGCGTAAATAATGCACTCCAAACTGTACCAAACTACCTTGTACGAATGAAATATTTAGAAAAGATCAATGAACACATCCAATCTCTTATTAAAGATCTGGATGAGGTGAGGCCAACAGCTTGGAACAACGACGACGTCGAACGTCTGGGAATCGAAGCAGCCAAGTGCGGCGACGCTATGTTGAAGTTTACTAAGATGTATAAAAGTAGCTTGTCACACGATTACTCTACATGGGTCAAGAGCACCGGCATGGAGTTTCATGAGCTAGTGGAGAGGTATGTACTCCAGTCCATAGATCTTCTGTTTTCATCTTGGTTTTGTTATGTTGAAGTTAGATTGGACATTGTCTCTAACCTAGCTAGATATTTGCATATTTCTCTCTCTCAGTACTTTATCGTATGCTTTAGTTTTGTTATACCAAGAAAAAGCACATAGATCAAAATTAGCTCGGGAAAATAGAATTTGCAACCAAATGTGGTTTGACCAAAATTTAGGGTACCTCCCTGCAGTGGTGGAGCGAGGGAGGTACCCTCTCTTCTGAGCCCACTGTAATTAATTTGTTTCCTATTCTATTTACTCTTTACTTATTTTCAATCAGTGTGCATCTCTAATAACTCACTTGATCACTGTAAGCGTTCTTTCTCCCTTCAATCCAGTCCATTTGACTGGGGTCTAAATATTAAATATTATTTCTTAAATGGGTCCATGGGAAAGGTACTTAGTTGGTTTGATAAATATATCAACTGAGATCATCAATGCAATCATTTAACTATTTAATTACAGGTTGGAAATTTTAATGTTGATTGAAGTCTTTATTTAAATTATTGCAATTAGTTTTTATTTAATCTTGTGACTTAATTTTTGTATGATCATATATTTATCTTGAGAAAATTACATAAAAATTAGTTTTAAATTTTTCCTCTATTATTGTTAATATTTTGTTTCTTTAATTAAATGGTAGGGTATGTTGGTAATGAAACACATATTTTTAAAAATGTCAACCACAAGGCAAGGCAATAATTAGTTGTTGCAGCTCAGCCTTAGTGACTCTTGAAGCAATCTCAACTGTTTTTACACTCTTACGAAAAAAATACTTTGCGGGAAAACCCGTCCGAATGGAAACTCTTCTTATACAATTCAGATAACAAGTTACAACTTATATGATTTTTCTTTTGTCACAAATTTGGTAATTACAAGTGCTAATATGATAGACATAAAATTTAATATAAAAATTCAGAAGTACCCTTTTTATTTTACAACAACTAATTAGAGAAATATTGTTTTGTTAAAAAAAATTGTTCTTTCTCTGTCTTTTCTTCATCTCAATCACTTTAGTTTTGATATTTGCAAATATTCCAACAAAAAAAAGCATAATAGATCAAAAGTTTCACAGTCTTAATAGTCAATTATTTGCACCGTTAATTTTAGATGGAAGAAATAATGGTTGCACATATATTACAATTACAAGGAGGTTAACTGATTATGATACAAATAAAAGTTCAAGAGACTTTGGATTTGAACTAAATATTAGAGGTGAAATATATTTTCTGCAAATTAGTAATACATTATTCTTACCATTTAGTACAGTGCTTCACAAGTATCAAACGATTTATTCAATGTTTAAGAGGCTAGAATTACGTTCTATACTCATCATGGTTTCAAATATTAAATTATGAATATGATGTTTGAATGGTGCACGAATTGTCCAGTTACCAGGTAGAGATGGGATTGAAAGGAGCGTTTGAGGAGCTGGAAGATGTACAAAAGCTAAAGGTAATGAGTGATATGATTGAGGATTAATGTCTTGCATAATTTTTGATGTACGACTTTTGTTGATCACCTCATTTTCATCACTATGCATTAAGAATGACGTAGATAATTTGAGTTTACCGGTTGTTAGTTGTTATCTCAACAATGTTACTTTAAAAAGCTTAAGCTTGCATGTCTAGAATGGTGATTTAGGATTATTTAAGCTCTTAAACATCTCTAGCTCATATTTGAGGTAAATGAGAAACCTTGAGTAGACATGATTATTTGGCCTGACCCGCCCAAACTAGCTCGGTTGTAATCGAGCTAAGCGCCTAAGCCCGATTTAGGATCGACCCGACTCGAGCCTGAGATAGTAGTGGGCGGCATGGGCTAAGCCTTTGTCCGTCTGAAAGCCCGATCCACTACTCTCATTTATGGCACAACGCATAATGCATGTATATTCATATAATTTTTTTAGTCTCAAAATGGATATTTAGTAAACTATATATTAATATATAAGTATGTTACTATAAAAGATAACTAAAATATCCCATTAAATTCAGCCTAATAAGATATAGTATATTTATATTTAACTCATTATGTTAGACCCATTATATCCAACTCAAACCTAATATTTAATGAGCTAATGGACAGTAATGGGATAGAATATTTTAGCCCAACCCAAACCAGGCATGCTCGCCCGATGATCACATCTAACCTCTAGTGAGGTGGGCCTAGCTAATCAGCTCCCCTCAACTTGATGAGGACTTTTTCTAAGGTAAATCCTTAGGCCTTCTCTCACGGAACCTCACCGCCCTTATTCACCGCGCTTTTGATCTCTTCTATGTTTTAAATCTATTGCAATAAATCCATATACATTGATAGATAATTGACAAGAATCTTTCACATTAATGCATGCATGCAGGTGTACGATAGAATCCTCCAGGTATCAGGACTAGGAAGTATCAAAGTAGACGACATGAAAACCGTCATACGAGGCGTAGGCAAACTCGTCCTCCTCTACAAAGCAGGCATGCTAGTGTGGGACGTCTTCTCGGCCGAGCACAGCTTCCAAAGAGCAACTCGTGACGCAGTGGTGGACGTAGCATCGTACGGCGGCGGTGCGCTGGTCGGGGGAGTTGTCACTGCCGCCTTGACCAGCGGAGGATTGGAAGGCATTGAGGCATCTGCTATGTTTGTGCTCCTAGCCGGGACAGTGTCTAGCATAATTGGGAGCTTTCTCATCGGAGCATTTGTTGGGTGGTTGCTTGATAGCTTCATCAATTCTGGGGGGAAGGACACATTCAGCACGGATGGGCATGTATGTTATGTGGCACCCATGCCTGATGGGGTTTCTCTTGCACGTCAAATTGCATATGAAGACAATCCTCCAAAACCTTAGATAGTAAGGTTTTTAATGTGAACTCGGTCAGGTCGAATCACATCATAAGGATATTGAGCTTGATAGATCGAGTCTATCTGTATTTTAATTAATTGATCATGATGTAAGCCCTTAGGGTAAGTCTAGTTAAGTCATATAAGCCTATAAGATAAGTCCAATGAAGTCAAATAAGCCCTTAAGACAAGTCTAATTAAGTCAAGTAAGTATTTAAGGTAAATCCTAATTTGAGTCATGTAAGCATTTAGAACTATTCCTAGTATGACTCATTGTACATCGACCTCTATCTATAGAGGGCTCTTTTGTTTAATCGAAGCATCCAATGAAGAATAAATAATTATGTTTTAGCCTTAGATCATTATAGGAGTAAGAATAAGATAATTTAGGAGTAAAACTAAATTAATCATAGCCGTTTATTTTTCTAAGAGTAGATCTAACTTACAATCCTAATTCTACCTCTAAATCTTAACCCACCATCTTCCTCTACAAGCCACCATACCTTACAGTTGTCTCCCACCACCCTCGGCCGATTGGCACCCTCCGACGACCGCCATTAGATAATTATCAACCTTTCCAGTTGTAACAACCCAATCCCAAAAAGAAAAAAAAAATTATTATGGGCACGACGCGACCGGCCACACTCTGGCCGGCCTCGTGCCCATACCAGCTGCTCATGCAGCTTGGTGGGGCGCCACGCGCCTACGGCCAGCTGGCCGCGGTGGGTCCCGGCGCCGCCACTACTCCTCCTCCACCGCCTTCTCTCTCTTTAAATCTCTCTCTCTCTCTCTCTCTCTCACTCTCGGCCACCCTCTCACTCTACTCTCTCTCTCTATACCGACACCTTCCCTGGAGCCGCCGCCGCCGCCGTTGAGACCTCTCACTCCCCTCTCTTTCCTTCTCTCTCTCTTTCTCTCTCTCTCTCTCTCTCTCTCTCTCTCTCTCTCTCTCTCTCTCTCTCTCTCTTTCTTGCCCGAGGTTGGGCTTGTCGGGACCGAGCTGTCGGCGAGAGCCTGGCCGCTGGCTGGCCAGCAGCGGCCGGTGACCTCCCCGCCGGCCCGGGTCCGCAACCTTCTCCCTCACCACCCCTCTTTCTTCTCTTCCTCTTCTCTTCTTCTCTTCTTCTTCTTCTTCTTCTTTCTTTCTTTCTCTCTTTCTTTCTTTCTTTCTTTTTCTCCTTCTTCCTCAGCTCCTTCTCTTTCCTTCTGCACAGTGTTGGGCTCGGCCCAGCACTGATGGCAAATTTAATTAATTTATTAATTAATTAGTTTATTTATGTTATTTATTTAGGTATTTTTTTTCTTCTTAATTAATGCAAATAGATTATTTAGACATTAACTATTTTAATAATATTATATATCCTTCAATATAATTTTATTAATGATAATTTTTATAATTAATCATTAATTAGGTGTAAATATAGGTAATACTTATATTTATTTATTTATTTACATATTTATTAGATTAATAGATAGATTTATAAATTATAATTATTAGATTTATATTCTAATACCCTCATCATATATATTTTAAGTATTTCTATTTATTTTATGATTATTCTGCAACAAATAAAATACTAAGTTTATTTAGTTATTTATTTATTATTTTATCGAGTAAAGACTGCGTTATCCCTAGTTAATCAAGATAGTGTATGAATTATAAAATTAATTAAAATTAGACCTTCTCTATACTTATTTAACCTTTTATTTTATTTATTTTATTTTATAATTATATATTTAGAAATACTCTCATATAAAAGGAAACAAACCTCTTCTCCTTATATTATAACTAACATTTTATAATAATAAAGAATTATAATATTTGAATCATATCTATATTATAGACCTATTTATGTAATCAAAAATAAAGAAAAGTGATTCTAAACCTAATAAACCTTTATATTTTAACTGAATTAATTTTAATTAGATAAACAGCTAACATCGTACTACTTAAATATTTCAGATCCCGAATCCCCTTATTTGAGACCCCGTGGAACTTGCTAGCGATGAGTGTCACTCAGTTACCTGACGGACGTGAGAGATGCGTGGTTTGTATCTTCCGATCAGACTGTGAGTAGTCTTATCCCCTAGATCCCTTTCTCAAATTAGGTTATATTATATATTATGTACATTCATAATTTGGCTTCCAGCATGATTATATGACTTTATATAGAGATGATTTCAGTCAAACATATTTTATCATGCATTTGATTAGACTGATCTGGGATATGAGTACATTGGTGATATATAGAGATGATTGGAGATGATTATGCTGTTATGGTTTTATGTCAGGATGATCTCTATCATGAGTATGCATGTGATAAATTAGTTTGAGTATGTATGTGTTAGATACATGGTTGGAGTCTGCATTACATCATTTCTCTCTCGGCTTCTTTAGCACCTAAATTCCTGAGTTGCATGATCTGTTGTCGTACTGGATATATGCATATGATTTATCATGTATAGGAAATCATAAAAGTACATGTGTATGTGATGTGATGTGATGTGATGTGATATGATGTGGTGGCTGGAACGGTATCTGGTCCGGACTGGTACTGGACATACTCTTAGCGTATGGCAGAGTATGGTGATGGCTGATGGTTGTACTCTTAGCGTATGACAGGGTACAACTATCATTGATATACCCTTAGCGTATGACAGGGTATGATTACTTTCTTCTGAGATACCCTTAGCGTATGGCAGGGTATGATTTATCTACATAGATACCCTTAGCGTATGGCAGGGTATGATTTATCTACAGAGATACTCTTAGCGTATGACAGGATATGCTCTGGGCTTCTGGCATGATGTGTATTGAGTTTAGGGTCGGGTACCGTAGTCCAGCATGGTGGATGATATTCAGAGTAGAGACGGATGATTGTGATAGTGAGAGATCTGTGGATTATATCTGACTCTGACATATGCGATTATCTAGTGGTTGGCATGCATCATGCATCATCATTGATGTGACTAGTATTATTGGATTATAATTGTTATACATGATATAGTGTTATATTCGGTGATGTTATATGGTAATTTCATCATGTTATATATTTTCGGTTGAGGATATAATGTGGTCATTCATGATAATTGATTTCATTCATATATAAGTCGTTGATGATACATATATACATGCTCATACATGGTATCATGCTGCTTTCTGATTCATATTATCCAGTACATGATTTTCTCTCTGTTTGGCATCATTGATTCGGGGTAAGGTCTATTCACTGAGCCTTTTGCTCATGACTCTTTTTATTTCTTTTCTAACTCCCCCAGATATGTGGTACGTGATAACGACTTGAGATATCTTGAGGAGATATTATAGAGCGAGAATAATGTGCGCTATAGATGTGAGATGGTATAGAAGATAGTTTAACCAGATATTGAATTGTACCAGTATTTAAGATTTGTACTCTTTTGTATTATATGATGATTTGTATAATACAGGTCGAATCATAGTGTACTCGTGTATCAGTTGTTTAGTTGTATCTTGATGATTTGTTGTGGCCTGTGTAGGTCCTGCCAGAGTAGGTAGTGGTATAGTGTATATCATTGTGGACTTGAATTTTCATATTTTAACAGATTTATTTGGTTGAATGTATGATATATTTGGTATTGGATTATGTGAGTATGAATGTGATAGCAGGTGCTATTTGATAATGTCATGATTGTATGTGCACAGGAGTGTATCTGTGCGTGACGGGCCTTGCCCGACCTATCGTGTGCGCCGCGCGTTCCGTGTGAGTGCGTGGGCGTGCATGTGCCGTGCCGGGCGGGGGCGTTACACCAGTTCTAACATTCTTTCACTATTTTAATTTTATCTTTTCACTTCGATATTGAGATCATGTGAAACTAACGCTATTAGATTTGTGACTTCTCACACTTCCTTTTATAAATATGTCATAATTTTCTTGCATTCAAATCGTTCCAGATCTGATTTGTAACAATTTTGTCTGCATAAATGATATTAAAGTTAATGATGGTAGATATATGAGCTACTGTGATTTAACATAAAGGGTAATGTACTCATCGTGTTTACACATATGTAAACGATAAGAGATATAAAATCATCTCTTTTTATAGTTTACAAATGGAAAAATTATATTTTATCCTTTATAGTCAGGCTAAAATCTGACATAAATCTTGAAGTTATATTTGTGTCACTTAATATGTATGCAGTTATAATATCTTTTTTTTAATATTTTTCATAAATTAACCTTATTCCGAATCAGTAATGTCAAACAGAGAGTAAATCATATACTAGATGATGTGAATCAGAAAAAACATCATGTCATGAATGAGTATATGAATATATCCTCAATAATATATAAATGAAAAATAAATAACATATCATAACTAATAAAAGTATATAATCATTGACAATAAATAAATAAATCACAATGTCATACTATCATCATAATTCTCTCAAATATAACACATGATGTATGCCGATCATGACCATTCTACTATACCAAATGCAACAATATATGATGTATATTGACCACTCGATAATTCGGAAATCAGATGATAAAGAAATCATATGCATTTTTCAACATCTTAGTCATCAATATTAGCTCTATATGTCATCATCATACTAGACCACTGTACAAAATCAATACCCGGTACTCGATCTCAACATCATGTCTGAAGGCTCAAATATAATCATACCCTATACACTGTACACTGCCACATGCAAGGAGTATCTCAAGTATAATCATACCTTGCCACCTTCTAGGGTATCAACATCCATTCAGACCGGGCACCCTTCTAGATGATAGAAACCTCATGAGGATAACTCGTCATATATGCTCTGACGAACGGCATATGTCTGAATATCTGCTGCGCACACAGACTAACGACCTCGGACGTAAGGCCACAAGATCGCGACTATATTGAGCGATCAATCATCCACCAATCGCTTCCTAAGCCTCGTGCTCATTCGGGTATCCTCACGCCTTCTATCAACTATCATATTAATCACATTTCATGCTGTCTTTCTAAATGATAGATTATATACATATATCGAGTACGATAAAAAAGTCAATGCATAACAAGAATTTAGGTGGAACATGAATCAAGAAAAAGATAATGCAATGTAGTCTCCAACCATTTAGTCAACATATGCATACCCATGCTAATCTATCACATGCAAACTCATGCTACAGATCGACTGGACATAAAATTATAATAGTATAGTCATATCTAATCATCTCTATTTATCATCATCATACTCATATCCAAGATCAACATAATCACATGCATGATAAAAATATGCTCGACTATAATTATCTCTAGATAAAGTCATATAATCATGCTGGAGGCCAAAATATATATGTACATAATATATAATATAACCTAATTTAAGAAAGGCGTCTAGGGAATAAAACTACTTACTTCTGATCAGAAGACTCAAACCACGTATCCCTCACATCCGTTAATCAAACGTTAACTCATCAATAAGGTCCACGGGGTCTCACATAAGAGGGTTTGGGATCTGAAAATATTTAAGTAGCATGAAGTTAGTTATTTATATAATTAGAATTAATTCAAGTAAAATATAAATGTTTATTAGATTTAAAATCACTTCATTTTATTTTTGATTACATAACTAAATCTATATTATAGATATGATTCAAACACTATAATTATACTATTATCATAAAATGCTAGTTATAACATAAGGAGAAATGTGATACGATCTCCCCTTTTGGGCTAAGGCTCTGATACCAACTTGATACGATTTAGAAACGGTGGCTCTGATACCAAATTGATACGGTTTCGCCATTTGGGCTAAGGCTCCGATACCAAGCTTGATACGATTTCCCATTCAATTGTGGAGCTCTTGATACGATCTCCCCTTAGGCTAAGGTTCTATCTCTTCCAATTTTCTGATCTGGACTAGATCCGTCATGGAACTTTGAAATAAGATCCCGGAATATTCCGCTGTCGGATCAATGTGAAATTTTGATATGTTGTAGCCCGAAAAAGAATTTTCTAATAAATCAAGTTTAAGGCGAATCGGAGTTGGGAATCTCGAGATATCGTCCGTTTAGTGGATGAACATCAGGATGATCTATTTAGGATCCGTGGATGGAGGCACGAGATCTTGGGTAATGGTGGTTGGTGGAGGACCGACGTTAATGGGGTGGCACCGGTGAAAAGAGGTGGTGGAAGGGTTATGGTTGATGGAAGAGTTAGGGCAAATGTCGGATAGATTGGAAGAAAGGGGAGGAGAGGGCCGCCCCTAAGGGTCTAGGGTGATTGGCCGGTCGAGGGAGGTTAGAAGCGGCGTCGCCGGGGATTGAGAGAACGGGAGCGAAGAAGACGAAGGAAGCAAGGCAAAACTCAATTCTCAATATTCAATCCTCACCTATGGTTGCCATCCACATCCTTTTAGAGGCTAACCAATAACTCAAATTAACCCTAACAATACAATTTTCGTCGACCGCGTTCGAACGCACCGAGTTCGCTCCTCTGGATTTGTGAACGCGATGCATGTATTCAAACGCACGATCGAACGCGCCTTATAGAAAACTTATTTTAATGGAAATTAAACACTAAAACATGAAACAAAAATACTCTTAATGTGAATCCATGCTCGAGACGATATCGGTGAAGTCTGTATCGTATCAAAATATTTGTTTCTTTTTATTTAAAAATATTCTAAATATATAATTATAAAGTAAAAGCGAAATAATTATAAATAAGATATAAGTATAGATAAGATCTATTTTATAATAAATTTTTATAACTCTTACTCTATCTTAATTAATAAGAAATTATACAGTATTTACTTAATTATGCAAAAGAATAAATGAATAAATAAATAAGACTAGTATCTTATTCTACACACAATAGTATACAATAAATTATTAAAATTACTTAAAATACATATACTATGAATATTAGTACATAAATCTAATATAAATAAATAAGTAAATATAAGTATTACCTATATTTATGCGTAATAGTTATAACCTAAGTAATCATTAATTAAACTAATTATAATTAATAATCATGATGTTGAAGAATATATATTATTATGAACATAATTAATGTCTAAATAATTTATTTGCATTAATTAAGAAAGCAATACCTAACTAAATAAATAAACAAACATAAAATAAAATAAATAATAAAAGCAATGTTAGTAGTGCTGGGTCGAGCCCAGCACTGTTGTAGAAACAGAAGAAAAAGCTAAGAAAGGAGAAGAAGAAGAAGAAGAAGAAGAAGAAGAAAAAAAAAAAGAAGAAGAAGAAGAGAGGAGGGGACCGGGCTAGCGGGGAGGGGCTTAGTCGCTGCTGGCCAGTGAGCAGCCGGCCTCTCGCCGGCGGCTTTGTTCCGACGAACCTAAGAGAGAGAGAGAGAGAGAGAGAGAGAGAGAGAGAGAGAGAGGGAGAGGGAGAGAAGAAAAGGGAGGGGATAAGGGAGCACCGGTCGCTTCTCGGTGACGGGTCGAGTGGTTGAGGGCGACGGTAGTAGGGAGAAAGAGAGAGGGAGAGAAATAGAGAGGAAAAGAGAAAGAGAGAGAGAGAGGGAGAGAGATAGAGAGAGAAAAGAAGGAAGAGGAGGAAGGACAAGGAGGAGGCTCACCAGCGTCGGTAGCACGGCGGTGGTTCCAAGTGGCTGGCGTCGGCATACCGAGATGCGGAAGCTTAAGAGAGAAGAACGAGAGAGAGAGAGAGAGAGAGATCATGAGTGGGAGAGATTGATAGAGAGGGGCGGTGGCGAAAACGGGCAACGGTGGTGGGGGGGGCCCGCCCCGGCCAGTTGGCTGCAGCCGATCGGCTGCGGCAACGACAGTTGGGGCGCGTGGCAACCCCCCCCACACACACACATAAACGCATGCAAGCTGATTTTTTTTTATTTTTTATTTTTAAGGACAGGTTGTTACAGCTTGTTACACAGAGCCACTAACTCAGACTCCATAATAGAATGAGTTATACAAGTATGTTTATTAGATCCCCAACAAATAAAAGCACCACCAAAAGTAAAAAATTCACCCACTTGTAGATTTAAAATCATCATCGACATATTTTCAGTTTGCGTTACTATACCCTTCAATAATATATGTATTTCCTTTATAGTGTAGTGCAAACGATTTAGTTTCATCCAAATATCCTAATACAATGGATATTGATTTCCAATGTTTAAAATTAAGAATAACTAGTGTATCTACTTAGTTTGCCTATAACATAAGCAATGTCTGGATATGTGCAATACATTCCATACATCAGACTCCTAATAACCCTTGAGTACTCAAGTTATGATACACATTATTTTTTATCAAGCTTCAATCTTGAATTATAAGGAACTTTTGAAATCTTATTATATAATTGAGAAACTTTTCTTAAAAGATTTTTGTTTTCAAATAATGACTTTGTGACAATACAAGAGAGTTTCTATCATAGTGTATTTTTATACGAAGAATAGTCATTGCAATATCAAAATCTTTCATATCAAAGTGGGATGATAAAAAATTTCTAGTTATTTTAATGCATAAATTACTCTCGCTACAAATAAATATATCATCCATATATAAGCATATGGTCACAATGTATCTCATAATAGATGCATTTGTCTGTCTCATTTGATCAAAATTCATTAGAAATGATAACATTGTCAAACCTCTCATGTCATTTGCGTAGGGGCTTGTTTTGGACCATATAATGACCTAACCAATTTACATACTTTATTTTCTTGACCTTGCAAAATGAAACCTTCTCGTTATCCAAATAACTACGCAAAAATATCATTTTCACATTCATTTGATAGATTTTGATGTTATATATTGATGCCAATAAAATTAAGATTCTAATCAAAGATATCTTAGCCACATAGGTATAGGTATCAAAATAATCAATGTCCATGGATTGTCTAAACCATTTCGCTACCAATCTAGCCCTATACTTGTCAATGGATTCTCAGATTTAAGTTTTCTCTTAAATATCTATTTACATCCAATAAGTTTAGATCTCAAAGGAAAGTCTACCAAATTCTTAAGTACTATTAAACAAAATGGACTCCATTTCATCATTAATAGCTTCCTTTCAAAAATTAGCATTCTTGATTTCATTGCTTCATCAAAGCTAGAAGGATCACTCTCCATATTAAAACAAAGACAAAATTCATTTAAAACAAAATTTGAAGTGCCTTTTGCAAGATAAATTATAAAATCAGGACTAAAATTCATTTCTTTTCTAATTCTTTTAGATTTTTAAATTTCCAAATCTTTAAAACAATTTTTAAAAGAATCATGATCTAGAGATTTCACTTGATTATTAAAATATCTAAAAATTTAGATTCTTTAAAGGTTTTATCGTCAAAGAATTCGGCACTTCTAGATTTAATCATAACATTTGTATTCATCTCCAATAAACAATAAGTTTTGCTATTAGAAGTATAACTAATAAAAGCATATTTAGTGGTTCTTACATTGCAGCGGTCGTCAGAAGGTAACGGACAACTAAAGGTGGCAGTGGACGGCTGTATAATAAAGTGGCTCGTGGACGGATTGGATTCACATGCAGGGTATCTACTTTATTTGAAATTTAAATTGATAAGCAAGTCTAACAAAATAACTTGACTTGACTCGACTGACTTAATCCATGTTCTCGTATCTAGTTTGTAATAGTGGCATTAGACTTAAGTTTCGATCCTAGTACCTGTGTGTTATGGACCTAGGATCTAGAATGTAAGGAAATTATACTATTTTTATGGTTTGTGTCCTCATTAGTTACGAATCCAATGGTTTTGGTTTCACATGATTCCGAGGGCGCAGTAAAAAGATAAAAATAAAACAATGGAGGAAGATCAGAATTATATAAATTGGTAATTATTTAATATTGCGATAGTCGTCGGAGGGTGGCGGATGACTAAAGGTGGTGGTGGATGGCCATAGGGTAGGTGGCTCGTGAAGGAAGGTGGTGGCTAAAGTTTGGAAGTTTAGAAGAGTTCTACGGTTAAGATCTACTACTATAAAGATAAAGACCATCTAACAGATATGATAAAACAGTAAATATGATAATAATAAATTAACTAGACTGGGTAATTTCTCAATGCTTGGATAATTAAACAAAGGAGTCTATCCCCTCTGTATATATTGGTCGGGTACAATGAGTCCTACTAGAACTAGCCATACGGCTTACACAACTCAAACTAAGATTTGCCCTAAAGGCTTACATGATATAATTTGACTTGCCTTATATACTTATTTGACTTAACTAAACTTATCTTACTAACTCACATAATTTAATTGGACTTGCCTTATATGTTTATTTGACTTAATTAGACTTGCCTTAAGGGCTCACATGATTTAATTAGACTCGTCTTAATAGTTTACATTAGATTTAAATAAAAGATAAATAAACTCGATCCATTGAGTCCAATATCATGATGATGTGACTTGACCCGACCCGGTTCGTATTATGGAGCAAAGTTGGCAACATCTTGTAGCGTCATTATCCCCTCGTATACGGTGGTGGTGTCATCACCGATCGACACACCTGACCAACACCCGTTCCAGACATCTTCACAATGGATGCCAGATCTCTCCATCTTATCACTGATTACACCCCAAACAGTGTTGTCGAAGTGGTTAGGTTCACGGATCTCGGTGTACGCCTGCAACATGCATGAACAATTAATAGATCATTTGTTTTGTAAATGGTTTTGCTCACTCGGCCCTTGATTGTACCGCATGCCTTAATAGTTATAAAATATTAGAGTTTGGCCTCTTCATGAGTATGAATAGTACTTACTTTGCATGAATAAATGATTCTATTCCATGGGTTGTCCCAAGCCAACATCCAGTCACAATGATTCCCTGCTTGGTTCATGCCGCGGTACACTATAGTTGCATTTGAGCCAGATGTTGCTCCGGCAACTTTCCCGTGTAAAAACGCACCCCACTGGCCATTCTCTATCTTGTATGGATATGGGGAGTGCCAAATATGGCCAAAATAATCATGGCTCGTGATATACGTTAGAGGGTCCCCAGTGGCATTGTAAATAACGCATAGCGTAGCGACACCATTGCCGTACCTCTCTTTTAGCTGCTCCACAAATTGACGAGCATTCACATCCTTACTCTCTGCATTTTTCATATCGAGAGCAACTTTAGCCCTGTCTTTGCGTGTTATCGTCTTTCCAATGTACTCGCTCATTCTTTCCAATGTTTTGGTGGTGATAGGGGTTCCAAATACGTTGTATGCCATCGATTCTATATATCAATTCCTACAAATGCAAATAAATATGAGTGTCGATTATAAGTTATTATTGTTACATAACATCGGTAAAGCTGACAAATTATATAACTTTATATAATCATTTGAAACCGAATAATTTAGCCCCGAATGTATTGCTGATCTTCGTACACTTGGATGCTTGATCTTATTACTGATGTGTGTATCCTATCTAATAATGTTATAACATCAGTAATAAGATCATGCATCCAAGTGAATAGAAGCAACTATTACACAAGAATATATGTTTCTAATTATTAGATTACAGAAGCACTCATATATAATAATCTAAAGGCCATGAAGAGGCTAATAGTTATTGCACCTCATCGTAAGCAGTGCATGTTTATAAAAGTTATATAAGATTACTTCCTTGCGAGCGAAGATTGCAAAGATCTCCGTCATAGGGGCTTTGCAGAGAGAAGGAGAAGCAAAGATCTCCCAAGTTTTGTACTACAAAGTAAAACTGTATGATGAAAACTAATAAGAATAAAGAAACGATGGTAGGATAATTAAATATATGATGGTCGAAGAAAGGGTGGAAGACTATATATAAAACGAAAAGACCAAATGGAGAAAGAAAGAAGTGAAAATAAAATCAAAGAGATGTGATAGGAGAAAATTGAAAGAGATCTCTAGCAAATATTACTCTAAGGAGATAAAACAATACCTCACAAGAGTTCTCCTGAATCTTTCAAAAGCATGGCTTTGCTAACACATCTATATATAGAACATTTCGGGCCTTTAAGTTCTATGCCATCTGTCAAGAAAGTGTTAGCTAGTGCTAGTGTAAATCGAATCAAAGATATTTTATGCACATAATTGTTAAAACATAGTGCAGAATTTCTAAATAGTAAAAAAGCAATGTTTAAGTCACAAATTAGTTAAAAGAAAGGGTGTTAAATATAAATTTTTCCGACAAAATTAAATAATTGTAAGTAGTAGAAGAAAGGATCGTTCAGGATCATCCACTTGTTATTTCGCTTGCTGCCGATCATTATTTGGGATATTAATTAATCATTATTTGGGATATTAATTAATCGCAAGGACTAGTTTATGTAAAAAAATTTCCCGACAAAATTATTTCGGGCATCAAGTTCTGTGCCATCTGTCAAGAAAGTGTTAGCTAGTGCTAGTGTAAATAGAATCAAAGATATTTTATGCACATAATTGTTAAAACATAGTGCAGAATTTCTAAATAGTAAAAAAGCAATGTTTAAGTCACAAATTAGTTAAAGGAAAGGGTGTTAAATATAAATTTTCCCGACAAAATTAAATAATAGTAAGTAGTAGATGAAAGGACCATTCAGGACCATCCACTTGTTATTTCGCTTGATGCCGATCATTATTTGGGATATTAATTAATCGCAAGGACTAGTTTATGTAAAAAAATTTCCCGACAAAATTATTTCGGGCATCAAATTCTGTGCCATCTGTCAAGAAAGTGTTAGCTAGTGCTAGTGTAAATCGAATCAAAGATATTTTATGCACATAATTGTTAAAACATAGTGCAGAATTTCTAAATAGTAAAAAAGCAATGTTTAAGTCACAAATTAGTTAAAAGAAAGGGTGTTAAATATAAATTTTTCTAACAAAATTAAATAATTGTAAGTAGTAGAAGAAAGGACCGTTCAGGATCATCCACTTGTTATTTCGCTTGATGCCGATCATTATTTGGGATATTAATTAATCATTATTTGGGACCTTCTCAACGTAAGATTTCTCTATGCATGCGTGATCCATATGCAGAATTAATGTGTGGTTCTTATTTTCTGTCCATAAATGCATTCCAATTGATATATTTTTTTTCTACTCATGGCGTGATCCACCAGTAGAGATGGATCTCTGCTTATAAATAACCATGCGATGTTCCTCTTCCTCATATCTCAAGCACACTTGTCATCCTCAAATGGATAGAGTAGTTATTCTCAACGATGACCAGCTTTGCAAGCTTGCTCTTATTATTTACCGCACAGAAGAAGATGCCATATACTCCATCAAATTTGGGTCCGAAAACGAGCGCGCCAATTACCTCGCGGATAGTAGGTCTAACTACGAAGCCGTGTTGGGTCTCTTGGATGCTGGCTCTGAAGTGAAACGCAAGTATCAGAATGATAAAGTTAAGGCTCCTATTGCTAATAACATCAATTCTTACATTGTCTACTGCGTAAATAATGCACTCCAAACTGTACCAAACTACCTTGTACGAATGAAATATTTAGAAAAGATCAATGAACACATCCAATCTCTTATTAAAGATCTGGATGAGGTGAGGCCAACAGCTTGGAACAACGACGACGTCGAACGTCTGGGAATCGAAGCAGCCAAGTGCGGCGACGCTATGTTGAAGTTTACTAAGATGTATAAAAGTAGCTTGTCACACGATTACTCTACATGGGTCAAGAGCACCGGCATGGAGTTTCATGAGCTAGTGGAGAGGTATGTACTCCAGTCCATAGATCTTCTGTTTTCATCTTGGTTTTGTTATGTTGAAGTTAGATTGGACATTGTCTCTAACCTAGCTAGATATTTGCATATTTCTCTCTCTCAGTACTTTATCGTATGCTTTAGTTTTGTTATACCAAGAAAAAGCACATAGATCAAAATTAGCTCGGGAAAATAGAATTTGCAACCAAATGTGGTTTGACCAAAATTTAGGGTACCTCCCTGCAGTGGTGGAGCGAGGGAGGTACCCTCTCTTCTGAGCCCACTGTAATTAATTTGTTTCCTATTCTATTTACTCTTTACTTATTTTCAATCAGTGTGCATCTCTAATAACTCACTTGATCACTGTAAGCGTTCTTTCTCCCTTCAATCCAGTCCATTTGACTGGGGTCTAAATATTAAATATTATTTCTTAAATGGGTCCATGGGAAAGGTACTTAGTTGGTTTGATAAATATATCAACTGAGATCATCAATGCAATCATTTAACTATTTAATTACAGGTTGGAAATTTTAATGTTGATTGAAGTCTTTATTTAAATTATTGCAATTAGTTTTTATTTAATCTTGTGACTTAATTTTTGTATGATCATATATTTATCTTGAGAAAATTACATAAAAATTAGTTTTAAATTTTTCCTCTATTATTGTTAATATTTTGTTTCTTTAATTAAATGGTAGGGTATGTTGGTAATGAAACACATATTTTTAAAAATGTCAACCACAAGGCAAGGCAATAATTAGTTGTTGCAGCTCAGCCTTAGTGACTCTTGAAGCAATCTCAACTGTTTTTACACTCTTACGAAAAAAATACTTTGCGGGAAAACCCGTCCGAATGGAAACTCTTCTTATACAATTCAGATAACAAGTTACAACTTATATGATTTTTCTTTTGTCACAAATTTGGTAATTACAAGTGCTAATATGACAGACATAAAATTTAATATAAAAATTCAGAAGTACCCTTTTTATTTTACAACAACTAATTAGAGAAATATTGTTTTGTTAAAAAAAATTGTTCTTTCTCTGTCTTTTCTTCATCTCAATCACTTTAGTTTTGATATTTGCAAATATTCCAACAAAAAAAAGCATAATAGATCAAAAGTTTCACAGTCTTAATAGTCAATTATTTGCACCGTTAATTTTAGATGGAAGAAATAATGGTTGCACATATATTACAATTACAAGGAGGTTAACTGATTATGATACAAATAAAAGTTCAAGAGACTTTGGATTTGAACTAAATATTAGAGGTGAAATATATTTTCTGCAAATTAGTAATACATTATTCTTACCATTTAGTACAGTGCTTCACAAGTATCAAACGATTTATTCAATGTTTAAGAGGCTAGAATTACGTTCTATACTCATCATGGTTTCAAATATTAAATTATGAATATGATGTTTGAATGGTGCACGAATTGTCCAGTTACCAGGTAGAGCTGGGATTGAAAGGAGCGTTTGAGGAGCTGGAAGATGTACAAAAGCTTAAGGTAATGAGTGATATGATTGAGGATTAATGTCTTGCATAATTTTTGATGTACGACTTTTGTTGATCACCTCATTTTCATCACTATACATTAAAAATGAGGTAGATAATTTGAGTTTACCCATTGTTAGTTGTTATCTCAACAATGTTACTTTAAAAATGAGCAACTTTACACTCCTGGCTTATATTTGAGGTAAATGAGCAACTTGAGTAGACATGATTATTAAGCCCGACCCGCCCAAACCAGCCCGGTTGTAATCGAGCTAAGCGCCTAAGCCCGATTTAGGATGGACCCGACCCGAGCCTGAGATAGTAGTGGGCGGCATGGGCTAAGCCTTTGTCCGTCTGAAAGCCCGATCCACTACTCTCATTTATGGCCCAACGCATAATGCATGTATATTCATATAATTTTTTTACTCTCAAAATGGATATTTAGTAAACTATATATTAATATATAAGTATGTTACTATAAAAGATAACTAAAATGTCCTATTAAACTCAACCCAATAAGATATAGTATTTTTATATTTAACCCATTATGTTAGACCCATTATATCCAACTCAAACCTAATATCTAATGAGCTAATGGATGGTAATGAGCTAGAATATTTTAGCCCGGCTCAAACCAGGCATGCTCGCCCGATGATCACATCTAACCTCTAGTGAGCTGGGCCTAGCTAATCAACTCCCCTCAACTTGATGAGGACTTTTTCTAAGGTAAATCTTTAGGCCTTCTCTCACGGAACCTCACCGCCCGTATTCACAGCGCTTTTGATCTCTTCTGTGTTTTAAACCTGTTACAATATATCCATATGCACTGATAGATAACTGGCAAGTATCTTTCACGTTAATGCAAGCATGCAGGTGTACGATAGAATCCTCCAAGTATCAGGACTAGGAAGTATCGAAGTGGACGATGTGAAAACCGTCATACGAGGCGTGGGCAAACTCGTCCTCCTCTACAAAGCGGGCACACTGGTGTGGGATGTCTTCTCGGTCGAGCATGGCTTCCAAATTGCAACTCGTGACGCAGTGGTGGACGTAGCATCGTACGTTGGCGGTGCGCTGGTCGGGAGAGTTGTCACTGCCGCCTTGACTAGCGGAGCATTGGAAGGCATTGAGGCATCTGCTATGTTTGTGCTCTTGGCCGGGACAATGTCTAGCATAATAGGGAGCTTTCTCATTGGAGCATTTGTTGGGTTGTTGCTTGATTTCTTCATCAATTCTGGGGGGAAGGATACATTCAGCACGGATGGGCATGTATGTTATGTGGCACCTATGCCTGATGGGGTTTCTCTTGCACGTCAAATTGCATATGAAGACAATCCTCCAAAACCTTAGATAGTAAGGTTTTTAATGTGAACTCGGTCAGGTCGAATTACATCATAAGGATATTGGGCTTGATAGATCAAGTCTATCTGTATTTTAATTAATTGATCATGATGTAAGTCCTTAGGGTAAGTTTAGTTAAGTCATATAAGCCCATAAGATAAGTCCAATTAAGTCAAATAAGCCTTTAAGACAAGTCCAATTAAGTCAAGTAAGTATTTAAGGCAAATCCTAATTTGAGTCATGTAAACATTTAGAACTATTCCTAGTATGACTCATTGTACATCGACCTCTATCTATAGAGGGCTCTTTTGTTTAATCGAAGCATCCAATGAAGGATAAATAATTATGTTTTAGCCTTAGATCATTATAGGAGTAAGAATAAGATAATTTAGGAGTGAAACTAAATTAATCATAGCCATTTATTTTTCTAAGAGTAGATCTAACTTACAATCCTAATTCTATCTCTAAATCTTACCCACCATCTTCCTCTACAAGCCACCATACCTTACGGTTGTCTCCCACCACCTTCGGCCGATCGGCACCCTCCGACGACCTCCGTTAGATAATTATCAACCTTTCCAGTTCTAACATTCTTCCACTATTTTAATTTTATCTTTTCACTTCGATATTGAGATCATGTGAAACTAATGCTATTAGATTCGTGACTTCCGACACTTGCTTTTATAAACATATTATAATTCTCTTACATTCAAATCGTTCCGGATCTAATTTGTAACAATTTTGTCTCCATAAATGACATTAAAGTTAATGATGGTAGATATATGAGCTACTGTGATTTAACAAGGGTAATGTACTCATCATATATGTAAACGATAAGAGATATAAAATCATCTCTTTTTATAGTTTACAAATGGAAATATTATATTTTATCCTTTATAGTTAGGCTAAAATCTGACATAAATCTTGAAGTTATATTTGTGTCACTTAATCTTTATGCAGTTATAATATCTTTTTTTTAATATTTTTCATAAATTAATAAAATATGAAACGAGAGAAGCATAACACAAAAGGATCTTTATTTTTTTTAAAAAAAGGGAATAATTTTCTAAGTAGTTGTTATAAAACAAAACTTGCCTAAACCTGCCCAAGTGAATAGTTTATGTAAAAAATTTGATTGCAACTTCCACCAGTGATAAGGGACTATGAGTAATAACAAGAAATATAGTTACAAATTTATCCTCTCCACTTTTCAAAGCAACGAATATCTTTACAAAATAATAAGTATAATATCTCACTATAAACAAATAAATATATAAAATATGACTAAAATAGACTAGGTATAGAAAAGTGATATGCCCCTTACCAAAATAATCTTTAAGCACAAAAATAATTTTCTATTTATTATTATATAAGTATATTTTATGTATAATAATATTTTATAATATTTTTGTGTTTTACCCAATATTATTTTTTAATACCAATATCACCTTTGCAAAACTTTTGAGAATATCTCTCTATACATTAAATGCTTGGAGATCTCAAAATCCTTCTTGCAATATGAGGTAAAAATAAAAAATATTTTGTAGTGCTCTTATTGAAAATATTACAAAAATTTTAAAAAAATATATATTTCATTATTGATAGCTTCCTTCCAAAAATTAGCATTCTTGATTTCATTGCTTCATCAAAGCTAGAAGGATAACTCTCCATATTAAGACAAAGGACAAAATTCATTTAAAACAAAGTTTGAAGTGCCTTTTACGAGATAATTATAAAATCAGGAGGAAAATTCACTTCTTTTCTAATTATTTTAGATATTTTAATTTCTAAATCTTTAAAATAATTTTCAAAAGATTCATGATCTAGAAATTTCCCTTGATTATTAAAATATCTAGAGATTTTGATTCGTTAAAGGTTTTATCGTCAAAGAATTCAGCATCTCTAGATTAATCACAACATTTGTATTCATCTCTAGTAAACAATAAGTTTTGCTATTAAAAATATAACTAATAGAAACACATTTACTGGTTCTTACATTGCAGCGGTCGTCGGAATGTGGCGGACAACTAAAGGCAGCAGTAGATAGCGGCTATAGTGTAGATTGGCTCATGGTAGAGAATGGTGGCTAGGATTTGGAATAATGATTCTACGGTTAAGATCTACTCTTACGAAGATAATGATGATCTAACGAATACAATAAAAGATAAAGGCGAGATAAAGAAAATAACTAAACTCAATATCATTCTATGATAATAATCAACTCATAACCACTCTTATTTATAAGAATAAAGTTCTAGTGAATTGGTTCCACATGCGGGGTATCTACTTTATTTGAAATTTAAATTAATAAGCAAGTCTAACAAAATAACTTGACTTGACTCGATGACTTAATCCACGTGTTCGTATCTAGTTTGTAATAGTGGCATCAGAGCCAAGTTTTGATCCTGGAACCTGTGTTATGGGCCTAGGATCTAGAATGTAAGGAAATTATACTATTTTTATAGCTTGTATCCTCATTAGTTACGAATCCAATGGTATTGGTTTCACACGATTCTGAGGTCGAAATAAAAAGATAAAAATAAAACAATAGTGGAAGATCAGAATTGGATAATTTAGTAATTATTTAACATTGCGATGGTCGTCGGAGGGTAGCGGATGACTAAAGATGGTGGTGGATGGCGTAAGGTAGGTGGCTTGTGGAGGAAGGCGGTGGTTAGAGTTTGGAAGTTTGGAATATGGTTAAAATCTACTCCTATAAAGATAAAGACCGTAACAACTATAATAAAACAATAAATATAATAATAAAAAATTAACTAAACTGAATAATTTCTCAATACTTGGATGATTAAACAAATGAGTCTATCCCATTTATGTATATTGGTCGAGTACAATGAGTCCTAATAGAACTAGCCATAAAGGCTTATACAACTCAAACTAGGATTTGCTCAAAATGCTTACATGACATAATTTGACTTACCTTATGAGCTTATTTGACTTAACTATATTTGTCTTATTGACTCACATGATTTAATTGGACTTGCCTTATAGGCTTATTTGACTTAATTAGACTTGTTTTAAGGGCTCACATGACTTAATTAGACTTGTCTTAATAGCTTACATCATAAATTAAATAAAAGATAAATAAACTCGATCCATTGAACCCAATATCATGATGATGTGACTCGACCCGACCCGACCCGGTTTGTATTAGGGAGCAAATTTGGCAACATCTTGTAGCGTCATTATCCCCTCGTATACTGTGGTGGTGTCATCACCGATCGACACACCTGACCAACATCCGTTCCAGACATCTTCGCAATGGATGCCAGATCTCTCCATCTTATCACTGATTACACCCCAAACAGTGTTGTCGAAGTGGTTAGGTTCACGGATCTCGGTGTACGCCTACAACATGCATGAACAATTAATAGATCATTTGTTCTGTAAATGGTTTTGCGCACTCGGCCCTCGATTGTATTGCATGCCTTAATAGTCATAAAATATTAGAGTTTGGCCTCTTCATGAGTACGAATAGTACTTACTTTGCATGAATAAATGATTCTATTCCACGGGTTGTCCCAAGCCAGCATCCAGTCACAATGATCCCCTGCCTGGTTCATACCACGGTATACTACAGCTGCATTTGAGCCAGATGTTGCTCCGGCAACTTTCCCGTGTAGAAACGCACCCCACTGGCCATTCTCTATCTTATATGGGTATGGAGAGTACCAAATATGGCCAAAATAATCATGGCTCGTGATATATGTTAGAGGGTCCCCAGTGGCATTGTAAATAACGCATAGCGTAGCGACTCCATTGCCATACCTCTCTTTTAGCTGCTCCACGAATTGACGAGCATTCACATCCTTACTCTCTGCATTTTTCATATCCAAAGCAACTTTAGCCCTGTCTTTGCGTGTTATCGTCTTTCCCATGTACTCGCTCATTCTTTCCAATGTTTTGGTGGTGACAGGGGTTCCAAATACGTTGTATGCCATCGATTCTATATATCAATACCTACAATTGCAAATAAATATCAGTGTTGATTATGAGTTATTATTGTTACATAACATCGCTAAAGCTGACAAATTATATAACCTAATATAATTGTTTGAAACCGAATAATTTAGCCCCGAATGTATTGCTGATCTTCTTTCCTTCTTCTATTTCCAGATTTCATCGTACAACATAATACAAATAACTATCAAATTTGTCAATACTTCCTTTTGTCCTGTGCTACTATTTTCTTTTAGTAAGAGAATATATATATATATGCCTATCTAATAATGTTAATAAGATCATGCAACCAAGTGAATCGAAGCAAGTATTACACAACAATATATGTTTCTAATTATTAGATTAAAGAAGCACTCATATATAATAATCTAAAGGCCATGAAAAAGCTAATAGATACTGCACCTCATCATAAACAGTGCGCGTTTATAAAAGTTATATAGATTACTTCCATGCAAGCAATGACATTCCCTCACAGGGGGCATTGCAGAGAGAAGGAGAAGCAAATAATAATATATATATACAATTAAAATTAATAATAAACGGTAGGATAATTAAACATAACATGGCAGAAGAAAAGGTGGAAGACTATATATAACAGGGAAAGATCAAATGGAAAAAGAAAGAAGTGAAAAATAAAATCAAAGAGTTATGATAGGAGAAAATAGAAAGAGATATCTAGCAAATATTGCTCTAAGGAGATAGAACAATACCTCACAAGAAGTTCTCAATTTTTCACACAAACAGGCTTTGCTAACACATCTATATATAGAACATTTCCAGACTCAAAGAGCGGATAAGATCTATTAGAAAAATTTATATTTAATACTTTTTTTTAACGAATTTATAGTTCACACTCTATATTTTAATTATTTATAATTTAAGATATATAATTTAGCAAATAAGGTACAGAAGTAAGTTGATAGAATATTAGAAAGACTATGACAATATCCTTTAAAATCACGTCTTTGCCCTAAAAGAGGAGAATGGATGAGAGGAGAAAAGTGGGAAACTAAGTGTATTTTAGTTATTATTTTCAAAAAAATATTTAACATTGACGGAAAGACCGGATGGAAAGGACTTTATAACTACTATATAAAAAGACCATCCACACAGTCTATATACTTTATTTGCTTCCTGCAATTACTACATGGAAAGGGCCACCCACCTACTAGAATTAATATTGTAACACCACATACTGATATACATTCTTATTTAATTATACATACGTATATATATACTAAACCCTAGCAAACTTATCAATGAAGATAAAATAAAAATATTGGTGTTCGCGTAGATATTTATCTGTGAACACACTATATCTAAGCGATTCTGTCGATCGAGAAAAAATAAAAACACTAGTGTAAATATTCATTTGTAAACGCACTAAATCCGAGCGACCTTATCAGTCAAGTTAAAATAAAAACATTGGTTTTGATGCAAATATTCATTTTTGAACATACTAAACCCGAGCGACCTTATCAATCAAGATAAAATAAAAACACTGGTGTTGATATAGACATCTATTAGAATACACTAAACCTAAGCGACCTTATCAATCAAGATAAAATAAAAATATTAGTGTTGATGGATATCTATTTGTGAACACATTAAACTTATGCGACCTTATTATTTAAACACTAAATTTTTTTTTGATATAGATATTCATTTATGAACAACTAAACCTATGCAACCTTATTAATTAAGATAAAATAAATACACTGAAATTGATGTAGACAAAGTGTGAATACACTAAACCTGAAGAGCAACCTTATCAAAAGTCAAACAAAAAAAATTAATTATGCTTGAAGATATGATTTATTGAACGTTCGTGAGCCATCAGGGTCTAAATATTAAATATTAAAATTTATTTCTTAAATGAGTCCAAGGGAAAGGTACGCAGTTGGTTTGGTCAATCTATCAACTGGGATCATCAACGCAATCATTTAACTATTTAATCATAGGTTGGAAATTTTATGTGGATTGAAGTCTTTATTTAAATTATTGCAATTAGTTTTTATTTAATCTTATGACTATTAATTTTTGTATGATTATATATTTATCATGAGAAAATTACATAAAAATTTGTTTAAACTTACCCCTATTATTGTTAATATTTTGTTTCCTTAATTGAATGGTAGGGTACGTAGAAATTTATGGTAATGAAACACATTTTCAAGAACTTCGACCACAAGGCAAGACAATAATATAGCGCTTTATGAAAAATAAAAATAAAAAATGTTGGGACAACTTTAAGTTTTAGTGGAATTTACGGCTATGAGGATTATTTTTATCATTCTGACACTAGCACTGAGCAGATCGTGGCCATCTGCTCGATAGACGAGCTTAGACATGATCATCGAGTGGGACGGGCTGGGTTCAGGCCCAGCTTTCGGACCAATCGGGCTTAAATATTTGTTCACAACCTGACCCATTATTCACTTGGGCCAAGTCGGGCTAGAATATTCAAACTTGTTACCGTCTACTAGCCCATTAGATATTGAATTTGGGTTAAGTATATTAGGTCTAATATAATGGGTTAAATATAAAAAAATGTTATATCTTATTATGAAGACATTTTAGTTATCTTTCATGAGACATACTTATATATTAAGATATAGTTTACTAAATATTTAATATAGGACTAAAAAATTATAGAAATATGCATCGGTCGGGCCATTAACTAAATATAAGAGGTAAAATATATTTTCTGCAAATTAGTAATACATTATTCTTACCATTTAATACAGTGATTCACAAGTATCAAACGAATTATTTAATGTTTAAGAGGCTAGAATTACGTAGTTGGTTTGATAAATATATATCAACTGAGATCATCAATGCAATCGTTTAACTATTTACCGACCTATCCCCTCTCTAGTCTCTCTACACTAATCTCTCTCCTCCCTCTTCACCAATCAGCCACCTCTACCATTGACAAAGTCTCATCTAATTTTTAATCTCGACTGTCGAGTCCTCTCTCCTCCTTAGGATCTCGACCACTTTTCCCTTTTCATCTTTATCCCTTAAATTACATCAACCATTCACCCTCATCTCCACATCCATAACCCTATCATCTACTCCACCCATCACCACCACCATCATCCTCACTATATCGTATTTTCGTCCCAACTATAGTTCGAATCTATGGAGGGTATAAATATGAAAAATGTAGATCAAGAAGTTATGGATCCATCCAAATTTTGAAGGGATCGTTCCGTAACCTATCAATAGGGCTTGAGGATTTTGACATAGGAAGAGGTGGTGGAGAAGGAGGATGAGGCTTGCCGGCGCTTGTCGACGGAGGAGGACGATGCTTGTCGATAATAGAGGAGGAGGACGGGATGATAGCTTGAGGAGTAGGACTCAAAGAGACCGAGCGAGTGGAAGAGTAAGTGGCATAGGTGATTGGTTGGTAGAGGAATTAGGAATTCAGGATTAGGGTTGTGTGAATAGTGAATCACTTGTTTAAACAATAGAATTTGGCTGAAATACGAGGAATTTCGATTAGGAATTCAACAACATTTCTAAAGCAACCTCTCCTTTCAATCTATTGTTCTTATGAGTACTAGATCAAAGGAAACACAACAAAGATTGATAAATTTCTTAATGCGATAATAATAAATTAACTAAACTGACTAATAAATTAACTTAACACAATTGGCAAATTATTGATACGTGTTACTACTAATATAATATAAACACAATTTACTGATTATAGATACGTGTTTGGTTTTATTTGTACTAATATAATTATGAAATTATGTTTCAAAATATAATTTTATATATGCAATGTGTCTAAATTTTATGTGAGCATATGCACAAGTTATGAAATATTTGATGAAAATTATTTAAGTATGAAAAAATAAATCCCTAGACACACGTATGTATCTAATCTCTAGGCAATGATATTTCTCGTTCGCTTAAGTAAAAGTCGGAAGAAATATTAAAAACGAAAGTAGAGATGAATGCCAAGATTTTAACGTGGAAAACCCAAACGGAAAAAAAACCACGGATCCAAACTCGGATCAAAACCAATCACTATGATAGTAGCAGTTACAAGACTGACTCACAAAACAACCCGTCGATCCAAACGACTTTGTTCCTCTCAGTCTTGATCGCTAGAACCCACGATTCACTACTTCTTGTGATTGAAGTCCAATCTCAGTAGCCCTCGAGATTGATCTTTCGTCTAGATCACCCTTAAGACGAAAGATTAAATTCTTGTAGATGAGTGGAACATTGTTAGTTGAAGAATCGATATAGCCTCAAGAAGTCTCCTTCAATAATATTTCTTCAACTGCCCTAGGTTAGGGCAACACTATCCTTATATATGATCTCCAAGATAGAGACAAATACGAGTCTTATTCGTACTCATGAACTTCAAGATAGAGCCAACTCCGAGTCTTATCCGTACTCATGATCTTCAAGATAGAGCCAAATCCGAGTCTTATCCGTACTCATGATCTTCAAGATAGAGCCAAATCTGAATCTTATCCGTACTCATGAAAGTCCAATATTTTTAAACTTTGTTGGTGCGTTCGAACGGGCTCGAGTGCGTTCGAACGCGACAGCTTGAATTCTTCAGGTTGCGTTCGAACGCGTTTGTGAACGCGGCTCTCTGTCTGTGTGAATGCAGTGCCCGCGTTAGAACGCGTTTGTGAACGCGGCTCTCTGTCTGTGTGAACGCAGATTTAGCGTTCGAACTCGTTTGTGAACGCACCGCGTTCGAACGCGTTTGTGAACGCGGTGTGAACTCAACAGCTTTTCTCCAATAACCTTGCAATTCTTCAGACCAGAGATATTCTAGACTTGTGTAAAGCTCATATACATGTAAAAAATACACTTAGAATATTTTGTACACAATTGCCAACAAATAAAAACCTAACAAAGTAAAAGATTAATTTTGAAGTCAAAATATTCAAAACGATTTTAGAATTGTTATTGAGGTGATTAAACGGTGTCATGATGGTTGAAGAAGTATGAAATTTACCTAAGGGCACAAGAAGAAGAACTCTGCATTCAACTGTCAAGTCTGCTGTTTGAACAAGGCATTCGAACACACTCGAATCACGTTCCAACGCACTCTGCAACTTGCTCGAATGCGAAATCAAGAGTTCTGTTTTGACTGGATTTAGCCTTATCTTGTTAACCTATATAAAGGTTGGGATGCACTAATACTAGAGAGGTGATTGCTTTTGAAAAGGATTTCTTTGTGCTATAACGTTTTTCCACCAAAAAGGTCTATCTCTTCTATAACGCACCAATCTTTCGTCTTTAGGGTCATCTAGACGAAATATTAATCTCGAGGGCTATTAAGATTAAAGATCAATCATGAGAAGTGGTGAATTATAGGTTCTAACGAGCAAGACTAAGAGAAACAAAGTCGTGGGGATTGACGGGTTATTTTGTAAATCAATTTTTTAACTACTACAATTTTAGTAATTGGTTTTAGTTCGAGTTTGGATCCATGGTCTGTTTAGGTTTTTCCGTGTAAAAATCTTGATGTTCATTTTTACTTTACTTTTTGATATTTATTCCGTATTTATTTAAGGAAATGGTTGATATCATTGCCTAAGATTTAGATGCATACGCGTGCCTAAGTTTTTTTTTAAATACGATAAAATGGTAAATGCAATAATAATAAATTACCTAAATTAAATAATTTCTCAATGCTTAGATAATTAAATAAAGTAGTCTATCCCCTTTATATATATAGGTTGGGTACAATAAGTCCTACTAGGACTAGCCATAAAGGCTTACACGACTCGAACTAGAATTTGCCTTAAAGGCATACATTACTTAATTAAACTTGCCTTATAAGCTTATTTAACTTACTAGACTTATCTTTGGCCCCATATGATTAAATTAAACTGGTCTTATTTGACTTAACTAGACTTGTCTTAATAGCTTACATCACATTAAGCGCCCAATATCTTGGTGATGTAACTCTACGACCCGGTTCTTATTAAGGAGCAAATTTGGCAACATCTTCAAGCGCCATTATCCCCTCGTATACGGCGGTGGTGTCATCACCGATCGACACATTTGACCGACACCCATTCCAGACATCTTCACAATGGATGCCAGATCTCTCCATCTTATCACTGATTACACCCCAAACTGTGTTGTCAAAGTGGTTAGCTTCGCGGATCTAGTTGTACGCCTGCAACATGCATGGACAATGAATAGATCATTAGTTATGTAAATAGTTTTGCAGATTCTCTCGCTCGGCCTTGAGTTTGGCCTCTTCACGAGTAGTCATTTTGATCTCCTACGAGACATGGGAGATGGTGGGATCTTTTCGAGCTGTATAGTCTTCGGCTGGTTTTTCAAGATGTGAATATTATATACGAAGTACGAACAGTACTTACTTTGCATGAAAAGCTCATTCTATTCCACGGGTTGTCCCAAGCCAGCATCCAGTCACAATGATCACCTGCTTGGTTCATGCCGCGGTACACCACAGCTGCACTTGAGCCAGATGCTGCTCCAACAATTTTTCCGTGTAGAAACGCACCCCACTGGCCATTCTCTATCTGGTATGGGTATGGGGAGTACCAAATGTGGCCAAAATAATCATGGCTCGTAATAAACGTTAGAGGATCCCCAGTGGCATTGTAAACAACGCATAGCGTAGCGACTCCATTGCCATACCTCTGTTTTAGCTGCTCCACGTATTGACGAGCATTCACATCCTTACTCTCTGCATTTTTCATATCGAGAGCAACTTTAGCCCTGTCTTTGCATGTTATCGTCTTTCCCATGTACTCGCTCATTCTCTCCAATGTCTGGATGGTCACAGGGATTCCAAATACGTTGTACGCCATCGATCTATCAATTCCTACAAACGCACCAATGTTTTTAATTATTAGATTAAAGAAACACTCATATATAATAATCTAAAGGCCATGAAAAAGCTAATAGTTTAGTTATCGCACCACCTCGTCATAAACAGTGCGCGTTTATAAAAGTTATGTAGATTACTTCCTTGCAAGCAATGACATCCATCATAGGGGACTTTGCAAAGAGAAGGAGAAGCAAATAATAATATCTATATAACTTTTATATATGATGAAAATTAATAATAATAAAAGAGCGACGGTAGGATAATTACATATATCATGGCAGAAGAAAAGATGGAAGACTATATATAAAAGGAGAAGATCAAATGGAGAAAGAACGAAGTGAAAAATAAAATCAAAGAGATAGAAAGAGATATCTAGCAAATGTTGCTCTTAGGAGATAGAACAATACCTCACAAGAGTTCTCAAGTTTTCACACAAGCATGGCTTTGCTAACACATCTATATATAGAACATTTCCAGACCCAAAGAGCAGACAATATCTAGCAGGGAAATTTATATTTAACACCTTTTTTTTAACAAATTTGCAGTTTATACTCTATATTTTAATTATTTATAAATCAACACATATAGTTTAGCAAATAGATACAAAAGTAAATTTTACGGGTGGGAAACTAAGTGTATTTTACTTATTTAAAAAAAATTATTTAACATTGATAGGATATTATTTGTTACGCTATTTGTCCATACGGTATTAATATAAATCTAACCGATGGTATTTTTGGCACATAATCACTAAAACATAGTGCTGAGTTTGTAAATTATAAACAGGTTATATGTAAACCATAAATTAATTTAAACTAAGGGTGTTAAATATAAATTTACCGTAGTATCTAACCATAATTTGTGGAAATTAATTGATTGCAATTACTATATAGAAAAATCATCCACACAATTTGTAGACTTTATTCGGTTGCTAGTGATCATAATATAAATATTGTTTTATGTTGAAAATATTGTGACACCAGATATACTAATATACATCCTTATTTAATTATATTTATCTATGCAGTGAAAATGGGTGGTCAATATAGACATCTATATGTGAACATATTAAATCATAGCGATCTTATCAATCAAATAAAATAAAAACATTGATCTTTATATAGACATTCATTTGTGAACATATTAAACCCAAATGACCTTATAAAAATATTTGTTTTGATGCAGACATTCATTTATGAACACACTAAACTTGAGCCACCTTATTTATCAATCAAGATAAAATAAAAACACTGGTGTTAATGTAGACATCTATTAGAACACACTAGACCTAAGCAACCTTATCTATCAAGATGAAATAAAAATATTGATGTTGATGGACATCTATTTGTGAACACACTAAATTTGAGCAGCCTTATTAATCAAACACAAAAAAAAAAAAAAATTGATGTAGATATTCATTTGTGAATACACTATTACGGATCAGATCTAGACTAATCTAGACGTAAGAAAATTATAAAAGTTTAAATGGTGGTAACCTCACGAGATAGGGTTCTAATGGCTCTGGTTTCACATCAACCGGATGTCTGGATGAAAACATAAAATTAAAATAGTGGAGCAAGGCTAGAACGGGGCAAGACGGTAATTATCCGATGTTGCGACGGTTATTGAAGAGTGGCAGATGCCAAGGGCGGTCGTGGACCGTCGTATAGTAGGGTAGCTGCTAGAGGTGGCTATGGGTTAGAGCTAGGTACAATTTGGGTTTATAACTTAGATCTACTCCTAGAAAAATAAAAACAATCTAACGATTATGATATAAACGGTAAATGTGAGAATAAGAAAATAATCAAACTTAATTAATTTTCACTACTTGGATGTTTAGATGAATAAATTACAGCCCCTCTATATGTATATAGGTCGGGTACAATAAATCATAATCGAACTTAGCTCTAAAGTCTTATACGACTTGAACTAGGACTTGCCTTATAGATTTACATGACTTAATTAAATTTATCTTAGAGGCTTACATAAATTAATTAAACTTGCCTTAGTAGCTTACATGAATTAATTAAGCTTGCCTTAAGGATTTATATTAAAGATAAACATGACTTAGCTAAATTATCCTTCCTTATCCTCCTCAGAATTTTTCTTCATTATGCCATAGATGGAGTCTTAATCTAAAGAAACCTTGAATATAAAAGTTGTAGATCATGACGTCTTCGATCTTTTCCAAATAGTCTCATAATATTAATATCTGCATAATATTTTTCTAAAACTGCGTAGAAGTTAACGAACTTAGCTAATTAAATAAACTCTAAATTACTTAGATTCTAACTAAACTACATAAACAGAATAAATAAGATAACTAGACCCAATCCATCGAATCAATGTCCTCATGATGTGATCTGATTTGACCCGAATCACATCACACACTAAACCTGAGCAACCTTATTAATTAAGATAAAATAAATACATTGATGTTGATGTAGGTGTCCATTTCTGAATACACTAAACCTGAGCAATCTTATCAATCGAAGACAAAAAAAAATTATGCTTGAAGATATGATTTGTTGAACATTCATGAGCCTTTACATACCCAACCTGAGAGACTTTATCAATTAAGATAAAATAAAACACTTGATGCGGACAAGATCAGGTTGGATCACATCATGAGGACACTAGGCTGATGGATCAAATCTATTTATCTTTTAATTGATTTATGCTTATATCTTATGTAAGTCTTTAAGGCAAACTTAATTATATTATGTAAGCCCTTAAAATAAGTATAGTTATGTCATAGTTAAGTAAGCATCTAAGGTAAGTCTAATTAAGTCATATAAGCCTATGTTTTGACTTTTCTCCACTATTTTAATTTTATTTTATTTTCACTCCAACCTCGGCATCATGTGAAATTAAAACCATGAGACTCATAATTTTTTAGGCTTCCTCCCATAAAGATATCACAATTTCTTTATGTTCCAAATCTGGTATGGAACAGTGGTATCAAAGCAAACCCTTATTGCAAATCGAGTATAGTCAATCCGTAATAATTTTGTATCAGAGCCGAGTAACTTGGATGATGGTTAAACGAGATCGAGAAAGATGAATGAGTAAGGAGGAAGGAGGAAGGAGGAACCATGGAGTTAGTAATTTAGCTCTATATAGGCTTATTTGTTTAATTATCTAAGTATTGAGTTATTAAATTTAGCTAATTTATTATATTGCATTTACCATTTTATCGTAGTGTTAGATCATCTTTATTTTTATAAGAAATATATCTTAACCGTAGAACCCTTCTCAGCTTCCAAACCATAGCCATCACCTTTTTCATGAGCCACCTAATCTTACGGTTCTACACCACCACACCTAGCCATCCGCCACCCTCCAATAACCACCCCAACGTCGGATAATCACCAATATATTCAATTCTAACCTTCCTGCACTTTTTTTGTTTTATCTTTTCACTCTAACCTCATAATCACATGAAACTAAAGCCATTATATTCTTATCTTTCGAGGCTTTTAGATAAAAATATAATAATTTTTTAACGTCCGAATCTTTCTAGAACTACTTCGTAACAATACTGGTATTTGATTGAACAATCCATTTGTGAATATTCTAAACCTGATGAAGTTTATCAAACATGAAAAAACAAAACATTGGTGTTGATGTTGATCTTTTATGTGTGAACATACTACTATTGAAAGTTGTCATACACACGGATAGAGTTGTTATCCTAAGCGACCTTATTAATTAAACACTATCGAAATTTTGATATAGATATTCATTTGTGAACACACTAAATATGATTGATCTTATTAACAAAAAAAAAATTTATGCTTGGACATATGATTGTTGAACATTCATGAGCTATCATATACCCAACCCGAGCAACCTTATCAATTAATTTAAAATAAAGGAAAAAATTTTACAAATCATATTTTATATTTTATCTATTTTGTGATTTACATCTTGTCTTTGGGATTTTATAGTCGGACTCTTATTTTTTCTTATAATTCTTATTTAATACATTTTGTTAATTTAAACAGTGCCAACAAAGAAATATTATAACATAATATATAAAATAATTTATAAATACCTAAATTACCAATATCTTCTTTAGCAGATAGATAGAGAATAGAAAAAATAGTGATGGGGCATTAAACAAGAATTATAGTAAAAAAAAGGAATGGTTTATAAAATCTACAAATATAGTGTGTGAATAACAAAATAGATAATATATATAGTGTGATTGAGAAAATTTATTAAAATAAAACTGGAGTTGATGTTGATTTTAATGTGTGAACATATTACAGTGAACATTGAGTGATCCACGAGAAGATTGTATGGTTCTTATTTTCTATCCATAAATGCATGCCAATTGGCATCTATTTTTTAACATACTAAACCTTAGCTACCTATCAATCAATATAAAATAAAAACATTGATGTTTATATACATTTATTTGTGAACACATTAAACCCAAGTAACCTTATCAATCAAGACAAAATAAAACCATAGGTGTTGTTGTAGATATTTATTTGTGAACATACTAAACTCGAAGCTGTCGAACAATCTTATCAATCAAGAAAAAATAAAAATTATAGTGTTTGATGTAAACATTTATTTGTGAACGCACTAAACTCAAGTGACCTTATCAATCGAGACAAGATAAAAATATTTGTTTTGATGCAGACATTCATTTGTGAACACACTAAACCCAAGCGACCTTATTTATCAATTAAGATAAAATAAAAATATTAGTGTTGATACATACATCTATTAGAACACACTACATCTATCAGGTTCGAAATAGTGGTATCAAAACAGACCCTTGTTGTGGATCGAGTCTAGTCAGTCAATAACAATTTGGTATCAGACTGATAGTTAAACGAGATTGAGAAAGATAAATGAGGAAGGAGAAACCATCGAGTTATTGAATTTAGTTCTATATATATATATGAGAGGTTGGTATTATTTATTTAATCATCTAAGCAATGAGTTATTAAATTTAGCTAATTTATTATATTGCATTTACTATTTTATTGTAGTATTAGATTATCTTTATTTTCATGGGAATAGATTTTAACCGTAGAATTCTTCCTAGCTTCTAAATCTTACTCACCACCTTTTTCCATGAGATCATAATTTTTTAACATCCAAATCTTTTCAATTGTGGTTCGTGACAACTGTAAGCATCCATTTGTGAACATTCTAAAACCTATCGACTTTATCAATCAAAGAAAAAAAATAAAACATTAGAGGGCTTGAGCTCCAAACTCTATCTATAGAGGGCTTGAGCTCTTTTGTTTAATTAACCAAATATCCAATAAAGAATAAATAATTATGTTAATTATGTTTTATCTTTAGATTATTATAGGTGAGAGAGAGAATGATTGAAATAATATAATATTTTTTAAACATAAAAATAATAATTGAACTTTGTTAATAAATGTAAAATACTAGATGGAAGAGAAAATAATGAATTTACGTACGTTGTCCCAAACCATTTTATCTTAAATTTGTGTTTGCATACTAAACCTAAACCACATTCAAACACCGATATGCGTGCGACTATTATCATGAGAAGAAAAAGACACTGTAGCCAAATACAAGTGTGGGTCACTGAATATCCTTATCCATGTGGAATAGATATAGTTTTATATTATAATATTAATTTAAGGCCTGAATATGCAACTGTATTCGGTTCACAAAAATGATCATGGATATATGGAGATTGACAATTTCCAGTCAAAACCTACATAAAAGATGCCTCATGCAAGAAAGCATATAATGAATCAGCAATGGGGGCGTGCACACCTCCGATGTCTTCCTTTGCAGATACGTCCCTCTAATGGCATCTAGCAATGGTGGTTTGCACACCTCGGATGCCCTTTAGGCCTTTATAAATAAAGAAAGGTCCTCTTATGGCCTTTAGGCCTTCTGGAGAACTCTGAGCTTCGCGCTTCTACACCTGCGATTCAGCTTCTCTTCCTCCTCTGAAGGAGTAATCGGTCTCTTTGTGAGAATAGTACCACTGCTTCCTCGCACTCTATTCTTAGCCCATGTTTCTCCTTCACCGTCAGTCTCATTCTGCTGCTTACTTTCACACCTCTCACCATCAACATCTATTTCGCCCCTCTTAATGATGTTAAGGTATGTTTGCTTCACAATTCTGTCCTCTAGACTATGGAAAGAGATAACGGCAAGACGACCACCGGAGGATAGACAATCAAAGCAAGCATAGAGAGCATCTTCAAGAATCTGGAGTTCATCATTAACTGCTATTCTAAGTGCTTGAAACACCCTTGTTGCAGTCTTGATCCAACCTTGTCTTCCTGCAAGTAAAGTGAACCATCAGATACTTAATCAAGGCACAGGCATGATAACCTGAATTCCTCAGGTTGACATAGCCGTTTTTATTGCGTTTCATGTCAACTGAATGCATAAAGTACCTTTATACTTAAAGAATTTCATAAGTGAAATAAGTTGCACTAAATCAAGTCCAGACTGTTCTTTGGCACTTAATATTTTCGTGGATAAAGAAGACTGGAATCAAATGTCTATCATGAACATTACCTAACTATTCTCTCATCAAATATTGGCAACTGCAGAATAAAATTAAATTAAGATATATCCAGGAAGAGAAACGAGCAAATCTTACAACTGGCTATTGATATGGTATCAAAAGTGAATCCCATATATACCGGTGCAAACTTTCTGGCTAAAGGAAAGTTGTGCAACAAGGGACCTGGCTGAAATCGTCAAGGTCATCCATGAAGCACTACCCGACTGAAAATTAGGCTAATGCAAGTATGCAACCACGAACAACTCTCTAATCCCAATGTATGATAAGGGTCTCCATGAAATTAAAATGATGAATTTTGACATATGGATTTATATTCATCTCTGTGGCACATGTACATCAAAGATCTAAAGCAAGTGCAATGTAAAAGTCCCTGAGTGGGAAAATTGATACAAATTAATTGTAACAAACCAAGTGCTCACTTCTCACCTCCTGACTTGCTAGATGTTCTTCGGACAAGCTCTACTAATTCACGAGTAGAATGCAACCCACCACTCGCACGAGCATTTACTATTTTTTTCTGAAGGAATTGCCAGTTGCTTTCCTCTCCATAATCACGTAAGATACGACCTACTTCAAGTTCAGGCCATAAATTCAAGATATCTTCTGCTTTCAGACTTGCCTGTCATAACTCTGTTGAATCAGTCAAGTATCACAAAATTTTGTACTGCAACCGGAAACTTCAAGATAAAGATCCCAATGAATTGAAAAACTTGAGATTACTACAGAATTTGAATTAACTAAGATGATTACAGCATTTGAATATAAATGACAATAGAGATGCAAAATGTATTTAACCAACTAATTGATTAATGTCTTGATATTGCAGCTAACTTGTGGAATAAAACATTATAAATGAAAATTAAACTAGTTTGCAAGAGAGGGTAAGGACTAGAATTATAATACCCCTAGAGCTACTTTTGATTCTGCAAGATTGGTTTCATTAAGCACTCCAGATTCTTTCATTTCCATGTAAAGATCATTTCCTTCACAAGGACGTTTCCCTACTCTGTCAAATACAATGCGCCTCCATGAGCTTTGGCAATGTTATTGATCAATTTCATGATAAGTACTATTTTACCAACTCCAGCTACTCCAAGTAATCTGATTTTTCCTCCACTGCAAAAAGGAGCTAATACCTGTTTCAAGCATATCTAACTGCATAAAGGCAGGAGCAGATTTATGAATTGAAGATGTTCTGCGATTATCTATAGGGCCTAAATTATCAACTAGCTCCCCAAGAACGTTAACAAGTCGTCCAAGAGTAGCTCCGCCAACTGGACCACTTAGAGGAGCTCCTGTGTCAATCACTTTCATTCCTCTCTCATCAGACCATCTGTGTACCCATAGCTACAGCTCTAACTCGATTATTTCCTAATAACTTTTGTACCTCACATGGAAAAGAAGTTGGCAAAAAAAAAAAAAGAGGAATATTTACAGATTTGCAGCACGTGTTTCTTGAAAACAAATAGAAAATATTTCATTATCAAATATCTACCAAACAGGCAAGATAAGATTAAAAAAATAATGAAGTAGATCATACAAGGAAGAAGAATTCACACTTTCCACTAGAGTTCACAAGTCCACTAGCTTGTTTGCCACTATCAGAGTTAAGCACGGGTAGCTCAACCAGACCCTCGTATTAACTGCTCTAGTGCAAGCCCTTCCATCCTCTTCCCATTACACGACTGTAAGCTTGCTATCTCCCCTGTTTTGGTAGTGCTGCTCTATTAATAGAGCTCCTTCTCTCCTTGGCATCCACTCAGTACAAATAATGGGTCCAAGAAAGCTAATGAAAGAAAGGAAGATGACCGATGTTGGGTTTGATAGGGTTGTTAGGTATTATTTTGTAATTGGCCATTCGTGAACAAAAACTATTCTTATGTATCTAGATCTATTTTATAGGAGCATGATACAAGTAAATCTAAGAAGTCGTCATTGGCACAATAGTTAATGCTGGCACAGTAAGTGCATTCAAACAGCCCCCAAAGGCATTTATATGGATTTTTTTGAAGAAACAGTATAAATTAGATTAAAATGGATTTTCCAGTATGTATGCATCCTACAAAGGTTTGAACAAGACTAGAATGAAATTACTGGTATGTGAGCATCCTAAAGGTGTTCCAACACATCAACATTCATGTCGAGCATTCGAATGGCTTATCGGGCATTCCACCCAAGCAGATTTTTCTTTTCTAAACTTGATCTGGAAAGGAGTTTTTAGTTCGAGCAGTTTTGGAAACCCAAATCAGATGTGAGAAGGGTTTTGTAGAGTGATTATCTCATATTCTGAAAGACCTATTCCTATTGAAAGAATGGTTTTTAATTCTTATTCCTATTGGAAGGAGATTTTGGAAGACCAAGTTCTATTGAGAGAAGATTCTTCACTTATATAAGGAGGACAAAGTAATTGTGTACCTCACCTTTTGTCCAATATCCACTTCATTATTGGAGCTACAATGTGAAGATCTTAGAGGTTTTACACTTGTTCATCTATATATCAGCATCTTGATAGAGTACTCGGTTGAGAGTTTCAACTTCTAGCGGAGTTGGCCAATTATTGCATCGGCAATAAGTTATTGAAAAGTCTAGCAAGCAACAAGGACTTTATCCACGAGCCATGGGCATCGAGTAGTAAGTTATTTTGTATCATTCTATTTTATAGTGCAACAGTTTTGATCCATAAAGATGGTCCCAACCCAACCCCAATTCATCTCTCTCCTCTCCTCTCATTTCCATCATCAAACCCTAACTCATATTTCCTCTCCTCCACTCTATTCTCCTCTAATTATAAACACTTATTTACTAAATATGCCATTATGAAATATAACTAACCAAACATGTGTTTAACAAATATAGTGTTATGAAATAAAATCAATCAAATACATCATTATTTTCTCTAGATACAACATCTAGAAAAATATGTGTCTCTTAATACACATGTATTTTAAATATAAGAAACCAAACAATCCATTATTGTATTGGGCAGAGCAATGAACAACAATGCAACATAATCAAGATAAACAATTAAATTGACCTATATTAAATGGATTTAATAATGAACAAATGACAATTAATCCACCAAATGAAATGGCAAGTTTCAAACTCCTATCTATGGGCTCGGATTTGCAGCAAATAGTGAAATCCATTATCTTTCTTGAAGTTCTTCATCTCAACTTCTCTTTTGAAGTCTGCAGGAATTTGGATGTTTTCTAATTGATTGCATATAACTAAACACAAACACTTGTATAGACAAGTCTGCTTGAAACAAAAAATAATTATACTCTCTTTCTCACATACCAAAAACACTTGAGATATATAACTCTACTCACAACAAGAAAAAACTTCTGCACAGATTTCACCATGTAAATAGTAAAGAGATAGCACTCAAATGTTGACAACTTTTTAAATTAGAAAGTAATATGTTATTTGTCAGTATAATCTGACTAGATATTTCAGCCTTACTGCCTGTTCCCTTATTCCAAGGTAAGTGTGTTTGTCAACTAACTTATCAGATTTTGTTGCCAACATGCCATATAACTGAAAAGGTCCAACATTAATACAGCTGAAAAAGTGAAAACAATTTCTTTTAAAATTGATATTTCCAAATGTAGGAAGAAAGGATTAAAGAACATATAAGAGTTCAAAAATGTTGGTACTTAACAAAAGATTTATTAAATATAACAACTACCTTGGACTTAATCCCTAAATTTCTGATATAGGACCTAGAATATTTCCTAACAGAAATAGGACAAAAGAACAAAGGAAGGAAAAAAAAAAATCCCCGTAGCATGATAGCTGTATAGAGAACGAAAATAAGGATTATTGTAGCAATATCAGAATAATCCTCTATCAGTCCGAAGATCCTCAAATACATGATTATAACTTGCAAATAAACCATAAAGCACAATATAGTTGCAACTACATAATAAGGAACTATTTTCTAAATTTCCAGCTTTCCTCTTCCCCTCCTTTCTTCTCTTCCTCCACTTACTCATTTTTTTGTAATATGTAATAATACTTCTACAAACGTGTACTTAACATCATTGTATCTCTTCAGGAGTATCCAATAAGGTAAAAGGTAGACTAGATGCAAACCAGCACCATTGTCATCCTTGTGGTTATCACGATAAACGTACTAGCTGCATAACTAGTCCTAGAAAGATAAGGAAGTATGAACCTAAACATACCTGCGGGCTCATCCGCATATCAAGAGGCCCGTCGCACAAAACACTGAACCCTCTTTCCGACTGATCCACCTGTGACAATTCATCAAACAAGTGATGAGCAAAACCACCAAATGACCACACCACCCCCCCTCCCCCCTTACTTACACAACTAGTTTAACAAGAAAATATCCAACCTGCATAGAAGACAATCCAAGGTCCATCAAGATCCCATTAACTCCAGAATTGAGAATATTCTCATCAACACCAGTAAGCACAGATTTTATATACTTAAAATTCCTAACATGGGTGTAAGCTCTTAACCGTCCACCGCAAGAATTCGCGTCCATAGCGGCCTCGATACGAGCACGAGCCATGTCATGTGCTTTAGGATCCACATCCATTCCGACGAATAGCTCCATCTCTCCATGGGCTTCTATTAAGGCGGAGGAGTGGCCACCGGCGCCGAGGGTGCAGTCGACGAAGGAGTGAAGCTCGCAGCCGTTGAACGCCTGGAGGACTTCGTTGAGCATGACCGGCACGTGGCAGTCAACGTGGCGGCGGTAGAGGTCAAAGTCGAACTCCGTCGCAGAGCGAGTACGCCGCTTGAGGCGATCCAACGCCGTTGCCGGTGCTGGTGGTGGTGGTGGTGGTGGTGGCAATGGTTCCTTCTTCTTCTTGTTCTTAAATCTTGTGACGGTGGCGAGAGTTCGGAGTTGGGGTTGCCGTCGAGGGAAGGGGGCAGCGTGGAGATGAGGAAGACGGGGGAGGAAGAGACGATGGGTAAGCATGCTGGAAGACGAGAGGTGTTTGCGTTATTGCATCAAAGAAGAAGGAGCACGGTGCAAAGGCATCACTTTGCCGCAGCGGGAGGAACAAGGTGGAGATTGGAGTTGGTTTGCTTTGTTTGGATGAGTCATTTGGACATAGAGCTCTAGCGGAGGAGGTTTTACATTATCCGACTCTGTTGCCAGATATTCTCATAATAATCTTCCGCCTGACAGATAGAGAAACCTCAGTTAAAAAGATAGAATGCCACTTCAAAATTAATTAATTGGTAACGCTTTACATCATGCTATGATGTCTAGCGTAAGTGTGTAACAGATAAAAGAATTACATCATCCATTTCTTTATGATCGGCTAAATTATAATTTTACACCCTCTACAGCAGATAGCAACAGGGATTAGGCCAGATTTGGTACAGGCCAACCTCATGTCGCTTGGTCCGGATGATGGTTGAATATATCTCAATCGCCCTTATCTAATGGCTCTAATTGTGCACGTTCGAATCCTAATGGCTTAAATAATGTGCTCCAATAGACATACACAAATTTATTTTATTAAATTAGTTTGTAAGTAGTTTTCTTTTTTTTGACAAATGATTCAATAAGAAATATTAATTTCTCTCATAATCAAAACGATTGAGATTAAATAATACGAAATAAAATTGACCTGGTCACTTTTCTAAATGGTGGTATTCTATGTCTCTTATAGCTATCAATTTTCTTATAAAAGATAAAAATAATAATTAATTAGTGAAAGTTGTCACTCCTATTATTAAGGAAACGATTATAAGGATAAGCAATAAGAAAATACTTAAATTCTAATTTACTTATTATTATTAATAGATGAAATTATTTTTAATTATTACTCGAAAACCTCAAGTACAAAAAGAGTCGCTAGCATCAACGACAACAAAGGAGATAATAGGGTCGGAGATAACCCCTTCCCATGTACAATCAAAACCTAAAGACAAACATGTGTTCGCTAGCCAATTTGCTGGAAAGTTGGCTTCACGGTATACATGACCATGACTAATCGAGAAAAGGCAAAAAGAGGCTAGAAGAGTAACACAGTCCTCAATGATCGGAGCAATAGTTCAAGGAGCAAGAATGCAACAGTATTAGAGAGTGAGCTTCGGCAAAAGTGGAGGCAAAGTGGCCACAATGACTATTGGCCAAGATTAGGGAACCGGACGGAGTGCGCAAGATGAAACCCCACCCCCTCCGTTTGTTGGGGTCCAAAAATAAACTGTTTATGTTGAGCTTGAGTAAACCAGGACAAGGAGGTTCTTAGCAAATGAGGTGATTTGTGTGGGATAAGGGTGCAGACTTAGTGCTCTGAAACTCTACATACTCACACGTAATGACAACAATCCACTCCCAGATGTCGGGGACGGGTTCTCTAGTGCCGTTCAAGGCAATATCATTACAGTGAAGCCAAATATGCCGGAGGAGCAAAACAATCATAGAATGGAGAAGGGCTCTTTGGGGAGAAAGAAGGCCTTATCCCTCCAAGAGTTAGTATCCATTCTCCTAAGTTGGTAGCTCTGGAACAAGATTCCAACATGCTGAAACATAAGCCTAGATGGCCATGGCAAAACTACACTGGGAGAATAAATGTTTAGTGGACTCGTTGAATAAGCCACAGATCGGAGATACCAAGTCTGAACCCAACCTGGTATGGTATAGAGTGAGCCGAGTCGGGAGCTTATTCCAATAGAGCTTCCAAAGGAAGATCTTGATTTTGGCAAGCACCAGAATTCCTTAGATAGTTTTCTATCTCACCCAATACTGGGGAGCAGAATAATCAAGATGGCACAAGAACTAATAGACACTCTTTGTGATAACTTAACCTTAGACGTAGAGCCTCCAAAGCCTTTGCCCCTCTTAGGGGGAGGATGATATTAGAGACTCTCTCCACAAGGCAAGGGGCAATCATATTCGCAATATCTGCTTCAACCCAAGCGTGCTGATGGATCAACTCAAACGTCTTATGAACCCTATCAATTAGATCCATATTCAGAAAGGTAGGCCACCAAGAAAGTGATAGAGAGGAGATCCACGAGTCGTTTAGAAAGGAGATAGAAGTCTTGTCCCGAATTAGTTTGAACAACCCTTCTTGAATAACGCTTAAGGACTCAAGTATCAGTTGCCAATTATATGCCCCCTTACTATTGGAGTTCTTATGCCAAAGGTGCGGGAGCTTATACTTAGCCTAAACCAACCTAGCTTAAAGATCCAATTGACAAATAGCAGTCATTACCAAGACCAAGGAGCACTAGAAGTTCACGAAAGTAGCTTTAATCAAAACTAAGTCCTCAATAGAAGGTGAATCAGCAAAATTCTACTCTTAATACAATTCCTATTAGCCAAATTTTAACAGTCAAATGGAAGAATCTAGAATTATCATCCCCATCATGAAGCCATTTAACTCTTGCTTTTCTTTGCCACTTAAGAGTAGTTTGCTTAAGTAACGCCATATAGCGACAATTCAAACTGGCCAAAAGTATGGCTCTCCAACACCCCAAGAGGTGCAAGCAACTCTTTAGCCTCTAAATCTAAAATTGTGGCCTTAACATTAGCAAGATTAACTTCAAGTCTATCGAGGCAAGACTGGTTCTAGTGGGACACCATGCAAGCGACTAGCAACAAATTTGAATAACACTGAATAATGGGTAGGTAAGAATTACCTATTCCAAACAAAGTTCACCAAAACCTTAACCTCCTTGTTTTCTAACCAGAAACACTCAAACCTGAACGAGGGTCTACCCGACCATTGCACTTTACCTAGGTGAATTTAAAGCGAAGCATGATCAAAAGCAATTTATGTGAGATCGTCAACAAAAATATCAACACAAGAATCCAAGATAACAGCATTAATAAAAATCCGATCAAACCTAACTAGAACCCTCAAATTATCATGCATGTTATTACACAAAGTAAAAAGACAGTCCTTAAACCGTGAGTCAATAAGCCTAGTGGAGGACAAAAATAAATGAAAAGCTCAAGTAGAATAACCGAGCTGGAAAGCTTTTCGCTAAAATTTGTCCTCAGGATTCCAATACAACTGAAATCGCCTAAGTCCATCCAAAGAATTCACTAATATTGAACAAACTTAATTCATGCCATACCAGAGTTACATTGAAGAGCAATAGTACTAGCATAGATTGCAGAAAGGAGCTAAGGCATTTTACCTGACTCGGAGATCACCATATGAATGACCTGGGGGAGGTATGAATAATCAAGACTTGGAAGGATGCCACACACCATTCGACCATGATGCCACTGGTGGCACCCATTCTAGCCACGAAAAGCCCTGTCCAAATCGAGGCTAGTCTACACAAAGAAGTCACAGAATTAAGGTGATTAAGATGAGATTTGAGGAGAATAAAAATATTAGGAACATGAGTAAAAAGGTGATGAAAGGAGGACCGCCCCTCTCTTTTGGCAATGCCCCAATAATTCCAACATATTAATTTCATAAGCAAATAGTAGAGGAGGTTTGGTCTGACTCGATAGAGTTTATCTAAAAAAATATAAGTAAAAACATGGTTAGTAATGACATTGCTTTTGTAATTAAGGTTAAAAATTGATAATTGGAGTTGATCAATTTAGAGCCTAGTATATAATAGAGTTTTCTAAAGGTACAAGATAAATGTAATAGAGTTTTATTTGCCATAAAAATATGTTAGCATAATACTTCTCTAAAATATTTGGTGGTTATATCTACTTTTTTAAATTATTCATTTTAGAGGCATATGATATCAAATAACTCAATGTCTATTAGAGTATTAATGAAATCTAGTGTGATATGTGTCAAATGAAGTCAATTCAATAATTGGAGTGTAAACAAGTCCAAAATGTGTATAAAAAAGTATTAAATATATTTCTACTTAGTGATAAATACATACAAGATGCCAACAACATGGTAACTTACTAAATAACTTTATAACTATTAAAATTTGGTAAGTATATTTATTTGTGCACACACATATTATAAATGATCATTTTTTCAGTTAGCATAAAGAGATATATAGCCGAAGTAGAGTTACTAAGAAAGACAACTTGAATATAATTTCTTCTGTAAATATCCCACAATAATAAGAAGTGTATATATTTTACTTGTTTTTCATGTTATTCAATTTAAGTTATTAGTATTTATTATTATGAACCTTATATCACTTTACATGGGAAGACAATATTGTGGCTTATTTGTCTTACAATATGTGGTTTTTCTTAAAATCTTGATATGTATCTTAGTTAAAATTGAAGCGTCAATTTACATAAGAGATGCATACACATATGTGAAGCGTGATATTTCTTTTAAAATCTCAATACATATCTTGGTTAAAATTTGAGCATATAATTTGCATAGCTGATGTGTACATATTACATAGACAATATGTGACGTTTTTCTAGAAATGTTGATGTGTATTTTAATTAAAATTGGAATGTATAGTTTGGATAAGTGATGCGAACATATTACATAAGAGATGCGTGATATAATTTTAGAAATCTCGATGCGTACCTTAGTTAAAATTAAAGTATACAATTTGCATAGGCGATACGTATATATTACATAAGCGACGCGTATCATTTTTTTGAAAAATCTCGATATGTACCTTGGTTAAAATTAGTACTTATATTTTGCATAAGTGATGCATACATAGGCGATGCGTGATGTTTTTTAGGAAATCTCAATACATTCCTTAATTAAAATTGGAGTATACATTTTGCATAGATTATTCATATATATTACATAAGCGATGTGTGTTATTTCTTTAAAAATCTCGATGCATACCTTATTTAAAATTAGACTGTACATTTTTCATAGGTGATGTGTACACATTATATAGGCAATGCGTGATATTTTTAATTTCTTGGTAAAAAAACTAACAATTAGGTTTTAATGTTTATCTTAGCTAAAATTTTTGCCCATATTTTCTATACTTTTTAATTATACCTTACATAGGTGATGTGCATGATTTTTTTACTATGTTCCCTAATGTGATAATGTTAGATCCTAAAATATATGTAATTTTCCACTGTCGCCTTTATCTCCTTATTGTTTTTGCAAAGAATGGATGATATTTTTATTTTAAATTTTATTTTCTTAACATTTGGCATTTATATACAACTATATATTTTAATATCTCAAAGATTTTTGATAGTTTACATAGGTGATGGATAAGATTTTTTTTTTATTATAAATACACACATTATTTAATTTTGAAGTGCATATTTTGTATAGACAGTATGCATAATTTACATAGGTAATGATACGTAAAACTTTTTCACCATTACGATGCATACCTTGCTTAATACTGAAGCGCATAATTTGTTGAGGCGATGCACAAAATTTATATAAGTAATGTATAAGACTTCTACACGAATTTTAATTAAAGACATCTTTGTAAAATTAGAATAGTGAAAAAATATTGTCGAAATGATATACAAATATTGACAATATTTATACGAGTGATACACATATTTTGAGCAAGATAGTCACCAAAATATTAACTTAATACTTTAATCACCGAATAAAACGAGGAAGATGAATAGTGAATAAGATAAGATGTTGAATGAAGGAACTATCTCTAGGATTGTTAAATGAGACCATTTTAGAAGAGAAAGAGTATTTGAATTGTTATTGATGAAAATAAAAAATGGTAGAAGAATAAGAGGAGAAGAATGAGAGGAAGATCGAAGAAAATATGTATTAAGAATCACGCCAACGAGAAATACATTAAAGTCTTTTTTTAGTTTGTTAGGTCAAAATTAGTAAAATAAGGTAACGGTCTAATAATCTGTTCTAGGACACGACAATTTTTTTTAATTTTATTAGGAATAAATTAGTAAAAAAATTCAAAATTATAATTGAATAATTGAGAGGCCTATTATTGCCAATTCAATAATTGAGGAGCTCGCTGCAAATTGCCCAAAAGAAATTAATTAATTGTAGTTAATAAGAAAAAAAAGAGAGAGTAGTTCTTTGTCCTCCTCTAATAAGTAATAACTGATGAGAATGCTCTAACTACGGTAAATCTTGTACGAACAAGCCATAGCCTTTGACCGGTCTATCGCTCGAAAATCCCTTCTTCTCCTTCTTCGATGCTCCTGCTGCGGCTGTCCTTTCTTTCCATCCTTTCTCCACTTGACCCTTACTCACAAAAGAAAAAGAAAGAAAAGGTTAGGATGATCACTCTACTATGATCAACAAAATAAAATATATATATATATATACATAAAAAGAATCACCAACTATATAGAAAAAAGATCCGAGTAGAGAAGAGGGCGTATGAGATGACGACGAGGGCCGAAGAGCCGAGAGAAGGAGGGGGAGGAGGTGATGGTGGTGGTGGTGGTGGTGGTGGTGGTGGTGGTGGTGTTGGTGGAGTGCTACCTAGGTCGGTGGGTTTTCTTGGGAAGCATCGGTTGACCGCCGCCATTTCCCGCCTTGAGCAAGAGATCCAAGCCCTTCAGGTCTCTCTCTCTCTCTCTCTCTCTCTCTCTCTCTCCCTTTCTGTCTTGGCAAGTTTCTCATAAATTTTGTTGATTGCAAGAAGAAAAGGAGTAAAAAAATCCGACTTCCCCTGTTTGTTCGAAGTTTTTATTTTATTTTATTGTCTTTTCTAATAAGGCGGATTTGGATACTGGGACGTGATTGCGATCTGCGACATTTGAAATTCTGAGGAAGAATATCATATTTATTGAATTTCTCCTACTGATGATGCTATTCATCAAGGAAATGCCGAATTGGTTGATTTTTTTCGCTCAGTCTTTTCTATGATCAATGACTTGGAAGCATTAATTGGCCTCGAGGCCAAATACGTTTTTTTTATAGATCTGCTGCTCTGCAGGTTGCTTGTTAAGCTTCTTGCAGCTCTCTAGATGGCTGTTTGAAGCCACATAAGTGATGCCTTCTTGGCCATGTATGCCGAAGCATTTTAAGCAGAGTGAAGTTAGATTATTTGTAAAGTGGGTTACGGTGTTTGAATTCTTAGGTGGGAAGAATATGGGTCCTTGATTTCTTATCATCTTTGATGTTTTTGCTCTGTTGAATTAAGGGAAATGCTTCACGTACCCAAAAGCATTATCTCAAGCTATGCTAATGCACTATCATCTGATGTAACAGAATTGAAAAAGGTAAATGTGCCCCCATTGTATTAATTGTTCACACAAATTCTGTAGTAGTGCTCTTGAAGTAATTAAATGAAACACTGAAGTGCTTTCATCTACTTGGAATTTTCTTTTTGTTTGCTATTAAGATGTTATACAACTTAAATTAGAATTCACGAATAATGTAATACGATTTGTTTATGTAGTCTCATTTCTGCGTAAATGTTTGTTGTCGTGCTTGTGAACTTCAATAGCCTTCCCAAATGATTAGCTAAATGTGTGTGATTTAATATTAATTTTGTTTTTCTTATATTGAAGTTGTGATCGAGTTATTAGTCATTTGTTTATTAACTTCATCATTTGAGTAGTGTACTGGATCTACTGACGAATCTATCTTTTGGTGATGCATAATGGACTTCACAAACATATGAATTTTGGTTTATGGCAATTCTCTTGATGTTTTTTTCTAACATGAAAACTTATAGTTCCTACGTATTAGCATAGGTGACAGGTTTTAAATTTTCTTTACACGTGTCAAAAATTATCCCCCTTATTTGCTTTTTAAATATTAACTTCCCATTGTAATATGTACTCCTTCCTCTTTTACAACTTCATGGATATATATATACATAAACTGTACTCAGATGCCCATATCTTACCATGCTCCTTGTGCACTGGTATGGCCACAATACCAATCCCTTCAACTTGTATCTTCCTGTAAAGAGAGTGGACAGTAGACATCGATTTATATTTTCTTTTTTTGTTGTGATCCCAATAATAGTGTTGTGATTCCATTGTAGGTAGTTATTTTTATTTATGTCAATAACTGTATATGTCATGTGAGAATGTAATTGGAGCTCTCTGCATAGGGACCGGTTTAGATAAATGTTGGAGGATTATCTGTAATTGAAATTATACTTTTGGTTTTTTATCCCCACTACATGGAGTTAGAGTGGACAGTAGACATCGATTTATATTTTCTTTTTTTGTTGTGATCCCAATAATAGTGTTGTGATTCCATTGTAGGTAGTTATTTTTATTTATGTCAATAACTGTATATGTCATGTGAGAATGTAATTGGAGCTCTCTGCATAGGGACCGGATTAGATAAATGTTGGAGGATTATCTGTAATTGAAATTATACTTTTGGTTTTTTATCCCCACTACATGGAGTTAGCTATATTGATCATCCTCTATTAGTTACTAATTAGACAAGGTTTTGCATCAAAGCAAGTGCTGTCATTTTTTGCTTACTAATTTTCTCCCACATTTCATTTGGTTTTTCTTTTCCCCTATAAGGAACACTTTACTTGAATGAATTCACTCTTTATTGTTGCATTATCTATTCTCCATTAGACATGATGGAACCATTTTAATTGATTTTCATGCAACTTATCCTCTATGGGTGCTACCCTTAACTTCTGTTTGATATTATAATTACTTTTTCTCTTAGAACAACTCAACTTATTCACCTTAACATCGTCATCTTGGAGGCACAATATTTAAATATGTTATTTTCTAGTTGCCCAATATTCTGATCTTTAAAGTGATGTTGAAATATTAGCTATCCTATAATTCTCAGTTTAAGGAGTATAAGACAATTAAGAATACAAAATAGAGACCCTTTCCATTTCCATTGGCAATTTAACTTATGATCCTTTATCCATTTTGATTCCTTTATAAATTGAGTCCATATACTTGATCTTGGCCTACTAAAATTCTTCTTAGTATAGAATCATACTTTAGATTCATCAATTAAGACATCATCATCAACAAATAACACATCTCATGTATTCCTGTGTTAAACAGTTTTACTTATTCTATAAACAATGCTACCAAGCAAGGACTTTATGCTGAATCCTGATACAACATTAGGTACCCTTTTGAGCTTTATTTGATTTAAGTTTGATATAATGCAAGGTTTACAAACTCAAACTTGAATTAGATTGATTCAAGCCAAATTCATGCTTAAATTTGAGCTTGGACAGGCTTGTTTTTAAGTTTGATTTGAATTTTCCAACTATTATTATAAGTGGCTTGTGTTTGGACTCACTTGAAAGAGGGTCAAAATTAAGCTCTAACTGAAATAGCAGTTAGCCTCCAACTGACATCAAACATGCCGAGGTTGATCATCAATCATTAATTCCATTCTTCTCTTCATCGTGAATTCTTTTAACTTCTCCTTTCCAATCAGTTTTTAGGTTATCATTTCATAGAGCATTACGTATAACACCATTAGCATATGTTGTGCAGTTACACCCCTTTACAATATAGCGTTACTTTACATTACATGTTACTTTATCTACTATTCTAGTATGAAAAAGATGTATTTGACTAGGTGTCTTTTGGACTATACACTAACATAGATGAGCTCATACACAAGCACACAACATGCATTTTTATATAGAAACACTGAAATTTCCTATATACATTGAGAATTGTAATGGGTCCTGAGAATTTCATTGTTTATCAGTATATTCTCTATGTTTGTTATAACTGTGTCAGTTTTGATCAAGCCTAATTTCTTACTTAGATTGTCTTCAAGAGAGGTTGAAGCTGGAAGGATAAGTTGCATACCTGTATGCAAACAAAGTCCACAACTAGTTTACATCTAGTTGGTTTTTGACCTGCCTACCATGTTTCAAATGGAAACTCTCAGCCATAGTTCATCCTTATCATTCTAAACTGTCTACTAAGTACTAACCAAAATCAAGGTGCTTCAAGATTTTTATAGTATCAGCTCTCTGCTGCAAGTTGAACTTTTCTTTGTTTTACTTTAACTGTTAAGGAGATTTATGTGCAAAACATAATATATATGGGTGAGTGCATTGTAAAATAAAAATGGGAATTCACTCCACATATAGTAAGTTTGAAAAAGGTGTATCAAATAATCCTTTTTCTTTCTATTACTTTTAGAATGTGGGAGTTGGTGCATTCTTTTTTCAACTATATCATGTAGTCGGCCATGATCCCTTGACAAAAGTATACTCTTTTGCTTTCCTTGTAGGGCGAGCTAAATGAACTAGAAACAATGGAACCTTCTTCAGCAGCATGCAAGGAGTAAGTTAACCTTATGTTCTGTCTGGGTCTTTGTATTGCATAATTTAGAACCACAATCAGGTTATACCTATTTATCATTGTTTGAATCTGCAGAGTTCTCTTAGGTATGGAAGGCAAACCTGATGCTCTTCTTCCTGTGTGAGTACTCGGCTCGACCCATTTGTTATGTGGATTGTTGATTTTTAGCAGCTTGCTGTAATCTCTTCTTCACCTTTACAATATTGGTGATGCTTTTGCATATCTCTATTGATATTTTGGCAGCTGCAGCGGCCCGGAAGATGCTTCTTGGGACAGGTGGTTCCGGCGTGTTCGTAGCTCTCATAGCCGCAAATGGTGGACGAACAAAAGTTCTGATTTTTCCTGATGATGGTCTCTGGAAAACAGTTGATAGAAACTATGCAAAATGTACAGGTGACTAGTTGATGCTGGTTAAGGTTATTACTCTACTCGGATGTCTCTGTAACAGATTATTTCTACAACTGGATCACTTTTCTCGGTACAGAATTAGTCAAGAGCCTGTTGTTGTTATTACAGGATATGTGTATGTGAAAATTCCACTCTTATTAGGTCTTTGGTTGGAAAAAAAAAATGGTGTTGTTTTGTGGAGAATCATTGTAACATGTTTTAATCTTCAATTCATTAATTCTCATGATACTGAAGAACTGCTGATGCAACTTCTACCCTATTGTTTCTTTGGACAGCATGCATATTTTGTCTGATATGAAGGAATGGAACTTCTACCCAGTTGTTTGGGGTCTGTCAGATCTGCTTACATTGTACAGAGAGGAGCTAGCTTCATGTAGCTTTTTGTGATTGGTTATTGTTTAGTGTTCAAATATTATCTCATAAAGAAATCGTTCTACTCGATCAAATAAATGAGGTGAACTCTTCGTCATCAGATTGCAAGATATATCTCAGATCAAGACTGAAGTCTGATTTGTTTTCTTTTAAATGATTAATAGAAAAAGTCTTTATGGAAACAAATGTTTTAGGGTTAAGGCAGACTAGGTTGGATTCCAAGGTGACGGATGTATCTTATTCAATGTCAACCAGGAGAGATTAGAACAAATATTTAATATGTAGAATTAATCAAAGAACACGAGCAAGCAGCAGAACATTAAGGAACAAAGAATGATTTAGTTTCCTAGTGTCAGAAGAGTGCAAAAGAGCAATTTAAGTTTCCAACATGCTTTTTCTCACGAAGCGATGGAAAAAACAACCAAAGGTGACTCTTCGTGCAAGGTACATTGAGCACAAGATGGCTTTTCAACTATTCTCACTCTCTTAATATGCACCAGCACTACAGAAAGTGGGCTAAATATGAAAACCTTGAAGCTTGAATGTTTAATGTGTAAACAAACACTAACATCCGAACCTTTCAGAAAGAATGCCACCGAGGTAAATGCTCGTTTTACAGGAAAAGAGGTGCACAGGATTCTGCAGCCATAAGGCCAATCCATTGTCTGCAGAACTTCACAAGGTTAATGAACTATCAAAATGCTCCTTTCCCTTGCCCTTTTCTTTTAAAGGGAATGGATAATTGCCGGTTGATCTGATTCTCAACACTGTATTCCTAGCATGTTGTGATGCTTGCTGAATTCAGTCAATTCATACTCTGATTGCTCACTGGAGAGCAGACCTCGGATGTTTTTGCTCCTAGAGCCTGCAACCTATGGAAGTCTTCTCAAGAGAGCTAAAGAGCCCAATATTTCCATTTTCCAAAGCTACTGAATCTCCACTTCTGAAATTCAAATCTTTTGAATGAAGGTAGAAATTCAACTCAGGAAAACATCTCATAAGACAATAATTGGAAGATTGTGCAATGAGCAAGCTTTCCAACAATGTCTATGTAAGGAGATGTCACTTCTTCAACTAGAGCATTGGTGAATTCTTTAACAGTATCTCATGGGTGGTTCTCGTTCAGGTATCTGAAAATTTGGCCCATATTTCACCAAGTGTTAAGACAATTTTAATGGCATATAAAAATCTAAAGATGATAATATAGTTATCAATGACAATCCACATGGACTAAAAAGGAACAAACGAATGGTCCATGAAAACATGAGCGTTATATGACCATCTCCATAGATTGGAGAATATTTAGAACTGGTTGCAATGATCTTATGATCTTTATATTATATATGATGAAGTCAACCATATATAATAAACACAAGCTGAATACCAAAAGTTCACTTATTTCTAATATTAACTCATAAGTACCATGGCCTATTTAACCTGCATGACAGAAACACAATTTGAGCAGCCCAACATCTTTTATGACGAGAATCTATTAGAAAGACATTAATTGGTCTTTGATTGATAATTAAACTTAGGATATAAATTATTGCTATTAGAAAATTTTCTAATAATTTACTTTCATGCACTTCATAACTCTTAACACTTCGGCTTGATTTAACAGTGAAGTTATATATTTTGAGTTAACTAATTAATAGTTAAGCTTTTAGGATAACTATGTGGATAAGGACTATTTTAACCTATGCAATTGAGAGTTCTCATTCAAACCTTATTAGTAAAGAAAAGATGGGAATCATGGGAGGCTATGAAATATGGAAATGGATATGCATGATACAGTTAGATATGCTAAGGATACAGCATACACATATACTTATACTTGTGTATGTTTACATATAAGCCTCTCTGTATAAAATATATATAATATATATTTGTGTATTCATGTATTTTATTGGGTATTTTGCATACATTCTTTGCAAAATTTCTTATTTGCATGTATACCACTCAAAATATATGGTTTTTGCATGTAACCTTTTAAAATCTTTTCTCAATATGATGTGGCTATACTATAGACATATCCATGTTTCTAAAATGGAGGCCTCTATTAAAAGTGTTTCACTTAGTGTGACGATAAGGCATGCCCCTTACATACAAGAGGTCACAGGTTCAAGCCATGGAAACAACCCAAAAGTATTTAATGCCAACATATATTCCCTTTCCTAAGGCTTCGCACTTAACCTTTGTATAAATACCTCTCTAATAAATGCATGGTTTTAGCATTTAAGAGGTGAAGAGAAAAGAAGCTCTCTTCTGTCACATGATGGGTCGAAGGGCATGAGGCCTTTCAGAGCAAGTCCAAGTACTAATCCTTCTTCTTCTTTCTTATCCTAATGCATTGACAGGTCCATTCCAAACTTAAAGCCCTTACAGGAAATAATTCATACCTCTCCAATTGCCCATTCTTCCTTTAGCCAGATACTGTCATCTTGACCTTCCTCTTGCTGCTCCCTGTTGGAGAAATAGGTAAGCAGAAACTAACAACATAAAGTAAAATTTCCCAACTATGGTCAGTACATGATATTCAAAACAAAACAAAAAGAAAATCAGTACATGATTGATTACTGTCCAGAGAAAATAAACGAGGAAGAGGGAAATTTCAAAATGTGTAAGAAGAAATAATGAAATATTGAAGCATTTCCAAGACTTGATCATGCTAATGTGATAATTACTTTCTTTCATTTGCAGATCAAAGAACACTGATAATTGATTGACAGAATCTCATTCAATAATTAGTTAAAATTAGGAAGCCAATGTTTCGAAAAGCAGTCAAACCTTTTCTTGTTACAAACATCTCGATTGGAGGGATAGGCAAAGTATTGATGTTTCTAGTTAAAAAAGCAGCCAAATCTCAGTTTCTGTTTCGCTACCCACAAAAATATTGATGTTTCAGCTATTCAGGCAGTTTCAGGGCTGGTTTCAACTTTCAACAGTTTCTATTTTGATATTTTCTTAACAAAAGAAATATGAAAAAAAAACAAAACAAAAACAAAAACAAATGAATAGATCCCATAGTTCTAAGTGGAAATTGTTGTGTAATTTTTCCTCAACTGTTATGCAAAATACTGATCCAACCAAATATTGTTAATATTATTAATCAAAGGGCCCATAACCCAAAACATGGCCCTTCATAAATAGTAAAACTCAAATATGGACCTAAAGTTATTTTATGGCCCTTGCTAATCCCAATATATATTTAAATAGAAATTATAGTACACTTACATTTGATACAACCCCAACTTCTCATGTTGTCTCTGGGTAGAAACATGTGTTAAGAACACTCAATAGAACTGTGCTATTCTTCATTCTGACATTGATACTCGCAACGTAGCCAACCGAAGGCTGACTGGCATGGTTTATTGTTGTATGAAACATTTAAAACAACTATAAACAGAAGTTGCCTTACTAGAAGTCTTCTCCTTACACATCAGGTGGATAAGAATATCAGACATGTAATAATTCAACATATCATCTTGCTAAAACACATGCTCTAGAAGCACCACCATTCTGTGAATTTTGTTCTTACATGAGTAATTCAACATATTCATGCAGACCATGTGTTCTGATTTCATTGGATATCCCATCATACATATTACAACAATAGCAATATAGGTTTTAAAGGATGTTGAAGGTAAATGACCAGGAAAAAGCCCCAAATGTCAGCATTTAATGTCTTATATTCAGCCTTTATAAGTTGGTTGATAGAATACTCAAGCATTTTCTTATATCTGAGCATCCAAACTTGTGCATCAAAAGTCTTTCTGCTTGTTATTAAGTTAAATTTCTATGCAGATAAAAATGCACAAATTTGAGAATTCAAAACCTCAAGAGCACTGCAGAAACTTACCCGCTAAATGCCTGATGAACTGTACTTGAAACTATCGGCTTGTCAAGAAAGCTCGATGATTGATTAAATTGTGTTGGGCTGAGAGAGAAAGGAAGCTGGTCATTTCCAGTAGCCTTGGCACTGTTATTAAAGTTGTAGCCTGGTAAACCTCCAGATGGCTGGTTTGGCATCGGCTGACCAAATGTGCCTGCAATCTACATAACTCAGCAATAACTCCAGAGAAAATATGCGATGAAGGAAAAAAAGAATTGCTTGTTAATTCAGGATAGAAGCAAAGCATATAGGATCTTAAATGATGTATTCGTTCTCCCTATGAAACTTTAAATAAGATGGATGCAATAAGAACATAGAGTAATAAAATATCATATACCCATTAGCAGATTAAATTGAAATGCTAATGCCCCTTTGGCACTTTCTAAGAGACAATCCTAATAATCCAACAGAAGTCATTTTTCTGGTTAGACTAATTGATCATAATATTAAGTAGCCATAAAGTGAAGCACAGATACTTAGCTTGGTGGTTCATTTTCTTCTCACCACAAACTTCTTCCTACAGAAGGGGCAATATTTTCTTCTCACCACAATAGTTTCAGATATAGGTATTCAGGGGATGTCACTGATGAATAAGCCCCAAATTCAAGAGATTAAGTTCTTGGACAGTGGATTAACAGATGAAGCTCCAACTAAAGAAGTATCAATATTCTTGAAGCTAACTGTGATGGTCAGACATTTTGGTGAGAGAACAGAAATATCATGGAATAATGCTTCCAATAGGTCTATAGGAAAGAAATGACTGCTCCAATCATAGCGGTAAGTAGTTAGCATAACCTTGCAACTTTAGTAAAAAAAATATCTGGCAAGAACATCAAAAGAAATCCCATAGTCCATGGATTTCTCCAGTCCAGGTAACATTTACCTGCCAGTTAACACATCAATTGCTCTAAAAACTTAACTTGTTAGAAAATAGTGATTTTTATATTTTTATATTTAACACTTCCCTTCACTTTGGGGCTGAGATTTTTTTATAAGCCAAAGAAATAGACTCAATTTAAATGAGTGGATATTTTATATTTAAATGACCAATAGGCCTGGCAAGATTCGAACTCCAGAATTTTGCTCTGATCCCATTATAACATACTAACTACTCTAAAAACTTAAATTCTTTAATAACAATGATTTTTATATTTTATATTTAGCACCACCAAATCACAAGCTGGCTTGCACGATAAGAGATCAATAATCTCAGACAATGTGATGGTAATGACGCATCATTAAGTTAAATTGACAAGGACAGGAACAGCAGTGACACAAACCAAACTATGAAGAAACAGGGAAAATTGCAGGTATGTGGACAGCTATCAACAATATCATACCTGGTGTCCCGAATTTCATCTCCGATCCTCCAGGAGTTTGGCTGGTTTTCTGAAAAAAGCTTGGCTGACCAAAAGTGGTATCAGGTGTTCCTTGTGCAGGGGTCCTGAAAAAAGAAAAATACTATTTGAAAGAATGATGAAAAATGAATTCAGAGAATACAACCAACATATCTGCATTATGGCTTCTATATTTCTACATTGAACACAAAATATTTGAGAAAGACTAGTACTTATTTCTTTTCCTGGAAGTAGGAACAGAACTTGCCTTAAGCCAGATCCAAGATTAGTTGCAGCTGCAATTTGACTAAAACTTGAAAATGAAGGTGGTGTACTACTTTGAGAACCCCCTATCGATGTGGTGCTCTTGGCTCCAGGAAATAGGCTGGTCACAGGAAGTTTAGAACTTTGCGATACAGAGGGATTGCGGAGCAAATTATCAAATTCAACCAACTTGGAATTCAGTAGGTTTCTCTCTCTTTCGACCTGTACAAGAAAAACCAAGCACATTAGATTGTATAGTAATACATTAATACTTATTCAGTAGTATGTTGATTTGAATTAACATAACATAATCTGCAATGCCAACTTTAATTCTTTAATCCTTCCTCAATTAGACATAAGTACCTCACCAATGCAAGCTTTTCACATATTATTATAAAGCATATGGAAGTTTGTCGAAAGTCCATGTAAACTAAACACTATTAAGTTTTCGACAATCTAAGGAGGTGCAGTCAGCAAATTAAACAGCTTGATTAGATATATGTCTAGTATGAGAGCACATAACTAGTATAGATCTAATTTCAATATAGCCATTCTATATTCTAAGTCAAATGTTACTGAGAAGGAAATATTTCCTTCCGAATATAAAAGGAAAAGAAAAGGAGGGAAGCAGATTAGTCATCTCACAATGGACTGAAAACTGAGCCCTTTCCTAGCATCTTCATACGCAAGTGCTCGAAGTTCCTCAAAGCTGACATCACCAACAATGTCACATGGACCACTGGAATTAAAAAGGAATAAATATCTCAGCTGGGAGAATAGCATTCATTAGATAAATGGGACCACAAATATGGAATTTTTAAGTAGTAAAATAGTCCTGATTATGATTCTTTGTATTGTACAACAGAGAAAAATATCAGGATATATAGAGGTTGCAGTATTAATCATAGCATTCATTACGAGTATCAAAAGCCACTTATTAAAATTCGTTGGTTACCTTTTCCTATGGCCATAACAAGTAAGTTTCCAAAGGGGTGCCTCATTCTTATAATCTTCAGCAATTTGACGCTTGCAGGATTCAGGATCAGTGCATCTAAAAGATAGAAAGGATTTCTTTAGGTTAACTATTCAATAGTCTGTTCAAGAGATATAAAGGAAGCATAATGACAAAAGAGATATTTAATGACTACATTATCAAATAGAAACTCACGTATGGACAGCTGCTTGAAGCTGTGCATCAGTTTGTTTCGAAGAAGTTGCATTTGCCGAGGCTAAAGAGGACGATCGAGTCCATTTATTTTCAAAAGGCTGATCCAGGAAATTGCAAATACCAGTTACTTAGAAATAAGATGAACAGGAAATATATAGTGTGGAAACTAAATTAACACAAGAAAAATCCCAGTAGACTTGATACTATATATTAATGCCAGATACCCATGGGCCTAGATAGTTCTAATAATATGTTTCAACTTGCACAAAAAGCTGTTAATTCATAGAACACCAGTTGTTTGACAAAAACTCTAACTCCAAATTGGCTTGCCCTGTGTGTGTAATCAGATGCTCTTTATTTTAAAAAAGAAAAAGAAAAAAAGATGCTCTTTGAGATGGTCATTTGCCTCTTCTGCGAGTAACATAAACAAAATTTGGGCATATTACAGTACTAACTAAATCACAGTCTGCATGCACACACGATTCTGTCAAGAGCAATTCCAATCAGAAACTTCACCGATTCACTGGCTGTAGTCCCGCAATTATGATGGGAATTAGATTTTTCATTTATTTTTTATTGTGGATGTATTTTTATCTAAAATGTTAGGTTTGATTTTAAAGTGTACAATTTTATTAAAACTCCTAAAAATCTAGAAGATATTATTATTAGTTTGTTCTAAGGTAAGTTTGTTAGGATTTAATTGTTATTTAAGTAAAAAGAGTCACATTTTAGTTATATACTAGATTAAAAGAAATCTGAATAAGATCAAATTATAAAATTCGATATAATTTCTTCATCTCTATATATGGATGGAAATTTGAAAGAATATCTTTGTGAAGGATTCCACATTTATTCTTCCTCTCCTTCTCCTCCCTCTTCTCTTCTCCTACCTCATTTGTCTCTCTTTTTGTGGTGGATTTCAGACTTTCTTTGTCCCCATAATATATGTAAGTTTAATTTTTTTTCTCCTATAGCTTGGTGGGCTATATTATATCCAAGATTCAAAAAATTGAGATCGGAATCAGTCTTCCCAAAAAACAATACATATCAGCCGAATCGGCCAAAATGTCCGTATCAGTTTCCTAGATCGGATCGAACTTTTTTTAATTACATAAAATTCCAAATATTATTTAAAAATACAGAATTTTTTTAAAAATTCAAAAATATGATAAAAAAATAATAATTACTCACATATGAACCCTAAAAATTAAACAAAAGTACTTACTCAAAAATCAAAACTTCGATAAATACCGAACTGACTCTCATAAATTCCTATGGTCGTCATCATCATAATTATCATAAATTTATAAATAATAATGTCTAGGATCTAGTGCTCTAAAGAATGATTGTATCATATCATTTAATAATCAATATGTGGATCTTGTGTTTGAGAATACTGAGGAGGATATTGAATATATTGAGGAGAATAATAACCAACATATGAATCATGTGCTGGTTACAAATAATGAATACTTGATGAACCATAGTTCGTTGGAGTTCGTCGAAGTTTGTCGGAATTCGTTAAAGCTAAATCTCTCCATTGGAAAGTGAGAGTGAGAAGAAAAGGAAAAAGGAGTTAAAGAGAGAAAGAGAGAGAGAGAGAGTGAGAAGAAAAGGAGAAAGGAGTTAAAGAAAGAAAGAGAGAGAGTGAAAAGAAAAGAGTAAATAGAGAAAGAGAAAGAGCTTGGGGACATCAATTAAAACCAGGTTAGATCCAGATCAGATTCGGGTCAAATCCATAATGGATTTGGCCCGATTTAATTAAAACCGGCCAATCTCGATCCCAGTCACAATAAAATTCTTAGGCCAACTATCCACAAGTAGGTGGTGTCTAAGGTCACGACCGATCAATAGTTAGACATGATCTAATATGGTTCTTATCTTCATCCATGCAGATCTCATCAATTCTATCCCCAATTATATTTGGCACTCCTTGTAGAATTTGAGAGCAAAGGATCATGGGATTGAACATAAAGGCATCGAACACCTAATAGCCTCTTTCCACTTCCTAAGCTTCTTCCTCAATGCTTGTAAGGAAAACCAATTCAGGCACTGGAGTTGAGACTTGAGAGGACACAGTTGACAACTGTTCTAGTACAGATAAAATTATATTCCTTCATTTCTGGATGTCTAAGTTAGCATACTTGTTTCATGTAACAAAAAACTGTTATAACTTGTTAGCCTCCCAAACAAAATGGATGTACTAATCAATCACCAAACTGCTTCATAAACATGCTCATATTCTAAGCAAAAAGATATCAAAGCTCACAAAATGAAAATAAATCCTTACCCATATGTGCTCCTCAATCACATTTCTGATTACTAGATTAAAGAGACTGTAAACTAGAATACATCAACTAACCACTGAAGTAATTTCGAGTTCTGAAACCAACAAAGGTGATCAAACAGTAATTTACTGAGTTTTGTGCTCTCTAATCCTTAAGTTGGTTACAAATACTCCTTATGTCATAGCCTAATTGGGCTTATACAGCAATGCAACTTAGGAGACACTATATTGAAGGTGAATACCTAAGTTGGTGGAAGCTTAACTACCTGGTAGAATTTTGGGTTTGAGCTTGGAGAGGACCCATCTCAACAGACCCAACCTAACTTAGACGGCACTTGATATTGATGCTAGCAGCCAAACGTGATACTAGGCTAATAGGAACTAGATGAAAAATAATCCACAACCAAAGCCACACACCTCAATATCAGCAAGTATCAATTTGCATTAAACGTGCCAGTTAAACATCACCAAAAACCACCCGAGTGAAGTCAACAAAAGCTTGATTAGGGTTCACAACGACCAATAATGTCTACTCACTCCGACTCCCATGATAGTATAAGAGTAGTATGATCAAAAGAGAGATGCACAAGGATGCACAAATGATGAAAAAAGAGGTGCTCCAGTGCATATGGTTCCTACCGATGCAAGATCTAAAGAAGGCAGCATGTACAGTTATAGCATCTTGCCCTTCTGCTAGAGGCCAATTTTGTGATTCAAAGTTTCAAACCCATGACCGCATGGCTCATAGTGGAAAATCTTATCAACCAATTAAGTGGCACCCTCTGTTAGAAACGTGCTTCTATTAGTTCTAAAATTAAATAAATTATCTTTATAATGAAACACCAGTATATAACACCTATCCGTAATAACCAATATCATTCACAATACAGCAGCTAACAGAGAGAATGGAACTGAAAGATCACTACCTTAGCTGGACTCTGATATTTAGAACCATAATTTGATTCACCTTTCAACTGGGAGTTGTTTTGCACCCCGAATCCAAAAGGATTAGGCTTTTGCTGTTGACTTGTCTGTGCAAAAGGTGAGGTTCCTTGGGAACCAAATCCAAACACATTTGGCCTCGACTGCTGTTGAGACACATGTGCAAATTTGCATTGTGCTCCATATTTACAGCTGGAAAGCAAAACGTAAAAATAATTTGTTATTGTTTGGATAAGAAAGATAGGGCCACCTAAATTGAGCAAATCCAGAGTTACAAAAGCATAAAATGACCAATGAATTATGCAAAATAAATGCCAAGATTGTACTAAGTTACTGACAATATGAATCAACTGTTGCAAACAACATAGTAAGTGGTGTGATGTTTACAGAATGATGATTAACAGAGCACAACTACTTCACAGAGAAGTGATCAACAAGACAATACCTACTATTTCTTGTCTATCCTCAAACACAATCAAGACTTTCTCATTGCGGCCTCACTATATTTAGATGCAAATTCAGACATTCGCCGATGACAGTATATTCTATCTTTAAATCATAATATAAGCTAGTACAAACATAATTCCATTCTGCATTTACATTTGATTTCATTAAATCACTTTATCATAGCTAAGTAGTCTTATGACAGTCATTAAGAGGGAAAAGGTCCTTGAAACAGATAAGCTTTCAAGATCTTTGAACCACATCTGCCGCAATATGAAATTTGCATTCAGATTTTCTTCATCCAGGGATGTTTTCCTATTTCCCATAAAAGGTCACTTTCCATGATGTGTTTCCGTACTAACTCATTTCCCAACCTAAGTATTTCAGCTATCCTATCCTCCGCAATTTCTTGTCCTCCTCTTGTTATTTTCCGTGATCATCTTTAACAAAGAGGAGGAGAACAATAATGAACACATTAGAAATCTCAACCTCCGCCCTCCATCTCTATTCTAGTGCATGATTCGAGGAAAGGTTTCTCCTTTTCCACTCATCTAGTGCGGTATCATCAAATCGAAGCAAGATGAACGACTAAATCAAAGAAGAGCCAGAAGAAAGAAGAAGAATTAGATAAAAGAAAATGGAAGCGAACAAGCATTTAAACGCAAACGTTACCAACCTGCCGCGCAGAAAGTTTCTACAGGGCTCCTGCCTTCGATTCATAACCCCACTCCCCTTGCTCCAAAATCCGAAAGAAAAAAGAAGTAACAAAGATATGGATCACAACTAGAGGAGAGAGATGCCTCGGCTGGAGAGCAAACTGAAGCCCGAGGGTGACCGTAACTTGGATAGGTTTGCGATGTTATAACACCTTATTCCGATTCTGAATAGCGAATAGTGGGCGTAGGTGAAGAATAACTGATAGATATCCTAAATTCTTATTCCCTTACTCCAAGCAAGCTCGGGAATCCTGTTATTTACATTGGACTCTGGTCTAGGGCTAAAGGAGTGGTTTTCTTTGGAGATAAAATAAATAATTAATTACACCCAGACCCTTCATTGTTGCACATTTTCATATATGGCCTTATTTATTTTTTATTAATTATGTCACCCTAACTATAAAAACTATTTTCTTAGTTGGCCGTTAGATATTTCTTTTGAAAAAATGATAGGTGAGTATCACATTTAGACTATCTAGGAATTAGTTTACCCTCATTTTAGAGGAGAATAAAAATTGAAGACAAAATGATTATTTTAAATTTTTTTGTTAACATTGTCAGGGGTGAGGGGGGAACATGTCTAAATAGGTAATAGTTCAAAGAATATTAGTGTAATATTTTTATAAAAAAAATAATAAATTAAGAAATTTGCATATGACACCCTGCTTTTTAACAAAATTATAATTTTTATCATATATTTTTATTATTTATAAATTGAGCTTTATGAATTAATAAATATGTGCATAGAACACCTTGAGTTAGATTTAAATTAACACCGTAAAAATATTTTATTAAGTAGAGATATTTTTATTTCTAAAATTACTAAAATATTATTATTTATAAAATGACTAAAATACCCTCAGTATGACTTGGTTAAGATTATTTTTATACTTTTTGTAATATATTTTCTACACATATTTACTAAATTATAGAATTCGATTTATAAATAGTAAAAATATAAGATGTAAATCACAATTTTGTTAAAAGATAGAATGTTATATGCAAATTTTCATGATTGTGAGCTTTCTTTACACATTTGGCGGTATTGATTTGGCAATCGAAAGATAGTATACTAGGGAGATTCAGATTCAGATCAAAGGAAATGCTAAAGCTATAATATTTCCATGGAAGAAAGAGAGGAGGGTCATAGCATTGGGTTATTTGTATTCCATTGCAGTATTAATGCATTAATATCCGGTTTGATGCAAAGTCTGGGTTTTTGGAGGCCCTCTTAACTATAGAGAGGAAAAACCTTGTTCATTTGTAGAAAATGTAAATGATTATTATAGTGTAGCAAGTAAACAATCGCTTAGATTTATATCGATAAGTAATATATTTATTTCTCCTCTCCTCTCCTATCTAATAATATATATATATATATATATATATATATATAAATTACTATTTAATCTTTAAAAAGACATTACTTCAATCAATAATCATCTTAATCACTCTCTTTCTTTTCTCCAATTCCATCTATTATAAATAGTATCTTAGTTATTTATCAAATTATCATTTCAACTTTATGTCATATTAAGTATAATTATTATACACTATAAATATACAATCAAAAATAATAATTGCTTACACCGGTATAAGTTCTCTTATGCTAGTATAAGAAATAAGAACAATTATACGACTATTAATTTTATTCCACAAGTGAATGAAGTTATTGTGATAGTTAGATATTATTCTAGAATAAGAAAAAAATTATTCTGTGCTCACTGTATATATGTAGAACATTACTTGTCGTGTTAAATAATTAGAAAGATCATCTTATTCTAGATTGAACACTCCACAGTCTAAATGGAATAGAAATTAGAGAAAGCAATTACTACAATGTGAAACCAATACCAGATACCAGATGACTTCTCCCCTCCTTTTCTTCTTCATTAATTATAATTCACTGAATAATTCAAGATGTCCTTCTTTCTTGTGGGGGTGGGAGGGTAGATACATTTATACACAATTACTGTGAACATAAATCACTTTATCTTCATGTAACCTTGCTAAATATATATCTTATGTAATAATAATAAAATGACACGAACTGCATTACTTAGAGTTAATTTTCATCAAAAGTACAGAAGGTAAAATTGATTGGAACTCTAGTTCTTTCTTTCTGTCACTTAGTTAGTTGTCATCCACGCCATCCAGTTAGGAGGGAATAGTGCAGAGCATGTTCTTGAACGGCATTTATTAATAATGTTGAAGGCCATTGCTTTGTTGTGGAAATGGATATAATAATAGACATGCATGGGAGGTGGAAGAGTCACGTCCGAAGAAAAGGGTGGCGATCGACCCAAATTAGAGGCTACGAAAGACGTCACTCGTGCGCGACCGTTAAAACGATGAAAAAGAAAGCACGAAATCGGTACACCAAAGCCTAACCATCTCTTTCTCTCTTACTTTCTTTGTTTCAATATTGCCCGTTTACTTTCTTCCTCCAATCTTGCCCCCTCTGCAATTTTTACAAAGAAAATCTCTCCTCTTTCCCTCTTTTTCCCTTCTTCTTCTCTTAATATTATCACTACTGCCTTCCTCTCTTGCCATTTGGGAAGCTCTACGACATTCCTCCTCCAATTCGGAACCTTTGCGATAGGTATGATCATCTTCAAATCGAATAGTAAAGATTAAGTATTATTATAGAATAATAAACATAGTTCATTATCAAGTTTGGCTTTTGATTTTTTTCAGACTTGAACAGGGTGTTATGGTTTGGGTTTAGACATTCCAATTGGTGTGATTGTACAAAAAATCTGAATCACAATGTTCCCTGGCTTTATAGAACTTGTGTTCCTATTGCATTGTATAGTGGAAATTCACGTAGGAGAATTTTTAACCTGAAAATGCGTGCCCCTTGATTCAACTATTTGTCTATGAATGCCAATCAAGTCTATTATTTTATATTTTAAAGGTGCCATTCTTCTTCAATTGTTTTCATGTATCTACTTATTATATACAATTAACTTTTTTCCAATAACTTCTGAGAATTTCTGTCAATTATTATAGCTAGCTACAAGATTTATGATTCTTTTCTTTTGAAGATGCTCGCACTTGGAGTGGACTTTTGCCTGTTGTTTTAGTAGATGGGGAAGATCGATCAAAAGCTGCAGATGAACGCAGAAAATTATGATCTTGATGTGAGTGTTATCTATGCTTATCTGTATCAGATTGCTGATAGCCTGATAGTGGTTTATTTTAGGTCTGTGTTAAGTGCACCTTCGTTCTTATCTTTCTAACTTAGCATATGATGTAGTAACTAGTAAATAATCACTTTGTTTAATCTGACAATAATAGTAATGAAACCAAGGAGATCTTTGTCACCATGCTAATGTTTAGATTACTTTCAAGTTTTCTTTTTTTCTCTTGAAATTTATTTACTGCTTCTGGTTTTGTGCCAATTGCTATATAGAACAGATTGGTTCACCAGATGGTAGACCGGATGAATTTGAGGATGAAAGCCTTGTTAGCCCGGTGGCTGCTGCCAGGAAGGCATTTGGTGTGGAAGGAAGTCAGCATAATTCCTTTTCAGATGACGAACAACGTTGCAGAATCAAATATTTAAGGAGTCAAATTATCAGAAGCTGTAAGATTGTAATACTGGAATCAAAGATTAACCTATTGATGCCTTGTGGTCCAGTAGCAGTCCTGACCAATTACATGACTGGTAATCATGTGAGTCTACTCACCTACATGTATTATGTCTCATATGATTTTACAGAATAAAAGCTTATATTCTATACCATAATTTTGGTACCAATTACATTGTATTTTGATGCTTATATAGGGTTGGGTATTTCTACTGAGCCTATTGGGCATTATTCCTTTAGCCGAACGGTTGGGATTTGCTACTGAGTAAGGAGTCCTGTTACTCTTATATTTCTTCATGGCATTATCTGTTTTTTTCAGGTAGTATTTCTTCGAACTCTACTACATAATTTAATATATTTTGTCATTTGTTGTAGGCAGCTAGCACTCTTTACAGGCCCAACAGGTTTGTTGCCTCTCTTTTCCCTTTTTTTTCCTTTTGGCAAATAATTTAGATTCAGTACCAACCATAATATAAGCCCTGATTAATGATAAATTCTAGATACAAATGATGTTGATCTGAAAGAATATCTAAAAGTGATTTGTTTTAATAAGGGACAAAAGCATATTAAAACTTAAAATTGTTATTATGATCAGTATGGTTAGCATTCTGACTCCTTTTATCATCTCCAACCATTCATAAGTTTGCTGTTCTTGCTCCACCTCCTGTTCAGGATGTGGATTCTTTTCGAGTCGGTAATGATAATATATCCTCAGTAGCTATAGTTTACTCTTGGGAAATATATCTATATGAAACTTCATTAGTCATTTTATGTGGTTGAATTGGTGTTCATAGTAGCATTGTCCTCATACAGTGGGTGGTCTTTTAAATGCTACCTTTGGAAATGCAACGGAATTGATAATATCAGTTCATGCTCTGAGAATTGGAATGTTGAGAGTTGTTCAACAATCACTATTAGGATCTATCTTGTCAAACATGCTGCTGGTTCTTGGTTGTGCATTCTTCAGTGGAGGAATTGTGTTTATCAAAAAGGATCAAGTCTTCAATAAGGTATTTAAATCTTGATTTCAATATTCATTGATACTTATGAAGAGCAGAAATTTTTAACTGGCAGCATATGGTTTTTGTAAACATCAGAATCCTTGTTTTGTAAACCACAGGCAGCAGCTGTTGTGAACTCTGGATTGCTTTTAATGGCTGTCATGGGCTTGCTTTTTCCTGCCGTTCTCCACTATACTCATACCGAAGTTCAATTTGGCAAGTCAGAATTGGCCCTTTCAAGATTTAGCAGCTGCATTATGCTTGTGGCTTATGCTTCCTATCTCGTTTTCCAGTTGAAAAGCCATGCGAGTCTATATGATTTACCAAATGAGGTCGGTCCAGCGTACAACTTTGCAAAGAAATTTGATTATATAGATGATACTTCTCATGCTAGTTTCAGCATAACCTTTTCATCGTAAGTTGCACTATAAGTTTACTTTGCCTTTTGAAATAGTTGCAATTGAGCTGTATTACAGTTTCTATTATAGGTACTTTATCTGTGCCAAGCATTACTTGCTTCATGTCTACTCAGATGAACAAAGCCAATTAGTCCATCAGATGAGATTTATCTTTTGGTTCCTTTACAATGTGAGACCAATCTATTGGTGGCAACTAGTAAATTCTCCATAACAATTGAACTAACTGATTGGATATGTAGGACCAATAGATTCATAGGGTTGTTGGGGGATCTGTTACCAGCGTCAAGGTGTATGTAGCGATAGAGTGCTTGCCACATGTATAATGTTCCATCACTGAATTATATTTGCAGTTTCAACAAAAAAAGAATTTTTGACTTGTATAATGGTGATAAAGTCCTACATGAGCTAGTAAGTGCTCAAGGTCTCCATTAGTAGGCCTTTCTTCTGATGCTATGACACTATACTGCCAGTCAACATATTGAATGCAGATCAAAAGATTAATACACATCTACTCCTTTTAAAGATTTTATATCTAAATTTAAAGGATTTGAAATGTTGTACAAATTCTTGTTTGCTTCCTCGCATTTACAAAGATAATAACTTTTAGCTCTTCCATCATAACTGTCTTTGTTTGTATTCTTGTTCTCATGGCTTCGGTTTAGATGATGTTTTCAAATCTTTGTGTGATTCAAGGTAGGAAGTCAGGAAACTGGGAGCTTAGATGAAGAGGAGAGTGCTGAGATTTCACAATGGGAAGCAATCATCTGGCTTGCAATTATGACTGCATGCATTTCAGTCCTCTCTGATTATTTGGTTGATGCTATAGAGGTAGTGCTTCTTAGTTCTTACATTATTTGTAAAAATTTACTTTGATCCTCTATTTACTTGCTCTACTCCAAAGTTGTGATATCACAAGAATAATGTAAATTAACCACTCATCATCTTCTGACTTCTGGGCCTAGTAACCTATCAGAAACATTGTTGATCACAGAGCAATAAGTATTCGAATCAGTAAGGATCAGTAGAAAATACAGCCACCTTCTTGGCCGGCAATTTAGACGAGACTTGCAAAGAATCCAGATGAGGGGAAAGCCAATCGCTTAAATATGTCAAGCTATGTTCAACTCTACCACAGATAGCAGAAAAACTAATGGAAGGAATATTATTCTGTGACAAGCTAGACTCACATAATAAGAAAGCTTTAGTCTCAAGTCATTCATATTTCATACAGTTATACATGCATATGTATTCTCACACAGACCAACAGAAATGCATATATGCGCGCACAAGCACACACACTCAAGCATATTAACACACTGACATGCACATACACACGCACATGGATTGCTATGTTGGGCATGCCGACTGGCGCAGGTCAGAACATACTGAAATTATGCCTTAGCGCCATTGATACAAGGGAGTTTCTTGGTACTCACCGTGCTGTCTCGTGTCACAACCCCATGCTAATCCATATTGATCTGTGATCATAGATAATGCATTTTCCTCTGTTACTACAACATGATTACTATTTTTTTTGTTATTTAGTTGCTGTTGTACATGTTCATGTGAAGTGACCGACAGAAAAGAGTCCCTGATAATGCTTTTTTTTTTCTTCTATTATTCCAAGAATTGTACTTTGAGTTAATATAGTTGTCTGACTTGTCTCTACTTCTGCTAAACTATTTTAGGTTATACTTTAATTCTTCTAACATTGTTCATCCTTCATTAAGTAATTAAACCTCCTAAGATTATCTTAAAAGCTAATGTTATAGGGTTACCTTGATGTTCTTGTAAAAATATATGTTGTTGTGTTCAGATTTGTGACCAGAGAGGCATACTTTATTCTAAATCCTATCTCATCTACTTCATTAATGCAGCATAGGAATGTAGAGCACTCTATCTTATCATACGGTAGTTTGATAAAGAATTTTAAAGGACAACATTTTATGAGTTTATCCTTTACTATCTTCACCCTTCTGTTCTAATTTTGTCTTACAACTATTTTTATGATCAACCTTTTATTTACTTTGGGATTTGTTCATGAAAAATCATTAAATCTCGACAGCATGATACTTGGCCACAAATGTTAGTTCTCATGGCCAGCATGGTCGTTCAATTTTGTGTGTGTATGTCATCTGTAGTTGCAGTTAACATGCTTCCATGTCTATTTGTTACTAAATGCATGATGACTGTTCTGATAGTCTGATGTATTGATAAGATTGCTATTCTTTTAGCTTCTTTCATCTGTTGTTTAATGATTTTTTCTTGTTGGTCCAATTCCTTGTTGTGCCATTAACATTAGTTCATGGATTACTTTTTTGTAAACTTTACAGGGGGCTTCAACCGCATGGAATATACCAATTGCTTTTATAAGTGTTATTTTGCTTCCCATTGTTGGGAACGCTGCTGAGCATGCAAGTGCCGTAATGTTTGCCATGAAGGACAAACTTGTAAGTTTCTTCGGTTTTTTGGAGTCTAATTTCTTCTGGAATTAGACATTTAACTCAACTAATCTACTTGGGTGTTCATTAGGACATTTCGCTTGGAGTTGCAATTGGATCATCAACACAAATATCTATGTTTGCGGTAAGTAAATATATCCGAATATTTTGCTCCAACAGTAGCAATTTTCTTGTCTCAGTTGATGATTGCTTCTGCTTATTATAGTGCATATATAGCTTACAAGTATTGTTTTAGGACTGATCTGGATTCAAGTAAATGAAATGAGGATCCTCTTTTGCTCTGAAAACACTAAAATGGTAGAATATATGATCTTCTTGCAGTCTAGTGAGAAGCATCATTAGTTACTTGTTAATTAATTACTGTTTAACGATTAGTTATTTTGCTAACCTTCTTGTATGTTTGCATCTAGAAGTATCAGTAAGTTACTATTGATCTACTTATAATAGTAAGATTTTTTTCGCTTACATCTCTCTCTCTCTTGTATTATATTTGCTCCTTCAGATTCCCTTTTGTGTGATAATTGGGTGGATGATGGGGCAACCTATGGACTTAAATTTTCAACTTTTTGAGACAGCAACTCTCTTCATAACTGTACTAGTTGTGGCTGTCATGCTACAGGTATTTCTGATCAGAAAAAACACACTGTTCATATGATATTTCCCTGAGTTTATTTATCTCTTCTATTCTTTGGTTTATGTAAACCTCAGTTATTATAATCTTATTGCTTGCATCCAAACTATGATAGAGATGGCATTGTCAACTTCATTTTCAGTATCCTTGTCCAACCACCAGTTCCTATTTCTTTTGCAGAAGTTTCAACTTCTGCAATAATATCCATCCTAGCAATCTCAAAGATAAATTCTGACATCCATGTTTGCAGTAATTATCCATAATTTGTTACTTTATTTCAGGAGGGAACTTCTAACTACTTCAAAGGGTTAATGCTCATACTTTGCTATCTGATAGTAGCTGCCAGTTTTTATGTACATGTCGATCCTACTTCTGCTGGTGAGTTTCTCATTCTTGGAATTCCTGCAACTATTTTATTATGATTTTTGAGAATTCAATTCAATGATACAATTATATTTTCCTTAGAGAAATACATGATTTACTTCCAAGTTTTCTCTCCATCTTTTTATGAAGTCTCTAGGACATGAGCTTGAAAATTTTCTCCTTGACCAAACAAGAATTTTTACATATTTCCTCATAGTATAACTATGAAACTGGAAGGAGGCCAACCTGTAGCTTTTCATTTCCACAGGTTGCACTACAAGAAGCTGTAATGTTTGCGAATAGTTAATGATAGCTTTGGCTTAGATAATTAACCCACCAATGATAATGTCCAAATCATCAGAATTTGATTTCAACAATGACTAATGCAATGGGATACTCTGTTTGGTTATGCAGAAGATAAACCTCCCAAGAACTAGGAGATACTAATTCATCTTTTCTGAAAGACTCGCAAGATACCACCACTTTGCTCCTGCAGTGCATCATTTACACCAAGGTTGTGCAAACCTGCTGGATTTTGCTGCCATTTGGCGTGTTGCTGGGATTTTCAGCTGAATTGTGCAGGCTAAGATGTATATGTATTACAAATCCCATTTATTCTTGTATGGATGTCTAGATTTTGGCTCTGAAGTAATTATCTTGAATAGTTGGTAATTGAATATATTTTATTCTACTTGAAGGAGAAATTTTATACAAAGAGAAACCATCCCAGCTGATGTTTTGTTAAGAGAAACCAGGAAGAGAAAATTGTCTGTTTATTTGTTAAGAGAAACCATGCCAGCTAATGTTTTGCAAAAGAAAAATACTGTCAAGTGTAAGGCTTCTAATGTGTGCTGGAATAATAACTTATAAACTTGTCTCTAGCTCTATGAGCATTAGTTTTCAAGTGTATTAAGATTTTGCTCTGTAAAATGGGCTTTGGAAAATCACTTTTAGTGTGTTTGAATTCTCTCCTAGATAAACTCAGTTCTAAGTCATTTTGTTTTCAAAGTTATTAGAGTTATTTGATTTGATTTTATTTATCTATTTAGATATATGGTGACTTTGTATAAAAAGGGCTAATGCCCCTTTTAAACCTATTCTAGGTTTGGATCTTCTATCGTTACAAAAGTAGTTAGAACTACTTCTCGACTGTAGACCAATATGTCTTGAACGTTATGATTAGGATCACTTTCCGGGCACATAAGAATTATTGCATCTTACAATCAAATGCAAGAAGAAGAAGGGAAACAAAGAAGAAGAAGAAATGTAGGGCAGTAAAATGAAAGGTCTTACATTCTTTGGTTTGGTGCAATTATAACTTATCATCTATCTAAACAATGAGTTAGTAGACTAAAGTACACTACAAAGTCAATCAAGCTGCATTACTTGGATTATTTACTGGAGGAACATTCAATAGTATCATATGTACTTGGGCTTCAAATTTTATTCACTCAAACAACTATCTCCATGTTTCTATCTCAAAAGACAATCTACATGTTCAAAGAATGATTTGTACTTGGGACTCTTTTTTTTTTTTTCAATGAACTAAAGAAAGATAATCTGCATGTATAAGAGAATCAGTTTTTAAAAGATGAATGTAAATTGAGTGGGAAATATCACACCAGATCCCCTTTTTTTTGTTGTTAAAAAGGCATTATCATGAGAGGGGGCCCAAATAGAAGAGAAGTCATCTCAGAGAATTTTCCTAGATTAGCTAACTAATCAATACATTGATTAACCTTTCTAAGACAGTGGAAAACAAAACAGATAGGTACGGTATTAAACAGTTAAAATATTAGAGGAAGTTGTATGCACAATATCATTCCTAAATTAGAGTACTTTAAAATGTCTCAGTACTTATAAAAAAAATTCAACATGATAACTTTTAGGCAGAGGCTTTATCTTTAGGCATAGCAAAAGGGGGGTATCACTAGTTTTCTCAATTGAAAAAGGCTTGATGAGTTCATCATTACAGAAAAGCTCAAGACTGGCAGAGATGACCAATCCAACATAGTGTGGCATCTAAGGGATATGTCCTAAATATTAGCATAATAATTATAAAACAAAGCCACAATATTATCCTAAGTTTTAAGTCTAATATTGAACTATCTCCAACACGTCATGTGCCTCGCATATGAGATTTCCCTCGGTAGGGGTCCATGTGAAGCCCCAAAAAGCTAGTAACATATACATCATCACCAAATAAAATTACCAAATAAAATTAAAATAGTACAAACGACCATAAAGCTCGCAAGCCACAATATGTTTATCAATAGGCCAATAGAGTGCTTAAATATAAAAGTATGTGCTAAAATTAGCTACAACAAAAGCAAAAAAAATATAACACAACAAATAAGAGAGGCATATTGCCTTATTAAATCAACTATTATAGAAGCTTCTACCGTGACTACAATCAATCTGCATCATACATCAAATATGGATAAACCCAGTGCTCAGCAAATAGCACCAACACTAACATAATTATGCATACAAAATTTTATATTATAATAAAGTTTAAACATTTACACCCAATATTGTAAGTATATAAATAGCAAATGATGACATATAGTTGAACAATCTCATACTCATCACCATACGATATGTATACTTATGTTAAATGTCACAACACATAAATGAATGATGTACTTATCCTTGATCATCTCTCTATATGTTATAAGACAAATATTAAGCCATATTATTAACATAGCTTGGCTCTTGTACATGCTACTTTTACTATATTCATCAACCCACCTGACTATCCAACTTTCAAATCACCAGCTTAATACCCCTAAAGTGTTTTAGCCTTAGTCAATCAATGGTATAATCGCTCATCACTCAGTGAACAATAGCTTGGTTGCTTGGGATCCACAAACTGAGAGCTCATACGTAGACTCTACCATATAGTGTTATATTATAATTGCTCCTCTCCTTACCGAGACTTAGGAGGTATCCGTTATTGTCAAGATGAATAAATCGCACTCCTCAAGATAGTGCATGTATGGATGCGACATGCTATCATATAAGCCAAATATCAATCATCAATAAACATAATTGAGAATATCATCATCATAAAAAAAAATTAGGTGTTGTATTGTATACATGCTATATAAGCAAATTACTAATATGTCAAGCAATAAGTACAAAATAAAAAATAATCATGTTAAATCAATATGTGCAACTATTAATCTAAAGCTACCATGTCATATGTAAACTATTCTAAAATACAACGTAATATATTGTAACAATTCACAATAGCAAGGAAATATAGTCTACTTGCCTAAATACGCTAATTTCCCAATGATAAGGCTTTCAGCCTGACCTATCTCGAATTCTAACTGATCTTAGGAAGGTCTATGATAAATATAACATTTTATTACTAAATTCACACAATAACTAATGAAAGCTAAATGACTCAATGGGATAAACATGGCTAAACATGCCCTAGATCCAAACTATATGGACTCGAGCCTAGCAAGCCTAACCCGATTCTCAAGGGCTTGGGCTCGGGCCAAGAAAGCACAACCTAGCACATTCAACTTTACGCTAAGCTAAACTAGACTAAGCAACTTGAGTTGGAGTCTGGATAATCCAAACGAAAGGGCTCCTCCCTTTTCTTTCCCATCTCACTCTCATCTAAGTATCCATTGGGAGATAGAGGTGATCATTAGACTAGTTAGGCTAGGTTTGGGCGAAGCTTTTGGGCTGACCAGATTTAAATATTTATTCACGGCCCGAATCACCGATCAATAAGCCTAGACTAGGTTCAGGTCGGGATAAAATACTATTACTTATTACCGCCCACTAGCTCATTAGATATCAGACCTGGACCTGGCATAACGGGCCTAGCATAATGGGCCAAATTTAAAAAAAAAATTGTATCTTATCGAGTAGAGCATAATGCGGCTCCATGAAGATATTTTTTATAGGAATATACTTATATATTGATATCCAGTTTATTTAATATCCAATATAAAATTAAAAAATAATGTGAATAGATATGCATAACAAGTCGAGCCACAAATAGATATAATAGATTGGACGAACAAAGATCTAGCCCATGCCACCCATCACCATCTTCGGCTTGGGTCAGGCTTAGCCCAGTTAAGGTTGGGCGAGTTTGGGTTGGTCGGACCCTATGATCACCACTAGTGAGAAGAGAAGGTCGATAACCATCTATGGCTGATTGGCCAAGAGAAACTAGAGGGAAAATGGGGAAATCATCGAGGGATGCAATCGCATTTGGACAAGGCCCCATAATAATGACAACGAAGGTAAAGAAAACTAAGGAGGAGATTGAGATGGCTCTGACATAATAGTGTGACAAGGCAACACTATCATGCTATGGGTTAAAATGAAGGTGACTGGGAGGGTGATTGACAATTAACCATATTCTAAAATGGATAGCAATAAGAGTTCATGTTGGTCAAACTGGGGCAAAGAAGAGCACCACCAATAGGCCTACCCAGCCATCGTTGACTATAAGGAGGCTTAGGTCAAAGTAGCTCACCTAGGTAAATTGTCAAACCTTAAAAGTCTTCAACTTGGAGCACGTTGGCCGACCAAATCCACTTCTCAATCTGGCAGTGAGGAGCAACATAGGACCTCAATCAAAGTGGCGAACCACTATCTAGTAGGGAGGAGAAGAGGAGGCCTCATTGATGGCTGTAACATTGGTATTGCCACTGAACTTCAGCCATGGCGGTAAATCGGAGGAGAGGAGAGCACTTAGGGTGGGGGTGGGTGAAAGATATGCTTGACTGTGAGGAAGGAGACAAAAAGGAAAAAAGAATAAGAGAGAGAAAGAGAAAGAGAGAGGTGGCATGCTGTGCTCAACTCGAGGTAGCTGCATGCCACTAGTAGCATACTATAGAGCAGGCTAGAAGCGAGGGCCAAGGTGGCAAAGAAGAGAGTGCATGACCCACTTGAATTTTTTTGAGGTGTTATAATTCTACTTGTCATAAATAAAATTTTAACTCTAAATTTTCTTACTTGCCTACCATCTACCACCTACCACCGTCAAATCGAAGGTGGTGCTAAACTTGCAACCTATCCTCTCGCTCCTAGAGGCCACCTCCGTATGGTTCCTCTAAAGCATGTTACTAGAGGTATGATAGTAGCCCTCATAGTCTTCACTCTTTCTAACAAGCATATGATTTGATTGCTTCTCTCATCTTGCATAACACATTCAGTTTTCCGATCTTAGCCGACAGTCATTGCACCCACTTTGGCTCTACCTTAGTTACCGAAACTTTTATGCTTCGTGATACATTTATTATTATCTAGTATTACGACATTCATTTCTAATTGAGGCAGATTTTTTACTCTTGTCAGCACGGTCAAGGGTATCCACAAGGCCTCTTGGTCAATTGCTGGATCTTTGGGGATTATAATAATATTTTACCCTCCTTTTCTTTTGTCTCTCATGTTATTCGTGATGCTAATCGTTCTGCGGATTGGGTAGCTAACACTGGTTAGGAAAGGGTTCTCTCTAACAGTCTTTATAAGGGAGGTTCTTGAGTAATGACATTGTTTCTTCTTCTTCTTTTAAAAAAAAAAAATCCGTTAGCTCTTCACGCTACAAAAAAAGAACCATTAGTTCTTCACTGGACGGGTCAAACAAGTAATGTGATCTTATGTCATGTCCAGGGGGACGTTAGCAGTTTTTACCTAACAACAGGGGGTAAAATATAAAATTACCACTTCATATTTCTCGCTAGGTTATCAACTTGCCGACCTTTCCGCCGAAAAAACAACGAATCATACGATTCGACCAGCAGTGAATTCCTCGGTCCTCTAATGGGCGTTTTCTTGCTTTTTCAAGCGACGTAAGCCCCGTGAAACGGTTAAACGTATCAATCATCCCGTTCCTATTTCCCTTTTTGATCTCTCGGACTGCGAGATGAAGCAAATGTAGTAGTTTTATACGCAACCAGAGGGGTTGCAAAAGCCAAAAGGAGGGAGCTTTTTAGATCATTAGAGACCTTATCCGGCAAAGTAGACAGACAGGAGGAGAAAAGTACAGTTCTGAAGAATATTGTCATGCAATTTGCAATTTGCCTTGGTTACTGATGCTTTACTGTTGCAATTTGATTGGAATTTGCAGATGGGGGATGAGAAAGAGAGGTATACAGTGGATGATGCACTCATGTCCTTGGGGTTTGGGAGATTCCAAGCCCTAGTTCTTGCTTATTCTGGCATGGGTTGGGTTTCAGAAGCTATGGAAATGATGCTACTTTCGTTTGTTGGCCCAGCTGTTCACGCAGAGTGGAAGCTTTCTTCTCATGAAGAGTCTCTGATCACAAGTGTTGTTTTTGTTGGCATGCTAATAGGGGCATACTCTTGGGGCGTAGTTTCAGATAACTATGGAAGGAGGTAAATTTTTTTCTTTCTTTTGGGTACATCTGACTTCATTGATATTCTTGTGATCAAATAATTGTTATGACTTCCTTTTTTTTAATTAATTCCTCTTGTTTCTCATTGAATAATACACTTCTAACGATTTTCTAACAAAAAACCCATATCTCTGGTGAAATTATTGGAAACGAGAGAGCCAGAATTAGGGTCATATATGCTGGATTTTAATTGGTAAATTTGGTAGCTTCCTTACCAGTAATATGGATATCATGCTGAAAACACAATTGACTGCGGAATAAGCTTCAAAAAGCCTATTATATAAAAAAAGTTCAGGCTAAGATGTCGTTAGATTGACCTATTTCCGATAATAACTAAAGATTTTGCGGAGATGTCTTACACCTACAAAGGTATTATTACTCTTTTTCAGGACAGGGTTCCTCTTTACGGCACTGGTTACCAGTGGAGCTGGTTTCCTCAGTGCCTTTTCACCTAATTATCTCTGCTTAATCGTCCTCCGTTTTATTGTTGGTGTGGGATTGGGTGGTGGGCATGTCCTTTCTTCTTGGTTTTTGGAGTTCATTCCTGCTCCAAACAGAGGTACTTGGATGATTGTTTTTTCCTCTTTTTGGACTATTGGCACAATCTTGGAGGCTTCACTTGCATGGGTATGGTTGCTTTTCATTCTATTGGTTCGCTTTCATCTAGTTGTATAAGAAATGTCTCTTGACACATTCTTTGTTGTGAATCCTATATTTCTTTTTTTTTTTATTTCATATGAGTCAATATTTGAAGCTCCATGTACTGATATTCCTATATGTTAGCAGTCCCCCTCATAACGTTAAACATTTCAAATGGAACATAACAAGCATTTTTATGTTCTGTCCTGTTCCTTTTCCTGATCTAGCCTTTTTCTACAGGCATCTCTGTTTTGATTGTTTTTCTTTCCACCTTAAACCATGACAATGCTTGGTTTTTGTCTTCACAACAAGGACAAAATTCTAGAACTATCTGAATGCATTTTCTAGCTGGTTCTCCAGATATGATCTTTCTTCATTCAAAAGATAGACTACCTCTTCGCATTGTTATATATCATCTCTGATGCCAAAATTTATTACTTATTAACTGTTTTTATGGTGAGTATTCACCTCTTCGCATTGTAATATATCATCTCTGATGCCAAAATTTATTACTTATTAACTGTTTTTTGTGGTGAAGTTGTTTAAATCCACTTACAATCCTGGTTGAAAGTTGTTTTTTCTCCAACTCAACCAATTAAAATTTTCTGGTTTAGAATATAAAATTCATCAGGGAAGTAGACTACTCAAAAATTTCTATGGTGTTGAAAGTTGTTTTTTCTCCAACTCAACCAATTAAAATTTTCTGGTTTAGAATACTCTCATGCCATATTCCCCCTTTATCAATATGTTCTGATTTTGCAGGCTATCATGCCAATATCAAATTGGAGGTGGTTACTAGCTGTATCCTCCCTACCGTCCTTCCTTTTGCTAATTTTCTATGGTGTTGCACCCGAGTCGCCTAGATATCTCTGCATGAGAGGCAGAACACAAGATGCAGTGCATGTTTTGGAAACAATGGCTAGAATGAATAGCTCACTTCTCCCTCCTGGTATTCTTACTTCTGCTAAGAGAACAGAGGTTGATGATATCCTTAATTCTTCAGAGGCCATGCATCTTATTACACTTGAAAAGCATGAGTCCATAACTGATGAGGATAAGATCTTGAAAATCACAGGCATCAGTGCATTATGTCAGCTTTTGTCACCTAAGTTAATCAGATCAACTCTCCTTCTCTGGATCGTTTTCTTTGGGAATGCTTTCGGATATTATGGCATCGTCTTGCTAACCTCCAAACTGAGTGATGAGAATAGGAGCTGCAGAAAAAATGAAATGTACTCAAACCACCTTCAGGATACCAACTTTTACATGGATGTATTCATAACTAGCTTTGCAGGTATGGTTTTCTTAACTCTATTCTTTGTTCTCCCTAATAGTAACAATTTAAGCAATTTTCTATTTAGTAAAGTCTAACTATGTAACATCTGAAAATTTTTCTTGCATCAGAGATTCCTGGGCTGCTTGTTTCAGCTGCATTAGTGGACAGGGTTGGTCGCAAAATTTCAATGTGGGCAATGCTTTTCATAAGTTGTGCTTTTCTAGTTCCACTGTTATTTCATCAGAAAGAAGCAATAACAACTACTCTTCTATTTGGTGCTCGGACATGCGTCACTGGAAGCTTTGATATTATTTATATATTTGCTCCAGAGGTAGCATGCTTCACTGTGTTTGATATTATATTTGTGAAAGTTATTTTTTACAATTCAGGATGATTGATTGTTGAATAAATGGGTAAAGTAACATACATAGAATTATTTTCATTTGTGGACTACTACATGGGGGAGAATTCAATGTACGGATAACATACTTAGTGTAATACTATTTTTGCATACATATGTGGCATATGTGTAGTATATATAGGATTGGCTAAGAGCCAGTCATAAGGCACATTCTCCTTAAGCTCATACCCCAATACAGAAAGTCAAATTTATCTGTTAGTGCATGATATCTTCACATTCCAAGTAAAATAGACTTGAATTTCTGTTCCACTTGAATATTTGTATCAAATAAAGAATATGATCTACTTTGAATATGAAATAGAATTATCTAATATCGATATATCTGGTCCAGAGATTGTGAGATAGATTTGCAGATTTTCTTCTCTATAAGCTCATTGTCAAACTACAGAAACATGTTAAAGCTGATGGCTCATCTTGTTGCATGGACACTGATATGTTTGGCATAATGGCATGTGGCTATAATTTCTCTTTCTAATTATTTTACCACAATTATCTGCAACTGGCACAAATGCAGCGTTCATTCTACACCTAGGACCTAACTTTCTATCAGCAGTCCTCTATGCGAGATTGGCCCGGTCGTCATGTATCTAGATTATGTAGCATCATCTACATAACTGTGCCTGTGCCAATAATACGTATATTCATGTATTTTACCTTGATTTCTATACTTGCAACCTTTTTTTTTTTTTGTTTTCTGGTATGTGCATATGTGATCCTTTTCAGCAGCTGTGTACTTGTTAGGATAACTCAAGATTACGGTAGACTGGATCTTTTGTAGTTGTAAGTTATCTTTTGCACCCTGCCTGTGGTAAACTAGAATTAGAAGTGGTACTCTCCACTAATAAAAGATCCTGCAAGGGAATATAGTGATAGGGTTTATATATAAAGAAAGAATGAAGAAAACACTGTATCTTAAATATCTAATGAACCTTAGTTGGCAAAGTGATCTCTTTACACAGGATTTCATTAAAGTTTGATGAAAAATTATGGCTTACTTACAGCTTTCTCCAGCATATATGGATGACCAGCAGTCGCTTATTATTTTAGTCATTTCACAATGCAAATTGCAGACTTATTTGATGCTAATTTTTTTCTCTTTACTTTGTCTTCCTGTAATTTTCTCATGATGCAGTGGTCTAAATTTGTGCTTAGTGGGCAATAGCTCTATGACTGCTTAGATATGCTGTTATTGAATCAAATGTTCAAATTTCTCCTACTTGAGGAAATTTAATGTGACTTATAAAACCTTTGATCTCAGTAAAGTTCTTTTGTCTTCTTTGTAGACATATCCAACATCAGTCCGCTCAACTGGTCTTGGAATTGCGAGTTCCGTGGGGAGACTTGGAGGGGTTGTTAGTCCACTTGTGGCTGTTAATTTGATAGAGAGCTGCCATCAAATGGAAGCAATTCTTCTATTTGAATTCATACTCTTTCTTGCAGGATTGGCTGTAACTTTCTTCCCTTTTGAGACAATGGGCCACGATCTAACTGATTCTGTAAGCAGTTCCAACTAGTTGGCGTGTGTACTACAATGCTTTCTTATGCATTATATATCTATATCTATATATATATATATGTGTGCATAAGAACAGGAAATATTATATTCTTTACAAAGAAACTGATTTGTGGACCTTCAGAATGTTTAGTCTTGCATGGCTGTCTCCACTGGAGATTTCGCAGTTGAATTTAAAATACAACTGAGGGGGGGTTTAAGTCTTTGCTTCACAATAGATCCAATAAAATAAGCCTTTAGATTCTGATGTCCTCCTTGAAACTCTAATAAAATAAGCCTTAAGATTATGATGCCCAACTTGAAACTCCAATAAAATAAGCCTCTTAAGATTATGATGTCCTCCTTGAAACTCCAATAAAATAAGCCTTAAGATTATGATGTCCTCATTGAAACGTGGGCATTATCTATTTGATCCTCCTCTATAAACAGATCACTTTTATGAGGCCTCTTGGGTGTGGAACAACAAGATCAAAATAGATAACTATGCCATAGAAAAGCAGAGACTAAGCTAACAAAAGATGTGCTCATATCATGGACTGCAAAGCTTTAATTCACTAATAGAGATTATATAAATATCAATTTCTAAACAACCATCTCTCCCAAATATAATAGAGGTATGCTCTCTCCAATACCGAAGCTTTTTTAATGTATATATATATTGCTGTGTAAACCGCCGAACGATATATTCAACTATTAATATACATTTATCATTTTCATGTACCTAAAATTGCTCATAAATATGGCGATTCCTATTAAATAAAATTGCTAACTCAAACAATAATTATATATATAAATTATTTTATGTGGATAGGAAGTCGCATAGTCCCGTAAATAAGTTTAGAACTCATCTCTTAAATACAATCAATGTTTGGTGAGTAACTTCGAAACCTTACGACATTGTTGGAAGGCCTATAGAATGATGGAAGTGGCACGCCCTTGTCAAGTATGCAAGAGGTTGGATACTTGGAATTGAGCCAACTCTCCAATGGTTGGTTTTCCTTGTTGTAAATTGGTATTAATAAATGGGTTTCTTTCTTCAATGTTACCTCATGAACTAGTGATATGCTATTTGGGTTCTATGATGCCTGAAGGTAGCCGGGGGATAATTCATTGAGATACAAAGAAACTAGTTTGAGAATTTGGAATAAAAAATAGGGTCACTAAAGTCTGGAGGTACTCATGTTAATTGGATGAAAGATTTTTTTTTTCTTCTTTAAATTAAAAGAGCTATTTAGTAATTGGAACAGTATATATATATATATATATCAAATTGTCACCAAGATAATGCTTTTAGATGCCCTTTGTTTATGATGATTTTGTAGCATAAAAATTAAGGGATCATTCACTTGTCTAATAACTTTCATGTTAGTTTAGATATGCTCATTTTTCAAACTTTCATGAGAGAGCTAGAACTAATTTTGGCTACTATGATGTTTGATTATAAGCCGGTATATTAATATTATTACACTTGATGCAGAGGATCCAGAGAAGAGGAGAGGAGAGGAGAGGAGAGATGAGAAATAGGAAAGATATTGAGGAATGATCAATGATAGTTGAGAAAGAGCAAAATCACTAAATCTGATAATAATTTTTAAATATAAATTATTTTTAGTTCAGTGACTTATGTGAAAATTTGAAAGTTGCTAAATAAACCACTAAATTTAGGGAGAAATTTTCATATAAATTATTGAACCGAAAAATAAATTATATTTAAAAGTCTTTTTCTTGTTCAACTTATATGAAAACTTATTTTCCTTAAATTTAGCAGCTTATTTAGTGACTTTTAAATTTTTAGATAATTGGGCTCACATAATCTGGCATCTAAGTTTTGAAATGTATATTAGATGCATAAAAAGAAAATTAAGAGGCCTAGTTTGGTAAAAAGAACTCAAGCTTTGAGTATAATAAAATCGGGTCATTGTCAAGCTACAAATCATTTTGAGCATGAGCAGTGTTCTCCCTGAACGAGAATATGAGGCTAAATCACTCTGTTTAAGGTGAAATGTATATATTAGTCAAGATAAATGCATGATCGTTAATTCATACAATCCATCTTTTATTTCTAAAGGCAAATTTTCACTCGTTGTCAGGCATACAAATACGGTGATAGTTGCATCACTAAATTATTATTAAGTTTGGTAAAAATTTAGAAAAGAAGAGGATTTGTTATGATTTTAACAGAAATAAAAAGCCAAAATTGAAATTTCAAACTTTCGAAACTTCCCCATAACTTTTTTATTTTTATTTTTAAAAGCAACAGAGAGATGCTTTTGCCTTTTATTTTTAATCTTTGAGAAGAATCATTGAATGATCCATTGAACAAACTTATGTGAATTCTGTCGTAGTGACAAAATTCTAACTTGTCCCTCGCCAACAATGATCTCCTTGTGCGACTTGAAATTTGAAGTGCTCGTCGAGCGTCGGACTTCATAGCATTCCAATATTCTTGTAGTGATTCATCAGGCGAAAAACAAATATGGGGCGGGATAGATTTCAAGAGGCACCATATCCATAGACGAGGACCCTTCGTTATAATACTAAAAATGATATGAAACATGGTGGAGAAAATAAGGTGGCAGCAAAAATAAGAAAATAGAGGAGGAATGAGATTTAACACCTCTAGCCTAAAAAAGGGTTTCGCACCAATTTCACTAAAGAGAGCAATAAAAAATCTACATTAACCTCAAGAAAACATAAGTCTGTATATAGATCTACAATGAGAATAAGCTAAAGACACTTTAGACAAATAAAAAATACAAAACCTCTAAATGTCCCATAATAAATAAAATGATATTATCTCTCGATCAAAATCAAATCCCTACAAGTGTATCATCAAATGTCAGCACCTCCTATATCAGTATATAAACCATCGTGTCCTATCAGAGATGTTCGCATCAAAATGTCTCTTTCTGACATTTGAAAATCACCACCTTTTCCAATATAATTGCAAAACAACACATTTACATACAAATAGAGTATCAGTAAGTTTGTTAAACCACTTGCAAATTGCTTTAAAGATGTGAGATATTGGATGTCAACAAGTTTAGCATGTCAGTTCGTTGTAACCTAACTCTTGAAGCTATACTGGTAATATAGTTTCATGCCATACACAATAATTTATCTATTGCTCTCTCTAAAAATAAACATTTAATCTATCTGAATGAGAAAAAGAAAACAACTCAGAAACAGCAATAATTTAGCCAAGGAATATCACTTTACTGACAACATCTTAATGTTCAATTAGAGGCATCTCATTAGCTAACTTATACCACTGTTTCTTAGCTTCTATTCAATGATCACTGATAGTATTACTATACTCACTCCAGCTAGGGAACATGGTGTGCAGAGGGAGGAAATATTTGTCGCCTGATTCATCCTGATCCGAGGATTTACAATTCGCTCTATTTGCAGCACATAAGATCCTTCAATTAATCTTAGGCTTTGGACGCCTTGGTTTGAGGACAAACCAAAGTATTGCAAAGACGACGAGAAAAGCTGGAATGGTTGTCAAGTCTAACTCAATGTCAACTTTCCTTTCACGGGTACAATGGATTGGATGCAATGTAGAAATGGTGGAATTAACAGCACTGGCAAACCTGCAAAAGCAGCGGTGTAAACACAGTCAGTGATAAATCAACCTTTTTTTAGCATTCGAAGGCACAACTTCTTACAAACTTGGGTCGGTGTCAACTGAAAGCAATTTGGTTCAGCAAAGACTCCAACCCTTGGTTGGGCATCAACATTAATATGGACTCTTTATCTTATTTACATATGTCTAAAGCAAGGTTGTCCATGCCACGAATATAGACATCTCTGCTAGAGGCGATCTGGCACTGAGAACTGCCTCCTAGAGGAGGTCCATAATGGCAATCCTCAAACGATCTGCTGCAATGAATCACTGAAGATATTTGCTGGCAGTAATCTTCTCTCAAAGATAATCTAATATTGAGAAGCACCTATAACAGAGTCTTATCTCTCTTCTCTGAAACAACAACAATTGCAGAATAGTGCGGTGACTGCAGCATAGGCAAGCGATCACAACGACAAGGTGGGAGGTGTAAAGTGACATTGATATCACAACTGAGTTATTGTGCCAACAAATGTGTCACAGCAAAAGACATGCCATGCGGCACTTACAACCTTGGTTTTTGTTAAACAGACACATCAACTAAATTAATCACATATCACGAAATTAGCTCCAAACCTCAAAAGGAATGCCATCAAGTTTCATTTTGTTTGAAGAATTGTCGACCTCATAAATTAATTTTCTAATAGATTTATAACTTAAAAGTACATGTTTGATTCTAATGACAATTCTGGATGTATTTTTTGCAATTTCCATCAAATAAAGTGTGAAAATAAATACCTACCTATCATCTTTGCTTCCTTCACATTTTTGTCCTTACTAACATACCTAAGTTCTTACTCTTTCCTTCTTAAGCTTGAGCAAACTTGAATATCATTTTATCCATTGTTTAAACTTAACTTGGAATTGAGTTTGCCCTAGGAAAAATAGACATGATCCTACAGAAGACATGAAACAGTTGATAAAATCTCCTAACATAAAAAAAGAAAATAAACCTGCTTATAGCTAGAGGAGTAAAGTTAGATATAAGTCAGATCAACAGCACAGTTACCAAATGATCCACAAAACCATTCTGACCAGGTTCATACAATTAGAAATACTACATAAAATGTAAACTTGAAACTCTAAGAAAACAATAAGACATTTCAAATATCAAATGCGCCAAATGTGGTGAAAACATTAAATGACTGACCCTTGCGAAGCATCCTCAAGCAACAATAGAAGTTTGACCGCGTCGCCAAAACGCAGCCCACCAGATATATGAGAAATCTGCAGAAACAAAAATAAGCAAATAAGACTAACAAGAATGGTGCATGATCAATACAGTACTATGATATGTGCTTACTCTTCTCCACAAACTAACAACTGAATTGTACTTTTCAACCATCACCCGCTCCTGAGTCTTGAATAGCTTGAAACCTTGCGCAGCTATATTTTGTTAAGTTCTCAACATATCATGTCATCACAAATCCCAGGAGAAATTGGATGTGATCTTAGATATGGCAGATTCAAACCGTGAAGATGCAGGTAATTGCGAATGATAATGTCATTAATTACATGGTATATGCAACTAAGAATCCAAGGAGGAGGTTGATCTACTACATGCCGTGTAGTCTGAACTACAAGTGAGATATAAGTTTATAGGATCATGGAAGTTGTTGATGCATCTTCAGAACAACCAGAGGTAAAAAAGAAAGATGATGACTGCCTCTTGTAAATTGAATCACCTGTTGCTTTTTCAGCATATTCATTCAGAAAATAAACTGAGCAAGCAATAGATGGTTCAATTTACCAAGTACGATAGACTGATATTCTTTTTCCCTTGTTTGTCTCATTAGATTGCACCGACCATTTTAGAAGCTTATAGAAGAGCACATTTGGACAGGAAAACCAAGCTATAAGCATCACTGTTGTGATACTTGAATGCGATCACGATCAGTAAGGAACTATAGCGTCAAGCTTAGGATCAGTTCATCTAACTTCTTAAAGGAATAAAAATAGTCAGTGGATCTTCAAAATCAGTACAATAATCGAGTGCTGTAATCAGATATTTTCAAAAAAAAAAAAAAACATTAATTTGATGATAGTTTTTTCTATGTGCACCTCGAGATCGAAAACAGGTTTGCACTTTAGTTATAGTGAAAGCATACTCATTGAAGTGTCTGCAACATAAACACTAAATGGCTTCTTTCCTGTCACACCTTAATGAGTGAAATAAATCTCGCTGCAGCATGCTAGAATTCCAAGAGAACCAGAAAAAGGAACCTAGAGTAGATATTTGTTAAGCAATAGAATAGAGTAAATAGTGGATCTAAATCAATGCTCACAAGTAAATAGGGTGTACGTCCAAATAGTACTACTGCTCTTTTCATAAATCTAAGGTGACTACAACTACATATCTATGTATCTGTTGGCAAATAAAAAATAGGATAATTCTCTTTTCACCCTCTGAACTATTACTAATTTTCACAATAACTCCATAATTTTTTTTGATACACACTGACCATCTGAACTATCAGAAATATCTCAATTGACCACTTCCATTAGTTTTGTCTATAAGTTACCATATGCTAGTCACGTGACAACTAAATGGCCAAAATACCCTTATATGCATGTGACAACTTAAAATAAAATTTTATAATAATTAAAATACCCTTAAAGAAAACCACCGATCTCATCTTCCTCCTCCCTCCATGTCTCCTCCGGCGCCGACCACTACGCGTCTCCTGTCTCGCTCCTCCTCCACGTTTTTCCCTCACCTCTCCTCCTTCCATTACTATCAATTCCTTCAATTTCTTGTGAGAATCCATAATCCACTGCCATTGCTACCTATTCCAATCTTATTCCTACTACAAATCCAATAATAAAAACCAAAATAGATACAGACAAAACAACCATCATAGAGGTGAAGTTTTTCCCCCTAAAAATTCTCAAGATTTTCTCCTAATTTCAACCCAGCCCACCTTCTTATGACTCCAAATTCATGAAGAAGAGGTAAAGGTGGAGTCATGGAGATCTAGAGAGCCGTCCCGACGTGGCCAAGAAGAGAAGAGAAAGAATATCCCAACTTGACACCGCATGATAAGCCGACTGGTGGCGAGGTTGCAAGACGAGATGGAGCACATAGGCAGGTGTGGAAGATGGGTTGCCATCACCCATTGCCCCGGCATTGCCGTCACCTTCCTCTTCAAGCCCTTATCGCCGTCAACCTCCTCTCCGAGCCCGTCATTGCTCTCTTCTCTCTCTCTCTCCAAATACCTCAAGTTTGGGTAGTAAAACAATGAAGGGGAGGAAGATGACAGAAATGGTTAGAAGGAGAAATAGGGATCAGGGGCAATGAAGAAATTTAAAAAAAATTAAAATATTTTATATTAGCTAAGCCACTTAACTATTATGTCATTATAAATGGGGGTCAATGTATACCAAAATTTTTTTATCAGGGAGTCATTGTGGAAATCGGTGATAATTTAGGAGTGAAAAAGAAATTATTTTATAAAAAATTCAAGCCATCTCTAGAAAGTACCAACTATAATTATTAGAAATGGACAAGACGCTTACCCAATTAGAGGTTGAGTCACTAGAAACTATTGGTCGAACAAATGGGTTACTTGGTCAGGCCGCCGATTTATCTACAAATATTTTACATATTTGAATAATATATATAATTCTAAGTAATTTTAAAAACTATAAAAGTAATATTGTAATATAATTGTAGTTCTTCTTTTAGTTAGATAGTTTTAAAATTAATATTTACATTTAAGTATATCAAACTATATGACTTCTACAAAATCATATCTTACTTATACTTCTAAATTTATAAAAAAAATATTAACTTTCACTTTAGGACTAAAGTACTCTTAAGGAAAATAATACAATAACTTAGAATTAAGATATGATTACTAGGTAATTTTGGAAAAACTGAGCAACCCAGTCGTTTTCGGAAAACTCGTCTTGATTGCACGGTTCACTCGTTGAACCATCAGGTCAACTGGTTTTTAACAGGCCAATTGTTTTTTTCAGTCCTTTAATAAAACCAAACTAGCTTGGTGGTTTGTTCATTGGTTTACCGGTTTGATCCGATTTTGATAACTATGGTTCTAACTTCTAACAAAGATTCAGAGAAGTGATAAAAAGAGTATAACTTATACATTAAGCAGATCAGATCGCTTATGGGGTATCAATTCATCTATTGTGATCCTAACAGCTACCGAGCACTTCACTCTTGCATATGCTTTCCATGAAGAGCGACCTGATGATGACCAAGAAAGAGGAAAAAAAGAAAACAATGAGAACAAATTCCCATTTTCAAACTCGTCTAGGAGTTTTCACATCCAATGCAATTGATAGCATTCTAGAGAAATAGTCAATCATGAGTCGCTATCATATAGAATGATCACATCCTACAGATCACTTCTCAATATAATGAACAATGTGCACATGTATCCTACTAAACGAAGACAATGAAAACATTATGAAATTTTATATCATTAAGAATACTCAATAAATAATGCTCTAACTAGCTTAACAAATTTATGTTGTACCAAGATAAGGATACTAGTTTTCTCCATTATCAGCCGGTGAATTGCTGCATTGACTACTTGAAGAGATTCCTCAATGGCAGTAGTTATATAGCTCCGAGCAATCACATCTGATTGAAACCGCGAAAGTTGCCAACCTTGAGAAGTAATTGACATTGGATTGCAACCTACAGACCATGTCCAATCCTAAAATTGACATAATATTTAAGTCTAAGATCAAATCATCAAATTGATTGACAGATGAAATTACAAGTTATCAGAACAGAAGTTAGTAGAAAGAAAAATAAAAGAATGTAAATGAACACAGCATAAAAGTTCAAGAACCTGAAATAAGGGAACAAATGAATAAATAAATAAATAAATAAATAAGCATATACTAGTCCTAAAAAGTGTGATGGCATGGCTTGCCCCTTGGCAAGTGGTCCTTGGTTGGAGTGGAAGAAATTTGAAAACAACCTCTTCAGTAATAAGGGTAAGGCTATATACATCTCACATTCTATCCTTGCATTGGCAAACGCCTCATGCACTGAACATAGTATTATAAGGCAACAAAGACCGCACACCGCCCCACTAATTGAGAAGGCTGCGGAAGAAGGCGGGCTGGACACTTTGACACCACGGCTGGGTAATCTTCTTCGCCCCCAAGTTCACATGCGGTCCAACTCTTCTTCGCCATCCTCTTCAATCTCCTCGATCTCCTCTTCTTCTTTCCTCCTCGCTAGAGTCATCAATTCCAAGAAGGCAGCACCTGCACTAAACTCGCAAACCCCTCTCTACCGCACTACTTCTCGATCCTATTTTCTCTCCCTAAGGTAGTAGTTTAGAAGGAGGTGAGAGGAGACTGGACTGCTTTGTAAAAGCAGGGTTTGGGAATCGCATCATGTAATAAGTGCTGCACGAGATAATGGCAGCGTACGTGCTAATAAATGATACAATCTTGACTGAGTTAGAATCTGAGCCTGAGTTAGCCTGAGCCAACGAACTAATTGAGATGGTTGAGTCGAGTCATTTGTTTATTATGTTTGGTTTAATCATTTACTTATTTAATTAACTTGAGTTTATGTAGGGTTCAGTCAGAACCAATTTACAATTTGTTTTAGTTGGGTCTTAACAAAGTCAGCTAGTCAAGCCAAGTCGGTTAGTCGGATTAAGTGGAGGCAGCCCTTATTGAGTCATGCATCAATTGATTTAGGTCTAGTCTTTCTTCTTCTCCTTCACCTCTAAATTTTCCTCCCCGTCTCTCTTTGCCCAAGCCATCCCTACTTCCCTCACGGCATTTGTCCTTGCCACCGCTACCGCCTGCCAATCATAATCCTTAGTCACCTTCTGCATCCGTAAGCCAACACCACCATCATTTGCCAAGCCACTACCACTATCTTACTCGGCTACCCTACCAACTTCACCACCAACAACAAGGTTAGCCTTCACCATAGCCGAACATCACCTTCTGCCCTCCACCACACCACCACCACCACCATCAAGCTGCCGCAGCCACCAAGCAGCTGCCAACTTTTCCCGGTTCACTGATCCTTCCCAATCTCCTAATAGTCATTTTCCTTGCTCCACCAAAGCCAACTCTCTAGCATACATCTCTCCTACCAAGATTAGCCACGTCCCTACCTTGGACGTGCCTCCCCACACACCAAGGTTGATGAAACCCTAGTCAGCCCAAGGCCCAACTGTGTAGGCTATTGTGGGCCAGCTAGGGCTTTCAACCATTAAGTCTATCCATGACCCAAGCCCTATCTAAACCCTAGCCCATCTCTAGTTAATAAGCCCAAAGCTTCCTTCCATAGCAAATTTCAGCCCAAGATTCCACCTGTAAGGGACCAAACCAGCCCAAAATCATTGCTTAACCTGGCAAACTTGCGTCACCCCATCAAATTCCAGTTATGAAGCACGAACACTTCAAATAACATGCTGTGTCCGTGTCCAACACTTGTCAAACACATATTGGACATATGTCAGATACATATACAACGTATCCAATATCTAAGAAATTATGAAATAAATTCAAATACTTCTTAGACAGTCATGGATAATCCTGAGACATTTTTTTTTAGGCATAAGATTTATCATATGCTATAAAAGTTTATAATAAAAATTATCTATTGCAGGAATTCCTATTAATGCTATAGAAATATAATGCAGCAATCATAAGTTATTGGCTTAGTGCATCTAAGAAAATTAATTTGAACGCAAATTATTGTAAAATCACAAATTCACTATGCCATCCATTGTAGTTAAGTAATGAGAGTTAGTTATGTATTATCATAATATTGAATTGTATTATTATATATTAGCATTATCATTTTTGACTTTGTGGTATTGTGTAGATTTAATTTTTCTCTCATGAATAATTTATGCATGCCTGTGTATTTATATTATAAGTTCAAAAAAATATTTCTTTAGACATATCAATAATATATATAATTATTTTATTTATTTATTTTGCCGTGTCCCAAACGTATCATGTCATATTTTTTTCAAAATTTATCATATCCCCATGTTAGTATTATGTCATATCCGTGTCTCGTGTCTATGCTCGTGCTTCTTAGTTCTCAACCCTCTCCATAGCCGTCTCAATAAGACCTAAACTCATTCTCTAGTCAAGTGACAAACTCATATTTGTACCAAAAAGGGGATTGGACAGTCAAAAGCCCTATCCGGCTAGATCTAGTCCAGCCAACCAGCCTATTCTGAGACGGGGCTTTCTTAAATGTCCAAATCTTAAATCTCATATCTCTTGAGCCATGCCTTGCCTAAACCTTTCCTAGAATTGTCTCACATTGCCTTAATCATTCGGGGCTCACGGACTCACCACCTATAGAGTGAGACGCGCCCTTAGCCTGAATCAACCTTGTGCGCACAACTAGGCCAAATAAGATACCTTCAACTTTGGGCTATCCTAGCATTTGGTTGAGAGAACGTATGAATGAGCTTACAATAACCTAGGGAAGGGAGACTTTACTATATGATGTAGTGCAATCTAAAGATCAATTTGCTAAGGGTCTCTTCTAAGATAATGAATATATACCAAAAAGTTCAGATTGGAATGAGCCGATCCTTTTGATGAATCCCCTAAATAGGGATGGGGAAAGGCGAGTGAGCAAGTAACAGCCCAATTCATGTAAAGTCAAATGCTCCCAAACCTTTGGTCTGCAATAAAAAATAAAAGCACATACTCCTCTCTATACTTATAATCAAGGTTCCCAGTTTCAACCGATCCCGATCCTGGCCGAAACCAGCCGGTTGAGCTAGTTTCCGCTGTGGGGTATATACCGTTTTGGCCAATCCCGCCCAAAACGGATAGGGAATGGGTGGGATCCAACCTAGACCCCACCCCCACCTGCCTCTCTCTTTTCTTTCTTTCTCTATTCGTTCTCACCTCTTCCGTCAGCAACCAAGTAGATCTCTGGCGATCAAAACCTCCGGTGACATTCTTCGACGACTTCAGATGAGTTTTTCTATTAATTTTTTTCAGTTTTTAATTCCTCTTTCTTTCTCTTTCCTGTATCGAGTAGATCCAACGACCTCTACTATTGCTGCTATGGTGAAGCAGTAGCACCAATTGCTGAGAGCTTGTGAGAGAGAGAGAGAGTGGGAAAGTAAAAAAAATAGGAATCTTGTCTATATGAGTAATTTTTTAAAATTTTGAGGGGAGAGGAGAGAGAGAGCTCGATATTCATCAAAATTTTAAATTTTCAGTAACTTAATATATTTTTTAAGTTTTTAGGCTTTATATGTGAGTAAATATTATTTTTCTTATTTTTCTCTCATTTTCTCTATATTTTTAGAAATTTCTATATTTTTAAGTAATATTTAGAATTTTATGTAATTAAAAAATAGTTTGATCCGATACGAGCAGCTTTTTCCGGACAGCTGATACTAATCCCTAAGGTTATTGAGTGTACTAAAGGTCAAAGATAATAAACTCAGATTAACAATTTGTTTGAAGCCGACCTCTACCATGCTGTTCTCACAAAATATATAGGCACCACACACAGCTAACAAATTTGTGAAACTACATCCACATCAACAAGGCCTGATGAACGAATGGGTTTTGGGAAATAGAGAACATAGACTCAATTGAACAAAAGTGGCACCTCCATGAATAGCCCACTTGTTTTGAGCAAGAATGAATGAGACTCATTGACTCAAGTTGCCAAACAACCACCAATCTCCACTCAACTTTTGCGGGAAACCCAAAGAGCTACCAAAGGAAAGCAATGCAGTTTCTCCCTTGGACAAAGGAGAGGAGACAAAGCAGGGAAGAGAAGTCCTCGCAAGTTTATTTGCTTCTTGTGCAGTCTTAGCTCTTCAACCAAGGAGGAATGAAGGATTTAAAGCCGAACCACTACATAAAGCATAAGCAAGCACTTGGCTTGGAATTTGACTGTCATTATGTCCTTTGGTCCTTCCAATAAAGCTTATTTAGTTTGTACTTCGTACTCCTACAATTTCGTTCAATTTGTTGAGAGCATGAAAAGAGGAAGAAAAAAGAACATTACTTGATGTTTGGTAAGACTTGCCCCCTACATCCAAGAGGTTATAAGCCCTATAGGTTCATGTCTTGAAAACAACCTCTTTAGAAATTAGAGAAAGATTACATACTTGCATCTTCCCTCACCAGACTTTGCATAGATAGGAGTTTCAAACACTCAGATGCACTAAAGATAAGGAGCAAGGACGTAGACAAGAAGGAGGAGTAAGCAGAGAACTGATAACCTGATTCAGATATAAATGCAATCACACTTGGAATTAGTCAAAAGGACTAATCAACTGAAAATGTTGAGAAAAATAGAATAAAGCAGTGGATCCAAAATATAGGAATGAAACAAAAGAGAACTCCGGAGTGGATACAAACAAAAAGATTGAAGAAGAGAAGGAGATAAACACCAACCAATTGAGTCTGTTAAAGTGCCAAAGATAGACTCTCACGTAGAAAAGAGCTCCTTCTGTATCAATGTAACAAAATTACATGGATCCAAAGTTCCTAAAAGAAAAAGGAAGAAGGATGAAACTCAGGATGACTTGAAAAGTGTGCATCCATAAGTTGTTTGCAAAAGCCCTTACATCTCCATAGAACTTCTATCCTATTCTCTTATTAATCGACCTAAAGTGTGTTCTAATCAAGCAACTGAATATCGGCACCAGGATCAAAATTGGCAGCCTGAAAACATAATATATATCACCCGTATCAACTATTTCAACTGATAAAATCATAAAAATCAAATTGTTTTTTAATTATATAAAATTTTAAAAATTAATCTAAAACGTAGGAAAAATCCTAAAAATTTAGAAAAGAATAATAGGAAATAAATAAAAAATCACCCATCCCTCTCTAATCTCTCCCCCATTCTCTCTCTCTCTAATATTGTAGCAGCAAAGGAAGAGGGGAGGAGCAAAAAGAGAGATGGAATAAAAGAAAGAAAAGAAAACACTAAGCAAAGAAAAAGGAAAGAAAAACTTCTCACCTCACCGAAGAATTACTCGTTGGAGGTCAACATCACCGGAAAAGAACATGGTTTTCTGTCTGTCGTCGCCGGATCAAGAGGGATGCATCAAGGGAGATTGCAGGAGAGAGAGAGAGAGAGAGAGAGAGAGAGAGAGAGAGAGAGAGAGAGAGAGAGAGAGAGAGAGAGAGAGAGATGGGAGAAGAGATGAAAATGAGAAAGAGGAAGAGAAAGGTAAAATTGTTATGACTTATTAAATTGGTTTCGATCTGGGTCATGTCCAACCCATTTAAGGATTAAATGCACCCATTTCGGCGAAAGCAACTCCAAAACCGGTCTGATTCGGCCGAATAACACTGATTCTAATCTAAAACCAGTAAAATTACTGGTTTCAAGTATAGACTAGGAACGGCTATAGCCGATCCATTATGGCCGATCCGGACTAGGATCAGGTGAAACTGAGAACTTTGATTCTAATAACTTTCAGAAAGAAAAGGATGTGGTGAGTATTGATATGGGGTAGGAAGCACAAATACTTGTATACACTATCCATATCATGTCAGATACCTAATCAAATATGATAGGCTAATGCATTCACTTGGCTTTGTAACCTAGCTCAATTGATACGTGACGGATACGTGGAAGATATTTTACATATCCAAATTTTTCAAAAAAAATTTAACTGTAAAAGCCCATATTTTCCAAAATTTAAGGAAAAGAGATACTTTCAGATATTTATAGAAGTTCAAAGGTAAGTCAAGTTAAAATTCCCCTTTATGAAAGAAAGGTTATTTTTGTAATAAAAGTTTATCCTAAATGTCAAGCTATTGGGCATGTTCTAGAATTAAAGCAGACCCATACAAGTATTTCACGCCACAATCAGCTCATGATTTATAGGTCAGATATCCTTCCTTGATCTTGATTCTAGTAAAAAATAACGACTTGCCATATATGCTCAGCTTTGCTAATTCGTTGGAGTTTTGCTAACTGCTAAGGTACTTATTCTGAGATATTATGGCAATAATCATAACCAAATGAAATACAAGTATATGTGTGTGTATATATACATATATACAAATATATATGACTTGTGCTTAACTTATGGTAGTTGTTTTTCAAGATATATCGTATTAGTGTATCCATATAGTGTCATGTCCTTGTTTATTTACACTAAATCCTCAAAAGAGGTCCTAATGCATGGGGCTTCCAAACTAACACTAAGGAGAAAACAAAAATAATTGATCTCAGACAAGATTTCATGTTTGTCCAGCTCCTATATTAATTTTCATGAATTGAGAAAATCGAAGATTAGGATAAATGTCATACTTTCTGGCCGCTCTTCAAAGAAAAGATGTGAATAAATATAGCAGCAATATCAATATCAAAGCTTCTTGTGACAGTTCTCAGGGCTTTAATAATTTATGAGTATCAAGATATACATAGGTATCGCCAATCCAAGCTCTTAGAAGCATCACATATTGTGCTCATTAGCACTTATAAAAAAAAATAGATTTCCATTTTTACATAGCTTACTCTAGATACAACTTCTTTTACCTAGGTTACCCTAGATACAACTTCATCACAACAGATTGTTTCTAAAACCAAGCAAATATAGACGACCAACTTTCAGTTATGGAACTTGAAAATACATTAGACATCATGATAAGGGTATAATCTAGAAGAAGATAGCTAAGTGAGAACCCTCTAGAACAAATGCAGCTAAGTAATTCGTCCATACTTTGCTACTAATAAAAATAGCGTTTTGATTTTCTCTGGATTTATATCATGTAAAGTCTAAACTCTAAACCATGGATGCCTGTGCCATGGCACAACACGTGCCACAAGAAAGGGAGATTAATAGCGCTTTGTCGTCGTCGCCACCGCTGACCTTGCCCATTGTGCCTAAGGTTGCCAATCGTGACACGGATGCCCTAGCTTTTGCTGACTTGAGGAAGAAGATGACCTGAGTGGGACAGGCCGAATTCGAATAAAAACTTAAGTTACGGATCTAGTCGACAACCCAACCCACTCAAGTCATCTTCTTCCTCGAGCTAGTATAGGTTACGGCATCTGCATCGCGATCGATGACCTCGGGCACGACAGACGACGGTGAGCGGCGGCAACAACAACGACCAAAAGTCTTTAATGAAGCGCTACCAGGAAGGGTGCCGTACGGCACCCCTCGTGCCACGTGCCGGTACGCCGGTCGACACAACCATCGTTGCTCTAAACCAAGTTCAAGTTCATATGATTGTAAATTGCATATATATATCTTAAATATTAGCCAACCATGCCAAATAGATGAATAAGAGAGACATGGGACAATTCACAAACCTCGATTGCCGATTCATGAGCTTGACTATAAACAAGATGAAGAGGAAGCAAACCAGCTAGATGTTCAGCAGTAGCAGAAATGGCAGCTTTAATAGGTTTTCTGTGGGAAAAGTTAACAGGTATCAATGCTGCTGATAATATTGAGATGCATCAAAATTTAGCAAATAAAACACCAACTAGTGGTAACAGTTGCAAAACTGACAGGTGTTCACAGAAATTTTACAAAAGGCTAACAAATTACACTCCCAAAATGTAGTAAGATCTTTCCCATAATTGAATTAAACAAATTCTTTTTGTTCCAATTGGCAGAAAGTTACTGACTTTGCCATACTTGTTTACTGCCAAAACACATAAAATTGCATAAAAATGCAATGTCTTGCAAACTAGTGATAAAGTTAACGATATTTAGATGGCTTCTTTCATGTCTCTTCTAGCATTTAGTTAATACATATTTGCTGTTGAAATATGAAATCTTTTGTAGATGAACAAAACAGAGATGTTTGCTTGGTTCTTTACTATCACAAGTTATTAATATGGTTCTCAAGCAAATGAAATATATTTATGTATATAAGTTCATAAGTATGTAGCTTAAAATTGATTGCTTTGCAATACTCATATGGTGACTATGTTTCTATCTCTTTATGCGCCGATGTTTGACATGTGCTAGCCAATTAAATAGAACAGATGCATTAATAAAGTGATTAGCTACATTAACCCACTACAAGCATATATGAGAAAATGGTATCATGGCATAGAACTTTTAGAATAGATAGTCTGGATTCTCAGAAAAGATGCAGATAGTGATCCACAAAATAGCTAGACATTTCTAGAGACATCTCAGAATGTCCTGACCTCAAGTCCCATAAAAGCGACTTTCCATTGCACTGCAAGTGGCTTTCCCATGATGATACCTCAGACTGAACAACTATAACCATGTCAGAAAGTGCTTTTGCTTGATAATGTTTGTCAACCAATAGCGGATCACTGTGTATAAACCAAAATATCGGAACTTCCAGTGTTGACCTAGTATTTGAATGTGCTCCTACATAAGATGAAATTGAGCAAATAAGACAAAGCTACAACAATGTGCTCCAAAGACAGAAAATAGCTTGTCTGCTACACAGAGATGGTAAGAGATACATCAATTTGAAGTTGCTTAGCTATGGACAGGACAGAAAAAACCTACTTCAATGAACTTCCTGGACCAGGATAAAGTTGAAGATGCCAAAACAAATATCATGATGTAACCATTTAGGCTGAAAGAATACCTTTAATAGCGTGATCACCTAGCCTCTGCAATTGATGTTGGAGAATGGAGGAATCAAGATAGGCACGAACAGTTGACCTATATGTGCCGTTCACTAACAAAAGTGGAACAGCTGCCGCACGCCGAGCCACTGAGAAGGCCATTGTCAAAGCAGGATCCTCTGAGAGCGAAAGCCTGATAAATAGTCAACATTAGTATGACCAGATGTGTAAGTTATATGCTTCTAATTATTATGTTTGAATTTCCTTTTTGTAAGCAGAGCTTCAATTCTAACATAGGATCATTACAGATAATATAAGAATAATCAAATAAATTTAATTCTTAGACGCCCTTCCTTCACTCAAATTGTCACACCCCCTATTACTAACTCTATAATAGAAGGGTATGACTGGCTGCAATCAGACTATACCCAATAGAGTGTTAGGCCCATTAAATTCTTGCCACAATATTATATGTGGTAAGGGTCTCTACAGTTTACAAACATAAAAATAAGTTTTGTCCTCGAATTGAGTGAATATCATTAGAGATCATGTTAACATTCATTCATTTTCGGTTCATGGATATCACATTCTGCCATCATTAAAGAAAGGTATGCCCTTGAAACTGAGAGAGAGTTTACTTAACTTAAAGGTCTCACAGTCTACGATCATTAAAATAATAATGGTATTCAGAATAATTCTCATAAATTCAATAGTCTAGCTTTAAAAAAAGTCATGTCAAACAATTGTGCGGCTAGGGCTTACTAGTCAAATGCAATAAGAAAGACATCACCATATTAACAGTCACTTAAATTTCTATCATATTATAATGCACATAACCAACATCTAACTTACAAGAATCCAAATCCAATAATTGAATAACACAACAAATACATGTTTGTGAAATGACAAGATGTGTCCCGGCAGATCTATCAAGTAATACCACAACAGCTTTAATGGATGTAAAGAGAAGAAACCAACAAACACTAGCCCCCTGATAGACTTGAGAGAGAAGAAATAGAAAAGAAAATACTCTATTGCTTGCCAAACTCAAGTAAATAGTCTATAAATGATCTCTCAATCCGACTAATCACTTAAAAAAAGAAAATAGACTCCTAAACTAAACAAACTCTTGAAAATAAACCCTAATTTTGCATCTCAAACGTTCGAACAGCGGGGAGGGTGTTCAAATACATTGGCAGACTTTGCTCTCGGTCTGGAGCATCATGAAGTTGTTCAAACAGTTCAACTGACACATGGAAGGGCGCTTGAACGCCCATTGAATCTTCGTGGTCTTCTTTTCTAACTCATGTCCATTCATATCATTCCCCTCTCCTTGAAGACGAACTTTGCCCTCAAGGTTCAGATGCAGAAACTGCAATTTCAGCTCCTCAAAACCTTCCCACATAACACCCTTCAATGGCGATCCTTTCCATCTCTCGGCAGCGCTCTGCAATGTCTGAACCGCCTGACCCTGACCCTATAGGTTATGTACGGCTGTTGGCAGCTTTTCCTATCATCTGATGCATCACGCCTCTTTTCCTATCCAAAAACTCACTTCTACATCCCTCTGCAATCAATATTTCTTCCATGTCGTCTCCCACTCCATTGTTAAACTTTCGTAGTCAAAGACGATTATTCCCAAACATAGCAGCAACTATACCTCCAAGACGATATCAGAGCCTTCTAATCCAACGGGATACATATCGATGAAGGCAATAGTCCTGCAATCGGACCTCTAAGTCGCGATAAATCTCCTTACACTCAAACTTATTTCCGTTAGCCACCAATACAAAGAGGTGTGGCAAGCTCTATCTTACACTTAAGCTTCTGAATGATCGACTTGCTCACGAAGTTATGTGTTTCCACAGTCAATCAACAATAATATTGGCCTTTCTTTCAAAGATCCAGCAATCTATAGAGTTCGCGACATCACACATCCATTATGTCATCGAAGTCTGATTCTCCTACAAGGGAGAATAGTTCTCCCTAGCATTGGTGTTTGCAAATAAACTTCCTGTCAAAGTTAAAGCACATACCATTTTCTCATCATTCTCGTATCTGTCCATAAGTCAAAGACTAAAAAGCATTACTTAGCAGAGCGATGGATTGTACCGCACCTATTGACCGAGCCCCCGTGGGCATTGACCCTAGGTTTCTAATGATTGCAGCCAACAAAGGAATCGGCCTTGAAGTTGGCATGGGCAGAAGCCCTAGCTATCCCTACATCTGCCTCCCTTGCCAGTCGATCCTCATGCATTCATACCAAGTCCATGACATAAGCTATCATCTAAGGTTTGAATGGTTTCCACTTTCAGTTGTATCACCTTTCGTAGGCCTTCAATAAAGCAACCCAATAATGCCGACACTAGCCATCCGTAGACTTCTGAGACCAAGTTCTCGAAGTCATTCTAACAATCTATATCTACTAGCTTCTTTAAGTCTTCATCAAAATTATCATATTCAGACAGCTCAAACCTTGACTTAACCCTCTGGTAAACTTCAATCAATCAACTATCAGGTTCACTTTTTCAAATCATTGGAACCATTGCAGGGCCTCATCATGTAGATGGAACGTGACAAATCTTACCCACTTCACTGGCTATGTTCCTTGGTAGGCAAAAAATCATTTCGCCTTAAATATCCAACCTAGATCTCTCGAGAACTTCAGATAGTCCAAACACATGATTTTGGGTTAAACTCCCCCAATCTAGGGGGCCCTTAACTGCCCTAGCAAGTGCAACAGCTAGCCTTGCCTCCAATTAGTCTAGCATCTCCGTGATGTGCAGCATCTGCTCCTTTATCTCACCAATGCTATTGCTCATTATTAGTATGGTTTCTCGTATTTTGATTGCATCCGCGCTTGTTGATGGGGACTTTCTTCCACTGGATCGAGGCAATCCTCGACTGTCGTAGCCCGTGTCTTTGATATCCTCCACAACCTTGCAGTGAGTTGAATAAAAAATTTTGGTCTACCAAACACAAAAGCTTTAATACCAATTGATAAAATCTGACCCGACTGATCTATTAAGTAATACCACAACAGATTTAATAAATAAAAAGGCAAAAAATCAACAAATCCTAATCCCCTAGCAAGACTTGAAAGAGAAGAGATAGAGAAGAAAATACTCTAGTGCTTGCCGAACTAGAGTAAAACAACTTATAAATAATCTCTCAATCGAACCAATCACTTAACAAAAGAAAACATACGAGTTTTGACCAAACTACCCCTCATTTATATTTTATTTACCTAAATAGACCACCACCTCAAATTTAATACCGAAATGAGTTTGACACTGTAACCCTAGGTAAAATGCTAATAAATTCAACATTTTACCTTTAGATAGAAATGCTGAAAAGTTTATTTTATAAAACACTCAACTATTAAGTGTTGTATGTTTAGAAAACGGTGAAGAGTTGAACATTTTATCAGATAAAACAGAAAAAAAAAATCAAAGTAAAATTTGAAGGAGCTATAGTCCCTTTTTGCGATTTTGAGCACAGTTTGGTTGTGCGGAATAACTACGTGATTTCAACTTAGAGACTTTTCAATATTTTCATAACAACACATTTGATGACTAAAACAGATAACCAAGCACAAAGATATGGCGTTACAAACTATTTCTTTATATTTATACCTCTATTTTTCATGTTTAGTGTTTTTACCAAAAACACTTAACCTTGCAGCATTTAATGTGTATCATCTTTTTCTAGTAATTGTTGAATTTTCAGCAATTTTTCTTTCAATGAAAACACTATACTTGAAAAAAAAAATACTAATTTAATTAGCGTTTTACTTTTGGCAGGGTAAAACACTTAACAATTTAGCATAACACTACAGTGAAATAACCCTTTTTGGTATTAAGTTTGGGGTGTAAACCATTTCGGTAAATAAAATTAAATAAAATTAAAAACAAGTATAGTTTAGCCAAAAACTCAAAATAGACACATTAACATGGTTTCCAATTTCGACCGATCCTGCGTAAGATTGACCAAAACGGATTAGGATCGAGCCTAGGGGACAGATTGGATCCAACTCGAGGGACATCATTATTGATGTCCCTACTATCTCAGCCTTCTCACTCTCTTCCTTTCTCTCCCTTTTCCCTCTTCTCTCTCTTTTCTCTTCTTTCTCATAGTTCCACCACCAACAATTGAGTAGATCTCCGGCTACCTCAATCTCCAACAACGTTTTCCGTCTAAAATCTAATTACCTCGACTTCGGCAACCTTGAGTGAGTTTTTTTTCTTTTAGTTTTTCTTACTTCTCCCTCATTCCTCCTTTCCCAAAGAAAAAAAATCAGAAAAAAAAATATAGGGTTTTATTTTTAAAATTTTTTAATTAGTTTGATTTTTTTTTTATGTTTACTTACGGTGAAAATTTAAAATAGCTCCAAAAGAGAAGTCATATAATATTGACATCAGGTGACAATATTGCAGCATTAATGGGCAAGATAAAAAACGTTATAAATACAACTGGTGTGAAAATAAAATGAGTGAGGGTGTTAGCCATTTGAAAGAACCTTTAGCTAAAAGGTAACAAAATATAGCAAATTACACTCAAGTGGCCATGGAAGTTAAAAACCAGATGTTGACTTATCCAATAGACAAAAAGGATAAACAATCTATACAATAGAAAGAGTTAATAGTTCGTGAAGAATTAATACATAACAATGTACACATTGATAATGATAACGGTGAGCAAAAATGGGGAGGATGTTGAGAAGAGAAATGAAAGAGGGTAGAAATATGCAGAGGAAGAAACAGTAGTGGTAATTTTTAGAAATCTAAATCAGTCCATATATAAGGAGAGAGAATATGAAGGCAGCTATTTCACCCCTAAAACTCTTGGTGTTATAGCGGAGCCTATAAATATTGAACCCTGTACATATCGATGATGATAACAGTAAGTAGAGTACGGAGGATGATGAGAAAAGAGAACTAAGAAGGGCAATAAAAAAAGAGTAGAAATATGCAGAGGAAAAGATGAGAAGAACCAGTGATGGTAATTTTTAGAAATCTAGATCAGTTCATATACAAGAAAAAAGTTATACGGAGGCAACTATTTTACTCTAGAACTCTTGATGTTACAGCAGAGCCTAAAAATATTGAGCCAATGAATATATATCTTCAGAGGAAAGTGGTCACACACAGACTTCTACTAAGATAGCTCTCAAAAAAATTAAAATACAAATAAACACATTGGTAGAGCTATCTCTAAATTTTTTTTCTACTACCATATTCTTTTCAATGTAGTTGATAGTCCTTATTATCACACTATAGTAAATATTACATAATCAGTAGGGCCTGATGTTTAGTCTCCTAGTTTAAAATAATATTGCTACTAAATATTTTAAGTTAGAGATAGATGAGTTTTATAATTATATTAAGACATTCAAATAGTATTGGGATGAATTTAATTGTACACAGATGTGTAATGGGTAAAGTACAAAAAATAGAAAAAATATAATTAATTTCTTAGTGTATTTAAGTACAATAGGTGGAGTACACAAACAACTTATAAATTAATTTCTTAATTAATTAAGCAGATGATTGGTGGTACTAAGATCATTAGACCCGGCTTTACTAGCATTGGAGACCATTATGCATTACAAGGATGATATTATATGAATGTTTACATCACAGGAATGAACTATAAAAAATATAAAATATAAATCCATAGATAAAACTTTAGGTGAAAACTTAAAAAATATAGTTCTTGAGAGTGCATATTTTGGGATAGTATTACAATTGTCATAGTAGTGTTTGAGCCTCGTCAAGGCATTAAGACCTGTAGACAGTGATGACAAGTCTGAGATGGATTTCTTATATAAGACAAAACATAGTAAGAAAATCAATAAAAAAAAAATCAAGTGTCTTGAATAGCATTTTTGGCGACCGCCATGGCGACCACCTTGCCATCTCGATTGGCACACTGAAAGGTGTTTACCCAACTCTATAGACCGCCTAGGCATCGAAAAGTGCCAAGCAAGCTGATTTTGCGGGCTAGCGATTTGGCCGCCAAATCTTAAAATTAATGGAAATGGGTCAGGTCAAAAGCGAAAATGGATAAGTTGCATATATATTAAAAAAAACTCCTCTTTCAATCTTCTCTCGCCCTATTGCCCGATCTCTTGACTAGTAAACCCTAAACCCCTTTTTTAACTCTTCCTTCCACGGCCAGCAGCAACGAAGGCTTCTCCAAATCTCTCTCTCGAGCAACTAGAGTGAAGGTCAGCATTATGTGAAGTCGTGAAGGTCATGGCCATGAGGTGGCATAAACAATGTGGAGATTAGCTTCGTGTGGCAGTGTGGAGCAAACATGGCAAAGATTGGAGTGTTCTCCTGTTCTCTTGAGTGCAGTGATGGGCATGTGACTGCTAGACAAATGTCAGAGTGGAGTGTGATAGATGGAGGCTTTTTCTAAGAAGCACTTATGTTTTCATTAATGTTTTATGTTCTATTTTACTACTAAATTGTATTATCTCATATTTTAACTTCTAAGAATGATTATAAACCAATGCTAATGTATTTTGGTATAGTAGACCATCAAAAAGGATGTATATATGTATATATGTGTATATATATATATGTATATTATATATCATGTATAATTATTATTTTTTATATATTAAAAATGCTAGACCGCCTTAGCACTCACCTTCCACCTAGGCGCTGGGATGACTGCTCGCCATCAACATCCACCTTTCAATATACTAAAAAAATATCGATAAAAGTTATACAAAGTGATAGAAGAAGATTGATTCTATGTTGGACAAACAACTAAATAAAGATATACACGCTACTGGTAAGTATGATTTTATTTTATTTATTTACTTTATTTATAAATATTTAAAAATTTAAATATTACAAATTTTAAATTTCTACAAAGTATTTTTTGTAATCTAAGATTTCAATTCTCTACAAATGTTAATAATAATACTGAAGTCTTATTAGGAATTAGGAAAGTAATTAGTAGGTTTGAGCCCAACATTCATAAACACATCATTTGTAATAAAGAACTAAGTTATGATTCAATTAAATAATTTTAATATTATTTGTTTCAAGTTTTAACTTTCGATATAATCAATCCAGGCTTGAGCCCAACATTCATAGACAAATCATTTGTAACAAAGAAATAAATTATGATTCCATTCAATAATTTTATTATTATTGGTTTCAAGTTTTAACTTTCAATATAATAAATACAAGTTTGAGCCCGACATTCATAAACAAATCATTTGCGATAAAAAAGTAAATTATGACTTCGTTAAATCATTTTATTATTATTTGTTTCAAGTGTTAACTTTCGATATAATTAGTTCTTATTAAAAGTATATAATAAAATATTTCTAATTTTAATATGAAGAGATATAGATTTATACCTAGGCAATCCAGTGTGGCTAAAGTTGCTGTAACTATATCTTATAATACTCAAACTAAATGGTGGTTTATTTATAGATAAGAGAGGACGTCAAATTTAATATCAATAGCAAAAAAATTCAAGTCAAATTGTCTTCATCATAATGTGAAATAATTTACAGTACTCCTTAATCCACACCAAAACATGCAACCGATTAATAATAAAAAAAATTTAAAAAGTCAATTTTCTGTCATTATAATATAAGATTGAAGAAGAGAAATCTAAGAAGGCAAAAAATAAATAACTGATTAATTCAAATTATGTTTTTGATGAAAAAAGACTCAGGACAAATTATTAGATGATAGAGATAGCACATGGTTAGATGAGATATTGAGGGAGACCACAATAAGGGCAAAGACTAATATGGATCATTCAGCAATAAGAGATAGTACACCTATTTGTACCGATAATAATCCTAATGATCTTATACATCTGGTGTTGAGATCATCTCATCTACATTTGCTGAGGAAAATCAAGAAGATATAAAAATTAAAACAGAGAAACTAAGGATGTACATACATATCAATAACGTCGTTATGAGAATATTGCTCCCTATGATTATAGTACATTGAGCATCTATTGTTTGGAGTCGTCACAAGATTTATATACTAGTTATTATCCTTATTATCATCAAACACAAGATCCATATGGTGATTATCTTCCTCAAACAAAAGTCACACAAGAAGATCCATATGATATGATTAGTATAATAGAATCACTTTTTAAAATATCAGATTTTAGGCATCATTATTTACTAACTTATGATGACTATAATGATGAAGACTACAGAAATTTACGAGACAGCTCGATATTCATCAAAGTTTTGAATTTTAAGTAAGTTAATATATTTTTTTAAGTTTTTAGGCTTCATATGTGAGTAATTTTTATTTTCTTATTATTTTTCTAAAATTTTAAAAAAATTTCTATATTTTTAAATTAATATTTAAAATTTTACATAACTAAAAAATAATCTGATTCGATACGGCCAATATTTATCTTTTTTCCGAATGGTCGGTCCCGATCTCAATCTTTATCTCAATCCTAATACTCAGAACATTGCTCCTAAACCAAACTAACTCTTGAAAATAAACCCCTAAACCCTAATTTTGCATCATCGAGTGTTCGACCGACTAGGAGGGCATTCAAACACATCGATGAACTTTGCTCTCAATCTAAAGCGTCATGAAGTCATTCAAAAAGTTCAAGTGAAAAGACGAAAGGGTTTTCGAATGGTGCCTAGCAATCAATCTTCACCTATCTCCTTCTCTAGTCGCACATCCATTCCTATTAGAATATAACTCCAATATCTCAAATTAATTATTCTAGATCATATATATGATGGTTTATTCATCATATTCAATTTCAAGAAAAAAAAACACTAACTAATGCATGATATCATTTGTTCACCAACTAGTATATGTTTAGTAATCAGAAAATAAAATGTCCTTTCATGGTTCTATTTGCTCCTCAAAATTTATAGGACCCCTAGTATTTAGTATCGCAAGGTTCAATTGACAACAAAAAATAATAGCCATATTTTCTTCAAAGTAAACTATAAAAAATAAGTATTCACAATTAATGATAAAATGCTCAATAATGGTTATGCCGCAATTGTGTTGCACTATTCTGCTCTACAGGAAATGTAAACCATATTACATCATATGATGCACCTCATATATATCCATAGAAAATATAGAGTGACATATACTAACATAATCTTTTCAATTGTCCTCAGTTCTGAAAACAAATCTTTCATAACATCATCTTGATGGAAAACAAATCACTCAAAACCAAAATCATTAGTTGCACCAAGTTAAGTAATAATAAAAATTCACAGATCAATTAACCATAATACCACAACTTATGAAACCCGCTTCACTTCCTTTCTAGCATTCTAATGAATATAAAGATACAAAAAAATAGATAATCTTGATATTCCCAATGAACTCTAGCTTGAGGATCACATTAAAAAAAAATAGTATCACATACACAAGCAAGCAATTAGCCAACAAAAGTTTCAAAAGAGTATTCTAGCAATAGCAAAACTAGTTATCTTATCAAATAACTGTAATGAGACTCTCTATCACTTCACAACTTTCTCATTCTAACGAAACCTAAACAATACTAGAATCAAATGCTTTGACACCTCTTTTGTCATACCCCTTACTACTAAAACAATCATAGAAGGTTAGACTAGCCGCGTCTAGCCACATCCTACTGAGTACTGAGACAATGCCTGATAGAATCTCAGTCCTACAAAACACTTGCCACAATATGCTATATGTGTTAAGGGTCTCTACATTCTACTAACATAAAAATAAGTTCCCTCCTCAAAATTATCATTACAGATCATGTTAGCATTTATTTTTGGTTCATAAATATCACACAAATTAACCTAAATTAGAGTTAAAAGGTTATAAACAGTTGACATAATTGGACTTGATATGGACAAGTCCAGTACCTCATGTTAACCCAAATTAATAATTGGTCAACCAATCAATCAATTAAACAGAAATTAACTTAAATAAATCAAAACTGAGCTCAAATACGACAATAGAACCCAAATTGAAATAAATTGAAATGTAAATGAAGTCAATTAACATCAATGTATTAACTCAAGGTATAACGTCCAATAGGTAAAGTAAATCTTGAAATATAAACCACATACAGGTGTTGGCTGAATGCAACCTTCTGAGAAGGTATCAGCAAAGAAGTAAGGCTGTCTGTCAGTGACATTAGGTTTACTGGTAACTGTTTGATGTTCCTGATTTTCTGCAGAATAGCAAATATATGAAGACATGGCCATAACAAATATTATCGGTCACCAGCAGCTAATACATTACCTCCTGTGTGATGAAATACAACTGAAATGATATCTTCTCATAGTAATGGTACGCTCCATCAGAAACCGAAGGAGCAATTATATGCCTCATAGATCCCCACAAAGTTGACCCAAGGTGAGCAAGAAATGAATCACGAGCAACTGTGTAACTCTGATGTTCCTGCACAAAGTAGCTTGCAAAATAATGATTCAGCTTAAAGACCATTGGACAAAAGAGCAAGGAAAGATTCCACCAGCTATTCTCATTCATCAAGTTCCTAGAAGAGAAATATATCACAATTTCATAACAAAAGACCTTCCAGTACTATAAGCAGATCCAGTTATTACCATCTAACATAGAAACTGGGCGAAAGCTAACCTCAGAAGTATCACTAAATAAATTCCAGCTCTCCATTCGTCTTAATGCATCCAGAGCCTTTTTCTTGTGGCTTTCATCATACTCTTCACTGTTGTACCCCTCAAGTTCACTTTTCAAGTCATGCATCCTTTCATCAAGTTCTGTAAAAAAGGACATAATGTAAGCATGATGGAGCTAAAGCAGAAAAAATAAGAAGTAAAACTGAGGATAAAGTTTCTTTCTACAAGATTTTAGCTAAGCAATGATGTGCAACATGATCAACTTTCTTTTACATATGCACCAGCTTCTATGTTCTCCCCATAGCTTATGGTCAACTGACAACGTTGATGTGGAAAAACCTCAAACGTTCAGCATTCTTAACATAAATCACCAGCACTCATTTATTACGGAATACAGGTTAAAGGTTCAGATATTACAAGACCGATCATCGCATGCAATAATAGCCAGATAGAATGAAAATTTGAATGGGCACCTTCGCAGAGAGCAAGTTTCACCCTTCTTCCTTTGCAATGTTTGAATGCAAAGAGTTCATAAATATCAATTTCTGCTAAAAGGATATCAATGGCCTGGTGATCCTGCAGCCAAAGTTAACATGATATATAATTGGATTTTTTAAAAAATAAAGATCTAAAACATGATTTAAACATGATATTAAATAATAGTCAAAAATATATATGTAAAAAGATAAAAAAAAAATTCACATTCACACGCATCAAAAAAATTAGAAATACAAATGAAACCAACATGTGCTAATGAAATATCTATTGCTGTTTCAAACCCAAATTGAAATGTTAGTTCATCCTAGTATCCGTCATATCCTACTGAAGAGGAAAGAACTTATTGCAGTGATATAATTGTTGCTCCTGGAACTGCATTCCAATCTTCCAATCTAGCACTATGCATAAAGTAAATCATTTCAGGTAATTAATAGCTATGCCCTCCATATTATCAAATTTGGAAGAGAAATATAATGAGCATACATCCTATAAATATAATGAGCATATATGTTATACTATACATAAGACAATGCGATTAATTAAACCAACTCTTTGAGTATTATAAGAAAGTATAAGGAACCCCTGGATATTTAAGCAATTCTTTAATCTACTTTGAGAAAGTATAAGGACATGATTTTTGTTCTAATATTACCAAGGTAGCAAATCCAAAATTCTGGCCGCTATAAGATCAGATGAAGGATTTCATTTCTGTTTGCATGCACGAGGCAGGGAGCCTGCTCAAGATACCCCCATATTGTATTTAACTTAATTGAGCAATCTTAAGAAAAAACTTGATCAATTGGATTTTAATTGTGGTAAAATCCAATAGATCTACCGCATATGGGTTCATTTTGACCCAAATTCTGCAATTACTAATTGAAGATTCAGCAATAAAATGAAAATTTTGGTTTCCCCAAAATTTTATGATTTGATTTCAAGAACTTCCAACAAAAAGTAGTGAAAATATCAAATCAGAGTCAAATTGTAGTAGAATCTAAATTGATCTACTCATCAGTTGCAATCAACTAATTTTTTGAAATTTCATCCATAATTAGACTATTGGATTTTATTTGGGGTTTACCACATTTATTGACTAATTTGAAAATTCTGAAAAACAATTTGGGAAAATTTTTAAATTGGAGTGGTGCATGATACAAGTAGCCCTACCTTCTGGGTGCTACCATAATTTGTCCTCCAATTTGAACTAAAACTTATGCAACTTTTAGCTTCAACTCTTCAAGACATTTTTACCCCATGATAATGATTCATATTCCTATCTGGACAAAGTAGCTATGACTCCCAAGAATGAAGCCCAGAAACCTAATTTGGTATATATAATTCATCAAGTTGACCACAAAGAATTGGCGTTGTTGGGCCTGAGTTACAGCTCCATTTTATGGGAGAGAGAGGCCAAAGCCTGAGGCACGAAGTTTTCAGGAATAAAAACATGACACTTTAATTCTACAAGTCTTGGGCTTGAGTAGTACCAAATAATAGTGTTTAACGGTAAACCATAAATCACAAAATAACCATAAAAAGATACAATGTAAGGTACATACATCGCCAAAGGATGAAAATCTTTCTCTGATTGCATCTTGCAATTTATCTTCGGCTTCATCTTCGGTAATTTCTGCATAGATATAAAGTGATTACCAACTTACCATACAAAGAGATATCAGAATGGTAGGAAATATGTCATGAAAGATCCTATCATGCAATATTACTTTGCTATAACAACTTGTTCTGCATTGAACACCTAAAAAATAACCTGCAGTATAGAGGATGAAACTTCACTCTAAAACATCTTGAGATAGGCTCCAAAGCATATAATTTTGAGAGACAGGCCTTTTATTTTGAATCTATGGCCTCTATGCTTGACTCTCATGAAAGGCATAGCTCCCTAGTTTACACCTTAATGCATATTATAACACTATATACACATACATAGTAGCATTCCAGCGATCTAGTAAAATTAGAGTCATGAAAGGAAGATTTCAATCAAGATGCAACAAAACAACATAATATGAATGAATAAAAGTGTTTCCCTAACAAAAATGAAAGAAAAAACATAGAGATATGACATAAAATATCAAAAAGATCACATAGAAGAAGAGACCAATGAAATATTGACACATTGAGGATACAACAAGGATAAAAAGGAAGAAAATGAGGATACATGATATTCAATTTTCTTTTTCCCATGTATTTTCTTTCCATTTTAATATTTGAAATAATGTATTCAAAAGCAGAAAAGGCGGCCGCCCCACCATTCCGCCGGGCGCTCGTGCAAGGAGCTAGGTGGGCCTCATGGCCCGATAAAGCGGGCTAGTAGTTCGGCCAGCCCACCCGTCTTATAGGGTAAGATGAAAACTTAACCATATATAAAACGGGTCAAATTATCCACTAAAGACAATTAACCATTATATAAAAACTCTCTCTCTCTCTCTCTCTCTCTCTCTCTCTCTCTCTCACTAACAGTAAAACCATAAATCCTTAATCCCTTTTTGATCGTTCTCTCTAGCTCTCCCTTCCACAGCCGGCAACTTGTGGCAATGAGATGAAGCAAACGATGATCCACGGCAAAGGTATGGTGTCCACTATCCTCTTTCCCTCTCTTTCTCTCTCATTTAGTCATTCTCTCACAATCTCACCCTCTTTCACTCTCCCTCTCTCTCTCACTCCCTCTCTCATAGTCTCACTCTCTCAGTCTCTCACACCGAGAAGTTCTTTTATTTTCAGTTCTGTCTTAATCAATTAATCTATTAGATCTTAACTTCTTATTACTTAATTTCTTATTATTTAAAACGTTATGCTAGGCAGTTAGAGAAATCAAAATTTAATTAAAGTACTTACCTGTCATTCTGTTAAAGAAATTATTTGAAGTAAATCAGTAATTATCTACAAATTTGTTGAATTGTTTTAATCTATTAATCACTTAGTTTGTTAATTTGTTAATTTGTTAATCAGTAATCACTTACATATAAGTATATAATGTATATTATATAACTGTATTATATATGTTTATATTTTTATTTTTATTTTTATTAAAAATGCTAGACTGTTTTATCACCCGTCTTGTTGCCCGCCTTCCACCTAGATGCTAGGCAGTAGGGTGACCGCACGCCACCAGCAGCCGCCTTTCAAAACATTGATACCATGCTGGTGGCTGTGCTACCATCTGCATGACCATTGTTATAATAACGATTCTTCCGTACCGCAGAGCTAATTATTTATCAATAAGCTTGATGAAGATCTAACGGTTAAGATCCTCAAGGATATAATAGGAATGCAAAAAAATTAAAAAATATTATTGATTCAATAGGTAATTATTTATTTTTAAAAAATATTACCTTGCACATTATTTTTTTGACAATTATATTATCTTAATAAGTTATCAAATAAAAGACATATATCTTTAACTAAGAGTAATGTATATATCATAATAAGGGTATTGATGTCTTTTTCTAATTAACTTGATGACAGTTTAATTAATTTTATTTCTTCGATTTTCTTTAACTATTTACATATATCTCTCATTAATTTAAGATTGATTAAAACTAAAATTTAATAATAGATGAGATAGAGAATCATATTTAAATTGATGTCTATCTCTAAAGAATAAAATTTCAGTTATTTAGTATCAAATGATATTTCCTATAACTAAGGCATAATCATATCTATCACAATTATATCTGAGAAATCTTAATAAAAGAAAAGAACGTATTACACAGAAGTTAGGCACACGTAATCTAATCTTTTTGACTAATATGCCCTTCTTTACATAATTTGGTTTTAGAACTGGTACCGAGTATGAAAACTGGCTATTATAGTCATTAGATTAAGATTATAAATTTTAGAGGAGCATTGAAGTATTTGTCTTGTTATAATATTTCTAGACTATTGTTATATCTTAATGAATATATTCAATCGAATTATGTATTGAAATAATTTTTAGACTATTACTATATCTTTAATAAAATATATTATTTACAAAAAAAACTAAAGATAAAAACTCTACTATAGGCTTTAATATATATCTTCGATGTGCCGAAGACCCAAATATATCTTTAAATATCTTAAAAGCAATATTAAAAATGTGTCAAAGGTGTGCCAATACATGTCGGTTGTCACACCCATCGTTGGTATATTATGACAAAAGAAGAGTCCGCAAAGTTAGCAATCAATGGAAGAATGATTCTTTTGAGTTTAGTACAAGGCATTCTTCCCTTTATTATTGCAAATGTTGAGTATTTAAACTTTACGCAGTTGGATATGACATTATAGGGCATTTACAGGCTTGACATTCCATTCTAGAAGCGTGCTACTAATTTCAACAATTGACAATTCCTGGCCCTTCAATTTGGAGTCAATGAGTCATTCATTATGGCTTGAAAAATCAATGGTGATCAAGGTTGAAACGGCTCGATTTTGACTATAGAAGGTCCGAAACTAGGCTCAAAACAAATAACCAACTTTCGGCTAGTATTCAGTTGTTTCAAGTTTGTTTTGGCCCATTTTTCCCAAAATAAGTCAAAACAACAGCAGTAATGGTAGAAAACAAGTGATGATGATCAATCTTGTGAAAGCAGCCATGCTATGCAGGCAGTGAAGCCATAGCATATTAAAATTAACTTGAATTTATTTTACATATAATCATATATTGTGCATTAAATATTTTATCATAATAGATAGGAAAAATTGCAATATGTTTAATGGAGAATTATCTTCATAGAATCGTATGCACTTCTATATTATTTCTCAACAAATATTTTTAAGTATATAAGTTGATGACTATCATCAACAAAGTCAATCAAAAAGAAAATTATTATGAAGCACAAGAGATGTCTCATCCAACTTACCGTTATCATATACATATGCAAAGCACATAAGCAATCGTTGGTGGTCAATATATAGGCACTTATGTGTATGGGGTCTGCATGTAGCCCATAAGCAGTCAAAGTTAATAAGAAACAACAATGAGAAGTGGCCAGCTTGGAATTGCCCTAGAGTGCATCTCTAAGCGTGGAAAGAAAAGAAGACTTCTGCAGAGGCCAAGAAGTATGTAAAGGAAGGCATAGGTGGAGAAGAGATTGTGACAATGTTCCCTTCTGTTGCATGGAACTATTTCTCAAAGTTTTTTCTACATTTAAAAAATTGATAGCTACCGTTTGATTGACATCATATGGTTTTGCAGGATCAAGATGTGGTAGAAATAACTGTCATGTCTCAATCATCTAACAGTTCAGATACGCGACAGCTAATGCTTAGATGTGATCATGTAAGTTACTAACTCGTGATGCATCAACTTATCCTGAAATAAACAAGACAAGAGGATAAAAGCAGCACTATAGTGTAAGGAAATTAATGGCATCATAAAGTAGATAATTGTACTCCATCAATAAACTTTAGTCATGTACTGCATATTAGCTTGATTATAATTTAAAAGAAGCCTATTTTGTTTAATTGTATTCTATTTCACATACTTCCTTGTCTTGTTAAAATTAACACAAATAGAACCAGAAACTTCTGAAACCAGGCCTGAACAAAAACTGACTGAAATTCCTAAATATCTTTCTGAGAAATAAAACTAAAGCTAACCACAATTTCCAACCTTGTAAGTGATGACACATTTGGTAACAGCATTCTTAAATGTTACCTAAGTTCAATCTAGTTGGCAATCTTTATGTGAACTGTGATCATCTTCTTTAAACAATATCATAAGAAGATAAGAAATCTAGATATTTCCTTATGGGCATTTATGTACTAATTGCAAACATAAATTTCACTTTTATCTATGTACAGAATCAACTGAGTCTTATTTCAACTAATGTATCAGAAATAATATAGAATAGACTATGAGCATATGAGCCATTTTTACATCATAATGAGAAGCATCTAAAGCCTATCATTTCCATTTTACTATCTGGACTATAACTATTTTATTTTTATCGAAAATCCATATATTTGAATATTGTCTGCCAATCGCATTAATCAAGCTTTGAAGTCCCACTAGCATAGAGTGTGACCCCAACAATCAATAGAGTATGTGTTACATGGGCATAATAACACAAAAACCTACTCATACTGCCATAGCCTGGTGTACCTTGTGTCATGCTAAGCTGTGTTGACAATCCAATACCATGATAGTGCACATTCAGATCCTAGTGTTAATAACATTTGTTTGAAACAAATGCAAACAAGTGTGTACTTGTATAAATGACATGTCCCAATCTCCAGGTTTTTGACAGATCACATATCAAAATCGCATAGACTTGGCACTTATACCAAGAGACTAGTTAACACCAAGGGCTTATTTGGTTTCTTGATAAGGAAAAACATGATAAGAAAATTTCTCTTATCACTAGATGCATTCTTATGATTGTTTTGCATCGATAGTTTTGCAAAGCTTTATTTTAAGTCTAAAATTGTACTGGAATCCCTTGTTGAGTAGGTGTGATAAAGTGGTGAGACAACTTGGCAACTTGCAATAAGTTACTTTTGTGTATCAAATCCCATTATAGTCCTCGTTAAAATAGAATGGTGAAACAGGCAAGTGAATCATTGTCTCTTATAGGCTTATCCTTATACCATCCCAAATGTGGGATATGAAAGCAGCATAAGTGAAGTTCTTTATCACTTACTCCACCTCTATATCAACAAATCAAAAGGGCCCTTGATACCATTCTACATGGTGTTGAAACTGAGAGCAGACATCTCATCTCAACTGAGCCATACATTAATATATATTATTTGGTGGGATACCTCAAAATGAAGAATAAGCAAACCTTGCTTCAAATCTAGAGGAATTAAACTGCCATTAAACTATCAGTAAAAAATCAATTTTAAATATGACGGTAACAAAACAATGCAAATACCAGAAAATCACTCATCTAAATGAGAAATGCGAAGAGAAAATAACTACAGTAGGGATAAAAAGAAAGAAAGCAAGCATTGTCTTGTTCAGGAATAAGAATTAAAAAAATCTAAAAATAACATAATTTATATTTGACAATTAAAAAGATGTCTGCGCTCATCTGCTAATAGTTAAAATTGGGAGTCAAGCTCATATCGATGTCTTATTTTCCATCAAAGTAAAGCATAGATACAACAACAAGAAGCTGCTAGTCCAAACTATCTGGTGTCATCTCTACAGATTACTTTCTTCCATTCACCTCTATTTAACATAGGATTCTTCATTGACCTAAGTGCTATTGTAACATCATGTCTTTTCTTACAACTTCCTCCAACTTTTGGTCTTTCCACAAAAGATGACCTTCCCCTCCCTTCCAGTATATCAAGAAATCACTCCTTATTTGTGCATTATCTGGTCTCCTTCGTATATATTTAAGCTCTAAACCATCTCAAGCTAACTAAAACAAGGACAGAAAAGAGTACCAATACCACAAACTGCTCCTACAACCACGAAAAAGTTGTTATAAAGAAAAAAGTAACAGATTTTCACAAAAGCATATATCAACGATGTCAAAGCAAAACAGGCTAATGAAGTATTGTTCTGAATATCACCAACCATCAACTTAGAAAAACAGGCTAGGAAAAAGCACAGAGCACCTGAAAATCGTACCTGCAATAGCACCAATTGTTTTCCCTACATTTGGTAAACTAAGTTCAGTACGAACACCTTCTCCACCAACAGCTGGACCCCAAGAAAATGGCCCTGCACTCAAATCAATGAAAGCCCACCTGAAACAGGAAATAATGATCAAACAATATAATAAAAGATCATTAAAAATATATTTGAACTGCATACTGTGATAGTAGAGAGCACACTGACCTCTCACTGCCTATCCATGTATCTGTAAGACAGTCAGGGTGGAGACCTTTTAAATCCCCAGATCTGAGCTCTTTCTCAACAAGAAAGTTAATGTCACCCTTTTTTCCATGCAACATCTATTAAAGGTAGACAGAAGTATTTTTAAGTGGCATTGTCAACTTTGGGAAGCAGCTACCTATAAAGTTTTTACTGATGTCAAGAGTACCTGGACAGCTTTCTCATAGAAAATCTCAACATCATCCTTTCCTTCATTTAATTTCTCCACGTTAGTCAACGCTTCTATACACTGTTTCGACCACTCTAACTGATCAAAACACAACACAATATAAATTGTCAGTTACCCTTAAAAATGAAAATTATAAGCCATCTCACTAGTTGGTCTCATCTTTAGGGGAATGTTTGGCTACCTGAGTTATTCAACTATGCAGCAAATATCGAGTTTTTGACCAAACTAGCCCTTCCAGAAAACATTTGTGGGTCTAGCACATTTCAAAACTTATATAGAAAACTATACACATTTTGAAATCACTATCTCCGCCAGCAATTTCCAAAGGAACTTATGGGAATTTCCAAATCACTCAAAAAATTTGGGACAAGAAAAATTTTCCATATAAATCGCTTTTCCAATCAGCGATCTTCTATGGAATTTTTTTACCATACTTAGGTAATTTTCTGAGTGATTTTTATGAAAATCGCTATCTGGGTTACGATTCAAAACGCACTAAATTTTATATATGAATTTTAAAGTGTACTAAACCCATAAAAAAATTGAGCAGACTTAAATTAGTCAAAAACATGCAAATATCAACAAAATGCCCAAATCAATAATTCATATACTTATGAATCCAAGTTATCCACTTGGTTCAACTAGCACATTGATGCAAACTTATGATATAAATCAACAAATTATCTAGTCTAAAATATAGATCAATCACCATACCATTGACTAGTCTAAAATATAGATCAATCACCACAACATAAGCACGCAATGATTAAATTCATAAATTATTAGATCAAGCCTTAAACAGTGAACGCGATAGGCATCTTTTCTTAAGCTCAAATACCAGAAGACAAAACAATAATTTATTTAAATACTTTGAATAGTTTCATAGACTAGCCTTTCAAATGCCTATTAAGACTTTTGAAGATGTCAATCTCTGCAGAAGAAATTTCAGGACAGAAAATTTTCTGGTCTAAGTAGGAAGAAAAGGTATGATGATCAAGCACATATAAATTGGAAGTATAGCATTTATGTTTTGATCCTATGCATTCAATCATTTAATTAGACAATATAGGAAGGCAACTTACAGTATCAAAATCTTCAGTTGTTGTCCATGCAAAAGTTGATGTAGGGCGATTTCCGTACAGAGGTCTTGAATTCTTGCCCTTATCAACTTCTGAATTAACAAAAAATGGTAGATCACACTTACATAAAATGCTGTATTGAGAAGAAAATTAAATGCTTCTATCCTTTGATTGTGATAACAGCTCAACTTTTCAGTTAAATATACAACTAAAATGGAAAAGGTGCTACGATCAAAACTATAACAGATTGTTGTAGATCAAGCTACAAGAGAACCTGATATCATAAGTTATTCTGAGAAAGAAATGCATAAATGGATGTACACCTACACACAAGAACCACTGCGCATGTAAAGAGTATCACACATGAACAAAGAGAAAAAGGAAATGCAAGCAAAATTATATGGAAGGCATGCAAAATCTTGATTGTGTATTTAATTGTTACAAGTACAATATTATTGTTAGTCAATTACTTAACAATTAATGCATTTAGGTTAACTATTATCTAACATGGTACCAGATATAGCCTTTGAGGAGGTCATGAGTTCAAACCTCGTCAACCCACATTTAAGTTGCGGATCCGGATCCGAATCTGCAACTTAAGTTTTTAACCGATAATCTCTCTCTCTCTCTCTCTCTCTCTCTCTCTCTCTCTTAATCTCTCTTCCTCCTCCCTCGGGCTAGGGCGCATGACGCGAGATCGGGCGACGACGGCAGCGAGCGGCAGAACTATTAGGAGGGGTGCCATGTGGCACCCCTCGTGCCACGTGCCGGTACACCACTAGCATGGCACAGCCATCCATGTTACAAACTTTATTTCATAGTTTTGTTTTTTTATAGTTATACATAAATTTCAATTGGGTCTCAATTCTGCTTAACAGGGACAACTCTTCATAAAGCCATCGAGTTAACACACATTGGAGAAAAACACAAAATGCACACTCCGAAGCAACCAAACAGATGGGTAAAATGCCCAGCGTAAGAACAAATAGAAGTAATGCTCTCATGTACATATCAAATGGAATATATCACATGCTGACATCTATAAGGGAGAAGTGTGGGCCTGCATGTTAAGGACATCTTGCACTGTACTGCTGCAGTCATAAACAACTGCATGAAATATATACTGCAATGCCTTCATGGAGAAAAAACGCAATCCTCTATGTTTTATATTTTCTGAATTCAACTAGCAAGGGTCTGGGTTAAAATGACCTTGGAAAACCTACATTCCGTATGATTATAAGTCTATAACCATGGATTCAAAATATGCACACACTGACCATAGCATAATTGCATAATTTTTATCTGTAACAGAGATGGTGGTGCCGATCAACACTTACCATGCTGATGAAGGCACATGCTGACTGACATGGGTTGTGGTGATGCCCAAAATCAAATAACCCATTAAAGGTAGTCAAAGAGACAATTGTTTGGCAGCCACTTTACTAAAATAAGAAGTGAAAATGAGAGAAGGTTAAAGAGAGACAGAGGAAACTAAGAAAGAATTCAGTAATTCATCCAAAGGTTTTTTTTTCATTCTCTCAAGTTTTATTTTTATTTTTTTTACACGTTAAAAACAAATTTGGAGTGTACAAAACTACAGATACTTTAATTTTGCTAGATCTATCATTTGTAATGGCCTTTCTACATGGATCTACCATTTGGGCATTAGAACTATCAAGAAATTAGATTTCCCCCAAATCATTCCCCAAATTTTAAAAAATAAAAAATTAATATATCAAATACATTGAAATTGGGTTAGGTATAAGAACATGTTAAAGTCAAAGTTCCCAATTTCGGCCGATCTAGAGTGGGATCGGCCGATACCCGAAACGGACGAGCACGGATAGGATTCGACCCGGGCCCCACTCCCCACCTACCTCTCTCTGTTTCTTTCTCTTTTCTCTCTCTTTTCTCTTCTTTCTCACCTCTTCCACTGGCAACTAAATAGATCTCCGACAACCTCAACCTCCGACAAGGTTCTCTGACAAAGATCCAACGACCTCAACTTCCGGTGACCTCAGATGAGTTTTTTTATTATTTTTTTCAGTTTTTAATTCCTCTCTCTTTCTCTTCCTGCACTGAGTAGATCCAACAACCTCTACTGCTGCAGTATCTGCAACAGCCGGTGACAACAGCAGTTGGTGAGAGCCCAAAAGAGAGAGAAAGAGAGAAGGAAAGGAGAGAGAGGAAAAAAGTATAGAAAAAATATAAATCTTGTCTATGTGAGTAAATTTTGAGTAAATTTTGAATTTTGAGTTTCAAATTTTGAGGGGGGGAAGGGAGAGAGAGCTCAGTATTTATCAAAATTTTGAATTTTAAGTAAGTTAATATATTTTCTAAGTTAGTAGGTTTCATATGTGAATAATTTTTATTTTCTTATTTTCCTCTCATTTTTTTCTAAATTTTTTTTAAAAAAATTATATTTTTAAAAAATATTTAGAATTTTACGTAATTAAAAAATAGTCTAATCCAATACGAGTGGCCGATATAGTCGACATGTATTATTTTTCTAGACAACCAATACTGATCCCAATCCCAATACTGGGAACCTTTGTTAAAATAACTTGTATGAGTTGATTTAAAATCCAATTTTATAATTTTTTGCTAAAATTTCATCTCAAAAAATTCAAAATTAATATGCCAAATTCATTGAAATTGGGTCACATTAGCATAGGAAAATGTTAAATTCAATCCATGAGTTTATTTGAACACAAATTTTATAATTTTCAGCTAAAATTTCAGCATAATTAGAACTTATTGTTTTTCTCCACAAAATTAACTCACCAAATATTGCCAATTGAGTCAAAATTGGCAAATGAAGTCTTTAATCCTCCTCGCCATTTTACTTTCAACAAGATTTTGGTTTAAACTTTTATTATTGAACTATTATTAATTATGAACGTATTTAAACATATTATATATTGAATAATGTTTCTACTTGACTATTGCTTTCTTTTTAATAAAAAAAATTCATTTACAAAAATAATTTGAGGATAAAAGACCTTAAAGTTAGTTTAATATATATACATATATATATATATAAACAAAAAAAATCTCTAAATATCTTAATAATCACATTAGAGGTGTGTCAAAGGTGTGCCAATATATGTATATAGAACATTGAGGCAAGCTGACTGGCAAGCCCAATGCTGACTGAGGATCATGACATGTGCCTTCGACATGGCAATACTCGATCTCAAAATTAATCAAGAAAGATGACAATTAATAAAAGACAAGTGGCCAACCACAACAGCATCCACATAATGCAAACAATAGCGTTTGAGAGAAAGATGTGCATTTATTGGTTTTCCTTCATTTTTCCTATAGCTATTGTGGCTATTCAGCAATCTCCAAGTGGATTTAGCAGCGGTTCATTATGATCAACTCACTTAACATGTTGAGGGAAATCCCAGGACAATTGAGATCAGAATGACTTTTGTGTATAGTTCCTAGGGTCATTTTGGATCCAGCACTATCAAAAGTCAAACCACATCTATATTCTATGGAGATGAATATCTAGCCTATCCATATGGTTTGCTTTCAGCTTGAGTTATCGAATGAGGACATAACCAACAGAAATGCAACCTCATTCTATTAGACATATGAGATTGTGATTGTGAGCAACCTATCTAGTAGAGCTTGACAAAATATAAAACCCAAACCTAATTCATGTGCAAGATTACAAGTAAAAGAAATAAGTGCCTAGTAAATGAGGATACTACCAACACAAGGTCCGGGAAAGGAAGAAAGCACCCAGCCTTACCTAATTCATAAAGAGGAACATTCCATGAATTGAACCCATGGCCACCTAGATGCAAGGGACAAGCCTTACCGTCACACTAAGTAATTCCCTCTAGAAGAATACACAATATTAATTACAAAACAAAATCCTAACAAATGCAAGATATACAAATCAAAAGTTGATAGGCAAAGACGGAAATGTTTTTCAGAAGACGTGATTCTCATTTTCAGACTCTGATGTTAACTTGTCCTAACAGGTAATGCATTGTCAAGGGTTAAATTCCCTTAAGACTCCCAACATCTTTATCGCCATCAGGCCAAACCAGCTTGGGTCTGTATAATAAGGTTGTGATTATGGAAGCTTGACAGCATGCAATATTCTTAAAGACCTTGGCTTAGAGTAATAGTCATTGAAATTTAAATGTGCTTGAATGTGCATAAATATATTAATGATCAACAAACAAAATCATGAACAGCAAAGAATATGTTACTTACCAAGGAATATCTTACTGTCAAGTTTTGATTGGAGAATTCTGGCTTGCAAGGTTTTGTTCTGAAAAAGCAATCTTTGATATGTCATATACTGGATAAGATAGGATTACATAGAAGAAAGCAAGAAAAATTCAAATATCAAGGAAGAAAACCAGTCAGCAAGGAGATATATATACATATATATAGCAAACATATATGATGACATAAAACTGAAATAGAAGAAAGTAATCACTGACATATATGCATGGTGTTTGTGTGCATAAGTGAGTAGGAAGACCACAATTATAATGGAAATCTTGATACTAGAAAGAATAAGATCATCATAGGAGACCATATATTTTGACTAAATTACAAATAAACCCCCTCTTTTTATTATTTACAAATATAGCCATGCATTTGTAAAAAGTATCAAATCACACCCTACCTTCTAATAGACATAAACATTATAACCCAACTATTAGGTTAACCATAGTTCCAAATCGACTTTTCAAAATAGCCTAGAAACAAATCGAAGCACCAAATTCCGATGGAACAAAACCATATTAAACCTACAAAACAAAATGTCATTAACATCTCTTGCTACTTTGCATTGAGAGGTCTATATACAAACTGAGAGACCACAAAAGATTATGTATGCTAAGGTCCAAGGTCCAAAAATTTGGGATTGGGATCGAGGTCAGTCTTCCAAAAAAACGATATATATCGGCCGTATTGGTCTCCCAGATAGGATCGGACTTTTTAATTATATAAAATTCTAAATATTATTTAAAAATTTAGAAAATATGATAAAAAAATAAGAAAATAATAATTATTCACATGCGAGCCCTAAAAATTAAATAAAAGTACTAACTTACTGAAAAGTCAAAACTTTGATAAATACCAAACTGGCTACCGTAAATCTCTATGGTCGTTGTCATCATAATCATCATAAGTTTGAAAATAAGAATGCCTATAGTTAGTGCTCTAAAGAGTTATTATATCATATCATTCATGTCAAATGGATCTTGTTGTCTTTGAAAAAGATAATAATCAATATGTGAATCTTATGTCTGAAGATACCGAGGAGAATACTGAAGATACCGAGGAGGATACTGAAGATACTGAGGAGGATAATAACTAGCACATAAATCATGTGATGGTTCTAAACACTGAATACTTGATGAACCATTGTTTGTTGGAGTTCGCCGAAGTGAGATTTACGTCGCCGAAGTTCATTGGAATTCGTTGGAGCTAGATCTCTCCATTAGAAAGTGAGTGAAAACAAAAGGGAGGAGAGAAAATGAGAAAAAAAAAGTAAAGAGAGAAAGAGAAAGAGCTTTGCGACATCAATAATTGATGTCCTTGGGTTGGATCTGGGTCAGATCTGGATCGACCGATCCGACAAACCTTGCTAAGGTCTTTCATGTTGAATAAGTTGTGACAATGAGATTGAAGACCAGGAATCAATGGATTCGGATAAAATTGCATCCAAACACCGAATCTCATAGGTCAACAAATTTAAAACTATTACTATTTAATATCAAATATCATATTGGAAAAAAGATAGAGTAATTTAGAAATTATATATTCCACCTTTTAATCCATCTCATTAGATGCTTGTTAAATTTAACTCAAGGTGTGACTTGGTATTTTTTTTTTAACAAGATCAGAGCTTAATTTGTAAATAATGAAAAGGGAGGACTTTATTTGTAGTATAGTCAAAATATAGGTATTATGTGTAATTTTCTCATCGAACAAAAACAAAGAAAAACCACTTCATCAACCCAAATAAATTGCAGATGCAAATACTACTAACAATGCAAGAAATTGTAATGAACTCAAAAGAAAGCTTCCCAGATCATCAACCTTGTCCTGACGTTGTCTATAACCACTGCCCAGTTACAGCCAATTTAAATATCATATTAAAATCTCATTATCTTGCAATTTAATGAATACTTCCTCTCCTGTCATACCTTTAATGGCGGACTTCATCAAAGTAGGACACAAAATTGTCTACACCACCCATGTATATCCATCCTTATTGAACAATTTAGGGATCTAGCAGTCATACAGTGTTCTAATACGATCAGTTTTAGAACCCTCTGATCACTGGATACCCTATCTAAATTCTAAAATCACACAAATTATTTTGGACCAATATCATCACCAATTAGATTCCTCATTGTTAATACAACACTATTCTCAACCTGCTTATAGAGACCACTAAAAAGTGGACTAATGTTGACTAGCAAGAGACTGGAAATCTGAATTGAATTTACAATAATTTTCTGCACAAGCATCTTTAAGACATGAAGCAAAGAAGGTACTAGGAAGAATAAATTAATATGCACTTGCTTTCCCTTGATTCATCTCTCTTCTCTCCCTTACTCGTTCATGTTCCCATTCTTTCAGTACAGGAGAGTTCATATACCACAGAATATATTACTCTTTTCTGCCAACTCCAAAGAGAAATCTTCATGACAACATCCCACTACTATGTAGCAGCTGACAGAAAAACCATATTGCAAGTAGGAGAAGCACTTACCTTCACAACTCCATTCTTTTCTAACTTGGGAAGCTTTTTTCAAACAATGAACTTTAACTAGTCTAGAGATGCATTTGGAAGTTGGAACCGTGTTGAAACAATTGAACTTCTTGGTACAGGACTCATATGAATAATGATCTCAACACAAGGAGAAAGTCACCTTATGGAATAGCAAGAGTGTTTGCAAGAAAATTAGGATGATGAAAAAAGAAGATATCTTTAACTATTGAATAAGAACGTAGCTACCAGCTGTCCCGCATCTAATAGCAAGATGCCAAACAAACATACTTCCAAGAAAAATCGCAAGCTTGGCTTAGAATTGCAATACAGGATATAAACAGGATATGCAAAGTAATCCACCATACCTCCTTGAGTAAGCTGATCTCCGACTCAGAGAAGCCTCTCCTAAAAAGTAAAATAATCAAATTACTAATGTTTCTTTAAAATTCTATAAACTAGGAGCAGGCAAGCAGTAAATTAAGATGATAAGCCAGGATGTACCCATCTGTGAAGGAAATGTGGAAGACATATATAATGCAACAGATAGAACCTCTATTTAAATCATAAAATGTAGGACTAATCAACATAGTTATCAGCCCTCAATACATCTATTATGTCCTTATGTCAATAACTTATAGAATAAGCATTGAACAGAAGCAAGTACTTGATAAAACCAAAAGCCAAAAGGAGAAAGCTCCATGTTTTCAACTTTAGAAGTTTCACATGCTTTCCTGCCATGATTATTACAAATTATGTCTATATTTTCCATTATTTGCATTTTACAATCAGTCCACATTATCTGTGCGTGGTCCCAAAGATTCAAGTTTATGCTGCACTGACAAAGGAATACTTCATAGCCTCAGCAGACTAAGAGAGAAAACCCTAATAATAAACAACCATAGCAGAATCATTTTGAAGAATAAAAAAGGAGATGGAACATGAAACAAGATCATTCAGAGGCCGATCTGATGGCAAAATCATCTATTGAGTGTCCACAATAAAATCATACAAAAGTTTTAAAAAAAAAAAAAAAAAAAAGATCTGATCCACCAGTCCTAATCTAAAGATTGACCTGATGCCGCCTGTATGTCAATATCGAGTTGGTTTAGACAACTGCTCCAAGTAGGCTAAGTATTAGTTAGCTACTCCAACTACTAATTAAGCCAAACATGACTAATCAACTTAAAGGTAAGGTAGGCATCCGAGCCTCCATCATAAGGGAACACATATCTAAGTGATAAAATGGCAACAGATGCATGAGCTCCTTTCATGTCAGAACCAGATAGGGACAAATTTACACAGCTCCAACCCATAACTGGAGAGGATTTACAAGCTAGAATCCACACCACTAGGGTCATTGCACAAAGTTATGCCTTCTTGAGCACAACTTAAAGTAAGACGTTATAGATATTGAGCACATTTTGCCCGGTATGAGGAGTAGAGCACATAGTTCAGTGAAACCTGCTTATTTCAGATAATATAAATAATAATCCAGTGTGCAAGATTGGAACAATGTTAGACGGGCATTCCAATATGGGTTAGTAAATCCAGTGCCCTAGCATAACAAGATCATCATGTATCAGGTATCAAGGAAGGATGAAGATGTAGCATAAAGCAAATCAAATCTAATATTTGAAAAAAGAATTGAGTTTAGTCTCAAGGAGGAAAGTTGTAGTGATAAAAATAAAGATGGCAAGTTGCTAATATTGCAAAAACAATACTCTCAAGTTCTTTTACTGTAATCCCAAGCTGCAATGACTAGGAGAAGTAGATTATATGTATACACAGATGTGCATTCTCAAAAGAACATCAAGAAAATGAATTCCAACACAATAAATTGTGTTCTAAGAAAATTAGAATATAAGCCTCACATACTCACCGGTAACCATACTGAACCCTCTTATTGTTGCGCTTGGGATTCAGGATGAAAATGTTGTATGCATTCTCAATCTGAAGGTATTCAACAAGAGTAGAGAAAATATATTGCATCCGATCAATGTCCACTTGCCAAAGAACATCTTCCTTCTCACTGTCAAAGAAGCAGAAAATGAGAACCAGGTTCAGGACTAAGCCAATAAACCATGGTATATAGATATTCATTTTCACTTATCATATGTAACAAGATATCAAGACATTTTAATATACCGATACTCCAGCCCTTTAATCACAACTAATGGAAGGTTATGTCCTTTCAAGCAGACAAACCAGTTGACTGGTAACATGCTAAGAGTTACTGATGCAGATAACTAGGGAATCATTCAAATCAACCACAAGACAAAAATGAGCCAATTGTACTACTGGGGCCTGTTTGGATAGCCATAACTTCCCACAGGAATCGGTGAGAATTTGGCTTTCCTTTGGAAAATCTGGAGGGATATAAATTTCTCCCTATGACGATGTTTAGATGATATTTTCAAAGGAAAATTTTCTAAAGTATGTTTTTTTCTCCTTTTCCTAAGGAGAAAAAAACAGAGGGTTGGCTAAAATACACCTAGACCCCATGAACTATGAATCTATATCGCATATATCCTCTAAAGAAAGAAAAATGTAAAATTAAAACCCCTTGAACTATCATAATTTATATTAAAAGTTATGCCATTGACAAAAAAAAAATCAATTTTACGAAATTACCCTCTATCATTATACATATTTGGGCTATAGAAGAAGGAAGGGAGGTTAATAGAAATTTAGAGATAGAGAGATTGGGAGAGATTGACAGGAAGAAAAGAAATTAAAAGCAATATCACTATAGAACCTGGCATTGGGTTGGTTTTGAGAGGGAAATGTAGGGAAGGGAAGAAGGGAAAAAAGTTCACAGAGATTAAGAGTTCTAGGAAGAATAGTTTGTAGAAATTATAGAGGTTGCTATTAGGAGAGGGAAATGTTGAAAGATACGGATGGTAGGCTAAATAGAAGGATTATTTTCAAAATTTTGAAAAATTCAACAGGTCTTCTTAGTGTAACCTGTTTTTTCGTTAAAAGTACAAGTGATCTTGGATTATAGTTCAGGAGGTGTAACTGTAATTTAGCATAAAATAAAATGAATTCAGACTTTTTTTCCTTTTTCTTCTTTTGCCTACAATTTCTTTATCACTCTCTCTCTCTCTCTCTCTCTCTCTCTCTCTCTCTCTCTCTCTCCCCCTTCCCTCTCCCTCTCCCTCTCCTTCTCCCTCTCCTATCACCACTCTCTTCTCCTCTTCTCATCCTTCTCCATCAACCACCACCACCTCCTCCACCCACCATCACCTCCTCTTCCTCCTCCTTTCACCACCACCACCATCTCCTCCTCCTCCATCCACCACCACTACCTCCTCTTTCTCCTCCACCCACCACCACCACCTCCTCCTCCTCCCATTTCTCTTCTTTCTATTTTTTTCTTTTTCCTCCAAAATTTCCTAAATTATCCAAAGAAGATAAATTAAATTAATCCAATGGGAAAAAAAATAGGATCTTTTAGCCTTTTTTCATTCCTACATGTTGAAATTCCTATAGAAAAGTTTCCTAATTTACCCAAACAGACCCTTAATGATAGTTTTACTGAAGAAAAGCATTATGAGGATAATCAAGATGAAAAAGGTGTGACTCATGTGACATAAGGAGAAGAATATTTCTCCGGTGTTCCCAAATTTCTTTTTCTTTCCACTAAGCAAGATCCTCTTAGAGCAGAAGCAATGAAGCATAATATTTGCAAGTAAAGGTGCAATGTCAACTGGGGGATTTGTGGCATCATCAATTCATCACTGATAGGAATAATAGCGAAGCTCACAACTTATGATTGATAAATGAAATCTACCTACTCAAGATTATAGAATGGATCATAAGGCTTTGGTGAATGGTGAGGCAAAAGTGAGAAACAATGTCTGTCACATTCTTTATCAGCCAGGTGTACAATGACCAGGTGAGAACACCTTTACACATGTTCCTTGGTCACCAGCGGAGATATTCATGAGGGTCATGAAAATATCTTTACATTCTCGGGCAAGGGTAAAAGTTATCCTCATCCTTAAGAAAAGGGAGGATGCACATGATTCAGATCCATGACGGGAAACTCTCTTCTCCTAGTCAATACCATGGATAATGAGTCAAAAAGGTAGGGACATCTCTCACTTGATTGTGTATGAAATGATCTAATATTCTAATGTCAAAAATTCTCCACACCTAATGGTTGAGGTAATTCCTTGATTCAATGAATTATATAACTAATGATAAAATGCCTCCCAGTGGTTTACCTAATGGGTAAGACAAATAGCATCATGTTGACATTATCTCTAGCACAAGCTTATAGAATCCACCATAAAACCACATGAGCACGAACGAATTCAATATCCTATTAGGCTGAAAGAAGGATTTATTTTGTAAGTGCTTAACTTCAATATTTTAAAAGGCAGCTGTAGGTGGCAGGTGATCATCCCACTGCCTAGCGCCTCGACTAAATGCGGGTGACAAGACAATTTAGCATTTTTAACATATAAAATAATAAATATATATATACAAATATATAATATACATTATACACTTATATGCAAATTGTAACAAATATAGGAAATAATATAAATACATAAAAAAAATTCAAAAAGAAAAGATAATATTCCTCATTCTAGAACTCGAATTTAAATAAGGTGAAGGAGTATTTGTAAGGAAACTATGCTTTTTATTTATAATATGGTCCTAATGCACTACAGTCTACGGTCTACAAAGCATTATTTATAATGTTCTCTTTTCAAAAAGTGGCAAATTTACAATAACCCCCTATATAATATAAATCACTAAAACAAACTACAACTAATAGCACTTTTTAACACTCAAAGCCCTGAAGTGAGTAGCAAAAGCTTTCTTCCCCAACGGCGCTAAGAATGTTCAGCACCCCTTCTTCAGCGGCTTTTCGCACCCCTCCTTCCACTCCTCCCTTCGAGGCAACCCCTTCGACGCTGGCTTTTGAAACTCCTTCTCCAGCTCCACCTTTTGGTAACCCCTTCCTTGGCGCCGGCTTTCAAACCCCTTCCTCGGCACCAGCTTTTGGAACCCCTTCCTCAACGCTGGCTTTTGGAAACCCTTTGACTCCATACTTCTCCATCCCTCCGTTTTCCTCTCCTCCCATTTCCCTTTCTTCTCCCAACAACCGCAATAACCATCCCATTCATTAGGGTTTTAGCCTTCTTCCTTCTTTTGCAATGCCTAGATCACTACACAGATGTGGCCTCTGATCGCCCCTCCCGCTCTCCCTCGCTGATTGCAACATCCAAGTACTCAATTCTTGGTTCTAGTAACATCCAAGGCAGTTGGCTACCTTTCACCGACATTGATTGGCTTAGTGAGGCTGCCAATGCGCTAACCTTGCCATGGCGACCACCAAATGCGCCATTAAAAATTGCTTAATTCACTTCTACATGAGCATGTATTACCATCATAACCTTATCGAAGTCCCAAAAAGATAGAAATTGACAAATGTAGGTGGGTAGTTTCGATATCAACAACACCACCATTTAGTACCCATTCTTAATTTCAAGTTTAGAAGACATGCTCAATATGCTCTAGAATGAAACATCTTGAACTTTATCTTAGAGGCTGGCGTCACCAGATATGTGTTTGGCCAAATCTTGCCGCTTTCAATCAAAGATTTGTCAACAACTTGAGCATTACAACTGCATATCAACACCATGTGCTGAAAGTTTACAAAGAAGGTGACTTAATGATGCATATCTTGAAGAAAATAAGTCTTAACAAGAAACTACAAGAAGTTGAATCCCATATGATGACTAAGGGTGGCAAAAATTAACCCGGCCCGATAACCTGACGTGATAACCTAGCTCTTAATCGAATTTGGGTTTAGTGTAATCGGGTTCGGGTCGTAAACGTGTCAACCTGCCTAACCCAATTAATAATCGAATCATACTCACCCATTGGTTCAAGAAACTGACCATCAATTAATATAAGACCATTGTCACTTTTAGATGTTATTTCCTTCTCCTATTGACTAAGATTCTTGTTCACATGATCTTTAAATTGTAAAGTTCTTTCCACCATCCTTCCATGTTCCTACACACATTAATGATCTCTTATGCTTGCTTGGAAAACATGAGTAGTTTTATCATCATCGGTAATTAATGATACTAAGTTTTATGTCTTCTTGATCTTGTGGAAGTATGCTACAATGTAATAGTGTGTGTATATATATATATATATATATATATATATATATATATGAATTAATAAGAAATATATATTTCTATATATTTCTCACTATTTATATCTTATATATATAATATGATGTTTGGTATGAGAAGATAGCTTTCTCTTTCTCTCTATCTTCATTACCTTAACTATTTACATTCTCTCTTGTTCTTTTGGTACGGTCATGATCCTTGGATAATAAAACAGAAGGTTCAACATTATTATTTGCTTATTTCAAACTATTTGTAATTTGTAGTATATTATGAACTTAATGTTGGATGATGGATGTTGGTAGTTATATTGACTTGAAACAATGTTAGATTTATTGTAATTGTCATGAGATTATTAGATTTGAAAGTTGAAACTTAGAATTAAAACTAATATTTAAACTTATTTACTCAATGTTAGTTGTTGGTGGTTGAATTGGTGTATGGATTTGGCTTAAATTTAATTTATGGTTGAATTTAGAATTGTTACTTTTGTAAATATAGATTTTTATATATAGTAAGTCTTATTCATATCGTGTGATCATGTTGTGTTAAAAAAGGTTATTCATGTCGTGTTAAACAGATTAGCATCTCATGTCATTATGTCAAACTAATATCATGACGTGTCAATGGGTCGTGTTAACATGACCCGTTTATTAAACGGATTATACGTGTCGTGCCGTATTATTTTTTTAATAAATGAATCATGTTCATGTCTACCAAATGCAATTTGTTTAATAATCGGGTTATGTTCGTGCTAAGGTGAATCTGATCCAACTCGAATCTAACTCGACTCGAACCCACTTAAAACGACTTGATTGCCACCCCTAACAGTGACCCATGCTAAATTGATTAAAATACTTACATAATCAATCTTCCCAACAATTATAAAGTTCAAAGACATTACTTGTAGAAGACTTGTTTGCATACTATCATTTAGAAGCAAGTTTATTATTGCTCTATAGAACGAGTACTCCCCAAACAGAGGGAATTGATGCAGTATCAAGTCCAAATTCCAATTGATTTCCTAGTTGATGGATCAGCTTCTTAATTTCGGAACTTTTGTAATTGTGGAATTGCTTTTCTAATTCTCACTCACATATTTCCAAGTTGTGGGGCCACTTTCCAAATTCTTAAGGATTCTTGCTTGTGGGATTGCTTCCTAATGCCTTACCAATTCCTATCAGTAGTGTTACTTCCTAATTTTTCAGAAAATTTCCGATTTGAGAATTTCATCTTTCCAATTGCATAATGTTTATCAACTTTTCCTACTTTTTCCTATTAGTTATTAGTTTCCTATTTGGTTGGTTTCCTAGATACTTTAGATCCTTCATTTTTCATCCTCTCTCTCTCTCTCTAACTTAAAGCATTCTTCCGGTTGGCTTTATTTATTCTAATTTTCTCTTTTGCGACTTTAATCACAATTATTTATTTTATTCTTCTTGCATTGCATCAAACATCTCCAAAATGAGACAGAAAATCTCTAAACTATCTAAAATTTTCTCAGATTTTCTCGAGTCTCTTTGTAAACTTCATTTCCTTCCTCCTTTACACCAGATAATTTCTTCACCTTCATAAGTAGAGTAGAAGAGCATTAGATTGATCCACCCATCTGCAATGATTGATTCAACTTTATAGTTTATACCTGTATCATTTCATGGATCTGCACGTTGCTAAACAACCTATGATAATAAAAGTCCATAAAAGAGCACGCAATTAACAAGATGACAATATTGCACTAACCAGTGTTCAGTAAACAATGCACCGTTGAGCAAGAGAATTTGCTAGGAGAACAAAGCGCATGAACCTTAGAACCACAAACCGAATAAAAGGAGAATCACTTTCCCTAACCCATATATGAGGAGAGCAGAAATAATAACTGTTTTCTCTAGATAAAAGGTCTATAGAGAAATATCAGAAACTATATATGTTTCCTACTGGATGGCTCCACCATGTCATTTTGTGATGCATAACATAGCTCAACATATTCAGTAGTTAATTCATAATGCATAGATGCATAAAGTTTCAAAATGTGTTACCTAGAGCCCGATACATCCTCTTTACGTGATAAAGCTTTTATAGCATACTCAAAAACAGAGGTAACTTTTTCTCCCATATGTATCGCATGGACGGAAAAGCTGCACCATATGAAGTCAATAAAAGAATACAGCATCATGCAAGTGGGTGATGGATATGAATAGTCATAGATACACAAGTATCAGAGAATAAATACTTGTTGTTTATGTGACTGACTAGAGGAAGATGATGCCGTTGAACTTTCTCAATGCTAATCTTATAAAAGGGGCTAAGAACCTCTCCTACTAGAGGAATCCGTGTATGTTGGAAAATGTGATCGATTTTGGTAAACCACCGCTCCAGTTCTTCTGGACCAAGTTTAAACTCTAAACAAAATCCCAAGTACAATTATCAGGAAAGTGAATTGAAATAAATGTTGACTTAATTGCATATGAAGAGAATCAATACTATACCATGATTTCCTTTTCCTTCAAATCCAATGAAGATGAAGTTCACCGGGACAGGAAGGTATATAGAATCTACTATTGAAAGCTTCATATAATTTGCCATATTACCTGGAGGTAACATAAGAATTAAAAAAAATATGCATACAGCACAAAAATTTAGTCTGGTCACTATCTCATGCTAGAAAAAGCATTTTATGCTGCAAAAAGAGTTCACTCACAAAATTCCACTAATTAAACAAACAGCATAAAAAATATATGCTTGCAGCCTATGATATTTCTTTTTCAGAAGGCTGCTTACTTTGAACTTAATAGTCATGTTATCAATTAGTACCTCTTTTCTTTGTGTTTGCGAAGCACTATTAAGCATTAGCACTCTATTTTATCTTCAAAGTTCATATTACCAAGAAGACCTCTTCTCTTAGCAAGCAACTGTCACAAAGATCCTACTGCATTAGGAGGTTACTAGAAGACCTAAGGCTAAAAGTTCATACAATATGTAGTCAATTACATGCCAACAGGAATCAAAAGGTGTTTCCCCTTCAATTTGATAAGGTCTTTGTTTTATTGAAATTGTAAATGCAAATCAAGTTCAACCACGGAATAGATGGATCTCATCCCAACTATATTTCTGGATGCTGGATGTTGGCGTCAAGACTATGTTATGGCGAACGGAAATGCAGATTAGCATGTGTGCTTGACTCAAGAAAGAGGGGTTGGGACCTGCTAGCCCACGAGGAATTGCCAAAACATTTGACTATTGACTCATTCCCTACTATTATGCAATCATGCCAAATAACCCCAAAGTAACTCATCGAGTTAAAAGTTGACCAATTAGGTCTTAAAAATAATGGGAGCCTGTTATTCACTTATTTTCAAATGAAAAATGCACCTAGCCACCTATCCAATTAAGCAAAAACAGCAACAATTTAGTAATTTACCAAGGTCTTAGATGAAGACCTAAGGGTTTCAAAATAACTGGATTAGCATTTTCTAGTATCACCCCTGCATGTTTTGGAGTTATAGAATCAGGCCATTTTTTGCCAAAAGAATAAGTTCAAATATGCTCCACCAAAATATGTCATATATTTCTAATATAGCTCAAACTAAGAAACATGAGTAAAACAAAGTCTATTCTAAGATAGACTAACAAGTTAAACAAAAATAAAGCCTAAAGTAGCCGGTATTAAGGTACTAATTAGAGGTAACCCCAAATAGTTGGGATGAATAGCTTCTTAATGTAAGGTACTAACTAGGGAACCTCTAGCCACTAGTGCAATTCAAAGAAAAAACTCATTTTAGAGTAAATGACCAAGTTGTATGAAGTTGCACTAGATGGTGTTTGCAACACATCGAGGAAGATGGTAAAATACTAGCATTTCCGTTTCTTGATCAAACACTAACAAACTTGTCCTCTATACATTCAGGATAGTATGAGTGCATAGGAACATACAAACTACTTAAGATGCACCACTTTTTCCGAACTTGATAAAAAGAAAAGAATGTATCTTTGGGAACCATTCGGCTTAAGAATAATTGATATGCTTGAAATGATCACATATTTGCTTGTTCATAACACAATACATACAGAATGAAACAATTACCTGCCTTCGTGTAGTTAAACATCGCCATTCTACCAGACTCGGAAGACACTGAACCTTCTAAATCATCAAAATCTGAAAATATTCATTTACACCATGTAATTTATAGAGCACATCACAGACTAAAAATCCTATCAAAGAATTAAAGAACAGAAAATTCGAGGTTATTGACTGTATCTTACCACCACGAATGACGGACTCACTCCAGAATTTGCTCTTGGATTTCAGATTAAACAGCGAAAACACCGAAGACTTGCCAGTCCTACGTAGTCCAGGAGAGGAAGCGGCGTTCACATCTATGCTCTGGATCAAGAACTACAAGCAGCATCCGAAGCAAGAGAGATCATAATTAGGATGAGAGACGACCTAGAAAACGTTATTAGGGTTGAGCTCGGTCTGAGTTCGCTTACCAGTACAAGTAGGAACAAGATCGAAAGCAAAGAAGAGGAAATGGATTTGGAGGCGAGATCGATCGCCATCGAAGTACGAGGAATGGGGACGGAACGATCCAAGCAAGAAGAAGAAACTAGTAAGGGATACGAGATAGAAGAAGAAATGGGAGTTTTTTTACTAATTAGCCCTGCTCTAAATTTTATTTACTAAATAGTCTGCCCCCGGTCTAGGGCACGATCTAGCCCAGGGGTGGCAAAACTTGACCCGACCCGATAACCCGACATGATAACCCGGTTGTTAATCGGGTTTGGGTTTGGGTTAATCGGGCTCGGGTCATAAACGGGTCATGTTTGGGTTTATACCTCTGACCCGCTTGACCTGTTTAACTCAGATCGGGTCAACCCGCCAACCCACCACACACACATATATATATTCTAATTTCTAACCCTAATACCCCTAATACCCTAAAACCCAAACTCAAACTCCTCACACCAAAAAAGAGGTGTCGTCACCCCTTCCTTTACCCATGCCCACAGCCCACTTTGCCGTCGCCTTTTCCCTCCTCACTCTTCACATCGAGTAACATTGCCTCCTCACGTTGCCGATGCTTCTCGCTCATACCGCTCAGCGCCCGAGCTTCTCACGACGCCCAAGGTCCTCACGCCGTCGGGTCCTCACACCGTATCTCCCCCCTCACTCACGCCCGAGCTTCTCACGTTAGATCTCCCCTCTCACTCACGCCGTTGGGTCCTCACGCCGCCCATCCCCTTCACTCACGCCACCAATCCCCCCTCACTCCGTTGGGTCCTCACGCTGCCGATCCCCCTCACTCCAGTGGGTCCTCACATCGCCGCCGCCAATCCCCCCTCACTCTATTGGGTCTTCACGCCGCCAATCCCCCTCACTCCATTGGGTCCTCATGCCGCCCATCCCCCTCACTCCATTGGGTCCTCACACCCCCTCACTCACGCCGTCGAGTCCTCACGCCATCGAGTCTCCTCACGCTGTCGGACACCCGAGCTCCTCACGCCACCAGATACCCGAGCTCCTCGCCATGGTTGTTGTCTTCTGAAAAAGGGGAAGGCAGAGAAGGAAGAAGAGCAAGTATTTTATTATTATTATTATTATTATTATTATTTTGAAATTTAGGAAGAAGAGCAAGCAGAGGAAATGGATTAATACTTCGGTGGGACATGTGACACATGTTTCGCCTAATGGGATGAACATATATGTATTAGGATTGTAATTTTAATTATGTATGAGTTCTAAGTGGTAATAAGTTATTTTATATGTATAATACATTATTCATATAGGATAAATCAGAAAATATTGAATTTTATATAAGATTTATATTAAACGAGTTAGACGGGTCGGGTTAATGTGTCGGGTTAACATAACATGTTTAAGTATATGGGTTAGACGGGTCATGTTAGCGTGTCGTGTTAATCCGACCCGTTTATTATACGGGTTAGGCGGGTCGGGTCGTGTTATCCGTTTATTAATCGAGTCATGTTTATGTTTACAAAATATAACTCGTTTACTAATCGAGTCGTGTTCGTGTCAAGATAAAGTTGACCCGACCCGAACCCGCTTAACCCGACCCGGTTGCCACCCCTAGTCTAGCCCTACATAAAATGCTAAACAATTCAATAGAAACGCTAGCTATATGTTTTTGCGTAAAGTTAAAACACTGGAGTTTATCTTACCTATTTGACATACTTACACAACTTTACACAATTTAATAGTAAAACATTGAAACATTAAGGCCCGTTTACTTGCAGAATAAAAATAAGCTTATTCTAGAATAAGCCTCCTTATTCTGGTATAGTAACTAAATAATATCTTATCTTATTCTAGTATATTAATTTATCATTCACTTTCGTCTTATTCCATACAACTTTTAAAAACAATAATAACCTATAATTACCATTTTGCCTCTAGATTTGATAATATTTAATTATAAATTACATAAGCTACAGTTGAGATTCTCTCTCTTTCCACTATTTCTTCTATTAAATATCGGTCATCTCAATTACAGCTTATTTTTTTCACTCATTTATCTCTTTTTTTTTAATTTTAAACATCTAAACTACAGTTGAGATTTTTTTTTTTGAACTAGTAAATTCTACAAAAATAAAATTAAAAAATATTAAGCCCGTACACTTTATCCGTAGTGCGGGCTTATAACCTCGCATTACATTGCAATGCAGACTTATAACCCCACATTATACCACTAGTGCGGGCTTATAACCTTGTATTAATTAGCAGTGTCTATTCATTTATTCTAGTGTATAATTATTTTATATAGAGTGCAGGCTTATAACCCTACATTACCTCGTAGTTCTTATTTATATCCTCTAATGCATTATTATTTTAGTGCATGCTTATAACCCAGCAATGGCTCTACCTCTTTATTTAGTGCATGATTATTTTATATAAAGAGTGCAAGGTTATTTTTGCAGTGCGAACTTATAACCTTGCATTACCCCGCAGTGCATAGTTATTCATTCATAATGTGGGTATATAGAGTATTTTAAGTCCACATTTTAATAAAAAATAATATTATTTTAGAAAAATACTATTTACTACTATTTTTTTTAAAATATAGTCAAGGATATTTTTATCATTGAGTTTAAAATATCACCAATTCCCAATACAATTACCTTATTTTAATACCATATATATATATCACATCAAATATAATTATTATACCTTATACTAGTATTGAACTAAATATTATAATAACTCTAGTCAATTCATCAATAATAACTTACTACGTAGTAGTTGCCCTTCTCTATAATATTTCATACAACCAAAGAATTAAAATTACATTTAAGCGCACGTGCCTTCTTTTTTCCCTCTTCTTCTCTCTTTTTCTTTCCTCCTTCACCTCCTAGCCCCATCTCCCCGTTTGTTTCCCGTCATGTTATAGCTTCGTTGAAGCACGCCCTCACCATAAAATGGTTCACTAGTGAGTCATCTACTTCTCTAGTAAATTAATTTTAGTTTAATAGCCTAGTTAATTATTTTTCCCTTCTCCTCTTGTTTTGATCTCATTGGTCAATCGATTGTCCAACTGACGACCTCATATTGATAGTGTGCTAGTCCAAGGAGCTTCCCCTTATTATCTTCTCTTGTTGGGTATCCTTCATGGGTACTATAGGCTCTTAATGGAGGCTAAATCTTGTAGCCTCTTGTCGCCAGCTTCTTGGCTTTTTTTTCTTCCATTCCTGATCGTGTCTCCCCTCTCTATCTGGCTAAGAACTCTCCCTCCTCATAACAAATCACTTGATGGCGTCCTTATATGCCCCCACAACAAGGTTTGTTGGGCAACCCATCTCCCCAGCCACTAGCCATGATTGAGAACATAATCGCCGTTAGCTGCCTTAGCTAGCCGCGCGCCACCTCATGTGGCATGTGTGCATTATATGAAAGTTTATTGCATGGTCAACTAGGATCGTTGATGGCTAAGAATGTTGAAAATGTTCTCTCTCGTTTTCGAGTTTCCTCCCACGAGATAGATTCTCTGCTCCATCTTTGGCCAAGTTCACACTTTAAGTGTCATCCCTACTATGGATGCCGATCTGCGTGCCTTCCTCGACTACTAGTGGCGGTGTACACTAGTAGACACCTTTTTTCTTTCTTGGTGGCTCTACTATTGAGAGAGAGGAATGAGAGGTGAGGTGACTTGTGCTTGTGTTAGGTTGGCCCCAACCAATGTGACTTGGCTATGTGTGGCGCAACCTAAGGTTGTGGAATCCAAGGTGTAGTAGATTAGGTTGCAGCTCAACCCATGTTACAATATAGGTTGATTTGGGCTTTGGACCTAACTTTAATGTGTTTGTACTATAGTATTTCAATTAATTGCAACCCAATGTATTGACTTGAGTTAGGATAAACCAAATAGATTGGTTGCTTTTCAATTTATTTTACTTTACTTTAGTAATTTTATTTATTTATCCTTGTCATCTTGACCCTTAATTATAAATCATCTTTAGAAGGTACTTTTGTTAATTATAATATTTATTATAAATCTATATTAATAAATTAGATTCTATCGTCTGGGAGTATTATTACTAATTGCTCCTAATAGGAAATAATCTCTAATTAGATATTGGTAATCAATTTTAAGCATGCTTTCATATTTAACAAAGTTAATTAAATATTGCCTAACTTATTTATTTTAAATTGATAATAATTAGTGGAACGATAAATTTAAGGTTAATTAGATTAATTACTTTTAATAACATGTTTGACCATTTTTACTACTATACTAACTCTACTTGTTAATAAATGTAAGAATCCTTAGATAAACCTACTCAAACCCATAGCAGTTTTCCCATAAATTATTTAATTAATATTTTAGATTGGCTTATGCTTATATTTATTACTTTAATTATTGAAATAGATTTAGTACCATGCAAGGATGAATTTGTGGCACAATTGAAGCTAGGAAAATTAGAAATTGATATCTAGCAAATAACTCATTCATAGTCTAGGAGTAGTGTAAAGACTTAAATGTATGAATTTATTAGATAATATGAGAGTAAAATTAGTTTTAAAATTACTCATTATATGGATATAATTGAATGTAAATAATAGTAATGAGATGAACCATATAGGGTGACAGTAATTTATTAAGTTGATAGCATCATAATATATCTGGTATGAAAATAAAAATGTATTTTGATTACCAGTTTGGTTGATATTAATCTAGAGGATAAAAATTTTAAAGCAAGTTAGATTGCATGATTTGGGTGATGTTGGATCTTAGTTATAAATATGCAAACTTATCTTTATTTATGATTATTATATGGCATTAATAATGTTATAGAATAATTTTAATGATACAATGAGATTAAATGATTAAGTATATGTGGTGGACTTTGTTTGGAAGATGTGATAAAACATTAAGTTGAAACTTTTGAGGAGCTATCACGTTTAGGTGGTCATGTCAACTAAACAATTTGGAAGTTGGATTCATTGCTTAATAGGATGGTAACAAAAAGAAAGTAAATGACTATTATCATTTGCATAAAGTGTTATAAGAGATAGTTATTATACTACTAGATGATAGACAAATAATGATCAATATAAAGTGATTATATTAGTATTTATATAACCATTAACTTATGTTTTAAATTATTACTAAACATTATTGAACAAGTCTTTTAGGATTATGATGTAAAACTTTGATCTCTTAATAAATTGTAAAGTTAAGAATGTGAGTCGATCTAAAGTAAAAGAGAAGATATACTGGTAAGGTTATAATTCATATTTTTTTAATGTCTTTTGATCTATATGAATGAACTAGTTTCGGTAACGTTATTGGCATATCATAATAGCATAACTAATTCAGGAGATTGATCTAAGTAGCTTTATAGTTTATGTACAATACTTTTATAGATTTATCTAAGTTATGTTTAGGTATTCTTAAATATCAATGGATTAGTAAATAGTTGTGTGGCAATGTATTAGTATTATGAATTGAGTATTATATTTGTCGAGATATTAAAGAGACTATTGGATTACTTGGTAAAACTCAGTAGATAGTCTTTGTATTTGAACATCATAATCATTAACTAATATTTTGGTAAATATACTAGTAGCACTAGTAATTAAGTAGGTAATGACCAAATTGAAACTATGTAGATCGATGAATAAATAGTTTGGACATAAAAAACTATTGGTAGAAAGATCATCAGAAATAGTTATTCTATATGTTGCTAGAGGTAATTTGAATTTAATCATCCAAGTATTGCAGGTAATGATGGAGTAAATTAAATTATAGAAAGGTTATATACAGTTAGTTATTTGGTGTCGTAATATAATTAATATTGATAGGTTGGATATGATGAAGTGCTTGCTATTTTGGAGAGTTATTATAAATATAAACTTTGATTTAGTAGTTTTATATGGATTGGGTGATATCTTATATTGATTTGGTTAGTAAATTGCTATAATAGTTAACTATATAAGCAATATATTTTTATAATAATAAAAGTTATACTAATGTTTAGGATCAGAATAATTTTCTAACTCCATGATAATAACATAATATCTTATGAATGTAAATCAGGATCGGCGAAAAATGCATTTAGAAAAAGAAAGAGGAATTTAGTATGACGAGTATTTAGACCTGCTGGTCTACCATAGATTAGTATAGTATTGAGGGATGATCTATTAAGCATGTTTAGGTATTAGGGTATACATTTAGTAGATCTTGGAGATAACTGATTAAATAAATTATATTATATTATCACAGGTAATTATGGTATTACGCTGTTACATGGCAGTAGTTAACCTAAGAAGTGATATTAAGTTTGAACATTTTGGACTAAAATATGATACACTTGAAGTATGACATACTTTCATATTATATAATCAGTATACCCGATTACTATGTAACAGTGGTTCTTTCTTATGAGTCAGTATTACTATAAATATCTTTTTAGGATTGATTTCCATATAAGAATAGTATGACTACCTGACTAACCTAGATTTATGTATTTGATTCTTATGGTGGACAATTTATGGTTGTGTAAGGTCAAGAGTTAATTAGTAAACGATAGTCAACGAGATAAAAGTAAGAATCTAAAATAATTATATCAGACAACTATCAATTCGACTAAAAGGTTAGGAAACTAGAAATGCTACTTCTAGAGTACTAGTATGATCTAAATTTCAGGGTCAAAAATTTTATAAAGAGAAAGAAAATTGTAATAACCCAAACTTAATAATAAAATAAAATGATAACAAAATTAATAAATAAAATAATAATGATAAGAAATAATTACAATAACAATAATATACGATAATAAATTAAAATCTAAAATTTAAAAGAAAATTTCAAAAAAATTTATTATATGGCATGACGTGGCCCGCCTCGTGCCATTCAGTGGCGAGGGTGCTGAGGGCGTCACATGACTGCCACCCTTGTGCCAACTGGGTCGAGCCAGGTGAGTGCGATGGGCCCCACCATCGCTGCCGCCATACTCCCTCACTGCCTCACTCTCTCTTTATCTCTCTTTCAGTCTCTCTCCCCCCCGCCCCCCTCTCTCTTTCAGCTCTCTCCAATTCTCTGTCATTCTATCTCTCCTTCTCCTTATACCAACACCAACCACCTTTTTACTGTCGTCGTTGCCTATGCATGTCAACGAATTGGCAAACCAAGGCGCTTAGCCCCTAAAAGGAGTTACGGCTAAGCAGGAAGGAAGTTGCTTCTCTAATAGCCCCGTTGAATAGGAGTATTAGTTAGTGATCCCTTTGTCATCGCCAAACTGTTGATGAGCCACCTCACTCCTCCATCCTCTCTTCTCTCTTCTTCTCTTTTCTTCTCTCTCTTTCTTATTCTTCTTCGACTCGGGTTCGCTAGAACCGGGCAGCCAGCAAGAGGTCGGTTGCTAGCTAGCCAAGCCATTCCCCTCCAGTCCAAATCCCTTCCTTTACCTTATCTTCTCACTTATCTTATCTAGGGCTACTCAAAAAAGCCCATGGGCTCGTGAGGCTTGCCCACTAGTCTTGGTAAGAGCCTGGCTTAAGCTCTAAATGAGCTGAGTCAAGCCCAAAGTTCAAGCTCGAAAGAATTATCAATTAGAATTTGATGACTTTTTAAGGTCTACTAGTACCAAGACCTGTTAAATCAGAGTTGATATATTTGTAGGAGCCAAATGAAACATGTGATCCTAGCACTTTTGATATATTAAATTGGTAAAAAATTAATACATTGAATTCCTTATTATGTCTAAGATAGCTCGTGACATTTTTTCTATACTTTAACTCTGTAGGTAATTGAAGTTTAGCTTTGCATTGGGAAGATTAAAGCTATTCAAAAGACAATGAAATGTCCATATATAAATTTACTATAAATTATTACTTTAATTATTTTGTAATCGTTATAACTTATAACTGAAAGTTAAACCATTTTTTTATTTAGGAATTGAAGAAGAAGATCTCCATATTGACTTGTTAGATAGATTATTCATCACATGTTTATTATTACTGCTCGTATTACTTAACTTTACTAATGCTAATAATTTTGTATTCATATTAATTATTTTATTTGGCTCCATATTGACTTACTAGATTGTTCATCACATGTCTAGTATTACTGCTGGTATTATTGAACTTTACTAATGATAATAATTTGTATTCATATTAATTGTCGCCGCAGCCAACCGGCTGCGGCCATCTGGCAGCGGTGGGCCCCAGCGCCGCCGCAGCCACCGCCAACCTCCCACCGCCTTCCCTCTCTCTCTCTTTCTCTCTCTCTCTTTCGAGCGCCGGTGAGCTCCTCTCTCTCTCTCTCTCTCTCTTTCTTGCCCGAGGGTGGGCTCGTCGGAGCCGAGCCACCGGCGAGAGGCCGGCCGCTGGCTGGCCAGCAGCGGCCGGTGCCCTCCCCGCCGGCCCGGGTCCGCAACCTCCTCCCTCACCTCCTCTCTTTCTTCTCTTCCTCTTCTCTTCTTCTTCTTCTTCTTCTTTCTTCTTTCTTTCTTTCTTTCTTTCTCTCCTTCTTCCTCAGCTCCTCTTTTCTCTTTCTGCACAGTGTTGGGCTCTGTAGCAGACAGTGCTGGGCCGAGCCCAGCACTGATGGCAGTTGTAATTAAATTATTAATTAATTAGTTTATTTTTTAATTACTTGTAGAGGAAGATGATGCTACTAATTAAGGTTTATTAATTGCAATCATAGAGTATAAATGTGTAATGGAGCCTTACTTGTTCTGTAACCCTTGTGAGAAATTTTTAAATGATTATTTACTTGTAATCGTTATGGGTATAATTTTTAAATGTCATCTGCTTATAACCCTTATGGGGATATTATTACTATAACTTTTTGTTGGTTTTGATTTATTGGTTTTGTAATCTTTGTAGGAGTATTTTTACTTGTTACTTGTAGATAAGTGATCAATGGTTTTGATTTATTTTTTATTTACCATTATAAGTTTGTTGCAAGCTTTAATTCAAACTTTCAAAGTCTATCATTCATTTAATTATACTGATCTTGAATATAAATATACTGTTGATACCTAGAGAGGATTTTTTATGATTATACTACTATAATTTTATATCCAGATGATCTCTGGCATGAGTATACATGCGATAGATTAGTATGAGTATGCATGTGATAAATGTATAATTGGATATTGTATCGCATCATATTTTTTTTAACTTCCTTACAGCCTAAATTTCTGAGTTGCATGATCTATTATAGTACTGAATAAATACATATAATCTATTATTTAGAAGAAAAATATTAAATTTGATTGATACAATAATTGATAGAAGTGTGAGAATACCTGAGTAAGCATGAGGATTAGGACGTGCTTAGTGGATGATTGATCGCTCAATATATTTGTGATCCTATGGCCTTACACCCGAAATCATTAATCTATGTGCATGCCAAACATTGAGACACATTCCGTTCGCTAGAGCATGTGGCGAGTTATCTTTACATAAGATTCTATTAGCTAGAAGGGTTCTAGGCCAAAATTTGAGCATACTGATTATTATCCTGCCATTCGTTAATGGTATTTTAATTATAATCATATCCTGTCATTTATAAGAAGTATATCCACGTAGACCGGAGAGTAGCTGGAAGCTATTTGTAATCTACCCTAGTCAATGACAACATTTCAACGACCTTCTTTTGGCAAAAAAAGGAAAAAAAAAGAAAGCAATGGGTTTTGATGGAAATTTTATATGCGAAATAAAGCTACGCTATAACCAACCTAATGGGTTTCACCGTTTCGTATTAGGTGGTCTCTTTAATCTTTTACTTGCTCAAGAGTTCCACTCTTCTTGGAACACTCATGCCCTGTGATCCAAGACAGCTCCTCCCACGACAAATTGCTGATTCGAGAACGATGTCGGATTTGGAAGCATCTTTTTCCAAGAGAGGATTCAAAATCAATCCAAAGGCTCTCTCTCTGTATGCTAACTTTCAAAATTGTATGTCAGCACTCTCTCTGCGTGTATTGATCTTAATATCATCAAGTTAATAGTGGAAAGTCATTCTACATGCTTTGAGGGGCCCCTTTCTTGGAAAAATCATAATTTTATTGCTGCTATCTCCCTTACCAGTTATCTGTCTTTGTGCTGCTGGACTTTGGAATAAACATGGAATCTTGGTTCTAAAAGACAAAAAAAAAAAAGCTTTCTAAAGGTGCTCATGTATTTGTGGGTCAGAACCAATTAATTATCAACTATTTTAAAGGATCATATACTCCATCGTTATGGAGCCATGGAGGGTTTCATAGCAGTGGGTGAAAGAAACCAAGGTCAATAGCTTATATATACGATGAGAAAAAAATGAAACTGGTATACCAGTCACGAGAAATAACACCTTGGGAATCTAAGTTAAGGTGAGAATAGATTAATTTAATAAAGGATGTGATAGTAAATAAATCCGTATCTAAGAGTATAATGGGCCATGTTAGCTCCTACTTTAGTTCAAATTAAACAGGGTGAGAGAACTGAGGCAGTCCATGAGAGTTCTCAGATACTTCATTTTGATAACCAGCAGCAATCTTTCTTCCCGTGGTTTTAGATTCAATTCTTTGTCACAAAGCAGTGACTGATGAGGTGCTTTATTATTAAATATTGCACACACTTATCCTATTTATAATAGTGAATAACCACGCAAATAAGACAAGCTTTAGTTAGTTAACTGCCAAAGGTCAAAATCCTATTAGGTAATAGATAATTTTAGGGAGTCTGCCATCCATGAACTTAGTTGGGCCGGAAGGCGTGCACGTAAATTGAATCGGAGCCCAAATCCAAGTGAAACTTAGTACTCATGTACATTATTAATATTTTCAAAATAGTCAATATAATACTAAACTCACTTTTTTTTTAATTACTTTTACCACATATACTCACTATGGTATATAAATAAATATTCAATCCTAGGAAAAGAGCTTCCCACACAATAGAGAGATGTACCAATGCAAAATAATAAAACTTAAAAGACAAACAATTGCAAACACACATTATTTTACTTAGAAAACCATAGAACTAGGCTACTTTTCAAGATCAAACGTACTTATTGGTTGATCCCAACAATTCTATCCATAACAATCTTGTTCGATTGCCTCGAGGTATAATTTCTTGTGATCAATTTCTAATTTTAATAATCATTGAAGTTGATGCTACTATCTTAGTGACTTTCAAGACGAAATTCTGAAAGATGTAAAATTGATAAAAAGATGAAACGATAGAAAGCATTTCTTAGGGTTAGATCAAAAATTTCTTATATACCTCTGACATAAAAGGTGAAGAACGCCCTCAAAATACTACACATCAGTCCCAAAAGTCGATCGCCTTCTGGAAAGAAAATTTTCTGTCATTTTCAATCTTAATATGTTAGAACTATCTTTAATATACAAAAATTCTCTAAGATACAGGTACTAACCACTCTTGGACAATTAGAACTGCACTTTAAAAACCTATCTTTTTCTTTTAAGTTTCTTCCTAAAATCTTCAGTATATTTGTGTCTATGCTCATACGTGAAATATTCTATATACATCTATAAATTCATCATATATTATACATAGTATCAATTACATATCTTAACTTCGCAATATATATCTTATTGGTGGTTTGGAGGAAGCGCCTGAGCATGACGACAACTTCCTTTTATCGCTAACTTCGGTGATCCCCCGACCTTGTTACAAAATTTTCGATCGTAAGAATACGATTTACTATGAAAACAGGGGTGCGGATCCTGAGGCAGAGGACGAAGGAGGCGACCCCAAAGACGAGGAAGGAGACGATAAACGGGATCCAGAATGCAACAGCCCTCCGCGAGGTCCCCCGGCGGACGACAGATGAGTCGTCGAAGGACGGGGGCGGGGGATAATAGGAGTTGTAGGAGCTGTAGGAGATGAGGGGGTCGCCCATGAAGGAGTCGCTGCCGAAGGTCGAGATCTGGCCGGTAGCGGGGACAACACCGGAGAGGAGCGGGTTGTAGGAGACATTGAACTGATTTAGCTCAGAGAGATGGTTCAGGCTCGTCGGGAGATCCCCGGAGAAGTTGTTCGTAGATAGATCCAGTCTGCTGAGGCATTGGAGCAAGCTGATCTCCGACGGGATCTGGCCGGTGAATAGGTTATTGGAGACATCGATGTCGAAGAGCGGAAGGGAGGCGATCTCCGCTGGAAGGCGGCCGGAGAGCTGGTTGTTGCCGAGGCGGAGGATGCTGAGGAACTGCATCTTGCCTATTTCAGGCGGCACCTCGCCGGAGAGTAGGTTTTCGGTGAGCTGTATGTAGCCTGAGATCGTTAGAGTTCTCACTTGCGAGGTGGAGTCCATGCAGATAGGGATGATGCCATATCCCTTCCAGATTTTATTCCAGATTGCTTGACATAACCTCGGAGTCAACACCGTATTGATGAAGCTAAAATCCTGGTACTTCATCGGGAGCCATTGCTTCATCGATAGGCAATTGTCGGATCCGGCAACGATAATATCTCGGCGGTTCGCTTGGAAGGTCGGGTTTGGATCTCTTCCCATCCGCGTGATCTCCCGCGGGATCCGGCCAGATATCCTGTTCCCGACGAGGTTGACCCAGAGCAAGCTACTACAGTTCCCGATCTCCGGTGGGATCTCGCCAGACAGCCGATTGTTCGCTAGCATCAGCCAGAGGAGCGATCTGAGCTTCCCCAACTCCGGCGGGATCCTGCCGGTGAGCCTATTATAAGAGAGATCCAATGCCTGCAACCCCACGATGCTACCAAACTCAGACGGGATGCTCCCGGAAAAATCATTGTACGCTAACATTAAGTATTTAATCTTCGGCATTGCCGCAATCTCGACAGGGAGGTCGCCAGAGAAGTTATTACAGCTGAGGTCCAGCCTGAAGAGCTCCGGCAGCTTCAGGACCCCAGAGCTCTCGATTCCTCCGATGTACCCGTTCTCGTGGAGCGACAACAATCCTAACGTAACGAATCTTCCAAAGATCCCTTGTATCTCCCCGCCAAAGTTATTCTTGCTGAGATCGAGAAAGACTAGCTCTTTGCAATTGAGAAGCTTCTCCGGTATCTTCCTATCAAATCCGTTGCTCCCTAAGAAGAGACTTCTCAGCTTAGAGAGCTCGCCGATGCCAGCAGGGATCGCGCCAGCTAATCTATTATTCCACAGGTTCAAGAACGCCAGATTCGAGCAGTTGGCGATCGAGTCCGGCAGGTCGCCGACGAGATTGTTCGACGATAGGTCCAAGAATTCTAGCGCGCAATTCGACGGAAACGTCTCCAATAAGATCTCCCCGGTAAGATTGTTCTCCGCCACCGAGAATTCCCGGAGCTTAGCGAATCCCTTCCAGATTTCTCCGGTGAACTTGTTCGTGCTCAGATCGAGGTACTGGAGATTCGGGCACTCGTCGAAGGAACTGGCGATCTCGCCGACGAAGTTGTTCGCTGAGATATTTAGCAGCACGAGGTTCGCGCACATTGCTGGAAAATTCGCCCTGATCTCTCCCTCGAATCGGTTCGACGTAAGGTCGACGACCCGCAGATTGACTAGTCCGGTGAGGTTCACTTCCCCGTCGAGGAGGTTGTGGGAGAGGTTGAGGTATCGAAGCCCGCGGCATTCGTTAAGGTCCGGCGGAAGGCCGCCTTCAATGGTGTTTTCCGATAGGTCTAGATGCTCAAGCTCAGTGAGGTTGGAGAACCCCACGAACATCGTGCCGGAGATGCTAGAGCTGGAGAGGTCGATGCCGGTGACCAGGCCGTCGTCATTGCATGTGACGCCGGACCACCGACACGGTGAGGGATCCGACTCGTTCCACCCCGCGTAGCGGCCGTAGTATATAGGGTTGTTGCTCTGGAGGAAGTGCTTGAGCTTGACGACAACTTCCTTTTCACCAAGTCCAGTGATCCCCCGACCTTGTTACAACATTCAAGACTATAAGAATAACGAACGGCTACGGAAAACAACTAGATGAAGAAGAAGAAGAAGAAGAAGAACTAGATGATGATGATGATGAAGAAGAAGAAGAAAAAGGAGAAACATACCAGCGACAAAGATTAAGAAGAGGAGGAAAACAACAACATGGCTTGAGAGCGCGGCTGCCTTCTCCGACATGTCCCAGCTCCTGCTACCATCATCTATAGCCCTCAACCATTAAAACCAACAAGCTTTCTTCCAAGAATCTTATCAAATCCCAAGCCAAGAAAGAAGCAAAGTCTGTTCTTCTTTATCCTCAGTTGAATATTTGATTTCATTTCATTTCAGTTGTTACTCTCCATTAGTCAAAATCAAAGACACGAAAATTCCACAAGGGAAAACGAATGCTTTCCTGTGAATTTAGTGCCATGCGGAGGCTCCCCTTCGTTGAAGGGTTGTCTTCAGTCTTTGGACTACTTTTTAACAGACTCAAGCAATAACCTTTGATAGGAATTTCATATTTCAAATTAAGCTATGCTAAGAGCATCTCCTACTTTAAAATATTAAATTAGGAGGCAGGTAGAGCTCCAAATAGAGCTTTAAATGGTAAAGCTCTAAACTTAGAATACAGCTCCAATACTATTTAACTTTTAAAAATATTAATTTTATCCTACAAATGTTTAATCCTAAAATTTAAATTCGTTTGTATCATTTATTAAATAATCTAATTAATTTTACTAATCAATTTTTAATAAAAACTAGTATTATTAGAAAGGTTAAAATGAGTCTAAAATTAAATTATTTAAGTTATTTTAAAATTTTATTTTTATTTCATATAATATAATTTCAATTTAATTAAAATAATAATAATTTAAAATAATTTTTAAAACTATTAAACATTAGTCTTATTATAAAGATATCAATGCAAGTTTCTAATCATATATTTTTTATTTAAAAATAATAAAATTAAAAAAACTTATTAAATAATTTAAAATATAATATATAAATATATATATTATATTAATTAAAATAATAAATATAAAGTCCGGTATATTAAAGTGCAAGCCTTTGCACTTCGAATATAGAGACCTTAGACCTCCTCAGAGATGCTATAAGGTTTTAATGTTTCTGTTAAGTAGTGTCTTTATTTTCACTTGGTCAAGACTCAAGAGAGTTCCACACTCCCACTCTTCTTACCCAAACACTCATACCCTAAATTCCAAGACAGCTCCTCCCATGACAAATTACTGATTTGAGAACGATGTCGAATTTGGAAGCATCTTTTCCTGGAGAGGATTCAAAATCTATCCAAAGGGTAAGAACCAATTAATGACCAACTATTTGAAAGGATCAAATACTCCACTGTTGTAGAAGATTTTATAGAAGTGGGTGAGGTGAAGCCAAGGTCAATAGCTTATCTCATATATGAGGAGAAAAATTGAAACAAGTATACCAATCGCAAGACGTAATTACCTTGGATCGTGTAATACGTAGGTAATCTAAGATTTTTCTCAAAAAATAATATAAAAATAAACTCCCAAATATTAATTTTTAAACTAAGCTTAGTGGACATAAACTAACTAAGCTTAGTGAACCAGCTTAGACAGCTCAATTACCATTTTGTCCTCAAGAAGCCATCTGATCTTAACCATTTATTATCTTAATCACTTTCCAATCTTCTATCTCTTGTTATCCTTTCAATTTTTACTATGAACACAAAATATTTCCTAAATTTCATAAAAAGAATTAATCTAAAATTTTGTTAATATTTGACAGAAAGGATCTATCCAATAGATATATGATCATTTTATGGCCACCTTTTAATAACTATAAAATTAGGTTGCAACTTCTTGGAAGCTGTTGTAGCCAATTTTCTTCCACAGTGATAAATATATAAAAAATATTTTACATAATTATCACTAAAAATACTCTCAAAATATCATAATTACTACTAGAATCATCATATTCTTTGGAAAATATCGTTCTATTATTTAAATCTAATTAATCATAATTAAAATTGAACTTAGATTTTAAAAAACCTGTTCCTTCCTTATATAAATTGTTTTAAATGGTTTAACATTTTAAATGATAGTATAATACAGTGAAAAAAAAAATCTTTTTTAATGCAAAATAAATATTATTAATAAACATATACTCTGAACTTTAAGAAAAAAGACATTTTATTTATTTGTGTTTGTTAACTTTAAAAATAATCATTAAAAATATTATATTAAAATTTAACCATAACAGTTTTGAAATCAAATTTTATTGATAATAATGTAGTTCAGACTCGTCCTAATCAGTTCATGAAAGACATTGGGTAGCTGATTTTTGAAGGACCACCTGGCCTTGAGCTCGTGCTTAGTGAACCGTTCAAGTTCCACCCTCCAAACAATCACAAACTAAGAGCACCAACCTTTGGCTCGTTCAAATGCCGACAAACTAAGGATACAAATTTCCAATTAGCAGTTCAAACATTGGACGCTGATTTTAGTATGGGGTTATTATTTCGATTGTTTGTTTGGTTTAGAGATTAATAAATTCTACATCAGTTAAGATAGCCTCTATATATATGCAAAGAGCAACCTAGTCTAGAGTATGAATTACAATTGCCTCTTCTTCTACCCCTTCATCTCTCTCAATCTCCTTCCCTCTCATTCTCTAAAGCTAAGATCCTCGCTCACCTCCCTCCTTCGACTACCGTATCACCCTAGTCCATAGGGTCGACCATCTCCACCCTCCTCTTCCCCTCTAAACCATAGATCCACCCCCGGCACCCTACATCTTCCTTACCCTTTACATTGTCGAGATCTACTCATCCGCACTAAATCTATCACCAAACCGTTGACCATCATTATCCCAATCACTCAAGGATCGGTTTATATCAGAAAATTATAATATTTCAAGAATATATTGACGATTATAATATCTTTAAAAATGTAATAGAAATTATAGTATTCTAAAAGTTTCCAGCAGCACTTAATGTGAAAACACTGGTTTTAACAATTTCAAAACGGTTGACTGTAAGAAGGAATTGCAATCGCTTTAGAGCTCGAGGCACTAGTATATCTTATGTTTCTTTATAGCTCCTCAAAAGAAATTCTATCTTCAATGGAACAGGAGATATCAATTTTCCCTTTTCTTTCTTGCTCAATCGTATGAAGTTTGCTGAACAACAAAGACTGCGTCTCTCCCCGATATGAAAAACTATCAACACGAGAAGGGCTATTGCATTAAGATTCTGGAACAGAAATGGGGCAATTGCATAATTTCTTATCGATCCGTTATTCCTCCAAAAATAAATTTATTTATGTAAATCATGTAAATTAATTAATCACTTTTCAAGGCAGTGATTAACCTCGCTGACAGCAACTCAAGTACTTGGTAAATAATTAGAAACCTATAGCAACATGGCAAAAGATTTTTACCAGTGATAAGTAGATTGGTCAAAAACTTATGCAATTGCATACCACCAGTACCGTTGATGTGGTTGTAAAAATAAATTTTACATGCTATGAACTTTTGATTGTCATATATTAGGCCCATCAACCATGTTATGTCATGCTTAACATTGATCCACAGTTTAACCAAAAGAAATATTAGCAAGGAGTGAGAAACCTTCATAATAATCCTTTTAAACAAGAGAAGAAATCAGTCATACATCTGCAGTGTGTGCCAAGTGACTCGGCTAAATTTGTTGGCCGGACATCAGCAATGGCCTTGCAGCCTTAGTATTCGGTTCAAAAATTTTCCTGCACTTACTCAAATTCGACCACACAGCCAGCTCCACCATCTGGCAGTGATCTTCATCTTTCCTACCTATAATTTGAGATCTCAGCCAGCACCACTCATTATACTTTGTCCAACTTCTCATCGAGAAAAATTTTCTCCAAGAAAGATGGAATTGCTCTAATTGAGAACAAGGGTCCTGCTCAGAGAGCAAATGTATAGATTTGTGGAGTAGAGGTGAAAAGGAACATGATGAATGCGCTGAAAGAGAGTAGAATCACCTGCTACATATGATCAAACATACCATAGCTCTACACCACTCCAGTAGTATATAAACCTACTTGTTTTACGATTCCATTCTCTTTTCCGCAAATACCTATTCCTATTGAATTAATCTTGCAGAATTGTGATCCACTACTAAAATGAAGCCAATATAAACCTAAAAAATACTAACAATGTAAAAGTTCAATGAACAAACTAGAACATTCTAGCTAAATACCTGTCATTCTCTCTCCTATTGATCCCAAAAATATTTGCATAATTCGAAGTAAAGAATCACAGTACTTACTAAATACTTGCGAGAAAGTAGCAATAGTTTTGCACTGATGGTAAAGAGAAAGCAACATCCAGGAAGCCCCATAAAGGGTCTGAACTGACAGGTGTCTTTTATGATTTCATTAAGAAAATGGAACACAATAACATGCAAAGTGAAGAAAACTTAAAAGAACTGAGCTACAAAAGCTAGGAAAAGTCTTCAACACACTAACTTTTGAAGGAACAAAGTTTTCAGATTTCTCACAAGCTCTTCAGTCCAACATAGCCAAACTTTATAGTCCCTAATGGAAAATTTTCTATTCCTCCTTTTCTCCTGCACATTCCACCATATTCATCGTCCAACACGGCCATGTGCTGGTTATTGTGCCATATGGGGCCATTTTATTAAAAAAATTTATATTTTCATTAATCATTACCAAATCAACTGATCAGTTGATCATTTACAAAGCTTAGATAAAACTAATAATAATGAGACTAGAGATGATAATGATGATGATGACGGTGACGGTGATGGTGATGGTGATGGTGATGGTGATGGTGATGGTGATAATAACGAGACTCAATTTAATAGCAGCGATGATGGAGATGAAACATACGTTCATGTTACACAACCTTCTCAGAGGTATTATTTTTATATAGGACTTAAGTTTGTAGATAGCAGAATATTAGGAGAGGTACACCCACAGGATGATATGAATTCATTATAATTAACATTATCTCAATCACACCCACTAGAGTTAGAACACCATTATTATACTCCATATCCAATCTGCATATGTTTATAGTGTCTATGCCTATCCGGTGTCGTTCATTTTCGTGCATGTTTAATAACCATATTATATTATAGGCGAATTATAAAATTTCATATAAAAAATTATAAAATTTCTATTTATATGAAAACTATGTAAGACGTTACAATACTATCAATAAATAAGTTTTAAAAAATATCGACACTATTTAATGTGTGTTATTCTTGTGCCAACAAATGAAATTTTTGGTCCTTGTTATTTTACATTCAATTAGATATTAATTTTAATTACTAAACTATTATTAATTAATATTAGGTCTTCAATTATATTATCGAGTATTCAATTATTAATATTAGTTTTAATGAATGTCTTCAATCATAGTATGTGTTGAATAATATTTATATTTAACTATTGATTTATCTTTAAGGATAATGGTCCATACGATTAACTAGTTTATTTTCATTTATTAATTTATTAATTTCATAGTAATAGAAATATATATCCTACCGAGACAGAATTTGTAACTTGCTATCCTCTTGCCTAGCAGGCAAAAATCTACCTCTGATCCTACTCACATTGGACCTAGTGCTCAAGTAGTTTGGCTAATAGTAGGTTAAGAAATATTGAACGGTTATGTGGGCGGAGGTTTCCATGGAATACAAATGACCTCTGATTTTTTTTCTAAAATAGATTGTTTACAAAAATAATCTAAAGATAAAGCATTATAATGTAGGTTTTAAACTTTTAATATATAAAAATATCTAAACCAAAAATCAAAGATTGACATATCAAAGACCCAAAAATACTTTTAAATATCCTAAAAAGTTTATTAAAACTATTATAAATGTGTGCCAATGGCACACCTAATATTATAAATGCGTGCCGGCGACACGTAGGAGCGTGCCATTTGCACGTCGGGGTGTGCCACTAACATAGTGGGGCGTGCTGAGGCGTACCACTCCGCGTGTGCTGTGCCGATGGTGGCATAACCATCGTTGATATTCACCTTCCACCTGTCCTCCAGAAGTGAACAAAAGTAAAAGTAGGGTAATCTACAATCCTTAATCCCTAATAATTTATTGAAGGCTAGAGGAAACTCACACAAAATTGCATTTCAAGAAAAATGATCCACAAAATCATTGTAGTATCCTTGCAAAAGATACAAAGACTAGAGACATGCAAACCCTTGAGAGGACATCCTCAGTCAATTGCCGACCAATGAAGCAAGGACCATATATTGTCCAAATAAGCCTTACCCCAAGGAGACTCTCCCTACAAAATTCAAGACATTGTACAAGAATTTTGTGGGAAAGACCTCATTCAACAAAAATGACCGGCAAAAAAAAAAAAAAAAAAACCATTAATGCTCACAAAGTTCAATAGATTTAGCCAAAAGTATATTTCCCAATTATTTTCATCTACAATTCTATTAGGCTCACCGTTCAGTATATTTAGCAAATAATATATTTCCCACATTACTTCATCTCCAATTTTATTAGGCCGCCACAATGCCCAATTGAACACCTCCCTGCCACTGCCCCCCCGAAGTTGGTAACATATATGATTTTAGCGTCTACCACCATTTACTCAGCAGAGCCACATTTTGATCTCCTAAGTTCAATCATCCAAGCCACCTTTGTCCATCGACTTACAAACTAATCCCAAATTTCCTATAATCATAACTGAACTAATTACTTTTCACCAAAATGCTCTGTGAGCCAAGTCGATCCTTGACAGTGAAATTGCGATTGTTATATGAATGCTTAGAGAATATTAAATAGGAGGAAAACAACAAGTAACGAGTGCAGACACACAGACTATAAAGCTCATGGGTTACGAAAAGAGAAAAGAAATTACAGCAGATGAAAGAATATGTTAAAGTGAAGATAAGCAAAATCTAAGGTGGAGGGAAAGAACGCCCCGCTTCAAGGAGAACCCAAGTCATTAGCGAGTTACCACATTGGAAGACTAAAGTTTTATCATGTTAGAAATTGGAAACTGCATGTGAAATCTATAGATTGTCACGAGGACATTAGACCTGATCATGTATTAGAGATACGAGTCTACGCATGTAGACAGGGCCGCACCACTGGATCAGTTTCACTTTGTCTTTTGGTTATTCATGTGTCATTGGGACTTATGTCTTTTTCTATTTTTCTAGTATCTTTCAAACAAATTTCCAGCCTATCAATCACGGTATACTTAGAAATTTATGTTGACGTTCTAATAATTAAAAGACATTGTGTTTAGACAGTTTTTTTATGAAAGTCGGCTTGAAGATTCTCCAAGGGTTTCCTGAACTTTACTTTCGGTGTGAAATTGAAACCCCGAAGGTCGAAGCCTAGGGCCTGTTTCCACATATCTGATATCTTCTTAGTTTTCTCCTACGTTCTTTGACATTTCTAGGACGTTGCGGGACTTCTACGACTCTATTAAAAGCCTGACCTTCCTTCAGATTTGATTTCAAATTTCATCTTCAGATCTAGTTTCAGGACGAGCTTCTAATCATGAATCGAATTTCGTCTGCCCATTGTTTCGGACTGAATCAGCGGGTATAATAACTGGTAATATTTTTCTGGGCCTCACGTCTAAATTTGTTATCCTTAGATCGAATGTTGCTTGTAGACTTATCCCACACATCAAAATATCTGTTCTCATATTACCCTTTCTCTACAATAGCCTTTGATGGAATTTTCTAAACCTATCAATTTTGTGCACTAAAGTTTCTAAAATTATCTATTTGTTAGCCTTAATCTGCCATGTTCTTCATTAGTAATTTGATCTCAATTTTGAATGAAGGACCCTAGTTAGAGGAAGTTTTCAGACTTCCAACAATCTAAGCCATTCTCTTGAAAGCGAGACATCTCAATTGTGAACATATTATAACATAGTTCAATATGTGTTTATTTAGACGACTTTTATTTGACTAGATTTATTTAAATTGTTTATTTGCTGATTTCTCTTAGTTTAGCCACTTGCATATTTGTTCTGCATCAATATGTTTGGCAACATGGTCATAAACAACTAAAAAGCAATGGAAGGACCCTTAATGCTCTTATTTGACACAATCATTCAGTTATACTAACTGATATAACTTATTAGACCACATCCAAAGAGTTGCTAAGATAAAAGAACAGTTGCATTGCTTTACCTAAAGTGATGTCTAGTGCCTACAACAACAGCTGAGTTTAAGTCCCAACCTTTTGGGTCAGCTATATGGATCCTTTAACTTCATTCATCGGTACTTAGTGCCTCAGTTTGTGTCAAATTAAGCGCTATCATGTATTTACTAATTCCAGTCTTCCCCTCCCTATAAAGGGACATTTTATTTAAATAAATCACACAATTCATTCAAGTGCAATACATGATCTCCATTGGACAAGTCCAAATTATCTTATCCTATTATTAAGTGGTTTATCGTCAACAAGTGTCACCCCTAGTATCATTCCTCAGTTGCCTTCTCTGGTAATGTCAAGCATCCACACTATATATCCTCAAATATTGAAATAACTTCTTGAATTTGTTGCTTTGTAGTTGTCAAAGATTATGATCCATAAAGAACAGGAGGCCCTATAGCTGTTCTATAAAACATTGCTTTTAAATTTCAGAAGTATATGAAGATCACATAATACACCAGAAGCACTTCTCCATTTAAAACACCCTACTCTAATTCAATGAGCATCATTCTTTTCATCCTCCAGTTTCAAGATAAATTATAGATCCAAAGTACCATAATTCTCCTTTCTAAGTATTTCCTGTCCAGCACGAATGATAATGAATTAATCTTGAATCTTCAAGTTCAAGACAAATTACAGATACAAGGTACTATAATTATCCTTTGTTAGTATTCCTTGTCCATGAATGATAATGAATTTATCTTGAATCAACACCATTAGAATCAACATGACCAAATTATGCTGATAAACAGACCCACTACTGACTTGTTCCCATTCATATGTCGGACTTTTAAAGGGAAAACAAGATCACTCTGTTTCTTGTAAAGAAGTCACCCCAACTGCTAAAGTTTGTCTTTTTTCAGTGAATCATGCTCAGTCAGAAAGGAAAAAGAGTTGAGAAACCCTCCGCGGACTGAGCATAAAATGGAAAGAAGAATGCATGATCGCATGAACTGAGAAATCCTCTACCTCCTCTCCCTCCCTCTCATTCTAAAGACTAGGCATCAGACTGTTTAGGGGCGTTTCAGCCAAAAGGTCTCAAACAAAGCTGCAATCATTTGGTTTCAGTAGAAACACTAGTGTATCAGTGGAAGATTTATTGATTTAAGGGATTCATCGTGCTGTTCATATCGGGACTGATAAAAAAACCAATCAATATCAGCCAAAACAAATCAATTTCATCCGATTTTTAAAACCACAATTGAAATCATTCCTGAATAAAACAATAGAAGCTATTGTAGTAAACATATATATTGATGTACACAAAAAAAGCATATTCTACCACCAGAAATGAGAAGCTCAGAAAGAAAATATTTGAAAAGGATGCAAGAAGTCAGCCAAGTTAAATCTATTCAACAAAGAAACAAATGCACATAACCTATTGGTAAAGTGTCAAACAAATATTACTCCTTAATCATTACTCTCCACATAAATAACCTCAATGTGTCGAAAAACATTTTAATGAATAATCTTGAAGATTAATTCTGACATAATGAACACTAGAGCATAAGAGCAATTTACCATGTCAAAAACTATCATGTCTAGGAAGCAAAAATAGAAAGCAAAACATTGAATGCAATAATTATAAATAAGAAAACAGAGTACATTCAACATTAAAGAATATTTGGAAGTGAGGATGGAGTAACTGTCTCAGAATATATAATTAAAAAAATGTAGATATATTATTAAAAATTGCATCACTAAGAATGCTTTAGTTCAAGTTGAGACTAGATTCACACAACAAAATAGAAAGCATAACAACATTTATTTGCAGATGCTCGAATATGATGATTTTGATCGAGGTTCAAAAACTTGGGATCGACCGCTAGAAAAAAAGATACATAACGGTCGTAACAACCACCGGTATTGGATTGAACATTTTTAATTACATAAAATTCTTAAATATTATTGAAAAATACATAGGTAAATTTCTAAAATTTTAGAAAAAAATATATATAGGAGAATAAAAATTAGTCATATATGAAATCTAAAAACTAAAGAAAAAAAAACTCAATCAAAATCATGATAAATTTCGAGCTGAATTTGATAATTCTTTATGCTCGTAAATTACTGCTACAAAAATGAGATGAAAAGATATCTGTCTTCTCTTCCCAAGTTAAAATCAAAGAGAGAAAAAAAAACACCCCTCCCAAGTTAACCAAATTATGGAATAGTCAGAGGGACTCAAAGTATCGACCATCGGCTGCGCTCAATGAACTGTGAGGGAAGGGTGAAGAGTGTGTATGAGAGATGACAACTGGGGACATAAATTACTAATGTCTCATGGGTAAGATCTATTTTAAATTCGACCCGAATCTTAAAAATTCAATTAATCCAACCAAGTTTCGGCCAATCCCAGATCGAAAGACTAGTTTTGAGTCAAGGTCGGGATTGGTTATGGCCGATGACACTTTGGATCAACAAATTTTGTGAACCATGATTTTCATTAGATAGTAAATTACCTACAGACATTTTCATGAAACACTTAGGCTTTATGTTTTCACATACACAAGTAAGATTGGACTGCTTGCCTGAATCAAAGACAGCAAGAACTATCATGATTTAAAGATAATAAAGTTACGTTGGCAAGGGGATATAGGAAAAGTTAATGTCCTTTCCTCTTCAACAAATAGAAAAAATGAATACCCTATTGATAGTGTACAACTGCACTGGGTGGATTAATTGAGCATTGCAAGTCTCAATAAGAAAGAAAATTGCATATATAATCCTTAGTCACTACAACCTGTGGTGGTTTCTTATGATGAAAGGTCCAATTTCCATACCAAACAAAGAAAAAGCAGCAACAACAACAACAAAAACAAGAAAGCAAAAGAGAGAACAGAATCACAGATTACTTGCTTGATCAGTTCAAATGAACCCAAAGCATCAAAGATAGTTGCATATATATGATTTTTTACGTTTTTTGTTGCAGCAAAAAAACTTGTTTATTTACTCATCTAATGCTGAACCACTGTAGATCTAGAGAAAGCTTATTGAAATCTTAGGTTGTTCATCGGGTGCCTTTCTTCCACTCTGATCTATTAGAGAAGGGTTTGTAACTGTCTCACATGTCAACAAGGTGTAAATTACATTTCTTTTTTTTGGTACCAACAAGTTTTAGGATGAAATATGGATCAATTGTCTAGTTGGGGAGGCTAATGAAGTCATGATATGTAATAAGGTGAAACAAGAGCACAACCAATCTCATGAATTTGAAGCAAATCCAAAAAGAATAGATAATTTATCAAGGCACTGAACTATATACACATTCATTAAAGCACATCAACCAATTGACCCGACCTCCAAAAGATAATGATGATGTACAGTACTGTCAATGTATAGTCGAGCATTTCACACTTTTCAAGGCAATCAAATGAACAATATAAGTGTCACTACATGCAAATCAAGGCAATTGAGAAAGCCCATGATCTAGAAAATCTTAATGAATTTTGGAGCAACTATGATTTTTCTTAGTAATTTTATTAGGTCCAAGATAATTTGCACACTTCAAACATAGAACTATTGATCGAAAGTCTGAACAATGTTAGAAAATGTACATCAGTGTCTGGCACGAGTTATTGAGCATGAATCAAGTTTCAATCAAATGCTTGGATGAATTTTAAAGGCCTTAAGGGTACTGTTGTGAATTTGAGGAAATATTTGCTGACAACCAGCACCCGCCGACCAACATTACAATGTACCTCTCTTTCTTTTTTCCTCTTCACTTTCTTTTTGCTAATAGCGCTCTCTTTTTATTCATTCTTTGACAAATATGAGTCTCCCAACTTTTCCCTAACATAACAGCATGAAGAAGGGCACACCATCGAGTCGGTGCAACAACAGCGGTGATAATGGCAATTGGTAAATAGAGAGTGAGAGAGAGTGTGTGAAGGGAAGAATTGTGTCTCCCTACCCCTCCAGATGGTTTCCCCTCTTTTTTCTTTTTTCTTTTTATTTGGATCAACTTTAGCCATCGAATTAGCCCACCAACCATCCTAATACATCATAGGTGGCATTGTAGTTATTATAGGCAAATTACAGTTAAAGTACTACAACCCCTTATCTTCACTTTGTTTTCTCAACTTTTGATGGTCCAATCAAAATCAAACAATTCTCATTTTTCCTCTTTTATTCTCTCATATTTTACGTAGAACTGCCTAATCATTAGGTTATGATGATGTACGGTCATTCTTGTTTCTCCTACCTTCACCTTGTATTACAAAGAAAGAGTCCAAAAATTAGCTTGTCAAATTTTGACAAGTGTGAAGCACGGATTGTTGTGCCAACATAGCGCTGGCACATGACACACAATGGCATACCCCTAAAGAGAGAAAAAACAGAAACAAAACCTCTGTACAAGTGAGAAAGGCTTCGTGTAAGCTTTTCTTAGTCCCGCGGAGGAGCCGGAGAAGTTTCGTCGCCGCGTGGAGGAGAGGCTCAGTTGCCATTGCTACTTACTTTTTTCCTTCAAATCATGCAGAGGAAGAAGATGGGAAAGTTAAAGGATAGTGGATATAATCTATTATTATAAACTACTATCCATTAATATATCACTTAAGTAGGATCCACAATCACTTAAAGTTAGGATTCATTAATATCTAAGTCAGGATCCATTAATATATCGCTTAAGTTAGGATTCATTATCACCTAAAAGTTGGGATCTGTTATGAAAGTTAGTAACCCATCGTCTTCTTCCCCATTACTTTTACTTCTTCCCCCCTTTCCTCTGCAGTCAAACAGACCCTAGCAGCGCTACAAGGACGGTGAGAACTTCCAACAGGTTTGTTTCTTCTCTCTCTTCACCCTTCTCTCTTTCTTCTCCCCTCTCCTTCCCTTTTCTTCTCATTCTTCTTAGTCGTGTCGGTCATGCCGTGCATTAGCACATGCCAGTGGCAAAGCAATCCTTGTGCGGAAGAGTTCATCTCTGTCCAGCACTATTCAATAAAACTCACATCTGTTGACCTGGTTGCCATTGTCAATTATTTTTCAAACACAACTATAGCTTCAGAGGACAAACAGCCTTTTCTCTATACCTTCAGCAATGATAATCTTGTATAGAAAGATAAGGTAGAATATTTCTCCACCTTAAATGGTCCAAATAGACACAGACAAAGCTAGAAAACAGAAATAGGTGCAGCAGTTTTGCTTCTGATCCCCAAACAAGAATCTAAATTCTAAAGAAACTTACAAATATCTACAATCAAAAAGTCTAACCAAGAACAAAGCCAGACAACATACTGCGTAACCTAAACAAATAAAACAGTTATACAAGAACTTCCAGCATATATATATCAAATTTTACACAAGGGAATGGTTCTAATCGTTGTACGCATAGCACATATTAAAGTGAAAATTAAGGAAACTTAAGATATAATAGATGGAGCAAAAAATTGTTGTAGTAAGAGAAACCATTGGTATGAAGCTACATAGCTATAATCAGATAAAAAATTGTTCTAGTAAGAGAAACCAACAGAGGCAAAGAGGCAAGCGAGTGTAGAATGCAATAAAAAAACTAGAAATGTATTGAAAATTAAGGAGGGGAGACCAAGACAAACACAATCTTATGTCAAATTTCATTCTTATCACCAAGCAGAGCAGGCAGACATATAACACAATCACTTCCAACAGAATTCTAGTACCACATGGATGATGCAACAAGGAAACTTCAAATGATCACTAGAACTTCCAGGGAAAGGAAAATTTAGATTATGAAATGGAAGGTTCCCTTACAGGACATTGACTACACTAAGCTAATCATACCCAAATTGGAAAAAGAAAAAAATATCAAGATCTTCTTAAAAGCCGATCATACTTGGAAACACAAGGTTTGTGAAGGAGAGAACATAGAAAGGACCAGCTCCTAACAAAACAAACAGATCATAAAAGGTTGTGCTCAGATTCAACATTAGAGCTCCAGTGCTCCACCAGCAAAAACTAGAACTTTACCTTTCGAATCTCATAACGGTGTACGACATGTCAACATGACAGATCAACAAAAAGAATTTTCAGCTAAATCTTAATAAACAAGCATAGATACAAGCTTGAAAGCACATAGACCACCACTTATCTGACTTGCATGTAAAGGAATGAAGAAGCTACTCTAACCAACTAAAAGAAAAGGCACACTCCAAGTGTCATATTCTGAATGCCAGAAGGCCCACATCTTAAACTTAGACAACATGTAGCAGATAATGGACAGACTAAGAAGCAGTACACCAGAACAGACAAAAGTCTGAACAAGAACAGTCTTCCCAAATAATAGTGACCAAGTTAATTAACCTGCAATAGTACCAGAATACGACAAGCCCGTACGTGGATATTCTTGAAAGGAGAGATCTGTAAAGACTGGAAAAACCAAGAAACCCAGTTGCTAATGGGGTTAACACTTTTACCACTAGTACTGAGACTCGACCCAGATCTCGAAAGGGAGGAGAAACTCAGAATGACAGCAGCAACTACACAATACTGGACTGACCTCTCAGACAATAACATTGTGCGACGCCGACGACGACTTTGAACCTTCTCAACCCTCATAACTGATCTAGGACTCACTGTAACATCAAGCACGTTGGTAAATCAAATATGCACATGAAAACATGAAGATAGAATTGAATAATCTTCAAACACTTCCAAATGGGAAGGTTGTAAGACACTACATTCTACTTCTCATTCATAGACTAAATATTTAAACATAAGAAAATATAGTCCTAAAGAGCATGGGCATAAATATATAGAATAACAAACCTGATCATCCTCATCCGATGCCAGCCCATTAGGTTCATTAGATTGAACTGGCTTTTCCGCACCACAATTCTGACGGTTACACTTGGTACGAAATGGATAATTAATGTTGTTGCACTTCTCACACTTCCAACTGCCCTCTGGCATTTTTGGTTCTGAGACAATATCCAAGATAAAATCATTGGATTGGTTCAGAGTAAAATGGACAAAATGGAAGATAAAAGAGATGAGTAGAGAAATAGTAATGAATTACACGAATAAAACTAACTCCATTACACTCCATAAAACTAACCACTACAAAATGAAGAAGAAATATTGTATGACACTATCCAACACACGATCCTAAAAGGGTACTTTTCCAAACCAGATATTCAAAAAAGTGTCTGATCAACTGACTGTATTGCATCCTGAAAGCCCTTGTTTATGACAACAAGAAAATGATAGATAAGAAGAGCAGGACTTACTGGAACCTTTTGAAGCCTCAGATTTTGACCCCTGCAAACGAGTTGAAGATGTTCTCAGCAAAATTCTAATTTTAAAACATCAGCACATAAAAGCAACGAGAGAATATACTGGTTAAAGAGAAAGCAGTACGTTCAGAGGAAAGACATTTTTACAATAATCAATTATCACTTTGCCAGAGAGAATCCATCAACTTTCCAACTTCAAAACATGTAAGACAAGCAGAATGAGATTTTAAAGAATAAACTAGGTTAATTATCCCACTTGTAGATCTTTGTCACATCATCCTTATTTGTTTACTACTAAAAGGTGAGGAAAAAGTAATTTACAACTACACTAAGCATGTTGAATGCAAGGATTATAATCAGCTGTTTGCCTGCAGATGTTGCCTATTAATAATAGGGCAATGCAGAATGAAGTTGATCATCAATTAACAAATCTGTATCTTACACCTCAAATAAAATTTTATCTATTGTATTAGCATATTTCAAAGATGCACTATCGTTTACTGTTCTAATATACAACTTCATGCACATTGTCATCCCATGAAACAATTAAAATGGGGATGTGCTCTACAGATTCTTGAGGCACCATCAACAGAAAAATATATGTTTCAGGCGCACTAAAAAAGAAAAATAATAAGAATTAATTTAAGAAGAAAGCATATTTGGTTGAAAGTCAGGATCTCATGAAGAATGTGTTGCACAGTAAAAGTCTAGTTTGATCAACTGAAAAATGAAAGTGTGTTTGAAACAAAGAACCTATAAGGAAGTATTTGCATACTAGTGAAAAATGATAAGCTGCACATAATCGAGTTATCAACTGAGATATAATCTGCACAATTATCTGTCTTTACTATTTCATGCTAAAGAGAGGTATTGGGAGCTACTCCTTGAACCCGCAAGGTTAATTTGAAAATTAACAACTCACAGCATCAGAAGAAACTAGTTTATGGTTCGAAGTTTCGGTTTTGACCCATAGAAAAAGATAAAAAAATTTAGGCCAAAAAAGGAATTCTCATAGCCTAGTGTAGTCCAAAATAAATGTCAAAACTAGAAATCTTGATAGTTTCAACCTTAACCAATGATTTTTGGCTTTAGCTTTCATTAAGTTTCAGCTACTACTGTTCAGTCGAGTGAATTTTACCAAATAGATAGATCTCCTCATCTAGCAAGCCTTTAATTTTATGCCTTTCTTGACTGTGTCTACCTACCCTAACAAAAAACAACCTTTTAGAGCAACCACTTAGAAGACTCTTCTCAAAAGTCTAAGAAGACTTATTAGGAGTTAATTCCTAGAGACAATGCATTTTTTCACCAAAGAAAGTTTAGATAAACAGAAAGTATACAACAAAAGAGCAATAGTTTTTTAAAGTTGCACATTTTTCTTGATCCTACTCCTCACTATTGAGTAAAATATTAACTGAACTTGACCCGAGCGAGTCAAGTTGTATGAGCAAAGGTAGGCCAAGACCGAAGCGAGTCAAGTATTTGAGCAAAGGGAGATCAAACTCGACCGAGCAACTCAGGAGCAGGTGTTTGAGCAGCAGCGAGTCCTTTTGTTTGAGCTACATTTAGAATTTTTTTTTAATAAAGGTCTAAGAATATTTAATATCATAGTACAATAAGCAAATTTTTGACATGTACATGCTGATGGTCAAGGTGGGGTTCATTAACAAGATCCTAGATTGCTAAAATATTTCCTATTTCATTATGGTTGTCAAAATGAAGGTTATCATATCAATATTTGTCTTGATCTTGTTCCTCACTATTGAGTAAAATTTACACTCAGAAATTCTTCTCCTTATAAGAAGAAAAGTCTATCTAACCAAATTGCATATCATATTACAGGAAGCGCAATGTAGTACATGTTAACGCTTAACAGTCAAGATTGGGTTCATTTACAAGGATCCTAGATTGCTAAAATATTTCCTATTTCATTATGGTTATCAACGTGAAGAATATCATATCAACATGCTTCATCATCACACAAAGAAAGAGATCAATCTTGGGTATATAATGAGTTATCCTACATGGGAGTAAAATATCATTTGTAGAAAGAGAATAAAAAGAAAACTGATTTCTAGTCAAGTATAAGAGAGAGAGCATATAGGAGCGACAATGGCTGAGAAGACAGAGTAACCACCCAAAAATATAGATAATAGTTAGGAAGTCAACTGATAGAAAAGTCCAGAAGTTATAATCTCATTGTTCCACCCAATAAGCTACCATGTCAAAAGATAATGTGGTAAGGATTTCCTCAAACCTGATTTCCGGGCCTTGGTGTGTTACACTTCCTCATGTTACAAACTGTTCGGAAAGAAAAGTTATTATTGCCACAATTAGGACATGTCCAGTCACTATCACGTCCTGCTCCTATGCAAAATGGTGGAGGACAAAAAAGGATTAATGGAAAATAAAGAACCGTAATTTAAGTTTGCCATACAAAGACAACCACTAAGTTTAAACCTGCAGGCTTTTTTTGGGAGCTCTCATCGGGATATGCTCCATGTCTTGCTCCCTATGGAAATAAAAACAAGTAATTATTACCACTCCATGAAATTAAAACTTAGAAATGCATAAACTACAAAATGTCAAATATTGCAGTAAATCATAGAAAATAGGAACTTCTACTTCTTCAGGACATGTTGCTACTATCAGTGTGGAAAGAGCAAGCAATTTTATTGGCACCATTTGGAGTTCAAATGTGGGTGTTCCCGTCAGGCCAAACCAAGTGAATGATACTAAAACCAACAAGTCAAGTACTAGGTCATGCAATAGAACTTACCATTGCATCATGACCCATAGGCAAACCAACACCATATCTGTCCATAAGTGGAGGCATACCGTACATACCGCCTAAGTCAAAAAAAAAAACTATTTAATCAACCCGTCACAAATTTTGAGAACTAAAGGTGCTTAAAGTACTTGCCAACTGGATTTCAGTTAAAAGTAAGAAAGTAAGATTCTTCTTAAAAGACTTGCTTGATTCAAAAGAAAGTGCTGCAAAATGCTTAACTAAAAGTTAAGCAGCTTTGACCAATTTCTTCTCAAAACTGGAATATAACATTTTATTAAATCCAAATTCATCAACTCTAGATTCAATAAGATAACAATTAAACCATTTGAATCTCAGCAGCTTAGTGAAAGTGCTGATAAACAAAGAAACTAGAATTGCTATTTTAGCATCCATATAACTTCTTGTGCATAATAAATATAACCATGGGTTTAAAAAAAATACCAGTTACCATCATAGACCCACCAGAATAGGGAGCTGGTCCAGACATGTGCATTGGCCCATATGGACTGCCAACAGAAAGACGACCACTGTAGCCATAAGGATAAGCAGAACCTCCAGAGAATGGAGGTAGGTCATAGGGAGGCATTGCAGGTCCATTGAAGAGAGCAGACCCATAAGGGGGAGCACCAAGGTACATTGAAGATGGAGTTCCTGGACCCATATAGCCAGCTGATGATGCATATGGTGGAGGAAGTTGCAGAGGTTTTGGGGCAGGCTTCTACAAAGAGAACATAGAGCAGTCATGTAAAAATATACGATGTTAAATAAATATTATGAATAACAACCATCTAACAGTTCCTATGGATGCCAAACCCCCAGAAAAACAACATTAAGATGATAAAAACCAATGATGCGGCCTAACTAACCGTGTTATGATCTACAGGCCTTGATTGAGTACAGCTTCGCATGTTGCAAGTTGTCCTGAACGAGAAATTCATATTGCCACAGCTAGGACATTTCCAGTCATCTTCCCTTCGGCCACCTATAAAAAAAATTTTAAAAAAAAAAAGCAGAATATCTTTTAACTTCCTTCGCTTTCAATCCAAGAAGCCAGCTTAGTCAACAATAATATGATTTTATTAATAGAGGAGTTAATACACTCTAACCATCTGTTCGAGCTCGCTTGCCAGCGGACTGGTTCCTGTTATCCATCTGTCAAACAAACAACACGTGAATTGAAAACACAAGCATCTCATTACATCTCATATCAGCTTGACATCAAGTTAACTAGCGATCAGTCAATACCAGCACGATATCAGTATGATTGAGTCACCGTTTGGAATCAAAGATACTTACTATGGGCCAGTTTGGGTGTGGGCCAAAAATCAAGGATAAAATAAAGGTAGGGACGGAGATTCTACGTATTGGTTTCAATATCGGTATAAGCCACCAAAGAAACGATAAGTATTGACCATATAAGCCGCTGTATCAGAAGTTTCGGTACCGACTATTTTTAAATTACGTAAAATTCTAAAACTTGTAACAAGATACAGGAAAAGAAACCCTAAAATTCAACAAATAAGATAGATAGGGCAAAGAAAATATAAGTTGCTCCCTCCCTCTCGCCCTCCCTCTTCTCCCTCTATCTTTGATTCTTTGCTGCTGCAGCAATGACAGAGAGAGAGAAAGAGGAAGACCGCCAGAAAAAGGAAGACAAGGGAACGGAGGGAGAGAGGGAAAGAGATAGAGAAAGGGAAAATAAGACGAAACAATGAAAAGAGAGACTCACGGATCTCGTTGCCGGAATTCCCTCGCCGAAGGTCGCCGAAGTCGGAAATCCCCTCGTCGGAGCTTGCCACTGCCGGATCGGAAGATATCAGGTAAGGGAGAAATGGCGTTGAGGGTGAAGAGAGACTAGGGTTGAAAGTTGAAAGACAGAACCTATCGAATATGTACCGCGGTTTTTCTTGTTGGATCTTCTCTCAGATTAAACTGGATCCGACCCGGCTTCAGGTAGGGTTTCGGATCAAACCGATCCGAATCCGTTTCAGCCGATACTGATCCGCCAAGACCTACAAGCATGGTAGGAATGGTGTTAGCTTAATTTATCTTATACTCTCTCTTGTAATTACATATACAATTACATATGTAATTCATTAAGCTTGTTAACTATTTCAATTAGACATCAACATTTTTATTAATGTTTTGAGAAAATAGAAGGTAAATATTGTAAATATTTAGAACTATTTCATCTTCATACTGCTTTTAATATTTAATTAGAACTTCAATCGAAAGAGATCAATATATTTTTTGTGTATTATATAAAGACATGCTATTAAGAATTTATCTTATACTCTCTCTTATAATTACATATACAAATATTTAAGGTATTAAGCTTGTTAACTCTTTTAATTTTAGACCATCATTTTTTATTAATATTTTAAGAATAATATTCGATTTCGTCGTAATCCAATAATAAATTGACTAATTATGGATATTACAATTATCTATCCATTTAATATCCCATTTGAATCCGAATTTGATAGAAGCATATGGATAGAGATCCAATCTTGTACATATTCGATCTAATCTAATTTGATTATATCCATAGCAAAGAAGAATACTTTAGTCATTTCCTTTCATAGATTTCTTGATATAAAATTGGGTTAATTATATTATTATTATTTTTCACACCTTTGACTCCTCAACTTTCTATCTTGCATAATCTAGTGCTAATGATAAAATATTAAATGATCATCTTACCCCGAACTTTTTTTTCTTTCTCTAAAATAAAAAGTAAAATAGCCTCTCTAAAGAATCAAAAATTGAGTAATGGATACCTAAAGGACCAGATCCTCCTGGCTAAAGGAGAAAAGTTATTTGGTCGGCAATTTTCTTATTCAAGAGCCCTCTTTTTAAGTTATATCCATATTTTTTAGAGAAAAAAATATCTCCATACTAGTTGTTTCTACTCGGTATGAAGTCATCGTCCATCATTAGGTATTTTCAAATGTTTTATATTGGGCCCCCGAGTTTAGATCCTTTTGCGTAGACCTAATTTCAATACGAGCCACAAAAGCATCATCCTGTAAGAGGTGGCTCGTTGCCTACCAAATTATCATGCCAAATGTCAGCCTTTTTGTCACCTTCATTTTTGCCTCTCGAGGTAAACCCGTAAGAGTAAGGCATAAGCATTTCAGAGATTTCATATAGTTACAGAATTAGTTTATCATAAAAAATAAATAAGGGAGTCTATGAAGAAATAGAAAATAGTTCAAGACTCTAGGTGTAATTATCTTATAGAATGAGGAAAAGCTTGATGACTAAATTACATATGGACCTTGAACTAGAGCTCAAGGAGAATGTAATATTAAGATCCTCTCAACTATCATAATTCTCATCAAAGTGATATTAACAGTTAATTTAAGTTAATAAAAAGTTTATATATTCTTATGCATATTTTGACTATAAGAAAGGACATAAGTTTGATGAAGTTCAAGTAGGAGATAAACTGAGAGAAATTAATTGAGAAGAAAAGAAACTCAAAGTAATATTATGACGGAGCTTAGGATTGATAGAAACAAGAACGGAAAAAAGTTAAGAGAGTTTAGTGGAAGAAAAGAAATAAAATATCACAATAAAAGTTACTTTTAGAAGAGAGAAATATAAGAAGAAGCGGGAGGAAGAATTAACAAAGATTGGGAGCAAAAAAGTATAAATGATGGACAAATACACCATCAGCTTGCTGTAATGTCATACTTATGTAGGATAAAATCGGGCATCCTATGATTTAATGTAAACCTTCGGTACTGTGATACTCAATATTCAATTAAGGCGTTATCAATTCTTCCCTTCTAAAAAGAGCTTGACACTATTGGATTAGAAAAAAAAACCCAATATGCTACTAGTTTTGAGTTCAATACTTTATAGTAAATAGGTTTATATAGCTCGCTACAACTTGTGCAACTCCTCTTCTAACTCTCCAAAATCTCCCTTTGAAAAAAAGAAATCTACCACACTCTATTATATTATATTTCATTAAGTTTAGACTTCTTATCTCATGCTATCTCAAACGGCTTTGGATAAATTATCCAATAGCGGATAGACGGGACAGCTATTATGCCTATTTAAATCTTTTGATTGCGATAGGATTCCATTTCTTCTTTCTACGAATGTTGTCCTTACTTCGTTGTTGAAACTTCAAGGTCAATAAATTATGACTCCTATCCTAAGTTTGAAACTTAGTTTGCTTTCTCTTACAAAGCTCAGTGCATCTATCTCCTACTACTCTCCTAATGTGAGTTATTTTCTCCCCCTTTGTTTGCTCATTTGAACCTCGTCCTTTTACTATAGTTGTTGCCATTGACTCACTTCTATATTGAGAGTGTTATAACAAATTCACTAACCAAGTCTCGCTATCGACTCTCTTAGCAAAAGAGAGAGCACATGTTTGCTAGGCACTCTACTAGTTAAAGATAGAAAAGCCGCTTTCGCACTTTGGATGAAGCATTGTCACATTTCTTGAATCTATCCATATGAGGGAAAGATTGAGTTAGCTATATCGCCCAAGCTCACGGTTCCAATCCCAAAAGGCATTCTACGTAGCCAATCTATCTATTACAATAAAAAGTTTTAGTCTTCAAAGAGAGAATTGATTACCATAGAGTAACAATTGAAATATTAAATCCACTTCCCTCAAGTGCCTTTTTTTCAAGATAGACAAAAGGTTCTACCTACATAGATTTTGCCAATTAAAGATTTTACTATAATGATCTCCATGAATAGATGTATTATGGGCCTTGAGTAGTAGAGAAAAACAATATTACCTAGTGGTAGGAACAAAGAGCAAATCAAAGTCATTCACAACGGATATGCTTCTTTACCACTGCGATTTCTTTTTCACAAAAAGATAAATTCAAATCTACGATCACTAATACACAGAATAGAGTTCATATGGTTTCTTTATTGCATACTAGAAAAGAAGAGTGGTGCTTGAGCCAAACTATTAGTAAGAGATTAGATTCATTTATATAAGTGATGAACCCAGCTTTCATACAATAGAACCGAAGGACAGTTGTAAGTTAAAGTCTAAGGCCAAATGTGTATTGCTTTTGTGAGTCCAACTACTACGTCATATCTGTCTTTGTTGGTAGGCTGGCTATTCCTAAGAAAAAGTTTTAGAGATTTAGCATCTATATAAGAAAAGCCTATCACATGTAGCACATAAGGTGCTGAAAATAAGACACGTTAATGGCTCCTAAGCAAGTAGCCTTTCTTCCGAGAAGTTATAGTGCATATGCAAAGACAAGCCATATGCCTCAAGAGGTCGAGGACAGGGTCTTTAGTCCCAAATGTATTCAAGAGAAAGTCCAATCTAGAGGTACTACTTGAGAACTGCTATCCCGCCGAACTACAATCTATTCTCCACGTGCCTCCTACAAGAACACTACTATTAAGAATCGCTCTCTTGACCACTACAACTAATAATACACTACCCACCTAACTGCCAAATGAGCTGGCTTAATCGACTAATAGAATGGAAGCCAAAAACTTAAATATATGTGTTTGGAAACATCATATGGGCCATCTCTTGTCACTCCATTTCCCCTTGCTCGGGACCTAAGATGAGCTTAATGGAAAAAATCAAACTTCTCTCTTTATCTTATTTATTTTACTATATTTTACCTAACTTACTCGTTTGCCGAGCTTTTTTTATCTTGGTTATTGGCTTTTGACTCAAGTGAGACCTTTTTTTGTCCTAACCTTTTCACTTGAATTGTTTAATTGTTTGCTTGGCCCGGCTCTTTTTTTTTTTCCATTCTTCTCTTTATGGATCCTCTCAAAGTAGGAATAAGAATGATGAATAGCCAATAGTTATCTCATAGGTGTAGGTGTCAGTGAAAAAATAACTTCTTAGGCTAAAGTTAAAAGGAGCTTGAATAGACATCAAAATTATAATAAAAAGTAGGCATGCGAGCAATGAGTACCCTTTATTAGTTGCGAGTCTGTCAAACCATAGACACCTTACTATCATTTTTCTTTTTGAATTATAAAAAAAGGGACGGGAGAATGAAAGACAAAGAAAAGGAGAAGAGGGCTTTATTTATGATCGGTGAAAGGAACAAGGCGTGGTTGATGTGACACTAAGTCTGTGGGGAACCCGTTAAGAAAAGAGATGACCCACTAAATGAACATCATCAATCGCCAATATGAACATAAATGAAATCGTCAAA